>NC_136068.1:1576335511-1577535511 GCF_964261635.1 Lissotriton helveticus | reverse complement strand
CACCTCTAATACACCAGAGGTTCAAGATCAACTTTGTGGACAAGGGATCTTTGACCAATCTCCAACCACAAGGGAACACGTGGGGTGCTCACAGGGAGGCTAATTAGGGAGCGAAGGAATATGTTCTCCAATAATTCCAACTCATCAACATTAGCATGGCCCTAGAGTTCTCCCCCATATAGTGATGCTCCAAGGGACTGCAAGATAAACATTTGCAAAGCAGAGGAAATAGGATGTAGGGAAGAGCCTTGAATGGCCCTCGCTATATGCCCAGTATACTGCTCCAGTTTTAATCTATTCTTTTGGATCTGCGGCATCTAACCACGGGGCATATTAACAAGGGCTTTATCTCTGCATTTTTGGCTTTAAAAGACAAAAAAGCAGAGATAAAACTAGCGCCCTATCAGCAACAGAGTGCTAACATGCATATTCGCATGTTAGCACCTTTTAACTCTACGCTTCCCCTTGCATCTCCAATGAGATGCAAAGGGGGCATTCCAGAGTAAAATAATAGGAGAAATGTCGCTAAGTGACATTTCTCATATTATCAAGGATATCGCTAACCCTGTTAGCGATAAAAAAAAGCAGCGCTAACCGCGGTTAACACTGCTTTTTTACGGATGTATG
This sequence comes from Lissotriton helveticus, assembly GCF_964261635.1. Classification (NCBI taxonomy): domain Eukaryota; kingdom Metazoa; phylum Chordata; class Amphibia; order Caudata; family Salamandridae; genus Lissotriton; species Lissotriton helveticus. The sequence continues at coordinate 1,577,534,884 of NC_136068.1, read as the reverse complement.
ACGTTACAACGCAGGCTATTACAACGCCTGCCTTTACAACGCGGTGTTTACATCGCATACCATTACAACGCATAGCGCTTTTGGGTGTTGGATAGTGAATAGTTTAATTTACTATTCCAACTCCAGTCCCCGTGGACACTAGGGAAGGTTATTGGATAGTAAATTAACCTATTCCCTATCCTAGAGCGCCCCCCAGCGCAATGCGTTGTAATAGTTTGCGTTGTAATGACCGCGTTGTAATGGTAGTGCGTTGTAAAAGTTTCGTTGTAAGTGATCTTTACCCTTTTTTACGTCGGATATTTTTCTGATTTAGCCCTGATATCCTATGTAAGGTGGATATCATGGCTTAGTATGTCTATCCTTATCAGCAAGCTATCGCCAAACCTTGTGGGATTATCGCTGTATTTCCAGCGATAATCTCACAATTGGCAGCTTAAGCTCTGAATTTTATCGCTTTGGAGATAAGCGTTGCTGATAGCACGCTATCTCCGCAATAAAATTCAGAGTTGGCCAGCGATAATTATCCTAGTGCTAAGTGCTCTTAGCAATAATTATCACCTGGCCTTGTTAATATGCCCCCAAATTGTTCTGTGAGCAAAAACCCCAGATATTCGAATGTGTGGGCATTCTGCAGCACACATAGAAAGAGGAAAAGCCTCTTGTCATTATTTTTGTACAGAGAGATTTCCCTTCCTGTACAAAAATAATCATCCCTGCAAGGCAGGCACCCTTGCACCATTGTGCAAAAGTGCCTGCGTTGGAGCTCGGCAGCCCACTGTGTGCTGGCGCAGGGGAAAAGGACCGGAATGCGCCGCATCTTATAGATACTATATAGACTCAAGGGGTTTTGTCCTATGGGACCAGGCAGGACACAGAAATTTAAATAATACACAAGCGCCTGATCTCGAGTTTAATGCTACTTTTAATTTTCAGCAAGCTTTGAGCTTCAAATTAATTATAAAGCTCGTGTGTCATTTCACTTATTTTTGTAATTTCACGACTTTCTTCGTTCCATATAAGAGGTTCTAACACATCCTAACATGAATTATAACAACTAATTGTGCATAACAAATCATTATTTCATACAATTGAGACAATCATTACATTACTGTTTTTAACAGAACTTTATACATAGGTACACCAGAAACAGTTGCATTTCAGTCCTGTCTACTAATTTCTTTTTTTATGTTTCAGGACTAATTTTCACCATGGGCTTTTTTTAACATGATGTGTCCAACAACCCGGGACACCCTTTTTGTTTTCTGCCCTTAGTGAGTTAGAGAGATGAATCTCATTGGAAATGCATTTCCAACGAGATTCATTAGAGAGATGAATCTCGTAAAATAAGTGAAATTACACACGAGCTTTATAATTAATTTGAAGCTCAAAGCTTGCTGAAAATTTTGCCCTGTTCCCATGATGCACTGGGCCAGGGACAGACTAATTTGCATATAGCCAGGTTCTGAACTGGGATGGTGCAGTGAGCTAAAAAACGGTGATGGATCAAGTCCTGATCTGTTGACTGGGTAGGAGTGTTCTGATTAACTAAGATACTCTGTCCATCACCACCCCCTTTTTGAAAATTAAAAGCAGCATTAAACTCGAGACCAGGCGCTTGTGTATCTTATAGATACGGCGCATTCCTGCCCTTTTCTTTTGCCGAAGGGAAGGCCTGCTGCGCTTCCCTACGGCAAAACCTCATAAATGAGGCCCTGGATTTGTATGCTACACCACCACCCCCTTTATGACATCAATAAGTGCCCACCTAGCTATTCTGCAGGCTTGAGCATACCACAACACTATCTTAGGTTTATTAGAAAAAGCATTAGACTCAACTAAAAACAATTTTTTATGAATGGAAAATAGGGTGTTGTGAACAGCAGCTAAGTCCCTCCAGGAGGAAGGGTCATGGGGGAAACACCCACTTGGAATGGTACGCCTGGAAAAGGGTCCATTTATAGCTGCCACCAACGGATTGTTGGTGTGCTTAGATCCGATCATACATTGCGGGATTGGAATATATATATCTCACTCGTAAAGGAGGCGATTGAGCCAAACGGTGAGTGTATTAGGGCTACCAGGTACAGACTTAATTGGGAATTGGATAGGGATATGTAATATGTGTGACATTTGTATCTCAATCCTTCAGGCCAGCTTATTGCCCGCACTGGGATTTGGAATCTAATATATAACCGGGCAGAACTGAAGGATACCAAGATTGTACTCTTTCTTCGTAGGTGAATTGGGCGAGTGGACCGTCTGTGGCTGTTTTTGAACACGTATTTGTAGTGGTATCCCACCTTAATAATGATAAGAAGATTGGTCTTTCTGGATTCCCGTTCTGATCAACATAATTGAGTTGTTTCCATCTGTAGTAGGGGGGTATTTATACCCCAAGATGTGATACACAAAATCAAGACTGAATAATGATAAGTGGTGTGCTGTAGAAGCCCTAGTTGTTTTTCATAAAGTTAGATCATTTCCAAACGGGGGGGGGGTGTAAGTGCTGGAATAGCTCAAACGCCTTTTTCATCGTACCCCTCACCACGGCCTGTAATTCCCATATTACAGCCTAGAGGTTCAAAATTACAGTTGTAGTCACCTGCTATAATCCTGAAGTGACCAGCTGTGAGAGACAACAAGTGGGCATTAATCCAATCGATGGCTGGAAGACTAGCCTTTGCACCCACATTCCTACCATAAACATAGATGCTATAATAGTCACCAGAAGGAACACCTGACATCTGGTGAGGCGAGATTACTAACTTTGATCACACATTGCAAGGTAGTTTTGCTCCAAACCACAAGGCCCCCCAAGGGCTTACCTTTCCCAGATGAATAAGCCGAACGGTCGAAACTAGCATACCCAGAACGAAAAAGCGGGTCAATGGCCCAAGTCTCCTGAAACAAACAAATATCAAAACAATCTTTACATTTGCCCCAGTCTGGGCATGAGGACTTCTTCTTTAGTCCAGGCAGGTTCCACAAAACAATTTCTCTCTCTCTGCACCACAGCATTATTTTTGCTCTCCCTGCAATCTTGTCATATTCTTATTTTACTTTGAGGCCATGCAAAATGAGAGCTTAATGATGATCAGTGCTTAATGTGGAATGACAAAGGTGTGGGGATGCCTAAAAGGGTGACCCAAAAAGAGTAACTAGGAATCATTTCCAAGATGTGTTGGCTATATAATTAAAGGTGTGGCTTGAACTATGTGAATTTAAATCCTCATATGTCGTGCACCAGGCCAATATTTGATTGGTTCTCTGTGAAATACTGGGTATTGCATCCAGACATTAACATTATCAGTTCTTGTTAGTAGTATCAGATAAATAAGTAACAATAATAATTGAATTGAGTTTAATTAGAATTAGATGTTTCACTTCTGAATATATGACACTGAATAAAACAGTACTAAGATCTGTGGATGGAAATTTGGTCTTTGGAGTGTCTCTATGAGGCTTGTTCTCCCCTTGACACGAATTCCTACTTTCCACTGCATCTCCCGTTCTGTTAAGCGCTTACACCTCTTTTCTCCAGATCTTTCTGAAATCATCCATCTGCATAGCTAACATCTACCTTCCCCACATAACTTTCTTTTCACCATGAAATTCCATTTATACTTCCTTGCGTCAGCTTGACCTGCGCCTGGAACCTGAATGTCTCGCTGGACCTGTGCCTGGAGCCTGGATGCCTTTCTGGACCTGCATCTGGAGCCTGGATGCCTCACCGCACCTGCGTCTGGAGCCTGGAGTGGGATGCGGAGGAGCTGTGGAGTTGATGAGCTGTGGTGGTAGACATTGAAGCGCGGTGGCATTGAGGGCGGCGTACCTGGTGGTGAAGTCTGGCAGGTCGCATGGAGACACGTTGCTGACCTGTGTGCGAAGACTGCCTTGGGGCCCTTGGAGCTGTGAATGGTAGAGGCGCTCCTGCGCACCAACAAAGGGAGGTCCACATCGCATACTATGATCCACCGCTACACCAGGGTGCACGGAGGGAATTACCAATGGTGGGCGGTGCCTCTCTGCATCACAGGCCTGATGATGTTGCGCTAGCCAGACGATGTGGACGGTGAGGCCCCTGAGTTGCGCCGAACGCTGCAACTTCACGCCTAAGAGGGCCCTGCTGCATCAACTGCATCGGGAGATTCACCAGCGGACTTTCGGCAACTGCAGTACCTAGGCTTGTGAAATCCCACCTGGCTGAGGCTCCTGCAGGCTGAGTCACAGATTTGGAGAGTGTGCTGCGGATTGCGCCACAGTGGCAATATCCAGGTAAGGAGAAGGTGGGACGCATAGCGGAGGAGGCCCAAGGGTCGAGTCGTCCAGGCCTAGCACCTGTAGATGATGCACCCCCAGTGGCGGGTCATCTGCTATAGCAGAAAAGCATTGCCCCACTGCTTTCAAGCAGTGCAAGAAGAGGAAAAATTAACACATGATGATAACTTCCTGATGTAATTGTTCTATGTTTCCTTTGCAGGCGGGAGGCTGGATAGGACTGCTCCACTCACGTAACAGGGCAGGGGCCGAGTGGCATGCCCACTCTAGTGCGCAATGACTGTATGGCCGGAACACTCAGGCGGTCCAAAGCAGTCATGCGCACTGTCCTGTTTGCAATGCAGGCTACATTTCAGCCAGCATGGAGAACATGCCCACCCCTCCAGCCCCTGGCTGAACGCCTTGTCCCGGCGCCATTGATCAATTCCAATGCCGCATTGCATCGTTGTGATTGGCTTAGGGTAGGGAGTCTTGCTGTCTATTTCCTGTTCCTGGAAGCAGAGTCAGGAGAGCAGGAGCAACGAAGATACAGTACCCGGCTTTGAGGTACGTTTTTTCTCATTTAAATATTTACAACACCAGCTCACACACACACATTCCCACGTCCACGCCCCATCCAGTGTCCTTTCCGGCGTTTACCAACTCCCAGCTGTCCAGTCCTCCCCCCGCAGCATGTCTCAAAGGCGGCCGCTGTGCAGCCATATGCGGCGGGCGTACCACTGGTGTGCCAAAGGTATGTATGAAGGTACGACGCATACCATTACATTGCATTCCATTAAAATGCACACTAACATTAGGCATATTTCAACAGTAGGGAAGATGTTGGATAGCGGAGATGTAAATATTACTATTCCCACTTCAGTGAGTGCAACCCTAAAACTAACCCTTGCACCCCCAAAGCAAATCCTGAACCCTGAATTTCATCTTTGAGCCCCAAAAGCACATCCTAAAAATCATATTTGACCCAAATACACACCCCAATTTTCATAATTGACCCCCAAAAAACCCCAATTTTCATAATTGACCACAAAACACCCCCTAAATTTCATGTTACCCCACAGCACACCTCAAATTTCAAAATTTACCCCATACTACACCACAAATTTCATCTCTGACATCCAAAACACATACCCACCCTAAAACTTAAAAATATCCCATAACTGACCTCACAATGCGTTGTAATGGAATGCAATGTAAAGGCACCTGCATTGTTGGGGTTGCATTGTAAAGGCATTACGATGTAATGCCTGCATTGTAACGGACGTCTCTCGTGCCAAAGGCAAGCCGGAGGCAAGCCCGTCTGCTTCCGTCTGTCCCTGAAACGCGCTCAGCACCAAGCACCCTTCCTCTCGGACACTCCACCGCTACAACGTCAGCACCCTCCTCGCCCTCAACCCTTGGCGCCACTTTGCCTGCCAGGACCAAGCTCTGTTCTGGACCGGACATCGCTGACGGCTACTAAATCACCCACAAGGACCACCCCGACCGTCCAGGAGGCATTGTCATAATAATTATAATAATAATAATAATAATAAATGAGTTTCTAAAGCGCATGGTTATACTACACAGTATGTCCCCGATGTCACCTACAGAAGCACATTTCGAGTGACCATGCATTCTAATGACCCAACGGTGACCATGGGACACCTCAACTTCCAGATCCGGACCAACCCCAAGCCCATCCTCTGCGGCACCCTCATTGCAGGCCCCCCGGGCCATGGACCCCCATTCTCTGATACCATTGTAGACCTCATTGCACCTCAGGCTCTCCCATCCACCGACATCCCTACTCGGTGAACTCAAGTTCCACCTGGACACCCCCAGTGACCAGAACACCACCCGCTCCTGGGGAAGCTCCACAACATCAGACTCAAGCAGCTAGTCACCGCAGCAAGCCACTTAGCAGGACACACGGTCGAGTACATCTCCTCTGCCAGCGGGATCTTCAACTACAGCCACACCACCGGATTCTCCTGGACCGACCATCAGTGTATACATCACGTCTTCACTATGCCCACTATATACCACCGCCATCATCGTCTGCCCTCGCAGCTGGATTAAGGCCACCGATGAACGTCTCATCAACTCCCTCAGCACCACCACTCCATCAACGCTTACAGACGATGACACAGCAGCGCGGAACTGCCACCGATGGATCTCCAACTGCACCAACACCCTGGCACCCCTCAAGAACAGCACTGGGTCAATACCTTACGCCTGCCTGATGGGAGGCGTAAGGGTGACACAGTGCCACAGGGATAGGCTGGCCCCATGCATTGCTGGAGTTACGTCATGCTTGGAAAACAACTGCAGCAATGCGTGACTTTAGCGCAGACAGATATATCAGGATTCCAGACGTATCTGTTATTACTTGAGTCATGGAGTGCTGCCCAGTGAATACAGCGCATCCATAGTGTAGCAAGAAGGGCGTAGTGAAAAGTGTTGCAATGCTGTCTTGTCGCAGCCCTGCAACACATTTCATGACTGAGGGCCAGGAATGCGCACTATCTTATTGATGGTGCGCATTCCTGCCCTGTAGTTTTGTCGCAGGGCAGCGCAGCAACATTGCTAGCAGCGCTGTCCAGCACTAAAACCTGCTGTAATGAGGCCCCACGTCAGTCGCGGCTGGTGACTTTTGAAAGTGGCGGGGCGTAAAAGTTGTGGACGGCGCACAGTGGCGAGCAAGCTGAAGGAGTTCTAAATGTCAGAATGTCACGTCTCTAGAAGGCCTAATGAAGACACGGAAATAACTGGAAAATGTACGATGAGTTTTCTCACTATGAGTTTTGAGTATAGCTACATCATAGTAGAGCGAGGGGTGGACATTTATCTCTAAACACAGGTTTCCTTTCTTCACAAGATGTGTGATCCTGGGCAGGTCACTGCATCTCCCTCTGCCTCAGAGGCATCAGCCGCCATTGCTGCAACTTGGCAACAGGGTCCTCAATATGAACTGTTGCTTAAAACGGGGCGTCTCCTGTGTAGCTGCTGTTGGGTACCACCACCCCTTCCCCTCACCAGTGTTTACGGTAAGGAGGCCTGAAAGCACCACCTGTGAAAATAATGACGACGTCACTGTCATCAGGGGAAGGGGGCGCCCTAATGCATGTTCAGTAACAAAACCACGAGTTGAATCCAAGCACTCTGCCAACTTTCTAGAAGCAACCCGAACAACAATATATTGTTTATCAGACATCAAAAAGATATCCGCCGCTAACTAAAAGGCAGGGGTAAAGTCAATAAACTTAACTTACCTTCCTTCCCGCCTTTAAGTTCCGACTCCAGACTCCCGAGTCCCGACTCCCGCCGCCGTCCTGTCTTGAATTTCCCATGGTGCTCGTCGTCACGCTCACGCAGGCAGCCTCCCTCCCCTCCACCACCACACACAGCACAGCGCTGTGATTGGTTCGGCCGGCTGCCCTACCTACGTCATTTCTCTCTGTATGCTGCAGCATACAGAGAGCAGGGAGAGTGGGAGGGGTTACTCGAGGGCAGGGGGGAGCGGCTTGCCCACTGTTCTTAATACAGTTAATACTGTCTGTTTGGACAGCCTCTCAGGCTGCCCAAACAGACTGTATTAACAACAGTGGGAAAGCCACTCCCCCTGCCCTCGAGTAATGCCGCCCACTCTCCCAACCAGGAAGGAACTTCTGCTTTCTCGCCGTGCGAGAAGGCAGAAACAAATGGTAGTTATCTACTATTTGTTTCTGCCTTCTCGCACGGCGAGAAAGCAGTGGGGCGGCGCCCAAATGCCCCCATGGAGGATCCGCCACTGCCCCACGGGTTATCTCCATTTTTAAGACCAGCTATTTTCTGGGCTTAAAAAACTGCCTCTACCTGAAGTTAGAGGCCGTTTTTTGGGTCCTCCTACCTTCCAGAATTCCCTTGTAAATATCGTGAAGTGGGGTTAGCGGCAGTTTTTGCACAGGAACGCCTCCATCTCATGTCATTATCGCTATCAGAATGGCGATCTTTTCTATGGACGTTTTGTCGTGTATTTCTATAGGTTCTGATTCGATCCCCCTATTCCTGACCCTATTCTGGTTAAACTTACTAGCTAGTTAACTAACAGTCAGCCCATGAGGCAAGAAATTCCCCATGATGCAGATACCGTTATCTGACGCAGTCACACTACGGCACAGGAACGTGTTATCTGATTAGGTCATAACGCTTGAGATCTAATTAGACAAGCGATATTCCTCCAGCCCCTGATAAGGCATACGACGTTCTCATAACAAATCAAACCTATGACAACCTGGATAATCCGTGCGGCCATTGTTTTGATTTCACAGAGAACTTTAGTAAAGAATGTGCTAACGAGCAAGTCGTATGACATCTTTATTGACGTACCTATGTCCATCCTTACGTCAATCCCGGCACCTTTAAGGTATAAATATTGCCGACCTTGCCCTATGCAAACACACGCGTGGTGACAAGACGGAGCAGCCATACTTGCCGAAGCCGAGAGCAGAAGCAGACCCCGCAGGCAGCAGCCCCGCCTTCCTGACGCGCTGAGAGACGCGCTGCTATCTCAAGCCGAGAGACCCAGCACCGGCGCTTCCGGGTAGCCCTCGCAGGCAGCCTGGAATATCGAGAGCAGAGAAAGAGATACCATTCCTCATTCATCCTAAATTCCAGGTACAGAACTGAATAACCCCTCCTAGAGAATTCTTTAGTTATTCACTTGGCAAAAACAAACTTAAACTAAACTGTAACTTTCTATTCCCGCCCACGCATTAGACTTAGGTCAGGTACACGGGGTAGGCGTATTTAGAAACACCAGTTGAGTACGTTTAGTCAAATGTATATGTGTATGTAAATATATTTTATTCATTTTAAACATCATATGGCTCAGAAACCATATCAATGTTTTTACAGTATTATTTTATACTATTGCTTCTAATGTATGCACTTTACTTAACTAGAAGTATTGCAATAATATCGATCCATTTCTCTTGTACGAGAAAAGAGACTGATCAATAAATAACATCTTTTATTGAACACGCCCGTCTCTTCCTTTTCTCTACATTCTGATGAGACTAAGAATGCACGTACTGACTGAGTAAAATAATTGCCTTGTGCTCACACGACTCTCGAGATTGACTCTTGATTAGGGGAGAGCAAAGTTGTCATGTTCTATGGTTGTCAGAAACTAAATCCCTTCTTGTCTAATCAGGGAAGTTAATCCTTCCTTGAACATTCGAGAAAGTTTCTAGCGAACTCTGAGCTTAGCTGGCAAACCCAAAAATTAAGTCTAGTATCGACAGTAGTAGACCTAGTTAACGTCTGGCCTAGGCCTTTACTGCTGTAGGCACTATTCCAATGCGCAGAGCCTATTGGGAAAATAGGAGCTACACTACATGGCGCCCAACGTGTTTGGAAAGGGCGATAAAACTAACGTAAGACATTTAGAGTAACTCAGTCGTGCTTTCTCACTCAGACCCCTTTTTCCTAAATACTCCAAAGACGTCTGGAGTGGGTGAAAGGTTATAATATCCTCCAAAACCTCGCAGGAGGGAACTCCTATGTATGGTTCTTGGTCTAGTCAACGTTGAAGGATAAAACAGTTCCAAAATATTGTGCACCTAATCTTTGTTCCATAAAGAAACCTGATCTGCAAACAAAAGACATAAGCCTCCTGTCGGTAAAATGACAGAGAGTGATGAAGAAAGAGAGGCAATTAGATTAGCTACTGAAATAGCAGCAGCTGATACTACAGCACTCGATGCAGACCCGGATATAATACTCATCCAGGTCGCCAAAAGGAGAGCTATAACTCTAAAACTTATAGAAAATGGACTGACACCTAGAGGTGGCACAGTCATATTCGTAATCGAGGCACACGAATATCGGCAGACAGAGGTATACTATACATGGATAAATTTTCCAGCAGCAAATGCTGTAACAAAGTACTTCCACTATTACAAAGTAGAGGAACCTCCTAATGAGTACACTCCTTTCGAGGAGGTGGAAGTACCACTCAAATTCCAAGAGCATTTGCTCTTATTTGATGGCGCCCTAATACATAACAATCACATTACAAGGCTCGGTCCTTTAGGAAGACCAGGAGCAACGTGGCCGGTCCTAGCCGGATACACACCACATCCAGACATCGAAAGAATGCCTGCAGCAGAGCTGTTAATACAGCTAAAACAACTACTAAAAATTCACAGACAATTAGTTCAGTATGTAATGCGGACTTCAACAATTCAGCCAGCGATTAAACTTCCACAGCTGACCCCTCACCAGGGGAACACAAATAAAATTACACCACAGAACATCCAATCCTGCCTAGGTAAAGTTCCAGCTAAACGGGAACAGATACCATTCTGGTTGGCACAGAAAATTACCCAAATAGAGGCGGTGTTTCCTGACACCACCCCATTAGAAAAACACAGGATTCTGACTATATGTCTCCCAATGGGAATCGCACCACACATTGAGGACTGTGACACTTGGGGTACAGTCTTTGCTTCCATCTATACAAAAACGCACGGTGTCCCATCCATTTCGGTGATACCAGATGTGCTAAAACAAATTCAAGATGAATACGGTCCAGAACCAGCTTTAACTCTTGGTATGAAATTACTAAAAGACTTCAAGCAGGTCTCGGCTATATTACTAGCCAACATAAAGGGTGAAGCAGCAAACGTGGCGATCCGCCAGAGGTTAAAAGAGACAGATATAGCAGACCAACCAGCTGAAATTGCCAGAATCATAGAAAAATCCTATGAAGAACTAGGCAGAGATAGTCTAGGTGGAATACCAGTAAAACCGCAACTGATTACAAGTCCAGAAAAAATATTTTTTAATAATAATTCACCAAAAAAGAACTGGGATGGAAATAAACAATCCAATCCTAAAGAAAAGAAATTCCAGTCCAGAGGAAGGTCTCCTAGGCGAAGAGAGAAATCTCCAAACCCGAGACAAAGGTCACCTCAGAGTGAACCCTCTGGGAATAGATATAACCTTAGAAATAGGGATAATATTAAAAAACCTGATAGATATCAAGACATTGATACACGTCCCTCTCAATCTTTTCAGAATTCCTCGCAGAAATCGGAAAGAAGAGGACGATCAGAAGAGCACGCCAAGTCCAAAGACAAGGAACCTGCTCAACTGAAAAAGAAATCACAATTTCCAAAAAAGAAGGTAGCCAGTATCAAGGTAGTTAACAATGCCGAGAATACTGAGGACACAACTGAAAAACGGAGAATGGGCTCAGACAATGCTAGACAGCGCAGCAGAGGTGAGCATAGCTCGCAAAGTCCTTATGAATCATCTGGAGACAGTGGACACGAATGAATACCTTCAAGTGGAAACTGCAGATACCAGAGTTAGCAAGCCCCACAAAATATACGAGATAACATTACGTATAGAGGGAGATAAGACTAGGAAAATAAGGGGACTATTTTGGGATAACCTATCCAAGGGCTATGACATCCTTCTAGCTGAAAAAGACTGGCCACCAGAGTTTGTCAGGGAGTGCCCTCATGGCGAAGAAGTAATTATGCCTGCCTTCTCGAATCAAATACCGATTCATAAAAAATATACACTTGCTAGAAAGTGGGCAGTGGCCTTAGCACCTGCTTTATATAAAAATCATGTAGGATGGGATGAGGATTCTCCTCCTCACAAAGTCCAGTTAAAATCACAACCTACTGCACAAAGGCAGTACCCAATTAAGCAAGAAGCTAAAAAACAAGTAAATGAAATACTAGATCAGCTAGAATACCAAGGGGTGATTGAAACTTGCACCTCACAAATGAACAATCCTTTATTTCCGGTCTCCAAACCAGACAATTCGTACCGTCTAGTTTTGGATTACCGACACCTTAACACATGTTGCAAAACTTTTGCAGTGCAAAACTCACACAGTGCTGCACTAATGAATAACATAGTGCGCAAAAAATACAAAACAACCTTGGACATCTCCAACGGTTTCTTTTGTCAAAACATAGCACCAGAGAGCAGATATTTAACTGCATTCTCAGTAAATGGCACTCAAAAACAATTCTGTCGGTTAGCCCAGGGGTACAAGAACAGCCCGGGGGTATTCTCAGCGAGAGTAACAGAATTACTACAACTATATGATGATGAAGCATTATCTTATGTCGATGACATTTACTTAACAGATGATGACTTGGAAACTCACTTGAAAAGAGTGAACACCATAATACTTGGTTTCGCTGCAGAGGGTTACAAATTCAACTTCAAAAAGTCCAGAATTGCCCATCTGACGGTCCTATTCTTAGGATATGAGTTATCAAGTGAAGGCAAGAGCCTGGCAGACAATTTCCTAGAGAAATGTGCCGTAATCCAAGCTCCTAAAACACTAAAAAACCTACAGTCAATTCTAGGCTTCCTAAATTTCGGAAGAACTTACATTGCAAATTACGCAGAAAGGGTCAAACCCCTTTACGATCTAATTAAACCAGACTTTAAAAGATCCAGTTGGACTCAAGCACACACAGAAATTTTGAGATCCTTACAAACAGACATGCTAATTAAAACAAAATTAGAAACCCGTGATAATACACGCAACCTTGTGATCCGAGTCATCCCAGGGAGATACGGATTCACATACCTAACCTCTAATGAGGGAGATAAGGTACCAATTGCATTCAAATCACATTTGTACACAAAAGCTGAACAGAGATTCAACAACAAAGGAAAAATTGTTCAAGCAGTTCAAACGGCAATAGCTAGAGAAAAAGACATAGCTGACGGTAGACATATCACAGTCAGAACAGCAGAATCAGCTTTTGAGGCATTAACAACACCGTGTAATTTACCAACAACAACATTGGATCCAGAATGGTTACAATGGGTAAATTCAATCACAACGGACAAAGTATATTACTTCTTTGATCCAGAACTAGAAGAATTAAAAAATCTAAAATATGAAAAAACGTATCCTCTGCCAATCGACATTCTGCCTCTACGACATTACGCCTGTGTAATCTATACAGACGGACATGCTCAACCCTCCGTTTGGGGAGAACATGCATACAATCCCACATGTGAGATTACAAAAGAAGTGTGGCACGGAGGTAAACTAAGACCTCTATTAACAAAAACACACTCAGTAGAAACTAATTCAGAACTACAAACTGAAATATTAGCTTTGAAAATGGCGCTAGATAATGCGGATCGCGAATTCCCGACACTTATAGTGTCAGATTCATATTTCTGCGTCAAAGCATATAACAAGGATTTGCAGACCTGGATTCAGAACGATTACAAAGATGACACGGATGCACCAATAAAGCAGAGAATGCTCTGGGAACAGGTAGCTCTTTTGAAAAAAGAACTACCAAAGACTCACGTGACACACTCACTGAGTCACCAGCGTGATGGCGTTCACGTTGTAGGGAATTCATTGGCTGAAACAGCCGCAGCGGCAGCCAGTAAACCGGCTCCCGTAGATCGGAAAAAGCGTACATTAAAATACATTGACGGCGAAACATTGCTGGCAGTAAAAACGTCATCAAAAGGCGACTGCTCGGCGTTACCGATCAACTATCCACTCAATTACACATACATCATAGATGCAAACTCCATTCCTTTTGCTCGAATCCCTGGAGTGGGGGATAGAGTGATTCCAAACATGGACAGGAGAAACTTGTTAATCGCAGACGCACACATGGGCGAGGGTCTCAGACACCTTAAATTAAAAGATTCTCTGGAGGAATTACAATCACGGTACTGGTGGCCAGGCATGAGCCTGCACTACACCATGTTTGTAAAAAACTGCCCAAACTGCAACAGAGATCGCAGTGGGGAGAGAAGCAGTTTAATACCTCGTCGTATCAAGGCAGATAACATCACCACTAAAAAGAATGGCTTGCGATTAACATATACAGGCTAGTTCCCACTTATAATGTAGATCCACAGCACTCGGCTGACGTCCGGACTGTTATACAAGATTTGCGAGTCTAAATGGCATATACGCTAAGAGCATGCTACGTTCGACCATTGTTTTTACTCAGGCAATCCAGCCTGGGGGGGGAAAGAATGGCCAAATGAGCACAGCCCAGCGGGAATCTTCTCACTTCCTTCCTGAGGGTATGGGATGGTGTAAAGAAAAAACCAAGACAGAAAGCAATCTATAATAGAAAGGATATTAGGTTCGGGAGCTGGGTGGGTCAAACATCTAATAAGTGTCCAACGTAGTCTTAATAACTTGCCAAGAAATTCTCTGAAGGGATTCAGTCCGTACGAATTATTATTCGGAACTAGGATGTTGATCTCTGACCTTGATAGTCAGACTTCAGTGGTAACAGAAAAAAGCTTTGATGTCAAAGACCGTTTGGCTATTTTGCAGGACTTAAACAAAACAAGAAAAGACCTGAGCAACATACAGTTGAAACAACAGCCAACGACCACTGAAGAATCACCACCTGTCCCAGCAAGACCTGTCTGGATTCCAAAAGTCGGGGATCTAGTCAGGGAGAAGATCGCGGTAAAGAAGGAATTTGGGCCTTCTTACAGAAAAGCAGTTCCTGTATTGTCTGTCAACGGGACAAGATCAGTTGTACTACCGCCACTTGCTGGAAAAAAGGAGAACCGAGTTGTATCCATCGACCTGGTAAAACCACAACATGTGGCCGATAACAAACAGTAGGCCAAGTGGACTCCCAATAAGTAGCAGAACACCAAGGTTTGCTACCAGTACAGAGGTCCTATCAAAGAGGCTCATCACATTCGAAACGCCTACGGAAGAACAACAAGGACTATGCAACAATGCAATAGAACTTAGACCTCTGAAAACCCAAATAAAGACATTTAGCAGAGACACACCAATCTATACAGAAGTACCAAGTGAAAATGCAAAAAACAAAAATCCTGAACCAATTGGAACAATTGACAGAACTGCATCCGGTTACTTCATCAACTTCGATGATTCCTCTGAAGGCTTCAGCGAACAAAAGACACAGCCATCATCAAAATCCTTTAAAGACAAAGCGAAGGAACTTTTAAAACAACTGAAAGAAACATATCTAGTTTCTCCATGGATTGAATTTTGGGTGGGTTTTGGTGCATTTATCCTCATACTTTGGCTCATCATGGTATTTACTTTGGGACGCTTCATTGAGGGAAAATATGCTAAAATGGACACAACAAGTCAGAACATCAACTTGGTCCTCAAACCACACACATCTTCACACGTCAAGAAACGAGAACTTTCTTCAGAACTTTCTTCAGCCAACTTCACAGCAATTCCAATACCTGGTGGGGTAGCCTGGGACAACACTGACTATGAAATTTATGGTCCGGTCGAGATCCTGAAATATCCACACCAAATCAAGATCTCCTTGAGTGATTTTGCAAAACCAAACTCTTTTGCTGATGATTGGGACTTTGAAAGTATAAACAATATGATGTCTGACTTAGTAATGTCTGCTAAATTTACAAAACATGATTATTTGCAGGGTTCTACAAATTATGACAGCATGTACTGCTATAACCATTATGGTAACCATTTCTTGCATAAATCTGCACAACCTAGAAATGTTTTAAATTTTAATCAATGGGAACATTGTGCTACACCTCCAAAAGGGAGCTCTAGAACCGTATATGGCAAATATTCATATTTTTCAGGTTTTAACATAACTAATGCTGAAACATTTTATTACAAATTGTCAAACAAGACAGGGATGAAAACCATGATAACCAACACAAAATTGATATATTCAGATTCTTTCTTTGAAAAAATGAATACTTTTGGATTTGATTATTGGGACAAACATGTTGATTTGAAAAGTGTTTGGGGTACAAAAGAATGGCAAGTACAGGGTTTAGAAGCTTTGTTTAGAGCCTGCATGATCCCAGAACAAATGATATTTTTAAATGACACCGTTCAACAAACCACCTGTCTTGGCTTAGCCAAAATCAAAGATTTAAATAACCTGTCTATTCCAAAGCCAACAATGTTTAGCAATAACTCTGAAACAGATGAAGAAATAGACATAAACCATATACTTAACCAAAACAGAACACATCCTGATTGGAAACAATGGTTGATCTGGCCCACAGATACAAATAACTGTCAAGATAGATTCCTGAATAAAACACAGGGTTTCAAAATGACCAGGCCCGACCCTAGATATCCCCAAAGACATCACCCAGGGATAATAACAACCTACAGTGTGGGCAAATTATGCCTTCAATGGCTACAAACTTCCACACTGCCTGAAATTAAGCAACACCTAACTTTACTTACTGATGGTGCTGACTTGCGTGATTTCATACTGGGACCACGCAAACAGCGTCATAAGCGTTTCATAGCAGCCTCTGTATATGCAGCATACAATGAGGCCTGGAAGGTTACTCAAATTGAGACAGCAGAAAGAATACGGGAAATTGACCGTATTAATTTGGAAAAATCACTTTCTGTAGTGGACAATGGGTTAATGACTCTGTCCTCCAGAATTTTTTCATTGGACAGCATTGTGTCGTCAGCAATCGATATATTATCGCAAGACTTACTGTTATTACAACATGGTCAGTCACAATTGCGTTCTATTGTACAGCTTGGCTGGACGTTACAAAATCTGCGTTCAGGCTATGTGCCTTGGCGTTTAATCAACACAACGTCACTATTCCAAATCTTTAACCTTACTGATAGACAGATCGGTATGGCGCAGAAGGGTGCTGATTATACAATCTTGAGCATTGAAAAACTAGAAAGATTACCGTTGACAATGTCAGAACGACCTGTCAGTGAATGGATAATCCACGGAATCATAAATATTCCAATCTCAACCTTCAGGTTTCAATACTGCCAAAAATATATACAGGCTGGCATGTACGAGAAATTGGGAAAGGGGTACCTTAAAACAACTTGGAACCTGCCCTATTCACATGCATGTGTCAGTAACAAAGGACAGAAAGTGTTTCTTAGTGGCAACAATTGTGCTATGTCACTAAGCGGCACGCTTCTGTGTAACGGAATTAGTTTGCACGGAGCCTGTGAAGGGAATTCATACAACCTTTCATGTCACCAGCAAGGCGCACCTGCAACTGAAATAGAACCATTCTTTCAAAGACTCTATAATGGGAGTTACATTCTTATTGTAGACCGCAGATGCTGTAGTCTTATGCCCGGTACTCCTTATCTCGTCACTACGACGGCGAAGGTCAAGTGCTGTGGACGTTCTTTGTTTCCCAGCTCCTTTCCAGACAAGGAGGCAAGGGTATGGCCCGGATTGAAGATTACTTCTATTCGAATAGACACTTTAAGCAGAATGAAAACAGTGCTTCTTCAGACGCCTACAAGGCTCACGTCATCTAAAGAAACGTATGATCTACAAGTCGCAAGGACGACTGCAGAGATACATACATTATTATCAACTAATTCCCCCGTACATTTCGCGGAAATCCTGAGCGAAATCTTAAATATTTCTGATACCACAGGGGTCTCAAAGGTATTTAAGACAGTATTTTCGATGGCATTAACACCATTCAAAGCCATACTGGGTATTTTTCCAGACTTCGTCCATTCGATTTTTGGCGGACTTCCCCTGATCCTAGGACTAATTGCAGGAATCCTATTCCTAGTCCTTATTTTTCGTTATGGCAACCCATGTCACAGAACAAAATCTCACGACAATGGAAGATACGATCCTAGCCATTGGATACCGGGACCGGATATCAAAAATCCTGGGACTATCCCGGCTTAGAGACCTAAACATGACTTGGTTTCTATCATTTCGACCAATGTGGCAAAGGTGTGTTTTACCTGTACTAAGGTGTCTGCTATGCGGAGAAGAATGCGTGTTAGACACCTGTCTGACGCTACAATCGGATGCGCCAGTGGATGCAGATACACTGTTGGTTCCTACCAAGGTTCACGCACTGTGCTGCCCTCAAAGGCTGCCAATTCTGATGACGGCATTCCTGGAATCTTCACCACTGCGATTGAAGAGTAGTGAAGTTCAAGATGAAAGCAGCATCGAACAGGTACGACCTTCTGTCAGCAATGCAAATCAGAATGTCAATGGAGACAATCATGCGCATGAATGCATGGTTACCCCTATTTCCGACTTAGAGGAACTTTCCCATGAAGCTGTTGACAGTTTTTTCGAAAGCCTGAATGATATGATGTTCTCTCCGGAACAGAAATAGAGACTTTTGAGTTAACTCGCACACGGCGTTCCCTGAATTCGGCCTTCAACTTTAAAAATAAAGTCACATGAACAATTACAATCCAGTTCACGGACAGCAACTTTTTTCAGCAAGCCCCTAAAATATTTTTCTATATATTTTTTCCCGGGACACTGATTTTCTGCTTAAAGTAAGAGACTATTCCTAGAGAACTAATATTTCTATTTTAGATACTTTATAGAATTTATAGACTTTAGCTGCCCGCTGGTATGTTCGCAATAGATTTTATGTGATGAAATGGTTTCGACTTTTTTCTGTATAGCCATATTAAGAGCCATTTCATGTGTATTTCTCATATACCAACAAGCAATAATGCATAACAATGCGTGTTTACTTTTGCATTTAATTCATAGCTTAAGTGCATACAATATATATGACTGCAATTTTTCAGTATATTTGAAAATTTCGAAATGCATTTTGTGTATTTTGGGGTGGTAAGGTATACACTATACTCTATAGTATGTTGTACTATGTTATACTATGCATAGATTAGTAGATATGACCATAGTTAGCGTGGAGTGGGTGTCGTGTATTTCTATAGGTTCTGATTCGATCCCCCTATTCCTGACCCTATTCTGGTTAAACTTACTAGCTAGTTAACTAACAGTCAGCCCATGAGGCAAGAAATTCCCCATGATGCAGATACCGTTATCTGACGCAGTCACACTACGGCACAGGAACGTGTTATCTGATTAGGCCATAACGCTTGAGATCTAATTAGACAAGCGATATTCCTCCAGCCCCTGATAAGGCATACGACGTTCTCATAACAAATCAAACCTATGACAACCTGGATAATCCGTGCGGCCATTGTTTTGATTTCACAGAGAACTTTAGTAAAGAATGTGCTAACGAGCAAGTCGTATGACATCTTTATTGACGTACCTATGTCCATCCTTACGTCAATCCCGGCACCTTTAAGGTATAAATATTGCCGACCTTGCCCTATGCAAACACACGCGTGGTGACAAGACGGAGCAGCCATACTTGCCGAAGCCGAGAGCAGAAGCAGACCCCGCAGGCAGCAGCCCCGCCTTCCTGACGCGCTGAGAGACGCGCTGCTATCTCAAGCCGAGAGACCCAGCACCGGCGCTTCCGGGTAGCCCTCGCAGGCAGCCTGGAATATCGAGAGCAGAGAAAGAGATACCATTCCTCATTCATCCTAAATTCCAGGTACAGAACTGAATAACCCCTCCTAGAGAATTCTTTAGTTATTCACTTGGCAAAAACAAACTTAAACTAAACTGTAACTTTCTATTCCCGCCCACGCATTAGACTTAGGTCAGGTACACGGGGTAGGCGTATTTAGAAACACCAGTTGAGTACGTTTAGTCAAATGTATATGTGTATGTAAATATATTTTATTCATTTTAAACATCATATGGCTCAGAAACCATATCAATGTTTTTACAGTATTATTTTATACTATTGCTTCTAATGTATGCACTTTACTTAACTAGAAGTATTGCAATAATATCGATCCATTTCTCTTGTACGAGAAAAGAGACTGATCAATAAATAACATCTTTTATTGAACACGCCCGTCTCTTCCTTTTCTCTACATTCTGATGAGACTAAGAATGCACGTACTGACTGAGTAAAATAATTGCCTTGTGCTCACACGACTCTCGAGATTGACTCTTGATTAGGGGAGAGCAAAGTTGTCATGTTCTATGGTTGTCAGAAACTAAATCCCTTCTTGTCTAATCAGGGAAGTTAATCCTTCCTTGAACATTCGAGAAAGTTTCTAGCGAACTCTGAGCTTAGCTGGCAAACCCAAAAATTAAGTCTAGTATCGACAGTAGTAGACCTAGTTAACGTCTGGCCTAGGCCTTTACTGCTGTAGGCACTATTCCAATGCGCAGAGCTTATTGGGAAAATAGGAGCTACACTACAGTTTTTGCTGGAACAGAGGTTAGCAACAGCTTGTACATATGGCGATACAATTATCGCCGCAAAATCATCAGAAAAGTGTCGCTAATGTGGCGTTAACTCCTTGTACATATGCCCCTATGTGCGCTATGCATCATCACACATGCAAACACCTAGGAAATAACAAAGTCGCCATTTTTTATTTGCCAATTAAAGTTGGATCCTGTAAATTATATTTTTTTTAAATAACTAGTTTGAAAGATTTTTTGTAAGGCGAAGCAATTTGCTGCAAACAGTCCCTTAAAATTAAAAAAGGCCCTTATTACTTGTGGCCTGGATACTTCCGGTTTCTGGGATAGCTGCGTAATTATGGAGTGTGGCGTCTGAGACGCCGCTCATGTAATTTTTCCCTAAGTTTGACACGCCAAAACCTATTGAAAACTATAGGAGGGAAAATGCTGAGTACACTACCAGGACATGAGGTAATCACCAACCTCGGTGTAATGCTGAGCTTGGCTCGCGTTACCACTTTGACGTGGGTTTGGCTCGTGAGTTTGACTCGCGTCTATATCACGAGCCAAAACCTGGGAATAGTATTGTTTCAATTTAAAATGTATATCCACGAGCCACGGCCCGTGCATACTATGTTGTTGTGTTTTAAACTACTTCCCTCGTGCATGAACGCCTGTGTCTATCCGTTTGCCATTGTAACCACCGGCTTCACGGAGACCAGACGTTCATGACGGGTGGAGTTACCTTTCAGAAGAATAAACTTCACTTACCGGAATCTCAGCTTCTTCCTTATTTATAACATATTTTGGCGACGATCGGGAGACTCCACCCCACCCACGCTGATATTTTTCCCCGATTCAGCACCTCGTCAATTGGCAAAAATTTCATTGGTCGGATGAAGCTACCGCTTTCCCAATCAGCGGAGTTGCTTTCCTAAAACGTCTTCTACCAGCAACTCTCATTGGGCGGTTTCAATCTCCTTCAACACGACCAACCTCATTGGTTATTCCTTCGTGAAACTTTATTGAGGTATCGTGTGAAGACTGTTGACAAGACACGATGACAAGGTACTGTATATTTAAAAATATTCATTGGATTAAGCAAAACATCAACGATACGCACGTTGTAATTGAAAACATTGCGTGTCACTCCAGCGACACGCACGCTTTCAACATACAACGCTTTTGTTATTTAAACAATTGCATTTAAACACTTATGCGTGTCATCTTCAACGATACGCACGTTATTGTTGGACCTAAATTTAACCATTGCGTATCATAGTTGGAACTACAGTTAACCATTACGTGTCATTTCAGCGTATCACAGCAGCGATACGCACGCTTTTCATTTTGAATTAGCATATTTACAATGTTATAGAATTAGCATATTTAAAACGTCATTAATGAGTTGAGAAACTTAAACTCCTTATTTAAATCACATATACTCATTTTAAAGCTGAATACTTTGATAGTATTGATTGTGATTTTAATATTTATTAACCTTTTACTTCTGCATTGACTTTGAAAATGGCTAATAACCAGTGGCATCATATTACCCAACCCCCACCTTTCCTGGACAAACCAGGCACTCCAAACATAATTTGGTCTGAGTGGTTCGGGTTATTTGAGAACCATTTAGTTGCTATTGATGCCGCTGATTATACTGACAAAAGAAAATTCGCTATTCTTTTTGGTTGTTTAGGACAAGCTGGCCAACGAATCTTCAAAAGTATTGTTCCTATAGCACCCCCCATTGTACTAGATGAGAGTGGGGATAATCCTTGGAACGTATACACTGAAGCCATCGCAAGATTAAAAAAACAATTTTGTGATGAACCTAACATTATGCTAGAGAGGCACAATTTCTATGCCAGAAAACAAAAGGAGAATGAGAAAGTGGAAGAATACATCGCTGCACTCAGAGTATTAGCAATTACTTGCAATTTCGAACCGTCCCCTGATAAATTTATTAGAGACCAGTTCGTATTTAATTGCGCTTCAAGGAAAATTAAGCATAGAATTCTGGGGTGCAAGAATCCATCTCTAACCGAAGTCATAGACCTTGCTCTTAGCATTGAACGTTCTACCCTAACCAGCAAAGTCATGATGGATCAACCAAAACAAGGAGTAAATACTATAGACTGTCATGACTCTGATGAAGAAGAAACTCTGTGTGCCATTTCTAATAAAAGCAGAGTTCAATACAGTAAAAATACCCAAAAAAAAAAAACATTCTTTTGTTACAGGTGCGGATCAAAAGACCATATTGGAAACGCTCCAAATTGTCCAGCACTAAAGAAGCGGTGTTCTATTTGTAAAAAAATTGGACATTTTCAAGGGGTTTGCAGATTCGCCAAGAAGCCCCCCAATGTTAATATGGTAGACTTTGATGCATGTTCTGAATCTTTTAAGAACATTGTTGTAACTCTTGATTCAAATGGTGATATTGATTCCATTAAGGGTCCTCTATGCACAGCTATTATTGATAATGTTCACCTTCAAGTCATGGCAGATTCAGGCTCCCCATATACTATTCTTAGAGATTCAACATTTTATGAAAAATGGGACAAAAGAATTGAATTGATTGAATCAGATGTTAACCCACTTGCATTTGGTGAGAAGAATATTAACATGCTTGGGTATTTCGAAGGATTGGTCCAATGTCTGGGGAGGGAGACCGTCACTAAAATTTATGTAGCAGAAAAAGGTAAAGACATCGTGGGCTGGAAAGATTTAGCCAGGATGGGTCTTTATTTAGTCCCCGGTGATGAGAATCCCATCAAAGTTGGGAAATTACCTACTGTTAAAACTGATTTACCCATTGCTGTAGTTGATAATCATAATACAGAGGTACAAGAAATTATATCAGAATTTAAACCGGTGTTCAAAGAAATGGTAGGGAGCGTCAAAGGATTTGAACACAAGATTAGACTGATACCCGGAGCTCAACCAATAACATATAAAGTTAGAGCAGTTCCACTGAGCGTCAGGTCAGAATTAAAAATAATGTTGGATGATTTATGTAAACAAGGCATCATTTCTCCCATCAATTCCTCACAATGGGTCGCACCAATTGTAGTCGCACGTAAAAAGACAGGTGAAATCAGATTATGTGCGGATTTACGCTCATTAAATAAAAACATTATTATTGACTGTCACCCAATTCCAAGAATCCACGAGCTTCTGGCTAACATAGGCGACGCTAAATGGTTTTCATTGATCGACCTGAGGTCAGCATACCATCAGGTGCCTTTGGCGAAGGAGTCCCAAGAACTTACTTCTTTTATTACTCCATTCGGAGCTTTCAAATTCCTTCGCCTCCCTTTTGGTTTAGCGTCTGCTGGAAGCGTTTTCCAGAAGCTGATGGATGTGTTGTTCCAAGGAATGAAGGGTGTACAGGCATACCTGGATGATATCTTGATATTTGCCAAAACGTTAGACGAACATAACATTATCCTCAGGAATGTACTTTCAATTTTGATGTCTAGAAATATGACAGTACACTCAAATAAATGCAAATTTGCAGTTAACAAGATTGATTATCTAGGACATACAGTTTCTGACCAAGGTATCACTCCCAAGTTTTCAGTCATTAGAGCCATTGAGGATGCAAAGCCCCCTCCTGATAAAGACGCCTTACGTTCCTTCCTTGGACTAGCAGAATATTATGCAAGGTTTGTCCAGTCATACTCACAACTAGTTGAACCTTTAAGGAAACTTTTGAGGAAAGGGTCTAGTTTTGTTTGGACTCAGGAGTTAGACAAGGTTTTTTGTGAGATCAAGAAGTTGATTATTTCTGCAAAAGCCATACATGCCTTCAGGGAGGATGCCATCTCCGTTATCACTGTGGATGCAAGTATTTCGGGTCTAGGGGCAGTACTTACACAGAAGGTTGATGGTCAGGAACAAACTGTAGCGTTTGCATCTAGGGCACTTAAAGAATTCGAACAGAGGTATAGTACTATCGAAAGGGAAGCCCTGGCTTGCGCATGGGCGGTCCACAAATTTAAAATGTACATTTGGGGTAGGAGATTCGAGTTGGTCACGGATCACAAGCCATTAATTTACATCTTTAATAAATCCAATTCAGCATCCATGTCAGCACGACTGATGAGAATAGTATCAAAGTTGCAAGAGGTCAACTTTTCTGTTAAGCATATTGTTGGTGGCAAGAATTTTCGGGCTGATTGCCTATCTAGAATGGCGATGGACAAGGATGATGAGGAGGATTTTCTTGAGGAGGATGTCGAATGCGTAACCTTTGTGGATGCAGTGGATGAAATTAGTGATGTGATTTCCGAGAAGGATTGGAAGGAAGCCACTACTTTAGACAATGTGTTGTTAAAAGTTATCGAATTTACCACCCGTTGCTGGCCTGAACCTAGAAGTTTGAGCGGCGATCTACGCAGTTTTGCTCAAATTTCTGAGGAACTGTCTGTTGAGAACGGCGTAGTACGAAGGGGTGAGAAATTTGTCCCACCTTTTAAATTGAGAGAATCTATTATTAATAAGGCACACCAAGGGCATTTGGGGACAACTAAAACCTCCATGCGCATTAAACAACATTATTGGTGGCCCTCAATAGATGTCCAGGTTAAAAATTTGATTGACTCATGCCCGGAGTGTTTATTATCCGACAAACATTGGCGCACTTTGAAAGTCCCTCTTCATCCGACGGTTTTTCCTAACTCTCCCTGGGAGAAAGTTGGAATAGATTTTTCAGGGCCATATTCCATTCTCCAACAAGAGAATAAGTACATTATTCTTTTGGTGGATTATTTTTCAAAGTGGATGTACTTTGATTTTGTTAAATCTCCTGATTCAGATTCCACAATAACATTTCTCAAAAAAGTGTTTGAATTAGAAGGATCTCCCAAATTTATCGTCACAGATAACGGGACTCATTTTGTCTCGGATAAAATGTGCAAATTTTTAGAAAAATTAGACATTAAACAACTCAAAGTCTCTCTTTATTCTCCAGCTTCGAATGGTCTTGTCGAGAGGGGGAATAAAGTGATCAAAGAGGGTGTCCAGACGGCAATTTCTTGCGGTTACAAGGTAGATGAGTTCATAAAACAAAAAGTTTGGCACTATAATACCTCCCCTCATTGCGTAACTGGGGTCTCCCCATTTTCATTACTGAGAGGTAGAGAGAATCGTTCTGTTTTATTTCCTTCCTGGTTACACCAGGACTCTGCCGGTAAAACTATTGATTTAGATTCTGTCAAGAAATCTGTTCTAGAAAAACAGTGTCAAATGAAGTTACAGTTTGATGGCACCTCTGAAGGTAAATTGGTGGACCTGCTGGCAGGTGACTGGGTTTTAATCAAGAACCCAGGTAGAGTAATTAAAGGACGTTCAAAATTTTTTGCACCTGTTCAGGTGATTAAAGTGAGTAAAGGAGCAGCCTTTCTGGGAAAAAAGGGTTGGTGGAACAAACGCCAGTTAGTGAAAGTCTCTGATCACCAAGCAGAAATTATCAAAAACAGAAAGTATAATGATAAATCTGGTAATTTGGATTGGAGTTTTTGGATGGATGCACATTCTGTATCTGGTGTCCCTAACCATTCTTACTCACAAAACCCTCATTCTTCGGAGCAGCTTCCTGGGGAGGGTTCACTGGTTCCTCCAAACGTTGTCATTAACCAAGAAGCCCCTATTCACATGAAAGTTTCTTCTTTCGGCAGGCACATCAGGGCTCCTGAGAGGTATAACGAATTCATTAAATTCTAGATTTTATCTACTTGTATTTAACACATATTAATTTCCTTTATTTTTGTTGTAAGGGGGAAGGTGGTGTAATGCTGAGCTTGGCTCGCGTTACCACTTTGACGTGGGTTTGGCTCGTGAGTTTGACTCGCGTCTATATCACGAGCCAAAACCTGGGAATAGTATTGTTTCAATTTAAAATGTATATCCACGAGCCACGGCCCGTGCATACTATGTTGTTGTGTTTTAAACTACTTCCCTCGTGCATGAACGCCTGTGTCTATCCGTTTGCCATTGTAACCACCGGCTTCACGGAGACCAGACGTTCATGACGGGTGGAGTTACCTTTCAGAAGAATAAACTTCACTTACCGGAATCTCAGCTTCTTCCTTATTTATAACACTCAGCATGCTATTTGCCATTATAAGGGATAACCTCGTAATTGAATGATATTTACAGCACCTAAAAAATGCTGACTCAGCAACGTCGGGTTTTATGGAATCGGATACCTATCGCCCCACACACGGTCTACTTGTAATGAGGCCCTAGGAGTGCACTTGAACTGGAAGTAGTTCAGCACTGACTTTGACAGAATGTCTGCAATGGTGAAACGAGTTCTGTTTCATTACCTCGGTTGTAAAAATCGCAAGTAATTCATTTGGGAACCAAACATAAAGGAGGGAAAATAATCCAGCGCTAGAATGTAAAACAACGGTTAAGTGTGAGGGGACTTTTAAGCACCTTATAGCGTAAAAAAAGGGTTTATGTAAATTTAAAATGGAAAATTGTAAATTAAGGAAAAAGTAATTCTCTCCCCATTTGGAACAGATAAAAATAAATGAAATGGTAAGAATATAAGAAACAGTTAGGTGTATTGAGAAAAATAGAAAAAAATATATTGAGGAAATGGCGAGGGTGTGAGGGTCTCCCCTTTAAAAGAAGATAATTCTGACATGTACCTCAGAATTCCTGAAAAAAGTCCGAAGATTAATGTAGAATTCATGATCAATATACAAACCCTGGTTAATCACACCAACATTAATTACTTGTGATTAATGTAATTGCGATCAATCACCCAAGGAAAACACATTGAACCTTGAAATGAGCCCTGCACCCCCTATTTTCTAGTCGCCAATGGTCTCTCTGAAGGGCTATACAACCATGGACACAGCAGCCACATTCACCGGTCCCTTCGAAGCCGAAGCCGCCGTCCACTGGAGTCAATGGGACATACTGCTGGGGCACCGGCTGTGACTGACTCACTTCAATGTAGGACACTGTTCCCTACTTATGTCTGGAGACCAGGCCAGCAGCTGTGGAAGCTCAGGGTTCATGTTCCTACTAGCCCTCATAGAATGGCCGCGGCTAGCGGGCCCTGGTAGGACTGTACGACATTGTTGTCTCCAGGGCGACAGAAAAGGGTACATGTAGATTGCGCCTAGTGTGAGTCTGGTGAGGCTGACAGATTCCCAGACAAACTCCAGATTCCAAGATTTCTCTGTAGCCTGTACTAACACTGGTACCTAGACCCGCCAGTGAAAACCAGGTGTCAGAAGCACTAGTAGGTCCCTATTTAGTCTTTCAAGACCTGTTTCCCCAATCCACACTACACAACCACAACAACATATAATACACACTTTACTACAGTACAGACAATAGTAAACAAGCATTGGCAAAGTCAATAGGTTTTGCTTATGCGAGAGCTATTGGCTTTGGCAATATGTTTTAGCCTTGTTGGTAGATTGGAGGGGGGTGGATTAGCAAAGAGTGGAGTGGGCGCAGAGTGGTGTAAGGTGGAGTAGAGTGGATTGGGGTAGAGTGAGGTAGAGTGGAGTAGGGGAGTTGGGTAGATTAGTGAGAAAGATTGTAGTGGGATAGATTGATATGGGGTAGATTAAGGTGTAATGGGGTAGATTGAAGTGGAGTAGAATGGGGTAGGTTAGAGTGGAGTAGATAAGAGTAGGGTTGATCGTGTAGATTCGGGAAGAGTGGAGTGGGATATATTGTGGTAGACTGGACTGGAGTGTGGTAGATTGGGGAAGAGTGGACTGGGTTGAGTGGGGCAGATTGGAGTGGACCAGGGTAGAGTGGAATGGGGTAGATTGGGTGGATTATAGTAGGGAAGAATGGGATGAGTGGGGATAGATTGGGTAAGTTTGGAGTGGGCTAGATTTGAGTAGGTTCGAGTGGAGGGGAGTGGGGTAGATTGGAGTGGTATGGGGTAGATTGGGATGCGGTGGGGTAGATTGGAGTGGAGTGGGGTAGATTGGGGTGGAGTGGGCTAGATTGGAGTGGAGTGGGGTAGACTGAAGAGGTGTGGGGTAGACTGGGATGCGGCTGGGTAGATTGGAGTGGAGTGGGGTAGACTGGGGTGGAGTGGACTAGATTGGAGTAGGGTAGATTGGAGTGGGGTAGACTGGAGTGCTGAAGATTGGCGTGTGGTGGGGAAGACTGGAGTGGAGTGGGGTAGATTGGAGTGGGACATATTGGGTTAGATTGGAGTAGAGTGGGGTAGATTGGGGAAACGTGGAGTGCAGTAAATTGGAAAATTGGAGTGAAGTGGGGTAGATTGGAGTGGAGAGGAGTAGATTGGAGTGGAGTAGGGTAGATTAGGGTGGAGTAGGGTAGATTGGAGTAGGATAGATTGTGTGGATTATGGTAGGGTAGATTGGAGTGAAGTAGGGTAGGTTGAAGTGAGACAAATAGGAGTGAGGTAGTTTAGTTTGGGTAAATTGGTTTGGAGTGCGGTAGATTGGTGTGGATTGGAGTGGAGTGGGGTAGATTGGAGTGGAGTGGTTTGGAGTGGAGCTGGATAGAGTACAGCTGCAGCTCCCAGGAGCGTCACCCCTCCCCCCCAAATAACATCAGGAAAGGAAAATAAACAACACTTGTGTCATTTTATTTCTCCTTTCCTGCCGAGTCTTGGGGGTGACAGCACTGAGGGGAGTGGTTGTGCACTCCCTTCACTATGCATAATGGTTTGGCCAGCTGTCTCAGGCTGGCCAAACCATCATGCGCAGTGAACCTCTCTCCAACCCCAGCTGCATTGTTGGGGTTGGAGAGAGAAGGCACAGAATCCCAGTCTGTCCTGCAGTGCCATTCGAGGGTGCTCAGGCCAATCCTGAAGCTACTCCCATGTGAGAGCAGCTTCAGGATTGGCTTCAGGCCATTCTAGGCGCCTGTGCCTGTCTGAAGCAGCGGAGCAGAGGAGCGCAACGTAGCCAGCTGAAGGTAAGTTTTTTGTTATTTTGCCCCCTACCTTCGTGACCCCTATGCCCTCTCCTCAACCCGCCCGCCTGCCCCGCCACTCGTCTAAAACATGGGCCGCTACTGACAGAGTGGTTTGGGGTTGATTGGGATGGGGTGTGGTAGATTCGAGTGTGGTATATTGGGGTTGATTGGAGTGGGTTAGATTGTGGTGGAGTGGGGTAAGGTAGATTGAGTGGGATGGATTGGGGTGGAGTGGTTTAGATTGGACTGGAGTGGAGTAGATTTGAGTGGCATGTGGTAGTATGAAATGAAGTGGAGTAGGGTAGATTGGGTAGAGCAGAATGGACTTTGGTAGATAGGGGTAGAGTGGGATAAATTAGGGTGGAGTGGGGTAGATTGGGGTAGAGTGAAGTGGGGCAGAGTGGAGTGGGGTAGATTGGAGTGGAGTGGGGTTGGATTATTTGGAGTGGAGTCGAGATTGGAGTAGAGAGAGATTGATTAAGGAAGAGTGGAGTGGGGCAGATTAGGGTGGAGTTGAGTGGGGTATATTGGGTGGATTAGAGTAGGGTAATTTAGAATGGAGTGGAGTAGATTGGAGTGGGGTAGATTGGAGTGGGATAGAGTGGAGTGGGATGGATTGGAGTGGGTAGAGTGGGGTGTGGTAGATTACAATGGGGTGGGGTGGGATAGATTGGGTAGAGTATATTAGGGTAGATTGAAGTAGGGTGGATTGGGTTAGATTGGAGTGGAGCAGGGTAGATTTGAGTGGGATAGATTGGGGAGGGGTAAATATTAGAAGGGTAGATTGGAGTGGGGTGGGGTAAATTGGAGTGGGCTAACGTGGGTTAGACCGGAATGGAGTGGGCTGGATTTAAGTGGAGTGTGGCATATTGGAGTGGGGTAGATTGGAGTGAAGTGGAGTGGAGTAGATTTGGGTAGAGTGGAGTGCAGTGTGGTAGAATAAAATCGGGTATATTGGAGTGGAGTGTGGCAGATAGGGGGGATGGAGTGTGGTAGATTGAAGTGGAGAGGGTAGATTGTGGTAGATTGAAGTGGGGTAGATTTGAGAGGAGTGGGGTAGATTAGAGTGGAGAGGAGTTGGATAAATTGCACTGGAGTTTGGAGTAGAGTGGGGTAAATTTGACTGGGGTAGATTGTAGCGGAGTAGAATGGAGAGGGGTAGATTGGAGTGGGGTGTATTGGGGTACATTGGAATAGATTGGAGTAGAGTGGGGTAGACCGGGGTAGATTGTAGCAGAGTAGGGTAGATTTGAGTGGAGTATGGTAGATTGGGTTGGAGTGGGGTGGGGTTGATTGGGTTAGATTGAGTGGAGTAGCATAGATTAGAGAGGAGTAGAGTGAAGTGGGGTAGATTAGAGTGGAGTGAGGTAGATTGGGGTGGAGCGGAGTGAGGTAGATTAGGTTAGAGTGGGGTAGATTAAAGTGGGCTAGATTGAAGCGGGCTAGATTGGAGTGATGTGGGGTAGATTGGGGTAGAGTGGGTAAATTGGGATGGGGTAGTTTGGAGTGAAGTGGGGTAGACTAGTTGAGTGATGAAGATTGGATCATAGTGGGGGGGTAGATTGGAGTGGGGTGTGGTAGATTATAGCTAAGTGGAGTGGAATGGGATAGATTGGGGTACATTGGAGTGGAGTGGGGTAGATTGGAGTGGGGTAGAGTGGAGTGGTGTGGGGTAGATTGGGCTGTGGTGGGTAAATTGGGATGGGGTAGATTGGAGTGGAGTGGGGTAGATTGGATCGTAGTGGAGTGGGTTAGATTGAAGTGAGGTAGACTGGAGTGGGATGGGGTAGATTGTGGTGGGGTGGAGTGTGGTGGGTAAATTGAGGTGGGGTAGATTCAAGTGGAGAGGGGTAGATTGGAATGAAGTAGATTGGGGTAGATTATAGCGAAGTGGAGTGGGGCGGGGTAGATAGGGGTACATTGGAGTGAAGTGGGATAGAGTGGGGTGGGGTAGATTGGGATGGGGTAGGTGGTGTGGAGGAGCATAAAGTGGAGTGGCATGTTGTGTCATGGCGTGAGTGGCGTGGATTGGAATTGGCGTGGAGTCGAGTGGCGTGGCTTGTCACAGAAGGTCTTAGAGTGGAGGAGCGTAGAGTGGAGTGGCATATCGTAGAATTGAGTGGTGTGGCATAGAGTGGAAGGGCGTGGAGTGGCATAGTGTGGAGTATCCATGGTGTGGTAGCGCACAAACATTACAAGCAATGCATTTTCAATTGAAATGACCAATACATTTGCACCAAAATACGGTTGTACTGCACACAAACGATAATGTGTACAAATATCATCACCTAGTGTATTGATTTGTTTTGATTGTATTCAAATGTTTGTTTCCACCACACTTTAGTATTACAAAAAAAATTGCTTCATTTGTACTAATTCTGAAATATTCAGAAACAGCACACTTCTTTTATTTGTGTGTGCTACAAAAAAAATCATGCTACACTCTCTCCTTTTACATGGCAGGATTGTCACATAAATTCTCTCACTCTGAAGTCAGAGAAAGAAAAATAAACACCAAGAGCCCTGGAAGAGAGAGTCTGACATTTGACCTCTGACCGTGAATGCATAGCAGATGGGAGAAAATAAGAACAATATTTAAAGACCTGTTTTCGGAAAGCAATTTTGTGGAAGAATACAGTATACAAGGTTTGGGCAACGGGAGGGATGAACTCAAGCTGAACTGCCTAAAGGAAACAAAGCCATCATATAGAAAGCTAGAAAAAGTAAGTTACTAACCACATAGCCAATGGTAAGCAATGGGCAGAATGTATTCCTAGATCAACTTTCTGAAAGCCCCCAACATGTCTTTAGCAAACCAGACAGCTGCAGTGCACTGTCTGGTAAGCTTCGACCTAAAAAGGTCACTGCTCTTCAGCCATTGGTTTGATTCAATGATGCCCCTTCAGGCACTTGCTCCATGGTCAGTCTGTCAAGTTTTGAATCAGCACAATGCATTTTGTGGATAGATAAAATTTTACTTCACTACCCCCCCACCCTGCCCCGCCCCAACGCCCCCACAGCACTCCCACGGCGAGCCGCCACTGGATGCTACACCCACAATCACAATGCTAGCATTTGTCTGCCCCGGCAGACAAGCAGGGTTGGGTGGTATGTGTAGTTCAGCCCTCTCTCATGAGCCGGTATCCCAGGGTACTGCGTGAGAGAGGCGTTCAACAGACCGCTGCACTCCTGTCTGTCTGAAACAACAGTGAGATCTTCTCCGTCATAGTAAACGAGTGCCTAACTAATTAAACAATTAACTAATTAAACAACTGTCCCCACCCCATAAGCCTCCCTGATTTCCCAACCTTATCTCCACTGCACCTTTCTTTATATCAATCGCCCTTATTCGCTGTTTATCCATCCCTTCACTTCCATTTCACTCAGACTCCTTATAGCCTTTAACCTTTAGCTCTGGTATCTTCTTAGTGCCCCATTTCCTAACCTTCCTTTGCTGGGCTGGTTGGACCTGCACCGTGGTTAACCAATCCAGGTCACCCAGGAAAACACGAAAAGGTGTTTCCCTGTGTCACCAGAATGCTAAACACATTGCATCCATGCTATTGTAGACACAGGAAGGCAAGCTACCAAGCATCTCCAGACCTCCATTTCTCCCCTAGGGTGGGTAGAAGGGGCACAAGAAGGGGGAGACACTCCTCTAGAGATGACCATCTCTCTTTCTACAGGCCCTGGTGAGGACCATTTCTGAGCCTGTAAACAAGAGACTCTTTCTGATGCCTCGCACCTCCATTGCCTTTGTCACCAGGGCCCTTAACCAAGTATGAAGACTAGGAAGGGAATTCATGATGTGATGCATCTGTTCCAAGTAAGCATGGGCGGATTTTGCGGATCCACGATTCACGAATTTGCGTATTCACGGATCGTGGATCCGCAAAATCCGCAGATTTTGCGGATCGGCGGATTTGGGGGCGGGGCTTCCATGCCAGGACCATCGTGCCAGATTGAACCCTGCCCTTCATATTTATTCAAGAAGACGCCACCATTTTGTGCCATACCTCTACTCAACTGGAGTACTTTCTACTGGATAATCAGTAAGTGCTACCTCGTTGGGTAAATGTATAGTGCTTTTACTACACTACAGCGACCTAAAGTGCCCGAGAGTTGTCAACAGCGACCAGGTGTGTGTTACTATGCAATCGCGCCGAAGGGCGCAGGGGTCCCTTGAGTGACCTATCATAGTGGGTAAATGGCGGGAAGACGGTGCACACCTCGAGTGTGTGCGCGGGGCCAAACGGACGGGGCTTCCATGCGAGTGCACATGCCTCTTGTGTGTATAAAAGGTCAGAGACTGATCAGAGCAACAGATGTAGAGACAGAAGCTCCTGGTCACAGAACAGCACGGGGATTGCGCTCGTGAAGGTCAAAGATGCAAAGGCCTGTATCCAGCGTCACCGCTGATTTTCGACGGTATATTTGGGAAGAAGGCACACCTGCCCAGCCTCCACAACGCTCAGGATTGTTTTTGGGCTGATGAATGAGTCACTGAATTAAAGCTTCAACTAGGGCACATGCTGTATTGATATCTGTAAGTGCTTCCTGTTGAGGTGTAATTTTTGTGCC
The DNA here is from genome assembly GCF_964261635.1 of Lissotriton helveticus. NCBI lineage: Eukaryota > Metazoa > Chordata > Amphibia > Caudata > Salamandridae > Lissotriton > Lissotriton helveticus. The sequence continues at coordinate 1,577,501,033 of NC_136068.1, read as the reverse complement.
AGGACCGTCGTGCCAGAATGAACCCTGCCCTTCATATTTATTCAAGAAGACACCACCGTTTTGTGCCTGTTGTAACTAATTTACGATGGCGCCGGCAAGCTGCCAGCGCCATCCTAAAATAGTTACTAAATTAGCTTCAACAGGAAGCTCTAATTGGTAACATAAAGCAGGCGCTCGAGCCCCTGCTTTATCTTATCTATTCCTGCTGAAGCTAATTAAGTAACTTTAGGATGGCGCTGGCAGCTTGCCGGCGCCATCGTAAATTAGTTACAGACCAGCAAGGCGTGAACTTTTGACCGAGGAATCCGCCGCTCGCGAATTGCGGATTTTCGGTAAATTCGCGAGAGTTCGCGGATCGCGGATTTACCGAAAATCCGCAAAATCCGCAAAATCCGCAAAATCCGCGATCGGAGCGGATTTTTCGCTCATGCTTAGTTCCAAGGTGCAACCATGCGCAGAATTGATGAACTGTATGAGTTGTGTGTTGTACCTGTCTTCCATTCTTCAGTTCCCACCTGAGGACTCCTGTCCCAGCGGGGCGCGGTTCAGGTAATTTGTTACTAAACTTCCAGTGAACTCTGTTGTCCATGGCCTCCGGGAGAGGAAGAGCCTGGAATGAACGTTGGTTTCTACGTTTATGGGTCACTTCTACCCTCTTCCAATAGGTGACCTGGACTTCCAGTGTCACTAATGCTGGTCCCAGTGCTTAGAAACCTAGATCAGACAGCTTTTGTTCTCAGTGCGGATGTGGCCATCTCAGATCCTGTGGACAAAATGGCAGAATCCACAATGCTGGACTACGTGGAGAAGTGTGGCTCACTGGTTAGAGGAGGCAGAACTGTAAGCAGAGGTCAGCCCGGGACCAGGGTTCAATTCCCGGCTTAGCGGGGTCTTGAGTCCTAAAATGTCCATGGACTCGACAATTCTCGCTCCGGTGCCTACTCGATTCACGGGTTCACACTCTGCGACTCTGGGCAATAGCTTGCTTAATCTCCACAACGGCCCCTCGCGGCGGGATGCCTGGCTTTCACCTTGCGGATACCCTGCCGGGGTTATCTCACAGGGGAATACCAGGACGGGTTCCCTAAGCAAGCGCTTAGAAACCGCTTGGTGATTTGCGCTATATAAATTCCTGTACGTGTATGTAACCATGCTGCGATTTATGAAGTTTTGCTTCGCGGTCTTTGCAGAAAGTCTTTGTCTGCTGCCATGCAAGAGAAGGAGAATTAGTCTCAGTTTCATTGCTGTGTGGAGACTCAAGCAGAGCTCTTGTCTGAAGTCCTTTTTGATCATTTGAAAGTATCTGCAATGGCTTCAGGCAGAGTGCTCACATGTCATCATGTTTTACATTTGTGAGGCTGGAAGGTGGATGGACATCAGAAGGCTTGCCTGTTGAGAATGCCGTTTCTGGTCACAGACTTTTGGGGAGAATTGGAAGCTTTCTAATAAAGCCTCTATGAATAAGAATCACTCTCAGTCTTTGTTTCCTCGATCCCTCTACTCAGACAAGACCCGGTATACCTATGAACAATCCTGCCCTCAGCCGTATGACCAAGCATCCAGCTGCTCTCAGTTCCAGCTAGGAGGTTCACTGATGGTACTCCCCATGATCTTCCTTACCCAGCAGCATTCATAACTATGGGGGCCGATTCACAGAACTAATCTGAGATAAAATCCTAAACTTACTACTTTTGGTATTCACAGAAGGAATTTAGTAGTAGTAAAGTTAGGACTCCTAACTTTACTACTACTAAACTGAGACAAAATCCTATCTTTACGACTTTCGGTATTCACAAAAGGCACTTAGTAGTAGCAGTAAAGTTAGGAGCCCTAACATTATTACTACTAAATGCCTTCTGTGAATAGCAAAAGTAGTAAGTTTAGGATTTTATCTCAGATTAGTTCTGTGAATCGGCCCTATGTGTTTATGTGGTGTTTGTATAGCAAGGCACTAGACAAGAGGAACCGGAGCGCTGTAGAGTGTTATGCTGGTATTTACTAGCAGACCGGGCCATCGAGAGCTCGTCTGACTTTGTTTCAACAGGCTTGGTGGCAGTTAATATAAGACAAACGGGTTCTGGAAGTAGTAGGTGGTTGCAGTGAAATGTATCCTCTATAGTTCACCTATCCAACACCCCTCCTGTGTATGGTTCCATCTCCATAACAACTACTAAAAAGCTCTTCTTCTTAATGCTTTGCCAGTTAGGATGCTGGTTTCACCATTATTCCCCTTTACCAAAGACCACAAAAATGTGAGCCAATTGCCTTTACTATGAGACCCCATTCTATTGATACCCTCCGAGGCCTCAATAGAGCCACAAAGAGGGAAGCTTTCCCCGGTGGAAGGAGGAAGTAAGTCCCACCCAGACATCTACACATAATAGCCTAGTGTCACACTTACACTGGTATAGGACCACACATACACTCTCCCTAAGCTTAGTGGCTCCACAACACGATGTAACAAGATATCACCTTGCGTTATATGTCGATCTTACACCAGGCTTTCTAGGCTACCCTCATTCTATCCCTGGGGCTTCCCTACACTTGGGGCCCACTTATTATTTAGTGATCATGACGACAGGCAGTGCCAGTCTGTGGGTCACTTTAAAGGAGAAAGACAACTCCTTTCCCTCCCTTCTCTGAAAGAACTAGCTCTTGTATTGAGATACACATCCCCCCTAACTCAGGACATCTACCTTTTAATTGACAGATAGCCGGGACAGGGGAAGCATCCACCCTTTAAAAAAAGGGTGGAATTCTACTCCACTGCCACCCTGCCAAAAAAAGTTGGTGGCCTTAGTGGTGATCTAAACCTTTGGTCCACCTATTTCTATCGACACTTAGGGGGATCAGGCCACCACGTGATATCACCCATAAATGGCTCAGGATAGAGAGGCGCAGTGCTCACCTGTCTATTCTTGAAATCATTATGTGGTTGTACCCCATCATAGATAGATCCTTGGGTATGCACTGAAAACGAGGAATCCCTACACTTGGGGCCCACTTATTATTTAGTGATCATGACGACAGGCAGTGCCAGTCTGTGGGTCACTTTAAAGGAGAAAGACAACTCCTTTCCCTCCCTTCTCTGAAAGAACTAGCTCTTGTATTGAGATACACATCCCCCCTAACTCAGGACATCTACCTTTTAATTGACAGATAGCCGGGACAGGGGAAGCATCCACCCTTTAAAAAAAGGGTGGAATTCTACTCCACTGCCACCCTGCCAAAAAAGTTGGTGGCCTTAGTGGTGATCTAAACCTTTGGTCCACCTATTTCTATCGACACTTAGGGGGATCAGGCCACCACGTGATATCACCCATAAATGGCTCAGGATAGAGAGGCGCAGTGCTCACCTGTCTATTCTTGAAATCATTATGTGGTTGTACCCCATCATAGATAGATCCTTGGGTATGCACTGAAAACGAGGAACCCCTCCCCCAGGTAGATTATTCAGACAACCTCCCCCTGCTAGTGGATACCAGTTGGCCAATCAGCTATTACCCCTGAAGATAGGCAGCTTTGGAAACTGCCACCTGAGATAATCAAGGCGAGCAATCACTAACCACACACTCACCATCCTAACCATGACACACACGCCACTGATGTGGTCACTCACTAGCGCAAATATTTTCTGTTGCTCTCATACTATTCCAAGATGATGTAATTGGACTCCTACCCCAAATCAGTGCCTCTAGCACAGCTCCAAAACTGGGCTGTGGAGAGCTTCGTCAAAAGTCAGTCAGTCAGTCAGTCTTGGAAACTTATAGAGAGGATATTTTTTTCTTATAGAGACAATGTCTTAATCTATGGGTCCTTCCTTGTGGGAAGTGGTATATCACCCTCACGTGAGGAGAGAAAAGGCAGGAAGGGCAGAGGTGGTAGATTTATTACCCTAAACTAAATAACACCTAGATTTATTACCCTAAACGTAGTAAAACTTCTAGTCAGAACAGCCAATCACAAACATTGGATAAGTATCCCACCACGGTGAGCTTGGAGGTGGGTATTACAGCAGACCCCATCCTATTTTAGGTCAGCTATGCTACTGAGATGTATTCAAAAGAGATGATTCTGAGACTTCATGCTGCCAAACCACATACATTCGAAGCTGAACAGCAGGGTCAAGAGGTTGAAAGTAAATTTAGAGAGCACAGGCAAAGGGTCCAGAACAGGCCGTCCTTGCAGCTTCTTCCTTAGAAACATTTACCTGCAGAGCCCAGAGCCGGAGGGAGACTCGGAAGGCATGTGGAGGAGAAACAACGATTACAACGCACTACATTTACAACGCAGTCATTACAACGCAACTTACTTTACATCGCATTCCATTACAATGCAGCCATTACAACGCATGTCACTACAACGCATGCCATTACAACGCATGTTACTACAACACATGCCATTACAACGCATTATAAGGTAAGTAATGGGGAATTGTAATTGTTACCCCAACACTATCCAATACTTATCCTACAGTTGCCCTAAAAGTATTATGCGTTGTAATGGTATGCGCTGTAATGGTATGCACTGTAATGGAATGCGTTGTAAATGTTGTTTCTAAAAATGTGTTGTGATGGCATGCGTTGTAAAATCATGCATTGTAATGGATGTTGCGATGTAAAAAAGGCATGCGTTGTAAATGTTTGCGTTGTAATGTATACTATTCCTCAGAAGGATAGATCATTTCTGCCAGTGAGGAGAGACCTGAAAAGAGCATGAGACAATACCAGGTTTGGCAGCTGAGGTCAATATGAACAGCCCTGGCTGGAGTAGTTATGGAAAGGTGGGGCTGCTTCCTGGGAATATGGTAAGTAAAGAGAAGCTCGAAGCCATCATCGATGGATGTAGATTCTGTCGCTACCGCACTCCTGGATAGAGGTTGGACTCCCCGTAGGTGAGATGAGGTCAATGATGGTGGCTTGGAGCCCTGAGGCAGAGATGAAGTTAAGGATGGCGGATGGGCACCCTGAGAGTGAGGTGAGGTGAAGAATGGAGGCTAGGCACCCAGAGAATGGGATGAGGCTAAGGATGGTGGACGGACAACACAAAGCTGAGAAGAGGTTATGGGCAGATTGGCACCCTCTGGGTGAGATGAGGGAATGGTTAAGAGCTGGGCACCCTGACATGAGATTAAGGATGGCAGATGGGCACGTTGAGAAAGACCGGAGGTTAAGGATGTTGGATGGGTGCCCACTGACTGAGGTGAGATTAAGGATAGAGGTTGGGCACCCCGACACTGAGATGAGGCTAAAGACGGCAGATGGGCACCCTGAGACAGAGAAGAGTTTATGGTTGGGCACCCTGAGACTAAAGTGAGGTTAAGAATTACGAGTGGAACCATGAGACTGAGATGAGATTAAGGATGGCTGCTGGGTTTCCCGCGATGAGGTTAAGAATGGCGGCTCGGTACCCTGAGAAGAATATGAGGTTAAAGAAGGAGGCTGGGCGCTCTGAGAGTGATATGAGGTGAAGGATGGCAGATGAGACCCTGAGACCGGAGATTAAGGATGGCAGATGAGACCCTGAGAGCGGAGATTAAGGATGGCAGATGGGCACCCAGAGGCTGAGGTGGGATTAAGGATGGAGGTTGGGCACCCTGAGACATGGATGAGGATATGGGTGGCTGATTGGCACCCTGAGACTGAGACGAGTTCATTGAGGAGGGATGAGCACACTGAGACAAAGGTGAGGCTATGAATCGCGGCTAAGCACCCGGAGACAGAACTGAGGTTAAAGAGTCCTGGGTGGAGTTTAATTATCAACAAATACAGACAACACTGGGATCTTGGCTGAGGTTTCAGGGAGCGGCCTGGAGCACATTTAGGGTTCAGTGTCCTCTTCCTACATTATTCATTTACTCATGTATACACTCTCTGGGCCTGGTAAATGGTGTGATACTTATCGCCAAGCTGATACAATTGCCACATTTTGAATTTATAGTGTGTGATAATATCGCCCAATTATGACTTTTGGGGAAATAACCTGAGTATTTTGATGCTCTCCTGCACCAAAATCCTCATGTTCCGCTAAACGCTGGGCATTTTCCCCACAATCAACATGGGCAGTTTTGCCCTGCCCGCATTTATCACAAAACCCACACCTGTGAACCGCCGTGGGGTAACAGGAGTTATCACAGTTAACCAGGCCGATTATAATGAGGGTCTTTGTGTTATGAAGAGCTGCCATATCACCTCTGAGAAGCTTAACAGCGCCTTGAGACTCTGCACAGGCAATAAGCGCGGAGGTAAAGGAGTGCGTGGAAGTAGATCCGGAGAAGGGGACCCAACATGAGGGAGAGGGCAGAGCATCTCTAGACGCTGGAATAGACTAGGGAGAAAACTAGGGAGAAGAGGGCTAGTAAACATTTGGAGAATGCAGAAGCAGACAAGAAAGGCAAAAGTACAAGATAGGGAGCAGAGGAGAACGTGACCGTTCGATGTACAAATGTGAACAGTGTGAAAAGGTGAAAGGGGTGAAAAAGTAAAAAGGAAAAGTGTGGGGTGTAAAGAAGGAAAGATGAGTAGAACAGGTTGCAGTGGACTCTATCTGACGAAGGGGTGTGGGTTTGGGTGTTTCATGGGTGTTCTCTGTCATCTTCTGGCCACGTCAGGGTGCTCCAAGGCTGGGACAGAGTTAGAGAAGAAGGGATGGGGTGGTAGAAGTAAAGGTGGGGAGCACAGTAGTGGCTCTGGGAACAAGGGCGTCGCTGCAGGCGCACACCTTCGTGGATGGATCAGTCTATGTTGATGTTTGGTCCCCTAAATGATGCTGGCAGTGGGAAGTGTTTGATCTCATAACTACCCCTCTTAGCATAAACTTCCCTTCTAGGCACACACGCTAAGAACCCAAGCATGCTTGGCACTCAGTAGGTTATCAATTAGGGTAGAGGTTATATTTGGGGTTTGACACCCCACATAGAACAGTTGATTCATTTAAACCCTGTCAATTTCCTGTGTCTGTGGTTCAGGAGAAGACCCCATCTCCCACGACACAGTAGTATTTGCATGCTCTCTAGTTTTCACTAATACTAATGGTAAAATCAGTTTGAAAGCACACCAATTCCCACTAATTTCTCTTGAAAGTCTTGGGGAGGACCTAAACCTTGGGGAGGACCTAAACCTCCCTATAAAATTGCCCTAAAATTCTATTTATTTTAACTAGTGTTGCATACATTATGTGTTTCCAACATTTATTTTCCATTAAATTGTCTTCAATCTCCCTGATGGATGCTCTTAAAATTGCCTGGTGTGTTGCCTTTAAGTGGTCTTTAAATCCCATTGCATTATGCAAAACCTTATTGCCTGGGTGTCCTTTAATATTTCCTATTTGGCCCAAATTTCCAAACTATTCATTAGGTAGAATAAAGCTAATAATAAAAACACACTAAAATATACCATGAGCATCAAAATATAAAATATAGTACCTTTTTCATACACATATCAGGGGCACCCGCTTGTACAGATTTAATAAGATATTTGACTTTTTCACGCTAAATTTATTAATGACTACAGAGTGTTCTTGAATGTGCGGACATTCCCTGTTGAGGGATCAATACCACCCTTGCGTACCGGTTTAACATATCAGGGGCAAAGCTACCGCCAGGACTCCCCGTTTAAGGTATACATAGTGTATATGCACTCCTGTCTGCAGACTTGGCGTGAAGGGTAAAGTGAGCGAGTATGGAGTCAGGAAACGGCCCAGTATATACTAAAATATCAAGGGCAGAGAAGGAGCGAGAGCAGAGCTTTTGGAATTAACTACGTCGAGAAAAGACATGGGTCACTCCCTTCCAGCTCCCTCTCTCTAATAGATAACCTATTCCTTGCAGATTTACATCTGTTAGAGATACCATCACATGGACAGAGAGCAAAGACGAAACCCAAACGATATTAGAACGCTTTTTCTAAGAATTGTTAGACCTGGCATCTTTTGGCGTGGTTTCCCCTGACCTTTTGCTTCTGGCCTCCTGGTTTTGACTGTGTGCTGAACTTCGTTTTTGCTAGTTTTAGGACTCTGGGCATGTTACCCCTGCTAATCAGTATTAAAGTGCATGTGCTCTGTGTCTTAAATGTGATGGAATTTGGTTTCTACATTATTAGTGTTAGAAATGGGGGTCTCTAGTTGGCAAGGCTTTGCACCCTTGTCCAAGCAGGGACCCTTCTTCCTAGTCAGAGTAAGGGGGATACACTTCTAAAATAACCCCTGCTCAACCCCTTGTTAGCTTGGCACAAGCAGACAGGCTTATCTCAGAGGCAGTGTGTAAAGCATTTGTGAACACATATAGTAGCACAATGAAAACACTACAAATGGACACCACACCAGTTTAGAAAAAAAAGTAATCTTTATCTAAACCAAATAAGACCAAAACAACAAAAATCCACAATACAGTACTAAGAATATGATTCTTAAAAGGTAGAAACAGTTTTGTTCCAAGAAAATGTGGGATGCAACACTTTTACACAAAGTATCTTGGGCCTCATTTATGAGGCCGTGCGTCACTTTTACGATGCTGGTGCGTCACTTTTTGTGACGCACCAGCAGCGTAAATAATGTGCCTTGTTACACCATATTTACAAAGTAACGCATCTAGGTAGATGCGTCACTTTGTAAACCCCTGCACCACATTATACCTGCGCCAGGTATAATGTATGCAAGGGGGGCGTATTGACGCAAGGAAGGGTCGTAGAAGTGACGCAGTGAAATCTATGAGATTTCACTGCGTCACTTTTAGGATGCCTTTGCGTCAAAATCTTGCGCCTGTCCATGTGAAAGGGCGCATTGCTGGAGTTGCGTCACTTTTGTGACACACTCCATCAATGCGTCACTTTTGCGCTTACAGATACGTCAGAAATACTGACGTATCTGTAACTCCTTGCGACATGATGCGTCATACATTAAATATGACGCATCATTGGTGTCGCAAGGAGTGCGCAGTGAAAAGTGACACATCGCTGTTTTCACGCAGCGATGCGTCACTTTTCATAAATGAGGCCCCTTGGATGCATTAGGAAAGGCAAGCAAAAAGGGTCACAGGTAAGGTGATGCATTGGTTCCTTACACTTAGGGAAGGTGATGCGTCGGCTCCTTGCTCCGGGGGAGGTGATGCGTCGGTTCCTTACTGCTGCCCAGGGGAGGCGTTGTGTCCGTTTCTTACAGCGTGGGGAGGTGATGTGTTGGTTTCTTACTGCGTCCCCCAACAATGTGACAGACTCGACGCTTCGATGGGATGCATGACGATCCGGTACGATGCATGCGTGAAAACCCAGGATGCGCTCTGATGATTTCAGCCTCGTCCCCTGGATGAGTCGGTTCTTCTCCAACTGGGCCTGTGTCAAAATGGGTATGGGGATCTCGGACGTCGGAGATCAGTGCACAGGATTAGTCGCATTGGCAGACACTTCAGCTGCGAGCAGGCGCTGCGTTGATTCTTCGGAGGCTGCTATGCGTTGGAAAATTCTTCTCGCACTGCTGCGATGCTTCGGAAACAGGCGATGCGTTGATTTTCACAATTCTTGCAGTTTCCAGTCCCAAAACAACCTCCAGAGGGCCAGAACACTGGCAGGACCCTCTCAGGAGGTCAGAACTCCCAGCAAAGGAGTTCAGGGTGGGGCTGGGGGTGAAGTCTTTGTGTCCCTGAGACTTCAGAACAGGAGGCAGGCTCTATTTTAAGCCCTTGGAGATCTTCCTCAAACAGGAGACCCAGCACACAGCAAAGTAGTTTTCCTTTCCTTGGCAGAACGTAGCCACTGCAGGCCAACCCCAGACAGCAAACAGCACAGTTTCCCCAGCTCTTCTTCTTGGCAAAGGTTCCTCTTGATTTCCAGAGGTGATCTAAAAGTCTGGGGCCATCTTTTTATAGTACGAAATCCTTTGTTCTCTGTGGCAGAGAAGCTTTTTGCGCAGTCAAAACCAGTTCTGTCCTCTCTGGTGCAGCTTTCTGGCTGGAGTTGGAGACAGCATGAGTTAAGGCAGACTAGGCCCATTCAGGTGTGAAAGAAATCTCCTACCCCTATTCTGAATGCAGCCTAGGTCCATTCAGCCCAGCCCTGACTCACCCTGGAAAGGCAGGACACACCTAACCCCCCCCCCCCCAAGTGGCTGTCTGAACAGAATGCACATCCCCAGCCCCTGTCACTCCAAAGCCAGACAGTAAATACACAACCTAGAAAAGGTACACTGGATGGTTAGGCAAGAAAATACCTACTTTCTAAAAGTGGTATTTTCAAACCCAGAATGTAAAAATCACCCTCTCTAGCGACCTTTGACCCTGTCACCAGGTAGGTCGCCCCCTGTGCCGCCGCTGCCTGCTGAGTCGTCTGTGATTGCTGCAGTCCTCTCGTCTGCCTCAGACTGCATTTTTCCTTATTTTCCTTCTGTGCCTTTTTTTTCCTGCCTTTCCTTTTAACTTTATTGGTCTCCTCTCTCTTTTGCTCCATCGCCCCTAGTGCCCGTGCCCTCCCCCCCACTCCACACCCGCTCCCCTCCCTCGCGCTTCCTGCCGCTGCCACCCTGCGGCCCCGCCCCCCTCGAGCCCCATTCGCCACCCCGCTCCCGCCTCCCATCTGCTCCTCCCTCCCATAGCCCTTCTTATGGATGCCGTGCGGTGGTGAAGGGAGCGACCATTGACCCTGTCACCAGGTAGGTTGCCCCCTCAGCCACCACATGGTCCCCCTGTGCCCCCGCTGCCCGCTGTGGTGCATGTGATTGCTGCAGTCCTCTCGTCTGCCTCAGACTGCTTTTTTCCTTATTTTCCTTCTGTGCCTTTTTTTTCCTGCCTTTCCTTTTAACTTTATTGGTCTCCTCTCTCTTTTGCTCCATCACCTCTAGTGCCCGTGCCCTCCCCTCCTGCCCCCCACCCGCTCCCTTCCCTCGTGCATCCCACCGCTGCCACCCTGCGGCCCGCCCCCCTTCGAGCCCCATTCGCCACCCCGCTCCCGCCTCCCAGCTGCTCCTCCCTCCCATAGCCCTTCTTATGGAGGGCGTGCAGTGGTGAAGGGAGCGACCTTTGACCCTGTCACCAGGTAGGTCGCCCCCTCAGCCGCCACACGGTCCCCCTGTGCCGCTGCTGCCCCGCTTCCCGCTGTGTCACCTGTGATTGCTGCAGTCCTCTCGTCTGCCTCAGACTGCTTTTTCCCTTATTTTCCTTCTGTGCCTTTTTTTCCTGCCTTTCCTTTTAACTTTATTGGTCTCCTCTCTCTTTTGCTCCGTCGCCCCTAGTACCAGTGCCCTCCCCCCACACCCTGCCCCCCACCCGCTCCCCTTCCTCGCGCTTTCCACCGCTGCCACCCTGCGGCCGCGCCCCCCTCGGGCCCAATTCGCCACCCTGCTCCCACCTCCCAGCTGCTCCTCCCTCCCATAACCCTTCTTATGGAGGCCGCGCAGCGGGCGCGCCGCTGGCGCACCGAAGGCACGCCAAAGGCAAGCCCGTCTGCGCCTGTCTGCGCCTGGACCGCGCCCAGCGCCAGAACCCCTGGCCCCCGCCGAAACCAAGAAACCCGACTGAGATACGACACCACCACCCTCCACGCACTCAACACCGGCCGACCAGCCGCCTGCTACCAAGCCACTCCGAAGCACACCCACAGACCCTTCTCCTGCCAAACCTGCAAATTCACCTGCGTCCGAACCTTTATCCCACCACCCAGACCAGGCAACAACAACAACCACCTCAAGTGCATCCTGCCCAACACCCGCTCCGTCCACAAGCACGCCGTCGAACTCTGGGACCTCCTCGACACAACAGTACCAGACGTCGCCTTCCTCAACCTGGATGAACACCTCCTCAGCCCCCGACTTCGCCATCACCATCCCGGACGGCTACAAGATCACCTGAAAGGACCGCGTCAATCAAACCGGAGGAGGAATCGCCATCATCTACAGGAACACCATCGACATCACGACCAACTCCGAAGATGCCCTCACCACCGCCGAACACCTACACTTCTAGATTCACACTGACCCCAATACCACCCTCAGAGGAACCCTCGTCTACAGACCCCCGGGCCCACGTACACAATTCAGTGAAGCCATCGTCGACTTCATCAGTCCACATGCCCTCGCCTCATCAGACTACATCCTCCTAGGGGACCTGAACTTCCACCTGGAGAACAACAATGACAACACCACCACCCTGCTCGACCACCTCGCCAACCTCGGACTCAAGCAACTAGTGAACACCCCCACCCACTACTCCAGCCACACGCTCAACCCCATCTTCTCTGCTAGCAGCCACGTTGCCTTCAGCCACTCCACCGAACTACACTTGACCGACCACAGCTGCATCCACTTCACCTTTAAGAAGACCACATCCCACCACCGCCCGCAACAGATCCCCAGTAGATGCTGGAGCAAAGTCACCGCAGACCAGCTAACCACATCACTGAGCCAGAACTCACCTATCACCACCACTAACACCAATGACGCAGCCCACAACCTCACACAGTGGATAGTCAATTGCGCCGACGCCCTTGCACCACTGAAGAACCCTCCAGGCAAGCCCGGCAACAGGAAAACAACATGGTTCACCGACGACCTCAAAGAATCAAAGAAGTCCTGCAGATCCCTCGAGAAAACCTGGCGCCGCGAACAGACGAAAGAAAACATGACAGCCCTCAAGAAGGCCACCCGCAAACACCACCAGCTGATCCGCACCACCAAAAAGACATTGTTCAAAGAACGGCTGGACAACAACACACACAACAGCAAGGAACTCTTCAGCATCGTAAAAGAGCTCTCCAATCCCAACGCCAACAGCAACGACATCACACCATCGCAAGACCTCTGCAACTCCCTCGCCACGTTCTTCCACCACAAGATCGCCGATATCCACAACAGCTTTGGCGCCCAGACTCCACCCCCAGCCACTGAACCAACACCCCCTACAACCACCCTCAGCGCTTGGATTCCCATCAGCACCGAAGACACCGCCCACGCTATGAACACCATCCACTCCGGCTCTCCTTCCGACCCATGCCCTCCCTCACCACATCTTCAACAAAGCCGACACCATCATCGCTCCCCACCTACGGAACGTCATAAACAACTCCCTCGCGTCCGCCACCTTCCCTGAGAGCTGGAAGCACGCAGAGATCAACGCCCTACTGAAGAAACCCACAGCGGACCCTAAAGACCTCAAAAACATCCGCCCCATCTCTCTTCTTCTCTTCCCGGCGAAAGTAATCAAGAAGATCGCCAATAAACAGCTGACCGCATTCCTCGAGGCCAATGGATCCCTCGACCCATCCCAGTCTGGATTTCAAGCCAACCACAGCACCGAGACCGCCCTCATCGCAGCCACCGAAGACATCAGGACCCTACTCGACAACGGGGAAACCACCGCCCTCATCCTCCTAGACCTCTCAGCCGCCGTTGATACAGTCTGCCATCGCACCCTAATAACCTGCCTCCACAACGCTGAGATCCAAGGCAAAGCCCTGGACTGGATCACCTTGTTCCTCTCCGACAGAACCCAGCGTGTCCGCCTCCCTCCCTTCCGCTCTGCGGCCACCGAGATCATCTGCGGCGTACCCCAAGGCTCATCGCTCAGCCCAACCCATTTCAATATCTACATGAGCCCCCTCGCCACCATCGCACGCAAACACAACCTCAACATCATCTCGTACGCTTATGATACCCCGCTGATACTCTCCCTCACCAAAGACACAGCCACTGCCAAACTCAACCTCCAGGAAGGAATGAAAAACGTCGCTGAATGGATGAAACTCAGCCGTCTGAAACTGAACTCAGACAAGATGGAGGTCCTCATCCTCGGACCATCCCTGGGACAACTCCTGGTGGCCCACAGAACTGGCCACCGCACCGACACCCACTGACCACGCACGCAACCTGGGATTCATCCTGGACTCCTCTCTCACGATGACCAAGCAAGTCAACGCCATCTCATCTTCATGCTTCAACACCCTGCGCATGCTCCGTAAGATCTTCCGGTGGATCCCTACCGGAACTAGAAAGACGGTCACCCAGGCCCTCGTCACCAGCCAACTAGACTACGAGAACGCCCTATACGCAGGAACCACAATCAAACTTCAGAAAAGACTCCAACGCATACAGAACACATCCGCACGACTCATCCTCGACCGCTCCCGCCACAGTCACATATCAGCCCACCTGAGAGACCCGCACTGACAGCCCCGTCAGCAAAAGGATCACGTTCAGGTTCCTCACCCACGCACACAAAGTGCTCCACGACATAGGCCCCGAATACCTCAACAACGGCCTCACGTTCTACACTCAAACACGCAAACTCCGCTCCGCCAGCCTCGCCCTCGCCACCGTCCCACGGATCCGAAGAACCACCGCCAGAGGAAGATCATTTTCCTACCTGGCGGCCAAGACGTGGAACTCCCTCCCCGCCCACCTACGACTGACCCAGGACAACCTCACATTCAGGAAACACCTCAAGACCTGGCTCTTCGAGCAGTGGCAGCATTTCCCCCCCCCCCCCCCCTAGCGCCTTGAGACCCTCACGGGTGAGTAGTGCGCTCTACAAATGTATTGATTGATTGATTGATTAAAAGAAGCATCTTAACATTCTGGGTAAGCCCGGTGGTGCACCTGGACTGTCACTATGTGGAGTTCCATGGAGTTGGAAAAAACTCAGTAGAACTCCGCTCCGCTCCACTCCACCTTCCCTAATTCAATTAAAACAAAAAAGGCACTTACAGGCTGTGGCGTCTCCAGGCTGCCCTCCTCCTCACCATGGTCTCTTCCTCACCCCTGTCCAAAGGGGTACCTTGGGCCTACCTTAGGGGTGACTAACATGTAAGAAAGGGAAGGTAAGGGCCTGGCAAGTGGGTGCACTGGCCAGGTTGACATGGCAGTAACACACTGTACATAGACACTGCAGTGGCAAGTCTGAGTTACATTTACAGGCTGTTTATGTGGGTGGCACAATCAGTGCTGCAGGCCCACTAGCAGCATTTGATTTACAGGCCCTGGGCACCCATAGTGCACTGTACTAGGGACTAACTAGTAAATCAAATATGCCAATCATGGAATCACCAATCCATAACAACAATTTACAGGGAGCACTTGCACTTTGGCACTGACCAGCAGCGGCAAAGTACCCAAAGCATCTAGACCAGCAAAAACGAGGTCCAACACACAGCAACATAACAGGAGGTAAAGGCAAAAATATGGGGAAACCTGCGCCAATTATGTCAGGTCTAACAATTGGCATATTTGATTTACTAATACGTCCCTAGTACAGTGCACTGTATGCGGGTAGGGCCTATAAATCAAATGCTACTAGTGGGCCTGCATCACTGATTACGCCACCCAATATGTAGCCCTTCAAACATGTCTCAGGACTGCCCCTGCAGAGACTGTGTGTCCAGTTTTTAACTGCCATGCCTACTTGCCAGACGCAAACCATCTCTTTTATCCCATCTAAGGCACCCTTTAGTAGGCCCTAGGTAGGCCCAGGGACAGGGTACAATGTATTTGTATGGTAGTACAGATAGTTTTAAGTTTAACCTGTCCTGGTAGTGAGAAACTGCTACATTCATTTTTCACCACAGCAAGGCCTATCTTAGCATTGGAGCTGCCCTGTAACACTTTAAAAGTGTATCTTCCAATTGGGAACAGAGAGAAAATTGGAGTTTGGTGTCTCTGGACTCACAATTTAAAAACACATATTTTAGTGAAGTTGTTTTTAGAATTGCAGGTCTAAAAAATAGACTTTTAGAAAGTTGGCTTTTTCTTACTTAGCCATTCTGTGCCTCTGACTGACCCTAGAATACACATCATGGTTGGATGACAGTTGGGCTTTGTGAATTCACTCTCGACAATTACAGGGACTGCCACTTTGCTGCTTGCTTTGCTGTGCTGGCATGCTGACTGCTGCTTCTGTTTCGGGAGTGAAAGCGCTGGCATTTGCTCTCTGCATCCTGCTTTCTAAGGTTCTCCAATGCCTTGATTTGAGCTTGCCTCTGTTGGAAGTCTCAGGGCCTTCAAATACTTCACCTGCAGCACCTGGGCTTTTCTGCTGAGAGCCCTACTTTGGCAAGTGGTGCCAAATCCAGTTCCTTGGCCCTTGGAAGTGAGTTTGCTATGCTAAACAAGAAGAAACCTGTACATCAACTTCAAGTGTGACTTCAGAGCCTGTGTCGCTCTTCAACAATGTACCTCTGCCTGCAACAGAGCTGTGGTTCCTGTTCAACGCAACGACTGCTACTTGCAACACAGGTCCCAACACCGCCACAGCGCCTCTAAAGAGCCACCTCAGCGTAAGTCTCGAGCACCGCGTCACCAAAGTCCGTGACGTCTGACTCCGCTGCTGCACCTGTGGCTCTGTGAAGTGACATCGACACCACGAAGTCAACGCCTCTTGGCTTGATGCTTCATCTACCCCGCACCGCCAGCTGAACGGACGCTTCACTGTCAACACTGCATCACCTCCACTGTGCCTTGCAGTGTCCCAGGAGTCAATGGCTCAACGACTCTTCACCACCTCCAGGAACTGATGCCTCACTTGTGACGCCTTACCTCCATTGTGCAACGCACCGTGCCAAGCACCGACGTGCCAACAACCTGCACTGACAGTAAGAAACCAACATCGCCCCGGCCTCAGTGATGCCTCACCTCCCTGGCACCTCTCAACATCTTTATTTTGTTATCGTTTCCAAGGCACTGTAACCAGGTTTTGTACGAATTCATAGCCGACTCACCCCCCATCGTGGTAAGCTCCAAACTTTGAGATTCGACATTGCCACCACATCTTTATAGCCCCAGACAGAGCTATTGTGTTTCTAAGCGCTATAACTGCATTTAATTTGAGAGAATTGGTAACTTGACTTGTGTATGTAGGATTTTTTTTGTTTTGGTCTTGCTTTACTCAGATAAATATTGGCTATTTTTTCTAAACAGGTGTGGAGTACTTTTGTGGTGTTTTCACTGAGTTACTGTATGTGTGCACAAATACTATACACATCATCTCATTAGTTTAGCCTGACTGCTCTGTGCCAAGCTACCAGAAGGTGAGCAAAGGTAAACTTAGTGAATACTTGTTGCAAAGTCATCCAGTGCCCTGGGCACCCCCAACTTTTTTTTGCTCACTGTTACTGGTGGTAACTGACTCTGGATGACCATGGGCTCTGCCTATCCTGGCCCAGTGCCAGTGCAATGCTGAAAGAGACACAGGGAATACAAATACAATGAAAACACCTACATAGACTAGGGTACACTATGGGCAGGGGTACCCCTATGATTGGCATGTCCTCTCCTATAAAGCCCTACTAAATAATAGGGCAGGGGGTTGGAACTACCTTTAAGTCCCAAATGTATAATAGGACATGGTAGTTTAGAGGCCAACAGCCTTTTCTGCACTTGCATGTGTGCACTGCTGAAGCCTGAGATCCATTTTAAACCAGTCCTGGGTTACAAGACTGCTTTTAAAATGCAAATTATGCCCAAATTCGACATTGGTGTTTGGAGCACTTGAAAATTGATACACTACAATATTTGGGCATATTAAGTACCCCCAGGGTCTCTCCTAGGTGTTCCAGGGGTGGGGGCCAAGTATTTATAAGGAGAACCCTTATAAAATGTGTTTTAGATGCCCTAGGTTAAGTGACATTGCACATTTCACTCCCAACATTGCAGTAAAGTGCTTCCCAAAATTGACTTTTGTACTAGGAGCATTGTGGAGTGAGGATCTGCAATATGTTTACATATTCAGAACCCCTAAAGTCTCCCCTTGGTGTTCTAGGGCTGGGGATCCTATAGATATAGGCAGGGGCCTTATAAAATATGTTTTTATAAGCTCTTGTGTTGGAAAAATGGCCCAAATATTTTTTCCCATTGCAAATCCCCTGCCACATCGGTTAACATGTCAAGAAGTTATTAACTAATATTTCCCGGTAGGAGATTCATAAAAATAGCATTCAAGGACTTCCTAGAATGGTATTGCTAAATCCAACAATATGATATTGTTGAATTTCCCCTAAAGTGTACAGACAAGAAGTTATAAGACTTTCTTGTCAGTAAACCAAAATTCAGCCTTCCAGTGGTCTGTCCTGATTGGTCAAAGTTTAGTGGATTAGCAGGCTCATTTAATGAGGTTGATAAATAGCTCCGGGGGTTAGAAAGCTCTTCTGGGAGGGCTGGGTTCTGCTACATAGGAATGCCAGAGTGGGGAAGGGTGGGGGGTCATAAACAATATTGTTCAATGGAAGGAGGAGACAGGCAGGAGAAGTCAGTGTCATGTGCACCTCTACTCTTTGAACCCAACCAGATGGTAGGATTAAGGAAAGAATGAGCAGATTCAAGGGGGAGAGACTATGGAGAGTAAACATCTTGGAGGTGTGTTTAGCCAGCTCTTCTCTCCCTTATGGAAAATCAGCCATGATGAATGTTGGAGAAAATAGTCCCACAGTTTGGAAAATGTGGTCATACCCTGGGGTGTTGCCATGCACCTCATTGGACAGGAGTGCCCTCCTGCTTGACCCAGAGAACTTGGAATAAGTATCTGAGAGGGGCAGAGCCTCACAGATCTGCAGCTTGAAACTTAAGAAAGAAGAAGGGTCCATGCTGAAAACTTTGATTTGCACCAACCAGTTCCTACACTCTGAAGACTGCGCCTGCTGCACAATCTAGAACTACAGCCCTGTGGACTAACTTGCTTCAAGATGACTAAAGAGTGGACTCCCTGCAAGCTACAGGTTAACAGAGCTAACCTGGAACATCACCACCAATAATCCTCAGCCTGGAGTACTACCAGTGGATTTGTAAGGGTTTTGTCCAAGTAGATTGTGGGAACTGAAGTCCCAAAATGTCAAGGACCATCTTGGAGCTTCCAGCCCCTTGGAGTAAGTTTTGGACACTTTGGGATCCTTTGGAGAACTTCAGAAAGAAGTTCCAGAACTTTGGATAAAAGCTCCATAAGTGGACCGACAAACTGGGCAGCGAAGTCGGCGACCCTCAACCACAAGCCAGCCAGGTTTGTCCCGCTGAAACGCTTCAGAGGTCCAACTTCCAGTGTTTGACCAGGAGTGAGCTGAAACCAAACCCTCACCGAATCCGGCCTGGTGAAGAGCATCGAGGGACCCCGCAAGAAAAATCTCTGTAAAAGTTTCTAAGTCTGAACATAGAAAAGGTGACCGGGACCAACAGTGAGAGCCAAACCGCCCACCTTCAAACACAAGCCAGCCTGGATCCCTGGTTCATCCCGCTGGAAAGTTAAGGAGGTCGGACTTCCACAAGTTTGACCAGGAATTTGTTGCAAGGTAAGCCCGCAAACCCTCACTGGATCCAGACTGGCTGAGCGCTTCGAGGAACCCTGGGAACAAAAGCTCAAGAAAAGTTTCTAAGTCAGAATGTAAAAACTTTGACCTAGACCTACCGCAAGGCGTATCCGTGCAGGCCTTTATTGCAGTCAGCCTGAAACTTTGACTTTGCCCCGGTCTAGCGCGACCAGATGTCCCAATAGGCGCTATAGGTTTCTATGTGCTATATAGGGCTAAATCTGTTTAAAAAATCAAATATCCGGTTAGCTACATTGAATTTATTTTCATTTTGGTGTCATTTTAAAGATAATAATATTTCCTATTTTTATAAATTGGTGTTGAATTTTTATTGCGTGTCATGTCTTAATTATTTACTGAATTGCTTTACATACCTGTCTTTGAATTTAAGCCTGCGTGCTGGCAGTCAAGCTACTAAGGATTGAGCATGGAAATAATTTTCTGAAACCTGTACTGACCCCTATATTATTGTAGTGGGCGTATTGCCAGTGGCAGATATACATTTGCCCCTACTAATAACCCACTTTCCAACAGTACTACACTTACCCAGACTAGGATTCTGGGTCCCTACTTGCACAGGGTGCAACTACTGCCAACTAGAGACCCCATTTCTAACAAGAATCATTTGCATAAGTAGCAAAAATGTTATTTGTTACAGGAGTTACACGTAAATAAGTTCTTGTTTATTTAAGATAATTTTTCAGATATCACCACAGACCCACCAACCTAGAATATTTTGAGTGTGTGAGTGAAGGGAAGTCTTGGAGGGGTGGAGCCTGGTGAGTGAGCTGGACTTTGAAAGCATCAGTGCTTGCAGGAGCCAGAGCTAAGGAGAAGGATTCAGGCTTAGAGCTCAGTATGGGCTGAGGACATATTCCTACTGCCATCTAGAAACACTATAAATGCATCTGATGCTGCCATCCATACCGGGAAGGTTGCACACCCTTCGATACTAGGGTGGAGAGTGACCCTGCAGAGCAGAAACTGCGAGGACAGTGGTAGCATGCAGACCATACACCCTGCACGGGTTAGCATCCTAGCCATGCGCCCCACATAAGGGTAGTAAGTTCTGTGAAGGAGCTGCAATGTAATACAATACATGTAGTCTGTCCATTACTAGGCATTTCCAGGAGTAGCCACTGATCAGCCTAAATTTACCTGCAGCCTACGCTCAGAAATGACAGTAGCACACCACTTTATTCCCATAAGCGAATGCGGTTGGTGGCATACATGTAATATAATCAGGGCTTTAAGGGCTGGGCTTTGCCAGTGCTCAGCACCGGTAGTTCTAAAAAGCAGGAGCTGAGATGGGTCCCTATAATGCTCCTCATTTTTGCCCTCACCCTCAGGGTTAAAAAAGTCTTAACTCTGCAACAGTACATTCTTCACTGCCTTTGATGTAATTTCATAGAGAATTGTATTAGTTCTTTCACGGTCTCATTATTTCAGAACTGAAGCATTTTTAATATTATAAACAACAAAGCCATTGTTGTTGCTTATATATATCATGCAACTAACAACCATTGACAAAGCCAATAGTCCTGGCTTGTTGTAGGTGTAATGTTACTTGTTGTATTATATATCTGGATGCAATGACAGAAAGAAGTAGCAACATACCAGACGGGCAGTACACTGATTTTTAATTTACATGTTTTTCAGCCGCACCCATAATTTCATCATCTTGCCCCTTTGAGTACCCCCCCTCTCCGACTTCTTTCATCCCACATAAAACTCTGGATATAATGTTGTATGATGGATTATTTTAGAGGTCAACTTGTTAAATAATTCTTCCCAGAATACGTTGCTCGAAATGCTGGGCTTTCAGAAAGAAAGAAGACTTTCTCCAAGAGGCACAGCCACAGAACGTGAGGGGTGACGCAGATCTGAAAACAGCAGTTCGATGAGGACGCCTGCCTGATCCTCAGTGCCAAGCTGTCATGGGAACAGATGGCCACCACAGGGTTTGCTGCCGGTTGGCCATCTTTCCTTCGGCGTCTAATGGAAAGGCTGAGAGCTGGTGTGGGAGTGTGGCTGAGGTTCAAACATTAATACCATGCGATTGGCACTCACATTACACCACGAGGGACTATTCGCTATCAGGCCCTTGGTGGCCTGCCACTGAGAACTGGACAACCAATTTGTCAGGGGTCACTTTCTTTAATTTAATTCTTATAAAGTGCAGGCTTCTTAAATCAAACCCGCTCAGTTTTGTTATTTCCTATAGTGCTTCACCCGCAGGCCCTTCACAGTTCCCCACCCTCGTCGCCAATTGTAGTGTGACAGAATGGACAAAACCATAGGAGTTGTCACAAGTATTTTATTCTATAACATGAGGGCCCACAGGGAGCGGAAATATAAACATCAGTCACCAAATGGAGTCAGCTGTCATATGGATGACAGTCACACTGACGTCATATAAATACAATGCGAACATTCCATGGTGACATCAGATGATGACAGTTCATGGAGAGAGAAAACATACTATGCATAATAACGCTTGCACAATAACCAACATTTCCTATGTACAACACTCTCCCAAGATGATGTCATGGCCAATGTCCTATTACACAACCCTGTAATAGTATACTGGCTTGTGCATGGGTGCCAGGTTATATTCAGGGCCATTGGAATTATGCGGCAGGGAGGGTCAAAATATGCAGCAGGGTTAGGTCAATTATGCAGCAAGAAAAGGCAAATGATGCGGCATAATGCGGCACATTCTGGGATAGTATTATTTCATTATTTTGTGATTTTAAAACTTGTTAACATTGTCTAGACATTGGTATCCCTCAGTAGTACCAGTTTAACATTCAAATATAGCATATAAGCAACAAAAATGTAACTAGTCAACTATTGCAAAGGACCTTCCACTTCTCTGCTATGCGTTTTGCTGCAATTTTTAGTAACTTTTGAACCGTTTGAGATAAAAACAATTTTGTTGTTGTTAAAATAAGCAGATTATACGGCAGATCATGGATTGGGTGGCAAATGTGGAAAATCTATAATTATGTGGAAATTGCCGCAAAATTGCATAATTCCAGTGGCCCTGTTTATATTGTAAGGTCCTGTGTGGCCACAGACTCAACCAATAATTTATAGCAAGAGCCCAAGGGTTGGGTGAGAACCATTCATATTGTTTGCTTGGGTGGACATAAGCGAGGCTTGTGTATTGCCAGACACCTGGGGCCTTATTTATGAAGGCCTTGCGCCGCCGGTGCGTCACTTTTAAAATGGGAAAAAGTGACGCACCGTCGGCGCAAGGCCTTCATAAATAAGGCCCCTGCTTTCTGAAAGACATGGTATGCAAGAGTGATCAGCGTTTCCAAAGGGGCTGAGGTGGGATGCCAGAGGCAGGCATACAGCTTCAATTCAAAGCCATCTCTTATTTATCAAATAGTTTCCCCGAGTATTGTAACATTCAAGGCAGAACCTTTACTTTACTTGTTGAAAAACTGTCCTATTTAATTGCACCACACAATTGCACTCCTTTGTTTTAAAATGCCATTTTGATTCATTCATGCAGTCAGCTCGTTAATATGAGGAAAATATACATGTGGCAATAGGTAAATTAACAACTGTTCTTTTCTCATTTCCATCTGGGTTAATATCGAGTTCATATTGTGTATAAATCTCAAAAAGTCAGTTGGCCTCTTCAAGCACTAATAAAAAAAAACACATAACAAAAAAACCTCTAAGTTCCCTGTTTGTGGTCTCTAAGTGGAAATACGTGCTATACACTGTATTTGCTTGCGTATATATTATGCATTGCTAAGTTTTTACTTCACCTATGGCTGTAAAGGGGGCTCGATAAGGTGGTTAACGCCCTTCTAGTGACGAGGTGGCATCGATACATGCTGCCTGTGCTAATTATTCCCCTTGGACTTCTGATGTCAGGATTACAGGTGCTGGTAAGCTTGGCTGCCCAGCACTGCTTGGTTGGCGCTACACATGCTGGATAAATACTTTGCTTATTTATTGTTCCTGGAACATGGCGAGCAGTTTCACTGTCGGTGTTTCCATGGAGCATCGTGTATTTGAGTCATGGCATTGTGCAGGACACGTTCGCAGTTTGCATCCATGGGACTGCCTATATGGCCACCTGGACCCACTAGTAATATGATGAAGATGGCTCCCATGGGCTCAGGATAATGTCCAATCACCGGCATCCTTCGACATTATCACAACTGACGGGTGTCTCAGGTAACCCAACAGTGCTGGGATGGAGTCAGTCAAGCAGAGGCCAGTGGCTAAGTGCAGACAGGGAAGAGGCAGGGGAAGTGAGTCAAAGTCAGACCAGTGTTTCTGAAAAGGCAAAGGGCTGGGCCAGAGTCAGTTACTGTCCAGACCAATGGTTGACAAGCACTCAAGTCAAGTCAAGATACGCTTTATTCGTTTTGAGATATAAAATCATAAAAGCACAAGATATATCAAAACAGCATAAATATAAAAATGTAAAACTTTAAAAATACAAAAGAAGCCATCCAAAGAATTACAAATTGACCTTAAAAATGTGAAACATTAAGAAGTTGCAATCAGTGCCATAATCTCACGTTGGTACACTGCACTTGCATAGATGGGAGCAGTTATCAATTACACAAAGGTCAAGCCTTGCATCGTTTTCCTGGTTCTGACCACCCCCTTCAAGTATTTCGAAATGTGGGTAGTGACAATTTCATCTTCTACGAGTAGTAAATTAATAGGTCAATCCTGGCAGAAATTGGAGTGGACTCTTGCGTTATATCTTTCTTACGTGAGTTGTATTCAGGCGCCTCGGCTAAATGGGGAGCTCACACATCCGTTTGGAGTAACTAAGGGAGTCAGACAAGGGTGTGTCCTGGCCCCTTTTCTATTTAACTTATACACCAATGGCCTCGAGAAGGCCATGCTGGAAGGGAGTCACGACCTTCCAACAATCGCCCACCGTCCGATTCCCGCGTTACTCTATGCGGATGACGCAGTAGTCATGGCCCGATCCCCAGTCCAACTCCAGGTCCAATTAAATTCATACTGCAAATTTATGGCCTATTTGGACTTAAAGGTCAATATAAAGAAAACCTTTGTTATGCACTTCGGAAAAAAGAGATCCAAGCACAAATCGATTTTCATTGATAACATAAAACTGGACTGCACCACGACCTACCCCTATTTAGGTATCCTTTTTGATAACACCCTCTCCTGGAAACCATCTATTGATAGCAGATATCTCCTATTTTTAAGAGCTTTCTCCGCACTGATCGCCTTTTCCCGCAAAATAGGTAAACCACCCCCTAAAGAGCTTTTGCAAATATATAATGCCAAATGCCAAATGCCATAGCGCAGCCATATATGGCTCCGGAGTATGGGGCTATGTACCAGTGGCCAATTTACAAAGGGTAGAGAACATCTTCATCCGATACCTCTTGGCCGTTCCCCAGTCCTCCCCAACCTACGCCTGCCACATAGAATTAGGCATGGATTACATTTCTGATCACATAAAAATCCAGCCAATACTATTGTGGCACCGCATTTGGACGACGGAACAGTGCCATTTAACCCGTGCTTTAATTGAAGACTGTCTGGCTTTGGATAATTGGTCGAATATTCCATGGTTGCTATATGTTCGCAACTTTCAAAATGATTTGGACCTCTCTAAATTTTTTAAAGACCCGGCAGTACTAAATACTATCACTAGAAAGGCCTTACGATTGTTGTGTTTAACACATCTGAGGGAAATTCGACTGGCTCAAGAATCCCATAAAGTCACAAATAGCCATATTTTAACAGTTCAATGCTGTTTGGGTATTCAGCCATACCTTACTTTCTGTCTGACTACTTATGAGAAGTATCTGTTGACCCGGTTTAGATTTAATTTGTTTTTTCGTTTGGTCTTATTTCCTGGGAGACAGGAATGGTCAACTCCCATCACCCAGTGTCCCTGTGACAGCACTTCTGTACAGTCAAATATACATGTATTATTGTTTTGCAAATATTACGATGCACCGCGTAAACAATGGATTATTCCCATCTTATTGTCCTTCGGCTTGAGAAGATGCTGTCCTGCCTTTATGGCATTACAATTATTAGACTCAGCATCAAATGCAAAATGTATAGCCATGTATTTAAAAAACTGTTTGAAAATTCGAGCTACTCTGGAGGCTAATGGTAACTTTATAGATTAAATAGCTCACCAATAATATGATATGTTTGATTTTCTAGTTTTTAGCTGTATGAACTATAGTATGGATGTAAGGCTTTATTTTCACCCACTTTATTTAATACTATTTTTATTGTGTAATGAAATTGTTTATATTTGATTGTTGCTTTTATGATTTTATATTGTTCTAAAATCGAATAAAGCTTTCTACTACTACTAGTAAATTAATAAAGCACTCGTATGAGACCGATCTAATCACGTGTCAGGCTAGTGTCTTTGAACCCTTAAAATGTTCCTGCTGTGATGCTACAAACGGTTCCTACTGCCCAACAGATTTTAACGGAAAGGTCAAGCTGGGCCACACTTTCCAGGGCAGGGAGTCCAAGGGGATTATTTACAAGCCCCTTGCACAACTTTTGTATCATTTTTAACATGGGAAAAGTAATGCAAAAGTGGCACAAGGGGCTTGTAAATAAGCCCTTAAAAGTTTTGCAGCTAAGTCGCTGGGTCCCAGCGCTCTTCACCTTTCACAGACTCTGATTGGCTGAAGCTGTCACGCATCCTCTTTCTAGATCATTCTTCTAGCACTTCTTCCTTCTCTCCTAACACCTGTGTCTTTGCTTCCCCTCTTCCACCTACTTCTTCACCCATCCATCCTCTGCTCCTTCCGGTTTCTCACTGACCTGGGCTGGACGCTCTTGTTTCCCTTCCAGGCACCCCCTTGCCATCCTTCATCTCTCAAAAAGCCTATTTCATCCCTCACATTTCTCTTATATCTCTCCTCAGCTCTCTGTCTCCTCCCGCTCCACGTCCCACTATTCACTGCACGTAGTATTTCCCCACATTTATTTTTGACGTACTTCTCCCCCTTCTCTTCTCACCCATATCTCCCCTTCCGCATTCTCAATCTCTCCTCTGCCTTATCCTGTTCTCCCACTCCCAGCCGCCGCGGCCTCTCCCTCCACCCACGCCCAGTTCCGGACTCACTCACCTGGGGCTAAAATCCCGCCATTTCTATGAAGTGGACGGGGTGGGGGTAAGGTGCCCCCTCTATTGGTGGATGTGTTTCTCTCCTCTCCCCTCTAGCCCCATCGGCCCCTTCTTCTCACTATCCTTGGCCCTTCTGATGGCGCGGGTATTACCAGCTCAGTTTACCATACTCACCTGGACCCATAAACATTCACACTCTGAACCGGTAAACCAACTTAACTTCCTGCCTATCAGAGTTTTATTCACCTTAGGACTTATACCTGTACACCATTGACTTACCAAATCCTTGTCACTCGTGCTCTAAGTCCTAAATATAAGGATCAAGGGAGTTAGAATAATAGGTAGAGAATAACGTTTACCTTAATGGAAATAACAACAGACTCGGGTAAGTTTTAAACACATTATCTATGCAATATTTTGTGAGTCAGGTGTCACAGTAGTGAAATTAGAGACTTTGCAAGTAAGAAAACAACTATCAAAGCATAAAATGTTCAACACTTTAAGATAACACCTTTTAGACATTGGTACCTGGGAAGGGTGAAAAAGGGAAAACGGTACAAGGACATACCACACAGATTATATTTACCTAGAATGGTGTGAAGACCAACCCTGGCCACGGGCTGGGACAAAGAAAGGGCTCCCGACTAATCAGAAGCCAACAGGACAGGACAGGCAACCTCTGCTAAGTGCAACACCGGCATCACACCCCTCTTTGCAGCTACACTCTGAACCCGACTGGGTAGATCGATTCTTCTTCCTCAGCAAAACCCCGATTCTTCTGTCAGAGTGCTCAACTAGCACTCTGCGCTTGATTCTCCTTCAGCATACGTTGGGTCAGTGACAGGTCTGTGACAAGTCGGACAATCTAACTGACTGAGCCTACCTTAGTTATACCATTTCAGTGTGTGTATCACCCCCTTAATGTTGCAAATTCGATGTGTTCCCTTCATATGATTGGTCACAAAGATGAGGAGAGGTCATCACACCATACCAGTATGAGATCATTTTTATTCAATATAGTTGATCAAAGTTCCCGCCCAAAATTTACTTTCCCATGCTTTTATTCCACCCAGCAATATTTGCGTCAAATCATATACAATGTATTAAATACAGTCCATAGTCCTTCCTCTCCTGGGGTCACACGATCAGGTTCCCAGGAACATTGCGAGTAAATTAGGACTGTGGCTGCTTGTCAATGTCAACGGCTTAAAGGTTTTCTGTGATCATCTGCGTAGATGCAGCCTTTTCAAAATGGAGTTTGCGACACCCTTCAGGTCCAAAATACGATCTATCAATGAAGTCAAAGAGAGACATATTAGAATACAAAAAATAAATGAATGCACTGTATACCACTTATTTCTACTCTAACCCCATTACTTTATTTTAACTATAGCATTAATAGTTAAGCAGAACATACAAAGTTTAGTTCGAGCAGGAGCATGTGCATTAGAATGTGAAGCAGGAACCGGCCATCTTTGGCACTAGTGCGCAGCTGCAAAGAGTTCCCACCAAAAGCAAAGATACGTCACATTACATAGATGTAGTAGATGCATGCACAGAAAGATACCAGCATTTTCAGCGGCCATATTAGGACACTCTAATTACTGTTAGAAAAAGCACATAGATAAGCTTCCCCTAGATACTAGAAATGTTGTGTAGTGCGGTTTTAGTAATCACAAAACATGTTGGTTAATAAGTTACATGTTATTTCAAGAGGATTGAATATGAGCAAGTTTCTGTACTTATGAAACCTTGCTCCATCACTTCCCCTCTCCAGGAAGGTGTACCTTGTAGTCCAAGCGGGTGATTTATCACTAAAATCACTTCTTTGCCCTTCCCCTGCTCCTCTCTTTATTCCCTAGACAGTTGCTGAGGGATTCTGCCGACCCCAGAGCTCTGCCCTCTGTCTCTCCTTCCCTCCAATGCAGGAGCAGTGGAATCCTTGAATAGGACAGAGCTGACGTGACGTCCAAACAGGGAGTGTGGGCCACACAAGCGGCAGATTCCTTCCCAGAGATATGTCACTTTTTTCTATAGTACACCTTATGTGACGTCCCTGCGCTTTAAACAGAACAGGAAAAAAACTGAATTTATGGGACATAGAAACACTGTGGAAAACTACTGAAATGCGAGGGAGATGAGACAGAAACACCATAGGAGATCGGGCTTAGCTCAGGCGAAGAGAGAGAGAAAAATATTTTCAGCAGCTCCCTGAAAGAAAGATGATTGGCCGGGCCCTTCTTAGGGGGCAGAGAGGTTCAGAGGTTGTCTGCAGAGCCAGAGAGTGACTGTAAATGTGGAAAGCATCTTTGAGAGAGAACAGGGAGCATCAGCTGAAAGGAGGGAATTGGCAACAATCACGGGAGCAGCTGATGGCCGGTGGGGCTTTGTCAGGCACAACATATATGCCTCAATCACCTACTTGCCCCTGTGGCCCCTGCAGCCTGTTGAACCCTTGCAGTCACATTGAACCCATCCAGCTGTTACTCAACCCAAATCCCAACACAAGCTTGAGGTAACACTACACCCATAATAACATGCTGCAGCGACTACCATTCTAGCAAAAAGAGGAGTTGAGCCCACGGGACAGAAGGGTCGGCTGGGCCAATTAAAGCTAAACAAGAAAGATTTGCCTGCCCTTCATATATTTTTAGTTTTGCAGTTACTGAAGCAACAATGATAAACACGTTTCTTCTGTTTATCATGGAAATTTATTTATCATTCCATTCATAATTTTCATTTTTTGAACATATTTGTACGTGAAAAAAGATTACCATTGGCTTTTCAACTTCTACTCACATACCACAATTAATAAATTATGTCTATAAGAAGACAAGTGATTTTCATACAGTGAAAAATTAATCAATGTGTAGTTTACATATAATGAAAATAATAATAGTGCTTGCTGATGATTCAAGCAGACAAGCCTCGTAGTACAACAAGGCGCATTGATTTGTATTCACTTCAAATCGACAAGCTGGTCTTTCTTTTTGTCTAAAAAAACTTTATTGTTTATAATGTACTAATGGTATAAAAGTGGTATATGTATTGTTGGATTCATCAACTTGCATACTTGTTTTGACAAGCACTATTATTATTTTCATTGTATGTAAAGTACACATTGATAAATTTTTCACTGTATGAAAATCACTTGTCTTCTTATAGACATAATGTATTAATTGTGGTATGTGAGTAGAAGTTGAAAAGCCAATGGTAATCTTTTTTCACGTACAAATATGTTCAAAAAATGAAAATTATGAATGGAATGATAAATAAATTTCCATAATAAACAGAAGAAACGTGTTTATCATTGTTGCTTCAGTAACTGCAAAACTAAAAATATATGAAGGGCAGGCAAATCTTTCTTGTTTAGCAGCGACTACCATAGCATCCTTCTGTAACACTACAATCTTGCTGCAGCTGTCCTCACACCAACCAGCTTCTGGCTAATCCCAGGTTGCTCTGCACAAGCCTGCTGTACAGGTAGAACGATGCAGCAAGTCAAAGCCTGACATTTTTAGTTCTGGCGTTAGCAAAGACCTTTTGATTTTACTACAATTATATACTATTTGATGATAGTAAATTTACATATATGTTGTTTCATAAATACCACTTAACAGCACTGTCTGGCCACTCAAACAAATGTAACTATTTACGACTACACAAGTGTTCCAACATGTTGGCTCCAGGTAGGATCTCAAAGTGCCTTACAAGTTGAGAAAGGTCCAGTTGAGTCTCTCTGTTCACCCAAAGCTGTTATCTGTACCTGCTACACGGGTGGCTGTCGCCTAGTGTCCTTGGATGCCTTTTGTTCTGGTGCAACCACCAATTGCAAATGTCCAAATAATAAATGACTGCAGAAAATTAGGTTGATTCTGTATATGGCAATGGTATGGGGGACACGACCATCAGCAGCTGTTGCTGCGTGGCAGGTGTTAGGGGCAGCTAGAGTCCATCTGCATGAGACCAATCAACCAATCAGGTTATTTGTAAAGCGTGACTACTCACCCCTAAGGGTTCCAAGGTACTGGGGGAGACAGCTGGTCCGCTGAAGGCTCTGTGGTTCGGTGGAAGAGTCAGGTCTTAAGGTCCTTCCTGAATTGAGGCAGTGACGATGATTGCCTGAAGTGGAGAGGCAAGGTGTACCAGGTCTGTGATGCCAGGTAGGAGAAGGATCTTCCTCCAGCCGTGGTCTTGCGGATATGTGGAATGGTAACCAGGGCAAGTTGGGCGGAGCATTGGTCTCTGGTGGGTGCGTGGAATGTGAGGCCGTGGTTAAGGTGGGCAGGCCCCGCGTTGTGTAGAGCTTTGTAGGTGTGTGTGAGGAGCTTGGAGGTGACTCTTTTGTTGACAGTGAGCCAGTGGAGGACTCTCAGGTGGCGGGTGATGTGGCTGCGACAGGGGATGTTGAGTATGAGTCTGGCTGAGGTGTTCTGAATGTTCTGCAGTTTCTTGAGGAGTTTCTGGGTGTTGCCGGCATAGAGTGTGTTGCCGAAGTCGATTCTGCTGCTGATGAGTGCATGGGTGCCCGTCTTTCTGGATTCGATGGGGATCCACTTGAAGATCTTTCAGAACAGGCGTATCGTGTGGATGATGACACAGCATTGATCTGGCGGTTGAAGGTGAGCGAGGAGTCCAGGATGATGCCTAGGTTTCATGTGTGGTCTGTGGGAGGGTTCCAAGTGCTGCGGGCCACTAGGAGTCATCCCAGGTGGAGGGGGTGGAGCCCATGATAAGGACTTCGGTCTTCGCTAATTTGAGCTTGAGGAAGCTGTTCTTCATCCAGATGGTGACAGCCTTGTTGGTGTAGGAGACAATGTTGAGTCCGTGGTTCCTGACGATGGCTGCGAGCAGGGCCATGTAGATGTTGATGGAAGAGAGTCTCATGGAGGAGCCCTGAGGCACACCACTGCTGAGCTCCGTGGGTTCGGAGTAGAACAGTTGGAGTCTGACTCTGTGTTTGGTCGGAGAGGAAGGATGGGATCTATTCTTTGGCTTTGTCACAGATGCCGGCATTGTGGAGTCCTGCGCATAGGGTGTTGTGAGAGATGGTATTGAAGACAGCCGAGAGGATGAGGAATGCAGTTTCGCCTCGGTCAAAGAGGGTGCAGACATCATCTGTGGCACCAAGGAGGGCAGTCTTGGTGCTGTGGTTGCTTCAGAAGCCAGAATGGGAGAGGTCCAAGATGTGCTTAGCTTCGATGAACTAAGAGAGTTTGGGGGTTGATGGCCTTCTCAATGACCTTGGCTGGGAAGGGGAGAAGAGAGATGGGTCTGAAGTTCTTGAAGTCCGTCGGGTCAGCAGAGGATTTCTTCAGTAAGGGTTGATCTATGCATGTTTCAAGTCTTCTGGGAAGGTGGCGAAGGTGATTTAGTAGTTTATGGTAAAGCAGAGTTCAGGGACGATGGTGGTGCCGGCTCTGTTAAAGATGTGGTGTGGGCAGGGGTCCAAGGGTGCTCCGAAGTGTATTCTCTTCATGATCTGTAGTGTGGCGTCTGCGGTGAAGGAGTCCAGCTGGGGTCCATTGTCATTGGGTGCAGTGGTTGTGGGTGTGGAGGGAGGGTCCTGGGTATCGAGTCTGTCAAAGCAGCTGTATATCTCCTTAATCTTGCAGTACAAGAAGGTGCCTAGGTTGTTGCAGAGATCTTGGGAGGGAGGGATGACTCGTTGATTTGCATATAGCTGGGTCTGAACTGTGGTGGCGAAGTGACCGAAAGAATGATAATGGATTCAACCCAGATCTGTGACAGGGGGCGATGAGTGTCTGAAATGTTTCAGCGCTCCGTCCATCATCCCCTTGTGTTTGCTTTGTTCACCCTAAGTTGTCTGGGTATGCTCAGACATGGGTCCCTTCGTCACTTTGCCACTGGATTCAAGCTAGCCTGGCTGTCCCAGGAGGCTTGTTTCCAGTCCAGGGAGGACCTGGCCTGGCAGTTCAGGCTGGACTGTTCCCATGAGGAACAGGGATAAGACTGATTTGCATATGGCTGGGTCCAAACTGGAGTGGCTTAGTGAGCAGAAGAACAGTGATGGATTACACGCAGATCTGTAATTGGAGGTGAGTGTCTGAGAAGTTTCAGCCCTCTATCTATCATCTTATTGTGTTTGCTATGTTTGCCCTTAGTGGCCAGGGTATGCCCGACGTGGGTCCCTTGCTCATTTTGCCACGGGATTCAAGCTAGCCTGGCTGATGAGGGGTGAAAACCCAAAACCGGTCTGAGGGTTCTTTTTTCCGATCCAGGGAGGACCTGGCCAGGCAGATTGGGCTGGACTGTTCCCATGAGGAACAGGGTCAAGACTGATTTGCATATGGCTGGTTCCAAACTGGGGTGGCTTAGTGAGCAGAAGAACGATGATGATCAAACCTAAATCTGTGACTGGGGGTGAGTGTCTGAAAAGCTTCAGCACTCCGTCACTCATCTTTTTGTGTTTTCAAATAGCCTTATAGCTCTGCTGTCTTGGGCTATACCGGTTGTTAAAGGCCCTAACCCTCGTTATAGGACCTCGCCTGCAGCTCAAAAGTATAACTGAGGTTCAGGGCCTCTAACAACTAGTATGGCCTTCTGCAGAATGCTATATTGTACCACTGGGTTGCAACAGGCATGAGCACCTGCTTGGTGAGCTGCTGGGACACAATAGTATTACAGACGCTTGTGCATTACCTTCTGTAATACTAATAGCGCTGGCACACAAGTATCACCAAAGCTATCATGAGACAACCTTCCCTTATTTGCATGGGGGTGTAGCCCCATTCAAATGAGGAAATCTCTTTGCCTCTGCGCCATATTATGGACGGGGGCGCAGAGTCAAAAATTATCTTAGGTGACGCACTGAAAAGCGTGCCACAAAAAGGTGTTGCAATTTCTGTGCCCCTCTTAAAGGCAGCCCTCTGGAAGGGAGTAAGGTGGTCCTATGAACCCCAGACATCCCCCTGCAGGCAGGCGGGTGCAGTCACTTACTGCACCTGCCTATAAGGGGATCTCTTTCCCCTCTTCATAGTGCAGGCAGGTGCTGCCTACACTGTGAAACAAAAAGTTCTTTGAAGCAGCCGCTCTATATTTCACTTGAATGTGCTTTCCCCAGGGCAGCACCAGTTCAAGACCAAATCATTCTTTGTAATATGGAGCACTGTCCCTGTTTGTGCCCTGCTCACCTTTTGAAAGGTGCACAGTGGCGCAAATAGGGAAAATACACCAGCATATACATAACAGGGTCCCTGGAGGTGACTCAGTACAAAGTATGCACTATTCAAGTGCACAAAAAACACAGAAACACAAAATGCAGAAAAAAGATAACTCTCTTAGGGGATGCAGCATTAAGGAAAAACAAGTGATATATAGACAGGGACAACATGGAGCAGCTAGATACTAATTGTTCAGTGATCAATCTCTGGAAATGTGCTTTTTAATGCGCACACCAGTGCAGGGGTCACCCTTCTCTGTCCACGGGTCCGTAGACCAATAAAATAGAGATTGGCACCGAAGCTGGAATTCAAATAACAAGTTTATTAATCACTCATGAGTGGGACCATGTCCATACAACACCCTCAAGGGTTCCAGGAGGTAGTGCATTGAATAAACAGACCATGGTGCTTATATACACACTTTGTTGCAGAGTAAGCATGTAGATACAAATAGAAGGTACAGGCCTATACAGGAATAGTTACCGACAAACATTGGCAGATGGGAGATCACTTAGTCAGCAAAGTGGGAGAGAGAACAGAAATGTTTACAACAGCAGAAAATAGTTGACAGTTACATCTTTAATCAGGTGCATTTCAGCAGCTACAGGCCTTTGCTCAACACATACATTGCTTTGGCGCAGTACAGAAGGAGTTAACTAAAGCTGATGATTCAAGCAGACTAGAAGGGCAAGCTACAATGAAGATGGAAGAGTTACATAGCTAACAAAATGGATGCCACAACCAAAATTGCTTCAGTTTATGCTAACAGAAATTATTTCAGATTTACACAGACAACCCTTTTAGCATATGCTGAAGACATTTTCTTATGCTTTTGAGGGAATAAAAAAAATATCATTTATATCGATCTTCATCATTTCATTAATTTCTTGATCAATTGCTAGTCGGGCATTTACATTCTTAACATTTTGTTTAGTCGGTGTACATGAGGTACAAGTAGAAACACAAAAGGAAGAAAGCATTGGGCCACATAGAATACATAGGCAACAAGTGAAAAGAATAGCAAGAAATATACATAGGGCTGACAATAGTTTCAAACCCCATACAGTAAACATGTTCCATAGCCATCCAGTCAGAGGCTATTTTATGCATCTTGGAAATTGCATCAAAAACATAAAGGGTGTGGTCAGGGATGTAAATGCAGCAGCTACTCTCATAGATGCGACATGCTCCACCACGGTCAGCCAAGATGACATCAAGGACCATTCTATCTTGGAGAGTCACAATTCTCGCAATTTGTAGTTCTTCTGTGATGTTTCCAAGAGCCATTGCTGTCTGATTGGTTACAGACTCTACAACACGTGTCAAGCGTCTGATCTTTCTACTGTTTAAGGCCGCACCAACAAAAAAGACTAGTCCCAAATTAAAGTCAATATACTGCTGTAGTGCAGTATCAGTTTGATCCAACTCATCATTGTTTATTGTCCTCCTCCTTAATCTGGTCTTGGAAATGTCATTATATAGTTTATAGTCTTTATGGTAGGATGCAGGTGCCAAAAACACAGGTTGAAGCAAAAAGGACACGTAGAAGCTACCTGACCAACCAATAGGTAGATGATAATAACCTTTACTTCCACAAATGAAATAGGTTTTGTGTGAGGACAGAAAACTGCTATTGTTCATTCCAGTAATATTCAATATTAAGTACAGTCACTTTTTCTCACAGGGATATTGCCAATACTGCTCACACAGAGATCCGCTCAAGCTCTAGTAACAGTGATAACAGGAGGCCCATTTCCCTTAGGGAAAACATAGGGCCTGAAGAATTTCCTCGACGATACTCCTCTATTTCCTATACAGTTCCGTTAGCTTGTGGATCTCCTTCCTCAGCAGGGTAACAGACTTTATTCAACTGAGCATTTAGTCTTCCTACATCAGCATAAGTAATGTTAGCAACTTCAGAAGCCCACAACCATGCAAACCAGGCTCTGCTGGAGCCATTATGAGAAAACGGCAAGGGAATAAAAGGCGTTCCTCCCTTTTTCTGATGAGCTGGCATCATTCCACATACCCAGCAGTTGGTAACATTTGTAACATTTGTAGCATTGTGTGTATAGTGTAACATTTGTATGAAAGTTTTATTGAGGTAGGACATTCTATGTTTTTGCTCATGATAAGGAAGAGTGAAGTAATGGTGTTCAATGGGGACAGGAGTAGTAGCAGTCAGTGGATTTCGGACAGGAGCTACTTACTCTGCAACCCATGTTATTATAGCAACAAATACAACAGTCAAAGTAAGTCCAGTAACAATCAGTGTTCTTGTGCTACAAACTCTTGCAAAAGTCGGTTTCTGTTCCTTAGGCATATTCATTTTGTCGACAAACAACAAAACAGATGGTGCCCTATGGTCCTGCACAGGCGTTGGTTTCTTCACTATCATTGAGGCAAATAGTCACTAAAAGGCTACCCCCTTTGAAGTTAGTCTTTAACCACCCAGGACCATGGCTCAAACGGTCTTTATCAGCAACAAAGTGTCTTTCTTCCTAGGTCGCAGCTGATATCGGGATGTGCCAGGAATCGTGTGGTCTGGGAAGACTTCCTCAGATCCTTCAGGTGACACAGCTTTTCCTTTCTCTGTGACCAGGATATCGCGGTGATCCACCAAAGCAGCTGGGCTCACTTGGTCTTGCAACACTTTTCGACAGTCAGTGTGTCGCATGGACCCAGTTTTTCGGGTTCGTCACTCGAACTGCAGTCCTGGTAGCCAGCAGCACTTGTTCGGGGCCTCGCCACCTCGGTGCTAGGGAGCTGGTCCTGTGGAAGGATTTAATCACCAGGTAGTCACCAGGGCGCAAGCAGTGTCCCTCACCTTGTGACCTGTCTGGAAGAGTCTCCCGAACCTATTGATAAATAGAAGACAAACTGTCAGTCAACTGCAACAAATAGTCATTCATCAATACATAGGGTACATCATGTATAGGGCGTGGCCTAGGAATCCCCAAAATATTCATTGGTCTTCCAAAAACTACCTCATATGGTGTGACGCCAGATCGTGTATGTGGTATCGATCTAATAGATAGCAATGCTAGAGGCAGTGCATCAAGCCATTTCAAAGATGTGGATGACTGTATCTTAGCCATTTTCAATTTCAGGGTAGAGTTGTAACATTCCACTAGTCCTGCTGATTGTAGGTGAACAGCAGCATGAAACTTCTGCTTAATTCCCAATGCTTTCATGAGATACTCAACAACTTGCCCAATAAAATGGGGTCCGTTGTCACTCCACAAAACTCAACAAATGCCAAATCGGGGAAAAAACTCCGTTAGGAGCCCCTGTGCTGTAGTAAGAGCTGTATTATCTTTCGTAGCGTATGCCTCCATCCATTTACTAAAAGCACAAACCACTACCAGAACATACTTTAGGTTGTTACAACGCTCAAACTGTATGTAGTCCATTTGCAGGACCTCAAAAAGTGCAGTAGGTATTGCAAACCCTCCTGTTGGAGTTTGTATACCCTTTCCATGGTTTATAATGGAGACACATCAGACAAGACTGGACTATTTTCTTAGCCGTACCGACAATATCTGGATGATCCCAAACTTGCATAAGTTGCTTTGCTATTGAGGATTCTCCAACATGAGCTGGCCCATGTGCCATATGAATCATAGGGTGTAAATAGGCTGTGGGCAACTTCCATTTTGTCCTTTCTTCATTCCTCCAAAGGCACTCATCATCCAATGCTCCCTCCTTGGACCATTGGTCTAATTCATCGACAGAGGCAGATTGTTGCATGTCCAGCACCTCTTGCCTGGCATCATGCCAACATTCAGCCTGTGATTTAACTACATACATAGTGGTACTTCACTGCATTGCGGTCTCCCGAGCTGTGTAATCTGAAAAGGCTTTGCCTGCTCCTAGTTTATCGGTCACTTTCTTGTGTGCGCTACATTTAACAGGTGCCACTTTCTTTGGATAGGTCAAGGCAGTAAGGAGATTTTGTACTAATTCCCCATGCACTAGTGGCGTCCCATGTGAAGTGAGAAAGCCTTTCTTTCCAAAGCTGCCTGAAGTTATGTACCACGCCGAAGGCGTATTGGCTATCAGTGTAAATGTTAACAAGCAAATCTGTCCTAAGCTCACATGCTCTTGTCAGTGCTATCAACTCGGCTGCTTGAGCTGACTTCTGTGGGATACTTGCTGTCTCAACTACTGTCTGAAATGTTATAATTGCATAAGCAGCAGATGTAGTGCCATCAAGCAACTTCAGGCAAGATCCATCGACCCACAATTCTCAACACTAGAAAGAGGTATATTTTGTAGGTCAAGACAACCCTTTGTATGTTCTTCAGTAAGAGACATACAATCATGCAACTCTTGTGACTGAGACTGAGTACCTGGAAGTGGAAATAATGTAGCAGGATTCATAGTCAAACATCTTTTCAACATGATATGAGGGACCAAAAGTGTCAATTCATATCCTGTCAAGCGGACACTAGTCAGATGTTGTGTCTTTGTTTGATTTAACAAGGCATCGACTGAATGAGGTACTAA
This sequence comes from Lissotriton helveticus, assembly GCF_964261635.1. Lineage (NCBI taxonomy): Eukaryota > Metazoa > Chordata > Amphibia > Caudata > Salamandridae > Lissotriton > Lissotriton helveticus. Next base: position 1,577,462,955 of record NC_136068.1, on the reverse strand, counting down.
CACAAACAATCTATGTGACAAGACTATTCCCTCAATCAATCAATCAATCAATCAGGGGTTCATATAGCGGGCTAGTCACCCGTGAGGGTCTCAAGGCACTGGGGAGGAGGGGGATCCGGATCAGTCGGAAAGCCAGGTCTTGAGGTCCTTCCTGAAGGTGTCACTCTGACGTATGGACACAGCTGCTCGAAAACAACCAGGCAGTGCGCGGGCAACTGGATCAAAGACAGCTGAAAAATATGCATAAGGACGTTGTTTATCACTGTGTGTCGGTATTAAAACCGAGAGGGCACAACCTTCCCTCTCATTAACATAAAGTGTGAAAGTCTTAGTCTGGAGTTCCTAATACTGGTGCCGAACAAAGAGCTTGACGTAGCTGTTGGAAGGCATTCTGGCATTCAGTTGTCCATGGGAGAGGCATCGGAGTGTCTTTAGTCAAAAGGGCCAACAATGATTTAATAATGTGCGAAAAGCTAAGGATCCACTGCCTACAGAAAGAAGTAAGGCCAATCAATGCACGAACATTCTTCTGAGTACGGGGCACAGGAGTATCTAAAATGGTCCGCATGCGGTCTAGTGTGAGTGCACGTCCCTCCTTAGACAGGAGGCGACCTAAATAGGTAACCTGCTGTCTATAAAATTGCAATTTCTCCCAAGAGACTTTGTGATGATGAAAGGCAAGAAATGATAATAAAGATAGTGTTGCTTCTTTACACTGTTCAGGGGTATCGGCAGCCAACAAGATGTCATTGACATATTGAATAAGAGCCACCCCTTTCGGCACAGGAAAAGAATCAAGCTGCCTTTTCAATGCCTGACTATAAATGCTAGGACTCTCTGTATAGCCTTGTGGAGCTCTAGAGAATCTGTATGATCTATTATTCAAAGTGAAGCCGAACAAATAACGGCTGTCAGGGTGAATAGGTTTGGAAAAAAATGCATTCTTTAAATCAATGACACTAAATGTAGTGGAGGTAGGAGGAACCATAGTAAGAAGTGTTGTGATGTCAGAGACTACCGGGTATTGGGGCACCACAATTTAGTTAACCTCTCGTAAATTAATAATGAATCTGTACATTTTAGTATTAGTTTCTCTTTTCAAAATAGGATGGATAGGGCTATTACAAATGTTATAAGGGACTTCTTCCACAACCCCCACCTTGATCAAATCCTGAACAATGAGTGTTAATACTTCTTCGCCTTCCCGAGATATTTTATATGGGGCAGCCGAGGCAATGAAGCCCCTTCCATCACTTGAATATGCACTGGTGGAATAACCATTTGTCCCACATCGGTATCTGATGTAGCCCACAAAGTACTAAGTAACAATGCCAGAGCAATATCTTCTTTAATGAGACAAGACCACTCAATCATTGGATAGTTATCATTTAAAATAACATGCACACCTTCTGGGGAACAACGTATTGGTGCACGAAAATATTTAAGCATATCAATGCCCACGATATTATCCAGCGTGGTAGGGGAAAGCAAAAATGGACATGCTGCAGTGAATTTATCAAGACTAAATGCAAGTGACTGTGACAGTGGGCTAGATGTAGGTGTCCCATCGAATCTTATTGTTATCATTGCGCCAGAAACATGAGCCCTAGGAACCAATTTATTAGACAGAGCACTACGAGTAACCCCAGTATCAACCTAAAACTGATCAGTAGAGCTCAAAACATTTGAATCAACATAAGGACCTTTCTGATTTACTGGGACCTCAACCAGTTCCTTACACCATCCTAGGCTTTCCTATGCATAATCAGAATCCCCAAGCCCACCAGCCGAATAATCTGACGTCTGATATTGATTCCGTCTATCAAAGGTATTAGAAAAATTTGGTCCATGTTCAATTGCCTCAAATCTGGTATGATTTCCTATTCCTCCCCTATGTCCTGAATTCCCTGGGCATCCTCTCATACTTCTTCTACCCCGTTGAAACTGCTGACCTCGCAAAAGGGGGCACTCAGATCGCAAATGTCCAATCTCTTTACAATAAGCACACAGATCAGAAGACAAAGTTGATCGAGAGAAAGGGGGTACACCACGGTTATTTACTGCGCATCCGCCTCTATCACCACCTCTGAATGGTGGACAAAATACTTGAGCAAACATAACTTTCGTCTTTAAATCCTTAACCTTCTTATCCTCCTTGCCTTTTGCTTCCAATTCCTGACGCTGATAATATTGGGCCATAGTGAAAAGGGACACTGGGGAAGACGTAGTCCATGAACTCTCGCTAGCCTTGTGTCGACTAGCTATTTCTGGCAACACGTAAGCGACAAATTTTTCGACAAACAGATGTTTACCCATATCATCTGTCAATGACTGCGCACTACACTCATGGAATGTCTCTTCAAATTGTGTAAAGAAATCAGAAACTGACTAATTACCTTTCTGTTTACAAAACGCTAACGTTGGCCAATCTATTTTCTTAGGGGGTATAAGACTTTTCAACTTAGTCACAATAGCTTTGGGAAGATCTAATATCTCCTGTTGTAGTTTCTGCACAGGCTCCCTGGCCGCATCTATTTCTTCTAAATGCACCCAAATATCACCATATTCTATATTATCATCTATTTTCCGAATTGTTCTCCACATATCAGGGGGAAAAATAAGTAAAAAAAACATATCAATATCTGGCAAGGTCATAGTGCAGAAGCTAATGGCTCCTTCCACTTCTTCATAGAAAGCAGCCAAATTTTTCTGCGCTCGGACAAAGCAGCCTTTAGAGCCATAACGTCTGCTCTACTCAAAGGAGTATAGACCCAATTATAAACAAAATATCCCTTTAAATCATCTGAATCTTTATCAGCACGTGTTCCCGCTCCCTTCAGAGGAACATATAAAGGCGCAGCTTCATGCATTGGTTTCGTAGTAACTATAGTATTACTAGGGTCATTAGCTCTTTCCAAAACCTCTTCTCTTTGGGCTGGGGACTAAACTGTTTGCGCAGTTTTAACTTTATTAGCTGATTTTTGCTTAGCTTTTAAACGTAGTGTATCATGTCTTAATTTAACTACTCGACTAATTAGATCAAGTACATTTGAAAAAAGGAAAGTTTCATCTTTTAATTGTTTATAATCAGAATTGGTATCAGTGGGCTCTAAGTTTTTAGAAATGTTTCTAAAGCCAAGTATTACTTCCCTGGTGAACTTCTCTGAAAAATATAACTGCTCTAAATCTTTCCACTGCTGAACCATCGCTACTAGGTCTAGAGCAGAAGTAGTCCCATGAGCTTCTTTGCGAGCAGTGGATCTGATAGCAGCCTTTTCATCAGTAGTCAAAGTAGAGCGAGTCTGCCGCCCATCTTGCTTATCTATGTCTTTATCATCTGAAGATAAATGCTTTTCTACAGAAAAATCATTCTCATGGGCAGAGGGAAACTTATACGGGCGGAGGTCGATGTAACGAGATGGAATCATCCTGAAGTTTATTAAGTATAGATAAATGGGGCGCCTAATAGGGTACTGGCCAGTTACCTCTAAACAACACTCCCTTTCCTCTTTTTCTTTTATTGCCTTCATCTCTTTAATTTTTAATTACAAAACTTATTTGTATATCGTTTTTCACTGTTCTTTTTCTGCTATAGCTTCTTCTTTCCTCACTCTCTCTTGCACTTCTTTCTCCCACATTTGTACACAATCAAACAAACACTGCTCTACATATTGAATCTTCTTAAAGTCAAAGGACCCATTTACTGGCCATTGGAGATCAGAATCCTTTTTTGTATATTTGTTCCACAATGTACTATACATTATGGAAGAAAAACCATATTTGACATACATATGTCTATTAGATGATCCTTTTGGGGGAGCCGGCTGACGTTTTTCTAAACCCATTTTGGTACCACCAAGACAGCAACACAGCATACAGAGTGTACTAGAAACAGGCATGCTACCAATATTTTGTAAAATATTACTTTTCCAAAATATTCCAAAGTAGAGAAAAATCTCCACATTACCTGCCTTTATCTTTTGGAAAAAATAAATCAAACAAACAAAACCAAAATCTTGGCCAAGAAAATCAAGAGTGCTGTTTCAGCGACCTTACCAAACAAGAGTCTCCAACTTCCGCTGCCAATCTTTTGGTCGACATAATGAACACTGCAAAAAAAAGTACGCCAAAGGATACCTCTGTCAGGACCGGCCACCACCTGGGGGGTTAAATCGAAAAAAGGGAAAAGTCACTTCCGTCTGCAAAGACAAGGGTTTCCTCATGCAGGACGTCTCCTCAGTAATATTTCACTCTTATGTCAAGACCACTCCATTGGATGGCCGTGTCTCTGATGAGGACCCACGAGTCAGGCGCCAACTTTGGAAATGTACTTTTCAATGCGAACACCAGTGCAGGGGTCACCCTTCTCTATCCACGGGCCCGTAGACCAACAAAATAGAGATTGGCGCTGAAGATGGAATTCAAATAACAAGTTTATTAATCACTCATGAGTCAGGCCACGTCCATACAACACCGTCAAGTGTTCCAGGAGGTAGTGCATTGAAGACACAGACCATGGTGCTTATATACACTCTTAGTTGAAGAGTAAGCATGTAGATACAAATAGAAGGTACAGGCCTACACAGGAATAGTTACCAACAAACATGGGCAGATGGGAGATCACTTAGACAGCAAAGTGGGAGGGGGAACAGAACTGTTTACAACAGCAGAAAATAGTTGACAGTTACATCTTTAACCGGGTGCATTTCATCAGCTACAGGTCTTTTCTCAGCACATACATTGCTTTGGCCCAGTACAGTAGGAGTTAACTAAAGCTGAAGACTCAAGCAGAATAGAAGGGCAAGCAACAGTGAAGACGTAAAAATTACATAGCTAACAAAATGGAAGCCTCAACCAAAATGGCTTCAGCTTATGCTAACGGAAAGTATTTCAGATTTCCACAGATCAGTGATTTGCAGGTCTCAAAAAGGGACTCATTTTAATGTCCATTTTTAATTACTACCGTAGACCCTGAGGGACCCAGCCCACTTACAGCATAGGTACTATCATTGCTGTCTACAGCTGCATGGGAAATATACACAATAAATCTCACATGTGTAAAAAGAGAAATTCCATATACAAGTACTACTTTCTGGTGAAATACAAAGAACTAAAGTCCACGAGTCTGCAGCTGGTGTTTCCAGTCTTTGACCTGCTTAATTTCAATATAAGCTAGAAAGCAGCTCTGCGCTGTCACCAGAAACAAATTGAAAGTTGAAATTCTGAAGATATTTTATGCTCAGGATGTGTAAGAGCTCAAATGCTTGAAATAACTATTTTTTTCATTTACTCTGGCAAAGTAGAATGGAATGCGGCACTGTATAAGATAGTTTTGTTTAAGAAAATACAAACACATAGGCCAGTGGTCACAGGTCCAGCGCCAGTGGTACCAGAGGGCACGCCAGGTGACCCTTAATTAGCGTCCTACGTGCTGAGGTACAAGACAACAGATGAAAGACTTCAAGAACAAAATAGTTATACAAACACAAATGGCAGCTATGCCAGCAATAATCGCACATTCGAAATCTACACTTGTTGGGGATGTAGCATCATACAAAATGTCTTTCTATGTAAAATGGAGGTGCTGACATAGTACTGAACACCACGCCATCTGGGGTGAACACCTGCCTACGACAGCGTCCTTGGCAGTAATTCAAGCAAAATAATAAGTACCGAAGCACACACAAGCAGTACGTTCAGTTAAAGTTTTTTGAAAAAAGTAGTCTAAAAGCAATCAAAACTACAAAGTCCATGAATTTCTTTTTTCTTTTTTCTGAGTTGTATGTTGCAATTGCGTTTTTGACAAAATCTGGTATGTACAAGCAGAAGTAACTTCTGGACTTCATGACATTAGTTTTGATTACTTTTGTACTACTTTTTTCGAAAACCTTTAACTTAACAGACTATTTGTGTGTGCTTCGGTACTTATAATTTTGCTTATGAACAAGATAGTTCTTGTGAGTTTTCTAAAGATCCAATCACTGTATTGAATGGGTTAATGGCGACCAATCACTAGCTGCCCCCTACACTCTGCCACAGAATGTCCCATTGTGAAAGCAGATGAAATATGTCAAACTGATTACAAAGTGCAAGGAAGAGCTTCCAGCTGGCACATCAGCACCTGTTCTCTCAAGTGCATTCTGGGTGTTGCAGTTTATTTTGTCACAGCTGCTCACAAAGTATAAAGTGTTTACTATCAGTGTTAGTGCAGCCGCTACTTGCACCTTTGGACATTTGCTTCTTGGCCACTGCTAGTCATCAGCAGAGATTTGCTATGTTAGGTTTGGGGGTGCTTGAAATGCTCATAGTTTCCCAGTTGAAGTCCCACTCCAAATATTTATTTATTATTTTTACAGATTTATACAGTGCATAGCTGTCCCAGCAACGGGGCGTCCCAGTGCTACCCAAAGAACAGGTGCCAATGGACCACTCCAACAAACACAGACAGTTACGCTGGAAAGAGCCAGCCTTTCGAAAAGTCAAATGATTCTGGAGTCCTTTGATAGAAATCTGGAGGGAGTTCCAAAGGTCGGCCACCTGGGCCTTAAAAGATCGACCACCATCTCTGGCTCTTTGAAATTGGGGGGTACACACCAATCCCGAGTTGGCAGAGCGAAGGGGGCGATTCGGGATGGACTGGACTAGCAGGTCCACTAAGATCAGAGGGGCTTGTTGTGTCAGAATTATGTGGGCTACACACAGGGACTTAAACTGGATTCTTTTGGCTATTGGCAAACAATGAAGCTTAGGTAAAAGATTAGATACCAAGCAAAACTTGTGCAGTGCCAGCAAAGTACGTGCAGCGACATTCTGAATTCTTTGGAGGCATAAAATACAAGATTTGTTGGCGCCTAGATAAAGGGAGTTGCCATAATCCAACCTGGCTAAGATTGTACCCTGGAGAATGGTTTGGCGGATTTTAGTTCAAAATATCCAAGCAGAAGTTTCAACCCCCTCAGGAGTCCAAAACAGACCCCTGCAGGAACTTTAATGTTAATGTTAATGGGGATTTCTATAGCGCGTTATCACCTACTGGTCTCTAAGCGCTTAGAGAAAGAGCCCAACCGTGGCACCTCAGAGAGTGTGCACCCTGACTGGCCTAGATTATGCTCCAGGCTTTGGTGAAAAGAAGGGTTTTTTATTTTTTCCTAAATGGAAGGAGGTCAGGCTCTTTGCGGAGCCCAGCAGGCAGTTCATTCCAGAGTTGGGGGATCATAGTAGAAAAGGCTCTGCCCCCTGTGGAGGAGGTCGAGAAGCTGGGGCAGGCTGGCAAGCCTGCACCATTGGATCGGAGCGACCGACCTGGAGTGTAATTTACCAGACGCTCCTTAATATATGCTGGGGCCTGACCATAGATGGCTTTGTGGGTTATGCATAGCCCCTTGTATCTGGTTCTCTGCTTAACCGGGAGATAGTGAATCTGCTGCAACAGGGGGGTGGCATGGGCTCGCCTTGGGAGCCTGAAAACCAATCTGGCAGTGTTGTTCATGACTACCTGGAACTTGGTCAGCAGTTTATCCGAGAGGCCCAGATATAGGGAGTTCCCGTAGTCCAGACAGGAAATAATTAAAGCTGACACTGCCATACGGAGTGCTGTAATTGAGAGGAGGGGGGGCAGTTTTCACAGCAATCTCAGTAGGCCTACACATGTCCCTGCCACAGTTGAAACCTGGTGGGACATAGAAAGTTTGGAGTCTATTTTTATGCCCAAACTCTTTACAACTGGGGCAGGCTTGGGAGTAGGACCAAGTTCTTGTGGCCAAAAGAGGTCGCTCCAAGGATTAGCATTCGTGGTGATAGCCAGAACCTCGGTTTTATCTGGGTTGCTTTTAAGGTGGTTGGCTGTCATCCAGTTGACTGTGAATTTTAGAACATTCTGCAGCCGAGTATGTGCCATATGGGAATTGTCAGTCTGGATGAGAATCTGTGTGTCGTCCACGTAATTGAATACCTGGCACTCCATACGGGACAATGCAGTCACCAAGGGCTGGAGGTATACATTAAAAAGAAGGGGGGACAGGGCTGATCTCTGGGGACGCCGGATGTTAGCTAACCAGCATCAGATACCTGGTTGGCAAGTTGGATCCGTTGCGATCGGCCTGACAGAAAGGACGCCAGCCACTGAAATGCTACCTCCTGGACTCCTAGCTCCCTAATCCGCGACAAGAGTAGGTCGTGATTGACCATATGAAATGCCACAGACAGGTCCAGGAGGACCAGGGCGCAAGGTTTCTTCCTGTCTACCATCAATCTCAGTTCGTCCAGGACTGCCAACATGACCAGTTCAGTGCTGTGGTGTGCCCGGAAACCTGCCTGTTTCGTATGAAAGAGAAGGTTGCCTTCTAGGTGGAGGGATAGTGTTTTCACTACATGTTGTTCCAGTACCTTTGCCAAAAAAGGGAGCTGGGAAAAAGGCCTGAAATGTTTAAGATTTGTTGTATCAGCACCAGGTTTTTCCAACAGGGATATAACTCTTGCCTCTTTGAAGTTGGTCGGGACTTAGCCGGCATCAAGGGACCGATCTAATAGGTTCAGGACCTCGCTCTCACAACCAGGAAGTGCCATGCGGAAAACTCTAGGTGGGCAGGGGTCTGCAGGTGACCCTGATTTGGTTCGGGGCAGAAGGAGACTCAGAGAGTTGTGATTTAATTTTAGAAAAGCGGAGAGGAGTTTGTCATAGGCAAGGAGTTTGGGGGCATCCACTGGGGGAATGTGAACAACGGGGTTATGGTGAATTATCGACAGGAGGTCAGTGACTTTTTGTAAGAAGTAAGACTGAAACTTGTTGCAGTCTTTGAGGCGAGCTGGGGGTTTCTGTTCTTGTGGCTGTCTTAGCTCCATTAGGATCCGAAAAGTCTCCTTCTGTTTATTGTCGGCGGCCAGAATCCTTGATTCATAATAGTCCACCTTCCTGTCTATGATGGATTTTTTATAGGTAGTGAGCATGGCTTAATATTCAGAGAGAATACCTAGGTCGTAGGCTTTGCGCCAGGCTCTCTCCAATTGGTTACAATGATTATTTCAACCCTCGCAAGGTTTCATTGAACCAGGGGGCCCCTTTGCCTTTGTGGCTTACTCTTTCTCTGCGTGGTGGGGCGACTTTGTCAATGGCATTTCTCAGCCTAAGTGAAAGGGATTCGCTTTCCTGGTCAAGATTACCCGGTATTGGCCTTCCTATTGCTGAATTACGTAGGGTCCCCACAAGGTCACATTCTTTTATTTTCTTCCACCCGTGCAGGACTTTCCATTCTAGGGGAGGGGGGCGTCCGTGCTTCGAGCGGCATCATGCATCTGATCAGCAAGTGATCGGACCAGGCGCAAGGGCTAATGTCTATCAGGCTAGCTGAGGGATGGGAGGTCCAGACCAGGTCAAGGATGTGACCTTTGTCATGGGTTGGTGCCTAAATGAGTTGGTTGAACTCCAGGGTAGTCAATGCATCATCCAGTTGTTTTACATACAAGTCTCTGGGAACACGGTATCAGTGAAGGTTGAAGTCCCCTATCACCGTGATACATTGGTAGTGGGAGCGAAGGTCCGTCACTAATTCGGTAAATCTCTCAATGAATTTGAGGGAGGTATAGGGGCGGTAGACCACAACTAGGGCAAGATAGGTTGTCTTGAGAGAGATCTTGGCTCCCAAAATATCTGCGCCCTCGATGTTTTCGGAGACAATCCTTTCTATCCGCAATTGCCGGTTGTATAAGATTGTTACCCCTCACCTCTCGTATTCCCCTGTCTATTGTGCCGTATGGACACATAGTCTGGAGGCAGGGCTGCCACTATGTCAGGTGTGGAGGAATCCCAGAGCCGGGTTTCTGTGACCCCAAGATATCTAATCGGTTATTCTGGAGGAGTGAGAAGAATTCCAAATGGTGCTTCTGCAGAGAGCGTGTATTCAAGATAGCTACTCGGAGTCCCTGTGTACTAGCACGCTTGGCCTGACTAGGGCAGTACAGTGGGGTACCTATAGTTCCCACTGTATTTGAGCTCCTTAGCAAGTCTTCTGCTCTGAGGATATCTGCTACATTGTTATTTAGGTGCGTGCAAAAAGGTTTTGGGTCCACAACCTGGCCAGCCAGGACCTCAACAATTGCAAAAACAGAAAAGCATGCGGCTGGACAGACAATTTGAAATATCAATCGGGGCCCACACAGCCAATCAATGCTGAGTGGTCAGGCTTTTTGTTAGCAAAACATTTAATTAGAATTTATAAAGCAAATCTTCAAAGTTGATAAGAAAATGACGTACAAGGAAAACACACCATCAGGACAGTCAAATCACAAAGCAAAAACAGGCAAATGTATACACCCAAAATTACAAAATATACAGACATTGGAAAGGTGAATCAATCAATCTTTTTACATTAGATAGACACCAAAAAATCACTAGGGCTTCAATACAAACAATACAAATCAATTAGAAAGTCAAAAACATATAACATTAAAAATCAATACAAGACCAGTCCTTTGACTGTAATACCAGTGGACAGGCGGAATGCACGGTGGAAAAAGACTGCCTATCCACGAGACCTGTGACGCTGTATTATAACTAGTTGCAAACTAGGGCCCACCCCAGTGGGATAAATTGGTCCCAAGTCGCACACTTCCTTCTTGTCACAGGCTGGGGGTCTACGCGTTTCGAACCAACAAAATTCTAGGTTCTCCTCAGGACAGGGACTGGAGTAATCACTGTAGGGAAAATTTAAGGGATGGTGTCAAAAATAAAGGTATCACAATATACACACCCTCTCTATCTCGACATATGTACATGGAGGAGGAAATTTACCTGTACCGCGAGCACAGGTGATTGCACGGGTATTAGATGACCCAGGAGGGCGATAAATAAGCAACCCTGAAACCGTAAAATTGGGGTTAAGGGTGGTTTTAAAAACAAGCATTGGAAATGCAATAGGTCTCGCATTAGAAAAGTTGGAGTTATTGGTCATGTAAATGACATATTTTATTTATTTGTTGGTTTTTAAAATTGCTAAATTGATGGCTTTGTCATTTACAATGCCAATAGTTATAACTTTCGCGAATGTGACACCTATAGCATTTGGAATGCACATGTTTTGTATTTACGTGACTTAGATGGCAGCTCTGGTCATTAGGCCACATCTCTAGAGAGCAGGAGAGTGCAGCAGGGGAGAGAAGCACAGCAATGCAATAGGTCTCGCATTAGGAAAGTTTGAGCTATTGGTATTGTAAAGGACACATTTTTAATTTATGTGCTTGTTTTGAAAATAGCGAAATTAATAGCTTTGTTATTTACAATGCCAATAGTTTTATCTTTCGCAAATGTGACACCTATTGTAACACAATATGTGTTGTGAGGGTGAGTGAGGGTGAGGGTGAGGGGTTGAGGGTGAGGGGTTGAGGGTGAGTGAGGGTGAGGGGTTGAGGGTGAGTGAGGGTGAGGGTGAGTGAGGGTGAGGTTGAGGGTGAGGGTTGAGGGTGAGTGAGGGTGAGGGTGAGTGAGGGTGAGGGGTTGAGGGTGAGTGAGGGTGAGGGGTTGAGGGTGAGTGAGGGTGAGGGTGAGGGTGAGTGAGGGTGAGGGGTTGAGGGTGAGTGAGGGTGAGGGTGAGGGTGAGTGAGGGTGAGGGTGAGGGTTGAGGGTGAGTGAGGGTGAGGGTGAGTGAGGGTGAGGGGTTGAGGGTGAGTGAGAGTGAGGGTGAGTGAGGGGTTGAGGGTGAGGGGTTGAGGGTGAGTGAGGGTGAGGGTGAGGGGTTGAGGGTGAGTGAGGTGAGGGGTTGAGGGTGAGTGAGGGTGAGGGTGAGTGAGGGTGAGTGTGAGTGAGGGTGAGGGGTTGAGGGTGAGTGAGGGTGAGGGGTGAGGGTGAGTGAGGGTGAGTGAGGGTGAGTGAGGGTGAGTGAGGGGTGAGGGTGAGTGAGGGTGAGGGTGAGTGAGGGTGAGGGTGAGGGTGAGGATGAGTGAGGGTGAGTGAGGGTGAGGGTGAGGGGTTGAGGGTGAGTGAGGGTGAGGGTGAGGGAGTGAGGGTGAGTGAGGTGAGGGTGAGTGAGGTTGAGGGTGAGTGAGGTTGAGGGTGAGTGAGGGTGAGGGTGAGTGAGGGTGAGGGGTTGAGGGTGAGTGAGGGTGAGGGTGAGTGAGGGTGAGGGTGAGTGAGGGTGAGGGTGAGTGAGGGTGAGTGAGGGTGAGGGTGAGTGAGGGTGAGGGTGAGGGGTTGAGGGTGAGTGAGGGTGGGGGGTGAGTGAGGGTGAGGGTGAGTGAGGGTTGAGGGTGAGTGAGGGTGAGGGGTTGAGGGGGTGAGGAGGGTGAGGGGTTGAGGGTGAGTGAGGGTGAGGGTGAGTGGGGTGAGGGAGTTGAGGGTGAGGGGTTGAGGGTGAGTGAGGGTGAGTGAGGGTGAGGGTGAGTGAGGGTGAGGGTGAGGGGTTGAGGGTGAGTGAGGGTGAGGGGTTGAGGGTGGTGAAAGGTGAGGGTGAGGGTGAGGGTGAGTGAGGGTGAGGGTAGGGGGTTGAGGGTGAGTGATGGTGAGGGTGAGTGAGGGTGAGGGGTTGAGGGTGAGTGAGGGTGAGTGAGGGTGAGGGTGAGTGAGGGTGAGGGTGAGTGAGGGTGAGGGTGAGGGTCGAGGGTGAGTGAGGGTGAGTGAGAGTGAGGGTGAGTGAGGGGTTGAGGGTGAGGGGTTGAGGGTGAGTGAGGGTGAGGGTGAGGGGTTGAGGGTGAGTGAGGGTGAGGGGTTGAGGGTGAGTGAGGGTGAGGGTGAGTGAGGGTGAGGGGTTGAGGGTGTGTGAGGGTGAGTGAGGGTGAGGGGTTGAGGGTGAGTGAGTGAGGGTGAGGAGGTGAGGGTGAGTGAGGGTGAGGGTGAGTGAGGGTGAGGGTGAGGTGAGGGTGAGTGAGGGTGGGGTGAGTGAGGGTGGAGTGAGGGTGAGAGGGTGAGGGTGTGAGTGAGGGGAGGTGAGGGTGAGGGGTGAGTGAGGGTGAGGGGTTGAGGGTGAGTGAGGGTGAGTGAGGGTGAGGGGAGTTGAGGTGAGTGAGGGTGAGTGAGGTGAGAGGGTGAGGTGAGGGTGAGGTGAGGGTGAGTGAGGTGAGGGGAGGGTGAGGGTGGTGAAGGTGAGGGTGAGCGAGGGTGAGGGTGAGTGAGGGTGAGGGTGAGTGAGTGTGAGGGGAGATGTATATGGGCATATAACGAGAAAAGCGAAAAGTGAAAGAACAGGTGATGTGGAGGACTCAGAGGTAATCAGAACGGGCCGAACGCAGAGGAGATGGTTTGAGCTGCAGTAAGGTAGAGAGAGGAATGACAAGGGACCCGCGGGCAGCTTGGGAAGGACTTCTGCTGATTACCTTCAAGTACCGTCTTCCACTGCCAAGTAAACTGCTCTCAGGACAGAAAGGGCAGAGGGGGAGCATGAAACAGAAGACAGGTATAGTGACTAATCAAAGGGCAGGGCGACAAACAAGAATAATGATCATACGGATAGGGGTTCAAAGGCGGCAAGGATGAGGCTCATGAAATTACGCGTTGGCAATTTGGATAAATACATTAAATGATTACGTTAAACAGAGTAGGCTATAGCCAGAGAGAGGAGGCATGCAGGGAAAGAAGTTAAGGCAAGAGGGAATCCAGGCCAGACTCTCCTGCTCTGGATTCATAATAGAGTGTGAAGAGGGTTATTAGATGACGTGCAATATTAGGATGTAAAACTGTTAACAAAAAAAACCTTTAGAAATAAACATTTTTACGCAATAAAGTGCTATAGTCGTTTGATGCACTAAAATCACACTAACGCTGCTATGATTGGTTCCTGGCAGTGCTCTTTGCAACCAGACTGGAGATGCATATGAAGCGGTACTGATTCTCACAAGAATGAAAACTGGTCTAATGAACAGACTATATGTTTACAGACTCATCTATGAAACAGCAACTTTGTTACCCACAAAAACATAACTAAAACAGACAATAGGTCCAGGTCATTGTTGAGATTGCACACAACAACTTAAGACACCGAAGGGGAGACACACGGCGGGCAGGGGAGGGGGCGGAGCGGGGAGAGCGGCATGAGGGTGTGAAGCAGCCGGGGCCTTTGAAGTGAAGCTAAGCTTCACTTCAAAGGTGTGGGAGGAGTGTGGCTTTGGGAACAGATGGCTATTTGGTGATGTGCACGCGCATTTTAGGTTAATGCGCTTGCGCATTGACCTAAAAGCGCACGGGCACAGCACCAAATCGCCACAGTTAGTTAAACTTTGTTTAAAGCCCTATAGTCTCGCTTCTCTCAATGCGCATGCGCATTGATAGGTCACGAGACCTAAAAACACTTTCACATTCAGGAATATCTTGCTTCCTAAAACTACATGAAAAAGGCTCCTTGAGAATTAGCGCAATACCTCCACCATGCTTGATTGATCTATTAAGTTGATACATACAATAGCCTGGGGGAAGTGCCAACCAGCATTCTGCACCAGAATCCTGTATTAGCCAGGTCTCAGTCAAAAAAATTTCGGCGGGCGATTTGTCTGTGAGTAAGTCGAATATCCCTGCATGGTGTTTTGCGAGGGAGCGACAATTTAAGCTAAAAAACCTTAGCTCAGTTGAACCAAAGAGAGCGATACCACTCCCTACATTGCTAAAATTAAGAAAACATTGTTCACACTGAAATGAATCCATCAAAGGAGACCAGGTATGCTTTAAAAGACCAGGTATGCTTTAAACAACTAGGGCAGTTTATATTAAGAGACAGGAGCTCGGAGCGTGTATAAGTCAACCTATCGTTCGGAATGTGAGCAGGGTATCTGGCAGGGTCCCGGAGTGGACGGGCGCAGACAGGCCAATGGCGTAGCTAGGGGGTGGGGGGGCGATCCGCCCCAGGCGGCACTATTTTGGAGGCAGCCAATGGCTGGCGGCAGCTGGATGGCACTGTGGTGGCAGCCCAGGATTTATTTGGGTACATAGTCGAGCAGCACTGCACAACGTGTATGTAAGTGCAAGCAAGCGCTCCTGGTCCCAGGGCCGTCAAGGCCAGCCCCCGCACTGTGCTGTTTAAATGCAGCAGTGATGCGCACACACACGCTCACGCGCCAGAAGTCTCGGCAGTGCTGCTGGGCGGGCGATTTTCTGCAGACAGTCCAGCTGGATGAAGGTGAGGAGACGCCACATACAGATGAAAAATGTAATGTAAGTGTAAATCAATGTTGTTTCTAGGATCACACTCGCAGAGAAGGTCAACCAACAGTCGGGGGTCATTACTAGTATATAATGTACGAATGGGAATTGGAAATACCCACACAACCACGTGTAATGTCGTATTAATAAAAGACGTGCTCTCTGCTGACATTCTGCAGTCCTAGGGTTGGGTTTAGATGTTTATTACCAGGGAAAGGACGACAGCCATTATTTCGTCGATAAGTGCCTGAGAGGTTTGATTCCTCACACTGAAAAAATATACAAAAACGTAGTGTATGTCTGCATTTCTGCAGCCTTTCTTTTCTCAAGTGAATGGCTATGACTGAGCAATAAGAGTCATGCTACGTGCACTGCAGTTATCCAGGCCAGATATATATTCTACCTACATTTGTTTAAGAGAGCGCATATCCAGTGCTGTGCATCTAACACGTATGTGTTCTTTTAAGGCGCGCTAAGTGTGCGCCTTGCAAGGTGTGCGGATATTACATGAATGTAAACTCATCAATGCTCCATTAGTTCATGCACCTGACACTCGTTACAGTTGCTGAACAGGGACCATTTTGCAGGAGTTTCTTTGACTCTTAAGAACACCAGTCTCACTTAGTTTGAGACCGACCACCACTGCTCCAAGCCGCCTACATAAAGAGGCCCTAGTGATAACCAGCAAAGTGCTGCAAAGCCATACCAATGGCACTGGTGCGTGAATAGATGGGTGGCAAAGTGCATGAAAGTGAATGAATATATGGGTGGATGGCAGATTGGATGAATGGCAAAGTAAATGGATGCATGGCAGCATGAATGGATGAAAGGCAACGTGACTGAATGCATGATTGGATAGCAGAGTGGATGGATTGATGAATGAATGGCGGGATGGACGGCAGAGTGGATAAATGGATGGATGGATGAGCGGATGGATGGCAAAATGGATGGGTGGCAGAGGGGATTGATGCATGCCAGAGTGGATGAGTGGGTGGTCGAATAACAGAGTGGATGGATTGATGGATGAATGAATGGCAGAGTGGATGAGTGGTTGAATAGATAGAAGAGTTGATGAATGGATGGGTGGCAGAGTGGATGGATGGTGAATGAGTGGCAGAGTGGGTGACAGAGCAGGTGAATGACAGATTGCATTGATGGAAGGATGGAAGAAAGGATAGGAGGATGGATGGATGGCAGAGTAGGCTGATGGATGACCAAGTGGATGAATGGAAGAGTTAATGAATTGATGAAAGGATGGCAGTTGATCAATGAATGGCAGAGGTGATGGTAAGATAACAGAGTGGAGGACGTATGGCAAAGAGAATGGATGGCAGAGTGAATTGATCGATGGGTGGCAGAGTGGATGGTTGTTTTTTAGACTGTATGGATGAGCAGATGGATGGCATAATAGATGGATGGCAAATTGGATGGATGGATGGATGGAAATAATTGGGAAATATTGAATGATGGAGGAAAGAATGAATGGATGACAGAATCTAAAGGTGAAATAGTGGATGACAGTAGGGGGATGGAAGGGTGAAAGAATGAATAGATAGATGCATGGATGGAAGAGATAAGAAAGCTGTTCTATTGCGGGTTCAGCTCACTTGCTTTGCTTGCTTGGAGGCATCAGCACTTTAATTCAAAGTAGAGGCTACTTTAATTTTCTGCAGAAGCAATTGTTAGGACCAATTAATGTCAATCCCTGCCACCTATAAGTCGGCACATTTTGTCCCTGGCCACTGCTCATATTTTCTCTATATTTTCATTATCAGTGTTGGTGGTACTATGATTTTTTTAAGAAACACTGCAGTGTGCATGTCAGGCCACCAGTGTCTGCTTTAGATCACCAGCTTCCTCTGAAGCTGACAGGAGGGTGACAGAGTGGGCTGAGGCAGACCCTGAAAGTACTGGAATATTTCATCATCGCCCCTATAGAACCTATGGGTTTTTTGTTGCTTTAAAGTGCACTATTTAACCCCCTTTTTAAAACCATTTTGAGGGAGAAAACTCCTAGCAGACATAATAGGTCTGTTGCATACCTGACTAAAATGGTGATGCTGTCAAGATCACTGTACTGTTTCTCAAACTTACCAATTCCCAGATCCAAGAGCCTCTTCCACATGCTGGATGCCATGCTAGGGGATCTAATTTGAAATAATGAATGGTGCAGAGTAGCACTTTCCTTTCCAAATTGAAACTACCCACGGATCGGGGAGGCCTGGGAGCCCTGCACTTCAAGCACTGCTATCTAGGGGTGCAACTTCAGCGGTCTTCTCATGAGCACTATCTCACAGTGCAACTTCAGTGGCCTTATTGAGAATGAATGTGTACAGTGTGGCCTATGTGACATTGGTTTCATGCATAAGGACCCGAGGGGTGTTTCTTAAATGACATGCATGGAGTGGAGCAAAAAGGAGATAGCTATAGCTTTGCTTATGTTTCTAAATACTGTTGTTGTTTGGTGGAGTGTGGGTGTAGAGTGTGATCTATGTGGAAGTTGTTTTGGTGTTGTGCTTGATGTCTAGCGGGTGGTTTTACAGCTGTGGTCTTGTAGTAGCAGTTAAGTAAGGAGTGGTGTAAAGAGGAGGAAGGGATACATTTACTTATGCGTTTAGCTACCATTTTAGTGCTGGTGGGCCTTAATCAACTGAGACTTGACCTTTGAAGTTTGCTCTATGCTTACGCCACAGTTTCACGCCCTTTCTTATGCAGTGGAGTAGAGAGTGGCGTCGTAACTTAAACCCTGCCAATCCACCCCTGCTGCTCGCCGTAATTTTTCCACAGATCCTCTCCTCCCCGCTGCTACCTGCCATGGGCGGCAATCTGGGGGTTAGTCCCGGGCGCCAGAAGCTCTAGCTACGCCTCTGAGACAGGCTTGCTTTTGGCGCGCCAGGGGCGCGCCCGCTTTGCGCGCCCGCTTTGCGCGTCCGCTGCGGGTGCAAACTAAAGGGATGGTGGGCATTAACAGGCACCTCCCGTTGCGTCTGATTGGCTCTAAACAGCCAATCAGCACTCACGTTGTCCGTGATGCGGAAGCCAACATTTTTATGAAAGTGCAAAGTGTACACGATTCAAAGGAGCGGGCAAGTTTTAAAAACAGTTAAACAAACACAACTTTAAAAGCGTGCATCTAGCAGCAGCACTCAGCTGGGTACGTCCCATGACTCGTCAACCAAACAGTTCCAGGAGGAGGTTAACAATTACAGGGGGGGCAGACTGCCAACATATGAGCACTGGTTCTCCCGAGTGCATTATGGTTGTTGTAGTTCGTCTTAAGTAGTCAAAAGTTTAAAGTGTTTGCCGTGTGATCAGAGAGCAACAGTTAATCAGGGATCCAGGGTGCATGACCAAGTGCTGCTGCTGGACAACACAGCCTCTGCCATGAGCACTACTCTCACACAGGTATGGTTTGAAAGACTTCTCAGTTAAAGCACCCTCTGTATAAAGAAAAAAAGAAAACTCAGACATTCTCAAAATAAAACACAGTTTAATGAGACGTTACAAGAAACTAAACCTAAAAACCACTGAGTACTTTGAAGGCACCTATAGACTCCAGACAGAAGATGATTATGTATTATTTGTTGTTATGATCATGAAGATAAGCGCAGAAATTCACAGGCCCTGTTGTGCTGATATTTTAAAGCCAGTCCAGTTGACCTGGGAGGGATTGATATCTGCTCAGATCCCCCCCTCAGCAGGGATTTGGCGCCTCCCCACAGCAGGTCTTCCATCGCTGCTGAGGCGGGATTGAGAGAGAGGCTTATGGCGGATAATGACGTCACCCGGTGTCCAGTGACCCCCCCCCACCGCAGCCGCCCTCCCCTCAGACAGGCCTGCTGTTCTTCTCTGCAAGAGGCTGGGGGGGAGGTGGATGCCTTTCTGCGGGAAGCAGCTTTATCCCGGGGAGGGCCCTAGGAATAAACTCTCACAGATCTGCTCCAATTTCCTCCTGCGTGAAAGTGTTTTTTTTTATCCCCTACGCGCCATCTGCCGAGCATCCAGCTCTGCACTGCGCGCGAATCTCCGCGGCACGAGCGGGCCTGAGGGTGGGAGTAAACTCACCCCTTCGTCTCCACCATACAAACCTTCTGTGGAAATACAGCGGCTGCTCCAGGGCCCAGTGGAGAGCAGCGTGTATCGAGCTCAGTTATTGTCGCATTCTGCAGCTTTTGCAACGGCTAAAGGTCGGCTTCATTCACATATTTTCCTTCAAAACTGCAAAATGCAGTTTTCAGGAGTTTCACGGTTCCCTTGCAGAAATCTCGAGTATCCCAAGTCCATGTGTGACTAGCACCTCCAGCTCAGAGTTTTTTGCACTCCGAACTCTGGGGCATATTATCAAGAACAGGTGTTAAAATTATCGCCGTTTTATCGGCAGGAAACTGCCAAAAAAACGGCGATAATGGTCTTGATAATAGGCCCTTGTTAATTCCCATAGAAGCCCATGTTCTGATGTTAACATGGGCTTCTATGGGAATTAACAAGGGGTATTATCAAGCACATTATCGCCGTTTTATCGGCAGTTTCTGCCGAAAAAACAGCGATAATTTGAACACCGGTCCTTGATAATATGCCCCCCAGTTGTTTTCCATTACAAACCGAGCACAACAAGCAAGGCCAGCTTTCGGCGTGGGGGGGCTGGGCCCTGGGCGCCAATCTACAGAGGGACGTATGGAGCTGTCATTATAGTGCAACTCAGCCTCTATAATACACGCTGGCCGCATTACAGCCCTAGGGCCAGGTGTGTCCGAGGGGATACATAAAGGGTGGAGCGGCCACTCGTGGTCACTCCTGATACAAAAAGTGGTTAATTTGTGCAAAAAAAAAATAAAATACGTGCCGGGCAGTGAGGGGTAGTTTGCGAGGGCCGGTTTCGGACGATTTTGTTACAGGGGGCCAATATTGTCAACCCCTGGTAACAAAAACGGCCCCCCAGAGTCCCAAAACCGGCCCCCACCCTAGCGGCATACCGGGATAACGCCCAGTGCCCACTATGGCCAGTCCGGCCCTGGGGGGCTTTTGTCAGGAGCAGCTTGCACCATCCCATTTCTCCTGTTAGCACCGCCTAAAACAGAACCAACTACTAACCATGAAAGTTGGGAGAGGATGTGGTGTAATGGCCAGAGCTTCCGACTTCGGACCAGGGGAACTAGGTTTGAGTCTCAGCGTCGACTCAACTTCCTGTGATTTTGGGCAAATTACTAAATCTCCCTGTAAATGAATGTGTCCTTAACTGGTGCTCATGAAAAGCCCCAATGTTGATGATTAAGTGCCAATGCTGAGCACCAGCAACCACGAGCCCAAATTAAGCACTGACTGGTGCATCGTCTCCACTTGCATTATTTAGTGCGCTACCTGCTGGTTGCTTGACTGCGTTCCGAGGGTTGGGGAAAATCACCAGTCTGCCTTAAAGTCTTGCAGACAGCAGTCTCCCTCTTACCTGTTTCCAATGATTCAGATTAAACTGCTTTTATTTTACTTGCTGTAGGTGCCTTTTTACGCCCTATTTACCCTCTTCTGTTTGCCCTCACCACCCAACACCAATACCACCCTCTGCACCACCCACTTGGTACTAGCGCGATCGAGCTAAGAGGCCAATCACTGCTTTGATGTGGGACTGACTTGTGAATACATAATGGGCATCCTGCTGGGTCGGCTGTGAGTCT
Source organism: Lissotriton helveticus (assembly GCF_964261635.1). NCBI lineage: Eukaryota > Metazoa > Chordata > Amphibia > Caudata > Salamandridae > Lissotriton > Lissotriton helveticus. Next base: position 1,577,442,171 of record NC_136068.1, on the reverse strand, counting down.
ACAAGTGCCAACATTCAGAGAAGAAATAGTGCCTTGATAAACTTCTCAACTTGAGAGTTCTGGGCTTGTTACAGAAATTGACCCACCAGAATTTTGCAAGTGATTTTTCCCTGGTGAAAAGTGATGGATTTATTTATTTTTCATCCCACTTAAAGTCCTGGCTAAACCCTTGCTTACCTATCCCTTGGTGAGGCCCAAGTACATGTGCGCCTACATTAATCAGGGAGGGTAGCAATATTCTATCCATTGTGCAGCGGGCCGTCTTCATAGCTCGCCTTAGGGCCCACAATACCCTGGCAACAGCACCACGAGAGATAGTTCTGATAAACTGGGAGGGATCCCAGAATCATTATGAGCAAATCTGTTTGCATAGGGCAATGCTTGTGGGGGCGTGGCTGACCACGCAATTAGAGCGGACGTCTCAGGGTAGAGCTCCGTGAGAAGCTCCCCCGCCGCAGGCCAATTATCCGGATAACCGCATGCAAATGATGCCAGTTTGACGACGGAGGTACCTGCAGGGTGTATCTACCCCCTGGGAAAATTTGAGTCTGTTTGGCAGCACGGCGTCACATTCCTCCGTGAGTCCTTCTGCAGCGCCCGGACTGAGCTCACTTCCGGTCGGCAGGCGCGATTAATTGAGGCCGGGGACCCGGCTCGCGCGCTGGGACGCATCCGCCCTTGGCACTAGTCGGCCCCTGTTCTGAGACGCCGGTTCGGGCGGACCGGAGACGCGGCTTCGCTTCCCTCCCTCGACTGACCCGTGCGGCGGACACTGACCCAGCTGACGGAAGGTGAGCGGAGACAGACTGAGCTGCTGCTCGGCCCCATTTGACCCTGAGAGCCCGACGCTCGCACGGAGCTGGGGCAGTTGCCTGCAACGCGGCGCTCCTCGCCTATGCAAACGGGACTAGCCAACTGGGGCCGCGGCGTTCATCTTCACCAGCGGCTACACCGACCTGGGAGTCTCTGTACTCTGGGTCGACAACGCACGGGGAAGGGCCCTCACCGCAATGCGCACAGAGACTTTCAAAATGGCGGCGCCCATCGGAGGAGAAGTGCGGTGAGCGGGGACGGGAGAGTTCGCTACGGCTTACGAATCTACATTGGAGGCGGGGAGCGGCTGGGACCTGCGGCTGAGAGACGGTGAGGAACTCGTTACCATCTTGTTGCTGGGTGCTGGGGGCTCATTGCATCCACTCTGCCTACAACGCGGCCGACCCACTGACTCCTGAGCGGTGGACATCACACGGCAAGGCATTCCTTCACCTGGGGGCAGCCACTTCTTGGCAGACGCCACTGGCGGTGAGTGTGCCTACTATCTGATACTGGGGACGCCGCCCTCCAAACTGAAGCAGCGTCTGCTGCGGATACGTTGCTGAGCCCTCTACATAGATCCCACACCAGCCTCGTTGGGGCAGGAGTGCACCTACCCCCTACACAGGACGGCATAGCCGTAACTTTGGGCGCTTAGCCCCTGGACACTGAACATTTTCTGCGCCAACTGGTGGCCCCGAACGGTAGGGTCCGGAACACGCTGGGTGTCACACGGTTCATCCCAGGATCTGGTGAGCTGCACTGTGGGGCCCTGAGGGGCGGTGGTGACCGACGGAACGCTACCCAGCAACGGGATCGCCCTGACAGCACGATCCAGTGCCCCTCCACCCAACACTTGCTGTGCCCAGACACCTGCTGCGTCTCCCATGTCAGGAGGGACCAGAACGAGAACGGGAGCCGGTGGTACACAGAATAAGGGGAAGATGGCGAAGCAGGTTGAAATGGATCATACTGCCTCCAAACTTGACACGATGCTGGCGGCGATGGAGAGACTGGAAGAGTCTATGCAGCTAACCCGCACCTCATTGGAGACAAAGATTGACGGCGTGGCTATCGATTTGACGCATCTCCGTGCCGACCACAAGAAACTGGCTGAGAGGACTACTACCCTGGAAACCACTGTAGCAGATTTATCGCCCAAAGTTACGCAAATCGACAAACACGTGCGTGACCTTCTCAACAGGGTGGAGATTTTAGAAGACAAGGCAGAGGATGCGGAAGGACGCGCGAGAAGAAATAATGTGCGCATAGTGGGCCTGCCGGAGCGCTGGGAACGCAGGGACACGGCGGAGCATATGGAAGAATGGCTTCGGGAGCTGTTACCTGAGGGCACCCTGTCGCAATACTTTGTAGTGGAGAGAGCCCACCGTGTGCCATCCTGCCCTCCATCGGCAGGATCTAATCCTAGGCCTATGCTCCTGCGAATTTTGAACTACCGAGACCGTGACGCCATATTACGCGAAGTCAGGAAACTGTCAGATATCAGAATAGACAACGCGAAAATCATGTTCTTCCCTGATTATACGATTCATGTACAGCGACAGCGACATTCCTTCATGGCAGTGAAGCAGCGACTCAGACGCCTGGCCTTTAAGTACTCGTTGCTATTTCCGGCTCGCTTACGCGTGGCCACCCAGGATAAAACGCACTTCTTCGACACACCAGAGGAAGCCGAGGCCTGGCTCGATTCAGGAGTGGACGCGGAACCCAGGGAGGTGCCACCTAAACCCCGCAGGGATCGTGGAACCAGACGACGCAGACACAGGAGAACATCGCCGGCGAAATCACCGCAAACAGAGATGGAAATGGGACCCGCTCCCGACCTCATGCAGAGTGAACAACAGGAAGCCCTTCGCATGGTGGCGGAGATAAGTGGCTCGCAATCTCCGGGCCTAACTATCAGCAACAGCCCCGATAATCGGGGAAGTGACGATGAATACCTTTACGGCCTACCAGACACTCAAGTATCGGACGGACTACCCGATGTCACGCCGCAGACGGCGGACTTGATCATCTAACTGTGGCTGCAGGTTCCAACTCAACGTTTGCGACTGATCTGTCATTCCCACTGAGACATCCAGCGCTGCAGCTTTCACAGACACTTCATTGTTGCGGGGTCTGCCTCTGTCACCTACACTGAGACTTGGGAAGATGCCGGATTGCGGCAGAGGGCAGAGTCCATACAAGCGACAGGTGGACAGAAGTACAATAGTGGTGGGGTGGTCGGACCCCTAGAGGTGAGTGGCCTGTTGAGAGCACATACACGTGGCTCCTGTAGGAGGACATTCTGTCTAGACAGTCATAGATGAGCCAGAATCTACACACTGACGTTGGCGACTGGCAGTCATATGGACACTGCCCGCGGTGGGGAGAAACCACTCCTCACCTGATATCATGGAACACTAAGCGAAACAGATCTGATAACTCAGCAACTCCCCCCATTGAACTTCTTTGAGCTCACTAGAGCGTTTGGACGACAACATGTTCCGTTGTCGACCTTTTGGAATTATGGTTATGGTTATGTTGTTTATGAGACTAGTGCCTACACATCTTTACCCGACAGTGCACTTCCGAGATGGCGCGGAAGGATGGGACATTTCTACTGAGACTACTGTGTGCCTGTGTGACCGGGTGGCTGGGGCGGGCGGGGGGCTTGGGCGGGTGGGGGGTGATGAGGACTTCAAAAGATTTCATGGCTGCGGTTAAATTCTGTACCTGGAATGTGCGTGCATGCATACGCCCTCGCGCAGATATCAGGTATATTCCTATCTTAGGCGTCACCAGGTTCAGATCGCCCTCCTACAGGAGACCCATCTGACTGGTGCAGAAGCACTCACACTTCGCCGTAGATGGAGGGGGCAGCTATATGCAACAGGATTTTCTGCGTTCGCACGCGGGACCCTGATTTGGATACGCCCTGGGGTTCCGTTTGCACTGACACACAGCACCATAGATCCCGAGGGACGATATGTGTTTGTTCGGGGCAGATTAGATGGGCAACCGATAGTAGTGGCCTCTATATATGCACCAAACTCTGACTTGGGGAAATTTCTAACACACTTGTCGAAAACAATAGCACCCTGGTCCGATGTGCCACTCCTGCTGGGGGGGGGACTACAACAGCGTGCTAGACACCACACTAGATTGTTCGCTTCCTCCTGCAATCACTACACCGGCGGGCGGGGCATCAAAGGCGCTCCTAGACTGGGCAACACAATGGGACTTGCAGGATGCGTGGTGTGTTCGAAATCCTGGAACACGTATGTACTCATACTTTTCCGGCGCCCACACCTTGCATGTCCGGTTGGATAGGTTTATGCTAACCAGGGACCTGTTACCACACATCACTGACACATGCTATCTAGGCCGCACACACTCTGACCACAACCCTCACACCCTAGACTTTGAGTGGGAACGCCCACACCCGCCGGTGCCCACGTGGCGACTTCAGCCGGACGTCTTGCTAGCCCACAGTACCGGGAGGCTTTATCGGGGCGCATTTTGCAGTATTTTGAGGAGAACAGCGGTATCGCGTCTTCCCCGCGGGTGGAGTGGGACGCCTTCAAAGTAATCACCAGGGGTAATTGCCTAGGCATGCAGGCGGGACTGCGCAAGCATGTTGAGAAAGACCTGATGAAAGTGGAGAATATCCTACTGGAGCGCGAGCAGGAGGCGGGGGAGGGTGATGACACGCCACTGGTGACGACCAGGGACGAACACGCTCGGCTACTGGATAGGTTGAAAAATCTCAATTATGCTGCAAATTCGGCACATACTCACCACACAGGGGACAAGCCGGGCAGACTGCTCTCTTGGTTGATAAGTCGCGACAACCAAACGGCCCCGGTCCTCTCTGTCCGTACACCTGGGAGCTTGGAAGTCTATACACAGAGAGCCATACACGAGACGTTCACGGCTCACTATACATCTTTGTATAGCTCCCGCTTGCGGGTTACAGACGACGACATTGCGGAGTATCTATCGCTATTGCGCCTGCCTTCAGCCACCGACGCTCAAGGGGGGGAATTGGGAGCGACACTTACGGAGGAAGAGCTGCGTACTGTTATATTTTCTCTTTCCAATGGCAAAACGCCGGGTCCGGATGGACTACCGGCAGAATTTTATAAAGCCTACTCTACCATTCTAATTCCAGAATTGCTTCGGATGTATGGGGCAGCTTTAGAAGATGCCATGCTTCCACCATCCCTGAATGAGGCTAATGTGATCTCTCTACTGAAGCCGGGCAGGGATGCACTCGACCTAGGATCATATAGACCGCTTGCACTCCTCAACACAGATTATAAAATCCTTGCGGCAGCGCTGGCTCAGAGGTTGGCACCCTTGGTCCCTACCCTGGTACATGCGGACCAAAACGGCTTTGTACCAACTCGTAGCACAGCCTATAACATCCGACGGCTGTTCCGGGTTCAACGATATGCCACATCTAGATGGCCTCGCTCGGGTTGCGTGATCCTCGACCTGGAAAAGGCGTTTGATTCGGTGGAGTGGCCCTATTTATTGCGGGTGTTAGAGAAATTTGGTCTCGGGGATGCATATATTCAAATGGTGGAGCTGCTGTACCACGCACCTGAGGTACGAATCCGAACGGGGAGGCTGCTCTCCGATAGAGTGCGGATTCGCAGGGGCACCAGACAGGGTTGCCCCCTGTCCCCACTGATATTTGCGCTTATGATGGAATCTCTGGCGGAGCAACTCCGAGTTTCCGGAGAAGATTGGGATATCCCACTGGCAGACGGGGTGCATTCGGTGTCCCTGTACGCTGACGATTTGTTGATCTATGTCAGGGACTTAACCTGCATACCACGCACTATCACCGACATCTTCAGAACGTTCGGTGACATGTCAGGTTTGCGCGTGAACTGGGTGAAATCTGGAGTGTATTCGTTTGCAGCTGACATGCCGGAGTGCGATGTTGAGGTAATGGGGGAGAGGCTCATATGGTACCCGACTGTCTTCCGATATCTGGGGATCCGAATTTACCGCGACCCGATTGATTTACTAGAGGGCAACCTGGTCAGGGCCATCTCGGCGCTGTCAGCTCAGGTCACATTCTGGAACTCTCTCCCGCTAAATGTCCCAGCCCGAGTCACACTCACGAAAATGATTGTGCTCCCGAAATTGCTATACTATTATGCGAATCTACCGGTGTACGTCCCAACCCGAATCTTTCGTGAGCTTGAAACCCTAACCAGACGCCTAATTTGGAACAAGGGGCGCCCTCGGGTAGCGTTGAAAACCCTCTATGCGGCAGCGGAAGCTGGTGGATTGGCAGTCCCTAACCAGGAATTGTATTATTTAGCGGCACAACTGCAATGGGTCACTTACTGGCTAAGTGGCAGGAACTTACACGATCTGGCCACAATGGATTCAGTGATGACTGTGCCACAGATTCATGCGCTGTTCCATCCTTTAGCCAAGGGCCGCTGCCCCGACCAAATACACTTAGCGGTGGCGAGAAAATGCTTTGTGAGGAGCCTTAAAATCACGAATTCTATAAAGCCCTATGCCCCAAATCTGCCAATCTTGGGTACCCCCTGGGAGGGAGGAACACTGATGGAGACCGCACTGACCTGCTGGACGTCTGTGGACCTGGAGGGCTTGGGAGATCTGTACGAGGAGGGAGCTCTTCTCTCCTTCGAAACCCTGGCAGCTAACACTGACTTGCCGCCAGGACAATTGTTGGTCCACGCAAAACTCCTTTACATACTGACGAGGGCCTGGGGCGACCTCTCTGAGGAGCTGCCCACGCACCTACTGGTGCAATATCTGCATGTGATGGGACATGGTTCCCATGTAGTGCACTGGCTTGCCCAAGCGCTGCAATACCACACACAATTTTCGTCTCAAAAACTGAGAGACAAGTGGAAGGCGGATAGGGGTCACGACTGGTCCGATAAGCAGTGGGCAAGGGTACTAGCTGGGGCGGGCAACGTTCCGCGTAACTCACGGTTTAGGTTAATCCAATATTATATAGTGCACCGGGCATATCTGACTCCGGATAAACTAAATCGCTATTTCGGTCTCACCACCTCGGCATGCCCCAGATGTGGACTATTGGATGCGAATCTGTTGCATGTCCTCTGGGAGTGCCCTCCCCTCTGTAGCTACTGGGTAGCGGTATCGACCTCATTGTCGGCAGCGACGGGGGGCTCCCTGACACACACGTGGGAAGCCTGTCTTTTGGGACTATTTCGGCGAACTAAACAAACGAAAGCTCAGGAGCGATTCTGGGACCTGGGACTGATAACAGCGAAGCGCCTCATTACCAAGCGCTGGAAGAATTGTGCCCCCCCCCGAGCGATAGATTGGCGCAATTCCTTTAATAACTGGGCCGGGGCGGAGAGCGTGGCGCTACATAGAGAAGAAACGGCGGGGCTCCGCATGTACCCTATAGCACAGGACTGGGACGCCGCCCTGTCCGCCCATCACCAATCGTGTCAGCAACTGGACATTACTTAGACACCCAACTGACGTTGATCACTCTGTTGCCAGCGACTTCCCTACGAACCCCACCTTGCTCCCCCAGAGCCCCTTCTCCCCCCCCCTCCTCCCTGCTGCCCTTCCCACTGCCCTCGCCCTTGCACTGCCCCCCCTCTCCGCTCCCCCCCGCTGCTCCGCGCTGGCCTTCCGCCCCCCCATCGACACATTCCCTATGTGCAATTCCGGTCACCCCCTGTGATGGTATAACACCGGACACACTTGCATCCACCGCCCCAAACCGCCTATCCTTAGTGTGGTGCATATAAACGTATATTCTGTTCATTTGTGGGCATTTGGTCTCCTGTTTCTATGTCTCTATGATTTGTTACATATTGTCACTCATTGTTTTATTGAGTTTAGAAGTAAGATTTGAATATGTATAATACCAAGGGTATATGTGTGAAACTTTGCAATTACCTGTATGATGTAACGAGTGCTCTCATGATGCCACTCCGGAGAGGAGATATGTAGAAACAGTTAATAGTTCCTGTGGACAAGCGACCGCTGTTGCTTCTGTTATCTGTTGTAATATGGACAGTATCTGTAACTATTGCCAAGTAGACTAATTTGATCTGTTTTTAAGTCAGATGTGACTGTTGTTTCTTACACAATATGCATTTCCGAGAGAACGGACGTGAAACATGCTCAGTTGAGTTCCCTAGTCACTGTACAAGCATTGTCTAATGGCTTGATGTCTGCATTTTGTAACAATAAAAATATTCAAACAAAAAAAAAATAGGGCAATGCTTGTAACTGGTGAGAAAGGAGCCCCTTTTCTGCCTCAGCATCCCACCTGGGGAGTGTGAGGAGGTGGACCAAACGGTATTTGAAGCGGGTTACAGTGTTACTGTTCGAACCTCCAACTTTTAAAGGGAATCCCCCCCGGATCTAGGTCGAAATTCCTTACGAATGTTGGTAACCTAATTGAGGCTTCAGTGGGATCTCCCGACTTTACCTTATTGGGAGATTTTAACTTTCATCTCGAATCAATTGATGACCCAGACACTTCGCTGTTGATCAATGACCTAGCGGCAGCCAGTCTTCCGCAAATCGTCAAACAACCTACTCACCAAGCAGGACACACCTTAGATGGACCAGTAATCCGCATATATTTGTCTCTAAGGTAATCCCTCTTATTTGGACGGACCATGCAGCCGTCTGCTTTTCCATAAAAACCGATTTCCTTACTTCTTCCTCTATATCTCCCTCCCCCATCTCCTTCAGAGATTGGAAAAATATTAACCCAGAACATCTTGTGGAGATGATGCTACACAGCACTATCCCTAACGAACAGGACCCAACAGTAGCGTCCACCAACTATTTGAGCAACTTAAATTCAGCTTGCAATAAGTTAGCCCCGATTAAAACTTCCTACTACAGTAGAAGGCTACCCCTGGCCCCTTGGTTTACGGAATCCCTACGACTGCAAAGACAACACTGCAGGAACCTGGAAAGGCACTGGCGTCGCCATTACAGGCTTATCGACAAAACCGCCTATAAAAACGCTCTCGCCAAATACAAAATACTTATTACATCGGAAAAAACACGCTATTATACTTCTCAAATTAACCAGGCGAAAAACTCTGTAAGAGAACTATTCCAGGTGGTCACTCATCTGTCCAACCCGCCTGCTCCGCGTTTAGAAGGATCACAGTCACTTGCGGATTCTTTAGCTAAATTCTTCGAAGACAAAGTTAGTGCCATTTTCTCAACCTTTACCCACTCTCCCTCCCCTCCTACCCCCATGGTATCCCATCCCAATAAGGCACCAAACTTCATTGCCTTTGAAGCTACTATGCAGGAACATATCCAAAAGCTTGTTGCTCGCACTAAATCGGGATCACCACTTGACCCTTGCCCTCCCGCCATCCTCAATCTCATCCCTGAAGCCATCTCCCCAGCCCTGACCACCATCTGCAATGCAATGTTTTTAACTGGCATATATCCATCGGTCTGGAAGGAGGCCATCATCAAGCCACTCTTAAAAAAAACTACTTTAGACCCTCTCCTTCCCGCCAGTTACAGATCTATTGCTTGTCTTCCTTTCCCTGCTAAAGTTTTCGAAATAATTATGAACACACAACTATCGAAATTCATCAATGACAACAACTTACTTGACGACACCCAATTTGGGTTCAGGCAGGGTCATGGAACTTCTAAAAGCAGCAGATGAGATAAGGATCACAATGGATAAGGGAGGAGCCGCGGTACTAATACTTCTGGACCTCTCCGCAGCCTTTGACACGGTCGATCACGTCACCTTGATCGACCGTGTCTCAGCCTTAGGAATAAAAAACAAAGCTAAGGAACTTATTGCCTCGTTTCTTAACAATCGTCCGCAGACAGTGAAGATGGGTAATTACATCTCCCAGACCTTCTCTCTCCCCTGCGGAGTACCACAAGGCTCCTCGCTAAGTCCGACACTCTTCAACATCTATGCGTCGGACTTAGCGAGGGTTATAAAATCTTATGGAATTGCTCTTACAACCTATGCGGACGACACTCAACTGGTGTTATCCGCATACAACGATGGCATATCGGTCGCGGCTAACTTCCAAGAGGGAATGAGGGCAATAGGTTCCTGGATGTCATCAAACTGTCTTAAATTAAACTCTGACAAGACAGAGGTGATGACATTCGGGAAACTTGAACCGACCTGGTCCCCCCAATGGTGGCCACCTGAGATGGGAACGCCCCCTCAACCGGTGGCCAAGGTACGTAATCTAGGAGTCATATTTGACAACAAAATGACATTCCACCAACATGCCAACTCTGTGGTTTCCTCATCGTTTTACATCTTAAAGAGGATCAAAAAACTAATCCCTTACTTACCCCCTTCCGCGGGAAAAACTTTAATCAGTACCCTGGTCTTTTCCAGAACAGATTACTGTAATGCCCTTCTATTGAATGCCCAGGAAAAGGTCCTCAACAAACTGCAGTTGGTCCAAAATGCCTCGGCTAGGACCCTACTAAATATCCCCAAATTCACATCCATCTCCCCGTATATCCGACAGCTTCACTGGCTCCCAGTGAGGAGCCGGACTAAATTTAAGGCTTTATGCATCGCATATAAAGCCATCAACAACCTAGGCCCACTATTTCTAAAAAAAGCCTTTTGCCCTCTTGAACACTCAAGGACTTTACGTTCATCATCAGCCCACTTGCTGAAGGTCCCACGCACAAGAAGGGCCAACTGGGGAGATAGATGTTTTACCATCTCGACAGCGAAACTCTGGAACACACTACCCCTCCATATCAAAACCGCTCCCACGCTCATTAACTTCAGAAAAAAGCTCAAAACATGGTTGTTCTCACCATAAATATTTTTCTGCCACAGTGAGGGTTCTGTTTACGTTAGCGCCGAGACACCCACTGGGTATTTGCGCGCTTTAAAAATTGCATAAAATAAATAAATAAATAAATAAAAACTCATGGCGCAATCCTTCTCAGGAAATCAATCAATCAATCAGGGGAATTATAAGCGCATTACTCACCCGAGAGGGTTTCAAGGCGCTGGCGGGTGGGGGGGGGTCAGCAGTTCCGTTTCAGTCGAAGTGCCAGGTCTTCAGAGTCTTCCTGAAGGTGCTCAGGGAGGGGGCATGTCAGATGTCGGTGGGGAGCTCGTTCCAGGTCTTGGCCACGATGTAGGAGAAGGATCTTCCCACTGCTCTGGCTCTGCGGATGCACTGGTTTTCGGTGAAGAGGATGTTGGTGGAGCGGAATTTTCGTTTGGGCATGTGGAAGGTGATTCTGTCATTGAGGTAAATGCAACTAGAACTTAGAACTTACTACCTCCAAACCTTCGCAGCACCACCACTTTCTTATTTTTCAAAACAGACATCAAAACTGTTCTCTTCCAAAGACACTTCTATCAATAATTCTCCTCACCAAGCTGCCCCACCAGACTCATGCCCCCTTTTCCCAGGTCATGACCCTGATTGTTACATGACATTCGCGAGAGCTACTGCAACCCTCCATCTCAGTTTTGTAAATATGTAATATGTACTTGTGCGGCGCTAATGGTTCCACCTTTTCTTAATGTGTTATACTAAGTGAATATGTAGCTTGTTAATATGTAACTCTCACCATGATTAACTGCAGCAGGTATAAGCATTGTCACCTATTACCATCTTACTCTGAATTCCTTATGTCATTTACTTCGCTCTATTGTAAAGTGCTCTGACACCTCTGGGTAAAGTACATGTTATATAAAAATGCATAAATAGATAACCTAGACTTTGACCAAAGTAAGGTATTATTAAAAAAAAGTATAATCCTTTCATGGGTTAGCATCGCCACCTGGTGGTCATACATGTTGTTGTACCCTGGAGTTCTTCGCAATAAAATGTCAAATGCAGTTTGAAAAAATGCTCCATATATTTCTGCTGAACACTAAAAAGTGGATATTACATCAATCATCTAGAAAAATCCTTTCTTCGATTCACTCACGCATAATCGTGCAGCTGGTTTTAATGTTCAGCCATTTGAAATTCAAACACTTTCGGAGCTACTCACAAAGGTTAGTTACTCGTGTGAGTAATGCACACATACACATATAACTTACACTTTGAGTAACTTTACTACTTTGGGCTGCTCACAAAATGCGAGTGTAAATGTTACTCAAAAGTGTAGACTGACACGTTTCTACCCCTTGAAAAAGGTGGTGGTGGTCAAATTTACGTAGGGAGTGGCATAAGTTACTACTGAAAAAAAGACAGTAGTGAGTCCAGCACAATGTTAACTCTGAGTTTGAGTTATGTACTACTGCTTTGGGTCCCCTTTTGGATTTATTTGCTTTAAAAGGGCATTACGGGAATTCTCTTTTGTGGGTAGGGTACATGTTCCATCCTAAACCCCTGCCTCACTATCCTTTAATTCGGCCTTGCTCTTCCCTAAAGACCTTTGGTTTAGTAGTAAATGTTCCCCATCTCCCAGTTACTCCCCCGTCCCTCCCCCATTTACAAGTATAACGTAGGCCCTGCAGTCGAGGTGGCGATTGCCAAACAGAAAAAGATAGGAGAGGCGGAGGAAAAAACTCCACACAAACTTTTGGAAATATAATTTTATAGAATGTATCAGGGACAGCTCCTCTATTGGAACGGAGAAGCGTTGCTCCACTTAATTACCCCCAAAGATGAAAAATATAATGGTGATTCATTACCATTTTATTTTTCATTCTCCTGCCCTCAAGAGAGCGCCAGGACGGGTGCGAGGTCACCGCAAATGACAGCAGCAGGGTGGAGCGTCGGCTGATTGCGCACTTTTGAAAGTGCACACGTCACTTTGGCCGTCCGTCTTGCGACGGTCAGCCACACATGCACACTTTGAAACCTCTAATAGTTTATAGTAAGGGCAGGGCTACAGTGCCCTCGGGAGCAGTGAGTTAGGCCGCTCTCTCCAATCAGAGCGCTGCTCTCACAGCATGGCACCGCACTGCATCCAATTCCTGAGACGAGTTCCGGAGTGGTGGATGGAGGGCGTCGGTTCAGGTAAGTTTTTTTTTAGATACATTTTTGCGTGACCGCCCCTGATGCCAGCCACCACTGGAATGTTTGTAGTATTAGAAGTACTACAAAATGCAGTTTGTGAAAAAGAAAACATTTTTGCGCAACTTCATTGGAAAAAAATCACGGTGATTAAAAAAAGGCTAGGTCTATATTTACTAAGATTCCAAATCAGGTTGCTACACTGTGTTGCGTGAAAGGGCGAGAGCGGAACTGTGCCATATTTACAAAGATATGTCGCAGTTGTGCTCTCTCCAGTGCTGGTGCCATTATGGCTGCCTAGCGCCAATGAAGCGCCATTGCGTCATCTCACAAGGGTGCCTGCTTTAAGAATAGGATCGTTTTTGTGCAGGAAGGGATACCTTTCTGCACAAAAGCTACTCTTTGGGGCATATACCTCTTTGAATGTGTGCCGCAGGATGCAGCACACTTTCAAAGAGGAAGAAACAAGGAGAAATAAAGATATTTCTCCTTGTGACTCATTTGTCTGGTAGGCGCACCATCAGACTATACATTTATCTTGACATTCATTCAATCAATTACATTTTAAAATCCAAAAACAATAAAAAAAAGTTTGCAACATTTAGTCATATTTTTTTTGTCTCGATCCTTAAATATAACAATAATAATAGCAACGTATACCCAAAAGCCCTGCCCACTGCGGAGCATAGAGTTGCTCTCTTTCACTAGTTTCAAATAGGGGAGAGGATGTGGTCTGACGGCTAGATTGCCGACTTTGGAGCTGGGAAATTAAGGTTCTGGGCAAATCACTAAATCTCCCCGTGTCTACCAAAAAAATGATTCTATGTCAGGACCGGAGGCTCCGATTGTGCTTCTCAATTTTCTTTACTGAAAATTCTCAGCAGCCAATTAGAAAAGTAAAAACAAAATACACACTACAATACCCATAAACCCTAGAGGGTATCACATGGTAACCATAGAGTAGACCCCTATATAAGGAGCATAAGAGAATAGTACATCCTCTTTCTTTGCTGCTCCAGAGCATTACCTTATGTCTAGCGCTTTGTGCTTATATTGCTTTATGTTACCTGTGTTTTGCTATTGTGCGCGTTGCTGGTGCCATAGCTGCATTGCTTTGTGAGCGTTAATTGCCGCTTTGTTTGTGCGCATTGCTGGCGCTGTGGTTTCATTGCTTTGGGCGTTTTTATTGCCACTTTGTTTTTCATCTACTTTGCGCTGTGCTTGCGCTCCTGTGTGTCCTTTCTGATTTGTTTCAGGTCGCGGCCACTTTCCTCGGTGCGCCGCTTGGGGAGCGCTGTTCGCCTCCTGGTCCGGGCACTCCTGTGCCCGTATCCTTGTTGTGGAGCCGGAGTCGGGGGTGAGGACATGCGTTCTATTCACGTGCAGTCCTCTTTCTAGCACAGTGTTTCGGTCGTTCCGCGAATGCGCGGCAGCCATATTTCACCCGGTTTGACAGTTTGTTTACTTCTGGGTTTTTTCTCGAGCGCGGGAGCAGCGCATTACAATTGCTCTTTGCCCACATCGCTGTGCCAGCCCCCAGTGATGCCCGAGTCTGTCAGGGAATTTTGGGCTGTATAATTGAGCATAGGCACTGCCTAGAGTGGCTTTACTAGGCGAGCCCTCCCTCCACATTTGAATATTGGTGCACACTTTGTTGTTTTCTTTTACATTTTGGTGTTGCTTTGGCTTGACTGGGGTTTGCCACTCCCCCTTATTGTATCACTGTCATTATATTGCAATTTGTCACTACCCTGACAGTGCTTATTAGCTCCTTTCTTCCTCCTGTGGGCATATTTTGTCACTTATAAGTGACATCATGTCAGACTATTATTATGACGATTCTGACTATTTTGAGGAGGAACCCTCTGGGTCACTGGAGCATGAGCTGGTCGAAGCTCTTGATGTGGGAGTCCAGCACTCCGTTAATAAAGCTATGGTCAGCTCCATTGAACCCTTAAAGCGTCATTTATGTCATTATGCCATGCAGCAGGGCTGGGTTCCTGGCTCAACATTTCGTTCGGCTTCTGGTGGTAAAGCCTCTACAAACCACATTCTTCAGACTTTGCTAAATTGGCTAAAGCACTTTCCTCTGATCATTCTTATGGTTCTGCGGTCAAGGATACTTCTGGTTCACCTGTACGAGATGATGGAAATACCTCCTCTGATACAGCAACTGACTCGGAGGCTTCTCCTCCCCCTGCTAAAAAACAATGGAAGCAGCGTTTCGTGGATGCTCCATCCCATCCGCAATTACTTACTTTTGACCCCACTGCCATTATCCATCCCAATTCCTCCTCATGGCTTCCCTCTACTGAGGTTGCAGAGTATGTGCAGTCGCACTTGCGCCAAGCCTTTGACAAAGATGTCAGAGCGCGTTTATGCTCTGAATGTCCTCGACCGGATTTAGCAGACAAGGTGGCGGATACACCGGAAGTGGATCCTTCCATGCTCACCTATCTCAAAAAGTGCACAAAAGACCCTAAAAAAGGCATCTATACGGCATGCGATCCTGTCAAGATAAATTGTTGGATTTGACCCGCCCCCTGACAAAAATCTTGGATTTGGGTTTCAAATCCAAAGCATCAGGACAAATTATCAATCCAGATGATTTGATAGGATGGGCACAACGGTCTATCTGTCTATTGGGCAATGCCAACTGTGCCATGTCCTTTGAGCGCCGTCGCTCTATTTTATTGAAACTCGACCCTAAGTTGGCAGAGTTATCTTCCTCAGAGTCAGACCCTTTGGCACAGGGTCTTCTGTTCGGTCAACCTTTTTTGAAAGAGCTCACTAAATTTGTTGCGACTTTCAGTGGGCTGGACAAGGCACAGGACTCTTTGAAGAGGACTTTTCGTCCGTTTTTTGACCGGGCCGGACGACATCGGGGGCGGCCGTTCGGCCGGGGTTACCAACAAGGCACCCAGCGAGGCTATAATTCCCAGCGTGGCAGGTATCAGGAATCGAACTCCTCCGCCTCCTTGCAACCCACATGTGGATCCCGGAATAACAACAAAAAGGGTCGGTATGAAGGAAACCAAGGTGGTCAGCATGATGCCTCCTCTTCCGGTGAACCTGATTCCTTTTTCAGAAGTTCAATTGGGGGGGTCGCATCCAGTTTCTCCTAGACAATTGGCGAAAGATCTGTCAGGATGCTCGGATCGTAGACTCGGTACAGGGTTACAAAATAGAGTTTTTTCATTTCCCCTCTCAGTCTCTACCCCGTGTCCGATGCTTTTTTTCCTTCAGGATCAAAAGTTCATTTCCAGCGAGATAGAGTCTCTTCTTCAGAAAGGGGCCATAGTGCAGACATCTCGTCATCTTCAGGGCTTTGTCAGAAACGTCTTTCTGGTTCAGAAGAAGGGGGGTGGATCCAGGCTTGTTTTAAATCTCAAGGAGTTCAATGGATGGGTTGTATATCGTCACTTTAAGATGGAGGGAATCCATCTTCTTTGCGATCTTCTTCAGGAAGGAGATTGGATGGTCCGTCTCGACCTGAAAGATGCCTATCTGTCAGTGCCCATTTACTGACCTCATCGTTGTTTTCTTCAATTCCAGTGGCAGGGGATTTGGTACGATTACAAAGTCCTTCTGTGCGGTCTATCGTCAGCACCTTGAGGCCTGTGGTCGAGACTCTTCGAGCTCGGGGCGTTCGCCTCATCATTTATCTGGACGACATGCTCATCATGGGTCAGTGTCCTCGTCGGTTGTATGACATTACAACGCAGGCTTTTACCCCGCGTGCCATTACGACGCTGTCCACAGGCGGTCGTTGGTCTCCGGAGGAATTGAGTCTCCACATCAATTGTCTGGAACTTCTTTTTGGGCTCCTTTGCAATCCGTTGCCTCTCTCCCCGTCAGACGAATTGTTGCATCCTTCTCCGCATGGGCAACGTATCGGCGGTGCGTTATGTGAACAAGTTGGGCGGGACTCGGTCCCGTCTTTTAGTGGAGATTGCCAAGGATCTTTGGCACTTTTGCCTCCAGAACAAACTGTTTGTAGTGGCGGAGTATCTTCCAGGGTGCAGCAACCAGGTTGCCGATTGAAATTCCCCACATCTCCGGGATTTCAGCGATTGGAGGCTTCACCCTCGAGTGTTCCGGTTGTTGTCCAAGATGTGGGGTCCTTGCCAGATTGATCCGTTTGCCTCCAGACTCATCAAACAGATTCCTGTCTTCTTCAGTTGGCGCCCGGATCCGGAGGCTCTAGCCACGGATGCTTTTCTGCAGGTGTGGCCCCCAGCTCTTTGTTATGCGTTCCCTCTATTTGCGATGATTCCGAGGGTCCTGGCCCGAGCCAAGTGTTATCAATCGGAGTTGATTCTGATCACTCCTCTCTGGAGGGCTCAAGCGTGGTTCCCGGTACTTCTGGAAATGTTATGTGCAATTCCGGTCCTTCTTCCTCAAAGGTGGAATTTGTTGCTAGACCCTCTCAAATCTCCACATCCGTTGGTAACATCAGGTCAACTCTTGCTGGTAGCGTGGCGAATTTCAGGGATCGCTGGAAAGTCCCGGGCCTTTCACAAGACGCTACCAGATTTATCAGTGAAGCTTGGTCGCCCAACACACACAAGCGTTATGCTAAAGCATGGAAACAATAGTATGGTTGGTGCTCTCAACGGGAGGTGGATCCCACTTCAGCAGATGTCTCCCTGGTAGTGAACTTCCTTGCGTCCTTAGCCACTTCAGGCCTTGCTTATCGCACTGTCAATAATTTCCGGTCAGCCATCTCGGCGGGTCACGTGGCCCTTGAAGGCAAACCTCTTGGTAAACATCCATTGTTATGTAAGCTGCTCAGGGGTATCCTTTTGGTAAAACCTCCCTGTTCTAAATATTCGGAGCTTTGGGATGTCTCCATTGTCTTACATCTCAATTGTTGATTGCTCTGCAGAAACCTTTTTGCTCAGTGACCCCAGCTACACTAGCAAGATGGGTGCGTTGGCTCCTGGGCGAAGCAGGTATTGATGTTTCCAAATTTGGTGCTCATTCTGCTCGTGGTGCTATGGCATCCAAGGCCTTTTCTGTGGGAGTCAGTCTATTGGACATTATGAAGGCAGCTGATTGGTCCTCTGACTCTACATTTAAAATGTTTTTATTACAAACCTATTGTGAATGTTGCATCTGTTGTGGTGGCGCAGCTTTAAACAAGCATAATCGGTGCCTGCTGTCCTGACATAGAATTCAAAATTTGCGAACATTCGTGACAGGAATTTTCAATTCTATTAAGGACACGGAGGCAAGGATTATCCCACCCATAATTAAGTACTGTCATGTCTGTTTGGCATTGTTGCTCTCTTACAATGTATACTTATGCTGTTTTTTACCCTTCCCTTATGATATTTCTCCTTTTGGGAGTGTGTGGTATTACGGCTTTGCCTTTCAATTTCAGGTTTTGACCTCAAGTGAAGTTTGGTGTCGTTCATCTTTACGGAGAGTCTTAGTGGCCTCAAGTAGGATGCTGTTCCTTGAAGCTGACTTCAAGTTTTCATTGCTGCCCGTTGGCCAGTGGATTTCTTTCTGAAGAATGGATTCTTCTTTACTGTGGTTCCAGATATCGGACTGTGTTTATTATTGTTTGGACTTAACTGTTATTTCACATAAAGCAATATAAGTGTAAAGCGCGAGACATAAGGTAATGCACTTTAATGGCTGCGGAGCAGCAAAGAAAGAGGATGTACTATTCTCTTATGCTCCTTATATAGGGTCTACTCTATGGTTACCATGTGATACCCTCTAGGGTTTATGGGTATTGTAGTGTGTATTTTGTTTTTACTTTTCTAATTGGCTGCTGAGAATTTTCAGTAAAGAAAATTGAGAAGTATAATCCTCACCTCCGTGTCCTTAATAGAATTGAAAATTCTTGTCACGAATGTTCGCAAATTTTGAAATGTGTCCTTGTGTAACGTAACCGGTGCACATATAAAGTGCTCCCATACCTTTGGGTCAAGTTCCCGCCATATAAATCTGCAAATTAAAAAAAAAAATGCATCCCAAATGAAATTTTCATTTGGGGTGCAATCCTTACATCCGTGGTCGACAGAATGGTGTGAAACAATGATACATCCAATGATTTCAGGTAATCGAACAATATTGCCACCTCCTCTACCATGTAATTTTACCTGACTTTTATTAATTATTTCGGTACTTAAGTACAGTTCTGATTATTCTAAATTGAGTGTTTATTGTATATTGATATTAGAAGACTGATCTCTACTTAACGTGTATTTCAGTTTTTCAGCTGGTATTAATCGTCTCTTTTTCTAAATTGCCCTGTTTTTTCACCCTCTTGTACTCAGCACCGATTTCTCTTTTTCACAGGTTGCTATCTTGCAATATACAGATACTAACATTTGCTATACATTCATAATTTGGAACGGATTACATTCCCTCTAAGGCATCCGCGGTGTGAACTTGCTACATATAGTCCTAATGGAAATTCATGAGACAAGGAAGGAGGTGTGAATCTTCAGGCATGTGTTGCACAAACTGGTGTTAATGGTTGCTTGATTGACGCATGCACTAAAAATAGGCTTTCACGCCACAGTTATGTCGGTTTGGGAGCGACTTTGGCTCATGATTCACTAGCGTTAGGTGTTGTCATGAAGTAATTGGAAGTAATACATTAAACTCATGCTATTTAAGTCCTAAAGAAGGATGGGCCATGAAACACTTAAAAGTCAGAACAAATCCTTTTTATCAAGTCAAAATATAATGGGTATTGAACCAATTTGTGTGTGATAATTTTATGGGGAGTGCATTGCTTTGTAATTTAATTGGGAAAAAAGTGTTTTGAGGTAGTGCTTCATGCCGGGATTAGGAGTTTAGTGCTAACTATTGCTTGTGCTGTGATATTTGCATCTGTTATTTGCGCCCCAATGCAAAATGATCATTAACTGCCCTAACCAGATATTTTAGAAACGAGGGGCGAGATATACAAAGTATTATTGTTTTTGAAAACATTCTGATCCAAGTTTACAACAACAAAAGTTCTTTGTGCAATGTCCTAAACCCACTTTAGGAGTCTGTACCTTTTTCTCAACTCCTAAAATCGGTTTAGAAATGGATAAGGAGTCGCTGTTTGGAAGGGGCTGGTTGTAGGCGTCCGTTTATAAATAGCGATTCCTCTCCTTATCTATCAGTGACTTGCGACTGAATTTGCCACCATATACCATTTACATTTTACTCACCCACCAATGGGGCTGGTAACCCATATGTCCTTAGGTCCCCTACCTCTTTGTGATTGTAAAAAAAAACATTTGTTGTGGAGAAGGCAGTTGTCAATGGGGGGGCACTGCTATCTCTCAAACAATAAAAAAAGGTAAATATTTATTTCTAAATGCAGACCTATTTTCTTTATTAGAAATGGGCTGCATTTAAAAAAAAATTATTATTGAAAAGCAATCACAGATATGCTGATCCCAGTAGGCCTCTATCCTGTGATAGCTGCCAGTCAAAGTGAGTCACAATTTGTGAACTAATTCATGAACATTAATGAGGCATGTCAGATTGCGATAGCTCCGATTCAGAATTTTCCGAACCAACCTACTTGTACTTAGGTCTGTTCAGAAAATTATTTATTGGTCACAAATTGCGAGCAGTATTTTATGAGCAGTAAATAGTACATCTGGACTTAGATTGACACCTAAATTGCATTAACTGCTGAGCAGCATAAGCTCAGTTGTTTCCAGACTAGACTCACACTAGCTAAAAATAAGTTAATATCTTGGAATATTATTTCCAGGGGCTTTCACTTAACCTCACTGGTAGCGGATCCCAACTGAATTGCATTACTATCCAGCTGATTGAGAATGTCCAAAGGCCCATTATAAATACAATGAATTAATTATAGTTGAATTCCCTTCTAATTAAGTTTATTTCCAATATCTATCGGATAATTTGTGAATGATGCCCCTCCTTGAAAGGCTTGCACAAATTTTTCATTTCATAACATTTGCTTCTGCATTTTTAAAGATCATATTTTCACACAAGATTTTAGAAAATAGATCTTGGGTGATTATTCTTCAGCATATCATGCACTGGTAAATGTGATTAAAATTTGACATAGGGAGCCACAAACACAGCACTTGATCAAAGTCATATACATATTGCAGGAACAGTTACTACACCAGTTTGCTGGTTCACTTTGTACATAACATCCTGAGAGGATTGAACACCAGTTTGGCAAGAATGGGCTTTCAGTTCTCCTGGTTTATTCCTACACACAGGGACGTCTTTACAGCATTATAGCCCCCCAGGCAAAGTCGTGCCCTGGGCCCTGCCTACGCAACCACCCACAGCAATAAAAATGTTTTTGGAAAATTTGTGTTAAATTCTGGTCGGCATGGGTCCCTATGCTTGTGGGGTCCTGGGCAACTGCCCAGTGTGCCCATGTGTTAAGACGGCACTGCCTACACATAGTAATATTAACAGCAAACCTCCTTCCTCAGGGTCCTTCAGGAAGAGAAACATACAATGAAAGGATCAGTCCACTAATCAAGAGATGGCCTTTTCTCAAAGATCCCTGATTGGAGCTAGCAAGTCTTCTTTCTTGCTGCTCTCCGTCAGCAAACTGTCTTTTTTTCTCCTTCTACTTTATATTGTATTGCTTACAGCATCGAACTGTTGTAAGATTCATACTAGTTGAATATTTTCGAACACTGTGATCCATTTTTCAATGCATTATCCTTCTCTAAGCTTTTCCTTTTTTTCATATAATGCATTAGCACATGCTATGTCCTCACATTACCTATTCTTTCCAGAAAGCAGTGGTTAGTCCCGCGGAGGCCTGTAAAGCCATATTTGGTCCTAGTACCACGTCACGCATCAGTTGCTCAGCCTTGGCATCCTCATGGCTCCAGCTTCCAGGGACGAACTTGGGTCTTGAAGCCAAGTAAGAGCGAATTAAACGGTCTTTGGAGACTACATCTTTGCTTTCCTCTAGCCTCTGAACAAGCTGTACCTTGTGATGTCATCAGGGAGTAATAGGGTGTATGATGTAAATTCAAATTCAAAAATCTTTATTCGATTGTAGGTAATACAATCATAAAAGTACAGTTCATAAGTACACATTAAAAAGCATTCCAGACAGTTCATTTCATGTAACATGCAAGAGACACAATATACAGTACAAAGAAAGAGATCATACGGCGGGCACTATAAGTATGAGCAGTGTTAAATTAAAAACATAAATTACTGTGTTGTTTAAGAACACCTAAAACGTTCGCAGCATAATTATCCATCCATACTTTTCATAAAACAGATGGCTTTCTTTAAAAAGTTACAGACGAAAAGGCACAGTCACATTTCAGTAATTGTAGGTAGTAAAGTGCAGGTTTGATTTGTACAAAATTCAGTTTTTTAAGGCACGGTATAAGGTATAGTTTCCGTGGGGTGGAATAATAAGGGCAGATAAAAAGGAAGTGGGCCAGATCTTGAGGAGACTTTCCGTCGCAGCCACAAGCTGGCAACACTTCACCCCTGTGTGCCCCTCTTGGTACCGCCAGTAGGAGATGATATAAATCAAAACGGAACCTTATTAGTAAAAACTGTTCATATCTGGTCATAGGCCATGTCAAATAAGGTTCTATTTGTGGACAGGTTTTTAATAGTAGGTGTTTCCTAACACTGTCCTTCTGTATCTCAACCTCTTCTCTGTCAGTACATCTTAACAATAGTAGAGCATTTTTTACCGAGGTAACATCAGATTTTTTAATCGAATTGGGATCAAAAAACAAATCAAGACGGCCAATTGCCGACAAACAATCCCTTATATACTTTACCCACGGGACTCTAAACCTCCCGTCTAACAATAATGCTTCTTTCAGCAGGGCATGTGTGAGTGGAATGTCGGTATTGAGCCAACAATTCAACCAACACAGAACCGGGCTTACTGCTATTCTATCACCTAAATAGGGGACCCCTAACTCCTCATGTACGGAATAGTTCCCAGTACCCCTTGGTAACCTCAGTATCTTTTTCAGGACATTATTTTCTGTGACCATTAGGTCTTTTATCTTACAATAGCCCCAGAGCTCGCTTCCATAGCAGGCAACTGCAACACTTTTAGCCTGGTACAGTTTGAGCAATGCGGCCGTAGGGCAATTACCAATTTTTTTTGCAAAGCCAAGTATGGCCGCATTTACCCGTAAGATTTCGCCCTTCTTTTTAGACACTGCGGGGCCCCACGATAATTTATGATCTAAAAGGACCCCAAGGTATGAAAAGGAATTAGTTAAGGGGATTTTCTCCCCATTTATACTAAAGGAATCAGTTTTCCGAGTACCCTTTCCTGCTTTCATGACATAGGACTTGGAATTGTTTATGCTTAGGCCACGTGACTCCATAAATTTAAAGAAGGAATTTAGTAACTTCTGAAGACCGATTGCTGTCCTAGATTTAAGAACAGCATCGTCTGCATAAAGTAGCACGGGCACCCCCTTGCGCTCAACAAAGGGGTAATCTGCTTCAGTGTTTAAAAGAAATTCCTCCAATTCGTTGATATACAGATTGAAGAGGAATGGGGCCAATATGCATCCTTGACGAACTCCCCGGTTTATTCTAAATTCGTCCATTACTTTAAGGTCTTGAGTGTAACGGACGTTAGCTCTGGTGTCCGAGTGCAGATCGGCTAGGAAATTAACAAGATTCCTCTCCACACCCATTCTCAACAGAGTAGCCCATAGTAAGCTCCTGTCAACACAATCAAAAGCGGACGACAAGTCCATAAATGCCATGTAAACGGTTCCTTGTCTAGCCAGGGTGTATTTGCTTAATATCAAATATAGGTTCAGGCACTGTGTAATGGTCGAATGGCCAGCTCTGAACCCATATTGTATAGGTGATAGAATATTGTTATCATTAGCCCATGTAGATAGCCTGTTAAGAATTACCCCCCCTACTACTTTAGCTATCGAGTTTATTAAAGAAATCGGCCTGTAACATAGAGGACTGCTGCGATCGCCCTTTTTAAAAACGGGGACTATAGTCGATAGACCCCACATATTTGGGCACCCCGCTATCACTGCTGCATTTATTACCGCCGTGAGAACAGGAGCCCAAAAGGGGGTACTAGACTTGAACAGGTCCGGTGGCAAACCATCCGGGCCTGGGGCCTTATTGCTAGTTAGACCCTGAATCCCCCTTGCAACCTCATTAACTGTAAAGCATAATGGGTTCGCAGATGGTATTAAAAACGCTTTTTCAACACGGTGCTCATTACTCTTAAAGATTGTACTGAAGTGAGTCACCCACTCCCCCTCTGAAATATTTGTACCAGGTAATGTGTCGTTAGGGTTTTCAAACAAGGGTTTATTAATGATTTGCCAAAACTTACTGCTGTTCCCCAGCACTGAGGGATCCAGGAGGGATTCTATGATGTTAACCTTGATTTCCTTTTTTCTAACAACTAATGCCTTCCTATAGGTCAGGCGAAGACTTTTTATCAAGTCTGGGTCTCTGGGTTTAATTTTTAGAGCATTCTTTAGATCCCTACTTGCCTTTGAGCAATTGTGGTCGAACCATTTAGAATTTTTTCCACATTGCCCCTTTGTCGGTGCAGTTAGCAGAGAACCAATCTTTGAAATCAGCCCCTCGAACCCAATCAAAATATTCATGGGGGAGGAGTCAAAAGAAGAACATGCAGACAGCTCCTCCTCACATGCACTATTTATTTTGGAGTACAAAGTGTCTTGGTTTATCATTGACCACTTAATGCGGCGTCTACCATTTATGCAACTCGACGTGCCTCGGTCAATGAGAGATATTCGTTTTGTGAGAAAAGACCCACCCAGACTAATAGCTAGGGGATTATGATCACTGTAGACACTGCAAAGGATAGTAAAATGCGAGACCCAATGTACCAGTTCTGGAGATACTAATATATGATCTATAAAAGATCCCTGGCCGTGTCCTTTGAAGGTTGGGGCATCAAAAAATTTTGAATCAGGGACCATAGACATAGCTACAGTTAAATTATTAGCATTCACCAAATCATTTAAGTTCTTGCCTCCCCTAGTGTGAGAAAAGTGGAAGCCTTCAACACTGTTACATCCTAGGGAGCCCATTGGGGTAGAGCCTGGGTTACCACATGGGTGAACATTAAAGTCGCCTACTATCATTATGTTCCGTGATACAGTGCATACGTTTTTACTCAATAACTCTGTTAGGGATACAATGTTACAGACACCGTTACCACTACTAGCGTTATAGAAATTAACCAGGGTCAAAACATTCTTGCCATTTTTTATGTCAAGCATCTGGATGTTCAGGTTATCATTTTGACAGATGCTTGTTTTACAAAGCAAGCCCAAATTAATAAAGGTAGCCAAGCCACCCTTTGCTCTGCCCCTAGTTGAGGCAACTGCTGGAGTGATGAAACTTAAGAACCCTTCAATGTAGACGTTTTTATCCTCCACCCAAGTCTCTTGAAGACACACAATAGTAGATTTTTTGATAAATGATAACCAGGCTGGGTCACCTATCTTATCAGCCAAGCCAGCTATATTCCACGAAATTAAGCTCACACAGTCTTCAGATACTGGACATGTAAGAATTTCTCTGGTAATTGGAGCAGATAATGGAAAAAGTGACTCTATGTGTGTGTCCCCGGAGTCCATAATACTTATTACAACTGGTTCTGAGTGCTCCAAGATAGGATCAGAAACCCCGTACGAAGCAAGAATGTTGACAGTTTTCGATGTAGAATCCAAAGGTAACAGTGACATTCTGAAATTGTCATCGTTGCATCCTATCATACATGCACCCTTGACATCACCACTTACGGAGGCACTACTTTCTGGTCTCATGACAGGTAAGAGCAGTAAAGAACCCTCATTATTCCCAGAAGACATTGTGGGTAATACAACAGGTAAACTGCTGTTCGTATCAGCATGTGTTACAGCGGTGTGTGTACCAGTTTTAAAACAGCAATAACCCTTCTCTTCATATGACCTTGTGGTGTATGAAGCATTTTCTCCCCCCCCCCCCACGCCCTCTACACACCTTAAACATCAGTCACAATCCTCCAGGCCACTGAAAGCCTCGAACCTATTAAAAAGCTCTAAAGGGGTAAAAGGCATCAGATGTGCCATATTGCCATTTGCTCCTATTTTATGGTTTACTGGTACGGTATTCCACCCTTGCATTGCAGGTGTCGGAGCTAGATGATGCATATATGCAGGATTCAGGGCAGACTCCATATTAAAAAACTGGGTGGAGGAGTAGGTATTAATATTTGGGTGTTGTGGGGGAAATACAGTGGACCTAGGGTAGAAATATGTCAAGGGACGTGGCACGATGCAATTGTTTTCATTGCCAAAAGGCCAATTCAGAATGTGTAATACTGCTTTTTTGTCCCTGAAATTTATAACCACAACGTCACCCCCTATATCCTTCGCTCTCCCTCCCAGCCAAGACAGACGGCGGACATGAACTATTTCGCCATTTATCAAGTTGGGTTTGGGTCTGTACAGAGAGAGCCAGTGCGTTATCTTGTTTTTTAATTGGGAATATCCCTCTCTTTTTCCATTTGGCAATTCGGGGACCCCGGTAAGTACAACCACATACGGTAGTGCTTCTGGTGGGAGTTCCATAGGCGGTGTCCTAGACTGACCCCCTCTCCCCCGGGTAATCTCATTCCCATCGGGTCTAGGAAGTCTATCCGGGAGAATACTAGTTTCCCTAGTCAGGGTATTAGCTGGAATAACAGCCTTACTATTTGATTTTGTGGTAGTTGGTCTACCCTGGGCTGCTATTGAATCTGTTGGCAGAGATTTATTAGGGATATTGCCGTCAGGTTTTGACACGCCCGTGTACAAACAATTAAGGGCAGCAGGGATTACTTCTGCTGCCTGGCTATTACCAGTAGAGGATGTAGGGAGTGTAGAGGCCCCAGCATTTTTTAGAATGGAGTGCGTTGTTGTGATACCTTTTTGTTGTTGCACTTTTGTGGGCCCTTGTGACCTAACCAAATTCCCTAAAGTAGTCAGATCCCCCTCTATTTTACCCAGCCTTAACTCCATCCCCTTAAATCGGTCTGCCAGTGCAAGCATATAGCTACGTACAATCAGCTCAATGTTGTCCAAAAGGGACTTAGGGGAGGCAGATTGTGAGTCTTCATCCATTGTAGTATGAATGATAACTGGCTCTATAGTTGGTGAAGATGACGGTGTTAGGGTAGTAGGGGCAGATGTTATTACTGGTTTGGTAATTGGCTCTCCCAGAGACGTTATAACAGCGGTATGCACCTTTTTACCAAACTCAGTGTGATTTAATTTGGTCTTATTAGCAGGTGTTATTTTCCGTCTCCTTTTAGATGGTGGGGCCCATGCGTTTTATCTGGCAGTGGCCTCACGCTTTTGCCTCTTACTACCTTGCCAGGTCTGATTGTAGGTGAGATCAAGGTCTTGGATGTGCTATCAAGGACATTAGTCACAGTTGGTAAATCTTGGTGGATTTGAGTGGGTGACACAGCTGGGGCTAAACATTCTTGAAGGAGCAGGGGTATACTGGCAGTTAACGATGTGTTATCTGCTGAAGTAGTAATCAGGTCGTCGTCGTCCAAATAACAGACATTGTGGGTTCTGAGAGTGTTCTGTTTTTAATACGTTCTATTGATCGGCGGCGATCTGCCCTCCTCTCTGCTAACAGCAGCTCATTGTATGGTGTATGATGTAATTTAACCCGTGCTTTGCTTTTTGGTGTACAGTAGTCCATGCAAATGAAAGTACAGTCAGGGTAGTCAATGGTCCTAACCAAAGGATGGGGAGGTCTCATTAGAGACATTTTACATATAACATAGCAGTAAATAGAAATATGAGAGTTCTTATGGCTATTTTCCCAAAGGGAACATGGTTGCCTCACACTGTCCAACTGCGGTTCTCTATGCCTCATCACACATTGAAAGTGGTTCCAAGCGCTGGGATGCTCCCGAGTAGCCATGCGCTATAGAAGAACAATTTTCATTTCATTTCATTTCAAGTGGTCCCCAACCACATAATGGACCATGGACCTGTCATCCTGAGGTAGGAAAAGGGAAGATGAGACCCAGCATTTTAATGACAGATAACAACACTGACACTTATGCAGAAGGGTGGATCCACAACTATGAACAAGGAAACAGCAGAGGAGTTGCGCCTTTATTGATATGGGCAACCAAAAAGAAGAAAAAAGTTTACTTCTAATTTCATGGCAGGGGATACCCAAGAAGGCAATGATATGTGCACAAGATATATACTGCTGGCGGTCTCATACGGTGGAATGTACAAGACATAGATTGCATTGGTCTCTACATAGAGCAGTTACAAACATATTGAAGGCCGTGTGACACGTCCTTCCAATACTGATTCCAACACTTCCACTACTGCTCAACTATTGATCTGAAACTCCAGACATTCTTTTCAAAATAAACAATGTTACCTTGAAAGGCATTGTTAGACCTGACAGCCTTAGGCCGGTCTTCCCCCAGAATATATGCATTCCTCCTCCATTTTTGCTGATCTCATTTTTGTTGGTCATAGGACTATGTGCAACTTAACATCCTAACCAGTGCTAAAGTGCTTGTGCATGGGAAAATTGGCTTACATGAGATAAACATTGGGATCCACCCTTATCAAATTTCTGGAGAATGGAAAAAAAGAAATGAAAGAGAGTGTCCTTCCAGAAGTTTGTGTCACCCCTAAATTAAGGGGAACACACAGCTTTGTTAAAATGACCCTCTCCCACCAAAAGGACCCTTGGTGGCATGCTTCATCATTGGGTTCTTCCCGCCCCGCTGCGGGACGCGGCGTGCTTCGACCCACGAAGACGCGGGAGCACTGAATATTAAATACTGTGTGTGATGCAGGAGCGCGAGTGGATGGGTCAGATGTGAAGTGGTGAATTAGTGAAAGGATAAACAATACCTGGCATGTGGAACAATTAATTTTAATGTTCCTGCTAGCTGGTATCGTTAAAAATGGGGAATAGCTGATGTACTATGCTCTAATGGGCAGCACTTCCTTTGTCGACATGTTTCGTAGACCTCCCCTGGCTTCTCATCAGGACCTAGACAGATCCCTTCAACACTCCCAATGTTGGTGATCAATAATTACAATTTCTACAAGAAAATCACTATGTGGTGCACATTACAATCAACATGCACTGAATACTGTACCCTATTAGGTATGACTCTTGTAATGGGTATCTTTTGGTCCCCTCTAGTGCCCCATGAGCCTGTTCAACGGGAGGGGAGGAGCACCTGTAGTCAAACAATCATCAAGGTCACTCACTCGCCTGAATATTACCTCACCGCAGCTCAGTGGAAAATTGGCTTACACACAACTGGCACATTTAATTTACTTGTAAGTACCTAGGATAGCTGTACTACATGCACCCAGGGTCTGTAAAGTAAAAGCAACTAGTAGGCCTGCAGCACTGATTCTGCCACAAACTTCAGTTGCCATTTAAACATGTTTCAGGCTTGTCATTGCAGCTTGTGGCTGGAGTTTTAAAATACCATTTCGACCATGCAGAAATACTGTTTGCTAAGCCTTAACCTTCCTTTTTGATCCATATTCGTTTTTCCTTAGAGTAGGCCCTAAACAGCCCACAGAGCAGAGTGCAGTTTATTAAAAAAGATGGACATGCACTTTTAAGTTTTACATGACCAGTTAGTGGTTAGTGTTAGTTAGACCCTCATAAAAGCTCTCCTCAAAAAACCCAACTTGGACAGGGAAGAACCTAAAAGCTACCGCCCAATTGCCAATCTTCCACTCTTGGCGAAAATAGTTGAGAAAATTATGAATTCTCAATTATCCTCCTTTCTCGAGGAATACAAACTTCTGGACGAATCTCAGTTTGGCTTCCGCCAATTCCACGGAACAGAGACTGCCCTGTTTAAAGCGGCGGATGATATCAGAGCTATCCGGGATGGGGGAGGAACGGCAGTTTTGATTCTGTTGGACCTTTCAGCAGCCTTCGACACGGTCGACCATGTCACTTTGATCGACCGTGTCGAGGGCTTGGGCGTGCAACGTAATGCCAAGAGACTGCTCGCCTCTTTTCTTGCAAATAGGTCCCAGGTCGTGACTGTCGGATCCTTTAAATCATCCCCTTTGTCACTACCATGTGGTGTCCCTCAAGGCTCATCCCTGAGTCCGACACTATTTAACATTTATGTGTCGGACCTTGCCCAAGTCATCCGGGCACATGGGATGAGCCTCACATCTTACGCTGATGACACCCAGTTGGTACTCGCCGTCAAGAATGATGGGCCTAAAATCGCCAGCAGTTTTAATCAAGGCATGTCGGCAATTGGGAGTTGGATGGCTTCAAATTGCTTGAAATTGAATTCTGATAAATCGGAAGTTGTCATTTTTGGCAATTTATCCCCGGCGTGGTCATCCAGCTGGTGGCCGTCATCCGTGGGCCATCCCCCGGCTCCAATCTGTAAGGTAAGGAACCTGGGAGTCATGTTTGACGATCACCTGACCTTTCCACCACATGCAAATCAGATGTCCTCCTCAGCCTTCCATAAATTACGGCTTATTAAAATTTTTTTACCTTTTTTACCCGAGACTGCTGGCAAAACATTGGTGAGCTCCCTGGTTTTGTCTACTTTAGACTATTGCAATGCTCTGTTCTTGTGTGCCCAAGACAGAGTGTTACAGAAAATGCAGGCTATCCAAAATGCCGCTGCCAGGCTTTTAGGACGCATTCCCAAATACCAATCGGTGTCACCCATTATAAAACAGCTCCACTGGTTACCAGTACGAACGAGAATAAAATTCAAGTCTCTATGCCCAGTATACAAGGCTTTACATAATGTTGGACCTGCATTTTTCACTAAAAATCTCATCCCCTACCATCCTTCCAGAACGCTACGATCAGCTAGCTCACATGATTTGGTGGTACCACGTACCAAATTGGTTTCATGGGGAGATAGAAGATTCCTTGTGGCTGCACCAAAACTTTGGAATACCCTGCCACATTCTATTAAAACAAGTACCTCCCTGTTGTCTTTCCGTAAGCAGCTTAAGACCTGGCTTTTTAATCAATGAACCTCCAGCTCCCCCATTGGTTGAACACTGCAGTTACTCAGCGCCGAGATGCCCAAGGGCCTTCGTTCGCGCTTTATAAGTGTTAAAAATAAATAAATAAATAATAAATAAATAAATAAATAGTGGCAAACTCTTAAGTTCGTTTTTCACATCCTCCTCTCCCATATGATAACATTGGTTGAACTTTGCACCATATTATGAAGTGACGCATCTAGGCAGATGCGTCACTTCATAAACCTCTGTTTTACATTACGCCCACTTCAGGTATAATGTATGCAGGGTGGGCGTTCCCCATCAAGAAAGGGTTGTAGGAGTCCACTCCTACGACGCCAATACGTCAAAACCTTACACCAGCCTCATGGCAGGTGTAAGGGTGACGCAGGCCCTTTCACGTGGGGCTTGCCCCATGTGAAAGGAACATTGCTGGAGTTGCGTCACGCTGCCAACACAACTCCAGCAATGCGCAACTTTTGCGCCGACAGATACGTCAGTAAAACTGACGTATCTGTCATTCCTTGCGACATGATGCGTCATACAGTAAATATGATGCATCAATGGTGTTGCAAATAGGGCGCACTGTAAAGTGTTGCATCGCTGCTTTCACGTAGCGATGCAACACTTCTCATAAATGAGGCCCTTAGTTTGGGTTGTTGGTGGATTTGCTCATTTTACACTCTTTTGGTTAGGGCACCCACAGCATGTGATGTTCCTTGAGGTTGCTTAGTCCTTCCACTATGTTGCCATTTATTTTATTTTGCCTTTTATCTTTGTTTCCACAAGACTTAGGAATTTAACCTGGCAGCAACTCAGCTGAACATTCTCTCCAGAGAAACTTGCTTTCACCACTTGTCTGCACAAACACATTTTTTTGCTGTTAAAGAGTGATCTAAGTAATATTTGCCGTTCTTTTCGTAGCTCCTGTTGTGTCCCACACTTGGGTCGTGCGGACACTAGGAAGTGGACGTGACGATCAGGGGCTGGGGGCCTAGCACATTAATAATTACAGGAGCCTTGGATGAGGTGTAACTGCAAGTAGCTGTCTCCGTCGCAAACAGGCCGACGTGGACGTGCTCCTGCCCTTTTATTAACTGGCCAGTGCGTGTGTCCTACGTCACGACGTAGTCACGCCATCACATATCACGACATTACATTCCTCCCCAACAAGGTTTTAAACAACATGACATTGTGCCTTTTACTCTATCAGTTACCAAACTTCTGATTGTCCCAGGGGAAATCCTTTCCCCACCTCGGCAGCAGGGGCATTCAGTGAACAAAATAATCAATAAGGAACAGTCTTACATTACATAGCCTCGCAGTCGTGATGAGGGTGCAGGATTCCTCCGCAAACTGTACTGGGACAGACCTCGAACAGGCAGCAAGGGATCTGCCGCCTCTGGAGCCTCTTCAGATGGTGGAGAGTCAGGCACGGCGGGGGCGTCAGTGCTCACCTCCGCCTCAGCTTCACCAACTCCGACATCACTCAAGTCAGGGTCCTCACTGGGGACACTCGTGACAGGGGGAGTAATGGGAGTCGCAGCAGGATCCATGGAAGTCGCAATAGGGTCCATTGTCATGGCGTGAAATCGTTTGAAGTGGGAAATGTTTTGAGTCACAGTCTCTCTTCCCCTAGTCGCAACAACTCGGGTTCCCTTAACGCTCACCACAGTCCAGGGCAATTTTTCATAAGGGAGTTGGAACTTTCCCCCTTGGCATCTAGTTTTCAACAGGACCAGGTCACCTTCCTTGATCAGGCTAGCTTGGGCATTGCGGCGATGGCTCACCTGAGCATGTGCTTTCTTCCGCCTCGTGTCAATACGGCAGTCATCGGGCCTCTCTGGTTGCCACTGAGGATGATGAGGGATGGTGTCCCTGACGACCCGACCCATCAGCAGGTGGGCAGGGGCCACCCCAGTAGTGGTGTAAGGGGTCTGCCGATAGCCACGCAGGAAGGTGAAAATGGCGAACTCAATGGATTGTCCTTTGTCATGGGCAATTCGTATGACTTTATTGAGAGTTCTCATGAATCGTTCGGCCTCACCGTTAGCTTGGGGCCAACGGGGCGTGATTCGACGGTGCTGTATTCCAAGACTGGTGAGGTATTCAGACAGTTCTCGTCCGTGAAACGGTGGTCCGTTATCAGTCCGTAGTTTCTTTATCAAACCATGAGTTTTCTCTATTTTAGGTATTACCTCACTGGCACTGAGAGTCCCAACAATTTCCACTTCCGGGTATTTGGAATAGTCATCTATGGCCACTAAGGTGTGCCACTAGTTAATGGTATCCGGAGCGTAAATCAAGCTTGGAGAACCAGCAGGCCCCCGCCATCTCTCCGATGAGATCGTCAATGGTAGGGGTAATGTGTCGCTCGCGCTTTATGGCGGCATTCGGAAGGCGCATGTCAACACAGATGCGCACCGCCCCGGGCTGCTTGGGCTTTCGAGTGACCACAATGGGTGAGACCCATGGGGTGGGTCCCGTCACCTTTTCAATGATGCCAGCAGCCTCAAGTTTCTTCAGTTCTTTTTCCACTTGGGGTTTCAGTCTCAGATGGAAGGCAATTCTTCGATGCCGCAAGGCCACCGGTTGGACGGTGGGGTCCACATGCAGGTGTATTTCCTTCCCTTTGAATCTGCCGATCCCTTCAAATACTTCTGCAAACTCTTCCAGGAGATGTTCTATGGATTCTTGATGCACGCTGAAAGAGAAGGATACAATCCCCAGGTCCTCGGCAGCGCGGCATCCTAGGAGCATGCCCTGACCGTCCTCCGTGACGTAGATGTTTGTGTGGACTCTCTGGTTTCCATGCGTCACTGCCGTTTTAAACCGCCCTAGGATCTTCAGCGGAGTGTCCTGTCCATATGCGAACACCACAATTGCGGAGGGTTGAAGCGGAGGTGTGGGTCGTAAGGTGCGGTGGAGGGCAGCTGCCATGATGTTAATAGTGGCTCCAGTGTCAACCACCGCAGTGATCTCTTGGTCCCCCACCTGAAGATGGCATTGGGGCAGACGCCGTGCTTTGCGGGTCGTGGTCCCAATCATGTGCACCTTGTGCTCTACCCTCTCTTCCTCCTCATCATCATCCATATCACTTGGCGATTTGTCATCCTCTCTCACTTTGTTGACCCTTGGTCGCGGCTTGCGAAATTTCTTGGCTCTACACACTTTTTCAAAGTGATTGAATCGCCCACAACCTGAGCATCTCTTTCCTTTTGCGGGATAGTCCGCCGGCGGATGGGGTGTTCCACCACAGTATCCACAGGTAGTGGCGGCGCCGCCGCGGCACCGCGTGGACCTCTCCTGTTCCCTCTCGATGCTGGTTTGGTGGTGACTGCGTTGACCGGTTCAGTCTTCACTGGTGCTTGGAGGGCTGCCTCCATGTGAGCCGCGCAAGCCTTGGATAGCTCTTTAGTGCGTCCAAGAGTCAGAATCTCTGCTAGCGGTTTTCCCGATTCTTCAAGGATTCGTTCCCTAAGCTTGGCAGAGGCACATCCTTGAATGATTTGCCCTCTTATCTCCTCCGTTTCATCCTGGAACCCACACGTTAAGGCCAGATTTTTCAGCCGGGCATGGTAGGTGTCCAGGGATTCATCCGGAAGTTGCCGGGCCTGACGAAAAATGAATTTCTTGTAGTCCTGGTTGGCCATGGGCTTGAAGTGAGCATTTAGGGCATTTATTAAGGTGTGGTGATTCTTTGGCGTCGCCTCCACAAGCGTTTTGGCAATATTGTGAATGTCTTTCCCTCCTAAGTGGAGCAGCATTGCTCTTTTCTGTTCTTTGTGCACTTTAGTGGCTTCAAAGAAGATCTTTAGGCGGTCGACTCAATCCTTCCATTTGGGCGCCAGGGATGACGGGGATCCTTCGACTATGAAGGGCTCAATGGGGGGAATTTGCGACATGTCTTGCGTACACGCACCCTACACCATCAGTCTGGCGTGCTGCCAAGGAAACTGCCTTCTTGTCTTAGGATAGATGATGTGCCCACAACGCTGTAGCAGATGACGCCCTGAACGAGCGCTGCACCTCACTGTGCCCGAGGTATCAATGGCAATCGTGGGGTAATGGCAGTTTTAAATGAGGAACTCCTGACCTATGGTACTGTATGCTGGCGTTGGGGTGTATTCCCTCAGTGTCGCCTTCCCCGGGTGCTGCTGTTGGGTGTGGCTCGCTGCACTCGCTTCGGGGCAGAGCACGGTGTACTGTAGTTCTTTCCCCACATGGCTCCCGGGCTCTCCTCCCGATGCGTGAGGAGATGCAGGCCGGAAATAGGTGGGGCCGATTTGCGGCCGGATCCAGGCCTCCACTTTAGTGCTACTGTGTGCGCGGCAGTGAATGCCGTCTCCGCGTGCGTTGTCGCGCTGCCGACTCGTGCGCTGTCCCACCCGCACTTGGACGACTCTCGGCCGGGTGGGGAGGGGCGGGGACGCGTGGCCCGGCAGAGCACCACTCAGGGCGCAGGAGCATCTTTAGGGGCATGTACGCGAGTCGCGCTTGCGACCAGCGGCTCCCGCTCGCAGTGGCCTCACCTCGGGGGCAACACCGGGCCGTCGCACAGGGGTATCACGCTCCAGGAGCAGGAGGCGACACGCCGGGCCGTACCAGGCACCAGCCGAAGGGCACGAGCACCACGAGCTGCACAACACGCTCACGGCCGCCACCACACGAAGGTACGCCCACCCTCGTCACCAGTGTTGTGTCCCACACTTGGGCCGTGCGGACACTAGAAAGTGGACGTGACGATCAGGGGCTGGGGGCCTAGCACATTAATAATTACAGGAGCCTTGGATGAGGTGTACCTGCAAGTAGCTGTCTCCGTCGCCAACAGGCCGACGTGGACGTGCTGCTGCCCTTTTATTAACTGGCCAGTGCGTGTGTCCTACGTCACGACGTAGTCACGCCATCACATATCGCAACATTACAGCTCCCTGCATATACATAGCAGGTGTGGAATGTCTGTACACAGTCAATAAAGCAGATTTTTATATAGACACCAAGATCTGTAGAATTCTCTTAACTTCAAGCAGAGGTAATGTTTTTAGAGGAAAATAGAAAAATTGCTCAAATAACTGTTTTGATCCAGATATGGTCATCATGGTGCAGATACAGGAGGACGTAGTTGAATCGGGGACCTGCACCATAACTTCATCCACTATGTGTAATGTATGATAAGGCCTCTATGTTTATTGACTTCCTGCTCCTAATGACAACTGTTATCCTAATACTCTCCTTTTTTAATGCCTTAGACAAAGCCTCACCTCTCCAATGAGGTACTAATGTTACAAATCAACCTAGTGATGTAAATGCATATTTGCTTAAGAATGTACTGTCTTTTGAGCTTGTTCACTAAAAAGAGTTAAAAAATAAATAAATAACTGTTTTGCGGCATGAGACTCGAACGATACAATGCTAACCTCTGGGAGTAAAACACAATAGCAAACAGATTCTTGCAAACAGAGGGCCCGATTCACAGAACTAACTTAAGATAAAATCCTAAACTTCCTACCATTTTGGTATTCACAGAAGGCACTTTCTCATTTTGGTATTCACAGAAGGCACTTACTCATTTCGGTATTCACAGAAGTTAGGAGTCCTAACTTTAGGACTCCTAAATGCCATCAGTGAACACCGAAAGTCTTAAAGTTAGGATTTTTCTCAGTTTAGGAGTAGTAAAATTAGGACTCCTAATTTTAGGACTCCTAAATGCCTTCTGTGAATACCGATAGTCTTAAAGTTAGGATTTTTCTCAGTTTAGAAGTCCTAACTTTACTACTAGGCCAAGGGGACTTGGGTTCAAGGCTCTCCCGGTTTGTCAGTATATCTGCAGAGGGGAGAAAAATAAAACAGCAGGGCCACTCTAGTCATGGGTCTCATTTATCCTGGCGTCCCTTGATTTTCAGGAAGGCTTCCAAGGCAGTGGGGTCTGGGCTGGGCACAAAACAACCCTTGGCTGATGCAAGTGCCCTGGTACACAGGGTATTTATGAATGGGTGCTCCCGGAGGTTCTAGTGTTTCGAAACTCAGCTGAGAAAAAGGGGATGACCTCTTAGAGCCACGAAGTCCTCCTTATGAAGTGATGCTCTC
This sequence comes from Lissotriton helveticus, assembly GCF_964261635.1. Lineage (NCBI taxonomy): Eukaryota > Metazoa > Chordata > Amphibia > Caudata > Salamandridae > Lissotriton > Lissotriton helveticus. Next base: position 1,577,405,240 of record NC_136068.1, on the reverse strand, counting down.
ACAGTGGGCCTGATGGCCAACAGCACAGTGAACCAGGCAGATGCGGTCGATGCTTGCTGATGCCGGGGGTGGCTCAACCACCCCTAGGGACATGATAGCTGGTTGTTGAAGTGCTGGACAGCGCTCCACGTTTTGGGTAAGATGCACAACCAAGTTGGTCTTTGCAATTGTTAAGAAGCAAGGCAGGGTTTGGGACCAGTTTCTGTGCAGGTCCTTGGTTCTTGTAGTGTTGTCTCTTCTTTGTCAGCTCCAGGTCCGAGGAGGTTGAATCTGCAGGCCTGGTGTCGGCTTTACCCCTGAATACTCAATTTAGGGGTGTTTAGGGAAGTATGAGGTAGTAACCAATGAGCTACCTACCACAAGGGTGACTACGCCCCCTACCTTCCTGTGGGGATTGGGCTTAACCCTGATCCAGAAGTCTCTATTGCACCAAAAACAGGTGGTGAAACCCTTCAATGACTGTTCACTGCAGGTAGCCCAACTTAGCGGTGTGGCTAGCCTATGGGTAAAACTCTCCTGAATAAAACAAATCAAATAAAACAAATCTCACTAGCAGTTAGTAGGGACCCAGTGCACTGCCAATCAAAAACATCAGTACCAGTGGGCAAAATGTGGGGACGACAATGCCTAAAAGAGGCGCTTTCCTACTGGGAGGAACTGCCACCTACCACAATTGCACAGCACAAAGGCTCTGCATGAGCACACTCACAAATGGTTTGACACTTGTCTATTGTCACCCCAGACAATCTGGGGCCAGTGCAGGGAGGCAGGAAATTCCAAACACCTCTGGGAGTGGAAACCTTCTGAACCTTCCTATAGTTCAAAGTGGGCACTAGTTAAAAATATTGGACCCTCAGACTCAACTCTTCTGTACACCTCTGGAAGATTCTGAAGGGCTGATGTGCTGCTCTGGAAGAAGTACTGCTACTCTGTTTGCATTACAGCCGGCAGCCTTTTGGAACTGTTGCAAGATGACGCATGTTCACACAGGACATCACATCGCCACCACAGCTCCTCAGAACTGCTGGGTGATACTTTTCCCCGCACAGACCTCAAATCACCACCCCAGCTCTCTCAAAACTGCTGATGAGGGGTGGGTACCCATACAAAGACCTCAACTCGGCTACGTAACGCATCCTCAATGCAAATCCTCACAGCGCTCTCCAACCAGGATTTAAGGGGCTTTTATTCGGTGGGCCTAACTTGGATCCTGTGGCTGGCCCATGCTTCACTGTAGTCGGAATGAACTTGTGACTTTATCCCGTTCCAGTGTGACCAGATAACCACAGTTGGCGCTTTGTGCTTCTAGACACTCTTTTTACCTAAAACTTTGAAGCTGCATACCTCCGGTTCTTCTAATTGGATTTTTGTTGTTAAGGTGTCAAATAATTTATTACAATTTATACTATTTTTTCTAAATTGGTGTGGGATTTTTCTTGTGTTGTATTTTTACATTATTACTGTTTGAAGTGCTGCATAAATACTTTACACATCACCTCTAAGTTAAACCTGACTGCTTTGTGCTAAGCTACCAGAGGGTTAATCATGGGTTAATTTGGGATCTGCTTGTCTTTCACTATGGCAGAGAGTGTGTTTGCTACTTGAACAAGGTTTGACCCCCCTCAACCAACAACCCAATTTCGAACAGGCATTGATCAAGCCTGGTCCTCTTGTGAAGACAAATTATTGAAAATGGGAAACCTCTGCCAAAATAGTGGAACTAGCTGAATAGACAAAGGGGGATATTCACAAGGAAGTGGCGGAGAGAGGCGTTAGCCTTCTTGGCTTAACGCCTCTCTCCGCCACTTCGAAAAAGCAAGGCTGCACCATATTCACAAGGTCATGGTGCTGCCTTGCTTTTCCCCCGTGCAATGGCGCTAAGTTTCACAACTTAGTGCGAACGCAGGCACCCTTGCACTAGAGTGCAAGGGTGTCTGCAAGCAGGAAGGTTTGTTTGTGTATAGGAAGGTGTCCCTTCCTGCACATAAACAAATCTAAAATGCCAGTTTGTAACTTACATGTGTGCTGCTTCATGCAGCACACATGTAAGTTACAAAATGGCATTTATAAAAAAAGGTTTGTTTATGTACAGGAAGGGACACCATCCTGTACATAAACAAACCATGGCACTTTGCATTTTCCATGTGTGCTGCACAAGGCAGCATGTGGTAAATGAATGTTACAGAGTTCACTTGGTAAGTTAAGATCCTTTATTAGCAAGTTCCTTCCAGGTAGATAGACAGGTTAAGATTGTAAGGAAAACCCCACCAGGAGCCCGCTGTTAGCAGCTCAGCCTGAGATGACCAACTGCCACAGTAAGTAATAGAAAGGCACAGTGAGTTAGAGAGACACCCTGGCATTCTATGATGTCATAGATATCATAGTACAGTCTAGCCAGAGAAGAACAGTGGAGAGGACATTTACTACACATCCTCTTCCTTTATGGAGTAAGAGCAGAACAAAGGAATAATCGGCAACAATACCTTAAATGCAACAATCAGCAGGGAAGTACACAAATAAGAAGAACTAAAAGTAATAGTGTACAACAAGAGAAGACGTTAGCATGAGGTATCATTAGCAGAGAAAAGAACAAAGAATCAACATTATGACATAACGAAAGAGCAAGGTTTCGAAGAAAAAAAACAAGACCAACAGTTAAGTTAGCTGCTGACTCTCATAACCTCCCTACACATGGGTACGCCACAGGGTAAATACCCTAGAAACAAGAATGAGAGTAGACTGGGAGAGACAGAATAGGGGTAGGACTCACTTAAGATAACACAAGAATTCACCAAAGAGAAAAAAAAACAAATTACCCCTGATGAAGATATGCCGACACTAAATGTATGATAAAAACACAAGTTAAAATCTTACCCAAATGAAGCCCTGTCCAGTAGCTACAAGAAGGTAGACTCTGACAAAAACATAGTGCACACGCAATCTCCACCAAAAACAGGGGACAGCGCATAAATAGGAGTATGGACTACCCACAGACACTGAACCTCCCCTGAAAAGGGTACACTGCAGGACAGCAATCTTGAGAATAGCAATGGGCGTTGACTACCCAAAAACGCATAACTTCCCCTGAAAAGGGTACACCGCAGAGTAAGCTAAATATCTCTGGGAAATGGGGCATGGCCTACCCATAAATACTTAACCACAAAGAGTACATCGCAGGACAGTAATGTTGGGAGTAGGTATGGGGCATGGACTACCCGCAAGCACCCAACTTGCCCTGAAAAGGTTAAACCGCAGGATAAAGACAAAAATCCTGGGACAAACTATGGGCATGGACTACCCACAAACACCAACATCCCAGAAAAGGGTACAACTATGGGCATGGACTACCCTCAAACACCAACATCCCCAGAAAAGGGTACACCGCAGGATATAGACAATAACCCTGGGACAAACGGTGGGGCAAGGACTACCCACAAACACCAACTTCCCCAGAAGAGGGTACACCGCAGGATAAAGACAATCAGCCTGGGACAAACGATGGGGCATGGACTACCCACAATACCAACTTATCCAGGAAAGGGTATACTACAGGATAAAGATAATAACCCTGGGACAAGAGATGGGGCATGGACTACCCGTAAGTACCCAACAACAAAGATATACGGCAGGTAGTGATCCCGGGAATAAACAAGGGCAAGGACTACCCGCAAACAGACACACTTACTCCTCTAAATTGGGTACAGACATAACATCTCCCTAAAAGCAAAATGAAGAAATGACAATTGAGATGCAAATTCCCAATACGCTCTACGTAGGTACAAATAAAGTTCTTGAACATCCTAGAAATCAAAATGGGCACAGGTTAAACACACATTACACAATCTCCCTAAGATAGTGTGAACCTGTTAAACACTAAATATACCCCTGCAGAGACAAATTAACATAACAGAAAATATTAAATGACATGAGCTCCGGTGAGCGACTTCTCACCCGGGTAATGTGTAGACTGCTCTCTGTCGATGCCGCTGAGCTCCCAGCAGTCGCCGTGGACTTTCGTCAGCCGAGTAGAGTGTGATCAAGTCTATGAGCAAAGTCTTTTCCACTCCGTTGCTCCACACTTCCTTTAAACAAAACATCATGTTCAGCACTATGAAGAAAATGCAGAGATTTCAAATATACACAGGTGTGTATATCACCGAAGGAAAACAAACGCCTTAAGACTCACGCGTAGACTGTAAACGCTACGAGTGGCAGTTGTTGCTATAGCGACTTAAATTATCACAAGATGGCTGCCACGTCGGTCGTAGTGGCGTGAGAAGCGTGAGGGACGTGTCTCCAAAGAACGGCGTCACAGGCGTCACTGGACATGAGGAGAATCTCGCTTCACCAACTTCCCGAAGCATTCCAAAGACGTCATCAGATGGACAGTATTAGAGTAAGAGAGGAGATCGCTGCCGGCCAACCGTCAGACAACGGTCATCAACATGTAGTACGGTGAGAAATTGAACACGGCACAGTCAAGTGTTACAGTGGACTGACGCTAAAGCGGCGCTGTGATTACGTTTGCTACCGAAGTTCAAGTTCTTATGTAAAGAAACATGCAAGAAGCAGACAAATGCGTAGTAGGTAGTGAGTTCTGGGGTTGTTAAGTGAAAGAGTAAAAGTATTAGAACTCACCGGAGGGACTATTCTTCAAAGGTTCTTGAATGAAGGACCAAGAAACGTTCACCGCATTTGTAAGTTAAGCTGTCAAATCACATCACCTATAAATTGCCAGTTTCTGTCAACGCTTGACGCTTCCCATACTGGATGAAGGCCAGATGAAATAAAAACACCGCAGACCTCATGGAAGAGTAAATTTTTTCTAGACAGGAGTAAGGTGACAGTAGGCAAAATAGTAACGAACACCCAGGTTGCAGGCTGTAGGTTGACTAAACACTAATAAATATGAAAGTAAAGACATGCGCCCAGGGTGCAGACTGTCCAGGTGTAACAGGACACTGGTGGGGTCAGCTGGACGTTACCTTTTGTCTTATTTGTGAATTTTCACAAAGTCTTTAGTTCCTTTGTTTAGTTCTTTTTCTTGAAGTTGTTTCTTAAGTTCACACGTAGGTTCATCCTTTTCAAAACGTCGCCAAGTTGTGGTAAATGAATGTTACAGAGTCTACTTGGTAAGTTAAGATCCTTTATTAGCAAGTTCCTTCCAGGTAGATAGACAGGTTAAGATTGTAAGGAAAACCCCACCAGGAGCCCGCTGTTAGCAGCTCAGCCTGAGATGACCAACTGCCACAGTAAGTAATAGAAAGGCACAGTGAGTTAGAGAGACACCCTGGCATTCTATGATGTCATAGATATCATAGTACAGTCTAGCCAGAGAAGAACAGTGGAGAGGACATTTACTACACAGCACACATGGAAATTGCAAAAACGAGGAGATATAAAGCATTTCCCCTCATATCGCCAACTTAAGACCAGGGTTTCTTAAGTTTGGCATTAGCTCCTATTTACGCTGCCCTTGTGAATAGGGGGCAGCGTAAATATCAATGGGTGTTGCGGTGGAACGCCCACCACAACACCCACTGTACGCCCCTTTCATGCTAAACACAGCATGAAAGGGGGCCTAGTCACAAGGCAGCGTTAAGCCACTTTAAGTGGCTTAACGCTGCCTTGTGAAAAAGGCGAAGGCCCTATCGCCACCACAACGTTACTGAAAGTGACGTGGTGGCGATAGGGGCTTGTGAATATGCCGCAAAATTGCACAATTCGCATATTGATCCTGGGGTGCATTGCACTTGGACACAAAAAGTCCCTGCATTTTTTTGTAATTTAAACACCTCCAAAATACGTGAAAAAAAGAAAGGGCACTACTCAAGAAAGACCTAAAATGGTTACTTTTCTCCATAGGAAGTAGCCCTTAGCCTAAAGACTGCTTTGCTGCGAATCGTTTATTAAGGAGACAAGAACTTACTTCAGGGCTTTCCCCTCACTTGACTATTCCCTGTAATCTCTCAGATGCCCTTTCCAAGACTGGCAGAGGCAATGCTTGGTCTATCAGTCATTGCATCTCCGACAGGAGGTTTCACTTCAGGACAGGTGGCATTTCAGTGCCTTCCAATCACAGTCTACCTCCTTCCAATTAAGACAAAGATTCAGCATCCATCATCGCGTCAGAGGACAACGCAGAGAAGGCTTTGTCAGCGGTAATTATTCCACCCCAACTGAGGCAAATACGATAATTTTCTCTTTACAAAAAAAAAAAACATTTGCAGCAATGTTCGTCAGATCCATGTTTCTCTAAATTGTACATGGGTATCACATATAACGTTGCTCACATCTAGGTCAAATATAATTTAGCCACCTGCTTTACCTCTGTTGTACACTGTTCTTGCACCACAGAAGGTCCCCCTGAAGAAAAGCACCACCACGCAAGCAAGTGTTGGCCAGCCACTCACTTTGCTACTAAACAAGCAGGGGGAATGCCCATATCACAGCTGCTCTTGGGCCAGTAGACCATACACTAAAGACAAAAGTGGGAGCAGGAATAACTTCCTCTCTAGAAATATTTTTCATCAAATTTACATCTACGATGATGGTTGCACTTGTCCTCTATAATGATTTATAATCCAACCAAAAACATATATTAGAGGGGGAGCAGTCTTTTCCTTTTTGACCTTCAGATTTAATTTGTCATATCAGGATGGCTGATTCTTCTTTTTTCCTGGGAGACGCGTAACCATGGGACCTGCTCGACGCGACAGCACCGGACGTCGCCTTCCTCACCGAAACCTGGATGAACGCCTCCTCAGCGCCCGACATCACCATAGCCATCCCAGACGGATACAAGATCACCCGGAAGGACCGCGTCAACCAGACGGGAGGAGGCATCGCCATCGTGCACAAGAACACCATCCGCATCTCGACTAACTCCGACGAAACCTTCACCGCTGCCGAACATCTCCACTTCCAGATACACACCAACCCCAAGACCACCCTCCGAGGCACCCTCATCTACAGACCCCCGGGACCACGCACACAATTCAGCGAAGACATCGCAGACTTCATCAGCCCGCACGCCCTTCCCTCCGCCGACTACATCCTCCTAGGGGACCTCAACTTCCACCTGGAGAACAACAATGACAGAAACACCACCGCACTGCTGGACAACCTCGCCAACCTCAGACTCAAGCAACTGGTGAACACCCCCACCCACTACGCCGGCCACACGCTTGACCCCGTCTTCTCATCCAGCAAGCACATCTCCTTCAGCCACTCCACCGGACTCCACTGGACCGACCACAGCTGCGTCCACTTCAGCTTCAGAAGAACTACGACCCACCACCACCCGCAACAGGTTCCCCGCCGGAGCTGGACCAAGATCACCGCCGAGCAGCTCACCACCTCCCTCAGCCAGAACACTCCCACCAGCACAACGGACCCCAACGAAGCAGCCAGCAACCTCACCAAGTGGCTGACCGCCTGCGCCGATGACCTCGCACCACTAAAGAACCCTCCCACCAGACCCGGCAGCAAGAAAACCCCATGGTTCACCGACGAACTCAAGGAATCCAAGAAGAACTGCCGCACCCTCGAGAAAGCCTGGCGGCTCGACCAGACCACAGACAACAGGACCGCCCTCAAGCACGCCACCCGCAAACACCATCAGCTAATCCGCGCCACCAAGAAGACGGCACTCAAAGAACGACTGGACAACAACGCCCACGACAGCAAGGAACTCTTCAGCATCGTCAAAGAGTTCTCCAACCCCAGCGCCGGAAACAACAACATCACTCTCTCGCAAGACCTCTGCAACTCACTCGCCTCGTTCTTCCACCGCAAGATCACCGACATACACAACAGCTTCGAGGCACAGACCACGCACCCTACCACCGAACCAACGCCCGCCACCACCACCCTCTGCAACTGGACCCTGATCAGCACCGAAGACACCACCCGCACGATGAACTCCATCCACTCCGGATCACCAACCGACCCCTGTCCACACCACGTCTTCAACAAAGCCGATGCCATCATCGCACCCCATCTCCGAGACATCATCAACTCCTCCTTCCACACCGCCACCTTCCCGGAGAGCTGTAAGCACGCCGAGCTTACCGCCCTCCTGAAGAAACCAACGGCGGACCCCACCGACCTCAAGAACTACCGCCACATCTCACTCCTCCCTTTTCCGGCCAAAGTCATCGAGAAGACCGTCAACAGACAGCTCGCCGCCTTCCTCGAGACGAACGGATCCCTCGACTCCTCGCAGTCTGGATTTCGGGCCAACCACAGCACCGAGACCGCCCTAATCGCAGCCACCGACGACATCAGAACCCTGATCGACAACGGAGAAACAGAGCCCTCATCCTCCTGGACCTCTCTGCGGCGTTCGACACTGTCTGCCACCGCACCCTAGCGAAGCGCCTCAGCAATATCGGAATCCGAGAAAAAGCACTGGAGTGGATCATCTCGTTCCTCGCCGGAAGAACCCAGAGAGTCCGCCTCCCTCCGTTCAGATCCGAGGCCACTGAAGTCATCTGCGGCGTACCACAAGGATCTTCACTCAGCCCAACCCTCTTCAACGTCTACATGAGCCCCCTCTCAGCCATCGCCCGCCAACACAACCTCAACATCATCTCCTACGCCGACGACACCCAGCTGATCCTCTCTCTCACCAACGACCCCACCACCGCCAGAGCCAACCTGCACGAAGGGATGAAAGACGTCGCAGACTGGATGAAGAACAGCTGCCTTAAACTGAACTCAGACAAGACGGAAGTCCTCATCCTGGGATCATCACCCTCCGCCTGGGACGACTCCTGGTGGCCCCCGGCCCTGGGCACTGCTCCCAAGCCAACGGACCACGCACGCAACCTGGGCTTCATCCTGGACTCCTCCCTGTCAATGACCAGACAAGTCAACGCCGTCTCATCTTCGTGCTTCAACACCCTGCGCATGCTCCGCAAGATCTTGAGATGGATCCCCACCGAGACCAGGAAGACCGTCACCCAGGCACTCGTCACCAGCCGACTGGACTACGGGAACACCCTCTACGCCGGAACCACAGCCAAACTTCAAAAAAGACTCCAACGCATCCAGAACGCCTCCGCACGACTCATCCTGGACATCCCCCGACGCAGCCACATCACCAGACACCTGAGAAACCTGCACTGGCTCCCCGTCAGCAAGAGGATCACGTTCAGACTCCTCACCCACGCACACAAGGCTCTCCACGACCTGGGCCCCAAGTACCTCAACGACCGCATGACCTTCTACACGCCCACCCGCCAGCTACGATCGACCAGCAACGCCCTCATCACCGTACCACGCATCCGCAGGCAGCCAAGACTTGGAACTCCCTCCCCACCCACCTTCGGCGAACCCAAGACCATCTCTCCTTCAGGAAGCAGCTCAAGACCTGGCTGTTCGAGCAGTAACATACCCCTCTCCCCCAGCGCCTTGAAACCCTGCCGGGTGAGTAGCGCGCTTTACAAATGCCGTGATTGATTGATTGAACCAGTTTGATGAAAAATATCTCAGGGAGAGAGGCAAAGAGTGACCTGAATTTTGTTTGTTCAATGTTGAATATATGGATGTATCTGATGAAGTTGATGATTATTTTGTAAAAAATAATAATTTTAAAAGCGCAAAAGAAAAATAAAACGGCGCCAACGGCTAGATTTGGAAATATATGGTTGTATAGTTTTCTTAGATACATGTCGCTGTAAGTAATTTGAATGGCTTCCCAGACTCATTGAATGTATGTGCGATGAGAAACGTTGGTATAAAGTTATTCTTGCGCTCACTTTTCTCTTTATTGTATGAACCACTCACTTTGCAGCAGCTCAGTTGCAGCACCACGAACAGACCATTAAACTGGCTGATTGCGTTTCTTGCTCCACTGGTGCTGATGCAGTGGTCTTCCACTTCACTTGTCTCTTCACGAACGATCACCAACTGAGAATCCTGTCCACAAAAACATGATGCTACAAAATGTTCCGCTCTACACTTGGAGAATTTTCTGAGACACATACTGGTCAAAAAATACTATGTCTTGGAGTCAATTTAAACAATTTAGGGGCTTTTTTATGAGCCCTTGCGTCATTTTTGCACCGCCAGTGTGTCACTTTTTGTGACGCACCAGCGGCGTAAAAAATACGCCTTATTGCATCATATTTACAAAGTGACGCATCTAGGTAGATGCATCACTTTGTAAACCCCTGCTCAACATTATACGGGCGCCAGGTATAATGTATGCAGGCGGGCGTTCTGACATTTAAAGGGTCATAGAAGTGACGCAGTGAAATCTATAAGATTTCACTGCGCCACTTCTAGGACGCAAGTGCGTCAATATCTTATCTCACGGCAGGCGTTAGACTGACACAGGCACATTTCACATGGGACTTGCCCATGTGAAATGACCTGTTGCTGGAGTTGCGTCACTTTTGTGCCATACTCCAGCAATGCATCATTTTTGCGCCTACAGATACGTCAGAAATACTGACATATCTGTAACTCCTTGGGACATGATGCGTCATACTGTAAATATGACGCTTCATTTGTGTCGCAAGTAGGGTGCGATTGTAAAATGACGCATCGTTGTTTTCTCGCAGCGATGCGTCACTTTTCATAAATGGGGCCCTTAAGTTTTTTTCGGCCCCAAACAACACTTTAAGATGGAGGCAGCCACTCATCTATGTCATTCTTTCATCTCAGGGGAGCGGAAGGCCGGATTGTATCTCAAGGAAGCATGTCTATCTGTTTTAATCTTTAAGAAATGCCAAAATTTCCTTTCATTTTAATGGTAAGATAAAATCTTCCAATGTACTTTACTCACTCTTAGTCTGTCATCAGCTTTATAGTGTTTCACTAACCTACTGAAGCCTTTCATTTCTGTGCTCAAGTCTTAATGGATTTACAAGTTAATGTACCTGGATGGCATACCCAGATTATATGGTGCTAAGGTGCCAAGTGCCATCAGGTATAGACCCCAAAAATCTGAGATATGTGATGACTCATCAGATACTAACTCTTACTCCTTCCAAACAACTCAAATGTTGCTCTTTTCCTAGCTGATGGAGAAAAGGCCACATTTCAGGTATTGGAATCTAATATCACAACCTAGACTGAAATATGGGGCCTGATGAATAAAACGATTTTATAATTTCAAAGGTCAAATTTGATCCTTTGTGACAGCACAATGGTATTTTTAAATCTACAAAACCCAAATTGCAATTCGGTAACACGTTTTACTGAATCACAAATTGGGTTTCAGACTAAATATCGAATCAGTATTTCACAGGGACGTTTAAAGGGGCGTCCCTTACAAATAACAATTGCTGAACTTATTGATTAATGATTTGCAACTGAAATCTGGTCACATAACATCAATATTTTACCTCCAATTGGCGGTAACCAGTCACAAATAGGTAGCGCTCCTAAAATATGTTTATGAAATTATTCATTGTCTTTTTTAAACGCATACCTTTTTTCTTTTAGGAAAACAGGCTTCAATTTAAAAAAAAATTGCTTTATTTAAAAACGATCACAGGCATGGTGATATGCTGACCCCAGCAGCCCACCTGCGACTTTAATCAATCGTAGCGGGTCAATGTGCGACATACCACATGCATATTAATGAGGTAGGTCAAAGTGCGACCCCTACGAATAGGTATTTTGTGAACCAACCAATTAATACATAGCTTGGTTCACAAAATACCAGTGCATTCGGTAGAAGTTGGTGTGCAAATTGCACCTGCTTGTATCAAATCTGTTTTAGCAGATTCATATTAAGAAATCACAAATAGTAAATTGTTATTTGAAACAATTTACTATTCCTTACTAAGAATTTCGTATATCAGGCCCATGGTCTCTTCTTATTTCTCATTTATGCCCAATGGTAGTCTGCCCAGAGAAGCAGGTGTCCTGGTTAGGTCTCCTGGTTTCTTCTATATATACAGTATTTCTGGTTTCCAATCACTACGGGACTCTCCAAAAACTAAAGATGTTTCACCTAACAAGATACTTCTCCTATACAACTCCATTAAGTGTGTTATTTGGAACAGTGTGATGTCTGGACCATCTGGATGTATGGAACTGTTTTCCCAAATCTGGTTTCAGAATCTCAGAGCCTTTTTAAGGCGTGGGCAATTGCCCAGGGCCCCAACCTTCCAAGGGTCTCCCTGTGAAAGTGAGTGGACATACACATTCCCTGTCATAATAATATTGCTAATAAATGAAAGCTTCTTTATTTCTAATTTGGCATCCCAGCATAATTAAAAGAAATTTAGGGAGGCATTTACAAAGGGTTTGCAGTGGAGAAAAGTCATGCATAGTTACCCAAAGCAGAACAAATTTGCAAGGATATTTACCTTCCAGTGCAAAAGTTGTTTTTCACTGTAAAAGTGCCCTTTTCTCACTGCAACTAGCATTTTGCACTGTTTTGTGCCACTTTGTATCTATAGAGCATTACTTAGGTGGATTAGCAAAAGCACCCATATTTTCATTTTTATTTTGACGCAAAGCCTAGTTTACTAAAGAAAACCGTACCAGCTTTGGATCAAAATAATGTGTCCTTGTCAAAAAATACTATTTCTTGGAGTCAATTTAAACAACGTAGGGGCTTATTTATGAGCCCTTGCGTCACTTTTGCACCGCCAGTGTGTCACTTTTTGTGACACACCAGCAGCGTAAAAAATACGCCTTATTGCATCATATTTACAAAGTGACGCATCTAGGTAGATGCGTCACTTTGTAAACCCCTGCTCCACATTATACAGGCACCAGGTATAATGTATGTAGGCGGGTGTTCCGACATTTAAAGGGTCATAGAAGTGACGCAGTGAAATCTATAAGATTTCACTGCGCCACTTCTAGGACACAAGTGCGTCAATATCGTTTGTGAATACCGAAAGTCGTAAAGTTAGGATTTTGTCTCAGATTATTTTTGTGAATCGGGCCCTTTAACTTTGCTACTCCTAAAGGCCCTTTGTGAATACCGAAAGTCGTAAAGTTAGGATTTTGCCTCAGTTTAGGAGTAGTAAAGTTAGGAATCCTAACTTTACTACTCATAATTTGTGAATACCAAAAGTCGTAAAGTTAGGGTTTTGTCTCAGATTACTTTTGTGACTCAGGCCCAATGTGCCCCACCACCAATCCCACCCATCTAAACTCCCTCCAGTGTGCTAAGGGTGTGATGGCCCGAAAGCCCACTTCATCCCAAGGCTTTTTAAAGTTGGCAGGTGTGGCTTAATGTAGTGGAAAGTATTGCATTTGGTTGTGTACTCACTCTGCCATGGTTACTTATGCTGTTCAGGGAAAGCCAAGGACTATGCTCACCCACGCACGCGTTATTGAACTTGCATGGCCCTAAGAACTCCTTCCAACAGTGCTGACAATAGTCTTATGCAAGGAACTCCTTCCAGCACAGATGGCGGTAGTCTTATGTAAGGAACTCCTTCCAACAGCGCTGAGGATAGTCTTATTCAAGGATTTCCTTCCAACACCACTGACGATAGTATTATTCAAGAAACTCCATCCAACACTGCTGATGATAGTCTTATGCAAGAAACTCCTTCCAACAACACTGATGATAGTCTTATGCATGTACTGACGATAGTCTTATGCAATGAACTCCTACCAATATCACTTGTGATAGTCTTTTGCAAGGAACTTCTTCCAACAGTAATGACAATAGTCTTATACAAGGAACTCCTTCTGACAGCACTGATGATAGTCTTATGCAATGAACTCCTTCCAACAGCGCTGATGACAGCCTTATGTAAGGAACTTCTTTCAATAGTGCTGACGATAGTCTTATGCAAGGAACTCCTTTCAACAGCACTGATGACCGTCTGATGCAAGAAACTCCTTCCAACAGTGCTGACTATAGTCTTATGTAAGGAATTCCTTCAAACAGGGCTGACGATAGTGTTACGCAAGGAACTCCTTCCAACGCCACTGATGATAGTCTTATGCAAGGAACTCCTTCCAACACCACTGATGATAGTCTTATGCTAGTGATGATGACAGTCTTATGCAAGGAACTTCTACCAACAGTGCTGACGATAGTCTTATACAAAGAACTCCTTCCAACAGCACTCACAATAGCCTTACGCAAGGAACTCCTTCCAACAGCACTGATGATAGTCTTATACAAGGAACTCCTTCCAACAGCACCTACGATAGTCTTATGCAAGTGCTGACAATAGTCTTTTGCAAGTAACTCCTACCAACAGCACTGGCAATAGTCTTTTGCAAGGAACTTCTTCCAACAGTGCTGACGATAGTCTTATGCAAAGAACTCCTTCCAACAACTCTGACAATAGTCTTATGTAAGTGGTGCAATGAGGTAATTGAGTGATGACGCAGCTCCTAAAAGAGCACATATACATGCACACAATAACTAGAGCCACTTTGTTGGGTCCTGTCTGACCCTGTTGACCGCTGAATAGTTAAAGGTTGATAGCGTTTTAAAGTTCTAGTTGATTTGTTTATTTAAAATACTGCATTATTTTTCTATGCATAAACCTAAGTGCACACCTTATTAGGCCCCTGAAGGTCGAGGGGCAATATATGATGGTGGATTTTAATCTGATGGATAACATCATATTTATTTATTTATTTATTTATTTATATATTTGTATCGCGCCTGAATCAGCCCCGAAGGGGTATCTCCGCGCGTAGCTTCTGGAAAAGAAATAGGAACAGCCAAGGACCTGAGACTGCAAAATAACAAGAGAAGTCATTAATCTTGTATGAAAAGATATGTTTTTAACTTCTTTCTAAAGGAGAGAAGATTAGGGGTGTGTCTCAGCTGTGGGGGCAGAGAGTTCCATAGCATGGGGCCTTCAAGTGAGATGGCCCGTCCTCCCTGTCTTGCTCTCGTCACCCTAGGGACCTGTAGCAACATAGTGCTGCTAGAACGCAGGACACGTCCAGGTGAGTAAGGGACAAATATGTCTCTTAAGTATTTAGGGCCCGACCCGTAAATACATTTGAGCATTATACAGCATACTTTAAAGTTGACGCGTTGTCTCACCGGGAGCCAATGAAGTTGAGAGAGGAGTGGACATGAAGGAGTTCGGGGCAAGGCATTCAAGATGAGTCTTGCTGCGGTGTTTTGAACCACCTGCAGTTTGTCCAGTTGTTCTTGATTGGCAGAAATGAGGAGTCCATTACAATAGTCTATCCGACTTATGACCAAAGCTTGTACCAACGTCTTCCTGTGAATATCAGGCAGGAAGGGGAAAATGCGTCGTAATAGCCCAATTACTCGGAAACAAGTGCCCGTAACTTGATTGACATGATCTTTTAGTATCAATGCTTGGTCTAGGCGCACTCCCAGATTTTTGACAGTCTGTTTTGGTACAGGGACAGATCCTAATTCAAGTGGCCACCAGTCGGGGGACCACAGCAGGGTGGCCCCTCCATATGAGAAGGGCTGATGTTTAGGAAGAACACCATGGGCTGCAGACGCTTCTTGCCCATAGGCAAATACCCTGTAATAGATTTTGCTGAAGTGAGCAATATGAAAGTCCTCTACAAGGTCTACAAGATGAGATTGATAAGGCCCTTAGTGATTGTAGTGTGGTTCCCAATAAAAGGGCATGGTGACATAATTCAGAAGCCAGATGCTGGCATTCGGTTCAACAAAATGTTGTATACAGTGTTTGATTTCTTTTGGCTAGAGCTTTGAGTCAAGACACAATTACAAAACATATTCTGATAGACAATAACTTATGGCTTTCTCATTTTGTTACTCTTTATCGAAAGACTTATAATTCATAACTCCTGGGCCTAAGGCATCACTGAGGTCCCAGCTATGATCCTTACATTTGCAAATGTGCTCCATTTTTAGGGGCTAAGTTTTCTCAAACTGTTTTTACTTCATGTATGATGTCTAATCAAATTCCAGATTTATAGAAAAGTAGTCATATTATTCAGTGAAAACAAACTGATGATAAGTCTAACTCATTGAATCATTGCACTATTGAGCTGTTGGATGCAACTGGAAAAGTATTTGATAATGGCATTTTACATCCATAGGAGGCTTGGGTTACTGATAACTAATTACTACCATTTGGGGACGTAGGATTTGGAACTTTCTGTTTAGAACGTCTGAGTGAAAAATATGTGAAAATAAGACACAGGAAATTAGATCTAGGCCTGGGTGAAGTTCGCAGAGTTTTGCAATGCGTAGCTCAGCGAAGTGCCAAAAAAACTCTGCTGCCCTCCACGGAGTTCCACCCACGGTGAAGTGCAGTAATTGGAGCTGATTGTGCAGATTTTTAGCACCAGGGGTTTGTCCTGTGCTGTAAAGTCAGCACAAACTGCACCACGTGCAGCATAAGAGGGAGACGCAGCTTTCTGCCACTCGAGTAGATATTCTACTTGAGCAGAAACTTCCTCAATGCAAGCAGCAGGTTTCTCAATGCGAACATTAGCAACTGCCGCGACCGCCCGCTTTGAGAACTCTTGCCGGGGGGTGGTCTAACGTATTATTTTCCTTGCTCGCGCTCACCAACTTAATGTTGGCGTGCCACGCGAGAGAAAAAACTCTGCTTCGAGCCACTTTGCAGCTTTTTTAGAACTCCACTCTCTACGCAGAGTTGGCAAAACTCTGTGAACTCTGCCGGCGGAACGGAGTTTACCGCCCACCCTGACCATTTGTTGCAAGCTTGGTTAATTTACACTTGGACTGTTGGTTATGGTGATGATGGTGAAAAGCAATGAAATAACATTTAGAATTCCTTTTGTAAATGGCTTAGAGCACAATTATGTTCTCATATGCTTACTATTTGTGCTTTCTATATCAGGTTCCTGAACTATGTAAAATCATTTAACCCCTCCCTGTCAAAATAACATCCGAGTTATCAAAACATATGTAAGCAGATGACTTTGTGCTAATTGACCTACTCGAGAACCCTCAACTGATGGTAAATAAAACTCACATTTTGATACGGGACTGGTTAGCAGCAACTCCCCAATGGTTGTTTGATAACAGTTGCCTGTAAATAGTTTAGTACTAGTCTTGTCATTGCCTTTTTGAATGTGCCAAGCTGTACAGAAGCAATGCTACAAAATAAAGCAGAGCTGTGGTTGTGCTTGTCTTTTCCTGGATCCCAACAAACTGATTCTCACACATGAACATCATTTAGGGGTCGCCAGGTGCCACAGGCTTGTCCCTTGCGACCCCTGGCACTGCCTTTGTGGTCCCTGCCCTCCAAGATTCTCGATGGCAGTACCAGCAACAGAAGCAAATTGGGACCAGGCGCCCTGTTTTTGTGTGTGCTCCTATGTATTTTCGCAAGTCGCAGCACGCCTCAACCCGCAGCGAGTTGGGATGGCCCCTATGATGAAGCATGTCACCATGGGGAAACCCCGGTGAGTGAGGGGACTCAAGAATGGACATTCTTCCTTTTACTGCTAGATTTTCTGCCTCACATTGATGGAAATCTATCTCTACAGCTAGGTTCTTTATCCGTGAATTCGTATTTTGTATGTCTATAACTAGAACAGGAGGGTGGACCGAGCATATCCCTCTACCGCTCCCCCTTTTATGATATTGTTTTTACTTTCCATACATTCCCAAGTACATGTGATGGACATCTTAATTAATTAAATTGTTATCCTGCAGGGCAAGGGATGCTTGCGTCTGCTCCCCCAACAGAGTTTGTTTCCCTTTTCACCTTCCCTGCTGATTTAAATCACATGTGCAGGGCAAGTCTTCTGTGCTCCCCAAAGACAGGAATTGAAACATCGAGAGAGTGTGGAGCGAGGGATAACATGCAAATGGTTCATTGTCCTCAATTCTGAAATATGCAAACCCAGAAACTGCGCTAGTTGCCCACATCTGCACAGCTGTTACGAGGCGGTTCTATTTGGTGAGCCTTGCACATCAGTGAGGGAAAACTGCATGCGTGTTTGTGGTGTATCTGTTACTGATGTATTGCACTCTCAAACAATGCTCATGGGAACATTTGTATGAAGGAGACCCTACTGCCCAGGCAGTGTCTGCTTAGTTAAGAAGCACTATCCTGTTGTTTCTCTCCAAAGCTCTAACTGTTTTGTGAAAGAGACTTACGCACATCCTACCCTGGTGTTTTCAGTTTTCTGCTAGGGTTTGAAAAACTCTTGCTCATATGTAAACGGAAGTGGGAGTGACAGAGTGAGGAGGGACAGGTGTGAAGCATGCAAACCAGCAGGGAGGGCACAGAGAGAAGAAACAGGAACTTCAATGAGCTGAGACTTACACTGAGGTAAAAAGGAAACCTGAGGGTATAAGGTAAGAAGATATGAGAGTGGTGGAAAAGGAGAAATCTGCTGCAATCCTTGTTAGAGAATGAAAGCATTAGAACTATAGTGAGCAGTGAAAATAAAAAGATAAGGATAATTAGTAGCCAAGGATAGTGGTGAAGATGAAATCAGTACTGAATCGGCTTAAGTTGAGACAATTCAAATTCTGCAAGTGAAATGGAAACAGATTAGCCATGAGAACGATGTGGAGTTGGAGAGAAACTGTGAGAGATATAGGTCAGTGAGAAACAGGTGGAGATAATTGTGAACGAATGACGGTGACTGAGTTTGAAGAAGCAGGCTAATTGGGAAAAAGAAAGGTAGCAAATGAGTGAGGTTGAGGTACAAAGAAAAGGAAAATATAGGGAATAGTAAGGCTGAGTGGAGAACATGTAAAAAAGGTATGTGTTTTGGGAAAGGTGTGCATAATGAGTGAGAGAGAATGAGTGGTGGCATTTGGAGAGACATGTGTGAGAAAAGAGATGTAGATTTTAAAGTAAATGGGAAACTAGAAGAGTTGGGTGTAACTGGATTGTAGAGGTACTATTAAGAGGAAAGAACACTATGCGTGAAGGACACAAACTGGGCAAGATATGAGTATGACAGAGGAAGGGTTGGTGGTGAGAGGAAGATAGAGAGCAAAGGAGATAGAAATTGCCACTATGGGGTTTAGAGAGAGACTCTAAGGCACCGCTGAGAGAACCAGAGATGGTGAAAGAAAAATAAATGCGAGCAGTGCCACGCTCTGGTATTTTCAAACACAGGGATACCCTGTTTTTACTACAATACGGTGCACCCCTGTGTTTTCCTTAATGCTGGCGCTAAATTTAGCTGGCTAGCGCCAACGCAGGCACCCTTGCACATGTGCAAGGGCGCATGCATTGCAGGGAATGATTGTTTATGTGCAGGAAGGTGACGGAGAGGGCTTGTAAATATGCCCCATGATATGATACGACCGAAGTAAAAATAACACAAAGTATGAATACCGCTCAGATTCTGTTCTGAAGTTCTTTTTATAGCCCTGTGTCTAAACCTTCATGTTTTTGTCATTTAATAGTTGTGAATGGTAGGTAATGGATACACCACTGACATTTCATCTTAGTGCGCAAAAGAAAATATTATTGGTTACTAAAAGGGACATATCTGATTTAGTAAAGCTTTCTGGCATTTCATTTACCTTGCAATTATTGGAGGATAGTTAACTTTAATGATGTAATAATATTAAGTCATCGGGGTCAATGGGCATATGACATTATTTCCTGAGAATGACAAAATAATGTTTAGCTTATAGCCACCAACTGCCCTTGGATCGCATATAATAATTGTCAAGCTAAATAATATAATTTCATTATTTGACTTAAGTGCAATTTGAATGTTTTTTTATTATTCTGTTTCTGTTTTGTTTTTGTTTCTGTACCTTACTTTTAGCTGTGTTCCAATCGAGTGTGCCCGTGGACATGATTGAAGTAAGTGTGTGATTCAACACCTAGCTTTCTTTACATTGTACGGATTTTAGGAATATATTTGAATAACAACTTTTGTATTTGGTTTCAAATGCGTGTTTGCCCCTTTTATATGTGTGTTAATTATAACATGTTGTAAATTAATAGATGTGAGGTGCCCTAGGTTCTGTACATTTATATTATTTCCTGAGAAAAGACATCGGATTCTATGATGTCACTTCCTTTAAAGTCATAGAGGTAAAAAGATGTAGGATTCTTCTCCTGCTACCTCGGGCATTCTGGTGAATCGACGTAAATGCTCTCACATTGCATAAACTTTGATAATACACCTATGTGTCTTTTCTTTCCCATTTAACGCTCACGCCACGCCACACTTACAACATAAAAAGTGACTCTGTTGAATGGAGGAGACACCCAGCCTCCGAATACACTATGGAATCATCCAAATGAAATTGATTAGCTGAGCTCTACAGATGGTGGTGATATAGGGTGACCAGGCGTCCCCGTTTTGCCAGGATGGACCCAGTTTTTAACCAGCTGTCCCAGCAAATTTCAAGAAATGTAGCTCATGTACCGCTTTTTAAAGAGGGTCGACTGAAAACAGTGGGAGGTGTTTTTATGTTTTACAAAGCAGGGATAGTTTGCAATTGTTTCAAGAAAGTAATTTAAGTAACAGGCAAGCTACTGGGTTTAAAAATTGCATTTTATGTATGTTCTTACTGCCTGTTCTGTAATTCTCTGCTCGGGAGCGCTCTCATCGCTTGAAATAAAATTGTAGTCCTTTCTCTATTTTTGTGAATTGTCCCGGTTTTTGGCTTTAAAGTTCTTGTCACCCTATGGTGATATCCCAGCTATGCAAAAGCCGTAACTTCCGATTTCTTCAAAAGTTGGCATTTCAATCCAAGCTGGTAGGCTACATGATGAAAGTTCCTTGTAATTCGTCTCTTGGCCACTCGATGTCGCTCTTGCTTCACACCAATCGTTACAGGGGGGTAACGGGGCTATTTTGACCTGGCAGGTGTTTTTGTGGCTGAGCCATACCGTGGGCTCAACAAGGAGTACGAACCTCGGCTTGAATAATGCCTGACGATTCTAACGGACTGCAGGATGCATTTTCATGAGGCCGTGCTTTTCATAAGTAAGATTTTTTTCTCATTTTTGTATAAGCACTGGAGTAAAGAAAATCAAACAGTCCAGGCTGTCGGCACAGGCCTCAGCAAAAGCCAAACAGTACGAACAGAGTCACTCTAATCCACGTAGTGGGTCCGCAGTCGTTCAGAGATTTTCTTATTTTCATGTAGAAGGGGTACATATGAGGCAGGCACGTAACTCAGTTTGAAGTATTTATTAATACTTTGAGAGCGCCGGGGATAAGCTCCGGCTCAAACTGCGGCTGGGCAATTATGTCGCGATGGCCGCCGCGCTCCTAGCATTCTACGTCATCACGCGACATAGAACACAAGAGGGCAACACTACACATCTCCCCCCCTTTAGCAACACTGCAAAGAATTATAACAATAACATGGTGCTGAAAATATTATAGTCCGTGATGTGAAAAGGTTAAGTTTTCATGTCGAACTCACAATACTTTTTTGGCAGTATCACGGTCCTGCCTGTGCGGGTGTGTCTTAATGGTGTACGTGTCCTAGCGTCTCTGCTTCCACTGGGTGGGGCATCATTAGGTGTCTCCTGTAGGTGGTCCCTGGTGTCCGGACCACTCGCACCTTGTTCTACTTGCTGTGCCTGCCACTCAGTGTCTTCTGAATTCTTCTGTGTTCTGGTGGTGATCACCTCTTCTGCGTTGATGCCCGTTGTGTCATCACTCTGTGTTTCTGTGTCCCCGTTGTCTTCCTCCTCCAAGTTCCCATGATTGCTCTCTTCCGGTTGTGTAGCTCCTATCTCTGCCCACTTCATCACTTTGTTACACTTGGACATTCTGTCTTGGGACCATACCTTCCTGTCGCTTAACAGGGCAGACCTGGTGTAAATTTCTCCTACCTGCAGGGGCGCACTGCTGTAGCCCTTTCTCCTCAGCTGAGCGAGCTTCACTCCGACCCATTCTCCCTTTTCCAGCTAAGTTTCTTTGACGTAGTGCCTTCTGTTGTAGTGGTCCGTGTAGATCTTCTGTGCTTTTTCCAGGTTGCTGCGTACCACTGCCGGTGACCATTTGCTCAGTACTGTGAGTTGTTTCCATGCCACATTGTCCTTGGTAAATGGGTCTTGGCCCCTCAAAATCTTGAATGGGCTATAACCGGTCTTGGTGGGAGTGATTCGTTAAGCCCATATTATGCACTTGAGCTCTTTCTCCCAGTCCTTTCCTGCGTTTATGGCGGCCTGAATCATCCCCATGATAACCCTATTGAATCTTTCTGCTAGGCCGTTCCCGGCAGGATGATATACCGGGGTGTGTTTAATCATTATTCCATTCCATTCCATGAATGCATTCCATTTGTCAGACGCAAATTGAGGTCCATTGTCGCATGTAATGACTCGTGGAATCCCTTCTCTCAGAAACGTGGAAGGCCAGTACAGCGTCTGTGTCCACTGTCTCACATATCTCAATTTCCGGCCACTTGAAATACCAGTTGACGAGCACAATGGCATACTTGGATACACTATGCACGTCTAAAATGGGTCCCAATATGTCCACAGATAACTCATCCCACAGATTTGCAGGGTTGGTGAATTTCCCTAACGGGGGTCGCATCGTGGTCTGTGTCTTGTCAGCATTGCTGCACTGTGCACATTCTCTGACGTGTCTCTCCACCTAGCTGTCGAGTGCGGGCAACCAGTATATTTGTTTGACTCTCTGTTCACTATGACTAGATGTTCTTCGTGCAGTATGGTGATTAACCGTTTAACCAATCGGCCTGGGGCACTACTTTGTCCACTCTCAGCACGAATATCTCGTTGTCCGCTACTGACAGCTCTTCTCGAACTTTGCAAAATTTCCGCTGTTCTGTGTCCAAGTGTTTCTTCTCTGGCCATCCTGCTACAATGAACCGTTTGACTGCTACGAGACTTGTGTCCTCTTCGTATGCTTTTCTCCACTCTCGTGCGCTTATGACTGCCTCTTGGTCTTCCATAAATGCTATGGTGTAATCATCTTCTTCCGTTGGTGTAGGTGCGTTTTCCATTGCCGCTGCCCTGCTGAGAAAGTCGGCAACTTTGTTCTTGGTGCCTGGAATGTATTCGACATCATACACATAATCCAGTAGCCGCAGGGTCATTTTTGCTATGCGGGGCGTGGCAGTAGCATGTCCGCTGGATGTGAGTACTTTTACTAAGGGCTTGTGGTTCGTCCTGAGCAGGAATCTGGAGCCCCACAGGAATTGGTGGAATCTTTCCATTGCCCAAATTGCTGCCGGCGTCTCCTTCTCCACCACACTGAATTTCTCTTCATTCGGAGCCAGGGATCGAGACGCAAAGCTGACGGTTGTTATTTCGCCCTCATTAGACTTCTGCATCAGAACAGCCCCTAACCCTCTGTCACTCGCATCAGTGGTGAGCATGGATAACGCTCGTTGGTCAAATCCATGTAGCGGTACGGCCCCACAGATGTCTTCCTTGATTTGTTGAAATTCTTCCTGAGATGCCTCTGACAAGTGAAAGTGGTTTTCCCTTTTAGGAGCTGACGCAAGTTGTGTGTTTTGGTGGCGAAGTGAGGTACGAACTTGCAGTAGAATTCCGCCATCCCTAGGAAGGAACGGACGTCGTCCTTGGTCCTGGGAGTGGGTGCGTCTTTAATGGCCTTCGCATTTGCCTGTTTAGGTGCAATTCCTTTGTCGCTTATTTCCTGGCCCAGGTATGTGACCGATGATACTCCGAACTTGCACTTGTCCCACTCTGCGGTGAGGCCATTTTGCCTTAGAATGCGCAGCACCGAGCTTGGCGTCATGATCTGCTTTGGTTCTCCCCATGACAAAGATGTTGTCTTGGAAATACTGCACCCCTTCTGTGTCTCTGAAAAGCTTATGCCTTAATTTCTGGAAGACCGCTGCGGCCTATGTAAGACCAAACGGCATCCTTCGTAACTGATAGCACCCAAACGGCTTGATGAACGAGGTCAATTTCTTGCACGTCAGGTGTAGTGCGATCTGGTGATAAGCAGAGGTTAGGTCTATGGTAGAGAACCATTTGATGCCTTTAGTTAGGGCTAACATTTCATTGATCCTGGGCAACGGGAACTTGTCTACCAAGATGTTTTTATTGAGTTCTCGCAAGTCAATGCAAAGGCGTACCTTTCTGTTGGGTTTCCTGGCTACTACCAGGGGCGCCAGCCACTCTGTGCTCTCGATCAGCTCAAACACTCAATTGTATTCTAAGCGTTGCAACTCTTGCTGCAACGCTTCCCTACTCTGAAAGGGAATGTTCCGTACTTTGTGGCTCACTGGTTTGGCTCCCTCCTTGAAGCATATTTTGTGAGTGAATTTCGTCAATTTGCCGATGGTGCCTCCAAAGACTGTCGGGAATTCAGTCTTCCACCGATCCGCTTCATATGCCTGTGCGGGGCTCGTCATTAGGACTTGCGTTGCTCTGGGTTTAGTTGAATGCCAAGTTCTCCTTGATCCGCCCATCCTAGGACTGAGGGTACTTTCTCCGCCACGTAGAGCTTTCTTTGCGCCGTGCGGCCTTTGAATTCCAATTGTAGGGGGCGGTACCCCACCATGGGAATGGGCTCTCCTGTGAAGGTAACCGGATGGATGTCCGGGGCCAGAAGATGTGTGCCAATGGTCCGCGCGAAGTCTCTGTCCGCAATGCTACGTTGTATGATAGTATATGGTGAGCCTGAGTCGGCGACCATTGCTACTTGGACTCCCCCTATGGTGAGTTCGCACAGCGTTTACGTGTCTGAGAGCAGTCTATGCCTAAGACTTGGTCGTCTATGCACAGCACACTTCCATTGTCGTCTTCGCCACCTCCCTCTTCTGTCTCTGATTTTTGCCCCACATATCTGACTGGCGTTTTCTTGGGTTTGCACCTACAGACTTTCTAGAAGTGTCCCATGATCCAACAGTAGAGGCACTTGGCTCTGAAGGCTGGGCATCATTTGTCGGTGGCTGCGTGTGTCCTATTTCCACACCTGTAGCAACTGTTCCTGTCCACTCCTTAGGGTGTCTGGTTTGCGGCAATCTTGGGTGTATATTTCTTGGGCTGCCGAGAGCTTCCCGCAAACGGCTGCTTCCGCTCCTGGGGGGTGGCTTCTGAGACCTTGCTCACTGTGGCTTTATTGGTAGTGTCCTTTTTGGCTGCTTACGCGCACCACTTTGAGAGTTCCGCCTTTTTGACCATGGCCACTACCTCCTTGAGAGGGGCTTCTCCGCTGACCCATAACTTCTCTTGAATGGACGTGTTACCTGTATGCATGATGATTTCGTCCCTTATGAGGTCATCGTGGAGTCCTCTGAATTTGCAGGTGAACGCCAATCTCTTTAACGCCGCTACGCAGTCATCCACTGATTCACCCTCGATCTGTTTCCGTTGAAAGAAGTTGAAGCGGTCTATCGCGATGCACACCACTGGCTGATAATGGCCGTCAAGGTCTTCTATGGCATGTTGGAAAACGTCTTCATCGTCCTGAGGTCTGGGCTTTTTCACCAAGTTCGTGTACACTCTTATGCCTTCTGGGCCTAAGTTGTGCAGTAGGATCTTCTTTTTCCGCTTGCTCAGGAAGACTTCTACCCTTTCGTCTTCTAATGCCGACAGATAGTTCAGGAAGTACACCTTCCAATCTTCCCATTTCGTGGCCGGTTCTCCTGGTTTCGGTAGAAAGGGGACTGGATTAGTGAGGAAGAAGGTTTGGGCACACATGGCTGCTTGCCTTCTTTGTGGTGCGTTGTCCGCTCTGTGTGGGGGGCTCCCTGGCGTGCTTTGTTCTTGCGAGCCCTCTGCCTCTTCCTGAGCCGCGAGGTCCTCACCCGCTCCGCCTTGTCCTCTGTGCACCAGGGTGAGTGTCTACCAGCTGCTTGGCGTACTCTTGGCTCCTGGCTCGTTGGGTACCTGGTTCGGCCGCGACTGGGGTGGTACCTTGTTGGATCTTCTCCGTTCCCCTGATGCTTGTGCCGGTCACCGCTCCCTTCTGACTAGCGTTGTTGGCACCATGCTGCGGAGGCACCACTCTCACTATTCGGCCTCTGCCAACCTTACGTGGGTTTGTTTGGCTGCTTGTGGCCAGCAAAGTAGTCTCTTCTGGGTCCCCACCGCACCCCTTGGCATGTGGGTGTTTCCGTGCCCGCCACTTGCAGCCTAGTGCCCTGTTATTGCCCCCTCAGCAGGGGAGAGGCACTGCTGTGCTACTGTTGTGTGTTCCCACTACTCCTCCTAGGGTGTGGGCTGGTTCACGCTGTGGCCTCCTGCTCCATGAGGAAGGGGCTCCCCTGTGCCCTGTACAGCTGTGCCCTGTACTCTTCCTAGGGTGTGGCCTGGTTTACACTGTTGCCTCCTGCTCTGTGGGGAAGGGGCTCTACTGTGCCCTGTACTCCTCCTCAGGTGTGGGCTGGTTTAAGCTGTTGCCTCCTGCTCTGTGGGGGAGGGGCTCTGCTGTGCCCTGTACTATGCCTTCTCCCCGTCCCTGGAGCTCGGGAAGCTCACGCTCATTAGATTGCTGCCGCGCTGCTAAGTCTCCGCTCGGGGGGCTGCGTCTTGCACTCACTGTGCTGCTCCGCTTGCTTTAGATTGCAGCCGCGCTGCTCTGACTACGCTGGGGGGCGCCGTGCACTCACTGTGCTGTGCTGCTCCGCTTCTGCCCCGCGGCGAGGCTCCCCGCATCAATGTGCCAGCTGTAGCGCCCCCCCTGCCGCGCTCTCCAGTTTGTCTTCACGTCGTGGCCCGACAATGGGCGTGTCCGCCTCCCCAGCCTCGTTGCCAATTTGTAGTGAGGCGATTGGGGTACATATGAGGCAGACCCGTAACTCAGTTTGAAGTATTTATTAATACTTGGAGAGTGCCGGGGATAACCTCCGACTTGAACTGCAGCTGGGCAATTATGTCGCGAGGGCCGCCGCGCTCCTAGCATTCTACGTCATCACGCGACATAGAACACTAGAGCGCAACACTAGAGAGTCCTCTGGCTGCAGGAATCCTCTGGCTGCATACACTGGTTCTTTAACCTCTGCGCACCAGTCCATTTCTTTACATCATGTTAGTATCATGGAGCGTCAGCTGAGTTTCAGGCTCAGGCAGTATCAGGTTTAGCAATCAGGGTGCCCTCACCCGCCAGCGAGCTTTCACCCCTGGACTCCTCTACCTCTTCAACGCAAGCCCAGTAACACTACCCCCGGGGAGAAGTCTCTGGGGTGCGCCAGGACCCGTGACAGTGTGTGCAACATCTCTGCCCAATATCGAGATATCACCGGACAGGACCACACCACATGGAAAATAAATCGCCTTCTTCTCCCTGCGCCTAGTGCATTGCCGTGGATGGACGTAGGTGGTCTTTCCACAGTCTCACCAGCACCAGACATGTGATGTGAAGATAGTTCAATGAAATCAGGCAGGGCCATTACAGCCTCCCATCCTGTAGTGACGATGCCACACGGCCCGCACTCTACATTGTATTCATACAGGCACGCACCTGGTTGGGCTCACCAGAAGCCTTAAATAAATTAGCGCAAGACCGCTCGGGTCTTTGGCTCACACCTCTGCCACTGTGTGTATGTCCCTCATTTTGTGCTACGTGATTACGCCAGAGGCCTAGACTCCACACAGTGTGTGTCCAGCCAGGCCTGGACACCACAGATCCCTCAATGTCATCAGGTGCGCCCACCTAGCCTTCCCATCTAGTTTCAGCTTTGTTGAGAGGTTCTGTTAGGTGATTTAATAAACAGGGATTTGTAAATGCGTCATATTCCCTTTCTCTAGAGGGTCACATTTGTGTTTGTACTTCCATGTGACCAAATTCGGGGATCTCCTCCTGTGAGTTGAGTGAGACTCAAAAGCATGGCAGAGCTGGAAGAATCGATAAAACAGTGGAGCCCAAAATCCATCTGCATGTCCTGGAAGGATTTCATATAGACAGACAAACCTCCAAACACCCCCCTACGACATTCCAATTAAGTCCCATTTGCCGAATACCTTCAGGTTGGCCACCTGTCGCAGCCATCAACCTCTCCATAGGGGGTTTATTTATTTATTTAATTTATAGAGCGCACTATCACCTTACAGGCATCCTGGCGCTAAGCAACTCCGAGTACAGAATAAGAATGTGCCCGACGCCGACAGCCAACTATGTCTTGGGTAACAGCCATTGTTTTCAAACTCCTGCTAAACGGAAGGAGGTCCCTGATTTGCCTAATCTCACACGGAAGTTCGTTCCAAAGTTTGGCAGCTGCCACACCAAAGGACCTACCACCTGACCTGACTTTCCTAAACCTTTGTACCTTCACCAATCTCGCCAGGGAGGAGCGGAGACTTCCCTTAGGAATATACCATTCAAACTTTCTCTGCATGAGCGCAGGTCCCAGCCCGTGAAGGGCTTTAAAAACAAGACTGAGATAGAATACAATGGAGTGTTTGAGCCGATCGAGAGCACAGAGTGGCTGGCGCCCCTGGTAGTAGCCAGGAAACCCAACAGAAAGGTACGCCTTTGCATTGACTTGCGAGAACTCAATAAAAACATCTTGGTAGACAAGTTCCCGTTGCCCATGTGGAGTCCAGTTACACTATTTTGTGGAGTCCAGTTACACTATTTTTTGATTTAAGTGCTCAGAGTTCTCTGCCTTTGTCCCCGTTACAACAAGAAGTTCCTAAACCTCCATGAATTCCTGTATTTTGTTAAACATATTAATATTATTTTCGCTTTTCTTGTAATTACAATGTATATTTAGTATATCTTTTATTACCTTCTATCATACCAGTTGCCAATTTTGCTTATATTTATTCTCAATTTTTGATGTTTCTTTTTGTAGCTTATATTAATACCTTTAATTATCTTGATGTATACTTTTGCTTGTTATTTTCTTTGCCTTACTTTGAAAGCTTATGTCATATTCTTTCAATAAAATTTTTCAGAACTTAAAAAAAAAAAAACAAGACAGAGAGACTTAAACTGAACTCGTGTCTCAACGGGAGCCAATGCAACTCAGCCAGGGCCGCGGAGGAAGAAGACCTTCTGGGCAACCCCAGAACTAACTTGGCCGCCGCTGACTGGATCCTCTGCAGTCTGTCCAGAAGAGACTTCGGAGAGTGAAGCAACAGGGCATTACAATAATCAAGTCTGCTGAGAATCGTACTACGTGCCTGAGCAGCAAAGGAAAGATTTTCCGCAGTGATCTAATAATGGCAAACAGCAGACTACCATTTTTGTAACCTGGCCTTCCATAGTAAGTTTATTATCAAACATAATGCCCAGGTTACGGACCGTTTTAACTGGCCGAACAGCAGTCGAGGCGTCAGTAGGCCAGACATTACTGGGCAGGGCATGAGGAATCCTGACCGCTGAGCAGAAAATCACCTCAGTCTTCCCCGTATTGAATTGTAGGGAGTTTTCCTTCAACCAACATGGCGTGTCACGTAGGCAATTGTGAAACACTTCCACTGACGTCGACTGATCTCAAAGGAGAGAATCAGCTGCGTGTCATCAGCATAATTTACTATAATAATATTATGTGCTTTGATGACCGCGATCAGGGGTTTCAGATAGATATTAAATAAGATAGGGCAGATTTCCGAGCCCTGTGGCACACCATGCGAAATATTGGTGAAGGCAGATTGAAAGGGAGGGAGGGCCCCCGTTTGCTGTCTCCCCAGTAAAAAGACTGGAACCACCGCAGAGCACAGCCCATCACCCCCACCTCTCTCAGTCTTCTCAGCAGGATCCCATAGTTGACCGTATCGAAGGTGGCAGACAGGTCGAGCAGAATCAGCACAGCTGCCTGACCCTGTCTGCCCGCCTCCGAAGTTCGTCCATGACGGTCACCAAGGCTGTCTCGGTACCATGGGATGGCCGAAAGACAAACTGAACCTCCTCCAGTAAGTTATGTTGCTCTAAGGGCCTAGAAAGAGTGCTACTAACCACTCGTTCCACAATCGTAGCCAGAAATGGCAATAGGCAGATAGGCCTACAGTTCTTAGAACACTCAATGGAGGGCTTCTTAAGCAGAGATGTCACCAGTGCTTGCTTCCATTGAGACAGAACCACTCCATTAGCAAGAGACTGGTTACAAACCAAACGGAGTGTTGGAAACAACTGTACCTCAAACTCCTTCCAGATTTTATGCGATACAGGGTCAAGAGGAGAGACAGAGGGGATACCACGTGCCATCCTACTGAAGTCCTCCGTTGCCAGAGGCATGAATTCAGATAAATAGTTTACGGCCATACATTCAGGGGTGACACCACCATCCTCTGAGCCCCTCTCCACGGATTCGTCAATGCCCATAATCTCAGAAGCTACAGCCACCGGTTGCAGATGGTCCCCCCCAAGTCATCAATAATAGATTTAACTTTATCATGGAAGAACCTAGCCAGGTTCTCACAGAGTTCTTGAGAGGGGGTATCACATTCTTAGAGCAGTCTGGGCTAGTAAGAATGTTAAAGATACCTCTGGAGCTATTAGAGGCATTAAGAATAATGGAAGAAAAATACTCTGCCTTGGTCTGTTTAATCTCCTTCTAGTAGCCCTCAATTTTAGATTTCCTTGTGTGCTTGTCCATATCCTTATAACCTCCTCTCAGCCTGCTTGCACGCTAATTTCAAAAATTTCAAATTATCGTTAAGCCAAGGGGCCGAGGGTCTGCCCCTACATCTATGATTTTTCAAAGGGACCAAAGAGTCCAAGACCGAGGTAATCTTCAGACAAAGAGAGGCATAATTCTCCTCAACTTGCTTATCTAAAGAGAAGCAATCCTCAACCTGGAACATAGGGACAAGGCCCCTCTCCCGTAGAAGAGCCTTCCAGTCTCTACTAATGTTTTCAGTAGTAGAGCGGGCTGCCTGAGTGTTGTGGGTGATAGAATTTACAAAGAATTTGATCAGGAAATGGTCAGTCTACTCCATGGGCAGAGTTTCCCCAATATAAAGAAGATGGGCTTCTGAAAAAATTAAATCAAGAAGGTGCCCACCTTTATGAGTGGCCTTGGACACCAGCTGAAAGAGGCCAAGGCCTTCACATGAGTGAAGCACATTATAAAAGCCAGAGTCAAGGGAATCATTTAACCACAGATTATAATCACCCAGAATCACTAGTTTACAGTGCGTGGCTGCCATATTAGTGAAAGTATCAGACAGTGATTGCTACTGATGCACACTAAAAGCCCCAGGAGGTTTATAACAAATAATCCCCATTAAAATAAGACCATGATCGTTCTTGATGGAAAAGCCAAATAATTCAAATCTCCACACCATGAGGACCACCTGCGAGAGCGTCAGGAGAGAGTGGGGAATCAGGATCCCATACACCATGTCCATGATGGAGTCTCACAGCATGGCTTGTACCTCCCTCCTGACCGCCGGGTCTGCCCAGCCACTATGTATCCAGTCATTGAGGACCACCAATTGTGACGCCTAGTAGTACAGACACACGTCGGCTGTGGCCATTCCCCCATCATATGTGTAAATTTGCAGCTGGCAATGCGCGGGGGTTTGCCCGCCCAGAGGAAGGACCTTATCTCCTGAATGTCCGTGAAACAATTTTGTGGGATCAGGTGTGGAAAGTTTTGGAGCGTATATAGGAATCTCAGTAAAATCATCATCTTGAAGAGGGATGACCTTCCCAGAAGACTGAGCAGCAGGCAGGTCCACCTGTCTAAGTCCGTCTTCATGGTAGCTAGGTCTGAAGCAGGGAGATGTAAACCCCTAGTTATTAAACAGCGAGCAGAAGAATAGGCACCCAGGAGTGCCGATCTTACGTCTCCACCCTGGAGTTGATAGGGGACAGCAAGGGTTTGGACCAGTTGACTAAGAGTCCCAATGCTTGGCCTTATAGGTGGATCCTAGGGCAGGTGGTCTCGGGTCAGGATAGAAGAAGCAGGATTTCATCTGTATAAAAGGCAATTCAGTCTTCTGGCTCGTACTGCCTTCAAATACCAAACACCTGCACGTTGCATCTGACCCACGTTGCCAGTGGCTCCATTCCTAGTGCAAAGAGCAAAGGCGATAATAGACATCCATGTCTGGTGCAGAGCTGGATCTGGAATGCCCGAGTTAGAGCTCGAGCTGTGGGGTAGGTGTACAGTAGCCGCACATATGCTATAAATTGTGGACCCAAGTCTATGCACTGGAGTGCATCCAACAGGAATTCCAAGTCAAGGAAATAAAATGCCTTCTGAAAATCAATGAGGAGAAAGGCACCTGGCCTGGCTGAGCGGGTCTGATACGCCTGCGCTGTGTGTACTTGTTATATACAGTGTTTGGTGCTTGGTTGGGACACAAAGTCGCATTGGTCTGGATGGACCAGGGCTGGCAGCTCATTAAGGAGCCGGTTGGTGAGTACTTTGGCACGAAGCTTGAGCTCGCTTTTAATCAATTATATGGTCTGGTATGAGGAGCATTCCTCCGAAGGCCCTCCTTCCTTGTGGAGGACTACAATCATAGCTACATCCAAACTCTCTGGAAACCAGCCTTTTTCAATGGCTTCATTGTAGATGGTCCGTAGTTGTGGCAGAAACCATGATCGGAACCATCGATAACATTCTGCTAGGAGCCTGCCTGATCCTGGGGTCTTCCCTGTGATCATATCTGCAAGAGCCTCCTCCAGCTCCTATGGCGTTATTGGGCATTGCATCTCAGCATGTTCTAGCTCTGATACAGATTTTAGTGGCAGATCTGCTATCAAGGGCATATATATCTCCTAGGAGGGCCATTCCCAGCTGACGTATAGAGCCTGTTAGTCTGCAAAGGCATGTGTGAGTGCCTTTGCCTTCATTTTTCTCAGGAGGGAAGGTCCTTTTATCCCTGGAATCACCAAGTTGGCCTCCCTGTGGGCCACCAGCCAACAGAGCAGTTTGTTGGATTTATCCCCCATTCAAATACTCTGCTGGTGGATGATAGCCAACATTGATGGGATTCATCCAGATACATTTGATGTAGCTTCACTCTATTGATTGTCACCTGGCAGTTCTCAATGTCATATATGTCAGTCTTTTTCTCTAGGCGGGCAATGAGGGCCTCCACTTCTGCTGTGTATTGCTGTTTACTCCTATCTCTGGCTCTAAGATGTGAATGTGCCACTACCTGCATTACGCTTTCCCCGCCCCCCACAGGGCTCAAGGTGACTCCACCACCCCTCATTGTGTTCCAGGAATTTCTTCAATTCCTGGGATAGGAAGTGTGAGACCTTTCTTTCTGTAATTTACCAGATGTTCATCCACCATATGGGTTGGGAACCCCCACTTTGGCTCCCAATCTACAACACCACTGAGGAATGGTCCAAGATGCCTCCGAGAAGAATGTCTGCGCTGGCATCAGGAAAAGGAAAATCTGCAACCTTGTGCCATGCACTGCTGAGGTTGGCATATACTCCAGTATCGATGGGTGCCACACCCCCAGCCGTCGCAGAGGCCGGGGATGGCGGCCTGGGTCACTAACCTAGAATCTATCCTTTGTTCTCCTTGCCCCTGCCCCCCTTAGAGCGGTCAGTCCACATATCCATCAAAGCACTGAAATTTCCCTCCAGAATTGTACAGCTACTGGGGACGCAATGCACCTCCTCTTTTATCTTGTCTAGTGTTGGGCCCGCCAGCAGTGGGGGCACATAGACGCTTATGAAATTGGAAACCTGTTCGCTACCATACCTTCAGCTACCAAGTATCTACCTTGCTCATGCAAGACGACCAAGGCCACTACTATGGGGAAGACTAAACGTAAGTAGACAGCCTACCCTTGGGATCCCCTGGAATGCCTACGTGATACACTCTATCATAGCCATGTCGGGCGAGGAACTGATATTTAGCTCCCAACAGGTGTGTTTCCTGGAGCAGCAAGACCTCCGGTGTGTACTGTTGTGCAAAGCCATAACAGCCCTCTCTTTATTTTATTGAGTAAGCCGTTGACATTCCATGTCATGACTGTAAATCTTGTCATGGTGAATCAATGGGGAGGTATCAAGGGATCAGTTACGCTGCTGGAGACTGTCAAATAGACATTCTGCGTGACCTGTAAGTGATTGTAGAGCACGAGTACTCAAAGTACGGCCCGCGGGCCGGCAGCGGCCCAGCAAGCCTTCCTTGGCGGCCCGCGGACATTACATACATCATACCTGTGTTATTTTTATTTTTGAAAGTGCCAGCAAACACCACCGATTGCAACAGCACGGACTCAGAGAGACGGGCAGGCGATTTCAGCGATATTCAGAGGGCAGCTGCAGGGGCACTAAGAAGAGGTGAACAAAGCCTCATTAACATGTAAATGGTCTTTTAAAGACCTGTGAAGTACTGGGTGCGGCTGTGTGTGCGCCGCCGGGGAAGCTGCCTCATCCCAGGCTGACACGCGCAGGGTGAGGTGACAGAGGACAGCAGGGACTGAGGAGGGGGATGGGGGTTGGGGTGGTTTGTTCCCCTTTTGCTAAACATATTGACATTAGCATAAAGAAATTGTGACCATGCTCGGTGCCTTTGCAGGAACTTTTACTGATGGCTTTCATAGTTAATTAATCTCAACTTCACCGCAGGAATTTTTTCGACGCACGGGAAAAATAAGATTTTGCGTTTGGGTACTCCCTTTGCCATGCAATCTGGCGCCAACTTGCAGTTGCAAGCGGCCAGGCAGCTCCCTACAGTGGCTTAATGTATCCCCGGGCCTGGTTAATCTTTCAAGTATTGACATCTGAGAAATCGCGTCTGTGGCATGACAACATTTTACATAATATTGCTACAATTTAAATAGCATTGCTTCTTCCGAATGGTGAACTTACTAACCTTTATTCCATTCCTTCAAATTAGTCTGCCTTTTCTGCCCTTTTTTCCTCAGCTTCTTTCTATATGTATGAGCGCCGAATACAAATTGCTGCCTGCCAGAATTAAAGACAAAAATCCTATTCCCTGCATTGCCACTTTAAGTGCTAAAAAGATGCTAAAATAATCGGATATTTGTGGTGCGAGGTGACAAAGGGCAGCAGGTAGTGAGAGCCAGGTGAAATGGCATAGGGTGACAGAAGACAGCAGGGACTGAGGAGGGAGGGGGGTGAGGTGAGAAAGGGCAGCAGGGAGTGAGAGCTGAGTGAGATGGCAAAGGGTGACAGAGGACAGCAGGGACTAAGGGGGGGTGAGGTGACATAGGGCAGAAGGGAGTGCGAGCCAGGTGAGGTGAGACAGATAGAGACAGAGGCAGATAAAGACATATAGAGACAGATGGAGGCAGAGACAGATAGAGACAGGGGCAGATAGAGACTGGGGCAGACAGAGATAGAAAGAGGCAGAGACAGGGACAGACAGAAACAGTTGGAGGCAGAGACAGACAGAGACAGACAGTGATAGAGAGAGAGAGACAGAGAGAGATAGAGATATAGACAGAGATAGAGATAGAGATAGAGACAGAGATATAGGCACAGACAGATTGAGGCAGAGACAAATTGAGGCAGAGACAGAGATAGAGACAGAGAGAGATAGAGACAGGGACAGACAGAGACAGTTAGAGGCAGAGACAGGATTCTTCTCCTGCTACCTCGGGCATTCTGGTGAATCGACGTAAATGGTCTCACATTGCATAAACTTTGATAATACACCTATGTGTCTTTTCTTTCCCATTTAACGCTCACGCCACGCCACACTTACAACATAAAAAGTGACTCTGTTGAATGGAGTAGACACCCAGCCTCCGAATACACTATGGAATCATCCAAATGAAATTGATTAGCTGAGCTCTACAGATGGTGGTGATATAGGGTGACCAGGTGTCCCCGTTTTGCCAGGATGGATCCAGTTTTTAACCAGCTGTCCCAGCAAATTTCAAGAAATGTAGCTCATGTACCGGTTTTTAAAGAGGGTCGACTGAAAACAGTGGGAGGTGTTTTTATGTTTTACAAAGCAGGGATAGTTTGCAATTCTTTCAAGAAAGCAATTTAAGTAACAGGCAAGCTACTGGGTTTAAAAATTGCATTTTATGTATGTTCTTACTGCCTGTTCTGTAATTCTCTGCTCGGGAGCGCTCTCATCGCTTGAAATAAAATTGTAGTCCTTTCTCTATTTTTGTGAATTGTCCCGGTTTTTGGCTTTACAGTTCTTGTCACCCTATGGTGATATCCCAGCTACGCAAAAGCCGTAACTTCCGATTTCTTCAAAAGTTGGCATTTCAATCCAAGCTGGTAGGCTACATGATGAAAGTTCCTTGTAATTCGTCTCTTGGCCACTCGATGTCGATCTTGCTCCACACCACTCGTTACAGGGGGTTAACGGGGCTATTTTGAATTGGCAGGTGTTTTTGTGGCTGAGCCATACCGTGGGCTCGACAAGGAGTACGAACCTCCGCTTGGATAATGCCTGACGATTCTAACGGACTGCAGGATGCATTTTCATTAGACCGTGCTTTTCATGAGTAAGATGTTTTTCTTATTTTTGTATAAGCACTGGAGTAAAGAAAATCAAACAGTCCAGGCTGTCGGCACAGGCCTCAGCAAAAGCCAAACAGTACGAACAGAGTCACTCTAATCCGCGAAGTGGGTCCACAGTCGTTCAGAGATTTTCTTATTTTCATGTAGAAGGGGTACATATGAGGCAGGCACGTAACTCAGTTTGAAGTATTTATTAATACTTTGAGAGCGCCGGGGATAAGCTCCGGCTCAAACTGCGGCTGGGCAATTATGTCGCGATGGCCGCCGCGCTCCTAGCATTCTACGTCATCACGCGACATAGAACACTAGAGGGCAACACTACACATCTCCCCCCCTTTAGCAACACTGCAAAGAATTATAACAATAACATGTTGCTGAAAATATTATAGTCCGTGATGTGAAAAGTTTAAGTTTTCATGTCGAACTCACAATACTTTTTGGGCAGTATCACGGTCCTGCCTGTGCGGGTGTGTCTTAATGGTGTACGTGTCCTAGCGTCTCTGCTTCCACTGGGTGGGGCATCATTAAGTGTCTCCTGTAAGTGGTCCTTGGTGTCCGGACCACTCGCACCTTGTTCTACTTGCTGTGCCTGCCACTCAGTGTCTTCTGAATTCTTCTGTGTTCTGGTGGTGATCACCTCTTCTGCGTTGATGCCCGTTGTGTCATCACTCCGTGTTTCTGTGTCCCCGTTGTCCTCCTCCTCCAAGTTCCCATGATTGCTTTCTTCCGGTTGTTTAGCTCCTATCTCTCCCCACTTGGCTGCTTACGCGCACCACTTTGAGAGTTCCGCCTTTTTGACCATGGCCACTACCTCCTTGAGAGGGGCTTCTCCGCTGACCCATAACTTCTCTTGAATGGACGTGTTACCTGTATGCATGATGATTTCGTCCCTTATGAGGTCATCGTGGAGTCCTCTGAATTTGCAGGTGAACGCCAATCTCTTTAACGCCGCTACGCAGTCATCCACTGATTCACCCTCGATCTGTTTCCGTTGAAAGAAGTTGAAGCGGTCTATCGCGATGCACACCACTGGCTGATAATGGCCGTCCAGGTCTTCTATGGCATGTTGGAAAACGTCTTCATCGTCCTGAGGTCTGGGCTTTTTCACCAAGTTCGTGTACACTCTTATGCCTTCTGGGCCTAAGTTGTGCAGTAGGATCTTCTTTTTCCGCTTGCTCAGGAAGACTTCTCCCCTTTCGTCTTCTAATGCCGACAGATAGTTCAGGAAGTACACCTTCCAATCTTCCCATTTCGTGGCCGGTTCTCCTGGTTTCGGTAGAAAGGGGACTGGATTAGTGAGGAAGAAGGTTTGGGCACACATGGCTGCTTGCCTTCTTTGTGGTGCGTTGTCCGCTCTGTGTGGGGGGCTCCCTGGCGTGCTTTGTTCTTGCGAGCCCTCTGCCTCTTCCTGAGCCGCGAGGTCCTCACCTGCTCCGCCTTGTCCTCTGTGCGCCAGGGTGAGTGTCTAACAGCTGCTTGGTGTACACTTGGCTTCTGGCTCGTTGGGTACCTGGTTCGGCCGCGACTGGGGTGGTACCTTGTTGGATCTTCTTCGTTCCCCTGATGCTTGTGCCGGTCACCGCTCCCTTCTGACTAGCGTTGTTGGCACCATGCTGCGGAGGCACCACTCTCACTATTCGGCCTCTGCCAACCTTACGTGGGTTTGTTTGGCTGCTTGTGGCCAGCAAAGTAGTCTCTTCTGGGTCCCCACCGCACCCCTTGGCATGTGGGTGTTTCTGTGCCCGCCACTTGCAGCCTAGTGCCCTGTTATTGCCCCCTCAGCAGGGGAGAGGCACTGCTGTGCTACTGTTGTGTGTTCCCACTACTCCTCCTAGGGTGTGGGCTGGTTCGCGCTGTGGCCTCCTGCTCCATGAGGAAGGGGCTCCCCTGTGCCCTGTACAGCTGTGCCCTGTACTCTTCCTAGGGTGTGGGCTGGTTTACACTGTTGCCTCCTGCTCTGTGGGGAAGGGGCTCTACTGTGCCCTGTACTCCTCCTCAGGTGTGGGCTGGTTTAAGCTGTTGCCTCCTGCTCTGTGGGGGAGGGGCTCTGCTGTGCCCTGTGCTATGTCTTCTCCCTGTCCCTGGAGCTCGGGAAGCTCACGCTCATTAGATTGCTGCTCCGCTTGCCTTAGATTGCAGCCGCGCTGCTAAGTCTCCGCTGGGGGGGCTGCGTCTTGCACTCACTGTGCTGCTCCGCTTGCTTTAGATTGCAGCCGCGCTGCTCTGACTACGCTGGGGGGCGCCGTGCACTCACTGTGCTGTGCTGCTCCGCTTCTGCCCCGCGGCGAGGCTCCCCGCATCAATGTGCCAGCTGTAGCGCCCCCCCTGCCGCGCTCTCCAGTTTGTCCCCACGTCGTGGCCCGACAATGGGCGTGTCCGCCTCCCCAGCCTCGTTGCCAATTTGTAGTGAGGCGATTGGGGTACATATGAGGCAGACACGTAACTCAGTTTGAAGTATTTATTAATACTTGGAGAGTGCCGGGGATAACCTCCGACTTGAACTGCAGCTGGGCAATTATGTCGCGAGTGCCGCCGCGCTCCTAGCATTCTACGTCATCACGCGACATAGAACACTAGAGCGCAACACTAGAGAGTCCTCTGGCTGCAGGAATCCTCTGGCTGCATACACCGGTTCTTTAACCTCTGCGCACCAGTCCATTTCTTTACATCATGTTAGTATCATGGAGCGTCAGCTGCGTTTCAGGCTCAGGCAGTATCAGGTTTAGCAATCAGGGTGCCCTCACCCGCCAGCGACCTTTCACCCCTGGACTCCTCTACCTCTTCAACGCAAGCCCAGTAACACTACCCCCGGGGAGAAGTCTCTGGGGTGCGCCAGGACCCGTGACAGTGTGTGCAACATCTCTGCCCAATATCGAGATATCACCGGACAGGACCACACCACATGGAAAATAAATCGCCTTCTTCTCCCTGCGCCTAGTGCATTGCCGTGGATGAACGTAGGTGGTCTTTCCACAGTCTCACCAGCGCCAGACATGTGATGTGAAGATAGTTCAATGGAATCAGGCAGGGCCATCACAGCCTCCCATCCTGTAGTGACGATGCCACACGGCCCGCACTCTACATTGTATTCATACAGGCACGCACCCGGAGGTTGGGCTCACCAGAAGCCTTAAATAAATGAGCGCAAGACCGCTCGGGTCTTTGGCTCACACCTCTACCACTGTGTGTATGTCCCTCATTTTGTACTACGTGATTACGCCAGAGGCCTAGCCTCCACACAGTGTGTGTCCAGCCAGGCCTGGACACCACAGATCCCTCAATGTCATCAGGGGCGCCCACCTAGCCTTCCCATCTAGTTTCAGCTTTGTTGAGAGGTTCTGTTAGGTGATTTAATAAACAGGGATTTGTAAATGCATCATATTCCCTTTCTCTAGGGGGTCACATTTGTGTTTGTACTTCCATGTGACCAAATTCGGGGATCTCCTCCTGTGAGTTGAGTGAGACTCAAGAGCATGGCAGAGCTGGAAGAATCGATAAAACAGTGGAGCCCAAAATCCATCTGCATGTCCTGGAAGGATTTCATATAGACAGACAAACCTCCAAACACCCCCCTACGACATTCCAATTAAGTCCCATTTGCCGAATACCTTCAGGTTGGCCACCTGTCGCAGCCATCAACCTCTCCATAGGGGGGTTTATTTATTTATTTAATTTATAGAGCGCACTATCACCTTACAGGCATCCTGGCGCTAAGCAACTCCGAGTACAGAATAAGAATGTGCCCGACGCCGACAGCCAACTATGTCTTGGGTAACAGCCATGGTTTTCAAACTCCTGCTAAACGGAAGGAGGTCCCTGATTTGCCTAATCTCACACGGAAGTTCGTTCCAAAGTTTGGCAGCTGCCACACCAAAGGACCTACCACCTGACCTGACTTTCCTAAACCTTTGTACCTTCACCAATCTCGCCATGGAGGAGCGGAGACTTACCTTAGGAACATACCATTCAAACTTTCTCTGCATGAGCGCAGGTCCCAGCCCGTGAAGGGCTTTAAAAACAAGACAGAGAGACCTAAACTGAACTCTCTGTCTCAACGGGAGCCAATGCAACTCAGCCAGGGCCGTGGAGGAAGAAGACCTTCTGGGCAACCCCAGAACTAACTTGGCCGCCGCTGACTGGATCCTCTGCAGTCTGTCCAGAAGAGACTTCGGAGAGTGAAGCAACAGGGCATTACAATAATCAAGTCTGCTGAGAATCGTACTACGCGCCTGAGCAGCAAAGGAAAGATTTTCCGCAGTGATCTAATAATGGCAAACAGCAGACCACCATTTTTGTAACCTGGGCTTCCATAGTAAGTTTATTATCAAACATAATGCCCAGGTTACGGACCACTTTAACTGGCCGAACAGCAGTCGAGGCGTCAGTAGGCCAGACATTACTGGGCAGGGCATGAGGAATCCTGACCGCTGAGCAGAAAATCACCTCAGTCTTCCCCGTATTAAATTGTAGGGAGTTTTCCTTCAACCAACATGGCGTGTCACGCAGGCAATTGTGAAACACTTCCACTGACGTCGACTGATCTCAAAGGAGAGAATCAGCTGCGTGTCATCAGCATAATTTACGATAATAATATTATGTGCTTTGATGACCTCGATCAGGGGTTTCAGATAGATATTAAATAAGATAGGGCAGATTTCCGAACCCTGTGGCACACCATGCGAAATATTGGTGAAGGCAGATTGAAAGGGAGGGAGGGCCCCCGTTTGCTGTCTCCCCAGTAAAAAAGACTGGAACCACCGCAGAGCACAGCCCATCACCCCCACCTCTCTCAGTCTTCTCAGCAGGATCCCATGGTTGACCGTATCAAAGGTGGCAGACAGGTCGAGCAGAATCAGCACAGCTGCCTGACCCTGTCTGCCCGCCTCCGAAGTTCTTCCATGACGGTCACCAAGGCTGTCTCGGTACCATGGGATGGCCGAAAGACAAACTGAACCTCCTCCAGTAAGTTATGTTGCTCTAAGGGCCTAGAAAGAGTGCTACTAACCACTCGTTCCACAATCTTAGCCAGAAATGGCAATAGGCAGATAGGCCTACAGTTCTTAGAACACTCAATGGAGGGCTTCTTAAGCAGAGATGTCACCAGTGCTTGCTTCCATTGAGACAGAACCACTCCATTAGCAAGAGACTGGTTACAAACCAAACGGAGTGTTGGAAACAACTGTACCTCAAACTCCTTCCAGATTTTATGTGATACAGGGTCAAGAGGAGAGACAGAGGGAATACCACGTGCCATCCTACTGAAGTCCTCCATTGCCAGAGGCATGAATTCAGATAAAGAGTTTACGGCCATACATTCAGGGGTGACACCACCATCCTCTGAGCCCCTCTCCACGGATTCGTCAATGCCCATAATCTCAGAAGCTACAGCCACCGGTTGCAGATGGTCCCCCCCCAAGTCATCAATAATAGATTTAACTTTATCATGGAAGAACCTAGCCAGGTTCTCACAGAGCTCTTGAGAGGGGGTATCACATTCTTAGAGCAGTCTGGGCTAGTAAGAATGTTAAAGATACCTCTGGAGCTATTAGAGGCATTAAGAATAATGGAAGAAAAATACTCTGCCTTGGTCTGTTTAATCTCCTTCTATTAGCCCTCAATTTTAGATTTCCTTGTGTGCTTGTCCATATCCTTATAACCTCGTCACTACCTCCTCTCAGCCTGCTTGCACGCTAATTTCAAAATTTTCAAATTATCGTTAAGCCAAGGGGCCGAGGGTCTGCCCCTACATCTATGATTTTTCAAAGGGACCAAAGAGTCCAAGACCAAGGTAATCTTCAGACAAAGAGAGGCATAATTCTCCTCAACTTGCTTATCTAAAGAGAAGCAATCCTCAACCTGGAACATAGGGACAAGGCCCCTCTTCCGTAGAAGAGCCTTCCAGTCTCTACTAATGTTTTCGGTAGTAGAGCGGGCTGCCTGAGTGTTGTGGGTGATAGAATTTACAAAGAATTTGATCAGGAAATGGTCAGTCCACTCCATGGGCAGAGTTTCCCCAATATAAAGAAGATCGGCTTCTGAAAAAATTAAATCAAGAAGGTGCCCACCTTTATGAGTGGCCTTGGACACCAGCTGAAAGAGGCCAAGGCCTTCACATGAGTGAAGCACATTATAAAAGCCAGAGTCAAGGGAATCATTTAACCACAGATTATAATCACCCAGAATCACTAGTTTACAGTGCGTGGCTGCCATATTAGTGAAAGTATCAGACAGTGATTGCTGCTGATGCACACTAAAAGCCCCAGGAGGTTTATAACAAATAATCCCCATTAAAATAAGACCATGATCGTTCTTGATGGAAAAGCCAAGTAATTCAAATCTCCACACCATGAGGACCACCTGCGAGAGCGTCAGGAGAGAGTGGGGAATCAGGATCCCATACACCATGTCCATGATGGAGTCTCACAGCATGGCTTGTACCTCCCTCCTGACCGCCGGGTCTGCCCAGCCACTATGTATCCAGTCATTGAGGACCACCAATTGTGATGCCTAGTAGTACAGACACACGTCGGCTGTGGCCATTCCCCCATCATATGTGTAAATTTGCAGCTGGCAATGCGCGGGGGTTTGCCCACCCAGAGGAAGGAGCTTATCTCCGGAATGTCCGTGAAACAATTTTGTGGGATCAGGTGTGGAACGTTTTGGAGCGTATATAGGAATCTCAGTAAAATCATCATCTTGAAGAGGGATGACCTTCCCAGAAGACTGAGCAGCAGGCAGGTCCACCTGTCTAAGTCCCTCTTCATGGTAGCTAGGTCTGAAGCAGGGAGATGTAAACCCCTAGTTATTAAACAATGAGCAGAAGAATAGGCACCCAGGAGTGCCGATCTTACGTCTCCACCCTGGAGTTGATAGGGGACAGCAAGGGTTTGGACCAGTTGGCTAAGAGTCCCAACGCTTGGCCTTATAGGTTGAACATGTGAAGGATCCTAGGGCAGGTGGTCTCGGGTCAGGATAGAAGAAGCAGGATTTCATCTGTATAAAAGGCAATGCAGTCTTCTGGCTCGTACTGCCTTCAAATACCCAACACCTGCACGTTGCATCTGACCCACGTTGCCAGTGGCTCCATTCCTAGTGCAAAGAGCAAAGGCGATAATAGACATCCATGTCTGGTGCAGAGCTGGATCTGAAATGCCCGAGTTAGAACTCGAGCTGTGGGGTAGGTGTACAGTAGCCGCACATATGCTATAAATTGTGGACCGAAGTCTATGCACTGGAGTGCATCCAACAGGAATTCCAAGTCAAGGAAATAAAATGCCTTCTGAAAATCAATGAGGAGAAAGGCACCTGGCCTGGCTGAGCGGGTCTGATACGCCTGCGCTGTGTGTACTTGTTATAAACAGTGTTTGGTGCTTGGTTGGGACACAAAGTCGCATTGGTCTGGATGGACCAGGGCTGGCAGCACATTAAGGAGCCGGTTAGTGAGTACTTTGGCACGAAGCTTGAGCTCGCTTTTAATCAATTATA
The DNA here is from genome assembly GCF_964261635.1 of Lissotriton helveticus. Taxonomy (NCBI): domain Eukaryota; kingdom Metazoa; phylum Chordata; class Amphibia; order Caudata; family Salamandridae; genus Lissotriton; species Lissotriton helveticus. The sequence goes on along the minus strand of NC_136068.1, from coordinate 1,577,361,554 downwards.
TGGTCTGGTATGAGGAGCATTCCTCCGGAGGCCCTCCTTCCTTGTGGAGGACTACAATCATAGCTACATCCAAACTCTCTGGAAACCAGCCTTTTTCAATGGCTTCATTGTAGATGGTCCGTAGTTGTGGCAGAAACCATGATCGGAACCATCGATAATATTCTGCTAGGAACCTGCCTGATCCTGGGGTCTTCCCTGTGATCATATCTGCAAGAGCCTTCTCCAGCTCCTATGGCGTTATTGGGCATTGCATCTCAGCATGTTCTAGCTCTGATACAGATTTTAGTGGCAGATCTGCTATCAAGGGCATATATATCTCCTAGGAGGGCCATTCCCAGCTGACGTATAGAGCCTGTTAGTCTGCAAAGGCATGTGTGAGTGCCTTTGCCTTTATTTTTCTCAGGAGGGAAGGTCCTTTTATCCCTGGAATCACCAAGTTGGCCTCCCTGTGGGCCACCAGCCAACAGAGCAGTTTGTTGGATTTATCCCCCATTCAAATACTCTGCTGGTGGATGATAGCCAACATTGATGGGATTCGTCCAGATACATTTGATGTAGCTTCACTCTATTGATTGTCACCTGGCAGTTCTCAATGTCATATATGTCAGTCTTTTTCACTAGGCGGGCAATGAGGGCCTCCACTTCTGCTGTGTATTGCTGTTTACTCCTATCTCGGGCTCTAAGATGTGAATGTGCCACTACCTGCATAAGGCTTTCCCCGCCCCCCACAGGGCTCAAGGTGACTCCACCAACCCCTCATTGTGTTCCAGGAATTTCTTCAATTCCTGGGATAGGAAGTGTGAGACCTTTCTTTCTGTAATTTACCAGATGTTCATCCACCATATGGGTTGGGAACCCCCACTTTGGCTCCCAATCTACAACACCACTGAGGAATGGTCCAAGATGCCCCCGAGAAGAATGTCTGCGCTGGCATCAGGAAAAAGAAAATCTGCAACCTTGTGCCATGCACTGCTGAGGTTGGCATATACTCCAGTATCGATGGGTGCCACACCCCCAGCCGTCGCAGAGGCCGGGGATGGCGGCCTGGGTCACTAACCTAGAATCTATCCTTTGTTCTCCTTGCCCCTGCCCCCCTTAGAGCGGTCAGTCCACATATCCATCAAAGCACTGAAATTTCCCTCCAGAATTGTACAGCTACTGGGGACGCAATGCACCTCCTCTTTTATCTTGTCTAGTGTTGGGCCCGCCAGCAGTGGGGGCACATAGACGCTTATGAAATTGGAAACCTGTTCGCTACCATACCTTCAGCTACCAAGTATCTACCTTGCTCATGCAAGACGACCCAGGCCACTACTATGGGGAAGACTAAACGTAAGTAGACAGCCTACCCTTGGGATCCCCTGGAATGCCTACGTGATACACTCTATCATAGCCATGTCGGGCGAGGAACTGATATTTAGCTCCCAACAGGTGTGTTTCCTGGAGCAGCAAGACCTCCGGTGTGTACTGTTGTGCAAAGCCATAACAGCCCTCTCTTTATTTTATTGAGTAAGCCGTTGACATTCCATGTCATGACTGTAAATCTTGTCATGGTGAATCAATGGGGAGGTATCAAGGGATCAGTTACGCTGCTGGAGACTGTCAAATAGACATTCTGCGTGACCTGTAAGTGATTGTAGAGCACGAGTACTCAAAGTACGGCCCGCGGGCCGGCAGCGGCCCAGCAAGCCTTCCTTGGCGGCCCGCGGACATTACATACATCATACCTGTGTTAGTTTTATTTTTGAAAGTGCCAGCAAACACCACCGATTGCAACAGCACGGACTCAGAGAGACGGGCCAGGCGATTTCAGCGATATTCAGAGGGCAGCTGCAGGGGCACTAAGAAGAGGTGAACAAAGCCTCATTAACATGCAAATGGTCTTTTAAAGACCTGTGAAGTACTGGGTGCGGCTGTGTGCGCGCCGCCAGAGAAGCTGCCTCATCCCGGGCTGACACACGCGCAGGGTGAGGTGACAGAGGACAGCAGGGACTGAGGAGGGGGATGGGAGGCTCCGAGGTTGGGGTGGTTTGTTCCCCTTTTGCTAAACATATTGACATTAGCATAAAGAAATTTTTACCATGCTCGGTGCCTTTGCAGGAACTTTTACTGATGGCTTTCATAGTTAATTAATCTCAACTTCACAGCAGGAATTTTTTCGACGCACTGGAAAAATAAGATTTTGCGTTTGGGTACTCCCTTTGCCATGCAATCTGGCGCCAACTTGCAGTTGCAAGCGGCCAGGTAGCTCCCTACAGTGGCTTAATGTATCCCCGGGCCTGGTTAATCTTTCAAGTATTGACATCTGAGAAATCGCGTCTGTGGCATGACAACATTTTACATAATATTGCTACAATTTAAATAGCATTGCTTCTTCCGAATGGTGAACTTACTAACCTTTATTCCATTCCTTCAAATTAGTCTGCCTTTTCTGCCCTTTTTTCCTCAGCTTCTTTCTATATGTATGAGCGCTGAATACAAATTGCTGCCTGCCAGAATTAAAGACAAAAATCCTATTCCCTGCATTGCCACTTTAAGTGCTAAAAAGATGCTAAAATAATCGGATATTTGTGGTGCGAGGTGACAAAGGGCAGCAGGTAGTGAGAGCCAGGTGAAATGGCATAGGGTGACAGAGGACAGCAGGGACTGAGGAGGGAGGGTGGTGAGGTGAGGAAGGGCAGCAGGGAGTGAGAGCTGAGTGAGATGGCAGAGGGTGACAGAGGACAGCAGGGACTAAGGGGGGGTGAGGTGACATAGGGCAGAAGGGAGTGCGAGCCAGGTGAGGTGAGACAGATAGAGACAGAGGCAGATAAAGACATATAGAGACAGATGGAGGCAGAGACAGATAGAGACAGGGGCAGATAGAGACTGGGGCAGACAGAGCTAGATAGAGGCAGAGACAGGGACAGACAGAAACAGTTGGAGGCAGAGACAGACAGAGACAGACAGACACAGACAGAGACAGACAGTGATAGAGAGAGACAGACAGAGAGAGATAGAGATAGAGATAGAGACAGAGATATAGGCAGAGACAGATTGAGGCAGAGACAGAGATAGAGACAGAGAGAGATAGAGACAGGGACAGACAGAGACAGTTAGAGGCAGAGACAGACCAAGAGAGACAGAGAGACGGAGAGGGAGACAGAGGGAGAGAGACAGGGACAGACAGAGACAGATGGAGGTAGAGACAGATGGAGGTAGAGACAGATAGAGGTAGAGAGAGACAGGCAGCGATAGAGAGAGAGAGACAGAGAGAGACCGAGATAGAGGCAGGGACAGACTGAGTCAGAGACAGATAGAGGCAGAGACAGACAGAGATAGAGACAGACAAAGACAGACAGAGACAGATAGAGGCAGAGACAGACCAAGACAGACAGAGACAGAGAGACGGAGAGGGAGACAGAGAAAGGGAGACAGGGGCAGAGACAGATAGAGGCAGAGACACGGGCAGGGACAGGAGCAGAGACAGAGAGGCAGAGTGACAGAGAGATGGAGAGGGAAACTGAGGGAGGGAGAGGGAGGGAAAGGGAGACAGAGGGTGACAGAGGGAGGGAGACAGAGAGAGGGAGACAGAGAGAGGTAGACAGAGAGGGAGACAGAGAGAGAGAGGGAGACAGAGGGAGTCAGGAGGAGACGGAGAAAGGGAGAGGGAGACAGAGGGAGGGAGACAGAGGGAGGGAAACAGAGAAAGAGGGAGACAGAGAGAGGGAGGGAGACAGAGAGAGGGAGGGAGACAGAGAGAGGGAGGGAGGGGGGAGAGGGAGAGGGAGTGATAGAGAGAGGGAGGGAGCTAGAGAGAGGGAGGGAGATAGAGAGAGGGCGGGAGATAGAGAGAGAGAGAGATAGATGGGTGTATGCAGGGTCTGTTGGCTCAGTGGACAAAGGCATCCGCTGCAGGGCCCTGTGTTCAACCTCATGGTCACAGTTTTTTTTTGCTCTAGTCCCGCCACCCTCCCCCACTGACCCCGCCCCCACCGGTACGGCCCTCGGCCACAAACCACACTGTAAATTTGGCCCCCGAGAGAAAGTTTGTGAGTACCCATGTTGTAGAGTATGAAACCATTATCCTGCAGTCTGGCCTTTGTCAAAGAACACATTTAACACTGGGCCAACAGGTCCAAATAACCCCCATTCAACACCCCCCCAACTACCCCACCTCATACTTCCACCTCAGAAGCATCTGCTGCCCCAGTGAATTTAACATACAACTGGCGAAAATGTTACAACTTAATGATGCCTGAGCTGGCTCTCTCATGGCCCATGTTGATAGTTAAGATATTTTGTTAGAGGCTAAACAATTATTGTAGGATGCTTGAGGAGCCCAGATGAAACACCAAGCAGCAACATCTCACTGGAGGACACCCCTCCGCCTGAGTCACTTGCCCCTGCGAGTGTGCAAGTTCATCATCCTCAGGGTTCTTTTCCATGGGATGGGAATGCCCAGGCTGCGGCTCGGCCTGATTCTTCTACATCTGATGGCTGTGATTTGGGTGACCTATCTCTGAGGCCGACTCCTTCGTTTGGAGTTCCTGCGTCTACTCCAGTTTCCCTGTTGATGACTTAGTGGTCCTTCGGGTGCCAATTTTCAGGTTTCCAAGGGTGGTGGAAAATGACATCTCAGGGGCTCCCAGGTTGTTGCCGGATTATCAAAGAAATGGGTTTGAAGGCATCTACCATCCTAAGTTTATCAAGGAAGAGAAGCGCACCTTCATTGCTCTCAAATTCTGCTACACTGCTTTAAAATATTTGCATTGTTGCACTTAGTGGGTATAGTTAAGGAATATCAGGATTTTGGAGGACTGGTAGGTTACTACACCTTTCCCCTTTGCTGCCTTGAGGATCACGTCTCTGTAGTTGATCACTTTCATGCTCAACTACAGCACAACCCCTGGTGGGGGTCGTGCTGTAGGCGCCCTGTGCACTCGTTCAACCACAAAGCAGGACAAAAGTTGTTCCGCCGGGTCCCAGAGGGAGAGCCACCATTCCAGAAATGCCTCTGGGTCAGACCCTTCCGAACCCTCAGGAAATCCGATGAAGCATAGGTTGCTCCTTTGTGCACAGTTCTCTGTGTCTTCTGCGCAGGGTTCTAGAATATGTGATGCTGAGTCAAGGGTGCCACACAGGCCTCATCATAGTAATGAAGTCCTCCAAATTTGAAATGTGGCTCTCTGTGCCTGCTTCCCGGTCTACCGCATTATGGAAGTCCTGTGGCAGAAGGGCCACATTCAACCCCACCTCACAAATCCTAGTGTTCATTGCTGATCATGATGCTTGTATGGCTTCCAACAGCATTAGGTTATTTGGTAGTTCTGTGCTTTGTTGGGGTGTCCCCCTCTGGTGACTGGTTTGGGGGTCTCCAAATGGGGTATAGTATAATGATCAATTGTCGCCTAGGTCAGGGGGAACTTTGCACCCCATGGCTTGTGTCATTGTCCCAGTACCCCACACTGGCTTTGCCACAGATGAACACCCCACGATGTGGGCTGGTTAGGCGTCGGGCCTCAAGGGGTACTCGGTGCCACTTAGTACTGGTGCCTTCTCGTTTGTCAGCAAAGTCGTCTGCTGAGAGGAGGGGGCTCCCCCTGACCTGCTTATCTAGGGTAATAGAAATCATGACCACCAACTCTAATCTGCAGTCTAACGATATCTTCTTAGGAGACTTTAATATGCATTGGGAAGATCAGACAGATAGTCATATCTCAATCCTTAAAACCTTCCTGGTAGAGCAATCGTTAGTCCAAGGATGCCTTCTTCCCACCCATTCTAAAGGATCCATTTTAGACTGGATTATAGCTAAAGAGAAAGCGATAGAGAACATTGTAATCACACCATGTGATTGGTCAGATCACCATATAATCACTTTCGAAATTCCCTTCAAAAAAATCAAATCATCTGCACAAATGGTTAAACCAAAAAAATGGATCAGGGACACTCGAGGAATTAATATGGAAAATATAACCGCACGCTGTACATTAGATTTGCAAGCTCCCAAATGCATGGTTGACGTCAATGATCTCACTCTGCACTATAACAAATCTATGTCAACTATTCTTGAGGACATAGCCCCATTAAAACTGAAAAGGATCACTGACAAGGTCAAAAACCCGTGGTTCAATGATGCCCTTAATGAAGAAAGAAGATCAATGAGACTATCAGAACGCAAATGGAGACAGCACCCGTCCTCGCCCCACTTATCCCTTCTGAGACAATCAAGAAAAGCTTACAATAAAAGCATTATCAAATCAAAAAAAGAATTTTTCAGGAAAGAACTGGATAATGCTGTAAACAGACCCAGGAAACTTTTTGATCTACTCAAAGAACAATCTAACAAATCAGCTAAAGTAGCACCATCTATTACTACAAAAAGTCTAAATAGTGAAGATTTCTCAGTCTTCTTTACAAATAAAGCTAACGATTTGGAGAGGGAACTAAAAAAAGCAGCCGAAGACATGGAAAGTAGGAAGGATATGGATGACGAAGAACTGGTTCAACAAGAATTAACGAAACCTAAAAACAATGCAAGATGGTCAGGTTTTAAAGCGATCAGTGAATTAGACATTGCAAAGATCATGTCGACCACTAAACCTAACAACCATTACAACGATCCCCTACCAGCAAAATGTTGGTCCACCTTTAACCACCTGTTAATCCCAGTTTGGACGAAGATCATAAATGCCTCACTATCACAAGGACAAATCCCGGCCTGCCTTAAAACAGGACAAGTCACTCCTCTGTTAAAAAAACCAACAGAGAACCCCTCTGTGCCAAACAATTTCAGACCTGTAACTAACATTCCCATGTTAGCCAAAGTATTGGAAAAATGTGTCCAACAACAATTGAGTCTACACATTTCCGAATTCAACCTGCTAAATGTTTGCCAATCGGGCTTCCGTCCAAACCACAGCACAGAAACCGCAATTTTGCACATAGTAGATGACGCATTGCTGGCTCTTGACCACAATGAAACCTGCCTCTTAATCTTACTGGACCTGTCGTCGGCGTTCGACACGGTGAACCATGCCAAAATCCTAGATAGATTGGAAAACCGAATGGGCCTAGAGGGTACAGTACTCAACTGGTTCAGCTCCTTTCTTGAGAACAGATCCCAAAAATTCATTGTCAACCAAACCCTTTCTGGCCCGACCAATAATACAATCGGAGTTCCACAGGGAGCAACACTTTCGCCAGCGCTCTTTAATCTATACGTTGAACCACTCACGGAAATATTACAAAAAGCAAATATTGCTTTCCACATGTATGCAGATGATACTCAGTTGTACATCAAGGTTGTATCAACAGAAGAGATAAAGACAATGAACCATGCACTATCAAGAACCCTCCAATGGTTAACCAAGAATCATCTGAAACTAAACCCTCAGAAAACTGAATTCCTACTTATTTCACCGCAGAAAAGCAAATTAAAAACAACAGAATGGATCAACCTTATCACTGCCCTAAATTGTACTCCAAAGATTGTCGACTCTACCAAATCACTGGGAATTACTCTAGATAAAAACCTGAACATGTCAACACATATCAATACAATGGCAAAAAACGCCAGATTCCATTTAAGTTACTTGCGAAAACTTAAACCCTTCCTGAACAAAACAGACCTTAAAACTGCAGTTCAAGCACTGGTCATTTCAAGGATTGAATATGGATGCACTACCCTGGCAGGGCTCCCCAAAATCACAACGGCCCCATTGAAAGCCTGTCTTAATGCAGCCACAAGGCTGATTGTGGGTTCAAAAAAATTCGACCATATCTCCCCTCACTTGAAAATGCTAAACTGGTTGCCTTTCGAAGCAAGAATTCATTTCAAGTTGGCATGCATCACCCATAATGCAATCCATCACAATACTCCAGGTTACCTGGCTCAAAAACTTACTCTTTCCGGAGTTAACCGACCCTCTAGGAGCAAAACAGATTTACTTCTGAAACCGGCTCGTTTCCGCAAGAAAAAGACTTATGACCGAGCATTCTCAGGAGCAGCACCAAGAATTTGGAATGCACTCCCACCAAACATTAGAAGAATCACATCCATCGCAACCTTCAAAAAGGAAGCAAAATCATTCTATATGAGCAAATTTCTCCCATAGGACTGATTGGACGACAGCTTGTCTATAATTTGATCACTTATATATAAATTGCTCACTAGCATTCAGTGCTCCGCTATCCAATGTTGGTACAAAGATGATCCTGTTATTTAGATATGCCTTGGTCACTCAAATATTGACTGTATATATGTTGATATGCTATACTGAAGTGTGATTCTGTAATGACTGGTTTTGTCCTCGTATGTTCTGGTTTTTCCACTAATGTACTCTTTTGATGATACGCTACTGTAAAGCGCTCTGATACCCTACACTGGGTCATGTTCGCGCTATAGAAAACATTAAATAAATAAATAAAAAAATTATGCCCAAGGATAGCACAAGCAATTACACTGGAGTCTGCAGCCCACGCCGCTTTGCCACTGTATGCCCACTTCAGGTATCCCTAGGGCCTTGCAGGCTCTGATATGCAATGTCTGTGTCCTTTTCCATGGGGCTCTACAAAGGGGATGATGTGGTTGGCCTCCATCTTCACTGTTTCAACTTGGTTGCAGGGAAGGGGATGACGCACGCACCCTCTTGCCCGGGAGCCCAGCACCATTGGGCAACTTGAACAGCCAGGCAACGCCCCCGGAAGGTTTTGTCCTCCTCCTGTGGGAGGGGGGCATGCAGGCGCCAGTGCAGGGGGGAACTGCATCACTCATCCCCTTCTTTAAGTTATCTGGCGTGGGCCCTCATCTCTACGTGCCTGGTCGGGGGTCCTTCTCATGGCATTCTCCAGCCCAGGTTCCCTCACAGAGCTAGAAGTGCTTTGGACTGTTGGACCTCTCATCAGGGCCATTTCACCGCCACCCTACACTTGGTCCACTTCACCCGGGGCCACAGTCGAGTGCTCCACAGGCCCCAGTTGCCTCCGGGGGCCTTCCTTCCATGCAGGCTCCACTCTGGCCACGGCACTTTTTCTCTTTAGTTTGCCACAATTTACACAACTACGGGTGTTGTTGGTAACGGGGTGCATTCCCCTTTTCTCTTCCCTTTTTCTTTTTAAACATTTTATAATTTTAATACTGATGGTTGAGAAAGAGAGGATCATTTTAATATTGTGTTGCTGGGCAATTCAACTTGTTAAGACTGCCCTCACCCACCAATGGTGGCATGCTTCATCATTATGAGCGATACTGCAATTCTTATGCATTGGCAATAGAACAGATCTGTGCATAAATAAACACACTTGGGTTGGGTACATACTGGATATGGCAACAGTTTTGATATTCTACAATACTTAACCTACCAGTCCCAATATCAGATCGTACTACTAATATTAGGGGCTCGTAAGATCAGTGTGCCTCACTTTTATGGCAGCTGTATACTACCACTGTAGATTTAGAAGAATGGATTACACTACATTAAAATATGCCTAAGAAAGCATTGGGTGTTATAGAAATGGCAGACAGACAGAGGAGACAATGTGTGGCTTTTTGGCCCCTGTTGACCTTTTTTTGATATTTCAGAGTTTGAAAATAGGGCGACGTCCCTTCTCTGCTCCCATGTTTGGAGATTTTTTATTGAAACTCGGGTAAGCGGTGCCTTTATTATGTATTACTAATTTTTCTGCATATCGCAAGCACGAAGCGGGAATCACGTGTGTTGGACGTAACACTGGAATTTATACATTTCAAAGAAATCAATAATATATTATTGGGAAACTAAGAGGAGAAGTGATAATTAGAATAAAGGCAAGACATAATCATTATAATTGTTTTATACTTGTAGATACGCCTCCGAGTACGTCTACAAGGCGAGTATTACAATATGTTTTCGTCCATGTAATAACAAATTAGGAAGAATCACATTAAAGGGATCTGTATCCTGATGACGGCCGTGTGACCTATATGTTGATACACAATTGGGTATTAGAGACATAGACACTCTGGTTTACCCACTTTTATTCATTTTTTTAGTCTTGCTAGGTGGGGCCATTAATATAGATAATAGAGGTACCCGCTTAGACAGTTTTAATCCCTTTGTCTGTATGAGGAATCCCTTGAGAGAACGTATTTGCTCAAAAAGAAATTGCGTTGGTCTGCGCCCTGGTGTCTGATGCGGCCGAATGATGAAGCATGCCACCATTGGTGGGTGAGGGCAGTCTTAACAAATTGATGAATTGCCCAGCTCCAAATAATCAAATGATCTTCTCTTTCTCTTAGACTATTTTCTCGTACCTAGCCCCTAGAGGGCTGGAACCCTTATAGTCCTTCCTTACTTGTAAGGTTTAGTGTCTACATTGGAGAGTGGGGGAAGGCTCAATCTCTAGTCCCCTGTTTTTGTGTGTGTTGCATATGACAGATGTTGGCTAATAAACATTTGCCCTGACCTGCTATTGTGTGTGCCAGAGAAAGCAACAAAGCACATGGTTAAATAGAGACTTGCATTTCTTAAGCAGCATCAACTATGCAAGATTTTGGAAACAAGAAGATGGGGTGGCAAAATAAATATTCTATTTTTTTAAGTAAACAAATTTTATTGACGTTTTGAGCACATCAAGGCCTGGAAGGCCTGCACATAAATGTATAAACTGCAACACAGCAGGCCTCAATGATCCTAGTGTAACATAACCCAATAAACATGCAGAAACAGAACACCACCCCCCTGAACCCTAGTCAGTAATGATGCCACTGACTTCATAAATCTCCCTGATGTGAGTCTTCTACTATTTCCCAGAGCTATACGACTGTATCTCCCCCTCAAAAATAGCTTTTGCAGATTGAGTGGGGGGTAACGGAATACCCCAGTACTCCACCCACCGCCTGCACATTTTCCACTGCTTCTGGGGGCGCAGTCTCTTGCCTGTAAGACAGCAATGTCCAACCCCATGCATCTATCCATGGCTGCTTTTCACCACGCCCCCCACTGAGGGCAAGGACACTACCTTCCAGTGCTGGGCGATGTCGCGCGTGGCCAATGTCAGCCCCAGAAACAAGAAATGTTTGTATCGGTTCCCTCCAATCTCTTCCGTGATGTGAAGGAGGACCATTTTAGGCTCGAGAGGGATCTCCCAAGATAAGACTCAGGCTAAGCCACGCATCAAAAGAGGTTATAATGCCATGAAGTTCCACACCATATGAAAAAAGGTACCCTCTTCAGCGCCATAGCGGATGCATGTGGGGGATGGTATCACTTGCATCCGACATAGGCAGTGTCTAGTATAGTAGGCTCTATGTAGATGGTTGAATTGGATCAGGCAATAGCACAGTGATATTTCTGCTCCACCGTAGGCCGCCCGGGCCTCAGTCCAGTCATCGTCATTCAGGTCCTCAATATCTCCCTCTCAGCAAAATAGTAGGGCTGCATGGTACTAAGGCCTGGTATATCTGTTGAATCTTGTGGGTGTCTATATCCCCCAGCAACAACCTACCCTCTAATGGATTAAACTCTGGTAGGTCCGCTAGACCCCGAATATAAGGAGACAAGGCATACCTGAATTGTAGATATTTGTAAAATTGACTACGATGTAGCTGTTATTCCTCTTGCAGGTGTTGGAAAGACTTCAATACAGTACCTTGCATGACATCTCCCCAATGTGGAGAGGCCTATGAGATCCCATTCTCAAAACTCCGGTAATCCGACCACTTGATGCAGGACTGTCCCATGCCATAACGGGGTCTCCCCCATCAATCTACTCCCCCACCCCATACGGTGAACAGTCTGCCTCCACAGCTGAATAACCACCCCGGTGGTCGGAGGCAGGCGCTCTATTCCTGCCTAACTATAAAGGAAATCCAGGACCGACCAGGCACCCATTGCCCATCTCTCCAGGGCATATGCGTGATTAGCCTGATAGCTGTACGACCACTCGTTGATATTAGGGAGGTGGGAGGCAGTATAGTAGGAATGCACATCTGCCGCTGCAATCCCTCCACAAAAGGTGAATTGGACATAGGTATGGAGCCTCTTGAATCGCACCGCCCCTGCCCCCACAGGAAGTGGTTAAGGACAGCATTGATCATTCTGAACCATGAATCTGGGATGTTGTATGAGTAATTTCTGAGCTTATTCAGCAGTCGTGGTAAGAACCCTATCTTGAAGATGACGGACCGACCCAGCAAAGACAAGGGCAGGGGGGGCCAAGCTTTCACTTCATCTCGAACACGAGACAGCAAAGGACCAATGTTGTGTTGCCATGAGATAGCTGGGTCTGGGGAAAGATAGAACCCCAGATATTGAAAACCCTCAGTCACCCAGGTCAGTTGTGAGGCCCACGCCGATCTCACTAGGACACAACAAACTGGGAATAATATCGACTGTGTCGGGCTCATTTATAGCCCTGATGTCTCCCCGAAGACCCACGAGATCTGCGGAATCCGTGGACCAGAGAACACTGGGTCAGTAAGGAAAAACAGAATGTCATCCAAGTAAAGGGTGATTCTGTTGGATATCCCAGCAGTCCAATCAAACACACATACCTGGGGGTCACGCCTCACCCATGCGGCCAGTGGTTCAACGGCGAACACAAATAAAAAGGGGGACAGCGGACAACCCTGTCTGGTGCCTCTATGTACGGGTATGTAGGGAAACAAATCAGATACTTCACCTGCCACGCTCAAATATTCCTTTTGATCGAACAGCTTAACATTCTTAAACAGGAAAGTTCTGGCAGACACTAGCAAGTCAATGTCAATCAATGTAAATTGTTCTGTAATACTGTGAATTAATGTTTGTAATCTCAGAGGAAACGGAAAAAACACTAGCTGGTGTTTCTTTCTCCAAAAAAAGAAGTAGTGGCAAGTAACCGATTCTGCCCAGCCTTAACTTCCACTTGTAGGTATCAGCTTGGTGTGAGATTATAAACTTGTCTGGTTCTGCAATCTTACATTCCAAACAAAAATATTTGTACGGGAAGTGACAAATGCATACTTTCCTTGGTGTTCTGAAGCATGACATAACTGAAATAAACCTAAAACTGGGAAGCATGTAGAAAAGACAAACTATATTGTCAAACAGAAGGACAGTTAACCTTTCAGTTCTAAAAGGTATGTAATTATGAAGGTTTCTTGTTGGATTTGTAGAAAATGACACATCTTCGCATAGTGAGTGACAATGAAATCCGAGAGTAAGTGGGAGAGTTGTGAACTTGCGAAGGTCGATGCAGGAGTGAGTAAAAGATGTGAGAGATTAGATGGGGCTAGTGGAGATAGGAAGAGGAAAAATCAGAAAAGGGAAAGGGCATTATTAGGGTGTGATGGGAAGCGAATAGTGTAAGAGTCTGGTTCAAGAGATTTGACTGGCAGTGGCATTGAAAAGAAAGGTATTAATCAGATATTTGTCAGTGAGGTGCAGACTTGTGGGTCAAGGAGGTGTAGAGCTGCATGCTACAGAGGGGGATATTCTCAAGAACGTGTGATAACCATTACAAAATTAACTTAACGCAACTTCCAACTTCGCAGTCTATCGCGGGAAAATAACGCTGTGTTAACTAAGAATTCACAACACAGAGGCACCATGCAATAGGCCCCCGACAACACGTCAAATGTCCGCGATAAATTGAACGCGATGCTTCAAACATGTGAGAAACTAATGCAAAAAAGCTTGCGATGAGGCTACTCGTGATACAAAAAGCAGCGAAAACCAGCACCAGGCTTGCAAATCCCATGCATCTGGTGGGAAAATGCACTATAAAAGTAACCAAAAATACACACCAAAAACATTCCAAAGTGCATAGCGACATGGATGCACCCTGACCGAGTGCAGAGGTGAACATGAACCCCACAAGCCCCACAGACCCCAGCAAAGAACAAAGGGCTCGGGGAAGGCCAAGGAGAAAAGGGAGAGGAAGACGGGGTGCAGTCCGCAGGAAAAATAGATCAGAGTCACGGAGGTGACAGAACACTACCATCGACTGACCCACAATTGGACTACTGTGAATGCAGTAGGAGTGTTGGGGAGGTCAATGGAGGAGGCCACGTAGCGCTGGCATGATGTGAAAAGCCAAACCAAGCAAAAATCCGCTGACAATAGGAAGGCAGCAATGGTGACAGGAGGTGGGAGTCCTGCGCCACAGGAGGAGCTGGAGGAAACGAAGACCACAGTCATCAGTGTGGAGACGGTGCAAGGAGGTGGGAGTACGGACACAGCCTGAGAGGACCTAACACAACATCAACAGGGTGAGTAACGACCAGGGACTGGGGGGACGGGAGAGATGGGCACCATGACACACATGCACAACGATGCGTAGCACACTGCACACCCACAATGACCCATGATCATGTCCCTGATCCCCGTGGCACACTGCAGCACACACACATAGCAATCACAGCACATCCCACGACAATGTGGCACAAAGTGCAATACCGAGAGTGCAGAACAAGGGACACAACTTGGTCGTATCATGCACAGAAACAGGCCAATCACATTGAAAAGAGCAGGAAACTGTGAGATGCATATGTACGTGTGCAACCTCACATCCGTCACGTAGTCCAAATGTCCACTGTCCCCCCTCAAATTGCCAGCACCACCCAACAAGTCACAATGTACATTGTAACACAGTCTGCATGTCAACAATAACAATGTGTCAACATAAATGTCAATACAATGTAAACATGCATCTCCCCTTCATATTGTAGAGGGACAAACAACACCTCCAGCAGGGCAGACCAGACAACCCATCAGTGATGCTGGAGACGACTACCACACCTTCGGCACTGACGCCCTACAACAGCTCATGGACATCTCATGCAACCCAACCCCAGGAGCAGGTCAGCCAAGCTACACAGAGAAGACCTCAGCCCCTGCACAGACCACACAACAGGAAGTACCCGCCACCAGGGCTGGCTCCCAACACTTCACCGAGCCACACATCGCATTCCAATGGCAGATGTCAGAATGCCAAAAGGAGGTGTCCGAACAGGTGCGGGTGGGTTCAGAGGTCATGGAAGCTGAACAACATCACATACGGGGTGTCTAAGTCCCATCAGAGACCACCTACACCCCACAAAAGAGACCCACACTGCGACAGAGACACATGCATTTGCACATTTCCTGCACTGAACTACTCCCAGAGCCCTGGAATTAACATCCACACACTCACGCTGGTCCTCCGTACGACGGCCCAGTACACCCCTCGTACATATTGAGTGGCTAATGAGAAATCTACATCTCCAAGCTCTAACCCACTCCCAGCGATGACATGGTTTGCGTACGCTGTACACAGCACAATGTAATGTTGTAGGGCCCGGGCCCTCATGCACACATCATGAGCACACAGACACACGCAGATAGTCTGTGGAACTGGCTATGGGCACGAGCGTGCAGCCCCCTTTATTGACAGGGACACATGTACAGTGACGCCTGTGCTGGATGTGTGTGGGGTGAGTGTAAGCCAGCCCTCAGCGAGTTGTTGGTGCTGGCAACAAATACAACAGTGAACACTATGAATACGGAAACAGAAAACACCAGCATTACAGAGTAATCTGCGGAGCATCATGGAGGTAGCCGGAGCAAGTACAGAGGTCACACAATGGGAAAACAGAAGTGTGCGTGAGTTGCAGTGCACTGAGGATGGGGCACTAGAGCTGAGAGCGCTCATGTGAAGAAAATGTCTAGGACTGTGTTCCTTTGGGACATTCCTGATGCAGCTGCAGTGGGGGGTGTCACACCTGCATCCTCTTCCTCATCTTCGCACCAGGTCTCCCACACTGCCTGAGGTGACATTGCTGCGTGAGCTCTCCACAGCATATAACCAAAACAGAAATGGATGATGATTCATGGTGCACTGAGTTAGTGGCACCTGTAGTGCTGAGCAGGGGATCAGGCAGAAGATGGCATCCACAAGAGGTGTGAGCAACTCCGTCAGTCTGCCAGTACGACCGTTTTGACACTGGTAGTTGGCGGTTGGAGGTGGTCCTGGCGGTGGTGGCGTGTGCCTCCTGCGGTAATGCGACGTCCGGGCCGGTCAGGACTTGATTTGATGTGTGAGCCCTGGTGGACCGCAGTTGAGGCTGGACCCAGCGGACAGTGCAGGGCCACAAACACATGGCGTTGATGTCCCAAGGCCATTGTCTCAGAGGCCATTCAATATCTCAGAATAGAGGGTCCCTGACCTGAGCTGCACAGAATTGGTGGCCTTGGTTGCACAGCGGCTGGCACAAGCGCCCCGTCACGGAACAGTGACTTGCGGTACACTGACGTAGGGTCACGCGGACTGAGTGGGTCATCATTCTGTCCGAGGTGAATGCATGATGCAGAGGGCAGAAGCCGTCCGGAAGCAGCAAATGGAGGAGTGGAAGGCTGCAGCCTTGTTTTCACCACCATTTAGGTATCAGCTACATTAGGATGATGTCAACCCCCAGTCCATAGACTCGGCCGCCACCAAATTTAAAACAGAGAGTGTCAATGAATGACGGTGAACAAACTTCGTGGCACCCGGGCTGAGAGGGGGATGCAGTCTGCGATGATGCCGGTACAATGTTATGAACTCGGCCATTGCTATATCAAGACTCAGTTCCAAATGTGTGACCTACTCGAGCGCATCGTTGGCCGAGGACAGTAGTCTGCGTTGACCCACAGACACGTGTGGTTGTAATGCTGTGCACAGACTTGGTGGCACCACATCGAAGAGAGTATAGTGACATAAAATCTACCATAAATGATGTTCTCTGCCATAGTGTAATCAAAACTCAGTTTCAAAAGTGTGACCTACTAGTCCGCTGTGTATGCCAGTAGGGTATGTCAACAAGAAAGCAGTACTGCGGGCCTTGCTCGCGGAGGCCGTGATGGTCGTAGCAGGTTGCCAGGGTTGCGGGCCTCGGGCTTGGAGCTTGCACTGGCACGTGGTGGGCCCTCATCAACACAGGTGGTATTGGCAGGGGAGGGGTGAGGCCTGGGTGCATAAGGGCGTACAAGTCGAGTTCGGGAACCAGCGGCCTGGGGTGCAGAAGGCGCAGAGGATCGCAGGCAACACCGCTCACGGTGTTGGCCTCATGGTGGGCTGAGGGGTGCCGCCCTGGCAGAGATGTTGGGCATTCCGGAAGAGGACCACGCCCAGAGCTACATGCTTTTTATTCACACCCCAACGCTGGCCTGGCGTACGCCGGGCAGCCCACTCCGCTCCCGCTTAAGGGGGGACGTAACAAGCTTCATTTCCAAGATCTTCCCCAGTGGCTGGGGTGACATGGTTGCGTCCACTGTCCACAAGCACTCCAAACACCAGCGGTGCATGTCGCCATGGATATGTGTGTGGTCTGCATACTTGAGTCTGTCCATCACATCCACACCACACTTGGCATTGTGTACATTCTCATTCATGGGTCAGTTGCCTCCTTCACACATGCCTGGTTCCCACCTCTCCTCAGATTCAGCTATTGTGTGGCTGATGTGCCATGTCGTTGATGGCTTATATACATGGGTGGACCAGGTTCCCACAGTAAGATGTGCTGTTGTATCTGGTGGGTAGGCATTTTGTATGTGACTTTGTAATGTGTGCATTCCCAGTGTTGTGTGTTGCATGATTGTGGAGTTGAGGTGTGTGTTGTGTTCATTTGGTACTTGCCAACGAGCAGTGCATTTCCTTAGGTGCCATCCTGGTAGCGCTGGGTGGTGATGGACTGCCGGGAGATGTAGGAATCATGCACACTGCCTCGGTGGTTGTCGTCGACATTGGTGGAGATTTCCCGGTGGACCGCTATTGCCTGCACATTGATGGAATGCGTGTGCTTTCTATTGTGGTTATTGTGTGCAGTGTCGCCAGGGGGCACCAGTGGGACACCTGGGCAGTCAATTGCCCCCAAAACGTGTGGGAAGCCAGCTATGCCGTAGACGCCTTGCTTGGTTTCCAGCTGTTCCCATGCAGTGTAGGGGAAGTATAGGTACTGGGGTTCCAAGCTGATGATGTCATCCACGACCGTTGTGAGGAACTTGGATTGGGCTGGCTGTGAGACTCCTCCGACTCTGGCAGATGATGGTTGGTAGGTACCAGAGGCCAACAGGTGCAGCACGGCCAGCAGCTTAGTCTGAGGTGGGATGTTTTTTGTCCCTTTGAGCCTATGGTGTGTAATGTCATTTTCTGGTGGTGGGTCTGTGAGGTTGGTGCATTTTCAGGGGGTCTCTGTCGTTGCCTGCGCTGCCTCAGCGTTTGTCCGGGGTAGGGGGGCCGTGGGGTTCCGGGGTGGGAGTGGTAGTCCTGGGGGTGGTGGGGGTGGGTGTTGTGGCCCTCTTGGGTGCCGGGTTGCATGATTAGTGGCTACATGGGATCTGTTGTACTTCTGGTGTGGCTGTGAGCTGGGCTCCCTTTTCTGGTGCAGGTTGTGGTCCAACTTTACACCAGGTCAGAGCAGGTGCTATTTTCCTGCTGCTAACGCGCCTTATCGCATGTTTTGTGCTCTTATCACCGATCTGGCTGGCCGTTGCGGAGTGGTGTTGTCACAGCTTTTTGCACGGGAATGCCTACTCTGCATCTCATTAGCTATAGTTGTGAGGGTCATCTGTGGCGATGTTTTGTACGCTGCTATCACAGGTAAACTGGTGCTATGGGCTGTTAGAACCAGCTCGTAAATGGGGAGATACATTTATCGCAACTTTGGCTGCGATAAAGTGTCGATAACTTGGCTATAACTCCTTGAGAATATGCCCCAGATTGAGCACAGACTTTGCTGCATTGTGATATATGACAAGTTATTTTGCACATACAGTAGTTTACCACCAAGTTGAAGCAGGTGGTCATCAGATGCAAATGATAAGAATATCCCGAGAATGCAGCAGTGTCTTCCACAAAAGGCTACTCAGTATGTAATGGAAATGAGGATATGGACACTGGGAGACTAGCACAGCAATAGAATGAGACCAAGAGGTGTTTAAGGAAAGGGGGTACACTATTTAACCAAATAGAGGAGGAGATGTATGGCAAATATAGGCTCAGCAGTCAGGTACTATTGGAGCTCGGTGATGAGTCATACTTAGAAGCCAGGCCATATCCACACATGCTCATGTTCAGGTGCAGAAACCACAGCACCCCCAGGCCTCTTGTAGCTACCACATAGTCATAGCTGCAGCTGGGGGTGGGTGGAGTTCACAAAGTGCCTTATACAGGGTTTTTGGAAATGTCCTCAATGTCATGATGTCTAGTCAACTACCCTATTGTATTTTCCAATACCCCACAGGAATTGCATAATACTAAACTGGAGAATTGCACAATTGCCCAATGTGACAGGGTGTGTGAATAGGACACATGTACCAATATGTCCACCACTTTTGAATGGATTAATACCAGTACAATAACCATAAGAACCAAGACTCTATCAACATATTGTTGGTGTGTCCTTAAGCAGCACACACAACTATTACATGTTTAGGAACAGTGGGATTCACAGCTGTCTACCAAATGGAAGCGTTGGTAATAGATGTTGTAGCATGAAAGATCTATGTCCCCTCGCGGCGGGATGCCTGGCTTTCACCTTGTGGATACCCTGCCGGGGTATCTCACAGGGGAATACCAGGACGGGTTCCCTAAGCAAGCGCCTTGATGCCTTCGGGTGATACGTGCGCTATATAAGTCGCAATACATTTACATTTACTTTTACATGTAACATATACATCTGTAGCAGTTGTAGGTGACAGCGCCTAAGCCCATGGATACTCACCCAAGACCTGAATCCAACACTCAAAGTGAGCATAGCTATAACAATGTACACGAGAGTACCTGCCATATAGTTAGTGGTTAATTTGTGAAAAAGAAAGTGCTGGGATTCTCATCAGGAGGCAGCCTGGACGAGCCTATTGCTCCTATTAGCGCCACCTAAAACAGAACCAACTACTAACCATGAAACCCTACAAGTGGAGAGAGGATGTGGTGTAATAAACAGAGCTGCTGACTTTGGAGCTGGGGAGCCACGTTTGAGTTTCGGTGTAGCCTCAACATCCTGTGAGTGTGGGCAAATCATTCAATCTCCACATGCCTACCAAAATCGAAAGTTTCCCTAACTGGTGCTCATGAAAAGTGCTCCAATACCTCTGGGTCATTACGTGCTATAAGCGCCAATGTTGACGATTAAGTGCTGGTGCGAAGCATCGGAAATTACTGGCTCAAATTAAGCACTGTAGCTGACTGCAGTTTGACTCTTGAAGGACCAATTTCGATGTCTCCATAACAGTGGTGATGCTCTCCAGTGCAAGTCAGATATCTCATGCACAGTGACTGCCCCCTGTGCTATGCTGCACAACATTGCAACACAAAAGGGCCTTCAAACAGTGCTTTATGGTACTGGTTTGGATGAAGCGAACCCACAACAAGTATGGGTAGGTTGCAGCTAGGGCTGCAGAAGAAATAGCATGATGGATGGACATTACAGCCAATCATTTTCGAGATGAGTGTTGAGTACGGCCACACTTATCTAACCCTCGAATGACACAGGTATGTTATATAACAAGTGGAACATTTTTAGGTCTCGCACCTGCGACGCATCGCGAAGCGATGTCGCCGCGAGACCTATAGTTGGTGAGTCTGCTTTCAAGGAGACAGGAGAAAGGCACCGGGCAGCCAAGATGAGTGTGACACTCGTCTCTCACTCAATCCAGGACGGCACCGCAGTGCTGTTATAACAGCCAAGCGGACAACTGCTGCAGCTTTATGGGGTATGTGTAGGAATTTTCTAGTTTCAAATCCTGGTGATGGCTCTCATCCTTTGAGTGTGATAAAGCGAGTACATTCCGTTGGGAAACAACTTTTAGAAACAATTCCATTAGTGTAGAGTGCTATGCAAGTGTGTTGTCAAAACAAACCCAGAGCGGTCTCGTTAATATCTAAGAAAAGGGCATTTCTGGAACCTTCGGCGGTGCTACTATACACCGGTGGAAAACGTGAGGTCAGGCATCGACTGCGACAACAATACTGTATTCCATTATTCAGTTCCCGGTTATTCCACCAGGGGGTGGTATTGCATTTAATAAACTAAACGCACCCGCTTATCTATCTGCGCAGCAGCTGTTATGTAACTAATGTTATCATTCCGGTTCATACAGGTGCTAACTTTAAGGCTCTGACCTCACCGGCTCCACCCGTCCTGGTCTGACCACACTCGCTGTCCCCTAACTGGTTCTAAGTTCATCGGTCTTTTCTCATTGTATCGTTCATGGCTCGGACTTCACCAGGTGTCCATTTTACTCGTTCTGACGTCGCTTCTGCTTACCGCATTGGTTGTGACCTCACTTTTTGTGATGTCACTGCCTCAGCTCTCATTGGCTCTCGCTTCCCTGACCACCTGAAGAGCAGGACGATCAAGCCACTAAAGCTGTTAGTGTCAAGTCGAGTCAGACACGAGAGAAGTAAATTAAGTTCCTTTATTCATGAAAAGAAACACTGGTGCAGCAAGAAAAGGGAGCCCTTCATTCTCCATCCAGCTCCTAATGTCCAATGCCAGGGATCTAAAATAGAATCACTGACGTGGCCAAGGAGCTGAGCGCGGAACATGGAGCACATATGCAAAAGTAAACACAACACATCTCTCCCCCCCTAAAACAAAACAAAAAGAAGGAAAACAATAAAAAGACCATATTGGATGAATAGTTATTTACATGCTTCATCGTAGATGAAGTCTGACATTCATTTTGGTTTGGTGCCTACACGCTTGTGACGCCCCTCTATGCGCTTGCCCTTTTCACTAACCACAACTCATGAACACTCTTCCATACCTAGTTCCTCCACTGGATTTAGGCCCAGATCTCTGTACTGGGTAAATGTATGAAATTGTTCTGCATTCTGTCCATTAACTGTTGTTTTTTCATTTGTCACCCAAAGTGGGACGGGTATGCTCAGACGTGAGTCCCATGCTCTCCACGCCACTAGAGTCAAGCTATCCTGGCTGAAGACGGCTGATAGCCAGAAACCGGTCCAAGAATGCTTCATTCCGGACCAGGGAAGACATGGCTTGGCAGTTCGGGCTGAACTGTTCTCATGAGGTACAGGGTCAAGGCTGATTTGCATATGGCCATGTCTGAACTGGGGTGGTGTGGTGAGCAAACAAACGATGGATTTAGGCCCAGATCTCTGTACTGGGGTGAATGTATGACATTGTTCTGCATTCTGTCCATCAACTGTTGTTTTTGCATTTGTCACCCCGAGTGGGACGGGTATGCTCAGACGTGAGTCCCGTGCTCTCCATTCCACGGGAGTCAAGCTATCCTGGCTCAAGACGGCTGATAGCCAGAAACCGGTCCTAGGATGCTTGATTCCGGTCCAGGGAAAACACAGCTTGGCAGTTCGGGGTGGACTGTTCCCATGAGGCACAGGGTCAAGGCTGATTTGCATATGGCCATGTCTGCACTGGGGTGGGGTGGTGAGCAAAAAAAAACGATGGATTTAGGCCCAGATCTCTGTACTGGGGTGAATGTATGACATTGTTCTGCATTCTGTCCATCAACTGTTGTTTTTGCATCTCCGTGGGCAACACCCTCTAGTCCTTTCCTCCTGTCTTCCACCAGATCCTCATTATTAATATTGATGGCACAATCATTCAAACCAGAATGCGCACAAGTATCATTTGTACTCACATCCCAATCTAAATGAGCATTCCGAGTAACATTATTATTGCAATTGCTTCTGTTATCACAATTTTCCACGGAACTCAAACCGTTGTGAAAAATAGCAACATGTCTCAAATCCCAAAATTACCATCACTTAATTGAACAGCATTTTTCAAAACTTTCGTCACTTGCAGGGGTTCTGAGAATTGACTCTCACCTTTCCTTGCATTTCAAGGTTTTTAGGCCTCGCCTATTATATCCCGCAGGGATAAATAGTCGAGATTATAGTAAGCGGAAAAGAAAAGTCTTCCTAGCCTGCGGATCGCGTACAGTTCATGTGAGCTAAGCGCTTGCACAGAGCCAGCCACATCACACACCACCATTTGTCTGTGCCTCAGCATCAGACTTCAAAGCCTGCCGCTCCCCCGCGTGCACATCACACACCACCATTTGTCTGAGCCTTGGCATCTGACTTCAAAGGAATGCGCTCGCGCTCCCCCGCCACAGCAATGCGGAGAGCTTGTTTATTTTTGCATCGATTTAACAGGGAAGCCGTGTTTTGTTCGGCGTTCTCTGCACCTTTCTCAAAACATAGCATTGCAAAGCATAGCAAAAAATAGCATAGCATAACAAAATACAACAAAACATAGCATAGCATAACAAAACAAAGCTTAGCATAGCATAACAAAACATAGCATAACAAAGCATAGCATAACAAAACATAGCATAACAAAAAATAGCATATCAAAACAAAGCATAGCATAATAAAACATAACAAAACATAGCATAGCATAACAAAACAGCATAGCAAAACAAAGCATAGCATAGCAAAACACAACAAAACATAGCATAGCTTGAAAAACACAACAAAACATAGCATAGCATAACATAACAAAACAAAGCATAGGATAGCAAAACTAAACATAGCATAGCAAAACAAAACAAAGCATAGGATAGGAAAACTAAACATAGCATAGCATAGCAAAACAACACATAGCACAGCATAACAAAACATAGCATAACATAACAAAACATAGCAAAATACAACAAAACATAGCATAGCTTAACAAAACACAACAAAACATAGCATAGCAAAACAAAACATATAATAGCATAGCAAAACATAGCATACCAAACAAAACACAACATAGCATAACAAAACATAGCATAGCAAAACAAAGCATAGCATAATAAAACACAGCAAAACATAGCATAGCATAACAAAACATAGCATAGCATACAAAACAAAACATATAATAGCATAGCAAAACATAGCATACCAAACAAAACACAACATAGCATAACAAAACAAAACATAGGATAGCAAAACAAAACATAGCATAGCATACAGCATCACTCCACACCACCACAGCATCACTCAGGGGCACCACAACATCACTATGTGCTACCACAGCATCACTGAATGCCACAGCATCACTCGTTCGCCATCACAACATCACTCAGCGCCACCACAGCATCAATCTGTGCAACCATTCAACAACACCTGGTTCAAATATGTTCTCTCAATGTTTCAATCTTTATTAAAAATGTAACAAAAAGATGTTAATATTTCACTTCTGTTCTTGGATTTTCGTCACAATATAATGAACTGAACATAATCTTCACAAGTTATTTACAAAACTTTAAGCTATTGCCATTATAAATTACATTAACTTTTATTTAAGTATTAATTATTGAAAAAAAATTAAAAGCCATTGTTATTTGTAATATCACAATACATGTAAGTCACGTAAATACAACACATATTGCATTACAAATGCTATAGGTGTCCCATTTGCGAAAGTTATAACTATTGGCATTGTAAATGACAAAGCTATTAATTTCGCTATTTTCAAAAACAAAACATAAATAAAAAATGTGTCATTTACAATACCAATAGCTCAAACTTTCCTAATGCGAGACCTATTGCATTGCAAATGCTTGTTATTTTCAGGCACTAAACAATAATGAAAATATAACATCTGTGAGTCCAAGCATTTGTGCAATTAGGTAAACAAAGGAAGATACTCATGATACAAACCAAAAGTGAAACATACAAAAAAAATTGAACAATATGTTCATCAATGTCTCTTTCAGCCTCAATCTACGTTGGTTCTTTCAGATGTTGATCCTGCACGATTATAGTTCTTACTGCGCCATACACTTTGTTCCTTTCCAATGATATAAACGCTTCTCTGGTGCTGCGTCTTGCACTGCACTCGCTGTCAGTCTGATGCGCAGCTCTGCATGAGCAGTGATCAGCCCCTGTACATTAAGGCTTCACTCTCTGGTGCTCTCCCCTGCAGAGCAAAGCATGCGCTGTCTGTCTGGTGCGCAGCTCTCCATGAGCCGTGATCAGCCCCTGTATATAAAGGATTCACTCTCTGGTGCTGCCCCTGCGCAGCACTCGCTGTCAGTCTGATGCGCAGCTCTGTATGAGCAGTGATCAGCCCCTGTATATAAAGGCTTCACTCTCTGGTGTTGCCCCTGCGCAGCACTCGTTGTCTGGTGCGCAGCTCTTTGTGAGCTGCCTGTGATCACCTCCACCACTCTGGTGCTGCCCCCTGAACATAACTCGCTGTCTGTATGATGCGCAGTTCGTCATGAGCTGTTATCACCTACATCAGCCCCAGTATATAAAAGCTTCACTCTTTGGTGCTGCCATCTGCACAGCACTCGCTGTCTGTATAGTGCACAGAGCTGTCATGAGCTGTGATCACCTGCACCAACCCCTGTAAATAAAAGTTTCACTCTCTGGTGCTGCCCCCTGCACATCACTCGCTATCTGTCTGCAGCTCTTCTTCGTGAGCTGTGGTCAACTACACCAACCCCTGTTTATAAAGGCTTCACTATCTGGAGCTTTCCTTTGAGCCGCCCTCGCTGTCTGTATGGTGCGCAGTTCGTCGTGAGCTGTGATCACCTACATCAGCCCCTGGATATAAAGGCTTCTCTCTCTAGCTCTGTCCCCTGCGCAGCACTCGCCGTCTGGTGCGCAGTGTAGAGAGCCACCCGGCCTCTGCACAACATTGTAACTACCTACATACATGCACGCCTTCACCCTCGGGACGGGCACGCCCCCCCCGGGGGATATAATAAACGCGCGGAAGACCGCTCGGGGTCTTTCCGGCATACCCTTACTCTAGTGTGTGTGCTTTACTTTTGTCCCAGTATACTGCGTGCGAGGCCCTGACCTCGCACACCACATTGGCGACGAGGCCGGTACCGCGCCCCGCGTGCCCCTCCTCTGATCGGAGCCGTCCGCTCCCTACCTGCTGAAGCTGCCGCTGTCATCCCCAGCCGCGGAGCCCGTCCGCCGGCTCACTGCCTTGGCTCGCTGTCGGCTCCCGCCCACGCGTCTCCCGCTGCGGAGCGTGTTCAGCCGGCGGGAGCTGTGTCTGCCCTTGTCGTGGTGCCGGTGAGTCAGCTGTCCCTGCGGCCCCGCTGCGGCCCCCCCTCGCAGCGCGTGTCATTGCCCGAGGGGCCCGTCCTTCCCCGGCGTGTGGCGCGCATGTGCACGCGCTCCATCTTGAGTGCTCAGCCCCGGAGGGGGAGGGGTGAAGAGGGGAGACGCTGCACGTCATCCCCGAGGCTCAGGACGCGTGTGGCCTCCAACGCCCGCTCTGCCCTGCGCCCTCGAGCGCCGTCTGTCTATCCTCTCTGCAGTCCTGCTATGTTGATGCTCCTGGCCCTCCTGTGAGAAAAACGAACATTAAGGAAAAAAAAAACCAAACTGAAAACAATTAAAGAAATAAATATAGACGATCAACGTGAGCCTCATGTGCAAGGAGGTGCAGGATACATAAAGCACTGGTAAAGTCAACAGGGCCTGATATCCCCACAGGTCACCGCCTGCTTTCTCAGTGCGCCAGCAGCCTGTCACTAGACACAGAAGGGGTGATTGGACCAATCAAGCACTGGCAAGTTCAACTGCTGTCTCACCACGCGGCACAATTTGCGCAGGGGTGGAGTAATCCATATAAGAGGTCACAAAAATGTCTGACCCCGCCGCGAGTGGCACGCCCTCGGCACCAGCCACGACTGCCCCCACCGCGCCAGCCACGGCGGCCGCGGTGCCAGGACCCGCTGGCCTTCCTCCGCGGCAAGACGCGGGTTCCCACGTGATCAGTCATGCCCACACCGGGGCGGCCCCTATTCCGCCGTTCAGCGAGACTGCGGACCCTGCTACTGCGGCGCCGCGATGGAAAGCATGGCTAGGACGTCTAAACCTATACTTTAGAGGAACCCGAGAAACTGATGACACCGTAAAGAGATCACTCCTGATCCTATATGGAGGCCCTGAGATATACGACCTTTTCGAGTCTCTCCCGAACACCGGCGAAGATGATGACTATGATGCGGCGGTGGCCGCACTGAACGCCCACTTTGACCCACAGGTGAACACCGACTATGAAAAGTTCAAGTTCAAGCGGGCATGGCAGACCGAGACTGAGTCTGTGGACATGTACTACGCGAGGCTGCGCCGGCTGGCCAGCAGCTGCCCATTCGCCGACCCGCGCGAGGAAATCAGAGACCAGATCATCGTGGGGTGCAAATCGAAACTACTCCGAAAGCTCATCCTCAGGCAGCCGGGGATCACTCTAGACGCCATTCTTGTCCTCGCCCGCTCCCACGAACTGTCGGATTCCAGAGCGGACGAAATGGAGCTGGCGCTACGGTCTCCCATAGCCCCGCAGGCCGTGCCCAAAATGGCGCCCATCAAGGAAGAAACCGTTGACGCAATTCAAAGAAGGCCGTCGGGCGGAAGACCCAGGCAGTGGCAACCCAGAGACACGCAGTGTGCATACTGTGGTGGAGACCATGCCGCGACCGCTGTATGCAACGCAAAAGGAAAGACATGTTCGAAGTGCGGCAGGCTCAATCATTTCGCCGCCGTGTGCCAAGGAGGAAGATACAGACCCAATGCACAGAGGTCGCGTGGCGGATTTGGGTCTCGATCAACGACATCAAGAGTGAGACAACTATCCCTAGAACCCGAGCACCCGCCTCCTGACACACAACCTCAAGGCCGGAGGCTGTATTACGAAGATGAGGAGGACGATGAGGTATATGTAGTGTCATATGTCAGCAGGATTGCCTCCAGGAAGAGGCCACCTCCCATGTGCACAATATCCGTGGAAGGCTCGGAAATCCGAGCATTCTTCGACACGGGGGCTTCCGTGAATGTCATGGACTCCGACCAATATGACCAAATGTCGCCCAAACCCAATCTCAACCCATCGAACGCCCGCATCTACACCTATGGAGGCACGGAACCCATGCCGCTACGCGGCGTCATCAGCACCACCATTCGCAACGGGGAGTACACGACAGAAGCCAAATTCCACATAACCGAAGGGAAGAAAGGTACTTTGCTTAGCTGCAACACCGCCGAAGACCTGGGACTGGTCTTCTTCGCCAACCAAGTTCACCAATCACACGCTGATAGCATGCTTGAAGAATTCCCTGCGCTCTTCAGTGGTCTCGGAAAGCTCAAGGGCAAGAAAGTCAAACTGCACATTGACACCTCCGTTCGCCCTGTCGCCCTGCGACATAGAAGAGTACCATTCAACCTCCGCGCCCAGGTGGAAGATGAGCTGAAGAAGCTCGAGGATCTCGACGTCATCGAGAAGGTATCGGGACCAACTCCATGGGTGTCTCCACTGGTGGTAGCACCCAAACCCAAGCAGCCTGGCGCCATCAGGCTGTGCGTCGACATGAGACTGCCAAACACAGCCGTGAAACGAGAGCGCCACATCACGCCCACCATGGACGACATCGTCGCTGATCTCAATGGGGCTAAGTGGTTCTCCAAGCTCGATCTCAATGCGGGGTACCACCAGTTAGAACTTGAACAGAGCAGTCGGTACATCACGACTTTCTCCACCCATGTCGGACTCAGGAGATACAAAAGACTGAGCTTCGGAGTGTCGTCAGCGGCCGAGGTCTTTCAGAACGCGATTAAAGAAGTTCTGTCCGGGCTAAATGGGGTCATCAACTTGAGTGACGACATTCTCATATACTCACACACGCTGGAGGAACATCATGCTCATCTCAGGGCCACCTTGCAGAGACTACAGGAGCACGGACTAACCCTCCACCGTGAGAAGTGCTCGTTCTACCAGGAAGCTGTAGACTTCTTCGGCTATCGATTCACGCGTGAAGGGCTCCGGGTTGACCCAAAGAAGGCGGAAGCCATCCAGAATGCCAGCACGCCCAGGAACTCTACCGAAGTGAGGAGCTTCCTCGGGATGGCCACGTACTGTGGCCGGTTCATACCCAACCTAGCTGATTTGGCCGAGCCCCTCCGCGCACTCACAAGACAGGATCAAGAATGGGAATGGACCTGTGCTGCAAACCAAGCCTTCCAAGACATCAAGGCAAGCCTCCTGGATAAAGCCACGATGGCTTACTTCCAGCCTCGTAGGAAGACTGAGTTGGTCGTGGACGCCAGCCTG
The DNA here is from genome assembly GCF_964261635.1 of Lissotriton helveticus. Classification (NCBI taxonomy): domain Eukaryota; kingdom Metazoa; phylum Chordata; class Amphibia; order Caudata; family Salamandridae; genus Lissotriton; species Lissotriton helveticus. The sequence continues at coordinate 1,577,332,537 of NC_136068.1, read as the reverse complement.
GTAGGACTCGGCGCAGTTCTACTGCAGGAGCATGGCCAGAACGAATGGAAGCCAGTCGCGTATGCGAGCAAGGCCCTCACGGACACTGAGACACGATATGCCCAAATCGAGCGGGAGGCACTAGCCATCAAGTGGGCCTGCATCCACTTTCACTTATATCTCTGTGGCCAACCATTCACCATCGTGACCGACCACAAACCTCTCCTACCCCTGTTCGCCGGGTCCTCCAGGCTTGCCCCCCCGCGGATTGAACGTTGGGCCGTTCAACTACAAGGCTACAATTTCACTCTAGTCTTCCGGCCGGGCGCTCACAATCCAGCAGACTACCTGTCCAGACACCCCGATGTAACCAGAAAAGCAACCCCGCTGGCGGATGGTCGAGTGGTGGAAGAATTTGTCCACATGGTGTCCATGGCCGCTTGCCCAGAGACTCTCACCCTGCAGGAGATCGGAGAAGCCTCCTCTGAAGACGAAACTCTGACCCGAGTCAAGAATGCCCTGGAGAAAGGAAACTGGACCCGATTTCTGGAGGGTGCACAAGGGCTTCGACCGGAAGTCAGCCATGCCAGACGACAGCTGTGGCAGGTCCGACATGAGTTGAGCGTGGGCGATGAAGGCGTCATACTGCGAGGACATCTCATTGTGATTCCGACAAGTCTTCAACAACAGACACTTGCGATCGCTCACACAGGACACCAAGGGACCGCCAAGACGAAAGCCCGTCTGCGAAACAAAGTGTGGTTCCCTGCCATGGACCGAATGGTGGACGAAATGGTGCGTTCCTGCCATGCCTGCACCATCACGGGGTCAGATCCAGCTCCGGCCCCAGTCATCACCGAAGAGGCGGCAACCACCCCCTGGACTCAGCTGAGCATAGACTTCGGGAGTTTCCCTGATGGCCGGCACACGCTGGTGGTTGTAGACTCATTCTCAAAGTTCCCAGTCGTGGAATTGCTATCGTCCACGGCATTCGGACACGTCAAGAAAGCGCTAGACCATGTCTTTGCCACAATGGGGCTCCCAGAGGAGGTAAAATCGGACAATGGACCCCCATTTCAGGGGCGAGAGTTCCAGGCGTACCTGGAAGGTCTCAGGATAAAACACCGAAAAATCACACCGTTGTGGCCGCAAGCAAATGGCGAGGTTGAGAGGCTCATGCGGACCCTCAACCGGGCGCTCCGCATCGCTGTCAACGATGGCGAAGATCCAGAAACAGCACTGGACCAATTCCTGAGTGCCTACCGACAGACTCCTCACAGCACCACGCACTGCGCACCTGCACATGTTCTATTCAAAAGGGCGCCGAGAGGAAACATCCCTACGTCCTCCGCATGGACCCCGGAAGGGAGGGACAGCGCCGCCATCCAGGCGAGGAGGACTGTCACCAACCAGAAGGCAAGTGAGAAGAGACATGCAAGACATCGGGGACTGCAGGAAGGGGACACCGTGGTGGTGCATGATCGGCACCCCGGCTGGAAATTCAGAACCCCGTTTGAACCGGAAAGATGGATCGTTGAAAAGGTTCAAGGAACAATGGTGACGGCCCGTCTTGGCCAGCAGACCGTCACCCGCAATGTGTCCTGCTTCAAAAGAGTGGGGACGCCGAACGGTGATCTCAGAGACGTGGACGAAATCATTGATGCCGGCTCAGGGGGTCTGGATGATGTAAGAACAGGGGACCAAAACTCAGCGCCTCTCCAGAACCAGGACCAGCCACGGGAAGACAGACGACAACCTGTCAGGCCCCAAAGTGAGTCACCCGGGCATACCCCTTCTGCCCGGTACGAAGAAACAGCCCCGGCCGGGGCTGTTGGGTCTCCCGTCCGGCAACACCACCGATACCACCTGCGGCCCAACCCTGGGCCAAGCCAAAGATTCCGAGACTTTGTATGCACGTCCCCATAGCCAGGTGTGCGGGCAACCTGAAGCATTAACTAAATTGAAGGAGGGATGTAGAGAGCCACCCGGCCTCTGGACAACATTGTAACTACCTACATACATGCACGCCTTCACCCTCGGGACGGGCACGCCCCGGGGGATATAATAAGCGAGCGGAAGACCGCTCGGGGTCTTTCCGGCATACCCTTACTCTAGTGTGTGTGCTTTACTTTTGTCCCAGTATACTGCGTGCGAGGCCCTGACCTCGCACACCACACGCAGCTCATCACGAGCTGCCTGTGATCGCCTCCATCAGGCCCTGTATATTAACATCTTCACACTTTGGCGCTGCCCCTGCACAGCACTAGCTATCTGTCCTCAGCTCTTTATAAGTTGAGATCACCTTCACCAGCCCCTGCATATAAAGGCTTCACTCTTTGGCGCTGCCCCTGCGCAGCGCTGGCTATCTGTCTGGTGCGCAGCTCTTCATTAACTGATAACATACACCGGCCACTGCATATAAAGGCTTCACTCTCTAGCTCTGTCCCCTGCCCTGCACTCACTGTCTGGTCTGCGCTCTTCATGAGCCGTGATAACTTACACCAGCCCCTGTACTTGTACAAGGCCTCTCTTTCCTATTTCTACTTGTAAAATGATGGTATGCCTTGATAGTAAAGCAGTATTGTTTGCAGGGAAGCTGACCGACCTGCCAAATGTATTCAAGACGGAGAGATAATGATGGAACCTACACCTTTAGATGATTAGCTTGTTCTGCAGCACAAGCACGGTATACTTCCAGGGCCGGACTGGCAACTGAAAGCAGCCCTGGCAAATTTTGCCAGACCAGCCCCCGTCCGGCACGTAGCGAGCGAGAGAGCCCAATCCCTACTAGGGGGGTTTGGGGAAAATTTTGGAAAACAACAGACCAAAAAGGTGAATTTTACAGCACATTTTTCATTACATATTCAAATTGAATCAACTTTCAAAGCACAGTAAATAGTAGTTGATGACCTTAAAGAACATCAGGTTACCCACCCAGTCATATGTACCCATAGACATTCTTTGAGAGAGCACCAAAAATAGACACAAGTAGTGAATCAGAGAGAACAAAGTAAAAGTGAGAGTAACATTTTGTGGTTTCTCTGATAGAAACGTGTACCCACAGCAAACAAGACATGTCACAAAGACTACATACGTGGGTAATCACATGCATGGCCACTCTATTATGGCATAGTTGTTCTAGAAGCAAGGATAAGTACATATGTTCAGCTGCTTTGAAGTGACAGGTCATGACTGCATGTTTGGGGGCATGTCTGGCAGCTAAACGTTTTCATATCAAAATGGTGAACACTGCATGCAGTCTCATGGAGTGCACCGTGTTAGTAAACATTCTCTGGTCGCTTTCACTCCTGCAGTGTGTGCATTGTCTGGTGGCACGATCTCCCAGGAAGACCCACACACATACACTTCACATTTGGGGACTGTGGCTGTTGAAGCCTTTCATGTAACCGTGTGTAACAATAAAAAAACACTGCTTATAGGTTCATGTGCTGCACTATTTTAAGGCTATGGTCACACTTTTTATTACCACCTTAGGCAGAATGTGGAAGGTGACATATAAGGGTATTTACAGAGGTAAACTAACCCCATAGCCAAAGAATGAAAAAAATCCATACATATGTCTCTCTGTTTCTCTCTCTCTCTCTCACACTTCTCCCCTTTCTCTTCTCTCTCACACACACACTCACTCTCGCTTGCACGCACACACCCCCATTGTGTAAGCGTGTTTCTGCTTCCCACTCAAACATACGAACAGAAACAATATGGCTTTTGCACACACGTAAATACATACATACTTTGTCTCGCTGTCACACACACACAGATTTGCACCTCTGTCTCGCACTCACACACTAACAAAGACACATTACTTCCCTCTCCCTCATTCCCCATCCCTTCTACACAGTGAAACACCTGTATGTCTAAGCCTGGCCTGCCATTATTACACCCACCGTATGGTAATGCTTGTGATATCTGCACGGATCAAACCAGACCCAGTGTCGCATGGACAGTATCTGGTCGCACAAGCATCTTTCTTCCCCACTGGCTGAACTACTGAGGCAAATCACGTTTATGTGGCTTCTGAGTTTAATTGTTGAACATTAAAGAATGTATAATTTGCGACCATAACACACAGCAGCCATTTCTGCATTTTTAATACAACCATTTCGATTTTGAGAGGAGTAAACATCTAAACATGTTTTGCCTTTGGAACCTTAATGGGATTTACCCCATCTGCTGAGAGCTAAAAGCGTTTACAGAAGCAGGAAGAGTTTCTCTCCTAAACGGGACACACATACAGATAAGTGGCATCTGAAAAAAGCATTAGCAATGCAATAGGTCTCGTATTTGCTAGAGTTTAAGCTATTGGCATTATAAATAACAATGCTTTTTATTTATGTGTTTTGAAAACCAACACATAAATAAAAAGCATTCTCATTTACAATGCCAGTAGCTCAAACTCTCGGAAATGCGAGGCCTATTGCATTGCAAATGCTTGTTTTTTTGCACATGCCATCAGATTAGGCCTCAATCTGATGGTAAGTGCAAAAAAGATTCATTGGGCCTGTAATTTACTTTCGGTGGCCGCGGCCGCCTCCCCACTGCAGTCCCGAGAGGCTGAGGCAGCAATCACAGTAGCCTAGGCCGTGATTAAAGTAGGAGAACACACAAAGCAGCCAGCCAGCCTGCTGTATTAGCTTAGTGCAGTTCTCCTACTTTATTCGGGACCTCAGCCTGGCAGCCTGGCCGCCCGCACCATGCGCACCAAATCAAAAATTGTAATCATGATGATGATTGATTCATCATCATAATTACACATTTTGATTTATTGCCTGCACCCGCGACGGTCCTGTGAGAGGCTGAGCTGAGTGCACAACTCAGGCTGAGGGGCCTAGGGCGGCAAAAGGGGAAAACATTTATACCCATACCTGGCGGGGGGTTACTTTTGGGCGGATTTAAGCCCACTGTGCGCACGGGCATCTCCCTTCTAAAACACAACACCATACAAAGATGACTAAAAGCCACACAGTTTTTTGTTTTGAAGACGCAGTGGTCCCGAGCCGGCCTCTGGATATGGTGCTATTCTGCTCTGTAGACACCTTTCTACATTATAGTCTCAAAGTTGTATTCCCAGAATTTACAGTTGTAATAAAGTAAACTCTGCCTAATCTTCACAGAGCCTGGTATTTGAGCGTCATTTGGCAGAGGTCGCTCTGCCGAGTCTTTGACGCCCTACAGTGTTTCCTTGCTCACTATAAAGATGGATGGACACGATGATTATGTTGAAAAAGGTTTATTCCAGTAAACCGGAACACAGCAGAGCAACAACTCCACTCTCTTCCTTCGGCTCTCCAACAACAGCTCCACGATCTAGAACACCACATAAGTGGAAGCTTGATTCTCATTGCATGGGCACACCTTGACATTGATGATGGAGGTGTTGAACATAGGTGGGTTCCCAAAATCTCTTACTATCACATGTACATCATACACCCCTGCCTCCAGATATGCGAGCTGTAGACTGAGCTGTGCGTCAGTGCCATTGATTCACGAGATGGTCCAGCTCCTCTTGGCCAGGGACGATGGGGGTAGTTCGGAGTTGAAGGGTAAGCCGTTGGGCTTTCGGTCGGCGTCGGTGGCTGTGATGGTGATGGTGTGTGCATTGGGCCTCTCACAGATCTGGGCTTCCTTTGGTATGAGTTCTGGCGCATTGTCATTGATATTTAGATGAGGTAGATCTGCAGCTTGCCTGTGCCACGTTTTTGTGGGATTCAGAATGCCAAGCAGAGTTCGACATTATTAAACGTGCAATTGTAGAAGCTCCTGCACTCAAAGGTTTTGACCCAGAATTAGAGAATGTTGTCACTGTAGATGCCAGCAATAAAAGATTGGGTGGTGAGTTATCCCAAATAAGATCTGATGGCAAAGAAAATATTGTAGGTTATGCTTCACGTGCATTGTCTCTCTCAGAAGAGAAATTCTCTGTTATTGAGAAGGAGACTCTAGCATGTGCATGGGCTATGTACCATTTTAGATCATTTGTGTGGGGTAAGTCTTGTTTAATAAGCACTGACCACAAACCACTAGTTTAGTTACTCACTACAGAAGATATTCCTAATGCCTCCGTTAGGATTGCCAGATTGTCCTTGCGGTTACAGGATTACAATTACCAAATTGTATATGTGCCAGGTAAAAAGAATGTAATTGCTGACTTTTTGTCAAGATTGCCAATTGACATGTATGAAATTAATGTGACACCTCTGATTTACAAGTTGAATAAGTTGCTTTAGTTCTGAATAGACGATTGTTCAATTTTAATGAGAAAGCGTGGTCGAACTGTTATAGAATTGATTCAACTTTACAACAATTATTGTTATTTATTAATAAAGGATGGGCTTGCTAAAGCAAACTTCCTGACATATTAAAAGCTTTCTGGGAAGTTAGACAAGAACTGTCCGTCACTAATGGTTCTGTTTTCAGAGGTGATAAAGTTGTCCCTCCTAACTCTTTGAGATTGAAGGTTGTAAAACTTTGTCATGAAGAACACTGTGTGGTGTTGTTAAAACCAAACAAAGGGTCAAGCAATGGTTTTGGTGGCCTGGCATTGATGTTTTAATTGAAAGAGTTGTTCGGGATTGTTTACCTTGCTGCAATTCTGACAAGTCTTTGGTTACTTTGAGACCAAAATTGGGTGAGTCTTTTGTTCCCAGCAAAGCGTGGCACACTATTGCAATTGATATTATGGGTCCCATTGGTACTGAGAGAAAGTATGTGATTGCACTCATTGATACATTTTCGAGATGGCCAGTTATCAAAGTAGTGAACAAGATCACTTCAGAGGAAGTATTAAAGTTTCTTGACAGAACTTTTATTGAGGAAGGTTTGCCGGTCCAAGTTATTTCAGATAACGGAGTTCAATGTTTTTCTAACATAATCTAGGAATACTTCAAAAGGGCTGGTATTAAACACAGGACCACGTCCCACGTACCGGCACCCGCGATTAAGCAGTACTGCATCCTTACTATCGGTTATCGTACCCGACTATCTTGAACGTCCCTATATTCCCGATTGTGGTCCGCCTGACGTTCTTTGACTGACCAAACCTTGGCCCTTCTTCAGTCTTACACAAGCACATTGTTACCGGAATCGAATCCAAGCTGACCCCCAACAGGTCACAGCAACAGCCTGCCCGGAAATTCCTGTGATTGGGTACACAACAAGCCTTGAACCCCTTGGCTTCCCTCTTGGCAAATGAGGCTGCTTTACTATTAGGCATACATTAAATGTCCTGATGAGACCCGTAGAATGTGTTAAACGGATCGAAACGCCGTCGACAACTATGAGCACCTTACACACATGGAATGATTTATTTGCCCAGTAAAAGTGTGAAGGTGTCAATATTGTTCTGTTTTATACAGGGCCGTTTCTAGGTGTTTTGCCGCCCTAGGCGAGAATTGAAAAATGCCACCCCCTCCCTTTTACGAACATCACTCTGTCCCCCTGTCATCCAGGCCTCTGCAGTTTCTCACTCTATATACACTTTCATTCTTTCTGTGCCAACAAAATCGTTTGGCACTCTTTGAGAACTTCAACTGCCAGTTATAGTGGCAACTCTGCTCGTTTTGCGGCAGAGTAGACTGGCCTTGGTGACTGGCCCATCCCTATACCAGGCTGTCATCTCATCATTTTCCATCTCATTAAAGGGTGAGCTCAGGAGCCTCTTTGACCTCACTCGATCCTGTAGCACGATGTAAGAGGGTGTAGAGAAAAATCTAGAAGTGAAAAACTGAACCCTGCGCAGTGAAGACAGACAATTACCTGCCTCAGAGCCTAAGCCTGGAAGTAACTGCATGCTGCCTGAGGGTCCATGCAACAGCAGCTGAGGAGCAGTAGTGGTTTGATCATGGCAGCTGAAACCAGGAAAGTTGGGGAAAAAACTGTCTATGTGTGAGAGAGACAGTGAGTGCATGTGTGTGCATTTGTGTGTGTGTGATTGTGTGAGAGACAGAGAGAGAGATAGAGAGAATATGCGTCTGTGTGAACATGTGAGCATGTGTGTTTGTGAGTGGAAATGACACATTTCTGGCAATGGCATATGTAAAGTAATTCTTGGCAAAACTCTGACGCTGGCATACTAGATGTAATTGTTAATATAAGGGAAAACACCCAATTCATATTAGGTGCACCAATTGACATACACAGTGTATCCACTGCACATTTTTTATAAATGGGGTCCACGCCCGGGGAGCGTCAGGCTGCACTGGCTTGGCACACCAATGGCTATTGAGCCAATCAGTGTAAAATTTGACCCCATATCATTCAAAATGGTACCAGTGGAGAATCTCCCTGAGCCCTTATAGCAGAAGTCTATGAATATGATTGAAACCTGCACTGCTACCAACGGTGCTGTTTCTGATCTCTGTGCCTTTCGTACATAGTTGTGCCTTTTCATGTGGTGCTGTGGCTGGTAATGAGGAAGTAACTGGACATTGGGGCTGTAATTGGACAGCATAGCACGTTCATCTGGATATATATGCCCATGGGTTTATGATAGCCACATCCTTGTTATAATTGCAGATCTGTTGGAATATGTATAATAACTCAAACAGACTTGTACCTCCTTTAGCATTTTTGTTATTTTATTGACCATTTTATTTTTGCTCTTCAGATCATACGTTGCCGCTTATTGCACACCTGCTGCTGAGCCAATATATGCCAGGTCTGATTAATATTTTATGCAGAGGTTAGTATGGAGGTCGTCGAGGTGCTAGGTGTTTATTAAAGAAGGCTACGGCTCCTTAGCCGATGCGGTGCAACTTAATTGAAGCGGAACGTGTAGTACCGAGTTCAGTTGGCACCTCCCTAGGGCCCTGAAAATAGACTTTGAAGCTATTACCTTTATCGAATCTGACGCTGTCTTGATACGGCACCTTTAGTTCCCCCCGGGGAACACTGTTATTTTTTTCCTATTCCCTCCACTGGAGACGGCCTCCCCCAAATAGCAGCGTTTATTCGAAGTGTCAGAGCTGTGATGAGCTTAACCATAATTACCAAGCCCCCAAAGATAAACAACAGCAACACAAATGGATTGTTGCTCTCCCTTTACTTTAGAAACCTCTTTCGGGTAACAAGACGGGCTGTGTTTAACTTTCTCCTCCACTGCATTCCTAAGCTGTTGCAAGAAAGTGACAGGCGATCTCAAACTCGTGTTTTTGCCGCCCTCCCCCTTTTGTCGCCCTAGGCGGCCGCCTAGTTTTGCCTAATGGCAGAAACGGCCCTGGTTTTATAATCAAAACTGTGCGATTAACAAGTTTACAGAACGTTAAGCTATTGCCTAAGCCCTTTTGTTTGTTCTATTTAATTGTTCCCTGTCCTGATATTTCTTGTGTGATTGACTGGGTACAGGATTGTGCCCTGTCTTGTATATTGTGTGTTATTCATTTTTTACATTGACTGAAAAGTAAATATCAAGACCTCTGCCCGGCTGGGCATGTCGCTTTCAAATATAGCAACAACTTTGTCTATATTTATTGATTAAGCATTAATATTTGTAAGGGACCACTGTTCCCAATAACCATAGAACATAACGGTTTCTTAGATGACTTATTGTTACAATCATTTACATTCCAAATAAAATATTCTTTAGGATTCAATTTATGTGAATTGTCACAAGAATCATTGATGGTCACAAGAATCATTGATGGTAATTTTCTTGATGCCCTCTTCACCATCATTAGATTCATAGTCAGGTTCATCTAAACATTTAACTCTTCTACTACTCCCTTTTCTCTTGCAAGCGTTGGTGAAGTGACCAACAATCCCACAAATGGAACAACATTGCCTTAAAGCAGGACACATTTTACTTGAAGCTAAATGTGAAGGACTATCACAGCGAAAACATCTAAAATTAGTATTACGACTATACTCTTTCTTTTTATTAAACTCAACTTTGTGTTTGACTGGAATAGTTGTTTTTGAAGTTGATCCTTTAGTTTTGATCTTGCTAACAACTTCAGCTGAAGTTTCTACAACAGCAGCATCTTGTTTAAGTAATTTGGTGCTACGGCTAGACATTTCAGCTTTTCTGATGATACTAAGAATATCTTTCAATTCAGCATCTCCATTTATCCACAATCTGTCTTGTACAGCAGGAACTTTATTATGCATGACTACTTGATCTCTGATAAATTGATCAACTAAATGATCAAACTTACAATCAGCAGCAAGTTTCCTAAGAGCTGAAACATATTGATCAATAGTTTCATTTGTTTCTTGCTTCCTTTGAAAAAAACGGAATCTCACAATACCAATACAAACTTTTGGAGCGAAATAGGTATCAAAATCATTCACTATAGCATCAAATACATTGACATCACCACCCCCTAATGCTTTGGACATTTCCTCATAAGCTTTAAGCCCTCCTGGACCTAAAGAATGTAGTAAGAGTTTCTTTTTCCTTTCAGTTGCCATTTTCGCATCTTCATCGATAGTGGCAATAAAGTTAAGGAAATAAGCTTTCAATTCTGACCATTTCATACATGGTTCGGATCCTGCTGGCCAGAATGCTTGAGGGGGCTGTATAGAATACCTTTAACTTGTCATGCTGAAGAATTGAAAAAATAAATAAAGCTATGAATAGATATTTGAATATATTGCGATACAAGAAATAATGCACGTTGACTTATTCAATCAAGCTGATTTGTACATCACTATGAAAATCAAGTAGAAATGGTTGCCTTAAACTGAATACTTAATTTGATGTGCGCAATGGTGTGCGCATCACCGTACTTCAAGGAGAAGAAAATACTTCATCTGGTGTGCACATCACCGTGTACATAAAGCATAACAACACTGTACAAATTAATAAACAATTTGGTGTGCGCATCACGGTATATCCTGGTTTTACAGTAGTGCTAATGATGAATTATTAGGTGTGCGCTTTTAAGACTCTCCATCCGATGGGCACATAACCGTGTACATTAAGCTTAATACACTATGGAAGTAATCATTTAATTTGATGTGCGCTTCCCCGTTTAAATTCCACAGATGCACTAATTTAAATAAGCAGGTGTGCGCAATAAACTGGTGTGCGCATCACTAAAAACAACGTTTGTGCCAGCAACCAAAATGGCGGCACGTAGAGGTCACGGAGCGTGACTCAGGCGTAGAAGCGCAGCCGTAACAACATCAGGTCCAGGCTGACGAGGACTGAAGAATGGAGAACGTCGGAGGCAAACTCTCCTGGACTTTCATAGAACTCGAGCAAGAGCTGAGGTAAGACAATCGCGAGTAGACAGTTTAAAATTCAAATCCCATACTCTTAGCCAATTTGGAAAGATGGACGGACACGATGATTATGTTGAAAAAGGTTTACTCCAGTAAACCTGAACACAGCAAAACAACACCTCCACTCTCTTCCCTCGGCTCTCCAACAACAGCTCCACGATCTAGAACACCACATAAGTGGAAGCTTGGAGCGAGAGCATAGCGCGAGATCAACGTGGGCAGGACAGCGAGGTTGAATCACTCCCAACCGATGCGGGACGATCGCTGATTCACGAAATCGCCACAAATTATTAGGACAGAAATCTTGACAAGGTCCGATGTAGTGTAGGTTTGTTTCACTGCAAGTCGCCAATTTGTAAAGACGGACGGACATGATGATTATGTTGAAAAAGGTTTATTCCAGTAAACTTGAACACAGCAGAGCAACACCGCCACTCTCTTCCCTCGGCTCTCCAACAACAGCTCCACGATCTAGAACCCCACAAGGGAACATCGTTTAGAACGCGGTGTTTACACCGCAGTGCCTTTATAACGCTGCCATTGCGCTGGATGGCGCTGTTGGGCAAGGAATGTTGTAATTTTATATTCCAACACCTTCCCTACTGTTACGTGGACTGGTGTTGGAATATAAAATTATAAGATTCCAAAATCCGCGCCCTCCAACGCAAGTCGTTGTAACGACTTGCGTTGTAATGCCCACGTTGTTAAGTACCGTGATCTTTTAGATCGCGTTGTACTGACATACATCCACACCACATGAGTGAAAGCTTGGAGAGAGAGCATAGCGCGAGAGAAGGAACACAATGACATCACCAAAACTACAAATGATAACATAAATACATAACACTCACCCTTCATAAAATTGCGCTGCTGAGCGGAAAAGTGGTTTACGTTGAAATAAAATAACCACTTCAAAACTCGTTTTTTTATCAACCAACAAATATCGCCTTAATTTAACCGAGATTACTGGTCCTCATTTCATCGATCCTGAGAGGTTGCGGGGGCCCCTCAGCCTGAGTTGTGCGCTCAGCTCAGGAATGGGTAGCTCATTAAAGGCTGAAGAAGGCGCTAGCAGGCGAGAGGCATCAGCATGCACACAGAGCTGTGCATATACCCATAAGCAGGGTCTAGCGGTTCGACTCCCGGTATATGAAGGAAGCAGTGACAAGTGCTCGGGGAACATCCTTTACAACGCGGATGTTACACTGCAGTTCCCTTACGACGCAACTTTTACAACGCAAGTTGTAACAACGAATTGCGCTGGGGGGCGCTCCAGGATAGTAAATAGTTTAATTTACTATCCAACTCCTTCCCTACTATCCATGGGGACTGGAGTTGGAATAGTAAATTCAACTATTCACTATCCAGCCCCCAACAACGCAAGTCGTGGTAATGACTTGCGTTGTAAAACATGCGTCGTAAAGTACTGCGATGTAAAACATCGCGTTGTAACGACGTACATCCCAAGTGCTCTTATCATCCCTTTCTCCCTCCCCCAAGAGTGGGCACAGATCCTTGCCTGACCTGTGAATCCCCTGATGGCCCCTGGTCCAGCATCCCCCTGAATAGCGCAATTATTGAACTGTCCCAGGCACACTGCACTGCATACAAAGACCGCACAGGCATAGGGCTCCTACTTCCAGAAGTAAAGCCCTCAAATATTTGGGAACTTTTGTTGAATATAAATCCGAGTGTAGTGTATCGAAGTAATAGCAGACAAATAACTGCGTAGGTGACGGTCATTTTAATTACGCTTAAATTCCACAATCCGAATTGTAGTCATGTTGGCTTTTAACATAGATATGTAATGCAGATATAACACGTAGCTCAATGAAGGTCATGTTTATTGCCTACATTTTGCATATTTAGTGAAGAGAAACATAGCTGGATGAGGGCCGAGACCGGAATTTTTCTCAGCAATGCCATTTTTATCTGAAATTGTCCACTGGTGTTAGTCATGTCTTAGTCTCCAAACATTTATTTTATAGCTGCCAAGGCTTCAGATCAGTATGTATGACATTTTCATAATTTTAGTGCAATTATGAGTGACATTTGAGCCATTATGAGTGACACTTCCTCGCAAGCAAAATAAAGCATTAAAGATAAGGGAATACACTCATTTTGGCAACGAGAAACTTTAAGAGGATCTTAAAATAACTGCACAGCACTAGAAATTAAAGTGCACCACTAACCTAGTACAGTACTCGGGTGGGGGTGGCAAGTGGTAACTAGTTTACTTACAAAATGTTTTGGGTGATCACATCTTCGGCCAGCTGGCCTCGCCGACTGACTCTGCAGCAGGCTTAGGATGCCTTGAACAACCATCCACAGCAATCATTTTCTGTTTAATGCCGCCTGTGATCGGTTATTTAAGGCAGCCTGTCCGAGTCCCCAAGTCCTCTCCTGGCAGCCGCTGCAACCGAACCGGACAGTCATCGATGTGGCGGTCGGTCACACAGGTCATGACTCCGACAACGCCCTGCACTCTCCCGACCGGGCTCAGCTTTATTGAACTGTCCGCGTACGGTCCGGCCTGTGCTAACAGTTGTCACTCAGCACTGCTTGAGACAGCACCAGGCCACTGTGAGAAGAGCCAGGAGCGCCACAATGATTGCGTCTGGCTGCCTTCATACTCTTGGACACCGCAGGCACTGTCTATTAGGAGGCAGTCCAGGTCGTCCCACTTGCTTCAGGTTTCAAACTGTAGACAACCTGCTGTTTTAGAGTTGAGTGAGGTTTTGTGCCATAACCATCTCTGTACAGCCTTGCTCATTTCGCTAAATAAATAGATTTTGTTACCTCACCTGCTGCATCTGAGTGCTACCTCATTATAACCACAGGGTTACTTCCACATTACAGTTGTTGCCAGACATTTTTATCTTGCTACAATAAAATTTTGCATGCATGCACGTGCTAAACTGACCATATAGTGCGTCACCGAAATCACTTACTTAGAGTTCAGAGACTGCAGCGGGGCCGTCCGTGATCATCCTTCCCTCACACCTCTTAGAAGACGTCATCAGAGGCAGGCCACCTCGCTCCGCACTGACTCCGCCTTCGGCCCTGGCCCCTGCTCACGAGTCACTCACAACAACACAGACAGGCAGCAATCAGGGCCGGTCTGGGAACTACAATCGGCCCCGGCAAAGTGCTCGGCGCCCACCCCCTCGCCTCCCCCACTGGGAGGGGGGAGGTTAGAGGTGCCGTTGAGCTCTTTGCTGGGCCGGTTTTCCACCGATTTTGGTACAGGGTCGATTTTGCAGCTATGCTACAAAAACGGCCCTGTAACAAAAATGGCCCCCAGGGGCCCAAAGGCGGCCCCCACCCGTGCGGCCCGGTGCCCGCTCTGGCCAGTCCAGGCCTGGCAGCAATCATTTAAATGGAATCCAGACCACCACCACCACTGCGCGAGGCGCGACGCCCGCCAACTGTTTGTGCCACCAATGCCATTTATGCCATTCCGAAACATTAATTGATTTGGTGCCGGAAAATCTCACCTGCTGTTGGTGCCAGACAGGGGGGCTACGTCGGCGGGCTAGCCTAGGAATAATTAAATTATGGTTGGCCGCACGCTCCAGTCAAAAAGTATGCACAGTGCCTCTGCTCGTCACACGTGATGCTGCAGGCAGACGCAGTCATGTGCAGTTTTAATTGCACGAGGCCCAATGCACATGCAGCAATGACAGCCGCACCCTAAAGAAGTGCTCAGACACAGCAGAGGAGGAGACAGTGCATCATTCTGCGCGCTGCGCACAGGCACCTCCTCCTCCTGAAAAGTTTGGTTGCACATCCAGGGCACGGGTCAATCAGGCTTGCTGCTGTTTTCCCTGCAGCTGCAGAGAGCGGACTAGGTCTGACTCCAGTTGAGTAGTAGAATTGAAAGTCTGACTGAGTGACTGTCTGAGTCTGACACACAGACTCAGACAGACAGTCAGTCAGACAGTGACTTCTCTCACGTGTCACGTCACTCACGGTCCGACGGTTGGACTGAAACTCGGCCCCCAGCCACAAAACCGGCCCCCTGTCGGAAAACCGCCCCCCACCATGTCCAGGCTACCGGTGGATTGCCCGGGGCCCGAAAGCACCAGTCCGGCCCTCTATACTTCTCACTGCTTATGCCATGACCTCCAGGCTGCCTTACAGTGATCTGTCAGCCTTATCTATCCTCCAGTGTCCTGTCTGATAGCCTTCCGTGATAGCTTGCTAAATAACCCCTACCTGCCTGCTTATCTATTTCAATGCATTTAACTGCGTGCACTGTACCACTAGTACATGTATGTCTAGCACCTTTTGCAGTATTATACCTCAAATGATACTTTGTTTTCTCTTATAACTGCACACTTGTCACTTTTTCCTCCTGTGCACTTTTTACTACCTCGTGTATTTTTGGCTGCTCACAATTTTTACTACCTCATGTATTTTGTTTGCTCACAATTGTCACTATTACCTTTACTACCTCATGTATTTTTGGTTGCTCACAATTTTTACTACCTCATGTATTTTGTTTGCTCACAAATGTCACTATTACCTTATGTAACGTAATGTATGCTTTTGTAATTTGCTCTTTTGTAATGTTTCTCATTATGTTTCATTTCTGTTCCTTTTGTGAAGCGCTCTGACACCTTCGGGTAAAGTCCGCGCTATATAAAAATGCATAAATAAATAAATAAATAAGTACATATAGCATGGAAAACTCTATCGTCCAATATATTGGCCTAGTGTTGCTCCCCTCTGTCAACTTGAATCGCTATTGTTACAGGTAGTATGAGCTGTTCCCTTCCCCTCAGGAATAGCCTTTGCATCAAATACCTTGCTCTGACTGCTTCCTGTACTTTAGTCTGCATGACGCAGATTGCAGCTGTGGCCCAGGTGTTAATGCCTGGATCTTGATGCTGACCGCAACACAGTGAGGCAGATAGACTTGTGGGGCGACTGAAGCCCTGGCCAAGACAACCGGGCTGAGGACTGGGACCGGTGACTGGGGAGTGGATGATCAGCACTGCAGGTTGAAAGAGAGGTATGTCTCTGATTGTGCCTCGCTGGGCCTTGGACACAGTGGCTGAGGATGGAGCTGTAGCCGTATCTGGAGGGACGTAGCTTGGAGATCCAATTGTCATCACAGTAGAACTTGCTCTGATCCCATCAGTGCCGCCATGTCCCCAGCAACCCCCAACTATGTGAAGCTGCCTCCAACATGGAAGAGGCAGTGGAGGTGGGTCTCGTCGGACACCGAAGACAGTGCTGACCTCCCAGGACAGATATTGAAAGGGGAATCCTCTACCAATAAGAGTAATCATGGATACTGCAACCACGAAGGCCTCTCTGAGGTTGTGATAATCTGAAATTCAGAAAAGTAACTCAACTGATGGCCTGAAGGAAGCCTGGACACCCCTCTGTTTGTGTTATCTGAGGGGCTGTTCTGTCGTACCCACATCAGCACATCTCATTGGACGCATAATTAACCCCTTCGAGGCTGATGACGGAGCGGTTCCGTCATCAGCATCGGTTGGGCTGTGCTGATGACGGAACCGCTCCGTCATCAGTACAGCCCTGGGGGGGAGCGCTGGCGCTCCCCCCCCCCTGTGCAGCGATCTTTTTTTTTTTTTGCAGGGGTGGCAGCGGAAGATTTTCCGCTGCCACCCCCTGGCCCCCCCACGCTTCCTGGTGATGTCAACGCGCACAGCGCGCGCCGACGTCATCAGGAAGTGCTGGACGCGCTGGAAGCCATTTGTTTCCAGCGCGTCCAGCAAAGAGGTGCGTGTTTGCTGCTCCGGTGGGGCGGGGGGGGGGGGGGGCGTTTTTCGGTGCCTTGAGGCATCGGGGGGGAGGAAACTGTGTTTCCTCTCCCCTGATGTCCCAATGCACGGCATTCCTGGTGCACGATCGCGCACAGCGTCGCGATCGTGCACCAGGAATGCCCCACTAGACACCAGGGATTGCTTGTGTTTGTTTTTTTTGTGCAGGAAGCGACCCCTTGGGCAAGGGTCGCTTCCTTAGGGGGCCAAATATTGTTTTAGACTTTTCTGCCCCCCCCCCCCGGGGCAGATCGGCCGTTTTGTTTGGCCGATCTGCACCCAGGGGGGGGCAGAAAAGCCCACTAGACACCAGGGATTGTTTTTTATTTATAAAGGAAGCGACCCCTTGGGCAAGGGTCGCTTCCTTAGGGGGCCAAATAATGTTTTAGACTTTTCTGCCCCCCCTTGGGGCAGATCGGCCGTTTTGTTTGGCCGATCTGCACCCAGGGGGGGCAGAAAAGCCCACTAGACACCAGGGATTGTTTTTTATTTATAAAGGAAGCGACCCCTTGGGCAAGGGTCGCTTCCTTAGGGGGCCAAATAATGTTTTAGACTTTTCTGCCCCCCCTGGGGCAGATCAGCCGTTTTGTTTGGCCGATCTGCACCCAGGGGGGGCAGAAAAGCCCACTAGACACCAGGGATTGTTTTTTATTTATAAAGGAAGCGACCCCTTGGGGAAGGGTCGCTTCCTAGTGGCCCTAATATTTTTTTAGACTTTTCTGCCCCGGGGGGGGGGGGGGGGGGGGGAATAGAAAAGCCCACTAGACTCCAGGGTTATTTTTTTTTATAGGGAGCGACCCCTTGGCCAAGGGTTGCTTCCTTGGGCCCATTTGTTTTCAGTATGTTCTGCCGTGTCTTTATTTGGCCTCTCTGCCCTCCGTAGGGTTGCTTCCAGGGGGCCCACGTTTATAATGATTTATAATCTTCCCCCCTTGGGGACAGACTCCCCATTTGTGACATACCCTGTGACATAGCCTGTTGTAATGTGTGTTGTTTTTGTTTCTTCTAATGTGTATTGGTTTTTTTCCTCTTTAGATTGTTGCAGTGTGCGGTTCTGTTACTGGTGGTTCTGTTGTTCTGCTGTTTCTGTAGTTGCATGTGTTTGGTAAGAGACCTTTTTTTTGTTCAATTGTAATGTAATTGTTTATTTTGCAAAGTGTGTAGTAATACGAGTATGTTTTGTTGCTGTTTGTTGTGATTGTAAAACATGTTTTGCATTTGTTTTTGATGTGTCCTTCTGTAGATGTAAGTTTTTTTTTCTTCTTTCTAGTGGGATATCGTTGCCTATTTGCTGTGTCTTTGCAGAGTAGGTGCTGGTGAGTGTAGTTGTGTCTTGTAAGTGAATTGTATATTTTTTCTAAATATATTTTTGTGTGAAAAAGTCTTACATTTTTATCTTACTTTGCGCAGTGTTGGGGTTGTTGAGTTGTTTGTGCAGACTCCTTTATTTGTAAGGATAATGGCTAGCCGCTGGATTACTGCTCAGCAAGTTGTTGGAATGCTTTTTGATTCTTCCTCTGACCATGGTCCAGAGTCTGATTCTGAGCCAGAGGTGGGAGGTGAAGATTCAGGTAGTGAATCAGGATTCAGGTAGTGAATCTACACATGGCTTCATCTGATGATGAAGACACTTTGAGTGCTGATGAAGCTACTTTTGGTGTGGATGATGTGCCTGTGGTTGGGGAGGACATTGCTGTGTTTACGGTTTGGGAGGACATTGTTGTGCCTGTGGTTGCGGAGGACATTTATGTGCCAATTGTGCGGCAAGAGACATCTGGGCTGCAGCCTGGGGCTGCTAGACTTCCAGTTGGTGTAGTGAGACAAGAGGCAGCTGGGCGGCGGCCTGCGGCTGCAAGACTTGATGATGAAAGTTCTGACCTCTGGGTTGCACCAGGCATGGTGCAGTCGGCATTGCCTGAATTTACTGGTGTTCCAGGGTGTAGGGTGAACACTGAAAACTTTTTGCCTATTGATTTTTTCAAGTTGTTTATGGATGATGTGTTTTTGGCAGAGATTGTAGAGCAGACTAACTTGTATGCTGAAAATATTTTGAGGGTGAACAGTGCCAGCCTTAATCCCCACGCTAGAGCTACCCGGTGGACTCCCACCAATTTGGAGGAGATGAAAATTTTTTGGGGTTTAACTCTTTTGATGGGCTTGCTTAGGAAACCATCAATGGCTTCATATTGGTCTACTAGTCCCTTGATGGCAACAGCTATATTTCCGGCAGTCATGAGTCGTGATAGGTATTTGCTTCTGCTGCGGATGATGCATTTTGTTGACAATAGTCTTGCTTTGCCACGAGATCACCCTGATTGTGACCGTCTTTTCAAGATTCGGCCTGTCATTGATCATTTGGTTGATCGATTTTCCGAGATCTTTTATCCTGGGAAAGAAATTGCAGTGGATGAGTCTTTGCTGTTGTTCAAGGGCCGCTTGGTATTTCGTCAATACATTCCTAGTAAGAGGGCACGCTATGGAATCAAACTGTATATGCTGTGTGACAGTGAGACTGGATATGTCTCTAATTTCATGGTGTACACTGGTAAGGAATCCAGGATTAACCCCCCTGGTTGTCCGTCGACTTTTGGAGTGACTGAGAAAATTGTGTGGGAACTTGGTCGTGGATTGTTTAACAAAGGCCATCATTTGTATGTCGATAACTTCTACACTGGTGTGCGGTTGTTCAGGGAATTGGCCAAAGTGGACACTGTTGCTTGTGGCACAATCCGCTCAAACCGTAAAGGTTTCCCAAAAGAACTTGTTTGTCGAAAGCTTGCTCGGGGACAGTGCAGTGCATTGCGTTGTGAGGAGCTTCTAGCTGTGAAGTTTACAGACAGGAGAGATGTCTACATGTTGACTACAATACATGATGAAAGCACTGAACTGCGGACTGTTTGGGGTCAGGTTGCAGAAGTGCGCAAACCTGTGTGCATACTGGACTACAATAAGTACATGGGTGGTGTTGACAGAGTTGATCAGAGGTTGGAACCGTATGCTGCTCTTCGTAAGGCTTACATTTGGTACAAGAAGTTGGCTATCCATCTTTTCCACTTGGTAACCTTTAATGCTTTTATTGTGTTCCAGAAATCTTGTCCCCAGTCAAAGTTGTCTTTTGTAAAGTTTCAGGAGTCTGTAATAGGCAGCCTTGTTTTAGCGGAACAGGCAAGTGTTCCTAGAGTTGGAGTGGTGGAGGATGTTGCCAGATTGAAAAGATCGCCACTTTCCTGATACAATTCCTCCTACAACCTCAAAAGACTTTCCCAGTCGGAGATGTAGAGTCTGTTGGCGAAGAGGTTTGCGGAAGGAGGTTCGCATGTACTGCCCCGACTGCCCTACAAACCCCGGGCTGTGTGTACCTGCTTGTTTTAGATTGTACCACACGCAAAATAATTTTTGGGAGTATCAATGAGTGGTAAAGTGAACTGGTTGGTCTTTATTCTGTAAAAGTTATTGTTCAGTTTCAAAGTTTGTATTTGTGTAGTCTTTTTAGATTTAGTTGTCGAGTTAGTAGATTTGTATCAATTTGCAATTTGTTTTTGTTTCTCTTTTATTTAAAAAAAAAACTAAAGTATGATGTTGGTTTGCGTGTAGTGTCCATTGTCTGACTGTGTGCATGGTTTGGCGCTTGGCTGCCGGTGTCTGTGGACTGGTGCTTGTCTGGCGGTGTCTGCGGACTGGTGCTTGACTGGCGGTGTGCGTGGTCTGGTGTTTGGTTGGCGGTGTGCGTGCTCTTGCGCTTGCCTGGTGTTGTGTTTGGATTTGTCTTTGGCTGGTGGTGTTCGTGGAGTGGAGCTTGGCTGGCGGTGTGTGTGGAATTGTGCTTGGCTGGTGGTGTGTGTTGAGTGGCGCTTGGCTGGTCGTGTGTGTGGAGTGGCGCTTGGCTGGTGGTGTGCGTGGAGTGGTACTTGGCTGTCTGTGCACGGAGTGGTGCTTGGCTGGTGTTGTGTTTGTGGAGTGGCGCTTGGCTGGTGGTGTGTGTGGAGGGGCGCTTGGCTGGTGGTGTGCATGGAGTGGTACTTGGCTGTCTGTGCACGGAGTGGTGCTTGGCTGGCGGTGTGTGTGGAGTGGTGCTTGGCTGGCGGTGTGTGTGGAGTGGCGCTTGGCTGGACGGTGTGCGTGGAGTGGTACTTGGCTGTCTGTGCACGGAGTGGTGCTTGGCTGGTGTTGTGTTTGTGGAGTGGCGCTTGGCTGGTGGTGTGCATGGAGTGATGCTTGGCTGGTGGTGTGTGTGGAGTGGTACTTGGCTGTCGGTGTGCGCTGAGTGGTGTTTGGCTGGCGGTGTGCATGGTCTGGTGCTTGGATGGTGGTGTGGGTGGACTGGCGCTCGGCAGGCGGTGTGTGAGTAGTTACTTTCTGGTGGTCACTACACACACTGCTAGTTGAGTGACACTCCACACAGTCCATCATTTTGTGTAGTTGCAGTGTCAGAAATGTGGGCGTGTGAAAGTGATGGGCCCTTGAATGGCGCTGTTTGCTGGTGTGAGTGTTGGAATGTGATGGGTCCGCGGCTGGCGGTGTGAATGTTTTGTATGTGTTACGCGTACGAAAGGTGTATGAATGGCCTGTAAAGAGGTTGGTGCCTTGACGTGGCTTTACAGCTCACGAGCTGTGAGTCAGTGGTTCAGTTTATCATACTTTCAATTATACACAGTGTATTTCATTTTTGTGAAATTACTTGCGTATACAATTGTATGTACTGAATCATCACTCACCCTCGTGCCAAATCCAACCAGTATGTGTGTGTGCTTGCGGATTAGATGGGTGTGCAGTAATAATTGTTTTTTTTCTCTTTCTGCAGTAGGGTGTACCTTGTCCCTTATTGTGATTGTTGTTATGTGTTGCTTTTCCATTCGGATGGTGTCAATGGTCTGGTTTGTATCAGGTATGAAAGGTGCGTGAATGGCCTGTAAAACGGTTGGTGCCTTGTCGTGGCTTTACAGCTCACGAGTTGCGAGTCACTGGTTCAGTTTTTATGCATTTATTTATTGACAGAGCATTTCATTTTTTTGAAATATCTTGTTAATACAATTTTATGTACTGAACCATCACTCGCCCTCGTGCCAAATCCAACCTGTATGTGTGTGTCTTTGAGGAATAGATAGCCGCGCTTGAATGTTTGACTTTTGAGTAACTCTGTTAAGGTGTGGTATCCTTTTAGTCGGGAGAGCAAGGGGAACGCAGGGTGGTAGGACTTTTTTGCCGGCACGGCGATCCCACGCCAAAAAGTTTGGAAAAGTGCTATTTTTACCTATTTTTAAGGTTTGCAAGGAGTTCTGGGTAGGAAAACATTGGGGGACCCACGCATGCCATACCTCCCTGGACTCTCCGGGGTGTCTAGTTTTCAGAACTGTTTGGGTTTGCTACTTTCCAAAGAATACCACCCAGCCCCGGGCCAAAAACTCAGGTGCCCCCCCCCCAAATCAAATTTATATTGCTTCAGGGTATTTTAAATTCACCACCGTACGATTTGGACCTTTCCTGTTGCAGCCCCTATGGCTACCCACGCAAGTGAGGTACCGTTTTTATCGGGAGACCTGGGGGAACGCTGGGTGGAAGGTAATTTGTGTGAGCCCAGTGATGCCACGCTTTCCCAGACTACAACGTGTGAAAAAATTTATTTTTTTTCTGCTAAAATTGAGGTTTGCAAGGGATTCTGGGTAAAGGAACGTTGGAGGATCCACGCAAGCCATACCTCCTTGGAAGCCCCCGGGTGTCTACTTTTTAGAAATGTGTGGGTTTGGTAGGTTTACATAGATGGCTGTCTCGCACGGGGCCAGAAACCCAGGTAACCCTTCTTGCAAAAGCTGGTGAATTTAACAATGGTGAAAATGTCAAGTCCACCAGCTTTTGCAAGAGGGGTTACCTGATTTTGGCCCCGTGCGAGACAGCCATCTAGGGAAACCTACCAAACCCACACATTTCTGAAAAGTAGACACCCGGGGGCTTCCAAGGAGGTATGGCTTGCGTGGATCCTCCAACGTTCCTTTACCCAGAATCCCTTGCAAACCTCATTTTTTCCTTGGAAAAAATCAGTTTATTCACACGTTTTAGTGTGGGAAAGCGTGGCATCACTGGGCTCACACAAATTACCTCCCACCCAGCGTTCCCCAAGGTCTCCCGATAAAATGGTACCTCACTTGCGTGGGTAGGCATAGTGGCTGCTTTAGGAAAAGGCCCAATTCATACTGTGGAGACCAAAACATTACCTTTAGCCAAATAATCTTATTTTTTGAGGGGGTCACCTGAGCTTTTGGCCCGGGGCTTGGCGGGCATCTTTGGAAACTACCAAACCCAAACAGTTCTGAGAACTAGACCCCCGGGGGAGTCCAGGGAGGTATGGCATGCGTGGGTCCCCCAATGTTTTCCTACCCAGAAACCCCTGCAAACCTGAAATTTTGGTATAAAAACCCACTTTTCCGTACTTTTTTGGGTGGGATCTCGCTGCCGGCACAAATGTCCTACCACCCAGCATTTCCCTTGTTCTCCCGAGTAAAATGATACCTCACTTGTGTGGGTGGGCCAAAGGCATGTGACTCAGGCTGGGGGGCTTAATTTGTAAAACTTAAATATGACTAAAAACTACTTTTTTCAAAATTCATTTTTGGCGTGTTCTGCTTTGGGGCACCCACACAAGTGAGGTATCCTTTTACTCGGGAGAACAAGGGGAACGCATGGTGGTAGGACATTTTTGCCGACACGGCGATCCCACGCCAAAAAGTTTGGAAAAGTGCTATTTTTACCTAATTTTAAGGTTTGCAAGGAGTTCTGGGTAGGAAAACATTGGGGGACCCACGCATGCCATACCTCCCTGGACTCTCCCGGGTGTCTAGTTTTCAGAACTGTTTGGGTTTACTACTTTCCAAAGAATACCACCCAGCCCCGGGCCAAAAACTCAGGGCCCCCCCCCCAAATCAAAGTTATATTGCTTCAGGGTATTTTAAATTCACCACCGTACGATTTGGACCTTTTCCTGTTGCAGCCACTATGGCTACCCACGCAAGAGAGGTACAGTTTTTATCGGGAGACCTGGGGGAACGCTGGGTGGGAGGTAATTTGTGTGAGCCCAGTGATGCCACTCTTTCCCAGACTACAACGTGTGAAAAAATTGATTTGTTTCTGCTAAAATTGAGGTTTGCAAGGGATTCTGGGTAAAGGAACGTTGGAGGATCCACGCAAGCCATACCTCCTTGGAAGCCCCCGGGTGTCTACTTTTCAGAAATGTGTAGATTTGGTAGGTTTCCCTAGATGGCTGTCTCGCACGGGGCCGGAAACCCAGGTAACCCCTCTTGCAAAAGCTGGTGAATTTAACAATGGTGAAAATGTTAAGTTCACCAGCTTTTGCAAGAGGGGTTACCTGGGTTTTTGGCCCCGTGCGAGACAGCCATCTAGGGAAACCTACCAAACCCACACATTTCTGAAAAGTAGACACCCGGGGGCTTCCAAGGAGGTATGGCTTGCGTGGATCCTCCAACGTTCCTTTACCCAGAATCCCTTGCAAACCTCATTTTTTGCTTGGAAAAAATCATTTTTTTCACACGTTTTAGTGTGGGAAAGCGTGGCATCACTAGGCTCACACAAATTACCTCCCACCCAGCGTTCCCCAAGGTCTCCCGATAAAAATGGTACCTCACTTGCGTGGGTAGGCATAGTGGCTGCTTTAGGAAAAGGCCCAATTCATACTGTGGAGACCAAAACATTACCTTTAGCCAAATAATCTTATTTTTTGAGGGGGTCATCTGAGCTTTTGGCCCGGGGCTTGGCGGGCATCTTTGGAAACTACCAAACCCAAACAGTTCTGAGAACTAGACACCCGGGGGAGTCCAGGGAGGTATGGCATGCGTGAGTCCCCCAATGTTTTCCTACCCAGAAACCCCTGCAAACCTGAAATTTTGGTATAAAAACCCACTTTTCCGTACTTTTTTGGGTGGAATCTCGCTGCCGGCACAAATGTCCTACCACCCAGCGTTTCCCTTGTTCTCCCGAGTAAAATGATACCTCACTTGTATGGGTGGGCCAAAGGCATGTGACTCAGGCTGGGGGGCTTAATTTGTAAAACTTAAATATGACTAAAAACTACTTTTTTCAAAATTCATTTTTGGCGTGTTCTGCTTTGGGGCACCCACACAAGTGAGGTATCCTTTTACTCGGGACAACAAGGGGAACGCATGGTGGTAGGACATTTTTGCCGGCACGGCGATCCCACGCCAAAAAGTTGGGAAAAGTGCTATTTTTACCTAATTTTAGGGTTTGCAAGGAGTTCTGGGTAGGAAAACATTGGGGGACCAACGCATGCCATACCTCCCTGGACTCTCCCGGGTGTCTAGTTTTCAGAACTGTTTGGGTTTACTACTTTCCAAAGAATACCACCCAGCCCCGGGCCAAAAACTCAGGGCCCCCCGCCCCCCCAAATCAAAGTTATATTGCTTCAGGGTATTTTAAATTCACCACCGTACGATTTGGACCTTTTCCTGTTGCAGCCACTATGGCTACCCACGCAAGTGAGGTACCGTTTTTATCGGGAGACCTGGGGGAACGCTGGGTGGGAGGTAATT
This sequence comes from Lissotriton helveticus, assembly GCF_964261635.1. Classification (NCBI taxonomy): domain Eukaryota; kingdom Metazoa; phylum Chordata; class Amphibia; order Caudata; family Salamandridae; genus Lissotriton; species Lissotriton helveticus. The sequence goes on along the minus strand of NC_136068.1, from coordinate 1,577,306,964 downwards.
CGTGTGAGCCCAGTGATGCCACGCTTTCCCAGACTACAACGTGTGAAAAAATTGATTTTTTTTCTGCTAAAATTGAGGTTTGCAAGGGATTCTGGGTAAAGGAACGTTGGAGGATCCACGCAAGCCATACCTCCTTGGAAGCCCCCGGGTGTCTACTTTTCAGAAATGTGTGGGTTTGGTAGGTTTCCCTAGATGGCTGTCTCGCACGGGGCCAGAAACCCAGGTAACCCCTCTTGCAAAAGCTGGTGAATTTAACAATGGTGAAAATGTTAAGTTCACCAGCTTTTGCAAGAGGGGTTACCTGGGTTTTTGGCCCCGTGCGAGACAGCCATCTAGGGAAACCTACCAAACCCACACATTTCTGAAAAGTAGACACCCGGGGGCTTCCAAGGAGGTATGGCTTGCGTGGATCCTCCAACGTTCCTTTACCCAGAATCCCTTGCAAACCTCATTTTTTGCTTGGAAAAAATCAGTTTTTTCACACGTTTTAGTGTGGGAAAGCGTGGCATCACTGGGCTCACACATATTACCTCCCACCCAGCGTTCCCCAAGGTCTTCCGATAAAAATGGTACCTCACTTGCGTGGGTAGGCATAGTGGCTGCTTTAGGAAAAGGCCCAATTCATACTGTGGAGACCAAAACATTACCTTTAGCCAAATAATCTTATTTTTTGAGGGGGTCACCTGAGCTTTTGGCCCGGGGCTTGGCGGGCATCTTTGGAAACTACCAAACCCAAACAGTTCTGAGAACTAGACACCCGGGGGAGTCCAGGGAGGTATGGCATGCGTGGGTCCCCTAATGTTTTCCTACCCAGAAACCCCAGCAAACCTGAAATATTGGTCAAAAAACCCACTTTTCCGTACTTTTTTGGGTGGGATCTCGCTGCCGGAACAAATGTCCTACCACCCAGCGTTTCCCTTGTTCTCCCGAGTAAAATGATACCTCACTTGTGTGGGTGGGCCAAAGGCATGTGACTCAGGCTGGGGGGCTTAATTTGTAAAACTTAAATATGACTAAAAACTACTTTTTTCAAAATTCATTTTTGGCGTGTTCTGCTTTGGGGCACCCACACAAGTGAGGTATCCTTTTACTCGGGAGAACAAGGGGAACGCAGGGTGGTAGGACTTTTTTGCCGGCACAGCGATCCCACGCCAAAAAGTTTGGAAAAGTGCTATTTTTACCTAATTTTAAGGTTTGCAAGGAGTTCTGGGTAAGAAAACATTGGGGGACCCATGCATGCCATACCTCCCTGGACTCCCCCAGTGTGTCTAGTTTTCAGAACTGTTTGAGTTTGCTACTTTGCAAAGAATACCACCGAGCCCCAGGCCACAAACTCAGATGCCCCACCCCCAAAATCAAGGTAGTTTTGCAATAAGGTAATGTAAATTCACCACCGTACGATTTGAACCGTTTCCTGTTGCAGCCACTATGTCTATTCACGCAAGTGAGGTACCATTTTTTTCAGGAGACCTGGGGGCACGCTGGGTGGGTGGAATTTTGTTGATCCACGCAGATTCCAGAACTTTCCACCACAGAAATGTGAGGAAAATGTGTTTTTTTTGTCAAATTTTTAGGTTTGCAAGGGATTCTGGGTAACAAAACCTGGGGGTAGGCAGACGAGTCACCCCATCCTGAATTGCCCTGGGTGTCTAGTTTTCAAAAATGTATAGGATTGCTAGGTTTCCCTAGGTGCTGGCAGAGCTACGGCGCAAAAACAAAAGGTAGTCTTTTTGTCCGAAACGTGCTAAATTTCACTGGGAAATTGAGGTGCGACCTTGCTGCGTTTTGCGCTGTTTCATGTCGCAGCCACTATGCCTACCCACGCAAGTGAGGTACCATTTTTTTCGGGAGACCTGGGGGCACGCTGGGTGGGTGGAAATTTGTTGATTCACGCAGATTCCAGAACTTTCCACCACAGAAATGTGAGGAAAATGTGTTTTTTTGTCAAATTTTTAGGTTTGCAAGGGATTCTGGGTAACAAAACCTGGGGGTAGGCAGACGAGTCACCCCATCCTGAATTCCCCTGGGTGTCTAGTTTTAAAAAATGTATAGGTTTGCTAGGTTTCCCTAGGTGCTGGCAGAGCTACGGCGCAAAAACAAAAGGTAGTCTTTTAGTCCGAAACGTGCTAAATTTCACTGGGAAATTGAGGTGCGACCTTGCTGCGTTTTGCGCTGTTTCATGTCTCAGCCACTATGCCTACCCACGCAAGTGAGGTACCATTTTTTTCGGGAGACCTGGGGGCATGCTGGGTGGGTGGAAATTTGTTGATCCACGCAGATTCCAGAACTTTCCACCACAGAAATGTGAGGAAAATTTGTTTTTTTGGTCAAATTTTTAGGTTTGCAAGGGATTCTGGGTAACAAAACCTGGGGGTAGGCAGACGAGTCACCCCATCCTGAATTCCCCTGGGTGTCTAGTTTTCAAAAATGTATAGGTTTGCTAGGTTTCCCTAGGTGCTGGCAGAGCTACGGCGAAAAAACAAAAGGTAGTCTTTTTGTCCGAAACGTGCTAAATTTCACTGGGAAATTGAGGTGCGACCATGCTGCGTTTTGCGCAATTTCATGTCGCAGCCACTATGCCTACCCACGCAAGTGAGGTACCATTTTTTTCGGGAGACATGGGGGCACACTGGGTGGGTGGAAATTTGTTGATCCACGCAGATTCCAGAACTTTCCACCACAGAAATGTGAGGAAAATGTGTTTTTTTTGTCAAATTTTTAGGTTTACAAGGGATTCTGGGTAACAAAACCTGGGGGTAGACAGACGAGTCACCCCATCCTGAATTCCCCTGGGTGTCTAGTTTTCAAAAATGTATAGGTTTGCTAGGTTTCCCTAGGTGCTGGCAGAGCTACGGCGCAAAAACAAAAGGTAGTCTTTTTGTCCGAAACGTGCTAAATTTCACTGGGAAATTGAGGTGCGACCATGCTGCGTTTTGCGCTGTTTCATGTCGCAGCCACTATGCCTACCCACGCAAGTGAGGTACCATTTTTTTCGGGAGACCTGGGGGCACGCTGGGTGGGTGGAAATTTGTTGATTCACGCAGATTCCAGAACTTTCCACCACAGAAATGTGAGGAAAATGTGTTTTTTTGGTCAAATATTTAGGTTTGCAAGGGATTCTGGGTAACAAAACCTGGGGGTAGGCAGACGAGTCACCCCATCCTGAATTGCCCTGGGTGTCTAGGTTTCATAAATGTATAGGTTTGCTAGGTTTCCCTAGGTGCTGGCAGAGCTACGGCGCAAAAACAAAAGGTAGTCCTTTTGTCCGAAACGTGCTAAATTTCACTGGGAAATTGAGGTGCGACCATGCTGCGTTTTGCGCTGTTTCATGTCGCAGCCACTATGCCTACCCACGCAAGTGAGGTACCATTTTTTTTGGGAGACCTGGGGGCACGCTGGGTGGGTGGAAATTTGTTGATTCACGCAGATTCCAGAACTTTCCACCACAGAAATGTGAGAAAATTCGTTTTTTTTGTCACGTTTTTAGGTTTGCAAGGGATTCTGGGTAACAAAACCTGGGGGTAGGCAGACGAGTCACCCTATCCTTAATTGCCCTGGGTGTCTAGTTTTCATAAATGTATACGTTTGCTAGGTTTCCCTAGGTGCTGGCAGAGCTACGGCGCAAAAACAAAAGGTAGTCTTTTTGTCCGAAACGTGCTAAATTTCACTGGGAAATTGAGGTGCGACCATGCTGCGTTTTGCGCTGTTTCATGTTGCAGCCACTATGCCTACCCACGCAAGTGAGGTACCATTTTTTTCGGGAGACATGGGGGCACACTGGGTGGGTGGAAATGTGTTGATCCACGCAGATTCCAGAACTTTCCACCACAGAAATGTGAGGAAGATTTGTTTTTTTGGTCAAATTTTTAGGTTTACAAGGGATTCTGGGTAACAAAACCTGGGGGTAGGCAGACGAGTCACCCCATCCTGAATTCCCCTGGGTGTCTAGTTTTAAAAAATGTATAGGTTTGCTAGGTTTCCCTAGGTGCTGGCAGAGCTACGGCGCAAAAACAAAAGGTAGTCTTTTTGTCCAAAACGTGCTAAATTTCACTGGGAAATTGAGGTGCGACCATGCTGCGTTTTGCGCTGTTTCATGTCGCAGCCACTATGCCTACCCACGCAAGTGAGGTACCATTTTTTTTCTGGAGACCTGGGGGCACGCTGGGTGGGTGGAAATTTGTTGATCCACGCAGATTCCAGAACTTTCCACCACAGAAATGTGAGGAAAATGTGTTTTTTTGTCAAATATTTAGGTTTGCAAGGGATTCTGGGTAACAAAACCTGGGGGTAGGCAGACGAGTCACCCCATCCTGAATTCCCCTGGGTGTCTAGTTTTAAAAAATGTATAGGTTTGCTAGGTTTCCCTAGGTGCTGGCAGAGCTACGGCGCAAAAACAAAAGGTAGTCTTTTTGTCCGAAACGTGCTAAATTTCACTGGGAAATTGAGGTGCGACCTTGCTGCGTTTTGCGCTGTTTCATGTCGCAGCCACTATGCCTACCCACGCAAGTGAGGTACCATTTTTTTCGGGAGACCTGGGGGCACGCTGGGTGGGTGGAAATTTGTTGATTCACGCAGATTCCAGAACTTTCCACCACAGAAATGTGAGGAAAATGTGTTTTTTTGTCAAATTTTTAGGTTTGCAAGGGATTCTGGGTAACAAAACCTGGGGGTAGGCAGACGAGTCCACCCCATCCTGAATTCCCCTGGGTGTCTAGTTTTAAAAAATGTATAGGTTTGCTAGGTTTCCCTAGGTGCTGGCAGAGCTACGGCGCAAAAACAAAAGGTAGTCTTTTAGTCCGAAACGTGCTAAATTTCACTGGGAAATTGAGGTGCGACCTTGCTGCGTTTTGCGCTGTTTCATGTCTCAGCCACTATGCCTACCCACGCAAGTGAGGTACCATATTTTTCGGGAGACCTGGGGGCATGCTGGGTGGGTGGAAATTTGTTGATCCACGCAGATTCCAGAACTTTCCACCACAGAAATGTGAGGAAAATGTGTTTTTTTTGTCAAATTTTTAGGTTTACAAGGGATTCTGGGTAACAAAACCTGGGGGTAGACAGACGAGTCACCCCATCCTGAATTTCCCTGGGTGTCTAGTTTTCAAAAATGTATAGGTTTGCTAGGTTTCCCTAGGTGCTGGCAGAGCTACGGCGCAAAAACAAAAGGTAGTCTTTTTGTCCGAAACGTGCTAAATTTCACTGGGAAATTGAGGTGCGACCATGCTGCGTTTTGCGCTGTTTCATGTCGCAGCCACTATGCCTACCCACGCAAGTGAGGTACCATTTTTTTCGGGAGACCTGGGGGCACGCTGGGTGGGTGGAAATTTGTTGATCCACGCAGATTCCAGAACTTTCCACCACAGAAATGTGAGGAAAATGTGTTTTTTTGGTCAAATATTTAGGTTTGCAAGGGATTCTGGGTAACAAAACCTGGGGGTAGGCAGACGAGTCACCCCATCCTGAATTGCCCTGGGTGTCTAGGTTTCATAAATGTATAGGTTTGCTAGGTTTCCCTAGGTGCTGGCAGAGCTACGGCGCAAAAACAAAAGGTAGTCCTTTTGTCCGAAACGTGCTAAATTTCACTGGGAAATTGAGGTGCGACCATGCTGCGTTTTGCGCTGTTTCATGTCGCAGCCACTATGCCTACCCACGCAAGTGAGGTACCATTTTTTTTGGGAGACCTGGGGGCACGCTGGGTGGGTGGAAATTTGTTGATTCACGCAGATTCCAGAACTTTCCACCACAGAAATGTGAGGAAAATGTTTTTTTTTTGTCACGTTTTTAGGTTTGCAAGGGATTCTGGGTAACAAAACCTGGGGGTAGGCAGACGAGTCACCCTATCCTTAATTGCCCTGGGTGTCTAGTTTTCATAAATGTATACGTTTGCTAGGTTTCCCTAGGTGCTGGCAGAGCTACGGCGCAAAAACAAAAGGTAGTCTTTTTGTCCGAAACGTGCTAAATTTCACTGGGAAATTGAGGTGCGACCATGCTGCGTTTTGCGCTGTTTCATGTTGCAGCCACTATGCCTACCCACGCAAGTGAGGTACCATTTTTTTCGGGAGACATGGGGGCACACTGGGTGGGTGGAAATGTGTTGATCCACGCAGATTCCAGAACTTTCCACCACAGAAATGTGAGGAAAATGTGTTTTTTTGGTCAAATTTTTAGGTTTACAAGGGATTCTGGGTAACAAAACCTGGGGGTAGGCAGACGAGTCACCCCATCCTGAATTCCCCTGGGTGTCTAGTTTTAAAAAATGTATAGGTTTGCTAGGTTTCCCTAGGTGCTGGCAGAGCTACGGCGCAAAAACAAAAGGTAGTCTTTTCGTCCGAAACGTGCTAAATTTCACTGGGAAATTGAGGTGCGACCATGCTGCGTTTTGCGCTGTTTCATGTCGCAGCCACTATGCCTACCCACGCAAGTGAGGTACCATTTTTTTCGGGAGACCTGGGGGCACGCTGGGTGGGTGGAAATTTGTTGATCCACGCAGATTCCAGAACTTTCCACCACAGAAATGTGAGGAAAATGTGTTTTTTGGTCAAATATTTAGGTTTGCAAGGGATTCTGGGTAACAAAACCTGGGGGTAGGCAGACGAGTCACCCCATCCTGAATTTCCCTGGGTGTCTAGTTTTAAAAAATGTATAGGTTTGCTAGGTTTCCCTAGGTGCTGGCAGAGCTACGGCGCAAAAACAAAAGGTAGTCTTTTAGTCCGAAACGTGCTAAATTTCACTGGGAAATTGAGGTGCGACCTTGCTGCGTTTTGCGCTGTTTCATGTCTCAGCCACTATGCCTACCCACGCAAGTGAGGTACCATTTTTTTCGGGAGACCTGGGGGCATGCTGGGTGGGTGGAAATTTGTTGATCCACGCAGATTCCAGAACTTTCCACCACAGAAATGTGAGGAAAATTTGTTTTTTTTGTCAAATTTTTAGGTTTGCAAGGGATTCTGGGTAACAAAACCTGGGGGTAGGCAGACGAGTCACCCCATCCTGAATTCCCCTGGGTGTCTAGTTTTCAAAAATGTATAGGTTTGCTAGGTTTCCCTAGGTGCTGGCAGAGCTACGGCGAAAAAACAAAAGGTAGTCTTTTTGTCCGAAACGTGCTAAATTTCACTGGGAAATTGAGGTGCGACCATGCTGCGTTTTGCGCAATTTCATGTCGCAGCCACTATGCCTACCCACGCAAGTGAGGTACCATTTTTTTCGGGAGACATGGGGCACACTGGGTGGGTGGAAATTTGTTGATCCACGCAGATTCCAGAACTTTCCACCACAGAAATGTGAGGAAAATGTGTTTTTTTTGTCAAATTTTTAGGTTTACAAGGGATTCTGGGTAACAAAACCTGGGGGTAGACAGACGAGTCACCCCATCCTGAATTCCCCTGGGTGTCTAGTTTTCAAAAATGTATAGGTTTGCTAGGTTTCCCTAGGTGCTGGCAGAGCTACGGCGCAAAAACAAAAGGTAGTCTTTTTGTCCGAAACGTGCTAAATTTCACTGGGAAATTGAGGTGCGACCATGCTGCGTTTTGCGCTGTTTCATGTCGCAGCCACTATGCCTACCCACGCAAGTGAGGTACCATTTTTTTCGGGAGACCTGGGGGCACGCTGGGTGGGTGGAAATTTGTTGATCCACGCAGATTCCAGAACTTTCCACCACAGAAATGTGAGGAAAATGTGTTTTTTTGGTCAAATATTTAGGTTTGCAAGGGATTCTGGGTAACAAAACCTGGGGGTAGGCAGACGAGTCACCCCATCCTGAATTGCCCTGGGTGTCTAGGTTTCATAAATGTATAGGTTTGCTAGGTTTCCCTAGGTGCTGGCAGAGCTACGGCGCAAAAACAAAAGGTAGTCCTTTTGTCCGAAACGTGCTAAATTTCACTGGGAAATTGAGGTGCGACCATGCTGCGTTTTGCGCTGTTTCATGTCGCAGCCACTATGCCTACCCACGCAAGTGAGGTACCATTTTTTTTGGGAGACCTGGGGGCACGCTGGGTGGGTGGAAATTTGTTGATTCACGCAGATTCCAGAACTTTCCACCACAGAAATGTGAGGAAAATGTTTTTTTTTTGTCACGTTTTTAGGTTTGCAAGGGATTCTGGGTAACAAAACCTGGGGGTAGGCAGACGAGTCACCCTATCCTTAATTGCCCTGGGTGTCTAGTTTTCATAAATGTATACGTTTGCTAGGTTTCCCTAGGTGCTGGCAGAGCTACGGCGCAAAAACAAAAGGTAGTCTTTTTGTCCGAAACGTGCTAAATTTCACTGGGAAATTGAGGTGCGACCATGCTGCGTTTTGCGCTGTTTCATGTTGCAGCCACTATGCCTACCCACGCAAGTGAGGTACCATTTTTTTCGGGAGACATGGGGGCACACTGGGTGGGTGGAAATGTGTTGATCCACGCAGATTCCAGAACTTTCCACCACAGAAATGTGAGGAAAATGTGTTTTTTTGGTCAAATTTTTAGGTTTACAAGGGATTCTGGGTAACAAAACCTGGGGGTAGGCAGACGAGTCACCCCATCCTGAATTCCCCTGGGTGTCTAGTTTTAAAAAATGTATAGGTTTGCTAGGTTTCCCTAGGTGCTGGCAGAGCTACGGCGCAAAAACAAAAGGTAGTCTTTTTGTCCGAAACGTGCTAAATTTCACTGGGAAATTGAGGTGCGACCATGCTGCGTTTTGCGCTGTTTCATGTCGCAGCCACTATGCCTACCCACGCAAGTGAGGTACCATTTTTTTCGGGAGACCTGGGGGCACGCTGGGTGGGTGGAAATTTGTTGATCCACGCAGATTCCAGAACTTTCCACCACAGAAATGTGAGGAAAATGTGTTTTTTGGTCAAATATTTAGGTTTGCAAGGGATTCTGGGTAACAAAACCTGGGGGTAGGCAGACGAGTCACCCCATCCTGAATTTCCCTGGGTGTCTAGTTTTAAAAAATGTATAGGTTTGCTAGGTTTCCCTAGGTGCTGGCAGAGCTACGGCGCAAAAACAAAAGGTAGTCTTTTAGTCCGAAACGTGCTAAATTTCACTGGGAAATTGAGGTGCGACCTTGCTGCGTTTTGCGCTGTTTCATGTCTCAGCCACTATGCCTACCCACGCAAGTGAGGTACCATTTTTTTCGGGAGACCTGGGGGCATGCTGGGTGGGTGGAAATTTGTTGATCCACGCAGATTCCAGAACTTTCCACCACAGAAATGTGAGGAAAATTTGTTTTTTTTGTCAAATTTTTAGGTTTGCAAGGGATTCTGGGTAACAAAACCTGGGGGTAGGCAGACGAGTCACCCCATCCTGAATTCCCCTGGGTGTCTAGTTTTCAAAAATGTATAGGTTTGCTAGGTTTCCCTAGGTGCTGGCAGAGCTACGGCGAAAAAACAAAAGGTAGTCTTTTTGTCCGAAACGTGCTAAATTTCACTGGGAAATTGAGGTGCGACCATGCTGCGTTTTGCGCAATTTCATGTCGCAGCCACTATGCCTACCCACGCAAGTGAGGTACCATTTTTTTCGGGAGACATGGGGGCACACTGGGTGGGTGGAAATTTGTTGATCCACGCAGATTCCAGAACTTTCCACCACAGAAATGTGAGGAAAATGTGTTTTTTTTGTCAAATTTTTAGGTTTACAAGGGATTCTGGGTAACAAAACCTGGGGGTAGACAGACGAGTCACCCCATCCTGAATTCCCCTGGGTGTCTAGTTTTCAAAAATGTATAGGTTTGCTAGGTTTCCCTAGGTGCTGGCAGAGCTACGGCGCAAAAACAAAAGGTAGTCTTTTTGTCCGAAACGTGCTAAATTTCACTGGGAAATTGAGGTGCGACCATGCTGCGTTTTGCGCTGTTTCATGTCGCAGCCACTATGCCTACCCACGCAAGTGAGGTACCATTTTTTTCGGGAGACCTGGGGGCACGCTGGGTGGGTGGAAATTTGTTGATCCACGCAGATTCCAGAACTTTCCACCACAGAAATGTGAGGAAAATGTGTTTTTTTGGTCAAATATTTAGGTTTGCAAGTGATTCTGGGTAACAAAACCTGGGGGTAGGCAGACGAGTCACCCCATCCTGAATTGCCCTGGGTGTCTAGGTTTCATAAATGTATAGGTTTGCTAGGTTTCCCTAGGTGCTGGCAGAGCTACGGCGCAAAAACAAAAGGTAGTCCTTTTGTCCGAAACGTGCTAAATTTCACTGGGAAATTGAGGTGCGACCATGCTGCGTTTTGCGCTGTTTCATGTCGCAGCCACTATGCCTACCCACGCAAGTGAGGTACCATTTTTTTTGGGAGACCTGGGGGCACGCTGGGTGGGTGGAAATTTGTTGATTCACGCAGATTCCAGAACTTTCCACCACAGAAATGTGAGGAAAATGTGTTTTTTTTGTCACGTTTTTAGGTTTGCAAGGGATTCTGGGTAACAAAACCTGGGGGTAGGCAGACGAGTCACCCTATCCTTAATTGCCCTGGGTGTCTAGTTTTCATAAATGTATACGTTTGCTAGGTTTCCCTAGGTGCTGGCAGAGCTACGGCGCAAAAACAAAAGGTAGTCTTTTTGTCCGAAACGTGCTAAATTTCACTGGGAAATTGAGGTGCGACCATGCTGCGTTTTGCGCTGTTTCATGTTGCAGCCACTATGCCTACCCACGCAAGTGAGGTACCATTTTTTTCGGGAGACATGGGGGCACACTGGGTGGGTGGAAATGTGTTGATCCACGCAGATTCCAGAACTTTCCACCACAGAAATGTGAGGAAAATGTGTTTTTTTGGTCAAATTTTTAGGTTTACAAGGGATTCTGGGTAACAAAACCTGGGGGTAGGCAGACGAGTCACCCCATCCTGAATTCCCCTGGGTGTCTAGTTTTAAAAAATGTATAGGTTTGCTAGGTTTCCCTAGGTGCTGGCAGAGCTACGGCGCAAAAACAAAAGGTAGTCTTTTTGTCCGAAACGTGCTAAATTTCACTGGGAAATTGAGGTGCGACCATGCTGCGTTTTGCGCTGTTTCATGTCGCAGCCACTATGCCTACCCACGCAAGTGAGGTACCATTTTTTTCGGGAGACCTGGGGGCACGCTGGGTGGGTGGAAATTTGTTGATCCACGCAGATTCCAGAACTTTCCACCACAGAAATGTGAGGAAAATGTGTTTTTTTGGTCAAATATTTAGGTTTGCAAGGGATTCTGGGTAACAAAACCTGGGGGTAGGCAGACGAGTCACCCCATCCTGAATTTCCCTGGGTGTCTAGTTTTGAAAAATGTATAGGTTTGCTAGGTTTCCCTAGGTGCTGGCAGAGCTACGGCGCAAAAACAAAAGGTAGTCTTTTTGTCCGAAACGTGCTAAATTTCACTGGGAAATTGAGGTGCGACCATGCTGCGTTTTGCGCTGTTTCATGTCGCAGCCACTATGCCTACCCACGCAAGTGAGGTACCATTTTTTTCAGGAGACCTGGGGGCACGCTGGGTGGGTGGAAATTTGTTGATCCACGCAGATTCCAGAACTTTCCACCACAGAAATGTGAGGAAAATGTGTTTTTTTGTCAAATTTTTAGGTTTGCAAGGGATTCTGGGTAACAAAACCTGGGGGTAGGCAGACGAGTCACCCCATCCTGAATTGCCCTGGGTGTCTAGTTTTCATAAATGTATAGGTTTGCTAGGTTTCCCTAGGTGCTGGCAGAGCTACGGCGCAAAAACAAAAGGTAGTCTTTTTGTCCAAAACGTGCTAAATTTCACTGGGAAATTGAGGTGCGACCATGCTGCGTTTTGCGCTGTTTCATGTCGCAGCCACTATGCCTACCCACGCAAGTGAGGTACCATTTATTTCAGGAGACCTAGGGGCACGCTGGGTGGGTGGAAATTTGTTGATCCACGCAGATTCCAGAACTTTCCACCACAGAAATGTGAGGAAAATGTGTTTTTTTTGTCAAATTTGTAGGTTTGCAAGGGATTCTGGGTAACAAAACCTGGGGGTAGGCAGACGAGTCACCCCATCCTGAATTCCCCTGGGTGTCTAGTTTTCAAAAATTTATAGGTTTGCTAGGTTTCCCTAGGTGCTGGCAGAGCTACGGCGCAAAAACAAAAGGTAGTCTTTTTGTCCGAAACGTGCTAAATTTCACTGGGAAATTGAGGTGCGACCATGCTGCGTTTTGCGCTGTTTCATGTCGCAGCCACTATGCCTACCCACGCAAGTGAGGTACCATTTTTTTCGGGAGACCTGGGGGCACGCTGGGTGGGTGGAAATTTGTTGATCCACACAGATTCCAGAACTTTCCACCACAGAAATGTGAGGAAAATGTGTTTTTTTGGTCAAATTTTTAGGTTTGCAAGGGATTCTGGGAAACAAAACCTGGGGGTAGGCAGACGAGTCACCCCATCCTGAATTGCCCTGGGTGTCTAGTTTTCATAAATGTATAGGTTTGCTAGGTTTCCCTAGGTGCTGGTAGAGCTACGGCGCAAAAACAAAAGGTAGTCTTTTTGTCCAAAACGTGCTAAATTTCACTGGGAAATTGAGGTGCGACCATGCTGCGTTTTGCGCTGTTTCATGTCGCAGCCACTATGCCTACCCACGCAAGTGAGGTACCATTTATTTCGGGAGACCTAGGGGCACGCTGGGTGGGTGGAAATTTGTTGATCCACGCAGATTCCAGAACTTTCCACCACAGAAATGTGAGGAAAATGTGTTTTTTTGGTCAAATTTTTAGGTTTGCAAGGGATTCTGGGTAACAAAACCTGGGGGTAGGCAGACGAGTCACCCCATCCTAAATTCCCCTGGGTGTCTAGTTTTCAAAAATGTATAGGTTTACTAGGTTTCCCTAGGTGCTGGCTGAGCTACGACTCAAAAACAAAAGGTAGTCTCTTTGTCCAAAGAGCTTAAGATTTCACTGGGAAATTGAGGTGCGACCACGTTGCATTTTGTGCCGTTTCCTGTCGTAGGCACAAGGCCGACCCACACAAGTGAGGTACCGTTTTTATCGGGAGACCTGGGGGAACGCTGGGTGGGTGGAAATTTGTTGATCCACGCAGATTCCAGAACTTTCCACCACAGAAATGTGAGGAAAATTAGTTTTTTTGTGAAAATCTTAGCTTTGCAAGGGATTCTGGGTAACAAAACCTGGTGGTAGGCAGTCGAGTCACCCCATCCTGAATTTCCCTGGGTGTCTACTTTTCAAAAATGTATAGGTTTGCTAGGTTTCCCTAGGTGCCGGCAGAGCTAGGGTGCAAAAACTACAGGTAGGCACTTTGCCAAAAAAGGGTCAATTTGTAACTGCAAAATTTAGGTGTGACCACGTTGCATTTTGCGCCGTTTCCTGTCGCAGGCACAAGGCCGACCCACACAAGTGAGGTACCGTTTTCATCGGGACAGTTGGGGTAATTCAGATTTGTAAATCAACTGTTATTACTCATTGAGCTTTCACGCATTTCTCCCTTTCAATGAAAGAGATTGTGTAAAAAAAAAATCTTTATGAAAAATGACCAATAATTCTCATGCTAGTATGAGTATTCCCCACTTTGAAAATGTGCAATTATATACTGTTTCTGAACTCTATAATTTGTTCTCAATTCAGAAATACATAGGTGTCTTTCATACAGATTATTCCATGTATACATTTTCCAAGACAAAGTGCACTATACCCAGTAAATGAAAAAATACCATTGCAAGTTGCTGCTCAGTTTTTGGATCTGGGTTCGTCGGGTTCTTGGTGAAACTACAAGTCCTATATATCCCCACAACCAGGAAGATCTAACGGATGTAACGGTATATTGCTTTCCAAGAGCTGTCAAAATTAGAAAAAGTTATAGGTGAAAACGTTGAGACAAAAGGCTTGTTTTTTCAACAAATTTTCAAATATTCCAATATCTAACTGTTAGTTTCTATAACGAAACCTTCATGGATTTAGACAAATGACCCCTTTCTGAATTCAGAATTTTGTCTACTTTTCGAAAGTGTAAAGCTTTCCAGGATCCATTATTGCTTTCAAACTCATTTCTACCATTAACTGGAAGGAGGTGGAAAGCTCTAAAAATAGCAAAAATAGGCTATGTCCGAGAAAAATGCCAAAACTGAGTGAAAAATTTCGGTTCTCTGGCAAAAGACTGTCATTCCCTGAAAGCTGAGAAAATTGAGATTTCAGCCCCACAAACCCTTTTGTGATACCATTTTCAGGGAAAAACCCAGAGGCTTTCATTTGCAGCCCGTTTTTCCCATTTTTCTGAAAAAAACAAAAAAATCACTATATTTTGGTTAATTTCTGGGACCCCTCCAAGGGAATCCACAAACCCTGGGCGCCTTTAGAATCCACATGATGTTGGAAGAAAAGGACGCAAATTTGGCGCGGATACCTTATGTGGTCAAAAAGTTACAAGGGCCTAAGCGCGCACTACTCCAAAACGCCAAAAAAAGCCTTAGCACAGGAGGGGAAAAGGCCTAGCAGCGAAGGGGTTAAGTGCGGAAAGATACATTAATAAACCCCCTCACCCCACCTGAAAAGCTCTTTGCAGGAATATGCACACAGGGAAGTATCGACAGCCAGATACAGAGGGGTAAGGGAAGATGCCAATGGAACACAGTTGATTGGTTCCTCTTCAAGGACTGTTCTGTCTATGAGTGCCCGCAGAACAAGTCTTGCATAGGTGAAGTTCAGCCAAGACAGCGGGCCCTGAAAATCAACTACTTTTGGAATGACAGGAGGCTCATAATTTGAAGTAGCTCACTGCTAGGCAGGTTCATCAGACCTGGGTACTTTGCAGATACTCCGAAGTTCAAGTCAAACTTAGATATGGTTGGTCTACAAGGAGATCCCCCAAGGTGCCCAATTGACACTGTGTAGCTGGCCCAACTATATGAATACATTAGTACGGAGTGACCTCTGACAGCACTATGGAGAAAGACAAGGGCACGTAGCCTCAGAACCAAGGCAGGATGGAAGATATATCAAGTTTTCCTTGATTGACCGAGGTACATTTGTGAAGGAGCAGAAGACTGTATTGGGCACCAAAAACACTGGCTTTAATTTTCCTCAGCTTCTGACAGGGCCTACAAAATGTGGTGGACTAAGATATGGAAGGATGGGTTGGGAATTGTGTTGCTGACCGCAGGGATTTGTCACTGCCGGTGAGAAACACTCCAATGGGGCAGAACAGCAATATGAACTTTGACCAGGATTAGAGAGCAGGAACTAGCCAGAACAAGACTTCTCCAATAATGATGCAATACTCCGGATGATAAGGCGCTGTGGACTGTTATGTTGGACGGAAGGATTACGGGCCAGGCGCACACCTGCATACATAAACAGAGAATAGTATCCTGCAACACACAAATGATACAACACATTGGTAATGTCTGGAAGACGCCATACAGGAGTAGAATGCTCCATGGATGATGCAGAGTTCACTCAGGATTCTGTGGGAGTTGGGATACAAACCAGGAAGATACCTCCCTTTCCAACAAAAGAAAAATAGATGGACCCGAAGGGTGCTACATAGGTGTCTAAACGACATGGGGCAGGGCAGACTTCGCAATGTTTAATATCTACTCCCTACCACATTTAACAAAAATATACGTCTAACGAGGTCAGATCTCTACAGGAGGAACCTCCATCACTGCATAAAATAGGAAATTATTTTAATGGTATTATAGAGATAGATTGAAAGACCATGTCTAACATGAATAACACAAAATAACATGCAAAATGGATGGGAGCCTTGGATATGCCTGATATATGGAGGCTAGTGCAGACCTCTGATTGGCAATACTGTTTTCTAGGGCATACAGATCACTTTCTAGATCCCAAAGTAGTAATTGTGGAACACCTGGCAAGGGAAGTCTTTGACCACTCTCCCTGACTATTAGTAACTGGTACACCACCCAGGTGACAATAGTACCTGCTTACTTGAGGCATGGGAATACAAAGCTAGGGAGAGAGCTGAAGCTCTAACAGAGGCCACTGACAACTATTCTGAAGACAACTCGGTTAGGAGGAATTCAAGGCAATGCTGCGAGGCAAAACCAAGTTTAGGATTGACTACAAAAAGAGGTCAAAGTAGGAGAAGTACTCACTTTATACAGTAATATAATCAAGATAGAAGGGCTCATGAGTGTCACCTGAATGGAGTATGAACTCAGATGGCTGAAACAGGCCCAAATGGCTTATAGAACTGATTTTGATAACATTGCAACCCACACAATAAGTCAGTAAAAAGAAAAAAAACTGCATGAAATTTGAGACGAAGCAGGTTTACTCACACAACACGGCTTTGCAAATAGAATGAAGAAGCTTAGTGGGTGAGAGAAATTATTAGTATTATCATTCTTATTATTAAGGAAAGAGTTCGACTGTGGGCAGATAGGGATATAGCACATGTCATTGCTGATTACTACTAAGAATTATACACAAAGAGAGCGTCATGAGGGGTAGGAGAGGTATTAACCTTTCTGGAATGTCTATAACTCCCAAAGATTATCGAATGATTATAGAAATGCCCTGGATATTGAACTAACAGTTACTGAAATAATAACAGCTATCCAGCAAGTACAATGTGGGAAAGTCCCAGTACCTAATAGCCAACTGGCTGACCTCTTAAGAGGATGGGATCTAGATTTGGAAACCATTCTCTGGATATGTTCCCTAGGCCAGCAGCCTGGAGGAATTATCTATAATGTTTATACAAACCTAGGGCATGATGTTCCTCATAACACACAATATAACTCCTTAACACAAATAAAAAAATACTTGCTTAAATCATGACAAATGGACTCCTGACTATTATAACAACATTGGTCCACCTGGATCAAGCCAGTGTTAGGTCAGGAAGGTCCTCTAGGCTTAACATCCACATACATCAATAATAGCTGGACACGAAGATAAACATTGAAGCTCCCTTCGCCATCCTCTCACTAGATGAAGAAGGATAATGGTTCGCAAGCATCTATTTTGCGCATGTACAGCTGTAGATCAACATGCTTTGCATCCTCCTGCCATCTAGTGTTGGGTCCGGATGTTTGCAAGTTGTTTTAGTTCGAAGAAGTCTTTCTAGTCACCAGGTAGGGGACTCCTCCCATCGGTAATAGTACGCATGGGCATCGACTCCATTGCTAGATTTTTTTCTCATAGAGAGTGAGAATGGAGTTAATATGGGTAGAATAGAGATGTCCATGCGTATGAATGTGAATTAAGAACTACAACTACTACAGGAGACCGGGGAGGTGGATGGGCGCACATGAATCTACAGCTCTACATGCCAAGAACAGATGCTTATTGGGCAAGTAACATTATCCATTCGAGGCATGTGAGCTGTAGATCACATGTTTTGCATAGACTATATTGCAGTGAACTCCCAAAGCAGTGGTTAACCTGTATTAGTGATAGTTGTTTGAATTAGAGTTTTAAGTACTACTTGTCCTACTTTTGCCTGTTGTCTTGCTAACACATCTACACAATAGTGTTTGGTGAATGTTTGTGGCGTGGACCACTTTGCTGCCTTACAAATATCAGCTTCGGGAATATTTCCCAAGAAGGCCATAGTAGCCCCTATTATGTGAGTAGAATGCGCTCTAGGGGAACTAACAAAGTTCTCTTTGCTTTAACATAACATGTTTGGATACATTTTACAATCCATCTTGCAATACCTGACTTAGATATAGGATTGCCCTTGTGAGGGGGAGAAAAATCAATAAATAGTTGCTTTGTTTTCCTAAATTCTTTGGTTCTTTCTATGCAGTAAAGTATAGCACGTCTAACATCAAGTGTGTGTAGAGCTCGTTCTGCTACAGAATCGGGTGAGGAAAGAACACAGGTAAGTCAACTGATTGATTTATATGAAAAGCAGAAACTACTTTAGGGAGAAATTTAGGATTGGTATGAATAACCACTCTATATTTTTGAAGTTGAAAGAAAGGCTCTTGTATAGTTAATGCCTGAAGTTCACCAACTCTCCTTATGAAGGTTATTGTTATGAGGAAAGCCACTTTCCATGATAGTAATTTTAACTTACATTTCTGTATTGGTTCAAAAGGAGGACCCATTAGCCTTGTAAGGACTATGTTTAAGTTCCACTCTGGTGCAGGGGGAATTCTTGGTGGTATCACCCTTTTTAGGTCTTGCCTAGAGTTGCAGCGCATGAGCTGCTTGCACTGTGAGGATTTCTTGTAATCAAGCCTGTTTGAACCGGGGTCTATAGTTGGCCGGGGTATGCACCCTCGTCCAAGTAGGGACCACCGCTTCCGACAGGGTAGCTTGGCGCAAAGCAGGAAGGCTTAACTTCAGAGGGAATGTGTAAAGTATTTGTGCAACACCCACCAACAGTACACGGTAAAACACGCACAAAAGAAAAAGACACCACACCAATGAATTATAAAATTAAAAATATCTTTATCTCAAGTTTCAGGCAAGATCATCAATAAGAATTCACATATGCAGAGACTTTTCCTTGTGCAGTATAATCATGGACGTGCAGTTTTAGGTGAGTCTTTCGTAAAGGACACTGTTCATAAGGACCACCAGTTCAGTCTTTTGGGCCCCACCTTATGGGCACTGGTTCAGTCTCTAGTATTGATAGGGGTTAAAAGTCCTGTGGGAAATGAGTTGTGGGCTAAAATCATGGGGTCTTTTAATGCTGGTGCTATTCCTAGTGCGCAGGATCAGTCGTAACTAATGCCCCTTTAAATGGGTTCCAGCCGCCGAGGTCAGTAAAATGGTCCGGGTGCCCCAGGGATTAAACTGACACTTAAATTAACCCTGCGGTGCTCACAGTAAGAATACGGCCGATATCCTGGGGACCGTCCCTCCGTTGTGCCTGGAGAATGAAATGCGGCCAGAAAGGAAAGTCGGGCTCTTCTGGGCATGCACCCTTTGTGTAGCGAGTGTCCGTACTGTTTTCCCGGCGGGGTTGTAAAGGACTATGCCCTCCTAAAATCCGGCCTCTCCCCAGCCACACGAGCAGCAGGCCCGCTGACCCCCCTCCTCTAGCCCGCCCAGGCAGCTCAATGGATGGCAGTGCAGGTCGGGCGTTTTACCTGGGGAGGTCGGCGCTGAGTGCGGGCTGCTCTCGGGGTAATCCTTCGTCCGGAGACTTTCTTTCTGTCGTGGGCAGCTCCACGCTGGGGAAGACTTCAGTTGCTGGGCAACACCTTCCGCGTCTCCACCAATCCCTGCGCGGGCGGTTGCTGACGGGGCACCAATCCCAGCGCGGCCCTGCTGATGGGGCACAAATCCCATCGCGGCCCTGCTCCTATGTCAGCGGGGCAGCACATGGGTTTCCTGGGTCTCCCGGGTCAGCAGGGGGAATTCCAGTAGTGATTCAGGGGCGCCTGGACTCGGGCCCACGGCGGGGATCCTGGGGGCAATTGAAATAGCGTTCTGACTCGGGCCAGCAGCTCGGGCTTCGAGGCAAGTTGCAAAAGCGTTTCTGAGAGCGCTTTCACCACGGGCGAGCAGGGTTGATCCCAGGGACAGTTTTGTTCACAGTGGAAGTCCCATTTTTGCACAGCCTCAGGCACGCTGCGTGGCCAATGATTTGGCATACAAAGTCCTCTGTAAGCCGGGCAGGTCCTCGTGTGGTGGTAGCGCCCTGAGCACAGTGGTGCAGAGACAGTTTACGGGGACAATACAAAGTTGTAGTCCTCTTGAAGCAAGGCAGCTCCTCGCGCACAGCATTGCAGAGGCAGTTCCTGAAATTTCTTTATTAGTCTTGTGATTCCAGTGTCCAGGGGATCAGTTAGTCTTCCTTGTGGAGACACTCTGGAGATGTTTCTTTAGGTCTCCCTAGCAGGGCAGGATCAGCAGGCAGTAGGGCAGGATCAGAAGGCAGTAGGGCAGCTCAGCAAGTTGGGGCGCTACCAAAGGGGGTGGTGGCAGGTTGGGGCAGCAGTTTCTTGGAGCAGTCAGCATCCTTCCAAATGGCAATCCTTCCTGGCACAGCCGTCCTCACTCCAGCAGACATCCTTCCAGGTCTAGCAGTGTAACAAAGAGGTGAGGCCAGGACCCTCCATTATATATCCTACAGTCTAGTTGCTAGAAGGTGGTGGAAGTCTCTGGAAGGGTCTGGGAGCAGGGGCTTCTGGAAGAGTCCATGGAGTTCTGGGATGTTCCCTGCCTTCTCTGACCTGGCTGTCACGGTGACGAAAGACAGGGCTGTTAAGGCTGCAGTGGGCAGAGGGTCACAGCCTATTCCAGGGGAGAAGGTGTGAATCACCACTCCCACCTCCCAACCCAAGCAGGCTATCAGTATGCAGAGGGGAGGGGGGAGTATACAGTGCTCAGGCTAAGTGTAGGCAGGAAAGGGTCCACTTTCTAAAAGTGGGATCCCTAAACTAGTAGTGCCCAAACCCCATATATCATTGTAAGGGTTCCCTTCCCCGATTCTAACAAGACCAAACATGACATACTTATTAGGTCCCAGTCAGAAGTTATTCCAGAAAGTGGGGTCCCATTGTTAACCTATGGAGGGTTAGGCCTCACTGCGGTAACAGGGGCCTGTGGCAGAGATGCCAATGTCACAATGTTTTAGGGGAGAGCACCTGCACCTCAGCACTCTTTACCAGTGGTTAGGCGCCCAGAGTCCAACAAAATTGTAAGTTAAAAATGGGAGGCAAAAGGGCAAAAATGTAGGGAAAGACCACCCTAAAGCTGACAGGTCCAACAAAGCCAATTTCAGAAGTGGAGTCTAGGCTCCGCCCTTCTTTCCATTGGCTTCCGCCATCCTGCATGTTAAACCCAGGCTTTTTAGTCCCTCCTTGTTACCGCCCTGTCTCCTTTTGGCCCCGCCCACCTGGACTGGATCTTTTGCTTGCGGCTTTACACGGTCTTCTTTAAAAGTATGTAAAGCACTCTTTTATTTTCGTTTTCAGCACGGTACGCTTCAACTGCGCTTGTTTGAGATCTGCGACCACATTAAAGGGGCTAACTGAGTGGGCAAGATAGTGCGCGAATCCGTTCATGGCTGTCGATGAGATGATCCTCAGGCTCTAGAGTGCGTGCACTTGCATCTCATTGCCGTTGCCATGGAGACACAAGCACGCATCCATTATTAAATCAGGTCGACAAATGCTACCGGCAGCATCTCAATTAGGACGGCAATCAGCCTCGCAGGCCCCTCCCCATCTCAGTCTGGAAGTGAAGCCGATCAATGTGTCAAGTGGTGATTGTTTATTTGTCAGACTGACCTCACCACGTTAAAGACCAGCGGGCTCTAGTATGGTACACGCCACACTGACATACATAAATGAAACTTAAATACAGATTTCTTTCTTTATGTTGTGGCATGCGGTGCTTTAATTAACAAAAATAATAATGCTTAAGTACGGTGGAGCAAGTTCGTTTTTATGGATAATTATAAACGTCCAAGTAGTCGTTTTTGCAAAGAGGTTAGATCGGGACATAGTAGGTTAGAAACTCCCTAATTACTTTTATTGTTAACCAGATGCATGATTTTGACAGTAACTAATATTTATAAATGTAGTCCCTTCTGTTGGCTTGTTTTATATGAGGGTACAAGGATTAATTTTACTGCTAGTAGATGAATATTCTGCCTGGGTAAAAAAAACAGGGGCACCTTTACGTCTGTATGTAACAAATAGAAATGGCATTTCATTCCTAAAAAACAGGAGGACCCTGTGAATCTTCCCGAAAACTGTTTTGCTTACTCGTCACCAAACGCCTTCTAGTGGATAAAGTAGCATTTCTTTTTTTTTATCATCTACATTGAGAATTGGATACCGTGCACTGCATCAAGCGAAGCGCAGGTGGCTTATCTGTCCTTTATCCTTAGCTTCCTGGAGCTTATTATACTGATTTACCCTTTATTAACATAGGAATAGTCATGCATATAAAAAATGCAAAAAAATAAAAACAGACAATATAAATGATCTTACCTTTTGAACAGACCGGGTTTCGCTAAGTAGAGGAAGCTTCCCTCGCTTAGAGAACAGAAAAAACACGAGGAGCAGCAGTGCAAGCTTCCCACACTCATAAAACAGGGACCGCATGGGATGAATCACAAACATGCACATTGGCAAAGCCAATAACGCACGCATTTGGGATCTATTGGCTTCGTCAATGGTTCTAGGTCTGATGTAGAGAGGAGAAAAAAACATACACCACAGGACGCCACTGAGACCCATCGTTGCGCGAGTCTTGAACTTCCAAGATAGGGATTCAGTGCTGCGCCTTGCCAGGGGATGAGGTGACAACATCTGACAGGGCTCCAAACTTTCCTTCTTTCCAGACTTTACGGTAATGGTTCAAGATGCTTGCCGCAAGTTTCAGGGGTAAAGATCACCCTCAGAAATTTGGGATTGAAATATGGAATGACGTACCCTGCTAGATTAAAAGTGGACGTGGGTGGCCATTCCCGCATTTTCGACAATCCTACTGAGGCGCAGGAAGGATTAGTTACTTACCTGTAATCCTAGTTCTCTTCCAGGGGTATCCTCATCAAAGTCATAAGCATTAGAATATTCCCGCCCATGCGCGGGACCCCGGAAACAATATATTATATGTGCCCCACATATATATAGACATATATATATAAATATATATATATATAAAAATAAGCAATTGCAGCCAAATAAAACAATAGAGCTGGAATATGCCGTGAAGAATTTCCACCATACAGTGTATTTTGCATTAGAAATATGAGAAACAACACCAATGCTTGTTTAGAAACTGTTTTAATGCTTAGAAAACAGTAGAAATTCTCATAACACACTGTAAGCATATACAGCTCCCAGGCTGCATTGCAAATCCCCAGTCTAAAAAGACTGAAAAGCTAACCTGTAGCTGAATGTACTAAAAGGATCATTTCTTGTGGGAGGGTTTCAAGGCGAGGGTTTCAAGGCGCCATACGGGGCGTCTGCATTGCCAAGCGCTCTGGCGTGTTGAAAGTCTTACGTACAACACTCACACGTATCGAACGGGACATATTGGCTTTAGAAGCTGGGATGCTCCATACTACCACCACAGAAATTGAAGGCCGACGGCTAGCCCTTTATGTCAAATTTCCCGAGACCGCAGACCGGGAATTACTTTATTTGGGCAAATACCAATCCGCCAGAAGATACAGAGTGGGCGAGAGGTCTGGTAGAGTGTTGGCACAAATGCTCCACCCCCCACACAGCAGGGCCTACATCACCGAGCTGGGTTCACCCTCTAATCAGCTGATCTCCTCCACCCCAGAGATTCGTGATACCTTTTTGGATTATTTTAAGGCTTTATACAGTTCTAAAATACAGCCCAGGAAGATCATTTGACGGAAATCGCGCTGGTTTATTTGTAAAAATATATGCTGGATTTCTTAGCGGAACCCATATATGAAACAGAGTTTCCAAGGGTGGATAGAAGGCCTCCGGCGCTCGTCGGCCCCTGGACTGGATGGATTCACTGGGGACTATAAGGCATACAAAGATATCCTTGCGCCTCAGTTGATAGAAATCTATGCAGAAGCGCTTTAGAGGAAAATTCTGCCCCCCACACTCCAAGAACCGGATGTTATTCTTCTCCCCAAACGTGGCAAAGACCCACCTCTATGTAGCTCCTATAGTCCCCTCTTGGTCTTGGCTAAGGTAATCGCCAGCTGGCTATCTTAATTAATGGAATTTATTTCCCCAGCACAGTCCGGCTTTGTTCCACACCGTTCCACTTCGCTGAATCTTAGAACTCTATTTGCTGTCATACACAGAATAGAACAAAAGTCCCTGCGGCAGCTGTTCTACTAGATGCCAAGAAGGCCTTTGATTCCTTAGAATGGCCTTTTTTCCTTGCAGTTATGCGCCGAATGGGCATGCCAACGGGCTTTGTTGCCACTACTGCTCTATTATACAGTATACCCACGGGGAGACTCCGTCTGAATGGCACACTATCCCAACCCCTTTTTTTTGTCACGTGGCACGCGACAGGGATGCCCGCTCTATCCCTTTTTATTTATATTGGCTATGGATCCTTTGATCGGACATTTCCAGGAACGGCATCTACACAGGGGATTACAATTTAACACAGGACCCCTACTTGTTTCACTCTATGCTGATGACACCATTATGTACGACACCCACATGAAAATCTTGAACCAATCATCAGAGAAATACTTAGA
This sequence comes from Lissotriton helveticus, assembly GCF_964261635.1. Lineage (NCBI taxonomy): Eukaryota > Metazoa > Chordata > Amphibia > Caudata > Salamandridae > Lissotriton > Lissotriton helveticus. Next base: position 1,577,282,909 of record NC_136068.1, on the reverse strand, counting down.
TTTGGCTGCTTTTCTGGACTGGGCATTAATTGTCACAAGTCAGTAATCTTTCCGTTAACGAAGAACAGTGATGGATCAAACCCAGATCTTTTGACTGGGTGTGAGTGTTTGATTGGTTCAGATGCTCCGTCCATCACCACCCCCTTTTGTACCGCTTTGGCCGCCATAAGTGTGGCAGGGTATGCTCAGACGTGAGTCCCTTGCTCACTTTGCCACTGGATTCAAGCAAGCCGGGCTGAAGACGGCTGGAATGCCAGAAACCGGTCCTCGGAAGCTTATTTCCGGCCCAGGGAAGGCATGGCTTGGCAGTTCGGGCTGGACTGTTCCCATGAGGCACAGGGTCAGACTGATTTGCATATAGCCATGTCTGAACTGGGGTGGCAGAGTGGGCTAAAGAACGGTGATGGATCAAACCCAGATCTTTTGAATGGGTGTGAGTGTTTGATTGGTTCAGATGCTCCGTCCATTACCACCCCCTTTTGTACCGCTTTGGCCGCCATAAGTGTGGCAGGGTATGCTCAGACGTGAGTCCCTTGCTCACTTTGCCACTGGATTCAAGCAAGCCGGGCTGAAGACGGCTGGAATGCATGAAACCGGTCCTCGGAAGCTTGTTTCCGGTCCGGGGAAGGCATGGCTTGGCAGTTCGGGCTGGACTGTTCCCATGAGGCACAGGGTCAGACTGATTTGCATATAGCCATGTCTGAACTGGGGTGGCAGAGTGGGCTAAAGAACGGTGATGGATCAAACCCAGATCTTTTGACTGGGTGTGAGTGTTTGATTGGTTCAGATGCTCCGTCCATCACCACCCCCTTTTGTATCCCAAGTAGAAAGCAGCATAGGCCCGGAGGGAGTGGGGTGATGGCTCACGTCTCCGCTCATGACAACGCTTCTTTATTAGACAAGCATCCACGTTATTGGCTCAATATTACATTGTGGGTTCTGAATAGTATAAGGCACGGACAGTGAGGCGATGGTCCGTTGTGGTCTGAAGAGTAAAAGAAGGCGAACGGAGGGAAATGTGTCAAACTGTACAGATACTGTTGATATCATGCCTAACGTTGTGTATAAACTCTACATGCTATACTGTATTCATGTGATAATTGCTTTGTGATATGTTCTCAGACAGTGTACCGCTCATTTTATTTTATTGCTGTGACAGAAAATTTGACAATAAAGATAAAAATAAAAAATAAAAAATTTGAGGGTTCCACCACTGTACAGAGCGATCAGTGCGGCTATCTACCAACACTAGCTTGGTTAATAGACCCTGTGAATGAGTCCATGACGCGCTAGACATTCTTGCAGAGGACACATGTGAAGCCTTGCATGAGGTATGATTGCAATGCAGGATGCCATAATTCCCAGCAGTTGCATGAAGACTTTGGTTGGTAATGAATGGTTGGGTTGGAATGGTAATAGTGTGGCCTGAATATTATAAATTCTGGCTACATTGGGAGTGGCTAGAGCTTTGAGAGTATTGAGGGAAGCTCCCAGATAAGATTGCACTTGTGCCGGACACAGGTGAGACTTCTGTAAAACCTAACTGGTGAAGTAGGTGCACTGTTGTCTGAGTGTGTAGTATACAGTTCTGATAAGTGCCCGCTTTGATAAACCAGTCGTCCAAGTAAGGGAAGACATGTATACATTGTCTTCTCAGATGAGCAGCTACTACTGCGAGACATTTGGTGAACACTCTGGGTGCTGTGGTGATGCCAAATGGAAGTACCTTGAACTGGTAATGTTTGCCTGCTATCACAAACCTGAGGTATTGGAATATGAAAGTAGGCGTCCTTTATATCTAGAGTAGACATAAAGTCGCCCTCCAGCAAGTGGAAGTACTTGTTTAAGAGTTATCATGAGAAAGTGCACTAACAATATGTATTTGTTTAACTCTCTGAGATCTAGAATAGGTCTCAAGGAGCCGTCATTTTTGGGAATGAGAAAGTAAAAGGAACAAACCCCTGACCGTGGTATTGAAGTGGGATTTGTTTTATAGCCGCTTTGAGTAATAAAGATAATAACGATAATAACTTTCCGTACAGCTTCGATTGCCTTTCTCAAGAGAGCAACCTAAGATCCCAAGGCCTGAAATAAATGTGCAACTTGAAGAGATATGGATTATGGGAATGAAGCGAGAGTAATGATTTTCTAGTATTCATGGCCAGAAGCAGGAAAGACGCATTTACTGTTCTCTTTAAATGAGATCTTGACTGCGAGATTCAGCACAGTCATCATTTCCATTTTCCACCACATACCAAAACACAACAAACCCTCACCTGCGATCATGTATTATGTAAAATAGCTTTAACAAAAACATGTGACTATGGCTTTGTGTATCATATACCTTGTCATCATGAAAGCATTATGCTTCTTTTAAGTATAGTAATAAGCCAAGAAACTGGAGAGGCGTGGTGGCATGTACAAAAATGTAATCCTTTTCAGCAAATGGCACTAAGGTCTATCTCCAAAGGGCACTAAAACAAAGCATTCTTCTCAAAGGCAGGCCTACCTTTGCTGTTCTACTGAAAAGACATGTGTTTTATTATCAATTTCAACAAAGAACTGAAGCATCCAATTCACACCAACCTGAATGCTGAAAGCACTCTAAAATCAAATAATGCATTTGGATCTCTTTTCATTTTGTTCCCTGTTTAATTTTTCCGGACCTCCACTGGTTCCACTCTCCTCTTTGGTCTCTCTTGGTGTCATATTTGCTTGCTCTTCCTGAAAAGCTGGGAGGTGGTGGGGTGATTGAGTGTTAGGATGCCAGATACATGAGGAAATGAGACATCTTCGTGTCAAGGAAAGCTAAGGTGGGAAACAGGGGAACCAATGGCATTCACATGGTGGGGATTCTGCAACTAGAGCAGTACAAGAACACAGAATGAGGATGGGAGATGTCAATGGGCTCACGTAAGGTTATTGAGGACACAACAGGGCTGAGTATTAATACATGGAACGGTAAACGTAAATGGGCTCAAGTAAAGTTGGTGATGAACCCACCAGGGCTGAGGATTGATACATGGAACGGTAAAGGTAAATGGGCTCAAGTAAGGTTGGTGATGAACCCACCAGGGCTGAGGATTGATACATGGAACTATAAAGACCTCCAAAATTGGAGTAAATGTCAGGTTGCTTTCATGAGAGCCATCTTGTTTACAATGAATTAGAAGTTCTTAAACTATGAGGTGTCTGTAAATAATTGATTACTTTTGTGGTGTAGTTCTCTTAGTCAGTCTATGACCCACCCACTACTAGACTAAACCTGTGTCTGATTGAAGCTACATAAATTATATCAAAATTACCAAGACGGCCTACTCTGGGCCACAACTGTGCGATGGCCTCTGCTTGTGATCATATAGGCCAGAGTTTGACATATTGGCTACTGTGTGGGAGCCTTTCTTTAGCACCACATTTATGCTGCGGGGACCGTAAAATTAGATTGCAGCACTACTATGTATGGTTATATGGTTATGATTTGAGTTGGCTCTGAGATACCTGCTCATTTACACAAGTAGGAAGCACAGTAGGTGTAATTCATGGACAGGAAGGGTCCTGTTGTCCCCAGTCACCTACAGCATAGACTAGAGGATTACGTATCTGCATCCAACTATTGGGGTGAAGGAGTATTGGTACTTCCTACTAAGGTTTCAATTTAAGATCAAGCGTGCTTGAGCAGAGTCGAAAAAGAGTTTACAACAATGATGAGGGAGAAATAGCGACAACCGTGTCCTAGGGTTCGACGTGGTAATATAGGTATGCAAAATTGACAGGTGTATGTTGCTGGTTGAGTTGTGGTACAGAGTGCAATACATCTTATGATCTGTCACAATAACCTTCGCCTAACCTTAAGGTCCTTTATAGGCTATTATTTGTAAGCTGGTAGCTTCAATTCTTCATCTACTCTACTATTTTCAGTTGACTTAATATTGGAGTATGTTTCTTACCTTGTGACTCATAAAAAAATTCTATGGATGCTGTTTACTGGAAGAACGATGAGATAAGAAAAAACACAAGAAAGCAGACGACCACCGAAGGGAGGGCATCATGGATATGAAGGATTTTAATTTGCTCAATGTTTGGAGGAGACAAGGCTAGTATTTAACGTTTTTATTCGTGTTACACACCATCTTCACATCCACACACTCATCCTTTGCCATTGTTACAGTGCAGTTCAGGACGCTGTCATCTCAGGACACTCTCAGTAAAGACCATCTTCAATTCCTGCCACTGTCAACTCTGGTCACTGTCAACTACAGTCACCGTTGACTCGTATCATTGTCAAGGCAGTAGTAAGGTAGTAGTAAGGTTGGAGAGTTCATAGATTTTCTTGTAGGAGCCAGGAAGATGTCGCATTTGCTATCCAAGGGAATCATGCTACCGCGCGTAGAAGATAGAGAGGCACTAGTGTGGCATTTCTACACATTTATCAAATAATTAATGAATAAAGAAACAGGGATCACTACGTAAAGCAAGGTTGGAAGTAGCTAATACCGTAAAGCATATTCACTCCTCTGGTAACTATTTCAGAAGATTCTTGTGCTTCATGGAGAGATATCGATGACTGACCATACCCTGGATCTGGCCTTTCGAACATACTGGCTTGTCAACTCATCTCCTGGTTTCCTATAGCCAGTCGGGTCAGTTGCTAGTGCAGGGCCCACAACAGAAATTTGGATATTTTTGAGACTCGTATTCAAACAAAATTTTTGTTTTGGGTCAAGGACTCCAGCTGGATGGCTTCCTGGGGGCGGGTGGGTTGGGAGAGGTCTGCCGGGGGCTGTGGCACTTCGCCGCCATCCTTCCGCAGCTTCTGCAGGGTGTGTGGTGAGTGCTCATGTGTATCACTGAAGGAAAAGAAGTCGTAGTAGTCCATTGGCGTGTCCAGGTGTAGAACTAGGAATAAAGAACAGAAAGAGACCGAGAATACATGAAAACCGAAAACACAATGTGATGTTGTTACTGCTGCTGTGCGATTCCGCAAATTTCACAATGCACACATCTCAATAGTAGGTAGCTCCCTCCCCTAGGGTGTCGATGCTAATGCATCAGCATCTGTGACTTTACAAAATCATATATCTTTCAAGGCCTCTAGGCATGTAGGGCCTGGTGTACTAACCCATGTGGAAAACGGGATGCAACTTTGCACACCCACTGGTTTGCAAATGGAGATGCAATTTGTGATGTGACCTTTGTACTAATAGGTAAAATCACAAATTACACATTTGCAGGTGGCTACAAAACAACCTGCATAATCAATATGAGGCGGGTTGCAATGTGTGTCTCTCTTCAAACAGTTGCAAATGCAGGTATTAAGGCCTGCAAGTGACTGCAAACCACCATCCTTGCATTTACCTTCCCAAAGGTGTTTTATTTAAGCAGCCCATGTCCCTAAATAGAAAGATGCTGCTTAAAAAAGTTTCCTATTTGGAAACACATCAGCGGAGCATAGAGGGGTCACATTGACAACCGCATCCCCCCCCCAACTCCGGTCCAAAGGCGGTCGATATGTTTCTTACAGGGGAAGCTATCCCCAAAGGACAGGTTCACCTTTGTAAATCATTTACCAACCAGTCAGATGTGTAGGTAACTCTTCTATGGTTTTCAAGCACAACTTCAACCAAAGTTTTGTGTTTACAAACCCTGTGGTGTGTCCTTTATTCTGACGAGTTTTAATCAGACGTGAGTAATACTGTGTATTTTTATTTTGGAGCTTTTGGGATTATGTGTAGTGTGAGTCCAATTTAGGACATTTTTACTAATCACATATAGGTGAGTCCAATGTAGGACATTTTTACTAATCACATATAGGTGTGGCATGGACAGACTGTTTTATCAGTGTTTCCCAAACTGTGAGTCACTGCAAACTGGTGGGTCATAAGCTGATTTTGGATGGGTCGCAAACGCCCAAGCAATAAATAAAGATGCCTTTAAGATATGTGTTTATCATGTCACATTTGCTGCGCTCAAGACAGAAGTCGAATGTCTGGCCATGTCGTCTGACAAATTGCTGCATTTTTAACTCAGTGATTGGCGTTTACAAACTCCTATCACTTTCAAGTCAAGAGAAAGGAAAGGAAAGTGAATTATATGACAACCTTGATGGAGCACAGGTGTGAAAGGAGAGGCTGTAGGATGTCATTTTTTGTAGCATGCAACAAAATGTAAACATCTTTAAGTGAACAGTGCATATTCAGCAGTTAGAAAAGCAAAAATGAAACACATTTCTTTGTAATTCTGAAGTGAGATGGAAAGAAAAAATTGTAATAGGACCAAAGCAAATCAAGACACTTTACTTGGTGGTGCACAAATTATAAATATTGACTAAAACCCAATTTTTACACATTATCATTTAAGTGCAATTGAGTTTTATGCATAAAACTGCATTTCTGTGCTAAGTTTGTGACCTTTCATTGGAAAATGTGCTGTCTGTAAATGACAGTGGACTACCACATGATACATTAGTTACATTAACTAATCGCCCGCCTCATGTCCATTAAATCTTGGTGGGTTGCGAAAGTTTGTTCTATAAATTGGGCTGTGGTTCTAAAAAGTTTGGAAACAACTGACTTGAGAGCATGGAAGTTGTTATAACTATTTACTTAAAGTCATGATTCTAGACAAACTGTCTAAGAGAATGGTACAGATAAATCCAGTGAAAGCGCAGAGTAATGTATTTATTCATATCCCCAGATCTTGGTATAGGTGTAGTGGTATTTCCCATCATTACTTGACAAGAGCATATATGATCTGTTCCCAGAAAAGGACAATACTTGATTTGCATTCCAATATGGGTGAGGCTGTTTGATTATTTAATTGACGACTAATTGGAGTACAAGAACAACATTTCTAATGTAATTTAAATGCAGTGGGTACTCCTGCTGTCTAATTGTTATCACAACCACATCCCCTATATGGAAGGTATAATCTGGCAGAGAATCTGCTAGCAGCACAACTGACTACTACAACTACGAGCTCAAGGGGTTCCTCTTTATAGAGGATGGATACTTGGCCTATCTCGTGGCCAGTTTTGTAACCACACTGGTTTAAGAAGGTTGCTCCATGAAGTGAGAATCAAAAACTCAAGCTTCAATTTTGGGCCACGTTAGGTGTACAGTGCATCCACTGGCATGTAGCCCATTACATTATTGTACAGATCCCTGTCCTGGGGTAGCACATAGGAGACTTAGTTACAACCCATTGTGCCGCTGGTGAGTCACTTTTATTGATGCACCAGCAGCGCTACGGCTTCCCCATATTTACAAGGCCATGTAAAGTCACCCTGTGTGACTTTTCAAGGCCTTGTGAATATGTTTCCTTTTCCCACTTAACTCTGCATGAAAGGGGCGTTCCATGGATGTTGCTGTCGGTGTTCCCACACAACATCCATAGAACTTGACACATTTCTAAACTGTGAATTGTGACTGGGATTAACGAAGCTAATTAAGGCACATGAGTGCCTGTTCTGCATTTGCTGTTTGAGTCCAATCCAGCTCACTTTATAGAGAACCTGCAAGGTAGCAGATGTTTTCACTGGTTCTCTTGATGAGGTAATAATCCTGCTTCTAGTTGTCATCATAGGATGTTTTGAGAATTTACTGACTATTCTCCTAATTACAATCTGAACCCGACTTTCTTCTTGTATCCAGTTCCTTCTTGGCAAAGGCTTTATATCCCTCCCAGATGCAGGGCCGGACTGGCTACCGGGCTTTTTGGCATGCTGCTGAGCTGGGGACTGATGTCACTGCGGCGGGGGCTAATTTTGTTGATGGAGACATAAAGAAAGCAAAATGAATTTTGTTCAGCCCACGCAGGACCCCATCAACGAAATCAGACCGCAGCTCGGCAGCATGCCAAAACGCCCGGTAGCCAGTGCCCTGCCCAGATGTTCTCCCTAAGGAGGATATGAACTACTGCCAACCCCATGTAAGCATGACTTTAAAAGTATCTACTTATTAAGGGACTTTGAGTGAGCTTTGTCAGTTTATCAAAGACAGACCTCAGGGGCTTGTTTGCTACTAGTTTTTCAGAAAATTGCTTTTCATAAAATTGAAATAGGTTCTTAGGGGCACTCTTACGACTAGTGTTGGGTAACTCCCTGGTGCCTTTGAACCTCAAGCTCTGTTTTAACTATATTTCTGAGGTTATTGTGCTTTGTCCAATACTGTAATGCATCCCCCTAGTGGGAGAAGTAGCATAACTTGAATGAGCAACTACATTTTAGTGGTGGGTGCATCTTAACAACTACCTTAGGGAATTAGGTTTTGATTACCTCTTGGAAAACTCTATGACATCAATGTCCATATGATTGAAAGGATCACGGAGAAATTGTTGCTCCTTAAATGTAGGGAAATCGTACAAGTCACTAAGTACAACTCCATGTGGTATAGCTATCTTACCCCCAAAGACATCATCACAGTTGGAACTTTTTAGACACTATCCAACATGAAACACAGCAAATCGTGTATCTTAAATTTAGGTTTGGAGCACTTCCAACCAAAAATTGCATGGACAGATGTAATAAAATGGAGTCTAGCAATGACCTCTATGACTGCAATGTAGGTGGCATAGAAACTATTCTAAACTTACTATTTTCTTCAGCGACTTGTGCTGTCCATATGAAGTGGCTGGTCCCATTACTCAAGAATCGTGGTGTAACAAGGAACTCCAATGGATTAGCGTTGTGCTATGGGACTGAGCGAACGTCAATATACTATGCAGTGGCATCATACATTTGGTCTGCTTGGATGATTAGGTGCCTAGCATTTTTTTTTGCAGAAATGATTAAAAATATATTGCACATAGCATAATGTGCTTTATTGTACACTACAGATGTTATAGTTGAAATGATTGTCCCTATTTCTATACCCATATAATAATGCTGGCATAACTATTTTATTATGTATGGCTGCTTTGACTGAAAGTAGTGAGTATAACTGCAAGAGAGGGAAGGGAAGCATGGAAGGCGGTGGGGACTGGTTAAGAATGACAAGTAAGGTATTGTATTCTTCCCACATTTCGGTCAGGGAGGAGATGCCATGTTCTATATTCCTCCACCAGAACTCCTCTACCGTTTTGTAGCAGTTGAAAGCGTGGGAAGATGATTTGAGGCTCCCTACATTTATAGACAGGTAAAAATTGAATTACAGGGATGTTTTTCACCTCGGGGTTCTTAGTCACAGCATAGGCAACGAGAGTGAAGGTCCAGTTGTCTATTTGATATCACTCAGAAACCCTTGGTGAAAACCATCCTCGTTATTCACAGTTATCCTTCTATAATTCAATATGCTGCTGCAAGTGATGCCACTCAAAGTACTGAATGTTGTATCTTCAAACGCCATTTGCTATTTTTATTGGTTATGTCCTTCAAATAGTAATCTATTTATATGCTGCAAGGATAGGGCACATTGATATACAAGGTGGGGAATAAGTGGACATGCAAGTTTTGGGAATAAGCAATTTATAGTTGCAAGGTGATGTCATTGGGTAGGGTGTTCAGCAGACAAATGACATACGCCATGAGGGAAGCATGACGCTAAGCCATGGGCAATGGATTACTGACAGGATTTGCTGATCTGGACCAACTTTCTGGATGGCTGCAACTGCGTTACAAGGTGAATATGGACAAAACAATGACATGAACAGAGGAAAATGTTATCGACACATCGGGTTCAGAGGGTCTGCTGTTACTGGAATATAGTTTCATGGGTAGGGGGTTGGCTGAATGTTTGGAAAATGCAAAGCATAGCATGGCCTTTTTTGACCTCTTTCCAGTAGTACCGTAGTACTACTAGCGTTGTGACAGTAGGGATGTGGACTGTGAAACAAGAATGAGATGTTTCTTATTGACGAAGCTGAAGTAGAGAGGGTAATAAACAGGGTGCAGCCAATGCTCTATGGATCTACTGCTATTAAGGGCAAGACGCGATTCAATGGCTATTAAGGGGAAGACGCGTTTAATTGGCAAAAAATGAAATGTCATATTTGGGAGCACCTCATGCACTAGCACTGGATAATGGGGTGCCTGAGGTATTAACGTATTATCAGTAGTCAAAATCCTGTGGGCTAAACCTAGAGGAGGGGCAACATGGACTGGTGGTGATGGAGCTGCAACTGGTGGAGAAGGGGCTTACATCCTTTACAAGGTGTGGAAGGAATAAGCTTAGAACGCAAAAGAGAGATTATGATGGAAAGAGCACAGGGCAAAAAGGGAGAGTGCTGGACATATTTTAATCTCACCATTAGTCAGAAATATGTCACCAGTAACGAGTTCAGGGAGACTGGAATGAAGAGGTTAATAAGGGAAATGCTTCTCGGGATACAAACCAGCTGGGAGTTGAATTTGTGGGAGATGAGTTGGATGGGGCAAGTAGATTGGCAGGACAGGCAGGAAACAAGACACAGGCTCTTACAGTGGAATTCAAGGAGATGGTTTTACGGCAAGCGAGATCTGTGTGTCCATCCACCTGGGGATGCTAATTGTATAGCGCTGTTGTTACTGTCCTAATTCTTGGCACATTTGAGTTCTAGCTTGATATGGGCCTGGGACTGTGTAGGTAAAGAGCTGGGAGGCTCGACTGGCAATACAGGCGAAAACTTGATATAAGAAGCATAGGTAGCAGGGCGATGTTCATGGAGTAAGGTTGAAGGGAAATTTTGTTCACCACTATATGTGGAATACATTAGTTCAGGATAGTGGTGGCAAAGGAGAGATATGTAACTGGCTTAGTAGACTGGCAGGTTGAAACATTAGGGAGGCGCTGGTGCATTTCAGGGTTATGAAGGGTATTATGCTACATGAGGGCTTGAGTAGTGGTAACAGGCTTCCTGTTGTCAGGAGGATGGACCTGTGTGGTGTCAGAGAATGGAAACTCAGATCTGTGGCCACTAAACTGTACAATGAACAGGCTGCATGCTCAGAGGGATTGTAATGTACAACAGCTTGGAACAGATTGTAGTGTCCAACAGCTTGGAACAGATTGGGATACATGAGATGGGGCCAATTATTATCAAGGCTGTGGGGGTAGGAGACAAAACAACCAAGGCCCAGATGTTTTTGGTGGAGCTTTTGAAGAGGATAGAGTGGGATTTGAGGACAAATGGGATTGCACAGATCTTTTAAGCTCATGTCCTTCCAAGGAGAGTATTGAGTGGTGAGCGCAAGCTGACATTCATTGACTTGGTGTTATAAGAAGTGAACTGGGAGGTGTCAGGGTTTTCTATGGCAGGGAAGTTAGAGACGGGTCATCAGCTGGCGTTGTATATAAATTAAATATGCTGTTTGGAATTGATGGAGCACACCTTTTCTAAATGGTGAGCTGGATGTACCAGGTGAGGATGTTGAAATAATTGGGGCAATGGTGGAACAAAAGTAAGTGGAAGGGGGAGGAGAAGGAATATAAAGAACACCTCAGGGGAGGGTTTTCTGGTGGCTGAAGTAGAGAGCTCAGGATAAATCAGAGGACATCATGGAAGGTCATTAGCAGAGAAGGAGACAGAACATTATCAATGAGCAAAAGACGATGCAGCCAGGGTCTACTATAGGCAGGCTGGACAAGAATTAGGAAATGATTCATGAGAAAAAAATACAGTTAAGGAAGTTAAGAGTTAGATATATTGTTAACTGTTTGATGTTTAAAGGTGGGTTGAGGAGGCTTAGAGCCCGAAGGGGTGTGTAATGCTTAGTTGAGGGGGAAAGGGGTAGTGATAATTGTTAGTACAATGTCAGGGGCTTTAGGAATGTGTCACTGCTCTTCCCCAAAGAGGGATATTTGTAAATGTATTTGGTTTCCTTGAACTGTAATGTTATCCCCAGGAAAGTTATTGCAGCCAAATAGGAAAAGGGTGGTCTAGTAGTGGTCTCTAAAGGGTATGCGACCTATGTGCCGGGTGGTTCCTGCCGATAGACATTTCACCACCAGCACTGCAGCACCTAATTAAACAGCGCTGCAGTTGTAGGGGTGGAAATCCATGTACGCAGGCTGGGAAGGGGACCAGAGGATATGGGGGGCACCTTCCAGTTAAGAAAAAAGAATGGAGGAATTACCACGGGCCAAACACCAGCAGCAAGAGTTTTTGCCACGCTGTGAAATGTCCGCAAATCGTGTCTAAAGTAATCTCCCATCCCCAAATATTCTTACCAGGATCTTCAAATCCTTCACCATAGAGTCGGTGATGGGAAAACATCTCACTCTTGTTGGTTCGACTGTAGATGACGTAGATCAAAATCAGGAGGCAAACCAGCGCGCCTACTATGCCAAAAAACAATACCAGCATCTTCCCGGTAACTCTGGGCTGCTCTTTGAGGAAAGGTCCTGCCAAACGAAAACATAAGATTTTAGTACTCCTCTTCTTCTTTACACCAACATACTAGAAAACCATTTCTTGGAAATCTTTCAGAAAAGATGTTTTCTACAGGACAGGAAGAATGAATCATTTGTGATGGTTGATGTGCATTCAGTGTTGACAACTAGGAGGGTAGAGAACGCCAATCTCATTATTTGAGATTGACACTCACTAAATCAGCACCATTCCAGCAGAGGTCTGCTGCTGCAGCCATGTGAACAAGGAAGATTATTCAACCTTTTTTACCCAAGGTTAGGTAAGACCAGGGGGATAGTATTACCGGATGATTTAATGGGTGTTGGGGCTAGGGACCTATTTCACTAAGTGTATTAAAACCATAATTTCCATAATAATTGCAAGCGGTGCTTAAAAAGCAGGAAGCAACTCACCCTACTTCCCCCAGACCCGATTAAACAATGCACATACAAATCTCTAGTACACGCTATCTCGAGTATACTAGTTATGTTAACAGTCAAGTAATGCCCATTGGACAGAGTTGGTTCCCTTTGTTCGGGTATTGTTTCATTTCTTTATTCTTTTTGTCACATTTAGATTCTTTTCTTGTTTCTATAGCCAACACGTGTTTCATCATAGCAGGGGTACACCAATACTTCTTCAGATCTGCAATCCTGTTGTCCACGCAAATTTTGAAATCTGTATGGCGGTTTTAAATGCCATGACGAAACACGTGTTGGCTCAGAAACAAGAAAATAATCTAAATGTGACGAAAATAATAAAGAAAGGAGACACTACCCAAACAAAGGGAACCAACTTTTTCCAATGTGTATTACTTGACTGTTAATCTAACTTGTATACTCGAGATAGCGTGTACTAGAGATTTGTATGTGCATAGTATTACTGCATGCCTTAACCCACAGGGGTTGGCCATCCTATGGATGAGATTACCCACAGACATTAAGACTCCACTCATCTATGTTCCAAGTTTTCCTCAGTGCTTGAAAGTATGTGGCATCTGGGGACTAATCAGTACTTAATTTGCAAACAAATAAGTGCAAGGGCTCAGGTCAGGAGGACACTGCAGCTTGCACCACACATTGGCCCTAGCAGCGCTGTCATTAATAGTATCAACACAACTAGTAACCATCACTCTTCTACAAGTGTGACAATTTCGAATATTCCAGGCTCTCAAAACTATAAGAATGACTTAGGTGGTCGGTAATAGTGTTTTTTAATGTATATTGAATTAAAATTTGACAGCTGTTGTGGTCCTCTCAAAATCAGCCAGAAAGCACAACCTTGTGGCTGACTGCCACAAGCGCTGGTGTTGACAATTAAGTGCTGTTGCAGAGCACCAGAAATTACTGGCACATATTAAGGACTGGGACTATTCCTGGTGATCTACAGTACACCTTTTGCACTTGCACCCAGATTATTTATACTCCCTGTCTGGTTCAGACCCCTGAGCACGGAACAATGCAACATTGCTCACTCCTTTAACTGCTCTTACCAGGCCTCCATCTGTAATAGCACTGGATTCCTCATGTCTCAGAAACGCTATCCCTCCCTACAGAAGCCCCACTATCATCACGGAGGTGCCTCAACTTTGGGAAATGTGGTGTTCTTTTGAAGAAGGCAATTAGCACCAAGAGTCCTGTGGTGGGTTTGTATATAGTCTGCTGCACTGTTGCACTGAACGTTTATCCCCATAGGTGGAAACAACTAGCCCATCTCTCTGTAGGAACATTATCTTCTTTACTACACTCCTCACGCTGCCAGCTGTAGAGTGGAAAACCATAGACAGGTTATGTTCATTCTGCTTTGTTCTCCACAGCGCAGAGACTATTTTCCCTAAAAAGTCACAATCTATCCAGAGGAATACAGTGTGGCAAAGAATACCATATGTCCAGGGGTTTCCTAAACCTGCAAGTACCTGCTTACCTAGCTTATTCACCATGCAAAGCACAGATACAGTAGACGTTTTAGGGAACAAGTGAACCTAGATACGACAGAGAAGTGATGGAAGGTATCTGTAGTTGATATTAAACTATGTAAGTTTAGGAAAGCATGAGGTGTAGCTAGCCATAGAGCACAGGTTAAACAGATAGGAATACACCGATCTTGTTTGTCTGTATAAGTGACATCATGTTCTTTCCATTTCATAACAGGAGATCTCTGATGTGCAGGGATTGTGCAATACTCCTTGTGCACAGATATGCCCACTGTGCTCTCCTAGTTGCCCATTTGAGAGACAAGTAGAAGAGTTCAGGGCTTGAACCTCTGGCAAGACCAGTGCAAACAGCGGTATGTCATTGGTGGTTGAGACCTTTGCATTTCTATGTGGACAGACCGGAGGAGATATTGGATCAAAGTTCACAAATTATACAATGAGCTCAGGGAAAAGCATGGACAGAATGTTGGAAAGTTGGACGAGTTGGCCCGAGGGAATGGTCTGAGCTGAGATGTGGTTTCAACAAAGGACATTCTTAACATACAAATTTTCTGGTGATGAGTCTCCATTGTGTGCAAGTAACACCCGCAAGTCTCATTGTCAGCATACAGGAATTGACGACAGAGTGGGAGGCAAGTTTAGGCTGTTTCTGCGTTGGATTGGCTGCCCATCATTAGGGCCTGTGAAGGATGACTCGTTGGTGCACAGAGAGGTGTGACTAGTTTTTTCTGTCAGTCTCCTGGCAGCTGCTGAGACTCACAGGGGATCTAGGTGAATTTGATACCAGCAGGGTTGATGGGCACTTCACAAGTAACTGGTACATCGGACAGTGACAACAGGCCTGAGTCAGGTAAAGTGGGGGGTAACGAGTTCCTGCACGTATAGGTGGATTCCACGATTCAGAGATTCTTGCAGCCACTAACACTCACATGCAGTCCAACTGCTCAATGCTGAGGTGTGGATCTGTCAGTGGGCGTTGATGAACGGTGGTGAATGCTTGATTAGTGACCTTGGTGGGTGGCATCTTATTTGCAGACGCCTGGATCCTGGATAAATCTGTGGTGGGCACCAGTACTGAGATGTGATATGATCAGGTGACATGGTGGGAGCATTGATCAGTGTGTTTTCTATGTGCGTGTCTGGATCGCGTCTATGTAGATGAGCACAGTGTTCGTCTCATGTAGGGTGGCCTGCTGTGTGTCGCAACACCCTGCCTCTCCGTGCTGGAGTCTGATCTGCTGTAGTTCAGGCTCATTTTACGCCTGTTTTGATTGTATAATGCCAGTTGGTGAGATGTTGTGTTGAGGGTTACATGGTGCCATTTCATCCATGTTGGCCCTGTGATAATCACAGGGCCAACATGGAATGACATAAAAGCAGTGGTGATGAAAATGATGAAAAAGAAGTGTCCCGCCACAATTCCAGCTTGGTGCCAGATGAGTATGCTGGTCTGTTGCTTGAAGTGTGAGTCTATAAGGATGCTGAAAGCATTACAACAATGTACATAGTTGTGATCTCATACAGGAAATGGAGAGGGAAATTAGATCCTGCCCAGATGAGGCTCCATCTACACTCATCAACATTTTATGACTTTGACAATGGGTCCAGAGCTGCTGGCATTATAACTGACTATGCTTCAGTTGATTCAAGCAAAAACTCACGGGAGAAGCGTATACAGGATTGGGAGGATTATATGCTAAAGAGGTATGCAAGGTTTACCCATTCCTGATGTCCAACAGTCAGACCAAAGTCTCCTGGAGTGATATTTCCAATCATCTTGCCTAATGTCACTGACAAGATGTCAGCTTCAGGCCGAATTTTATTCAGTTCCCTGCAATCAATAATCAGCCAGTGAGTCTTCGGTTTTGAGCACTGAAATAATGTTTGCCCCCATTTACAGGACAGCGAGTCCAGGTGAAATCTCACCACACCCCAATGAAGGTGCAACAGAGCAGAGATTGACTGCTGGTAGTATAAGTAGTGCCCATATAGATACATATTAGATGTCAAGGACAGTCCACTTTTACAATGGTCTAGTGATGCCAAGTGTAGGACTGGTGGTGGTGTACTCCTTTAAATAGAAGGGAGAGGGGCGTGGCAGGAGGGCGGAGTGAGCGGACAGGTCTCTCGATTGCTCCGCTCCAGGCCCTTACAAAAGCAATTTTCCAGCAGCTCCCCGGGGCACTGAAGGGGCACTGAAGGGGCCCCATGGCGCGACCAAGAAAACTGAGGGCCTCCCGCCGACTCACGGAGTTTGGCGACGACGTTCGGGGCTTGTCTCGGGGGAGAGTTAAGCGATCCAGTGTTGCGGGGTGGGCGCCGGTGGCTCCTTGTCCTTCCCACAAGGCGAATCTGGAGGATATTGCCGGGTTGGGAGCAGAGTGCTGATCAGGACCCAGTGCCCCAGATCCCCCCCATTACGGCGTTTGGCAAGTTCGTCAGCCACCCCCTGGAGGGCATAGCAAGGTTTTGACTGTGCAGCGACATCTCCCTCCCCCACCTGGACCTGAGGAGGTGAGAGGTCCAGGTCAGGCCTACCCAGAATCAGATCAGCAGCTGCAGGCGGGCTGGGTGGCTGGGAGCAACGAGGACACCCGGGCCCCCGCGCCCCCTCTTATAACAAAACACAAGCCTTAATAGTGGAACTAGCCCCTGAGGGGTGAGTACAAACATAGAGCGCAGAGACTGTGTTCTCTGGGCATACCCCCTGGCGTGGTGGGATTGAAGAGGTGGTGTACTGGTGACTTGGGGCCACGACAAAGCCGCAATAAAGGGCTTTGCCTACATTCGGAAGGTTAATCCACAGTAAAGCTCCTTATGTGGACAAACAGGGGCCCGGAGGGTCAAACCCCCTGGTAAGTTCCCCGTCACGGCATCTGTTCCCGCTCCATCTCCAGCACGAGTAGCACCCCTTCCCGGGAGACGAGAAGCCTTGTAGACTGCTGCATCCCAGCACACACAGGGATGCCCGCAGAGGAAGCCGCTCATCTCGCCTGCGGGCAGGGAACGTACCCTCCTTTTCAATTCTGATAGTCTCCCCACGCCCCGGCACCCCTCTGTGTCCTCTCTTGGCACCTCCAAAATGGCAAAGGCCAGGACTAAAAAAGACCAAACACTAAAAGACATGCTGTACAAACTCCCACCTCAGCATCGCCCTGATAACCCAACAAACTTCCTGCTGCCCGAGGGAGATAACGAGGTAGAAACCCCCATCACTCGCTCCTATTTGCAAGTCACTATTTTCGTCACTTAAAGAGGACCTCCAGCAGATCAAAGAAGACCTGGCCAAGGACTTGCAGGGTGTCCGGAGAGACAAACACAACTGCCAGGGGGGAGGAGTTGGAACAACTCTGCCAGGAAATAATATATCTCTCGAAACGACAAATTGATCTCCAGGCACACACGGAGGACTTGGAAAATAGATCGAGACGTAACAACATAAGGATTCAGAATGTGCCATCCTCCACAGAAGCTGGAAATGTGGAGGAATACGTAAAAGCTGTCTTTGCTCAAATTCTGGGGGGGGAGGGGGTGACACCCATTAAAGATATCTGCCTGGACCGGGTCCATCGGGTGGGGCTGTCACGAGTCTCTAATAGGCCTCCTCTGGACATAATAGCCTGTGTTCACAGCTTAACCCTAAAGGAACGCATGCAAAGGCCTTTACGGGGCTCTGATGCAACGATTTTTAGGGGCCATTCAATACAATTGTTCCAAGACCTCTCAGATATCACGCTTCACATATGGTGCATTTTTGCCCAGTGACTTCCTTTCTCAGGAACCACAACATCTCTTATGCATGGGATCATCCATTTCGCCTAATTCTTTAATGGGAGGGGAAAGCTCATCAGGTCCGGTCTCTGAGCGCCACCTGTGACATACTCTGAATCGAGCAGCCCAAGTCCCAGGCTGGGAGTTCAGATGAAGCTTTGGTCAGGGGGCCAGTGGGAGTCAACAACAGAAGTCGGAGAGCCAAAAAAACCTCTAAAACCAAGCCCTGAGGATTTCGCGCAAGAAAGAAAAGCAGTGCTGGAGAGCCTTGCCTGAGGAGCCACAGCGAGAGAGCAAAAATGAACATATGCAGAGTACCCCAGTAGCCTGGGGGAGCCCATAGGCCGCTATTTAAGCCTGAGAATGGAGCAGCCCCTCAGGACGACCTCAGGCCATGACAAACCCCATCAGGACGGTTCCTGATGGGTGGGAGGGGATCTTCCCCCCAGAGGCTTTATTCATTGAACTATTTAGTTATCTTGTTTGTTTGTTCCCCAAGTACCAATATATGATGCACTTAAGGAAGACCCGGACCTCGTTCACGGGGACCCACAACATCATTATACATACCTTCTGGGGAGGGGGGTCAGATAGTCAAGGTCCTTCCATACGGCTAGCTTCCATATACACAATATAGCTTCAGGTTGTTCCCTAACGATTCTTTCCTTGAATGTAAAAGGGCTGAGCAACCCGGTTAAGCAGAAGGTTATACTATCCTACATGAAAAACTTTGGGGTAGATATCTGACTTCTTCAGGAGAGTCCTCTCCTATCGAAGGACACCCATCGCCTTAAATCTAGAGCCTTTCCTCAACAGCTATTTTCTTCCACTGGGCACAAGACGGGGGAGTGGCCATTCTATTTTCTAACACATTCAAAGACGCTATTGTCCTAAATTGGCTGAACTCAAGGGCTGCCTTTTGGTACACCAAATACAGCTGGGCACACACTCCCTCACATTGGGCACTATATATGCATCAAATGAGGGACAGGAATACTTTATCCGGGAAGCACTGGCAGAATCACTTCTCTCACACGACCGTCTGATTCTGATAGGGGGCGACCTTAACCTAGTCATGGACAAAAACATGGATCGCTCTGAACACAGTGAGGGGGGTCAGGGTCTTTCTCAGCTGAGAGCATCGTTTGGTTAAAAGAAGGTGACCTTGTGGATTTTTGGACGACCAATGACCCAAACACGAGGGACTTCACATTCTTCTCTCACGGACATAGGACCTACGCAAGAATATATTATTTCCTGTGCTCCCAAGACCTATCGCGGCTGTCACGCTTGGTGGAGATCGAACCCAGATCTCTCTCCAACTACTCAGCATTAGTCCTAGAGCTACACTCCCCCCTACAATGACAGGCTCAGAGACACTGGCGACTGAGGGAGACGCTCATATGCAAACCAAAGCCCAGGAGAAAATCAGGAAGGTCATCACTGACAATTTGGAGGCCAATGATTACTCGGAAGTCCCTCTCGCTATAATTTGGGATGCACTAAAAGCAGTGTTCAGGGGAAAACTCATATCACTGGCGGCAGTTGAAAACAACAAGAGAGAACTCATGAGGGCTGAGCTCCAAGAGAGGGTTAGAGAGTAAGAGGGAATACATAATCGCACAGGTGCCCCCCAGGGTATAGCGTCAGCTAGAAACCGCCCGGAAACAACTAGCCGGCCTAGACCTGGACTGGGCGGAATTTGCCCTGCTACACCTTAAACACCTATATTATTTTAAAGGTAATAGGAGTGGCAGGCTCCTAGCCACAAAGCTACGTGCCCAACATCTAGCCAACTCGGTCCGAGTACTTCGGACAGAGAATGGGCTGGACCTGACAGACCAATTCAGGGAGTTTTACGCATACCTCTACACAGAACAATCCAACTCACCTGAAGATATAACAGACTATATCCATGACTCCTCGGTTAGTAAATTGACAGGTGTCTCGGCAACTTCTCTAGATGCCCCTATCCTATTTGAAGAGGTCATCTCAGTCATCTCAAGCCAGAAGCCTCTAAAATCTCTGGGCCCAGATGGGTTCCATGCTGGGTTTTATAAGGCCTTCTGCTCTAAACTTGCTCCAATCCTTACCAGGCTCTTTAATTCAATAGCTGACTCAGGCTCTCTCCCGGCCTCTATGCTGGAGGCTACCATAACCGTCCTCCCCAAACCCTGTACCATTTCACTTCTCAATACTGATTTCAAGCTCTTCACCGGCATTCTGGAGTACCTTCTCAATCCTCTTATGCAGGGTCTTATCGAACCCAACCAGGCAATTTTGTCCCGCAGAGGCTTTGTGCAGATTATACAAAAAGATTCCTACATATCAAATACAAAGCACATCATAAGCAAGGATCCAGCATGTTGCTGTCAGTGGATGCCGAGAAGGCTTTCGATCTGGTCCACTGGTCCTTTCTCAGAGCAAAAGTGGAACACTACAGGGTTGGGGAACGATTCTGCTCATGGGTATTCAGTGCCTACCAGGCCCCTCGGGCGTCAGTGAGAGTTAACGGGGTGAGTCCAGAGAATTTCCCAATTTGCGGAGGCACAAGGCAGGGCTGTCCCCTATCCCCTATACTGTTTACCCTATCTATATATATATATATATAGAGCCCTTTGCCCAGCAGATCCGAGACCATGGACTAATTAGTGGTGTAGTGTAGTTCCTATATTCCCAATAGGCTCTGCGCATTGGAATAATATACACTATAGATTTGACATAGGACTGAGGTCAGTATGTCTCTATCGAGTATATTAAACTTAGTTGTGTGTGCCAGCTAACTCGGAGGTCACTAGAAACTTCGTAGAATAAACAAGAAGCGATTAGTCTCTGACAACCGCATAAACATGACAACTTTGTTTACCCTAGAACTGGAACAATATCTTCAGAGTCGTGGAAACAATCGATAACTATTTCACTCAGTCATCGTGCATGCTTCGTATCTACAGAGTTGCATAGAAATAGTGAGACGGGCGTTTCAATAAAAAGGGTTTATTGAACAGTCTTATTTCTCATGCAAGAGATATGAACTGCTACAATAATTAGACAGAAGGAAAATATAATGCGTACAGCGCAAACAGTAATATAAAATAATACTGTAATAGCATTGTCTGTTGCTATGACATATATAAAAATACATACATAAATAACACAGGCTAAAATACTCAACTGGTGCTTCTAAAATATGCCTACCCCAGTGTACCTAACCTAAGTCTAGTACTAGGGCAGTAGTAGGTGCTGCTTTAGCATAGGTTTAGTTTTGCCAAGAATTGCCAAAGGTTTCTCTAGGTTCTAATCAGCTCCATACCTTAGAATCAGAGAGGTTGGTAACTCTTTCCCTTGACCCGATCTCCCAACACCCCACAAGGGGTGTCAGAAACACTGGAGCTGGATTCTCAGCAGGAGGATGACAGGGTCTAGTCAGTGCGTCAGCTGGAGAGTTAGCTTCCTTCGGTACTTGCTGTGGCGAGCTGCGTCGTGCAAGAAGGTAGTCGAACTGCACCGAACCACAACATGCTTTACCATAGCAAGTGAAGGTATATTTATACCTTGAAGGTGTTTAGGAATGCCAGTATTGACGTAAAGTCGGGCATATGAACATCATGAATGAACCCCTAAGGAATAGATGTGCATGCCTAATAAATGAGTTCTTGGAGAAATCAATATGCAAGCAAGGGGAAGTCCCGAACAGCTTAAGATTCTGGTTTTCCAAGAAATCATTGTGACGTAGATGAACGGATGGAAGTAGCCATGCCTGTATTTGGGTAGCATGGACTAAGCCTAAATAAGGACTGTATTTCTAAGCCTATATAAGGGCAACGTGAACTATACCTATATAAGGGCATGAATCAGGAAGTGTATCGGAATCTAAATCGATACGCAACAACCACTCCACTTTCTTATGTACGACGTTACTAAGTTCTAAACATGTTAAACATATCTAAATCATATCTACACATGAAGTGCTAAAAGCATGTTTCAAACTACATTGTAAATAATGTATTCAAACTATTGCATTGGTGTTGTACACATTAAAGCAATGTATCATTCTAAGCATATATTGATATTTTGAATTGCTAAATGAATGAATTATTAAAATATACATTTATGAAATTGCTCGTAAATACAGAAGAAAAAAGGCAGAAACCATTTCATGTCGTATTACATAAAACTGTTTGTATGTGGACAAGATCACATATTATCTCTGGAAGTTTTCAAATAATTAATGTTCTCTATGAATAGTTCTACTATAAGCAGATTACTTGTGCCCAAAAATGAAAAATACAAATTTGGAAAAAAAAAATAATCATAAAAGTTCCAAAGTTAGTACCTTGTTTTGAAAAAATGAAGGTCAAATTCAAAGCCAGTCAGAACACTGTGTGCCAAACTCAAAAGTCAGTGTTAGGGCTTGGAGAAAACATGAAATATTCTATGTATGTTGACAAAAGTTGTCTACCGTTGTAGGTGAAAGTTGGATTATCATAGATGTGAAGCATCACCTTCAGCATTGGTCGCATCAGCAATGTTCGTATCGGATGTTACCCACGCGCATGTAGTTTCCTCTCGTACCTCAGCATCAGCATTGTGCGTTTGTGAGATCTTAATGAATGCCGTTATCAGAATTGGTAGCCTCTGGGGACAACACAGAACATTGGCCGTTACCGGTTCCAGCAAAGGATCAACATCGATTGGCATGACTAATGGGAGTGTTAGACAGATGTCTAGCACGCATTCTTCTCCGCATAGCAGGCAGCGTAGAACAGGTAAGATGCAATCTTGCCAAATTGGTCCGAATGACAGAAACCATGTGGTATTCAATTTTCGTAGACGAGTTAATCCCAAACTTTGGACGATGCGCTCACGACACTTCATCGCCAGTAGAGTTGTCTCCATGGAGAACTGGGTGTCGCTGGTGATTTGGCATGCCATATCGTAGCAGTAGGACCAAAATAGTATCCCTGCAACGAGTCCCAAAAATTGGGGCAATCCGCGAAACACAGAGTACACGAAGTTTGGAAGGATTCCGAGGACTGCTTGAAAAGGTGCCAACAGTCCGGTAAATCCGGTCTTAAATACACTTACAATACCGCACGTATCAGACATATTTAAGATACGACTTAACATTTCTGAGAAATGTATAGGGCAGTTTGTATTTAAAAGGGCATGTATCACGGCAGAAGTCATTGCGACTTGTAGATCATAGGTCTCTTTGGCCGAGGTCGGTGGCACAGTATTTTGCAAAAGAATGGCTTTCATTCTGCTTAGAGTATCAATTCTTATAGAAGAGATGTTCAGTGAAGGCGCTAGTGGCGACTCCCGACTAACTTGGTTTTTTGAAACAATACTTGCATACAGCAAGTGACCCTGGATGACACAGTTACTAGATATGGTATACCTGGCAACATGCCACAGCAGATGTGATCGTTCAACATGAGGTAACTGATCCAATTTTTGGACAACTTTCAAATGGCAATGACTGCAGCTGGTCAACCTTGCAGTGCGTTTTCACAGTTTGAACCGCTAAGAAACACTTCACGTCCCCCACTCCAACATCTGTGTGTGTATGGTAATTCCCAGGATGTCTTGATGTATTCTTTACACAACCTTTCATATGTACCCGCTGGTATGTTTTTTAGCCAATACTGAAAATGGAAAATTGTAATAGGCAGAGTGATTGTTTCATGTATAATCCATTCAGCAGCTGGTTTTTCTGCTACCGTGAATGGCAATCTTTCCAGTTTTTCAATGCTCAGCACCGTATAGTCTGCTCCCCTTTGTGCCAATTTGATCTGTTTATCAGTGAGATTGAATTCAGAAAACAGTGACGTAGTATTGATTAAAATCCAAGGCACAAAGCCTGAACAAAGGTTTTGAAACGTCCAGCCTAATAGCATGATAGAACGTAATTGCGACTGACCATGTTGCAACATGACCAAGTCCTGTTCCCTGATGTCTATGGCAGAAGACACTATGCTGTCCAATGAATATATCCTGGACGACAGAGTCGTTAACCCCTTGTCAACCAGAGAGAGATTTCTCTACATTAATACGATCAATTTCTCGTATTTGTTCTGCAGTCTCTGCTTGCGTAATCTTCCATATTTTGTTATATACAGCATATATACCGGCATTTATAAAACGTTTTTGACGCGGTTTTCTTGGTCCTAGCAAGAACTCCCTAAGATCTGCGCCATCTTCAAGTAAAGATAAGTGTTGCTTTACATCCTTAAGTGTAGATATTTGTAGCCAATCAAGGCAGAGCTTCCCTACACTGTATGTTGTTACTATTCCAGGATGCTGTCTTTGAACATATCTTGGGTCTGGCCTATTGAATGTGAAACCCTGTGTTTTGTTCAGGAATCTATCTTGACAGTTGTTTGTGTCTCTGGGCCAGATCAACCATTTATTCCAATCTGGATCTGTTCTGTTGAGATGCAAAATTGTATGTACGTTGGCCTCCCCCTCTGAAGTGTTACTACTATCAGGTGAAGATGTAGGTATGGACGGATTGTTCATGTCTTTGATCTTGGCTAACCCAAGGCAAGACGTCTGTTGGACAGTGTCATTCAAAAACATAATTTGCTCACGGATGATAAAGGCCCTAAACATAGCTTCTAGCCCCTGCACTTGCCAATCTTTCATATCCCAGACAGTTTTTGTCTCAATGTTGTCTTTCCAAAAGTCGAAACCTAGTTTAGACAGTTGGGCATAAAAGGCTGCAGAATAAATCTGTTTTGTATTGGTCTACACACTTTTCATTCCTATTTTGTTTATATTATTAAAGTAAAACGATTCTGCATTTGATATATTGAATCCTGAAAAGTATGGAAATTTCATAGCAAAGGTTTTTGAGCTACCCTTTGGTGGCGTAGGATAATGTTCCCATTGGTTATACATTAATACATTTCTAGGATTTGTAGATTTGTGCAAGAAATGATGACCATAATGGTTATAACAATACATTTGTTCATTCTAATGAACCTTCTAAATATTCATGATATGTGAATACAGTAGATATTTCTAAGTCTGACATCATATTATTAATAGTCTCGAAGTCCTAATCATCAGAAACGGTACTAGATGAAACAAAGTCACTTAATGAAATCTTGAATAAGTGTGTAATATTCATATTCTGTTTTGTCCCAGGCTAAACCATGTGGTATAGGAACGGCTGAGATGTTTACTGTTGACAAGTCTCTTTGTTCACAATGGGATGATTTGTGTGGCTTGAGGAGTAAGTTGATGTTCTTACTTTCTGTGTCCATTTGGATATATCTTCCATTTATCAGTATACCCAGAGTTATTACCAGAGTCAACCAAAGTAGAAGAAAAAATATTCCTAACACAATCCAAAATTCAATCCATGGTGAAACCAGATAAGTTTTTTCCAGGTGATGAAAAAGGTCAATTGCTTGTTCTTTGAAACTTCTTTTTGCTGGCGTTGTTTCAGGTTCGCTAGGACCCTCAGAAAACGTATCAAAGAAAATTAAATAGCCAGAGGCAGTTCTGTCAATAGTTGGGATTGCATCCGGATTTGTTGAAATCGCTGGAACCACTTGATCACCTGTTACTTCATTGTAGACAGGAGTTTCATGACAAACTGTTATTTGGGTCTCAAGAGGTACAAGTTCCATAGCTTTGTTGCTCAGTCCTTCTTTTCTCACTGCACATTCCTCGATGTTGATGAGTCTCTCAGTTTGAACCTCTTGGATAGCGGATAGAGCAGCGCGTCTGCTACTTGGTCGGAGTCCACTTGGCCTACTGCTTAGTATCAGCCACATAGTGTGATTTTATCAGGTCGATGGACACAAACCTGTTCTCCTTTTTACCAGCAAGCGGCAGCAGTAATACTGTTCTTGATCCGAGGATTGCTAGGACAGGTACTGGTTGTCTGTAAGAAGGATCAAATTCCTTCTTGTCCGCGATCTTTTCTCTGACTAGATCACCAAGCTTTGGGATTCAGACAGGCCTTGCTGGGACTGTTGGTTTTTCCTCAGTGGTGGTTGACTTCAGGAACACGTTGCTTTGTTTAGTTCTTAGTTCATTTAAGTCCTGTAAGACAGCCAAACGATCTTTGATATCAAATGTGTTTTGTTCCACCACTGATGTCTGACAATCAAGGTCGGGGAACAACATTCTTGTCCCAAAAAGGACCTCATATGGAGTGATACCCCCTAGAGAACTTCTTGTCAAGTTATTAAGACTACGTTGGACACGTATTAGATGTTTGACCCCCCTGTCACCGAAGCTAATACCCTAGCTGTTATAGATTGCTTTATGTCCCAGTTTTTTCTCTTCACAACCGAATTTCCCTCAGGATGGAATGGACTAGAATACCGCAATGCAACGCCCAAACTGGCCATGGCTTCTTTGTAAGCTCGAGAGCTAAATGCAAGACCCTGCTCAGAATGTAGCGTGCCGATTGTGTATGTGCCGATAAAGACTCGCAAATCTTTTATAACAGTTTGAGCTTCAGCCGAGCCCTGAGGCCACATCCAAAGGAACCTTGAACACGAATCCACTGCGATCATGATATATTTATAGTTACCATCCCTTTGTAAGGGACCGCAGTGGTCCAGGTAAACACATGCTAATGGTTTATCTGAAATTAACAGGGGCGTCTGCGCAGGATGTTTCACAGTAGAGACTTTCATCTTTTGGCATATTTCACGGTCCAAGGCGTAGTTTCTGGTCTGTTTCCTCATGTGTGGCCACCAGTGTCACTGTTTTAATAACAAAACTGTGGCGGAAACACCTGCATGTGCAGAGACAAGCCCTTCATGTGCTGCTAGGATTAGTCCTAATCTATGTTCCATGTTTGGAATTATTCTATCCCCCACTGCAGGGATTCCAGAAAACTGAACTTTATTTGTATCAGTTATGTATGAGTATTTGAGTGGAAACCCTTTAGGTAACACTGCCCCGCTGCCTTTGCCTGTAGCATTGACAGCCAGCATTATTTCACTGTCTATGTTTGTTTTTGAACGAGTGATTGCAGCTACGGAAGCCGGTTGCACAGCCCCCTTCGCGGCTTCATCAGCCAATACATTTGCTTCAACGTGAACGCCATCACGTTGATGACTCAGCCTGTGTATCACGCGAGTCTTTTGTAGTCCTTCTCGTAACTGAACTACTTGTTCCCAAAGTGTTTTATGCTTGATTGTGCCCCCTATTGCATCTTTGAACCCGTTTTGAAGCCAATTCTGTAAATATTCATTGTAGGAATGGGTACAATAAACGAATTGCACACTATGAGTGCGGGGAATTCGCAATCCGTATTCTCAAGTGCCATATTGAATGCTTGTAGTTCAGCTCACTGAGCTGTACAATCTCCTAGAGATTGCGTTTTCGTGACCATAGGTCTGAATTTGCCATTGCGCATACAGCCTTTAACAATTGCACATGCTGCACTATAGGCTTGTTTGCCTTCCGTAGCGGGTTGTGCTGATCCGTCAGCGTAAATTATACATTCATACTAGTCAAGAGGCAGAATTTCAATAGGCAGAAGACATTCTTGTTCGTATTGTAGAAATGCTTGTGTTTTCAAATAAGGGTCGAAAACGTATTCAACATCAGTTGCAGTAAGAGAATTGACCCATTGTATCCATCTTGTTTGTAAAGCTTTCGCATTTGGAATGCTCTCTTTTGTCACTGCCTCTAAGGGAGGTACAGGAGTTACGACCATAATGAGTTTTCCCTGTGCTAGGGCTCTTTCTTTTGCTACAGCGGTTTGAACAGCTGTCAGAATTTTTTCTGTAAAAGTGAATTCTGCTTGTGTGTACAAATGTGATTTGTAAGCTATTGGAACTTTTTCACCTTCATTAAAAGTTGCGTACGTTTTATTTATTTATTTATTAAGTTTATATAGCGCGACAGCTACCCATAAGGGTTTCCCGGCGCTGAAAGAGAAATACAGCAAAAAACAGTCCGGAAAGCTATTGGTCAAAAAGCCAGGTTTTAACGGCTCTGCGGAAGCGGATGTGGCAGTTCTCTATCCGCATTTCCAAGGGGAGTGAGTTCCAGAGTCTGGGGCCCAAAGTTGCAAAGGAGCCATCACCCATTCTCGAGAGTCTAAACTTCGGTGTGCAAAATAAGTGTTGAGACGAAGAACGGAGTAAGCGGGCAGGGGTATAGGGAGTGGTCAAAGCCTGCAAATATAGGGGAGCAACTCCAATCTTAATCTTGTGCATAAGGCACAGTGCCTTGTATTTTACGTCATTGTCAAAACGGAGCCAATGAAGCTCCCTCCAGCGTTCAGTGATATGATCTCGTTTCCGACAACCACATAGAAGCCGGGCAGCTGGGTTTTGGACCAATTGGAGACGGCGTATGACCGCCTTGGTAGACCCCAGGTAGAGCACGTTGCCGTAGTCCAACCTAGAAGTCACCAAGGCATTCACCACAGATCTCTGGGTGTTGGAAGGTAGTATCCAAAAGATTTTTCTCAGCCACCGTAAGATGGTAAAACAGGTGGCTGCTACTTTGTTGGCCTGTTCTTTCATGGATCATCCCCTGTCAATAATTACCCCAAGATTGCGCACTCGTTGTACCGGGGTGGGTAGGGGGCCCAAGGCAGATGGCCAGTGCCTCGGGCTCCAAAGGTCAGGTTTATTTCCAAGTACCACAACCTCGGTCTTTCCGCTATTTAATTTAAGGAAATTACGATTCATCCAACAGGATATTTCGCTGAGACCAGATTGAAGTAGGGAGGAAGAAGTAGGGTCAGCTTGGGATAAGGAAAAAACTATTTGGGAATCATCAGCATAGGTGAATAAATTCAAACCAAAGCTTTGTGCAATGTGGGCCAATGGAGTAACGTAAAGATTAAAAAGGAGAGGGCTAAGGATTGAAACCTGGGGCACACCGTGAGGGGACAGATAAATATTAGAAGTAGAAGTATGAGAGAAAATTTGGAAGGTACGGTCCGTGAGGAAGGATGTAAGCCAGTCCAAAGCTTTGCCCCCAATACCAAAGGAAGCTAGATTGTTGAGAAGGATACTGTGCGAGACAGTATCAAATGCTGCACTGAGATCAAGTAGTATCAGTGCAGCCGTTTCACCTCGATCCAGTAGCAGGCGGAGGTTTTCGGTAACTCCTAGAAGAGTGGTTTCTGTAGAAAAGCCTGGACGGAAACCGGACTGGGAAGGATGTAAAAGATTATTTGTTGCCACGAATTGTGATAAATGCAAATGAATATGCCTTTCTAGGATTTTGGAAAATGCAGGTAATAATGAGATGGGACTGAAATTAGAAACGTCATTTGGGTCCGCAGTAGGTTTTTTTAATAGCGGGGTGACCATTGCGTGTTTCCAACAACTGGGGACGATGGCCGAAGTAAGTGAGTGGTTAAGTAGAGTGCAGCTCATAGAAAGTTGGGGAAAATCTAGAACACGTAATATCGAGATGGGTAGAGGATCAGCTGGAGAGCTCGACCTGATCTTGCTCAAGATCTCCAAAAGAGTTGAAGGGCAAAGATCAGGCCAGGACAAAAGTGAAGTCGAAGGCAGACATGAAACCAAAGGTGGCGACAAGAGATCAGCACCCTTCCCCGTAATAAAAGATGGACTCGTTTCGGCATTACTGTCATCTTGGGCAGAGATGTCCTTTTAGATGTTCTCAATTTTAGAGATAAAATATTGGGCAAGTTCATCACATTTACTGCTAGATAGAGGAGGCAGTGCAGCAGTAGTCTGTGAACCGGCGAGGTCTCTGACCACATTAAACAGTACTTTTGATTTATTAATTGCTTCGGTGATTATGTTGTTTACATAAGTAGCCCTAGTGTGGGCACACTCCTTGTGATAACGCTTCAATTCGGCTTTGTAGATGAGACTGGCTGAGATGGAATAATCCCTTCTCCAGACACGTTCCAATTTTTTACATTGGGATTTGTGAATACGAAGTGTCTCGTTATACCAAGGGGCAGGTGATTTATGAATAGTTCTTTTTTTTGGACCGAGGGAAGACAAATGTTAATAGCTTCATGGAGCCAAGAATTAACAGAGCTGGCCACAGATTTCATGTCGCCCAGACCTAATGGGTATGTAGGTGCGAGATCGGCCAAGGCTGTGTTGAAAGCGGCAGTATCAAGTTTTTTCCAATCTCTCTTCATAATATTTGCCGGAAGTTTGTGAATTAGCGGTGCTTTATTAATCGCCACAGTAAACTTAGTAAGAAAGTGGTCAGACCAGAGAACCGGTAGCGCCGGCAGGCAATCTAGTTGAGTGATATTAGAAAAAATAGGGTCCTAAAGATGACTACCTTTGTGGGTGGGGCCCTTATTGTGTAAGATGAAATTCATGGAAGCAAGGTCCGCAATAAGATTGCCGGCAATGCTATCCATGGGGTCCTCTAAATGAACATTCAAATCACCAACAATTAGAAAATTACTGGACAATGTGAGGACAGAGGCAATGTATTCCGAGAATTGAGATTGCCAGGAGTTCACAGGGCCTAGGGGCCGATAAACTAACAGTCCCGTAAGAGTGGTTTTAGAATTTAGGGCAAGCTTGAAGTGCAGTGCCTCACAGCTGCCAAAATAGACCGGATCAGATTGGCATTGAAACTTTTTCTTAAATATGATTGCCACACCTCCACCCACTTTCTTGGGACGATCACTTCTAACTATAGCATATTCAACGGGCAGGGCTTCGGCAATGTCAGGGCCAGAACTGTCATGGAGCCACGTTTCAGTAATAAAAAAAGCGTCCGTGGCTTCATCAGTTAAAAGATCAAAGATCTCGAGTTTATGCTTGGGCAGTGACCGACAATTCAGGCTGAGAAACATATAGCTAGTAGGAGGAGGAGTAGCAGTCCGTAATACTAGGCTGCTAAATAGCTGCGGGACATCTAAGCAGAAAGAGCAATGAGGGTAGCTTTGAGGAAACTACCCGAGCATATCGAACGGAGCAGTTATATGAGTCCTCGTAGGTTTCAGAGTCAATAATTGAGTGACATCATAGGTAATTAGGGTCGTACAAAATGGCCAGGGGGTATGGCCCCAGGACCCGTATGGGCGCGGACGGGCGCAGAGGGGCACGCCATTGGCGCGCCCGCTGTACCCGCCCGCTGCGCGGACGCGAAATGACACACATTTATACGGGAAGAGGGCGGGAGGGTCGGAAAGACTAGACCGCGATCCCTACAC
The DNA here is from genome assembly GCF_964261635.1 of Lissotriton helveticus. Lineage (NCBI taxonomy): Eukaryota > Metazoa > Chordata > Amphibia > Caudata > Salamandridae > Lissotriton > Lissotriton helveticus. The sequence continues at coordinate 1,577,251,734 of NC_136068.1, read as the reverse complement.
CTCCCTGGAAGATGGCGGCTCACCCCCGACTCAGCCCGCAGCAGCGCCTAATCGGCTGCGCGGTATGGTATCAGTGACAGGGATCACCGTGTGCAAAGTGAGCAGGTAAACAACAGATAACAATAAAATAGTAAAATGTAGTTTTTAAAAACATAGAGTAGAGATGTGATGCCTAGCTCTCCCGGCTTTCCGCCTCAGGAAAGTAAATTGCAAGTGCCAATCAGTGCGCGTCGCAAATCACGCCGATTAAATACCTGAGAGGGCGGGAGAGTCGGAAAGACTAGACCGCGATCCCTACACCTCCCTGGAAGATGGCGGCTCACCCTCAACTCAGCCCGCAGCAGCGCCTATTCGGCTGCGCGGTATGGTATCAGTGCCAGGGATCGCCGTGTGCAAAGTGAACAGGTAAACAACAGATAACAATAAAATAGTAAAATGTAGTTTTTAAAAACATAGAGTAGAGATGTGATGCCAAGCTTTCCCGGCTTTCCGCCTCAGGAAAGTAAATTGCAAGTGCGTACGTGTGTTTGCAAATGTTTTGTAGCTAACATGTCTGTTTGTAGTGAACGCAGAATTTCTGTGTGTATTTGTGTCCAATTTACTGTTTTAAAATCAGGTTTGAATAATTCGTAGAGAGGTTTAACCCTTTCTGCGTAATTTAGAATGTAAGTTCTTCTAACATTCAGGAAATCTAGAATTGACTATAAATTCTTCAATGTTTTTGAAGGTTGGAGCGGTGCACAATTTTCTAAAAAGTTGGCTGCCAGGCTTCTGCCTTCACTTAATAATTCATATCCTAGAAAAAGGACGTTGAGATGGGCAGTTCTTGATTTCTTAAAATTGAATTTATACCACTTAGAGGCAAAGCCCAGTATGATGGTGTTCACCTTATTCAAATGCCTGTCGAAGTCATCGTCTGTCAGATATCATCGTCGGTCAGATAGATGTCATCGACATATGACAATGCCTCGTCATCATATGTTTGTAGTAACTCTGTTACCCTTGCTGAGAATAAGCCAGGACTATTCTTGAATCCTTGAGGGGGACGACAGAAGTGACGCTGTGTCCCCATTATTGAGAAAGCGGTCAAATACCTACTTTTAGGTGCAATGTTTTAACAAAAGAAACCGTTCGAAATATATAATGTGGTTTTATATTTTTTACGCACAATGTTATTCATTTATGCCGTACTGTGTGCATTTTGCACGGCAAATGTTTTGCAACAAGAGTTTAGATATCTGTAATCCAATACCAGACAATATGTATTTTCGGGTTTGGAGACAGGAAACAAAGGATTGCTCATTGATGAGGTGCATGTTTCAATCACCCCCTGGTATTCAAGTTGATCTAAGATCTCCCTGACCTGTGTTTTAGCTTCTTGCTTAACTGGGTACTGCCCTTGTGCAGTTGGTTGATTTTTTATTTGGATTTTATGGCGAGGAGAGTCTTTATCCAATCCTACATGAATTTTATATAATGCTGGAGCTTGGACGACCGCCCCTTTCCTGGCATAAGTATATTTTAAATGTATTGGAATATGGTTAGAGAAGGCTGGCATAATGATGTCTTCGCCATGTGGGCACTCTGTGACAAATTCTGGTGGCCAGTCTTGTTCAGCTAGAAGAATATCATAACCCTTAGAAAGTCGCTCCCAAAAGAGTGCTTTCACTTTTCTTGGTCCTCCATTCGGAGTGTTGTTTCATATAACCTATGTGGAGCGCTAACCCCAGGTATCTGCAGTTTCAACTTCAATGTCTTCATTCAAGTCCACTGTCTCCAGAAGACCATTCAGGTTCTGGAGAGCTATTGTGACTTCGGCTGCGCTGTCGAACATTGTCTGAGCCCATTCTCCGTTCTTGAGTTGTGTCCTCAAGATCCTCGGCATGTCTGATTTTTAGACCTGCTACCTTCTTTTTGGTGAATTGAAGTTTTTTATTCTCCTGAACGTGTTGTTCGTCTTTGGACTTCATGCGTTCTTCCTTGTTTTCTGACTGTCCTCTTCTTTCGGATTTCTGAGACGAAGTCTGAAAGGTACGAGAGGAACGTGTATCAGTATCTTGATATCTGTCTGTTTTTTCAAATTATCCTTAGTCCTGAGGTTGAACCTCCTTTCAGAGGGCTACTTTTGAGGAGACCTACCTCTGGAATGAGAAAGCTTCTCTTTAGAAGTTTTTTTGCTATTTACCCACTTCTTTTTAGAAGGAGTAGGAGTGTTTTTAGTAAAGACCTTTAACTGTATAATTCTATTAAATTTTGTATATTACTAAGTGATTCATCATCCAACATTGCTTCAATGTCAGAGTCAGGTGTGTAGCCGGCTAAGGCCGACCATGTTGCTCCTGGTCTACCTAGTGGACCGAGCCTGGTAATGTGATTTAAATGTTTTAGGGTGCCATTAAACCAGAGCTCATGCTCCTCGTATGTTAGTGGAATGTCAATATCCTCGAAAGGAATATATTCCTCTGATGCATCATCTTCTTTGTAGAAATTAAACATACGTGTTACTGGATTTGCTTCAGGGAAGACTATCCATGAATAGAATAACTCTGTCTGGTGATATTCATGTGCTTCTAACACAAAAACTGCCCTTGATGATAGGCCATGCTTTATAAGTATTATAGTGATGGCTTTCCTTAAATTTTGAGGAATTATTATAGCATTCTCATCAGTTTCTTGGAAACCTGTAAAGTTAAAAGCTGTATCGGTGTTTTCGCCTGTAGCTCCACTGGCCCCGGGATTATCTTCGTCGGCTATTTTGTTGACTGAAGTTTGCAGAGCAAGTTTCAAGGGAACAAATATAAGATGCACAATATTTTGGAACACAGTATCCTTGAACGTTAAACAAACCAAAAACTAATACACAGCATTTTTTGTCCTACTCAGCTATGGCGGATATTATCCCTTACCCACTCCAGACGTCTATTGGAGTATTATGAGTAAGGGGGTCTCTGAGAAAAGCACTGAGTTACTTTAGTATCTAGCGTTAAATTAGTGCCTTACCAAACCGTTGGACAACAAAAAATGTCACAACCACAATTAATTTAAAGAGAACTTAAATGGATGGAAAAAATATCTATTCATTTCCCTCCAGGCAAATCTTTTATTGCCATTTACTTCATATTTTATAAACAATTTTTCAGTTATATTAGCAAAAAACAAACACTGTACATTCAATATTTAAACACTTGAAACACAGAATAACATAAATCTTAATCAATTAAGGCGACATCCAAACATACTACAGAAAAAACAAAATTTTTTGAACACAAAATACATATATAAACAACAATAGATGAAAAATTCAAAATGTGCGTGGAACTTGTGCCAAATGAATGGCAAACAATGCAAAACACTGGACTAGCAAGTCCTAGTTATTGTTACAAATCAGAATTTGTTCCATCCAACACAAAAGCCGACGCGTTTCGAGGCCAGGATGAGTGTCCCTGGTCTCTCATCAGGGCTTTAATTCTTTATATCTGTAAGATGTAAAGAAAAGCTAATTACTGGACTTATACTCAATGGATTGCCTCTCCTAGGTTTCTCCACAATTCATGACTGACTGTACATACCGAGTTGGGGTCATGTGGCGAAGTGTCGCGTTCCTTACAAATCTGGGACAACGGGGGCTTTATTTCGAAGTGGGGTACCTAATAACAACAAAAAAGGGGGAATAGCGCATGTAACTCAGGCGCCAAAACCAAACTTATTTTAGTGAGCTTAACACACGGAAACTGACCTGTGCTGTGCCGTCTCCCGGCCAAACTCTGAGTAGATTGTGACCATGTGCCGGTTCGTCTGTGTTAAAAAACATGTGGGAAATGCGTCAAAAATAATTCACACGCCGCTGTTCGTCTTAATGAAAAAACGGAAAACGTGCGCCTACCTTTCTTTATAACTTCAATGGCCCGTAAACTTTTCAATAACCGCTGCACTCGCATAGACCTGGCGGGGAAAAGGGGAATGTTAGATCGGCTTCTGGCCGACTTAGGACCGGATTATTCAAAAGAACACACAAGAGGAAGCCGCCTACCATGTGTGTCTGTGCCTTCCAGGACTCGAATGAATTCTATGTGATTCAAAGATGGCCGGCGGGCTAATGATGTTTAGTTATACTAGTCTCGTGACCAATGCATTCTGGACTAGGTAGTTTTATACAAAGAAAAATCGGCTTACAGTTTAAGGTGCAAATGTTGAAAGGTTGCGGTCCGCACTAATCTTATTCGGCACAAAGGTCAGCGCATCGTTAGAAAATTGCGCAAAGAATAAAAACAAAATGAATGACTAAAACAAGTATGAATGTTTAAGGACCCCACGGCCCCAAGTGAGTCATATATTAAAAAGAATAGGAGGAAACGGGCACTTAGACCAGGCCAGGTGTCACATGAATAGCCAAGGCATTCACTGCAAAGATTGTCTTACAGGCGTGTGATCTCAGACAAGTTGTTCAATCCAGTCTGGGCACTGTTAAATTTTAAAATTAAGTATGCTTCTTTCTGAAGCAAAACGCGATCAATGTCTAAGATATTCTTTTTCGAATTCACTACTTGCAGCACGGACCATCTGAAATCATGCTCAGTATGACCCTTTTCAAGGAAGTGTTGTACCATGGGTGCCACCATCACTTTCTTCTTTATTCTAGAACGATGTTGACTGATTCGATGGTTGATCTGTTGATTCGTCTTTCCGACGTATATTTTAGCACAAGGGCATTGTATCACATATATGACGTTTTTTGTACAACAATTGGAGAATTCGTTATGCGCCCATTTAGTCCCTTGGTGAATAAATTCCTTGCCCTCAATTGTACTGGGACACGCGACACAGTTTCCGCACTTGTGGTGGCCCTCAATGGGTTTGAGATTCCACTGAGCCACCAAATCACTTCTTGGTTTTGGTAGGGCAACATCTGCTCGAATCAGTTGTTGGCCAATATTTCGGTTTTTTTTGTATGCAAAAATAGGCCTAGGGAAAGGACAATCAAGTCCTTCCAAAAGATGCCAATTCTTGAGTACAGCTTGCCTGAGTTTGTGTGTGTCAGGGCAAAATGTCGTGACACAGACGAGTCTGTTCAATGGGGAACGATGTTTAACTTGCAATAAGCATTCTCGGGGTGTGTATTTTGCTCTCTTAAAAGAGTGCTTAAGAAGCTTTTTAGGATAACCCCGTTGGCGCATGTCAGAACAGAAATGCTGTCCATGTTTCTCATACTCATCCATTTCAGAACAGTTGCGTCGAATGCGAAGCAATTGGCCAAAGGGCAGGTTGGCTTTAAGATTTCTCGGATGGGCACTGTTGTGATGTAAAATAGTATTCCTATCTGTTGCTTTTTTGAAAAGGGATACTTTCAGCTGTTCTCGGGTACATGTGACCTCTACATCCAAGAATGTCATGCGGTTAGTGCTGTGTTCAATGGAAAACTGTATGTCGCTATGTCTAGAATTAAGCCAGGTATGGAACAACATCAAGTCGGTCTGGCTCCCCTGCCACAGGAGCCAGACGTCGTCAATGTACCTGTACCATTGTTTGATGTAATCTTTAAAAGGATTGTTCACCTCCACAAATTTCTCCTCATACTGTGCTATATAGAGGACTGCCATTTCTGGGGCATAAGGACACCCCATGGCAGTTCCCTTGATCTGCATGAAGAACTCACCATTGAAGGTGAAGTAGTTCTTTTTTAGCGCTATTGTCGCCAATTCTAGAATAAACGAGGTGGGAACCCGATGGGGTCTTGGTCTCTTGTCAAGATAGATTTGCATCACCTCCAGAGCCTCTTCTTGAGGAATCTGGGTATAGAGGGACGTAACGTCCATGGTGACCATTATTTGAGATTGTGCATCGAATGGAGTACCTTCCACTTTCAGAAGGAAATCTGTCGTATCTCTGAGGTAAGATCTTACTTCACTTATAAACGGTTTTAGAAAGAAATCGACGTACTGTGCAATTGGTTCTAAACACGAGTCGCAACCCGAAACTATCGGGCGACCCGGTGGGTCAAGCAGGCTCTTATGAATCTTCGGGAGAAGATAAAGGACGGGGGTCCTTGGAAATTTCTTGAGCAAATAGTCATGTTCTTTAGTGCCCAAAAAGCCACTTTGTTTGCCAAGTTCCAAGACTTGGGAAATTAATCCCTGGATCTGCTTGACAAGAAGTGATTTGGTGGCTAAGTGGAATCTCAAACCCATTGAGGGCCACCACAAGTGCGGAAACTGTGTCGCGTGTCCCAGTACAATTGAGGGCAAGGAATTTATTCACCAAGGGACTAAATGGTCGCATAACGAATTCTCCAATTGTCGTACAAAAAACGTCATATATGTGATACAATGCCCTTGTGCTAAAATATACGTCGGAAAGACGAATCAACAGATCAACCATCGAATCAGTCAACATCGTTCTAGAATAAAGAAGAAAGTGATGGTGGCACCCATGGTACAACACTTCCTTGAAAAGGGTCATACTGAGCATGATTTCAGATGGTCCGTGCTGCACGTAGTGAATTCGAAAAAGAATATCTTAGACATTGATCGCGTTTTGCTTCAGAAAGAAGCATACTTAATTTTAAAATGTATCAGTGCCCAGACTGGATTGAACAACTTGTCTGAGATCACACGCCTGTAAGACAATCTTTGCAGTGAATACCTTGGCTATTCATGTGACACCTGGCCTGGTCTAAGTGCCCGTTTCCTCCTATTCTTTTTAATATATGACACATTTGGGGCCGTGGGGTCCTTAAACATTCATACTTGTTTTAGTCATTCATTTTGTTTTTATTCTTTGCGCAATTTTCTAACGATGCGCTGACCTTTGTGCCGAATAAGATTAGTGCGGACCGCAACCTTTCAACATTTGCACCTTAAACTGTAAGCCCGTTTTTCTTTGTATAAAACTACCTAGTCCAGAATGCATTGGTCACGAGACTAGTATAACTAAACATCATTAGCCCGCCGGCCATCTTTGAATCACATAGAATTAATTTGAGTCCTGGAAGGCACAGACACACATGGTAAGCGGCTTCCTCTTGTGTGTTCTTTTGAATAATCCGGTCCTAAGTCGGCCAGAAGCCGATCTAACATTCCCCTTTTCCCCGCCAGGTCTATGCGAGTGCAGCGGTTATTGAAAAGTTTACGGCTCATTGAAGTTATAAAGAAAGGTAGGCGCACGTTTTCCGTTTTTTCATTAAGACGAACAGCGGCGTGTGAATTATTTTTAACGCATTTCCCACATGTTTTTTAACACAGACGAACCGGCACATGGTCACAATCTACTCAGAGTTTGGCCGGGAGACGGCACAGCGCAGGTCAGTTTCCGTGTGTTAAGCTCACTAAAATAAGTTCGGTTTTGGCGCCTGAGTTACATGCGCTATTCCCCCTTTTTTGTTGTTATTAGGTACCCCACTTCGAAATAAAGCCCCCGTTGTCCCAGATTTGTAAGGAACGCGACACTTCGCCACATGACCCCAACTCGGTATGTACAGTCAGTCATGAATTGTGGAGAAACCTAGGAGAGGCAATCCATTGAGTATAAGTCCAGTAATTAGCTTTTCTTTACATCTTACAGATATAAAGAATTAAAGCCCTGATGAGAGACCAGGGACACTCGTCCTGGCCTCGAAACGCGTCGGCTTTTGTGTTGGATGGAACAAATTCTGATTTGTAACAATAACTAGGACTTGCTAGTCCAGTGTTTTGCATTGTTTGCCATTCATTTGGCACAAGTTCCACGCACATTTTGAATTTTTCATCTATTGTTGTTTATATATGTATTTTGTGTTAAAATGTTTTTGTATTTTCTGTAGTATGTTTGGATGTCGCCTTAATTGATTAAGATTTATGTTATTCTGTGTTTCAAGTGTTTAAATATTGAATGTACAGTGTTTGTTTTTTGCTAATATAACTGAAAAATTGTTTATAAAATATGAAGTAAATGGCAATAAAAGATTTGCCTGGAGGGAAATGAATAGATATTTTTTCCATCCATTTAAGTTCTCTTTAAATTAATTGTGGTTGTGACATTTTTTGTTGTCCAGTTAGTATAAGGTCTAGTCTCAATCACTTATAAGGACCTAACTCCTTAGGGTTACCAAACCGTTGGGCACCATGTAGTGTAGTTCCTATATTCCCAATAGGCTCTGCGCATAGGAATAATAATAATAATAATAAGGCATTTATTAAGTGCGCAGCTATCCCAACGGGGTGTCCCAACGCTGTCACGAACAGAAAGAGGGCAACTGACCGCACATAGACTAATCGCGGCGCCTAAATAGCCAAGTTTTAAGGGATTTGCGGAACAAAAGTTCCGACTGGACGAGGCGCAGGTACAGGGGAAGCTTGTTCTAACATTGAGTGGCACCCACCCACCTCAAATGATTTCCCTCCAGATCTAGCTTTTTGAAATCTGGGGGTAACCAGCCGGCATTGAGTGTTGGACTGTAGAGTTCTGGTCTGAGCATATGGGCGAAGTCTCCTTCTGAGATAGACCGGCCCCAGCCCTTTGCGAGCACGTAAGGCTAGAGTCAATGCCTTGAATTCGATTCGCTTAGCAATAGGGAGCCAGTGAAGTTGTCGCAAAAAGGGAGAAATATGTTGTTTGAGTGGAACGCCGCAGACAAGGTGGGCCGCCGCATTTTGTACAATCTGCAGTCTGCGGATCAAACCAAGAGAGAGACCCAATATAGTCCATTCGTTTAGTCCAAATGAGAGGTTATTAGTGCATGGACCACCGTTTTACGTGTAGGGTTTTGATTTTTCCAAAACAGGCGGCTGCGACTGTTTGCACCTGGGCTCCAAGTGATAGCTGTTTGCCTCATCGAACACCCAGATTCCTGACCGAATCTTTGGGAAGTGGGGCCGTGCCCAGTTCCTCGGGCCACCACAGATTGGGGGAAAGAGGGGATGGATTAAAAAATAATATCTGGGTTTTATCTGCGTTCAGTCTCAAGAAGTTGCGGTCCATCCAGGCCGCAATGTTCTCAAAACAGGCCTTGAGGGATCAAAGGTGGTGACAGACACTGCCTTAAAAGTGAATAATAGCTGAGTATCATCAGCGTGAGATATTATTTTGATCCCGGTATTAGAGATCATCTCCGCTAGTGTGGTCAGGTAAACATTAAAAAGAAGCGGGCTCAGGGCAGAGCCCTGTGGCACATCTCATTTAAGAGATTTAACCGGCGACGTAAGGGTGGGTCTGGACCTGTTGTTTGCGGTCAGAGAAAAAGGACGTTATCCAGGTCAGTACTGGGCCCTGGATTCCTATGGTATTAAGTTGATTTAGAAGGATAGGGTGTGAAACGGTGTCAAATGCTGCCGACAAGTCTAACAGCACTAACACCGCCTTTGAACCTCCATCTAACGCCCAGCGTATCGAATCAGCCAGACCTTCGCAGGGGTGGGCAGTAGAGAGATGGGCCTGTAGTTACCAGGGACTGTCGGATCCGCATTCACTCTTTTTAGTATTGGCAGGAGAAAGGCATGATTCCAGGCATTCGGATAAGTTCCCGATCTGAGATATAAATTCCAGATGGGATTTAAATGCAGGTTGAGGAACCCCGCCAGAGCTTTATATTGTTTAGCTGGCCAGGGGTCACTCGGGGAGCCGGATTTGCATTTCTGCAGTTCTAGGAGAGAAGCTTGCTCTGATACTTCAGCAAACTCAGAGAGGACTGAACTGAGGGCCTTCCCAGGGTCCTGATCAGCAGAAATCTGGGAACCTTCCCCTGATTCAGGGAATGCCGCGTAAATCACTGCAATTTTTTCCTCAAAGAACCCAGAGAGTTTGTTGCATAAACTCTGTGAAGGAGGTTGAGTGTGGGAGAGAGCTAAAGGATCGGTAAAGGATTTAACAATTTTAAAAATCTCCCTGGACGCGCTTTTAGCATTTTCAATTCTCTCTGCTTAAAAATCTCTTAGATTTTTTTAGAGCATTCGACGGTATTCTTTAGGAGCAGCCCTATATCCTGTCTTAGTTTCCGCAGAGTACGTCAGCCTCCAGCTGCGTTCTAAAATTTTGCATGCCGCTTTTTTTTGTCTAAGCTCCTCCAAAAACCTTGGTGCGGAGGGAGAGGATCTAGTCGCTTTTACTACTTTCAATGGAGCCAGGGCCTCAAATGCACCACCAACCCACGTGTTCAAGTTTGAGATGCTGACGGCTAAGTCGTTGGAGGGAACGGAATTAGAGTCATTTGTAAGTTGCGTTAATGACTCCAAGGTGATATTACTCCAGTTCCTTCTAAATTCTTTAGGAATAGTGGAGCCTTTCTCTGTGCTGGACAACGTAAATTGAAAAGGTATCAGAGAGTGATCTGACCGTATCACAGGTAGGGGTGCATGTATTGTGATGTCAGGCAGATTCGAACAGATCAGGTCCAAGATATGGCCTGCTTTGTGAGTAGGGGAGGAGACGTGTTGAGTCAGGTTACATCCAGTTAATGTGGCAATAAAATTACAGCTGTGTGGACATGAGATATCATCCACATGTAAATTCAGGTCCCCTAGCATAGTAAAATTGGCGTAACGTATGCTAGCTTGTGCGTAATCAACAAGCTTTGCAATTCCATTAACCCTAGAGCTTGGCGGTCTATAGAGCAAAAGACCGGAGCAGGAGGTGATTGCAGAGAGGCTGATACAAAAAGAAAGCCCCTCCATGGAGTCCACCAACTCAAAGGGAAACGCTATAATCTCCCATTTAGTTTTATAAATAATGGCCACCTCCCCTCCCGATTTCCCATTCTGCCTGTTGGCACACACAATGCCATAGCCATCTGGGATGGCTAGAGACAGAGAGGGATTGGTGTCTTCCCGGAGCCACATCTCTGTCAGGAATAACAGATCCCATTTATTATCAGTGATAGACTGGTAGATATCCAATGCATGTTTGACCAGAGATCTACAATTGATCAGCTTCAAAGGGGCCGGGGGGGGATGTAAAGACCTGGATAAATTAAATCTATGAGGACTAACAACATTTAAGAAGAACCCACAGTGAAGACACAGGTGATCTGCCTTGGTGTCTCCAAAAGTCAGGATGGGCGGAGACAGGCATGGAGGGGGCCTAAGAGCAATCATCTCTAAGTGATATAATATACACTATAGATTTGACATAGGACTGAGGTCAGTAGGTCTCTATCGAGTATATTGAACTTAATTGTGTGTGCCAGCTAACTCAGAGGTCACTAGAAACTTTCTCGAATAAACAAGAAGGGATTAGTCTCTGACAACCGCATAAACATGACTACTTTGTTTCCCCTAGAACCAGAACAATATCTTCAGAGTCGTGGAAACAATAGATAACTATTTCACTCAGTCAATTGTGCATGCTTTGTTTCTACAGAGTTGCACAGAAATAGTGAGACAGTCGTTTCAATAAAAATGAACAGTCTTATTTCTCATGCAAGAGATATGAACTGCTACAATTGTTAGACAGAATGCGAAGTATAATGCTTACAGCGCAAACAGTAATATAAAATAATGCTGTAATAGAATTGTCTGTTGCTATGACATGTATAAAAATACATACATAAATAACAGTCTAAAATACTCAAGTGCTGCTTCTAAAATATGCCTACCCCAGTGTACCTAACCTAAGTCTAGTACCAGGGAAGTAGTAGGTGCTGCTTTAGCATAGGTTTAGTTTTGCCAAGAATTGCCAAAGGTTTCTCGAGGTTCTAATCAGCTCCATACCTTAGAATGAGAGAGGTTGGTATCTTTTTCCCTTAACTCGATCTCCCAACACCCCGCAAGGGGAGTCAGAAACACTGGAGCTGGATTCTCGGCAGGAGGATGACAGCGTCTAGTCAGTGCATCAGCTGGAGAGTTGGCTTCCTTCGGTACTTGCTGTGGCGAGCTGCATCGTGCAAGTAGGTATTCGAACTGCACCGAACCACACCGTGCTTTGCCATAGCAAGTGAAGGTAAATTTATACCTTGAAGGTGTTTAGGAATGCCAGTATTGACAAAGGTGGGCATATGAACGTCATGAATGAACCCCTAAGGAATAGATGTTAATGCATAGTTAATGAGTTCTTGGAGAAATCAATATCCAAGCAAGGGGAAGTCCCTAGCGGCTTAAGAGTCTGGTTTACCAAGAAATCGTCGTGACGTAGATGAACGGATGAAAGTAGCCATGCCTGTATTTGGGTAGCATGGACTATGCCTAAATAAGGACTGGATTTCTGTGCCTATATAAGGGCAATGTGAATTATACCTATATAAGGGCATGAATCTGGAAATGTATACGGAATCTAAATTGATACACAACAGTGGGATCCCCATGGGGGGGAGGGTGGAGCACCCCATCAGTCTGTATGAGTACGATGTTATGGTCATGCTGGACAACCCACAACCCAACCGTGAGTCTTCCACCTTTCCTGGCTGAAATAGAGAGGTTCAAGAAGGTGTCCGGTTTCCGCATGAATCTTCACAAATCACAGGCCCTCAACCTCACCACCCCCCCTCTGGAACTAGAGGCACTAATGCGCACACCCTCTCAGCTAGGCCACAGAATCCATATCTTATCTGAGCATGCAGCACTGTGGACAAGACGAATGCCCCAAACTATGGGTCCTTAGTGAACCGGGTCCAAACTGAATTGGATAGATGGCGGCACTATCCGCACTCTTCTGGGCTGCATCCCTGCAGCAAAGATGACTATCTTGCCTAGAGTCCTCTTCTTTTTCTAGACCTTACTGCTTACACCCTCAAAGGGAACAATTGCTGCCCTTCACAGGGCTTTGGGTCAGTTTGTGTGGGCAGGCAAAGGTCCAAGAATGAGCAGGGAGTGGAGCTGGCTCTCCCCGGCGGAAGGAGGACTGAGGATTCCCTGTCTCACCAGATACTATCAGGCGGCCCTGCTTCGAAATCTGCTGGAGTGGTCCAGACCCGAATTTATAAAGAAGTGGCTGTTCATGGACAGAGCCTTGGCAGGCAGTTCTTTGGCGAAAGTACAGTTTTTGCCCCGCACACATAGAGCACCAAGCCTCTACATTTCCCCAGTAACAGGCTCACTTTTGCGAGTATGGGATGGGTACATCCAAAGAGGGAGACTCACTTCACTACCCTCTCCCTTAACGTCAATAGCAGACAACCCAGACTTTACCCCAGGGATGGGAGCATCCTTCCAGATTTGGAGGGACTCGCTTTGTAGGGCGATCAGCCATTTCTTCGACTTAGAGGGACTTGTTCCCTTTGAGGGCCTTAAAAAGGATTACTCCATCCCCGAAGCTGAGTGGTATTGATCCTTCAGATTAGCATTGGGTAACTCACCAGCTGGTCAGACCAGGGGCCGAGAGACCACTGACTCTATATGAGAGGTGGTTACTGGGAAAAGACACAGATAGGTACCTCATCTCGGATCTCTATGTTCTCCTCCAACCTCCCCAGATGAATGAAAAATCACCTTCACAAAAACGCTGGTAATCCGAGCTAGGCCGATCGCTCACTGAGAAGGAGTGGCGGTACATTTTTCATCGAGCAAGACATACTATATATAATTTGGCGAGTACCAAAACAGCAGTAAAAATGACCTCTTATTGGTACCTAACTCCAGGACCTCTACACATAGGGAACCCAGCCCACAGCAATGCATGTTTGCGACAGTGCAGAACAAGGGGCACAGTTTGCCACCTTCTTTGGGACTGTCCAAGACTCGCTACATTTTGGACCTCTGTCTTAGATGATATTGACACCCACTTCTCCAAGCAGCTACCTAGATTCCCATCATACAACTTATTAGGGCTACCTCTCACATACCCTTTTGCTTCCCTCAGGGGCCATCATATTAGCATTGCGCTGGGGGCAGCTCATCAGACTATCCTGGCTCTCTAGGGCTACACCACCGCTCCAACTCACACTGCATGGCTTAGATGCTTATAGGATATATGGGGGATGGAAAAGTTGACTCTCGCTCTAACTTCGTGAGAGGGCACCTTTAGAACCATATGGCAGCCCTTAATAGAACTGCTAACTAAGGAATTCAGAGAACTAACTTGTGCTCGCTATCTTCGGCTACTCCGCTCAGCTGAACCTGATCCCACTCAGCCAGAAGTTTGAGTACACACAATGCAATCATTCCCCTGGTTAGGTCAGATCATTCAATTGATGATACTTGGTAGGGGAAGGAGGCAGAGGGAGGAGGGGGTAATTGGGGGGAGGGTGGGTGTTTGGTTGTTTTTTAGTTTGTTGTTTGGGGTTTGATTTTTGTTAAACAATTTTAAAAAATCGGAATTCACTAAGTGACATACTAGAGAGATGTTCTCTCGCATGTAAGCTTATTTCTTGTCTTTATTCTGCAACAATAAACAGATTTAATCATAAATAGAAGGGAGGGGGACTGCATAAGAAAGCGATTCAGAGGCTGATAGAGCGCAGATAAGACCAATATGCAGGGTATAAACATGTACATTGAGTCAGAGCCTGACCACATCTTCGGATCCCTGGAACCTTATGTGAACCTGGGTACGGGAGAGATTCAAGAGCATTACAGCAGAACAATCAAGTTTAACCCAGTAGGGAAAAAACATCCAGGGCTTAACAGGTAGCGGGTGTTAGTAACTGCATGCTGAAAATTTGAAAAGGATGAATATTAAAGGCCAAAAGAGGTGGCCTTCAAGTAGAGTTGTGGACTCCTATGGCCATAATTAGTGGCGACTTTGGAACCGGAATAGCTAGAGGATTAGTGATCCAAGCATCAGAAGATATGGGAAACATTGACCAGATAGAAAAAGCATGATGTCTAAAGCTGTGGTTGCAATTTTCTAGAAGGGACAGAGAAATGTGGCCGACAAAGTGTAAGAACTGTTCTTTAAGAGTTGGGGCATTCCATACAATGGCTCCCAGAATGGGACTGAAGGAAGCTTGGAGGAAACTAATGCCTCAAGCCCCACACTGAAGATTTAGTCCTGGTGACTACAGGAATGTTTGTGAAAAAAATCATATATTGAGCAAATGGGAGATGGTTAAATCAATTCAATGTATTGATAGCAAAGATAAATTGAGAAACATGTTATGTTGTAGGTTGTTTAAAATGCTGTGTTACCATAAAAGAGTGTCCTGGAGCTGCAAAAGGAAGACCATCATGCTTACTTTCAAAGTTCGGGGAACTTTATAAAAAACAAGTTTTAAGGTTCTTCCTGAGCACAGTAAAAGAAGAAATGGACCTTAAATCAGCAGGGAGAGAGTTCCACCATTGATCTGTCAGGAAGGAAAGCACTTTCTCCCAACTTGCATCCTTTGATAAACATTATGACCAGCAGAATAGCTCCAACTCATCATAAGGTGCACTTAGGTTGAGCTGCATCGAAGGTAAAGAGGACCCATCTTGTGGAGAATATTATGCACATAGTTTTAAACAAGCAGCACTTCTGAATCGGAACTCAGTGGAGATATCTGAGGAGTGAGGCAACCCAATGATGTGAAGACAACTTAAGAATGGTAAGCGCGACTGCATTCTGAACAATCTGTAGATGATAAGTAAGGAAGTTAGCCAGACAAAGATAAAGGGAACTGCCATAATCCAGAAGCATAATAATCAATGATTGAATAACAGCTTGGCAAGTAAGGAAAAACAGTTTTATTCAAGGAGAATGAAGTGCATTGGTATGATTTTTAGTATAGAGAAAGAGTGCTTGTGGACAGAAAATACCAAGGTTATTTCGGATATAAAAGTGACACCCAATATCAGGAGCACATCTGTTTTTCCTCGATTAGGTTTCAGGCAGTTGGGAATCGTGCTAAAGCACAGTGAGCATGGCATCTCAATTTAGCCGACGATATGCTCCTGTACTTAATGAATGTTGGTAAGGGCGTTTCCTGGAGTGTGAGACTTCTAAAAGCCCTGTGTAGGGTCTCAAAACAAACTGCCCAGAACACCGTCTATGCAACATGTCCTACCGGCGGTTCCCACCTAAGACTTATACAGGCGCCCCTAACTTTTCAATACCTCCGTGTGAAAAAAATCCTATCCTTGGTAATTTCACATCTTGACTATGCTACCTCTTAAGAGGAAACCAAAACACCACTCGTAGATCCACTACCCGGATACTAAACCCCAGCAATAGGACGCACGGACCCTGTGCGCACCCTTCTCACTCAGCCGCCTTTTCAGGACGCCACTGGCCCTGTGAATCTTGCCGCTACCAGGCAATTGTTCACCATATGTTTACGAACCGCATGTTCAAGGCGGACGAAACGTTTTCCCCGTACTCCTTCAACCTTTGATACCTCCTCCTTGTAGCCCCACAGCCCTGATGAGTCACATCTCCTTCACGGTGTGACGAAACAGTGTCGGCTGGCTACCCCTTCACTGTAATGTCCACTATTTGACTTATAAAGACTTTTTCACAAGAAATTTGAATACTACGCTTCTTTTTTCAACCTTTACTCTGCACAAGTAGATAACGTAGTCCGCACAATCGGACCATCAACCAAACGTGCGTGTGCACAGGAACCACGTCTCATGCTACCTCTATTACTTTGGCCTTCCAGGGTACTTAACGAAAAAACTACAATTGGTGCAAAATCAGGCAGCGAGACTGATCTATCACCAGCCGAGATGGCACCATGTCACTCACCTCATGAGGAAGCTACATTGGTTCCCGGTAACTCAACGTTGTGCATTTAAGATCGGATGCCTCATATTCAAATCTATACACAGCAATTGCCCTGAATTTATTTCCACTCTTACACAGAGGTATACCCCTATCTGGAACCTTAGGTCATTCCACCAGAGCTTTTTGGCCATCCCCACCTTTAAACGGAAAAGATTTGCCGGATCCTGTTTTGTGGTATTCGCCCCTCATTTATGGAATTCACTCCCCTTTAACATCAGATCTTCTACATGCTACTCTAATTTCAGGAGATAATTTAAAATGTGGATGTTTTCTCAGGCACACGAGTGAATGATCTAACGAGCAGCTGGCCACCTCTCTTTACAAAGAGCCTTGAAACCGTACGGGAACGTGCTCTCTATAAATATTTTTTAACATAACAAAAACATGGCATAGTGATGAGGACACCCAGGAGGGAAATTTTGGTGGAACACTGAGGGCCATGAAGGGAAAGATTGAGTTCTGGCACTCCTTGCAGTAGCAAAAACAAACCATTAAGAGAGGGTCCAAGGGATATAAAGTTTAGAGACCCATGCCTGGTTATTATCCCCAGCTACTTCTACATGCACAACACAAGAACACAGGGGGTCTAACAGCCAAATTTTGTGGCTGGGCTGCTAATCCAAATTATCAAAATCTCGGAGTGTCTAAATCACATAAAGACAGCCTATTAAAACAAAGGTGAACACTATGTTTATAGGAAACACAGACACTTTATAGGTCATTTAGAAATTGGTTTCGAAAATCCATACCGTTTAGCAATGGATTACCATCAAATTGACTTGGTGATCAGTCCTATCATCTGGCCAAACCCAGGTGTGAGTAAGGCTAGTCCCCTGATCATTGGGACCTGAAGAGCCACACCATTCGTTGCTGGTTTAGGATTTGGTCCACCAACATCAATGAGCCGCCATGTGATGGCTGATCTTTAATGGTTGAGTGAATTATAGTGCAACATAAACAATATAGTGAGTTTAAAATAGGATGGTGTGTCCGCCTTCTATAAATTTTATTCTGCTGCCAAACAACACCTCCTAATTAAAACCTAGAACAGTGCAAGGGAGACAGTAAACAAATATCTGTCTAGTAATGGGCCAACATGTTTCTGCCTAACGGGCAATCTGTCCCATGGCTTTCATCAGGGCCTCTGTTCTTCTGTGGAATAATTCAGAAAAAATGGTTTAATACGATACCATCTGTAACAACCGGAGACATTAACCCTCCATATCAATTTAGAAGTATGATTTCTACGGAGGAAAATGTACAATAATTAGTGTAACCTAACCATGTCATTATCCAAAAACATGTGTTTCACTGAAGCTATTTACAAAAACAATAAACAATTAATGCTCACCCTTCATGGTAGGGGAATTGACCTCACCTCACCTGGACCTTGCTCAGGTTCTACGAGGCCCCGCACTGTGTAGACATAAGAGGTGAAACAGAAAGAAGGCACAACATGAAGCCCAACTGTCAGCCTTCTAGCAAAGTGTCCAATATTCCCTCCGTTATATAACTCAACCTATGTCTACATATCAACAAGTATAGAGACCCCAGCACACCGACATCTATGTGCACCCAGTCTCAAAGTATCTCAGACTCTCTTAAAAGTTTCATTCAGATATCTCAGAACTGCTCCTTACTCTATATGGGAACAGTGTTAATCTCAAGTATGTTCAATGTGAGATTCCCCAAAGCGAGGGCTCTGTAGATGGGAAAAAAAAAAAAAGGAGGAAAGATTCTCCAAACTCACCTCTCCGTCGGTACCTCAAGCTCGCATCTGAGTCTTGGGGGAGGTACCGAAACGGAGAGGGCCAGTCATTTTAACTCCATGCCAGAAGAGCACCATCCTATTTTAAACTCACTATATTGTTTATGTTGCACTATAATTCACTCAACCATTAAAGATCAGCCATCACATGGCGGCTCATTGATGTTGGTGGACCAAATCCTAAACCAGCAACGAATGGTGTGGCTCTTCAGGTCCCAATGATCAGGGGAATAGCCTTACTCACACCTGGGTATGGCCAGATGATAGGACTGATCACCAAGTCAATTTGATGGTAACCCATTGCTAAACGGTATGGATTTTCGAAAACAATTTCTAAATGACCTATAAAGTGTCTGTGTTTCCTATAAACATAGTGTTCACCTTTGTTTTAATAGGCTGTCTTTATGTGATTTAGACACTCCGAGATTTTGATAATTTGGATTGGCAGCCCAGCCACACAATTTGGCTGTTAGACCCCCTGTGTTCTTGTACTCCTTGCAGTAGCCCATTTAGAGTGGATCGCCTTAACTAAGATGATGATGTTTCTCACATGTATCAATTTGCGCACCTTGCAGTCTGGATCCCACAGTGTAGGTTTAAGGTAGGGAATGTGTTGCTGAGGGAATTGATCTGGGAAGGAAAACGGGCACAGAGTATCACTAATCATCCTGCAGTGCCCTGTGGGAGAAGGGCGTTTGGGGCCCCTGACTATGAGATGGACTACCTGGCCACCAAGGTACAGAGGCTCCCCAGGTGGCTTGACGGGACCATACATTCAGAATTGGGCGAATAGTGGAGAGGCAACAAGAGGGCGCCTTAGTGACACTATTGCTGGGAGTGAAGATGTGGGAACCTCACATTTGGAAGTGTTTGCAGGCTTATCTCCTTGCGGTATAAATCCCTCCAAAATATGCCTCTCGCTACATTATCAACCATGGGGGCTTACTGGACGAGGGAGGTAGGACGGAACTAAGGGATTTGAAGCGGGAATCAGCCTTGGCCAACCCACATAAAGTATCCAGGAACACCAAATTCAAGTACACACAGCTTCAATACCTGCACACCACCTACCTCAAGTCGCATAGGCTGAATGTAATTGCTCATATTACTGATAAAAGTTGCCCTGGGTCACAGTTGATGAAGAATTCCTGTACATGGCATGGGTATGCTAGGTCACAACTAGTTTTAGGAAGGCGGTCATCCCAGAATTGGAGAGAACACTAGACAGAACAGACTTGTTCACAGCAGAAACATGCCTATTGCTGCCTTTGGGTGAGTATACAGGCCCAAATACGGCCTCCAAATTCATGGACCTAGCATTAGTCATGACCCGACGTGCCATAGCAATGCACTGGAGATCCACTGAGAGCCCCTACTTAATGACGCTGAAGGAAGAGGTTTAGAGATCGTCAATGGCAGAAGGCGCTGTCCTAAGCAGTGAGGAGAAATTGGTGCTGCGTGTATATACTCTATTGCTGATCTTTGGAGCGAACCGGTAGAGTTCTTTGATGGAGCTGCTGCATAGCGGTGGTTGTTACTCTTGGTTTGACCACCTTGGATGCGAGGGTTGGGCTATGACCTTGAATTGTGTTGTACCTTAAGTGACATGGATGATGCACAACAGTCCTCGGGTATGAGCAAGTCTGTGGAGTTTCTTCAATTATTCTCTAACTTCACACAGTATCGGGTTGGGCAACAACAGTTACTTTGTACTTTTTCAATGTTGGTAATCACCTTGTTTGCTTTTTAGTTTTTAGTTGACTTCCACACCAGATAATTTGCTACATCTATAAGCTCTCTCCACTGACTGGGCACTTCCGACTTTTACGAGCACACTGGTTTCCTGCAATTCATGCCAAACGTTATTTCATGAGATGTAACAATGTTTTTTTTCAAACCACAATTGTAATTGTTGCAAATGATGTTGACAGAGCTGTATATAAGCTGTAAATAAGTTTGAAAAATGTTTCAGACAGTTAGATTTCATCGAGATCCCAACCCTGACCTACACGTCCAAAACTGTTTCTGGGTTGAGACGATGTTACCTGTGAATTGTACAGCAATCTGGGTGTCATAAGGATAGGATATCATCTCAAACCAGTGTGGTCAGAGGGCAGACATAGAGATTGAACAGAGTGGGGCTCAAAGATGAGCCCATGAGGAGCACCACAAATAATCTGGATCTCCTCAGAGGGCAACAATTGTGTGGACGATTTAGTGAACCCAAGTGTGATGCAACTATTTTGAGTGAGACTAAATGGAAAGCTTAAATGTTTGAGGGAATTGTTATTGAATCGTACCTCTAATCACAAAAAGGTTTGAGATTGCTGCCTGTTGTCGGAAGGCTTTTGTACCGAGATAACCCTTCGGGGGTGAATCGTCCACAATATAAATAGCCGTAACAGACAGAATCACGCTGGATTTACCATGAACATAATTAAGGGACAAATGGAAAATATAGCATTTTCACACCGGATAATCTGAGCAAAGGATAGATTGTTATATAGGTGTTTCAGAGAATCCTATTTATTTGCTTATATTATAAACATGAATAATAGAGATCTGATTGTTAAAAGAGATCATCATGCCTTAGGCACTGTAAAAAGAAATGTAAGCAAGAAAAAATGGGTTATTCACTCACAAGGAATGGTAATAAATGTTCAAATGTGATATGAAATCATGAGATCATGCCTTCATTTAGAAATGTTAGCAATGTTTGGCAGTTTTCCCGGACAGGCACTCCCACGACGAGAACCCCGCAGCTTTCAGCCTGCTTCTGCCTAGGCATTGACTGCTCATGCTTCAGAAGTGCAATTATTTCAAATATGTGCATTAATTTTTTGTGAAGCCTAAATTACTCTATAACGTAACTCCTGTTTCATGAAAGCTAACTCTCATCTCAACGCCCTCCACAATTTTATTGCTCTTGAATCTCTCAATCAGTTATTCTAGACCACGTGCTCAGAGAAGGGCTACTTTAAATTAAATACCTCTGTCTGTTTTCTTACCAAGTGTTATTTTTCTCTTCTTTCAATTTCTCATCCTTTCCTGTAAACCTGCTCCAGGCTTCGATAAAGAATTATAGCTCACTAGTTTCTGATCATTCATATGCTATGAGCAAATAAGGATTGAACAGTTTAGCAATTCTGAAAAAGGCTAAACAAAACTTTGACCTGTGCCATAACTTAAATGACAGTCTACACTACTGCGGAACTTCTATAACTAACTTACCTTTTAGTTCAGCTTTCTTCCTGACACCGTTCTTATGAGAATATATTGTCTGATAATGTATGGTTGAGGTTTTCATTTCTACAGTTTTGGTCCTGTGCTCATAAGTATCCTCGCTGCTCCCTTCTGTCATGTTTGGAGGTGTCATGGTGATGTTGTTCCAAAACTCTGAGGACCCCATTTGGTCAGTGCCACTGGAGTTGGTCCCTGAACCTGGTGCAAGATTCGTGGTAGCATGAACTGTATTGTTTGAGAACTCCTCTTCAATCGTGCCAGGGCTGATCAATGGAACAATGAATCCAAGGATGTCTGAATTATTAGTAAAAGATGAATTAAGTAAACCAGGTGTCTTTTCCACTCCTCGAATGGGACTAGCAAATAAGCTGGTGGTCTCCATCGCAGAAGAGACATAGATGTCATTTGCAGCAGGGAGCAAGATGTCTTCAGCACTAGCATTGCCATGGTCTTGTGTAGTGTTGAGTAAGATGCTGGAAGTGGAGTTGCTGTTTATTATTTCAGACACTGTTGTGGGCAAGCTGATGGACCCAGTGGAAGACACGTATGCTAAAAGGCTGCATGTTGGGCGAATACCTGTATGAATTATGAAGAGGATGATGCCTGACAACAGCCGAGTATTCAAGGTCGTCCTCATCTTCTCCTTCTCTCTTCTAATCTGTTCAAAGAAAGATCAAGAAGATTCATGGGAAATTTGTCAGTTTGCATGTGTTCTTGACACTGATGTTAAATTGGCTAGTAAAGGCTGCTTAGGTGTTTGAAAGAGGATCTGATCTTTATATTAAAATCTCACATCCCAGACAGTGAGATCTTTTATTTCACTGAACCACAATATGTTTCCATTTATATTAGACACCGTTAATATTTTGATTCAACGATTACCATTTTGAAAAAAATGTAATAGCATGAACTTATCCGCCATCTTGTGGCAAGTGCCTGGTTGGTAATCTAGGTTGGACACCCAAGTATCAGCCCTTCAATTTTAAATTTGATTACTAGATATTTAACTGCTGAAAGCTTTTTGACTTATATATCGACAGTGTAAAACATAAAACCAACCACAATATGCCAATTATCTTGAGCTACACAGCCATAACTTCACGAATATGCAGCTCAAGACCTCACACAAGATATCACAGATGACACCTCCAAAAGCATCATTGATGACATCTCTGGAGAAATCTCATGAACACTGGCAACACCACTCCATCAC
This sequence comes from Lissotriton helveticus, assembly GCF_964261635.1. Classification (NCBI taxonomy): domain Eukaryota; kingdom Metazoa; phylum Chordata; class Amphibia; order Caudata; family Salamandridae; genus Lissotriton; species Lissotriton helveticus. The sequence goes on along the minus strand of NC_136068.1, from coordinate 1,577,228,911 downwards.
TGAAGCCTAATCGGATCATCATTCATTTTCTGACAGTGAAGGTATACAGCAGCCCCTCACCTGTAATAAAGGTCTAAGAGGATATGTATTGCTAATGAGTGCAATTACAGTCTGCCCAGGAGGGGGTTATGGGTTCTGTGGAGGCAATACCATAAATGACCAAACTCAGATAATATTCTTGGTTATACTGCAACTTCAAGGTACCTTAGCATATTAGCATACTAGTTTTCAGTGAATATTTGGCATTTTTTAGATGCACATTTTTTATATAGTTTTTGTTTACAGATTTGACTACACTTGTGTAGTAAGGTTGGCATTTTTTAGATGCCCATTTTTGATATAGTTTTTGTTTACAGACTTGACTACACTTGTGTAGTATGGAAGAACAACATTGCTCTGTAAAAAGTCAGTATATAATGGATAATGCTTGGGAAAATTCTGCTAAGTGGAATGCTGATTTGCGTTTTTCAGATTTTCCCGATGTTTGTAAACACCTATCAACTATATACATATCTGAAGGATGGCTAATGGCCACTTATATTTTGGGTCAAAACTTTGAAATGCTGACAAAAAATACACTGAGCTTACTTGGGAACAAAATTGAACATTTGCTACATGTGAAGCGCATATAAGGTCAAATTTATTAAAAAGTCACGCAACACAGCAAGATAACCTGCTGTGTTGCATGACTGCGCTGGCGCGAGTGCTACCTAGTGCCAACGCAGGTACCCTTGCGCCATGCTGAAAGGGTGCCTGCGTTACAAGCAGGATGTTTTTGAGTAGGAAGGGACACCTTCCTTCACAAAAAGAATAATTTGAGACATTTTTATTTATATCTGTGATGCAAAAATGCAGCACATGTAGATTGTTGAAATAACAAGGAGAAATGTATTCTCGTTATGCTTCTGTTGGGAAGGCAGACAATTGGGACAGAATCCCTGGTTTTCTAACCTCATTAAATCTAAGATTGCGTCAAAACCCATGGGTGGATGCATGGGAATGACCATGCTTCAACCATGGAACGCCTTCTCAACACAGAGTAATAACGCAAGACAGCGATTTGCAGTACCTTGCATTACGCTCGATTAACTAAGACATGCACGTAAGGTGGCGTTGCGTAGCTTAGTAAAACTCACTAAAGGGCTTGCATTGCCTTGCGTGACATAAGGGGAACGCGATCCATTTGTAAATCATAGCTTTGGTGCATTTCCAATTTAAACATTTTTTACACAGAAACTTTCTTATGAGAATTACTTTAAAAATGTAATAACCGCACACACGTTATTCAGTAGAACCAATTCCGTCTGCAGAAAATATAAGTAACCTCTTCCCGGGTAACAGAACAAAATGCTTCCACTTTGAAACAGATATAAAATAGTACAAAACAAACTTGGGGTCATTGACAAGATCACATGTTCATTCTCTCGAGACCATTAAGCACTACCTTAATAGTATCCTCACATTATTAGTGCAATATATTCCTACCTCTATATAAACAGTTGAACACCTCAATAAAGCCTATTTGTATTATTATCCTTCAGTCACTTGAAATAAAGGCATATAATGCACTTTAACATGAAAATGATATTCAGATGCTTTATATTACCATTGACGATTAGTAGAGGGTCTTGCTTCCCTCGACAATGATAAGAAATATTATTGTGTGATTATTGTTGACTGACGGAATCGAGCACTCGCTACGTCCCTCGGAAGAGACGGAGGAGCCAAGTCCAGACCTACGTGCCGAGAGCCATAGGCGTTCACAGGCTGTTGTAGCACCGTCAGGAGGGCCGACCCCGGACTTTCGCAGACTGCAGCGACTGCAACAACGAGGCTCTGAACCGACAGCCCACCGCCTAGCGGAACAAAACGCAGCTCCTCCAAGGACCGGCTCGGTCGAGGACATGGCAGGGATCTGCAGCGTGCAACAGAGCGAGTGAACAACTGAGCAGAGGTAAGACCCACACAAGTGGCCTGTCAGAGAACGTCGAATTGGCCCCGCTGCTTTTGGTGGAGATCAAGCATTTGGTCGAGCCAAGCGGCCCGACCAGGTTTGGGTGCGTCTTGTGGCCTGAGTACGCTCCCAGCCCCTTGCACCTGTGCCCTGTATGCCCGTTACCCTGCCACTCTTCTATCTGAGCATAAAAATAAATGTTTTGTTGCTAAATTTTTCTTATCTTGCATACTGCTTATGCATTGCATACGGTGCTTTGTCTAATCATGAACCGTGCATTAATAGGACTTCCGGCCTATGACAAAAAAAGGCAAATCTCTGCAATATCAGTAAAAATACACCTGGATAGAAAGAGATTTTTTATATATAAATATATATCTATCTGCGCAACCTTTTAAATATGCTCCGAGGAAAGTTGATGTTTTCTGCCTTATACGAAAACTGAAACTCAAAAAATTCTTCGCTCTACAACAATTGAAGACTAGTTCCAATACACCTACTACGAGCACTGCTAATGTGGAACCTTTGGTTTTGGCTTCAGATGTCCCAACTTTGCTCGATATGCACGATTTAAATCAGGCAACTGACTCACAACCGATGGGTCCTGATGTGGACATAAGTACCCAAAGAAGATTGAGCAAAATAAACATGGCACAGAAAGGAGCAGGCGTGACTCCATTCATAGGCAAGTCCGATTTTGTCTCGTTAATGGCCAAAGATGCGCTGGATACATTCCATGATTGTATCACCACAGAAATTAAAGCGCTATATAAGAAAACAAATCACTGCAAAAGGCGAGCTTTCAATCAACAACGGGCTAACTACTTTGCACTAATGAAGAAACTCAGTACCAACACCAATATTGTGGTAAAAACTGCGGATAAAGGCGGAAACATTGTGATATGGCCTAAAGCTAACTATACTACAGAGGCCTACAGACAACTCCACGATATCGAGTGTTATACAAAATCTAACAATAAGGAATATTCCAAGGCCAATGAAACTCTATACAAACTCCTGTCAAAATGGCGTAGGGAGGGCCTCATCTCAGGGGACGAGTTCAAATTCATGTACAATGAGTTCCCAGTATTGCCAGTTTTCTACCTAATACCGAAAGTCCATAAAGGAATCACGCCCATACCTGGAAGACCGATAATTTCGGCCATCAACAGTGTGGGAGAAAAAGTTGGACAATATATAGATTTCTTCTTACAAGATCAAGTAAAGAATTTGCCCAGTTTTGTCCGGGACACTAGTGACTTCCTGAAAAAAATAGAAGCAGTTGAGTGGCAGGACGACATGTTACTTATAACATTGGACGTGGAGTCCTTATATACCAGTATAGCCCATGAAAGTGGCCTCAACGCTGCAAGTCATTTTCTAAGTCTGAGACCTGTGGAATACTATGAACACAACAAAGTTGTACTAAGTTTAATGGACTGGTGCCTTAACAATAACTATTTTGCATTTGGTAAAGAAGTGTGGAGACAATTGAGGGGTGTTGCGATAGGAGCCTGCTTCTCCCCCAGCTACGCGTGTTTGCACGTGGGCTGGTGGGAGGAGCAGGTTCTCAAAGCCACGCAAAAGGTTTGGGTGAATGAAAAAATAATCAAATACTTGCGGTATATTGATGATATTTTTATTGTGTGGCAAGGGGATGAGGAAGAAGCTGTCTCCTTTATTGAGGAAATCAATAACAACTCCCTGAATTTGAACTTTACATCGCATATTAGCGCTAAACAGGTAGAGTTTCTAGTTGTCAAAGTGTATATAGATGACTAACAAATTACAAACCACACTTTTTAGGAAGCCTACCGCAGGCAATACCACTTTACATGCCTCTAGTCTCCACCCTAAGCACACCATCAATAGCATTCCCTTTGGAGAAATCTTACGACTAAAAAGAATATGCAGTTCTGTTGATGACTTTGAAAGATGTGTAAGGGAATTACGAGACCGGCTTAAAGACCGTGGGTATTCAAACTCTATGTTTGATCAAGCTTTGGCTAAAGTTAGTTCTAGAACCCGAGCGAGTCTCTTCCCTGTTGAGTCTACTAATAATGTTATCGAAGAACAGAACCAGACTGCTGATGTAAGGTCCAATGTCTGTCCTAGATTCATCACTGCTTTTAGTGACCAGGAAAGCACGATCAGAAAAATTATCAACAAGAATTGGCCTATTGTCCTTACGGACAATGTCCTAGGGGCCATATTACCACCCTAACCTATGGTGACCTTTCGCAGAGCACGCAACATGGGAGCAGTCCTGAATCAAACTAGTCCAGAACTAAAACAAAAAACCATTTGGCTGCAACCTGCAGCAGGATTTCATAAATGCTCCAGTTGCAGAGCTTACAAGTTTGGTGTTAATAAGACCCACTACCGTACCCCTTTCAGTTTGGAAGAAATTCCGATTATTGGTAATCATACCTGTAAAACGGAATTAGCTGTATACGTCCTGACGTGCACCTGTGGCCTCAAATATATTGGGAGCACTAAACAACAGGTGCACGTCAGGATCTTGCAACATTTGCGAGCAATTTTGCACAGCGACCCTTCCTATCCAGTGGCGCGCCACTTTGAAATTAAACATAATAAAGATGTCAACTGCTTATCGTACTATGTAGTGGGAGCAGTGCCCAAACTCCGTAGAGATGGTAACAGAGAGCTCAAACTAAGACAATTTAGAGTCCAGCATGATCCTCGAGTTCGACAGTAAGTGGCCCAATGGGCTGTACAATACCGAGGATCTGCATACTTTCTTATAAAAGGACTCATTACACATTCCTTTGGCCTACTCCATCATTTTGTTGATATGAGTTCTGTGACCCCAGGTAGTAAGGTTCCCTGTTGCCTGGGGGGTTTAAATTCTACATAACGGCTCTCGGTGTTTCAGTATCTTGATCAGTAAATTCCCCCTGGCTAGTCAGGTTCCCTGTTAGCCAGGAGCTGTAATTCTCTAGATCCTCATCCCCTCTGTGTAAATATATTTAGTATCCTGTTTTTTCTAATAAGATCTCTTTTTAGCACTTTTTTATTCACAGGGTGTTTTTAATAAATTTTAATGATAAACTCCGTAATTAATATGAAATGTTTTTATCATGCTTTATTATCTGACAAAATGTGGTTTTATCCTAAATTGTTTAGAAAGCATTGATTCATCATATTTATACAGGTTGTTTTATCATTCATTATGGCACTTTATTCCCGAATTTTTGCACGTGTTAGTCAGCTTCTTTGCACTTTAAACATGAACTGTTTTGCACTGTTAATATCACTTTGAAATATACCCACCTATTCTAGCTCATTCTAGCTTGTTGTGCTTGCAAGATATATTATGTAGGAATAAGTTATTTTATCCTGCATATTTACGGATTTATCCGGTAATAGTTGGAAATTGTAAATACTTATTTTCTTTTGAACAGCTATTTATACTGTCAACCTTGCGTATTTGCACAGTAACTACAATGTTTAACATGTTGTCTATGTTCATGGTCACATGACCTGGTTAGAGGGCTGGGATAGGCGGGCCACCTAGCAGTATAAAATCAAAAAAGTTACAAACAGTAAATTGCATGTGAGCAAGGGCTTGCTTAGCCCGAAACGCGTTGTGCACTTTTAACAGCTGAATTGCTAAATAAAGAACCTGTAACCTGATCCAGTGGTCCGTCTCCTGGTTATCGCTTCGCCGATCCGAGTGGGGATTGGAAGTGGCGTGGTGGAGTTTTCGTGTATATATATATATATATATATATTGCCACAGCTTCTTCTCTCCACTTCTTGTAGATCAAAGGACACGGCACAGCAACAGTAGTTTTAAGCGTTTTATTATTATTTACACACCAGTGCAAACATAACGTGCATCAAAAAAGGACGGTCTACGCGTTTCGGCTCCTGCCTTCCACTGGACCATAGAGTCCCTAGGTCTAGACCTTGTTTAAATAGTGTATTTCAGTGTAAGTACCCTCTACCATTTCCATGGTCATCTTGACCAACCCACCCAGCAGTATATACATGGCTTGTACATGTTAAAGGTATATACACAAATTTTATGTACAATCAACGTAAAGTACTCTACTACATTTTCAGATCAAAACATTATTGAGATAAAGTATTTACAATATATCACCTTTCGTACATTTATTTTTTGCAAAAAAATTTTTTGCAAAAATTTTTTTTGTGAAATACCCATTGAGAAAAGAAAAGAGTTGAACCGGTAATTTAAATAAAGTATTAACAATTATTCACAACATGATCCTTCTAATGGTGTAAAGTTTTCATCCATACCAATTTTAATTTTAATTAAGGGAGTAAAGATTATTTGAACTTGAAAGTGGGACAGGGATTGTATGGTAATTATAATGCGGGATGATGATATTGGGATCAAGTGAAGGATTGGGTGAGGTTTCTGTATTTAACAAAATCAGGTTTCTAAGTACATTATTTCATCCCATCCAACTTAAAAAAAAAAATAAAAAAAATATATATATATTTTTATAATTTAAAACGATTTAAAGAATTCCTATGGTGAAGTACCAAAATTATCACATCTCCTTTTCATTATTCCATATAATCCCAATTTTGTAGTAAGCCACAATTTCTCCCTCTTAATGAAAACTTTGTATGTGTAGGACCATCAGCATTAACCGTTTCAATGTCTATATTAATCGCAACATGTACAATTTCCAGCATCAATTTAGGTAAAGACTTCATTCCCTTGGAAAACTATATAATCAAATGGCAACATTGTCATTGGTTCTTCAGAAAGTCACAAATGTACATGCAGTTCAGCATCCAGATTATGACCAAACGGTGCCTCCGTTCCCATACTCAATATCATTCGGGATTCTAGACGTCTTAAAAGTTGCATTTGGTCTCCACCTCGTTCTGGTGTTTTGCATAGTTTGATTCCCGAATATTTCAAAAGAGAGGTGTCACTTTGATGGTACTCGGTGAAATGGGAGGCCATTGGGTAGCATGGGTCCTTGTTCTTGATCGCCCTTAGGTGTTGTAGTATCCTTAACTTTAGTTTGTTTATAGTGCTCCCAATGTAGTACTTGTCACAAGGACATTTGAGTCGATAGACAACACATTTGGATTCACATGTGATGTGGTCATAGATAGTTTCTTTTCTTCCATTCTGAAGTTCATAGTGCTTGATGTTCTCCCCATGTTCACAGGCTTTGCACTTATGGCATTTCCAGAAGCCCGGTGTTGTCAGCCATATCTGTTTCTTCTCCTTGCGGACTTCCAAATGACTTTGTGTTAATATGTCTCTTAAAGAGGAAGTCTTTCGGTATGTTATGCTCGGGTTGGCTGACAGGCTTTCATTCAAAGTTTTGTCCAAGCGAAGAATCGGCCAATATTTTTTATAGGCTTTCTTCATTTGTGTGCTCTGATCGTCGTATTCCACAATGATTCTAGTTGGTGCACTACTCGAATCTGTGTCATGTTCTTGATCTCTTCGCAGTCTCTTATCCTTAGGTGTTAGCAATTCTTCTCTCTTCTTTAAATGCATCCGATTTTTGGCAGTGATGATGACTTCCTTTGGGTATCCCCTTTCGAGGAATCTGAGGCTCATGTTGTTTATCTCTTTTTCCAGATCCTCTACTTCAGAGCAATTCCTTTTTGCCCTTAGCATTTGTCCGTAGGGAATGCTCCATTTCAACCTAGTCGGGTGTCCACTATTAGCATGTAGGATGCTATTGCATGCTGTTGGCTTCCTGTGGATTTTGGAGCAGAGTTTGTTGTTCTTGATAAATACTTCTACATCCAGGAATATCAATGATTGGGAATTTATTGTTGATGTGAATTTCAGAGTGAATCGGTTGTTATTCAAAGTTTCTGAGAATTTTGTTAGTGATTCCTCATCTCCGTCCCATACGACGAACAAGTCGTCTATGAAACGACACCATAGTTTAATTTTTGGTCCTTCCGGATCTTCCTGGTCTTTCCTGATCACCTCAGTTTCCCATGCCCCCATCACGATGTTTGCGTATGTTGGTGCAAAAGATGTCCCCATAGCTGTGCCCTGCTTCTGGAGATATGTGTCTCCCAGGAAGAGGAATACGTTGTGTGTTAGACAATATTGGAGCATGTCCAATAACATTATTGAATGTTCCAGAAAATTTACAGACCGTGTCTTGAGGATCTCTTTCACAGCCTCAATGCCATCCTCATGGCGTATTGAGGTGTATAGTGATGTGACATCAATTGTTGTCATTTGATAAGTCGGTTTCCATTCACAGGTAGATATTTTCTGCAAGAAATCCATTGTGTCCCTTAAAAAGGATGGCAGAGTGGTCACATAGTGCATCAAAAAGATGTCAATGAATCTCGATGTGGATTCTAGTAGGGACCCTATCGAGCTCACAATGGGTCTTCCTGGTGGTTTATCTAGTGACTTGTGGATTTTTGGTAAGAAATATATGGTGGCCATAATCGGGTTGTTTGTTTTCAAATAGTTGTACTCATCGAAGTCAAGGAGACCCCTATCTTTCCAGTTTAGCAGTTTTGTGTGGTATTCATTTGTCCATCTCTCTAGTGGATTTGTATTTAATTTCTCATAATGATCCTGGATGAGGAGTTGCCGATTGGCTTCTTCAATATAATCCACAACATTTTGAATAACAAGATTACCCCCTTTATCAGAGGGCTTTATAATTATAGAAGTGTCTTTTCTTAGGTCAACCATCGCTCTCTGTTCCTCCAAGGATAGATTTTGTTTTTGTTTTTCACCTTGTCCGCGTTTCATAGATCTATCTGAAATCTTCATTATTTCCTCCACCATCAGTTCTTGGAATAAGTCGACCTTATTCCCCGGAGGCAGTTGTGGACAGAATTTGGAAGCTCTCTTTAGTCCACTATTTCCACCTATGTTAGTGGGTAGACCAATATTTTCACAGAAATCTATTTCCATTTCCGGAGTGATCGTATTATCTCTTTGACTTTCAGAGGGGGTCTCTTTGATAGATGTTAAAGTGATCATGGCAGTTAAATCTTTCTGTGTAACTGCTGTTCTTGTATAACTATCCAAGGCACATGTTTTCTTATTTTTATTAGATTGGGTTCTCTCAGCAAAGTGTTTTTTAAGTTTTACCTTTCTGCAAAATTTGTAGAGGTCGATGCGAGCATTTGGTGTGTTCATTGTCTTCATTGGGCAAAAGGAGAGACCTTTATTCAAAAGTTTTAGGTGACTGTCTGATAATTGTTTGTTTGATAGGTTCACTACTATGTTGGGCACAGACAGTTGCTTCTTAGCCTTTAATTTTTCTTTGTTCCCTTCCCTTTGCCTCGTTTTGGTTTTACTTCTTTTTCCGCCCCTTCTGGTTTTTGGTTTACCGGTGGTTTCTTTGGAGGACGTTGTTCTCTTCCCCAAGTGCTGGCTCTGCCTCTTCCTCTTTGTCGCGTTATCATGTGCGCAAGTTTTATCTCCCCCCTGAAAATCCAAAGGGGTTACATTTGGATCTCCTTCGACTGAGCTTACTTCTGAGCTGTCTACCTCCTCAGTTGGATCGTTTGATTTATCCACAGTTTTATCCATACTGACGTGGCTCCTTAGTGTATCGTATTTTCTGGCGAAGGTATAAATTCGACCGTTCATATAATCAAGTCTGTCTCTCATAAATTTATTGGCCTTCCTTTTTTCTACCTCCATTTCATGCTTTGCTATCTTTTTTTCCATAGCCTCCAATGCTTCCTTGCTTTCTTCCGATACGGGCATGTCTTCGAGTTCTGCTTCCAAGGCCACTATTGTGCTTAAAATCTTTTCAAGTTTCCTCTCTGCATGGATGATCAGGGTCCTCATGAGTTTGTAAGAACCTTCGTTTGTATCTGTTTGCCAAAGTTTTATTAGATCAGCGTCCAGGTCATTTAGGGTAGGCATTATTAGGATCCTCAATCCTCGTGGTACTCTTTTATATTCAATATATTTCTCCAATGATGTTTTCTCCCACCACTTATTTATTTCCTGGATACGCTTAAATTGTAATTCCCGAATTATATTGGCAACTGTTCTCTCCTTTGTTTTATCTCCCCCATCTTTCCCATCTTTCCTTGCATTGGAGGACGTTGTTGGTATTTCGTCATCATTTAGAAGCTCACTCGCCCTCTGCTGGCGGTTCTTTGTTTTATCAGCCATGTATTCACTATAGCTGGGTTGGGTTATTATTTATTATCTATTTGATACACTGTTATACTTGGACGGTGTGTTAATTGGTTGTGATAAGATTGGGTTATCCTGCTCTCCTGATCCCAGGTCTTGGCCGGACCCAATTCCACGCTTACTATCGCTTGTCTGTGAAACACCTTCGTGTTCACACGTTTATCTGAAAATGCTGCATTGCCCCTTTAAGGAATTTCAGTCCGTCGATCTTCCCGATGACGATGTACTTTCAATTTTCCTTGCCGGGCAGTTAGTTAATCCTTCTTCCCAATGCTCTCGGGAGTTGTGACCAGGCTGTACGTTGGTGTTACGGTGAGTGTAAATGCGTTTATCTTGGGCTCTGTCTCCCTTTCCTCACACGCTTACTGCACCACACCAAGGCTTCCCTCGCCGGGGGTTGTTGAAGCCGAAGGGCGGTTACCTCCCACCCCACCCGTACACAACCTCCGCTGTGTCACAGAGTTAGGTGGTCTGACAACCACCACGACGCTCTACTCACCCCAGCTTTGGTCGCCTCCGTACTCTTCCGTTTGCTTTTCTTGCCTCGAGTCTCCCCTCAGCAGTTCTTCCACGGATCGCCAGGTCTTGCAGCAGAGGCGTCGGTCGTTATCACAAAAAATTGTAGTCAGCTGGTTTCTGATCTCGAGATCAGTTTACGGCCACTTCACCTCGTCTCGGAGTGCCTGTGTTGCGCGTCCCAGCTTGCGCGCTCGAAATTGCCACAGCTTCTTCTCTCCACTTCTTGTAGATCAAAGGACACGGCACAGCAACAGTAGTTTTAAGCGTTTTATTATTATTTACACACCAGTGCAAACATAACGTGCATCAAAAAAGGACGGTCTACGCGTTTCGGCTCCTGCCTTCCACTGGACCATAGAGTCCCTAGGTCTAGACCTTGTTTAAATAGTGTATTTCAGTGTAAGTACCCTCTACCATTTCCATGGTCATCTTGACCAACCCACCCAGCAGTATATACATGGCTTGTACATGTTAAAGGTATATACACAAATTTTATGTACATATATATTTCTGTTTTTGCATTATTTGGGGAACATTTTATTTTGAAAGCAAAGAATCATCAAACCCGCTTTCAAGCTTCTGCAAATATTTGCATCTAATTAGAGAGCATTTTGGGAGCACTATACATAGCCTCATATTGCTAAACATTGAAAAATGTTTGCACATTATTATACTGGAACCAATGTCAGTAGTGCAGTCTGAGCTTACAACATTTACTTAGAGTGTTCACCCTAATAATAAAGGCTTTGCATTAATGAACCATAAATACAAGTTTGAAAATCATTAACACATGGACACAAATATTTATTTATTTATTTATTTATTTTTTGACATTTCTAGAGCGCAACAAATACCCGTAGGCGTCTCGGCGCTAAACTGCACTTACTTGTAAAGAAGAGAGATTAAACCATGATGGAGAGTTATTGGTCAAACAGCCAAGTTTTTAGGAGTTTACGGAAAAGAAAAAGGGAAGAACTTTGCCTGATATTTTGGGGAAGAGTATTCCACAGTTTCGGGCAGCCACCAAGAAGCGGCGATCGCCCCAGGACACTGTTTTGGCACGTGGAACAATTAGCTGATTGAGGGTGGCTGATCGTAGCAGTCTACTTGGTTTGTAGCGTTGGAGTTGCTCTTTCAAGAAATGTGGACCTTGATTATTCAGTGCCTTATAAACTATACATAAGGATTTAAAATGTATTCTATTCCGGATTGTAAGCCAATGATATTCCTTTATGATTTTTGATGTGGGCTCATATTTTGTTTTTCCAGAGAGCAGGCGAGCTGCCGCGTTCTGAATGGATTGTAGTTTCCTTATGACTCTGGACGGTGCGTTAAGGAATAAACCGTTGCAGTAGTCCAGAGTAGACAAAACTAAGGAGCTGACCAAGGTCTTGATGGCTGTTTCCGGGAGAAAAGGGCGAATCTTCCTAATCATCTTCAGTTTGTGATGAGCTGTGGATGCTGTTTTTTTTGCATGGTCCATAAAATGTAGTCCATCGTCGAAGATGATACCCAGGTTCCTGACCTTGGCTGTAGGGCTCGGGGGAGTGCCAAAAGTTTCTGGCCACCAGCTTGATGGCCAGATTGGGAGAAGAGGTCAAAAAATGACCACCTCAGTTTTATCTGAGTTCAACCTTAAACAGTTGGTGGCCATCCATTCTCCTATGTCTAGCAGTCCCTTATTAAATTTCTTTGCCACTTGAGCTCCATCGCCTTTGATGGCTAACACCAACTGTGTATCATCAGCATAGGAGGTTAGGCTCATCCCGTGTGCTTTGATGACATTAGCAAGGTCCGACACATAGATGTTAAAAAGTGTCGGACTAAGGGATGAGCCTTGAGGCACTCCACATGGTGATGATTGAGGCGCCGATTGAAAAGGTCCTAAAGTGACAGCTTGCATTCTATTAGTTAAAAAAAAGGCAAGCAGGTCTTTGGCAGAATAACAGATGCCGATCCTTTCGACACGGTCGACCAAGATGGTGTGGTCGACCGTGTCAAAGGCTGCGGACAAATCCAGCATTACCAGGATCGCTGTCCCCCCTTGATCCCTGATTGCCCTAATATCATCAGCAGCCTTTATCAAGGCTGTTTCGGTCCCATGGTATTTCCGAAAACCGAATTGGGTGTCATCCAAAAGATGATGTTTTTCGATGTGTTCCGATAACTGGGCATTCATAGCCTTTTCAATTACTTTGGCCATGAACGGGAGACTCGCAATGGGCCTATAGTTTTTCAGATCGTTTTTATCAAGGGAAGGTTTTTTACCTTAACTGCAGGCAATGCCTTTCCCTGATCCATAATATGCTACTGTAAACTGGCAGCCAAAGGATTTGTGCTGTAGGGGATTGGGCCTACTTGTCCCAAGGACAAAATACACATGATAACTTATTGACCACAAACAATGTCCCAGGCATCGGGCAATAGGAATTCGCCATCCCTGGGCCCAATAACCTTCTGTTGGTCACTATGGATGTCAACTCTTTGTACACCATAACAGAACATGGGTCAGGCATTGATGCATGTGCCAAATATCTAGCCAGGAGACCCCTACGTTACATGAGGCACACCAACATGATCATAGCGATGAAACGGTATTGCCTCAACAACAATTCTTTTCTGTTTGACGGCAATAAATCCTCGGAGCTGCAATGGGCACTTGTTTTTCTCCCAATTTCGTCAACTTGTTCCTGGGGGCATGGGTGAATGAGATCAGGATTGATACCAACTTCAGTGAGGCTTTCAAACGGGTCATCTTATGGCTCAGATACATAGATGACCTGTTTGTTATTTGGAATGGCACCAAACAAGAAGCCGCTGACTTCCTTTGGAGATCGAACCTGATTAACATCAATCTCAAACTCACCAGCAACATGAGCGACACCTTGGTAGAAATTCTTGATGTTAAGGTAAAAATCTTCAATAACGAAATACACACCAGATTATGCAGAAAAGCCACCACTGGCAACATCCATGCCATGAGCAGCTACCCGATAACCTTAAATTAAGCATCCCCTACGGGGAACTCCTTAGGGCCAATCAGAACTACAGTTCTGAAAAGGCCTTCCTTTCTGAACAAGACACCATGTTAACTAGGTTCATTGAAAGAGGTATCCCTGGTTGGGTTCTTCACAAAGCAGTAGAGAAGGTTAGAGTCGTCAACAGGACCGCGACCTTGGAGGACAAACATACCAACAACATCACTGATGAAGACAGCGAAGTGCCCAGGGTGATACTCACCTACAATGGCAATTCCAAAGACATCCAGAAAATTCTTGCCAAGAACTGGGAAATATTAACCAAAGATCCTATCATTGATAATTCCATCACAGAGAGGCCAAGAATCACATACAGGAAGGGACGTAACCTGAGAGACATGCTAGTTCACAGTGACATCACTACAACTGCGGAGAACAGTCGTACAGGGATTCTTTCCTTGCAGGCACTGCAAAGCCTCATGAGAAAGGAGTTCCTCAATACAAACATCCAACCGTTCCTCACATGCGTTTTTCATTTGTCATCTACGTGCTTGAATGTCTGTGCACTCTCCAATGTGTGGGCAGCAACACACACATTGCCAAAAATAGGGTTTTGGAGCATATGAGGGCAATAGCCAATAAGGATCCTCAACACTACACCATAGTGAGACATTTTGAGACATCATTACTCTGACAGCTTTAAGCTGAAGTACTTTGCTACTGAGCAGGTCAATACCGGCATGCGAGGAGGCAATAGGGTTCTTCAACTCAGGATATATCATAGATCTAGGAACCAGATACCCAGGGGGCTATAATATTGATGAAGAAATAGCCATACACTTGCATGAAGAATAATGTATTTGAAATGTTTTATGTTTTCTTGATTGTGTATCCTAACTCTGTCTCAGCTCCCTCTCCAGACTCTGCCTCCTTCTGTTCTGCACTTACTGTCTGGATTCCACCTGACAATCCAACTCACCGTTTTATCTTTCTATTCTTACTGGAGGAAAGGAAGGGACCCATAGAATGGGACCGGTGACGTTTAATGGGCCTATCCTTTTCTTCAATGGAAACATCCTTATGCTGTTCCCTGAGGTTTTCACATTTTGCAGAGTTTATTCTTTTCCAGCGATTTAACCCTCTATGCACCTTACAGCCAACATGATATGACATCCTTCTCTGTTGAACCTATGGGTGTTATTCAGACACTATGGGGTCCACTAGGATGTCGGGCGGTGGCACCACCGCGGTGCTGGCGGTGTGGAAAAACGCCTTTTTACGCCCGCGCGCAGTGGTACTCACGTCCGCCATATTAATATAGCAAAACATAGGTCATTTCCCGTCCGCCGCGGAGCAACGCACACCGCCATCAAAGTGCGCCCGCCGCCGTAGCGGTGGGAACCAATGGAGACTCACCGCCGTGCGGAATGACGTCCACCCCGCTCCACAGATTAGGATGGCCCAAACAGGCAGACGCACCGCAGCGGAGACACCGCCCAACAAGACACGGCGGAAACTCGACAGCGGAGCGTCATTGCAGAGACCTGGTCCTCTCCACCCAGTCATGAACGCCATGGACCCAGCTCTACATATGCATCCGTTCATGTACCTGCTACAGCACTACCATCAAATGGGCCGCCACGGACGCCGCCGTAGGTACGCAAATACACAAATACAACACACAACACACGGGCTGACACAGGGTCCAATTCCACCACAGACACCCTGCTGGGGGTCACAACACATCCACAAGGGCACCCACACGTTACCCACCTGCCAACAAGTCACCCCTCTGCATCTGGGACACACATTGACCACGATCTAGCAGCAACGCTCCCGGTTACGTCACCGCAGCGATCAACACATGCGCACAATGCAGAAGGCAGGGCCACTACAAGACATGGGCAGGGCACAGAGACCACAGGGACACACCACCCCCAACCACACATCAACACACACCAGCAAGTCACAGGTCAGGTGCCCATCCTGTGCACCCCCATGCACAGCAACAAAAAACAAGCACAGCAACAAGCAAGCACATTCCACACCCTGCACCACACAACAAACAACCAGTGAGACAGCCACTGCAGGAGTAGCTGACAAGGAACACACAACACCAGTGCCTCACACACTGAAGGCTGACAATACTTCCCAGCACATACACACACAAACACACACACACCCTGGGTATAGCCACAAACAGAACACACACACAGGGTAACCTGAACAGATGCCTGCCCAAAACTACACACAAACACCACAGGAACACACACACAACCCCAACAGAAGCAGACATACCCTGCCAGCCAAACTATGGAAAGGCAATGGGATTACAAACACAACATGAGAGCACAATATCATCACTCACGAACAAAACACACACACAACATACCACACATCACACAAGAAGTGCACCTGCACAGAACTACACTGCCACATCAAACCAACCACACATGCACTTGAAAGCACAAATCAACAAACACCACAGGACATCAGGGGATGCACATCAGGCAATGTCAAGCCCACATACCCAAAGCACTGTATGCACAACAAGCAGTGTGTGCACAACAAGCACAACAGCTACACACAGACATGACTGACACAACCTCAACACACACACCGCGAACCAGCACAGCACAAAAGCAACAGCACACCCAGGAAGTGAAGCGACACCACAGCCAACACACAGACATCCAACACAACAACAACAGGATGCACCACTCTGGAATACAAGAGCACAGCCATCTACACCAGAGCACTGGGCAGCACACACAGCTCAAGTGCACATGGGCAATCCTCACTGATAAATAGCTCAAGAACATCACACGTACACCATTGGGGTAATGTCCAGAGTGGAACATCACTCTTGGCCGAAGAACTGCACCACAAGGCACAGTCTCACAAATGAAGTGATGGGGAGGCGCATACACATGTAAACAAAGGGGACACCTGACATCAAAGTAGCAGACATGTAAGGGGTGTACCATACACAAATAGAGGGAGTGCAGACCTACAATGGCTAGGCACAAGTGGCACACACAGGGGATGGCATCACACCACACACACCATGCCATACAGGAGGAGAAAAGGCACCATTTGCCTGCAATGCATGAGAAACACAAACACAATGCCAGTGTGGAGCAGCAGGGCCACACAGTCTACACAAACACACTCAAGACACATTGATGATCAAACAAACACAACACTGATGTGCAAGTCACACACTTTGTACACTCATAAGTGACCAAAACAACAAGGAGGATTCACACAGCATGGACACACCAACACACTGTACAGTGCACAACAGACAACTCACACATGTGCATACACTCATGTACACAAGGCAGGACAATCCAAACAACAGGCACACAACTCCTGGTTGACACATGTGTGGCCATCACAATCCAGGGGCACACACACACATCCACACCCACTACAAAGTCACACCCTTCACACAGCACACCTCCTCACCACCCAAGAGCACACATCGCATGTATGCCAGGGGACCAGGACTAAGGGCCAACACAAAATGACCATACACATACACAGCTGGGCACATATACAGGAATAACACACATACATCATGACATTGCCCAGCCTGCATGCAAACCTGTGCACAGCACCATACCCTGTGCTGGCAGTGTACCCCAACCTGACATGGCAATAACGTAGCCAACAATAGCAAACCACTAAAAAGGGAACTGCATGACAGGTAAAGGAGCCAACACAGATAACACTAGTATCAGTGCCTGAATGGCCTGAAGACCCTGTCACCCCTGGATAAAAATGTGATGCGGGCAAAGAGTTTGGCAATGTTGAACTGACACATAGAGCATGGGGCACAGGTAACCAAATGCACACACCAAAAGAACTTTTATCAGCAAGGACACTGACAAAACACCCAACAGGAGTAACTGTCTTTATTCACATATTGCACAGATGTGACAGTAGAACAACAGTAGACAAGAGCAAGGCACAAAATGCTGATCATATGCAAGCTAATCTGCACAGGCAAACTACAAACAGGAAGGCCAGTGTCCTTGGCAGGCGGCACAGCAAGTACATGAGAGGCTGCACAGGGAAGACTCCAACACAGCAGAGCAACAGGGCCAGTGTCCATGGCACAGGTGAGAGTACAACACAGCAGAGCAACAGGGCCAGTGTCCAGGGCAGGTGGCACAGCAAGTACATGAGAGGCTGCACATGAGAGTGTACAACACAGCAGAGCAACAGGGCCAGTGTCCATGGCACATGTGAGAGTACAACACAGCAGAGCAACCGGGCCAGTGTCCAGGGCAAGTGGCACAGCAAGTACATGAGAGGCTGCACAGGGGAGACTCCAACACAGCAGAGCAACAGGGCCAGTGTCCAGGGCACAGGTGAGAGTACAACCCAGCAGAGCAACAGGGCCAGTGTCCATGGCACCGGTGAGACTCCAACACAGCAGAGCAGCAGGGCCAGTGTCCATGGCACAGGTGAGAGTAAAACACAGCAGAGCAACAGGGCCAGTGTCCATGGCACAGGTGAGAGTACAACACAGCAGAGCAACAGGGCCAGTGTCCATTGCACAGGTGAGACTCCATCACATCAGAGCAACAGGGCCAGTGTCCATGGCACAGGTGAGAGTACAACAGAGCAGAGCAACAGGACCAGTGTTTAGGGCAGGTGGCACAGCAAGTACATGAGAGGCTGCACAGGGGACACTCCAACACAGCAGAGCAACAGGGCCAGTGTCCAGGGCACAGGTGAGAGTACCACACACCCAGGTGGAAAACAATTGGCAGGACTAGCACACCTGTATGAGAGACAGGTGTATGAGGGGGACTAACACTCACATTTGGCTGTCAGGTGGACCTGGAGCTGGCTGTGTGTCGGGGTTAGCAGGAACGCTTGACTGGGGAGACAGAGAAGCCGGTGTTGTAGGGCTATCAGTCGTTTGGCAAGCTGGAGGGCTGTTTGGACCAGGTGGTATAGTGGCACTTGGAGGTGGAGTCATGCAGACCTGTGACACAGTGTGGGTGAGAGAGGTTGGAGGGGTGCCCTTCCACTTTTTGGGAATACGAAATGGCTTCCCTATCTTGGGATTAATGGGAACTGGTGATGACACAATAGGTCCGGTTGCGTTGACTCCCTTGGGAATAACGTCTCCTCAACGCACTCTGTAAAAATTCTTTATAGTTTTCTTCAAATAAAAGTCAACAATATTTCATTCAGTTCTGTTTTTCTTTTATTCTGATTATTGATATTTCATGTTATTGTCTTCATAACATCATACTTTCCATTTAATGTCTGACAACCGCCATTTGGGTGGTGCAGCATGCCCACTGCTGTGGCCAGGCGGTAGCAACTGCGATTTTGGCCACATGCAATGTCAAATTCCATTGTGAACTCTGCATCAGTACACAGCAGCAAGATGTCTAAGGGCACATCATTGTACACACAATGCCAATATTCTATATGATGCACAGGTGGTTGCACGTCATGTGTGACGCACATTGGTCTGTGGTCCCTGCAATGTCACTTATGCATTTGATGGTTGATGATGCTTGACAGTGTTAAGCTGTTGTCAATGATATTTGACAAATCAATGTGTTGTGGGTCAGTGCTGACCTTGGCAAGGCTTGTTTCACTGTATGGTGTTGTTACTTACTTGTGCTATCATATCAGCTCATGCACACAAGTTTACCAGCTTCTGTGATCATTAGGCTCTTGATGTGTGCCAGGTTCACATGATGCATTGAGGTGTGACAGGTACAGCAGATGGGATGAAACAGTCATGGTCATCTTACACACTTTTGTGGATGGTACGGTACGAGGCGTGCACATGTGGAATGTGGGGTTCAGTATGTGTGCATTCCCATTGACCTATGTGTTGTTTGCGGCACTTGTGTATTGTAAATGGAGAGGTGTGTCTCAAATGTCCACCCATGTAACGTGTCCCACGCATCTCTCATGGCATATTTTGGTTTTGCGGGACATCCTTAACGGTATGTGCTGAGACCACCTCATGATGGTTGTCATTGATATGTGTCCATTTACATCTCAACTAGGAGGAGGCCAAATCTCATACGTCACCTGAGAGTGCGTCGGAGTGGTAGTGCAGGCCTCCCACCCCCAAACAGGCCTCCCAAGCAAGATGGCTACCTACCTGTTAGGTGAGGGAGAACAGTGCAATGGCTGACACATGCTTCTGGGAGGGGGGCCTCTATCCTGCTCAGGTGTGGGACGGGGGCATGGTGGGAGTGGTAGTGCAGGCCTCCCACCCCCAAACAGACCTCCCAAGCAAGGTTGCTACTTACCTATTAGGTGAGGGAGAACAGTACAGTGGCTGACACATGCTCCTGGGTGGGGGAGGCATCCATGCTGCTGGAGTGTGGGACAGGGGGAATGGTGAGAGTTGTGGTACAGGCCTCCCACCCCCAAACAAGCCTCCCAAGCAAGATGGCTACCTACCTGTTAGGTGAGGGTGAACAGTGCAATGGCTGACACATTCCCCTGGGTGGGGGAGGCCTCTATCCTGCTCAGGTGTGGTACAGGGGGCATGGTGGGAGTGGTAGTGCAGGCCTCCCACCCCCAAACAGGCCTCCCAAGCAAGATGGCTACCTACCTGTTAGGTGAGGGAGAACAGTGCAATGGTTGACACATGTTTTTGGGTGGGGGAGGCCTCTATCCTGCTCAGGTGTGGGACAGGGGGCATGGTGGGAGTGGTAGTCCAAGCCTCCCACCCCCAAACAGACCTCCCAAGCAAGATGGCTACCTACCTGTTAGGTGAGGGAGAACAGTGCAATGGCTGACACATGCTTCTGGGTGGGGGAGGCCTCTATCCTGCTCAGGTGTGGGACAGGGGGCTTGGTGGGAGTGGTAGTGCAGGCCTCCCACCCCCAAACAGGCCAAGCAAGATGGCGACTTACCTGTTAGGTGAGGGAGAACAGTGCAATGGCTGACACATGCTCCTGGTTGGGGGAGGCCTCCATGCTGCTGAAGTGTGGGACAGGGGGCATGGTGGGAGTCGTGGTACAGGCCTCCCACCCCCAAACAAGCCTCCCAAGCAAGATGGATACTTACCTGTTAGGTGAGGGAGAACAGTGCAATGGCTGACACATGCTCCTGGGTGGGGGAGGCCTCCATGCTGCTGGAGTGTGGGACAGGGGGCATGGTGGGAGTCGTGGTACAGGCCTCCCACCCCCAAACAAGCCTCCCAAATAAGCTAGCTACCTACCTGTTAGGTGAGGATGAACAGTGCAATGGCTGACACATGCTACTCGGTGGGGGAGGTCTCTATCCTGCTCAGGTGTGGAACAGGGGACATGGTGGGAGTGGTAGTGCAGGCCTCCCACCCCCAAACAGGCCTCCCAAGCAAGATGGCTACCTACCTGTTAGGTGAGGGAGAACAGTGCAATGGCTGACACATGGTCCTGGGTGGGGAGGCCTCCATGCTGCTGGAGTGTGGGACAGGGGGCATGTTGGTAGTCGTGGTACAGGCCTCCCACCCCAAACAGGCCTCACAAGCAAGATGGCTAGCTACCTGTTCGGTGAGGGTGAACAATGCAATGGGGTTTGGTTGCCATTTGTTTGTTCTTACCAGCCTCCATTCCCCCGGATACTCCTGTGAGACTCTCAGGATGCAGTATGGCAAGCACCTTCTCCTCCCATGGTGTGAATGTTTTCTGTGGGATGGGAGGGCCACTGCCAGTCCGGTTAGCCAGCTCCCAGTTCTTGCTCCTCCTCTCCTTGACAACCCTCTTGAGATCATGCCACAGCTTCATGATCTCCTTCTTGGGTCACAGGGTGGTCCCTACTGCTTCGACCCTTTGGACTATCCTTTCCCACATTTGTGTCCTTGTGGCTAATGGTGACTGTTGGACCAGGCTACCAAACAGCTGTGGTTCCACTCTCACTATCTCATTGACCATGACTGTCAACTCACCCTCTGTGAATTTTGGCATCTTCTGTGCTGCCATGGTACGTGGTGTTTGCAGTGTTTGTGGGTGCAGGGGTGTTTGTGGTAGGTGTTGTGTTGATGTGTGAGGTGTGTTGTGTGCTGGGGGATTGTTGATACTGGTGTGATGGTGGTAGTGATGGTGGTGGTGCTGGTGTGTGTTCTTTTGCGTCTCCTGTCAGATGTGGTGTATGCCCTTCTCTTTCTGGGGTGTTGCAAAGGATTGTGGTCAGGAAAGGGGCTGGTTTTATACTCAGCTGTGTGGGTGTGTCCAAATGGGCTTTTGCCGTGAGGTGTGTTGTGAGTGTTGTCCTGGCAATTGTATTTTATTTTTGGGCATTTTTTTTATCATTGGTATGTGTTTTGTGTATTTGTAGGGTATGGCTATTTTGATTTGTGCTCAGTTAGGCATCGTTGCGGTGTTTTGGCATCGTCCGCCATGTTTTTCATGTACCGTCCGCTGCGGTGGCTATGCTGCAGCTCTTTCGCTGTCTCTCCCATTCACTCCTGTGTGCGACCACGGCGGTCGGAAACAGCGGATCATACCGCGGGACCATCGGGGATATCCTAATTTCCCATGCGGTGTCTCCGCTTTGCTTGCAGCAGGTTGTGGCTTTTCCGCTGCAGTCGGTCTTTTTTGGTGGTTGATCCTAATTTGACCGCCGGTTTATCCGTGGTCCCGGCGGGCGGTTGTTTTCCTCCTCCATGGCGGTCGGGGTGATTTTCCGCCCGCTATCCTAAAGGGCCCCTATGTCTTTACTGGTTCCCATCTCACCATGTGGAATTATTCTTGTGAACTCTTCTCAGCTGGTTGTCATGCATTATTGCTTTTCACACTGTTTTGATTACTTCTTGCAGACACATGAGCGCAAACCTCACTGTACATTAACACTTACTGCACAGTTTCACATTTCAAGATGGCACCCACCTTTCTGCTGTGCAGTCCTCTGTTTATGTTGCATACTCATGTTGAGTCCTACTTTTTTCTTCTTAACATTGTATGTATAGAAGCTCTGTTTGTGGACTGTGTGTGATCAACATCGCTTGACGGTCGAAATGCATCACGTGAAAGATTTATGATGGAATAAATGTATTGAACTTCCCTGTCTGTGGTTCCTGAGAGCGCGTTTACTCTTTCACTTACTTTGGATTATAACCAGCTGCCCCGCCGGCCATCGCGCCACCTCCCACGGGTCTCTGGCTCCCGGAAGGAGCGTTTTCTACTTTGAATATATTTTACATATATATATATATACATATATATATATATATATATATATACATATATATAGTTTGGACATACTCTGACATATTTGGTGTGAAGCTCACTCCTCAGCAACCTTGAGTGTTCTTGGGCAATGTGCTTGAGAAGCGTGCTCGTGCCCCCCCTGCAACCCACTGGTTATGCTACACTACAGGGGGGGAGGCGGAGCTGGAAGTAGGAGCTGGAATGTCTGTAACCTGTGGCATACTGCTCTATCTCAATTCATCTTACTAGACTGCAGTTACTCGCTTTCAGTCTCTGGTTCTGACTCTGAGTACCCAGTTGAATAATAATGCATTCAGGGAAAACTTTGGCGGCAGGCCATCACTATTGTAACAAAAAGTGGGGTCGAAAAAAACGACCAGGAAGTCTAGCAAGAAAGATATGTCTACCTCTACTGATGGCTTGGTAAAAGACATTATGATGTTACCGGTATCATCATTATCTGGTTCTACGCACGCCTCCATATCACATTTGCATTCTCCATCACCCAAGCGCACTAAAATCACGTACTATCTAATTTCAAATAACTTCAATTCTAACAAAGGGGCTAGCGGTTGCCCATCAGCATGTTATCTGTTTTCCACCGGTGACTGCCTTGTATCCCTAAGTGCCTCTCCTGGCACTTATGGCACTCAAGACAATCCAGGTACACTTCGCACAATGTTGTTTCTGCCCAGGCTCATGCTACAGGCCATCAGGAGAGCAATCTATAATTTCTGGAGGCGGCCTTTGAACACTCTATTTCTTCTTTAAGGGAAGTTGACATTGTAAATATGGGTGAAGGCAACAGGGGGAATCTACCAAATGATGCAACCCGCCCACCCTGTCAGGCTAGAAGTCCATTATTGTTAAATCCATGCACCCAAATATCAGCCTGAAACAATACCACAAGCAATTTCCAAAAATCAGACTGGAACAATGCTATATGCAACTTTGCATGCCATTTGGCCACTTCCACCCCCTTATGCCCTATCAAGCTAAACCTGTCGACAACAAAAATTCTGGCCACCAGCCCAGCTATTGTAATGCCCAGTTACATTTCTGTGGAAGAAGCTCTAGACCCATGACTTTGAATCTTCGTGTCATTCTGATTTACTGTCCCTATGGGAAGAATGTAACCTGCAACATAAATCCATCAACAGCCAGACTGATGGGACATTTTTGCATAACTCAAGCAACACCATATGGGATGCTTTACTCAACAACTTGGAGACAATTTCAGCGTTTTTGTCTTACCACTCAGATAAGCTTGACATTCAAGTAGATATTAAGTGCCTTAGCAGCCCCTATTGTGGGAATTGATGCAAAACTGTCAGCCCTGACCAACGTAATTACCAGGGTCCAGTCGGTTCCAGCTGCTGTTTATAATTTCTGTCATTGTACCAGCAAGATCAATGAATTTGCTAGGATACCTCAAATGCTGGACGTCATCCATGATCGGATTTTATCATCCGCCCAACAGACTGGCCCAACTTTGAAGCTTCAGGACCATATGGAACCTAGTCAGTTCTCTGCTCTTCTTAAAGGTACTCCTGAATACCCACTGCACACAGGATTATTTTGCCCTACTGGAGGGCCTGACCCTGCTAAGGTTTCCATGGGATCTGTAAAAAAGCAACCTACAGCGTCAAAATTTGAAAAGTCCAGTGTTATAAGTTGTAATGAGGGCCCTCACAGAGCAGTTTCTCTTAACCCACACTACTGCAACATTAGCCCAATTACTGAAGGGGCAGCCCCTGCAGCCCAGCAGATAATTGTGGTACACCCACCTACAAAAAGGCAGCGTAAAAGGCTTCAGAAAGCAAGACACAAGTGAAGCATGTGCCGCACTCTGCATCTCTGTGCAGTTCCAGACACAGAATGGGCAAAACCCTTTGATGCATCTGGCCATCCGTGTCTAGAGGCAAACATGACATCCTCAACAGGAGCGCAATTCTGAAACTGCTTGGGGCAGTGGCAAGTACCAGGCACATTAATACCACACATCTGGAGTCAATAGAGTTCAGGGAAAACCCAGCTTTAATGGGGAGGTAAATTACTATCACCACCTGGTGCTCACCGGATTAGGCCAACCTTGTGAACAGCTTAACGATATATTTCTCACATGGAGGATCTAGATGTCACTAGTCTTACCACCTCACTACCCGAGTCCATTGTTGCCAAGTCCCAGCAACCCTCATGAGTCAGATGGCGGAATTTTGAGAGGAACCATTGGCTCTAATTTTTGTATGTTTTTTCCCACACCCTTGACAGTTATAAGTATGAATATAGTGGGACAACACGAGAAGTCCTCTCGCAAGCACAGCAGGTGGAAAGCGACATCACAAGTTTGCGATGACCCCAATTACCAATTTACACGTGAAGTAATGATGGAAACTATAAAAGGTCACCTGTGGTACATAATGTAGCTCTTTCACCAACTTTAGCTAAATGCGATTTCTGCCACTTGGCTATGCCCATTCTTGCATACAGGTCCAATTACAATTCCCCCAGCAAGATGTAGGTGTTGTTAATACCCTGGATAAACAGGAAATTGACAGTGGACCAGCTCGACGGATGGCCTACATCACTCCAATCACAATGCTAGATGGATGCGTTTCATCACCCATTCATCCCAATAAATCTGTTAATATCCTGAAGTTCTGTTTTTTGGTCTAGAACGTGGCTGGAATTAAAGGGTAAATTGGAGACCTTTCTTGGTCAGATTTCATGAGTTCTTTTACAATTCTATGCCTTCAGGAAACATGGGATGTGCCTCCGGCTTTTACCAATTGATTCAAAATGTTCCATCTACCAACCATTCCATCTTCATCTGGTTGCCCAAGAGTGGGCCTCACAATTTATATCTTGACTATAGTCAATGCCAAACTCTTTTTCTACACAGCTGACACATCTTTTTTTCAGGTACTTGACCTGGAATTTGTGTCTGGTTCCCGATTGAGTCCTGTCAACTTTTACAATGATATCCCAACAGAAGACAGAGGGGTTTGATATGGGGAGTGATGTTAAGTTAGTGTCCAACTCAGTGCCCCCAGTACATAAAGATGCTTGTGGCCTAACTGACTGTGAAGGTAATTCCCTATTTCATTTTCCCCATGATGTATTTGGTAATAACATCAATTACCTAATGATGAAATTCAACATGTGTTTGATCATTGAACATAGGGCTATGAATGTGTTTTTCCCTAAGACGTTTGTGGGTAAGGGAGTGGGTTCTGCAATTGATTTTAATTTACTATCTGCCAATTTAGCCGCCGAGGCGAGGGAACAGATAGTAGATAATCTTGCTATGAACTACCATTTTCCCCATAATCTTGTTGTAGATATTACAGTCTGGCAGGAAATGGTTGGTTTGACCAGGAGAATGACTGGTATGTCCCATCATAAGAGAAAAGGCACTCGCATCAAGTTAGTTTGTTAACGCTGAAATGTTTACATCTCAATTGGTTATGGGTAACCATACTACGTTTGAGGTCTGCTAGATGCTGAGGCCAATGAAGCTACCATTAAGAATGCATTTATCACCCTCTCAGAAACAGTGTCAGGGGTATTATGCAGGATAGCTTGTGTGGGCCCAGACAAGAAAAGGTGATGGTTTAATGCAGCATTCTCCAAGGCGCATAAAGAGCTAATGTGCTCCCTCCAAAAGTAGCCTAGGTCTGCTACTGAGGTCGCCGCTGCAGGAAGACCTTCAAAAAGGCCAATAGCAGTAAAGAAAACTGCTCTCAGTCTAAAAGCCTGGAAAGAGCTTCATGGAGAAATGTTTTAGGAATGATCAGAAGGCCTTCTGGATGATTATAAATCAACCATTCCTTAACGATAACAACGAACCTTTGGTTGAATCTGCCATATCTGGCCATGAGTGAACCACCTTTTGGGAAGGTGGTTGGGAGGGTTATTCCACTAGAAATTAATCAGTCAATGACAGAGAGTCCCCTGCTACAGCAAAGGACTGTTTCTTCTCTAAGTATTGTCCATCAATGGAAGAGGTGTTAGCGGCTATTAAAGCCAGCCCTAGAGGAAAAATCCCAGCCAGGATGGGGTCCCCATGGACCCATTTAAGAGTAGTTTTGTTCTGTGGGCCACTTTGATAGCCATCCTCTTGAGAGCAGCCAGCTCTTCCACTAACATAACATCATGGATCATTACGCAAATTCTCCCAATGTTCAAGAAAGAAAATGGAGAGAACCCCAGGTGCTACTGGCCGATTTCCCTGTGGACTTTACTGTAAAGGCGCTGGGTCATATCTTACTCTCCCGTCTGGAAGCCTGGGTGGAGAGCGGCACCCTCTCGGATATCCAGTATGGGTTCAGGACAGGGATGGGGACGGAAGATCAATGTATCAACCTCTGTCTTTTCTTGGGGAAATATACAATTGCAAAGCGTTTTGCACTGTACTCTGGCTTCATGGATCTGTCCAGTGCCTTTGATCATTGTGTCCCTTCTAAACTGTGGGGTATAATGAAAGCCGGGGCATTGACAGTCCCAATATTAACACCATTAGGGAAATCTACTGCGACTCAAGAGCTGCAGTAAGGTTCAGGCTGGGAGTGTTCTGAGATGTTTAGGGTGCGCAGGGGTGTCAGGCAAGGGTGTGTCCTCCCGTCTTTTCTATTCTCCTTTCTATATCAATCATTTGGAGAGGGAGCTAGCACTAAGGTGCGGGGACTTGCCCCAGATTGAAATATGCTCAGTATCAGCCCTATTGTAAGTTGACATTGCTGTCTCCATGGGCCGCACAACTATAGATTTTCAGAATCTCTTGGATACCTTTGCATCCTTCATGGAAGGGTTTGATATGAAGTTTAACATCACCAAGTCCTTTGCAATGTTCTGTGGATACAGGAAGGATCCGGAACCAGCTTTCAAGCTCCATGCCACTCCCGGTGAACATGTGGCTAATTTTAATTACCTTGGGGTAAATTTTAATAGTAGAGGATCCTGACAACCACAGCAAGAAAATAGAAACATCCAACTAGCAAGGAGTATTAACGCTGGCTTTTCTGAAGCCACTAAATTAGGCAAAAGGTTGTTTGCCCATATGTTGGCCATTCACCATGAAAAGTGAGTTGGTCTGGCAACCTATGGAGTCAGGATCTGAGGCACACAGGTGGTATTGCCCCTACAGGCTAAAGAAAACAATTTTACTCTTCGCTTACTGGCCCACCATACGCTCCCTCTTTCATCAGCCACAGGGAGTTAGGGCTGTTACACCGTGAAGGTATTTTAAGGAAAAGACCAATGATGCTATTGCAAAGGTTCTGGGTTAAGAAGTCCTTCTTCTTAAACAGAATGTTAATTGAGGATTGGCTGTCCTTGTCGAGAGGACTAGAAATTCCCCAGCTGAGGGGCATTAGGGCTGTTTGAAGACTCATTACGTTCCTTACACAAGATGCCCCAAAACAAATTTTGGGACACATGCTATACATACTGGGAGGATGAGAGATGGACAAGGGTGTCTGTACTTTCATCTGTCACCTCTTATATTCAGTAAAGGACACCCTGGAACATACATCCACTTCTGCTGTTGCACAGAAGCTTTGCACTTTCTACAATCTCTGGCATCAGAGGAGATTGTTTCTACTGTAAACACTTTTTTTATTCTGGCCCTTAAGCCAAGGGAATTGCTTGGATAAACTCCTACATAGTGAGTGCCTTGGCTTTTACATGCATTTCAGCCCTACTATTCCTGTAGCCCAGACATTCTTATAATATTACTGTGATGTACTGTTTTTATTGTAATTTTATTATAATTATGGATAATTTTTACGTTTGGATCACAATCCCTATGCAAGATGTAACTTGCTACATATGACCATGATTCCTTCATTTTTCATTCTTTTGCTCAGAAGCAATAGGCAGGATTTAAATTTGATGTTATTAGCATTGTATTTGGTGTTTATGTTTTATTTGCACTTTGGTTTTGTTTCAGGTGCTCGTGCGAGGTCCCCCTGTGATAGTTCTCCTGTTTAGCTTGCCCACAATCCACTACCCTCTGCTGATTGTCTACCTGCTGTCCTGTTTGTGCCTACTTTGCTAATTTCTTGCTCTGTTTTGCCTTTTTCTGCTCGTTTTTCTGCCTTCTGTTCTGCCTTTTTCTGCCCTTTGTTTTGCCTTTCCTGCTCGTTTGTCTGCCCCGTTTTGCCTTTTCTGCTCATGTTTATGCCCTTCATTTTTCCTTTCTGCTAATTTTTATGCCCTCTGTTTTGACTATGTTTCTGCTCATTTTTCTGCCCTCCGTTTTGCCTTTTTCTGCTCTGTCTGCCCTCTGTTTTGCATTCTTCCGCTCATTTTTCTGTCCTCTCTTTTGCATTTTCTGCTCATTTTTCTACTTTTGTGGTCTATAGTAATATAACCAAATAAAGTTTATTTGAATTTGATAAGAAATAGCATATTACACTCAGTGCATCTGCAAATAAGGTTTATGCCATGACAAAAAAGGTATTTTACGGACATCATGATGCAACAGGTTAAATTAATACAGCAAGTTAAAATCTCATTGAAGTGCCTCCTGACTATTAGAAGAGTTGTTTCCCTGTGGAAAAAACCTGTAAAATGCAATCTATGAGGCAGTAAACAGTGTTTTTGCATGTCAATGTATGTGTACTGTGGTTATAAACTGGAATTTGACATTTGCACTGTAGTAATAAATGTGTGAATATCCGGCAGTTTGTTTTTTAACACAGAATTGTATTACATTTTCAGTTTTGATATAGTTCGTGTTACAGCAAAACACACAAGATGATGGACTGAATGTTGCACATTGGCAAATCTTTCACCCCCAGTCACAGATCTGGGTTTATTCCATCGTTATTTTGCTCACAACGCCACCCCAATTCAGACATGGCCATATGCAAATCAGTCTTGACCCTGTGCCTCATGGGAACAGTCTAGCCCGAACTGCCAAGCCATGTCTTCCCTGTACCGGAATCAAGCATCCTAGGACCGGTTTCTGGCTATCAGCCAGAATAGCTTAACTCCAGTGGCGTAGTGAGCACGGGACCCACTTCTGGGCATACCCTTCCCACCTAGAGCGAACAGCAAAACACACAAGATGATGGACAGAATGTTGCACATTGTCAAAATATTCAACCCCAGTCACAGATCTGGGTTTAATCCATCGTTATTTTGCTCACCACACCACCCGGTTCAGACATGGCCATATGCAAATCAGTCTTGACCCTGTGCCTCATGAGAACAGTCCAGCCCGAACTGCCAAGCCATGTCTTCCTTGTACCGTAATAAAGCATCCTAGGACTGGTTTCTGGCTATCAGCCGACATCAGCCAGGATAGCTTGACTCCAGTGGCGTAGTTAGCACAGGACCCACGTCTGGGCATACCCTTCCACATAGGGCGAACACCAAAACACACAAGATGATGGACGGAATGTTGCACATTGGCAAAACATTCACCTCTAGTCACATATCTGGGTTTAATCCATCGTTATTTTGCTCACCACGCCACCCCAGCTCAGACATCGCCATATGCAAATCAGTCTTGACCCTGTGCCTCATGGGAACAGTCCAGCCCGAACTGCCAAGCCATGTCTTCCCTGTACCGGAATCAAGCATCCTAGGACCGGTTTATGGCTATCAGCCGTCATCAGCCAGGATAGCTTGACTCTAGTGGCATAGTGAGCATGGGACCCACGTCTGGGCATACCCATCCCACATAGGGCGAACAGCAAAACA
Organism: Lissotriton helveticus; assembly: GCF_964261635.1. Taxonomy (NCBI): domain Eukaryota; kingdom Metazoa; phylum Chordata; class Amphibia; order Caudata; family Salamandridae; genus Lissotriton; species Lissotriton helveticus. The sequence continues at coordinate 1,577,198,398 of NC_136068.1, read as the reverse complement.
CACAAGATGTTCGCCCTATGTGTGTAGTTCGTGTTAAAGCATTATAAATCACAGAATAGTCCTTGTACACACTTAGCAGTACATTCGAGTACATCTCAAGATCTTGTCTGACAGCAAATTGTGATTACCGTTACAAGGTATAGATGTATATATACACACTCTATGTTGTTGGAATCAACCATGAGCATTTTGAATACATGTATTATCAACTATTTTACAATAAATGCGGAAATCTGTGAAATAAGGAAGGAAAAGAAAAACAATAAAAGAGAACCCCTTTCCCTCAAAATAAAGAACTATGCTACTATGAACTGTGTAGTCTGTTCTGATTGCCATCAGGGGGAGCGGGAGCGGGGTAGGGGGGGCTCCAGTACAAGGAAGGGGAGGCGAGGAAGGGGAAGGAAGGAAGGAAACATTTTCCGAAACATGTCCCAACTACTCTTCCGGCACACCCCATACTCCCGCGCCACGAGACGGCCTTCGAATGGCCTATTATAGCTCCCATCGCTGCAATTACAGCCAAAGACTCGGGGCATACTGCAGTTCCCATGCCTTCGTCGTAAGATTAGAGTTTCGAGAAAGCCAAGAAAGTACCTTACCGTCACATTTGCGAATAGGATCGACTGAACTTGATCTAGTTAGAAACATTAGTTTGCTTGTGTCATCGTTTTTTCAGGGCTTATGATTGCTTGACTAGATACGCATTGGACATGAATAAACCAACAACATACTAGTGAGGGAAACTCCTGAAAAGATTTATACTTTTATGACGCTTGGGAGTACAGCAAATGTACCTATAGGACTGGGAGATAATTCATTCACTAAATTAATGTGTAGCAATTCACTCACTCATGGAAAATTCCGGATTGGCCTTGATATTGCCCAGTTACAGATCTTAGAAGCCTTGAGGAAGTTACTTTTTAGTAACGAAACACGTGTCGGCTTGCTCGTTTCAACCTTTTTTCTTCTGGGATTTCAGTACAGAAGGACCTTTGCCAACAATATTTTGTGTATTACTACAAAGGACTGTACAGACATATTTGTTAAATAAGTTATTAAAACATCAAAGCCATTCTATGTTTCGGATGTTCTCTCTATGGTGAAATATTGGTGCTGTGCATATGAGCAATTGGCAGTCTTGACTCTCTAAACAGGCCAAGACAGGGAATAAACTCCCTTAGAAGCATTGGCTTCTATGATATAAATTTTTGAATGCCGAGGTACGACAAACTTTGTTTCATTTTCCGAAACATATTAATCATCAGCGACATCCATATGTTTCACTATGCAGTGCCAACATAGGCCGCACGGGAAAGGGGGCGGGCTAGCCATAGTATTTAGAGACAAGTTTGTCTGTAGAGTATCAGAGGGTGATGTCTCTGACTGCGAAAGCATTCATTTTAGCCTGCAAATCACCCCGAACAAATCATTATCAGGTCTACTGATATATCGCCCGCCTGGCAGCCCTGGTCAATTTTCAGGATCCCTCTTAGAAACAACTATCGCCCTTGCTTCAGTTGCACCTAATTTCATCCTTCTAGGGGACTTAAATTTTCATTTTAATGACCCATGCGATAAGGGGGCAATGGACCTAAAGCTCGAGTTAAAAGCTTTGGAGCTGGACCTTAAAAATAAAGTGGCCACTCATACTAAAGGGCATATACTCGACCCCATATTTACGAATATCGCACATTTGGTATCATGTCCCTCCTGCCCACTACCCTGGTCGGACCACTTTTTGGTCCCATTTGAGTGGCAAATTAGTATCGACCGTCCACAGGTACAGGCTCCACGCACTTTAGAGAGAGCGTGGTCCAAGCTCCCCTTTGAAAACTGGATCCTCAGATTGGAGCAGACAGCTCCTCTCTCTGATCCTGATCCCTTAGAGGCAGATAAAAAAATTCTAATTGGCTCAATAGCTCCCTAGACTCCGTTCTTCCTAAGAAAATAATGGTAAAGAAGAACAGGGTGTTCAAAACACCTTGGTATACTTCAGAACTCCGGGAGCTAAGGAAAATATGCAAAAAAGCCGAGCGTACTTGGAGAAAAGATTGGGCCTCCCACAATAAAGTTGAGTATAGAGCTGCTATCAGGACTTATAAATCAGCCCGGAAACTGGCGCAGGCCGTACACTTGGAGGAGAAAATTAGAACATCCTCAAAATCATCTAGAGAGACTTTTAAGATTGTGAAAGATCTCCTCAAGGCACCAAATCCCCCTATGGTGCAGGAAGCGTCTGAAGCCAGATGTAATCAACTTGCGGCTTTCTTTGAAAGTAAAATTCAAAATATATTAAAAACTCTATCTCCGAATGACCAAGTCCCGGACCCTGTTCAATCAGTGGCCAGTACTTTTGCCCCTCGCCTTGATGCATTTGCTCCTATCTCAAGGGATGAACTCCAAAATATTCTGTCCACTATGAAGTGTGGTTCCCCTAATGACCCAGCGCCCATGTATATTTTGAAACGGCTAATAACCACCATTGCCCTGCTAATTACAGATCTTCTTAATGCCTCCTTCAGTCAGGGAGTTGTCCCCCCTAGCTGGAAGCAGGCCTTGGTTAAAGCGCTCCTTAAAAAACCTGAACTCGATCCTTCAGAATTGGCTAACTTCCGACCAATCTCGCTGCTACCTGGTATCAGCAAGATGGCAGAGAAACTAGCCAATCAGCATCTTTCCTCTTTTCTGGAAAGTAATAGGCTGCTTCGCAACTCCCAAACGGGCTTCCGCCCAGGGCAGGGAACAGAGTCTGCCCTGTTAGCAGTGGTGGAAGAGGCAAGGCGTATCTTGGATTCAGGAGGATCAACGATGGCGGTCCTCCTGGATCTAAGTGAAGCCTTTGATACGGTGGACCATAAGATCTTAATCCATCGCCTGAGTAATTTGGGAGTATTTGGCACAGCGCTGCGATGGCTCACTTTGTTCCTGGAGAATCGAACTTTTCAGGTCTGGGAAGGTGAAGCACGCTCTAAACTGATCCCCCTCCAGTGTGGGGTCCCGCAGGGCTCATAGTTGAGCCCTACCTTGTTTAATGTCTATATGGCCCCCCTGGAGGATGTGGTGAACCCCTTTGGGATCAAAGTTGTTACCTACGCTGACGACACCCAACTGGTCATCTCGTTTTCTCAAGAGAAACATTGCGTGGAAAATCTTCACTCCTGCCTAGTGGAAATCCATTCCTGGATGAATAGTTCGCGACTTAAGTTGAATGGAGCAAAAACAGAGCGCATGATGTTGGGCCACCATGCAACTTCTCTATTCAATTCCATCTGGCCCGCCTGCCTGGGGATTGTCCCCACTCCAAAGGGTGAACTAAAAAGTCTGGGAGTGAGGTTGGAGCAGGATTTGTCATTCAGGACCCAAGTAAAATAGACAGCGGGCATTTGTATTGGTTTACTCCGTTCTGCCCGTAAGATTCTTCCTTTACTGCCAGAACAGTCAAGGAAATGGCTCATTCAAGGACTTATCCTGTCAAGGTTAGATTATAGCAATGCCCTTTTCTTGGCCGCCCCCAAAGCTACTATCAACACTCTTCAACGAGTTCAGAACTCGGCGGCGAGGCTGCTCACCGGCATCTCTCGTAGATCTTCAGCCAAACCTGCACTCAGAGCCCTTCATTGGCTGCCAATACGTGAAAGGATTACATTTAAATCCTTATGTATCGCTCACAAGTCCCTACAAGGGAAGGGACCCCCCATCCTAGGGAACCTTGTGTGTCCATACAAGCCCAATAGATCCCTTTGCTCTGATCTTGGCAATTTGGCTATCGTCCCGAGAGTTAAGCGTGCCCAAACAGGGGGGCGACGATTCTCGGTTAATGCCGCAACCCTGTGGAATGCCCTTCCGGTCAGGATTTGGACTGAACCAAATCATCTGAGGTTCCGAAAGCTCCTTAAAACCATTCTGTTCCCCCAGGGCTCCTAACTCTCAATATATTTCCTCAGTATTCCTTGTTCTACAGCGCTGGGACGCTCCCGGGCAGCCATGCGCTTTATAAATGTATTTCCATTTCATTTAATTTCATATTGCATCTTAACCATTTGAGCCCATTCCAAAGATATTGGTTTCTTCCTTAACCCTCTGTGCTCTTCAAATTGCAATGCCTCCCTCTCAGCAGTAGCCCATTAGCCCATTTTATAACTTCCTCCTGCCATTTCTCGGTGCATGGGGCCTTGGCTGACTTCCATCGTTGTGTGAGAAGCCGTTTGGCTAGCATGAGAATGAGACTTATAAAACGGCGCAACACTTTAGCCTTTTTAGGGAGAGGAAAGAGCCTGAGGAGACAGGCCTCTGGGGTGTTCCAAGTGGAACGCTCAGATAGGTATGTGAGGCCTTGAAGAACCTCCGTGTAGAAGTCCACAAGAGCGGCGCAGGTCCAAAACATGAATAAAGTCTGCCTCTGTGGTGCGACAACGAGGTCACTCTGATGTGGAATTGGGGAACATACAATGTATCACCCGTGGTGTGAGATAGGCCCTATGCAGGACAAACAGTTGAATAGTTGAATCATTTTTAATTGTTTATTGCGGGAGACGCACCTGGGATAGTCAAGGACCTGTGACCAATCTCTATTAGTGAAGTCCCGGGCACCTGTGCCTCCCATCGTTGGCTAAAAGTCAGTAAGGAAACTCCCAGATGGGGCCGTAGACCCTGATACAACCATCGGACCAGATGACTACCCTGTCCCATTATGTGTATTGATTGCAATGATCCGAAGGTCGGAGGTACCCTCTTATCCAATAACCAGTATCTACGCACATAATGTGTGACTGCAGCGTGTGTTAAACAGTGTAGGAGGAGCCGAATACGCTTGCACAAATTCTTCATGCGGCATTATGGTTCCATCCAAAAATAAATCTCCTACAGTTTTCGCACCAGATGCCACCCATCCCCATAGACCAGTGTCAGACATCACTCCTCGTGCCGTGGGTAAGCCACAGAGAGGTATAGTCGGGGCATTTGGCACCGATATATTAGCATACTTCAGCACCAATTTACAATAGTGGAGTGCAATTTGTAAAAGAAATGGAGGGTCTTTCAACCTAGTCACTCCAGAGCATAATAAGGATTGAAGCGTCTCAGCACGCAAGCGAGCAGGCGAATAACCTATTTCAAATAGATTATGACCAGCCAACCAATAAGCCAGCCATTGTAATTGGGACACTATAGAATAGGCTTTAAAATCTGGCGCACCCATGTCGCCCTCAGTACTTGGTAGTTGTATTTTGGGAAAAGCCAATCTATGACGGCCTGTCCCCAGATTAAGGAAGTCAGTAATTTATCCAGTGCTTTATAAATCCAAGCTGGAAGTGCTACTGGGAGATTTGCAAATTGATACAATAGTACAGGGAGCATAACCATCTTAGGGCCATATGTAGGTAAATATAATTTACCGATTCCTAAATACCGAATTTTACCGATTCGGTATTCAGGATTCGGTAAATGAGATGTAGGAAAAAATTCAATAACATTTACGGAATCGGAAAAATACGGAAAATGTGTACCAAATCGGTATTTACCGAATCGGAGATTCAAAAAAACAAGCAATTGAGAATTCAACCAATCCTGTGCATCCACCCCACCCACAACCAGGAAGTGGCCACACCCATGCAGGTGCAGACAATCAGAACCTTCTGGAGAGCTGGGAGCAACTGAGCCACTGGCTGAACATTGCTGGAGAGAACTGCAGGATGGCATCCAATGAATCAGAGAGGGAAGGAGCAGAAAGGAAAAGGAAAATGAAGTTCAGTGCAAGTGAGCTTCAGGTCCTTGTGGTGGAGGTGGTGAAACACCACACACAGCTTTTTGGCAAGCAGTCCCTGCAAGTAGCAGAAGCTGTGAAAAGGAAGATCTGGCTGGCGAGTCCAGGCAAAGGGGAATGCCATTGGGGTGAGCTCACGGGACATCGATGAGCTCAAGAAAAGGTGGTATGACCTTCGGATCATCACAATGAGGAAGCTGGTTGCACAGAGGAAAGAGGCCATTCTCACTGGGGGAGAAAAGAGCAGGGCACCTGCCCTCACTGACCTGGAGCAGTTGGTTGAGTCAACCCTGGAGCCCGAGAGTGTGTCTGGAATCGGGGATGCCACAAAACAAGGTAAGAAGCATGCACAGCAATCCTCCCCACCCTTCCCTATCCCCATTCCCCAATGTAGCTGTGTGACTCACACTCCAGTACAGGTTGTAGTATACACCAAAAATGCATTATGGGAGATGTAGTCAGTGAAACACCCATCATGACAGTCATCACACTAAACAACAAGGCATGCCATACACATCAGTCCGAAACAGCAGAGGACATTGATATAGTGTGACAGGATTGTAATTTATTATTGAAATGCAGGGCTGCAGGACCTCTGAGCTAATGTCCATATCTGTCCACAGGAGAGTCATTGCGCAGGACTGCACAGGAGAAGGAGGCACGGGCACCCCGTAAGGGAAGAACTGAGGATGCCAGCACAAGTGCAGGTCACAGCACTCCACCACCACCTGCACCAACACCACAGGCAGCTGCACCACCAGGGCCAGCCGTAACAGCAGAGCCAGCATCTACGCTGTTGATTGACTCGCCACCACAGCAAGCCTCACAAGAACTCTCAACCTCACCAGCAGCAACATCACCTCTAGTGGTAAGGCCCAGGAGGCATGCTGTTGCCACTCTCCATGTCATGGAGTCGTCCTCTGAGGACACAAGGGGGGGAGGGTGACACACCAACTGCTCCACTGGAGGAAACAAATGCTGGGCTGCAGTCCACCTCCGACGGTGCACACACAGGTGCGAGACGCCGCAGGGCCCAGGAGCACAGCACAACTCAGCAGGGTGATGGGGTCTTCGGAGGGCTGGAGGCCAGTATGATCAAGGTGCGGTGCCTGCAGGGGAAGGCGATACAGTCATTTCAAAGACAAATGTGGCACCTAAACCAGAACATGGTTAATATTGACAGGGGCATCAGCTCTATGGCGGAGGGCATCAAGGAGATGGCTGAGGGCATGCAGGAGATATCCCAGTCTTTGTTGGTGCTTTGTGACAAACTGGACGAGGACAGGGCAAGAAGGCGCAGGGAGAGGCAGTACATGGAGCAGCACACCAGGGGAGTGAACCGCCTGGCAACTGCCACTTCCCTGCTGTGCAGGCGCTCCGTGGCAATGCAGGATGGGCTTGTGCACTGCTGCCACCAGGGGGATGGGGAAGGTGACATCCGCACTGGAAGTGCTGCTGACCACCCAGTTAGCCAAAACTGGTGCACTAGGAGTGGGGGAGAGTGATGAGACCACCAGCAGGAGCAGCATTACCCCCCAGTTCCAGACACCCGGACGAGCAGCAGGCGGCATGCTGCGGGCCCTGGCTCAGCAGACAGTGAGGAAGGCCAGCTGCAGTCATCCAGCACTGTTGTGCGTGGGTACAGACATTAATGCTGCCCACACATTTATGAACATATTTAGGGTGAAGTAACCCATGACTACCTATTAAGGTTGTCACCATTTGAACTGGCATGGTGTGCCATTTGTTCATTGTCGTAGTGCCCAGTTATTAAACTACGTCATGTCCATGCAACGCCTGGCTGTGTCTCCTTACTTACTTAGAAATAGTTGCGTGTGATCTCTGCCCGTCTCTGTCTCCCATCTGTTGCTGGCGCCACTCCTGCTGTGTTGGGCTCAGGCTGTGGAAAATCATCATCATTATCTTCAATATCTGTTAATTCTAATGCTGTTCCTTTCCTAGTGGCAAGGTTGTGCAGCATTGCGCAAGTTGCAATGATTTTACTGCAGATGTTGGGTGAGTACTGACGTGCGCCTCCGCCTTTGTGGAGGCAGCGGAGCCTGCTTTTTAACAGCCCAAATGTGCGCTCCACGACGTTGCGTGTAGCTTTGTGTGCCACGTTGTAACGTCTCTCACTCGGGGTTGATGGGTTCAGGTAGGGTGTGAGGATGAATGAGCGGACGGCATATGCGCTGTCGCCTATGTGGAAAAGAGAGAGCCATTACTCACATGCACAACAACACCTACATCTGTAATATCTATCTGGGTGAGTCACAGTTTTTTACCTAGCAGGTATCCTTCTCCGAATTCCCCCGCTGTCAGGCGTGTGTAGATCCTACTGTTCTGGAAGATGTAGGAGTCGTGGGTGCTTCCTTGGAATTTAGCCACGATGTCTGTGATTATGTTGGCAGCATCACAGATTACCTGCACATTTATTGAGTGGGTGGACTTTCTGTTCCTGTAGATGTACTCAGTGGCTGCAGGTGGGCAGATTGGGATGTGTGTGCCATCAATGCAGCCGATCACATGTGGGAACTGTGCCATTTGGTAAAAGTCAGTCTTTGTCTTCACCAGTTCCGCATATGTGTCAGGGAAGCTGATGTAATGATGCATTCTCTGCATCATGGCCTCCAGGAACTTCCTGAAGAAACGGGACAGGCAGCTCTGGGACACCCCACCTATCGCAGCTATCACTCCCTGGTAACTGCCAGATGCAAGCAGGTGTATGCTACAGAGCATACACTTGCTTGCATCTGTGGTGGTATGGCCTGTGCCCTTGGTGTTGGGTGCTCCAGGAGTGGGTGCAGGTCCCTTATCAAGTCCAGGATGGTGTGGGGGTGTAGCCTGTACCTTTCATGGATCTCTGCCTCAGTAAGTTGGAAGAGTGTGATCCACTGTCTGTAGGCTTGCTCCTCCGGTCCCCAGTTCCTCTCTCCTGCTGCATGTAGCCGTAGCCGCCTTGCTATCACATAGAAAGCCGCCATTGTGATCACACTGTTGCATTTTGGGGCCTGTTTTATGGCCTGCACCTGGTTACCACCTGCTTTCAATCCATGGTAATTACCGACTCTTAAATACCGAATTTCATGAAATTCAGTATTTTCGAAGTTACCTACATCTCTATTCTCATTTTTACCGTTTCTTTTTTACCGATTCGGTAAATACCGATTGGGTAATTTAGAATTGGGTACTGATGAATCGGTATTTATTGATTCATATTTACCGAATCCTTACTTTTGGCCTCCTACATCGAAAAATGCCTAAATACCGGTCGGTAACGGCAAATTTACAGAATTTCAGCCGTTACCAATCGGTATTTAGCTACCTACATATGGCAGCCAGCCACAAGTCCTGCAGTAGAATATCCATTTGTTAGTATAGTTTCTCTTAATAAATGTGAAAAATGGTACTACAATCATAGATTCTAATTGCCACAATTTGTGCTTATAGATGCCACAGTCCGACAGGTATGAGGGCCTTACAGTGATTCTTATGCATTTTCTTAGCATTGACATAGCCAATGGGTCTCGACTTTGCTAGAGCTATTAGCTTTGCCAATGTCTTTTAGCCATTTAGTAGAACAGCATGCCAGCTGTGTAGCATGGCTTAATGTTAGAAAAAAAGATGGTAGATGTGAGCAACATGGACAACAGGAAGGAGGATGACAGGGAATATTCAAGGTGGACAACCCTAGGAAGGGTGGGAGGGAATGGGCAACAGGAACACAGGGAGGGATGGAGCATGTATCACAAACGATGGAAGGGTATAAATAGCATTATGAAGAGGTCAGTTCCAGCTGCGTCATATTGCTTTTTTTCTTATGGCCGGTGGGGGGAGAGGGAGATGTCAGGTAGGTGGGGAAAAAGCAACACAGACAATGTGAGGCCGGGAGGTGAGAGAGAAGAAGCAACGCCGACAACTGGAGGGTGGGAGGGAAGAAGCAACATGGACAACATGGTGGGAGGAAATTGAGATGAATTGCGGGGAGGGGGGCAACACAGAAAACGAGAGGGTAGGAGGTGGAGGGACAAGCAACTGTGAGGGCCGAACCCCAATAATCATTTGAATTCCAATTATTTGTCCACCCCTATTTTTACCTAATCAAATCAACTCCAAAATCTCCAAATGATCTAGTAGTTAGAGACAACATTCCCCATCGAAAAGTACATAATTTAGCAGAGTAAAACAGAATAAAACATGGAAGCATTAATAACTGAGTTCTAGTAAAAAATAAGACAAAATAGATTTCTTGTAGAAATACTAATAAATGTAATAGAAATAATGCATGAATCGCCATAAATGCACAAATACCGAAATACAGAATCATAAAACTTTAGCCCCAATTAGTCAAACTCAAAGAGTACTGACAGCATTCCATAAGAAAAATCTAAGACAAAATAATACAGTCTGAAGTACAAGAATGAAAACTACCCCAGCAGCAGCTGACACTAAAACAAGCATTTGCAATGCAATAGGTCTCGCATTAGAAAAGTTTGAGCTACTGGTATTGTAAATGACACATTTTTTATTTATGTGTTGGTTTTGAAAATAGCGAAATTAATAGCTTTGTCATTTACAATGCCAATAGTTTTAACTTTCGTAAATGTGACACCTATAGCATTTGTAATGCAATATGTGTTTTATTTATGTGACTTAGATGTATTTATATTACAAATAACAATGGCTTTTTTATAATTAATACTTAAATAAAAGCTATTGTAATTTATAATGGCAATAGCTTACACTTTTGTTAATAACTTTTGTGAAGATTATGTTCAGTGTATTTTATTGTGACGAAAATCCAAGAACAGAAGTGAAATATTAACATCTTTTTGTGACATTTGTAATAAAGCTTGAAACATTGAGAGAACATATTTGAACCAGTTGTTGTTGAATGGTTGTACAGATTGATGCTGTGGTGGTGCTGAGTGATGTGGTGGCGAAGAGTGATGTGGTGGCGAAGAGTGATGCTGTGGCGTTCAGTGATGCTGTGGTAGCGCATAGTGATGTTGTGGTGCACCTGAGTGATGCTGTTGTGGTGCTGAGTGATGCCGTGGTGATGCGATAGATAGATAGAGTGAGTGCGATAGATAGATAGAGGGAGGGCGATAGATAGAGTGAGGGCAATAGATAGAGGGAGGGGGATAGATAGATAGTGAGGGCGATAGATAGATAGCGTGAGGGTGATTGATAGATAGACAGAGTGAGGGCGATAGATAGAGTGAGGTGCGATAGATAGAGTGAGGGCGATAGAGTGAGGGCGACATAGATAGAGTGAGGGAGACATAGATAGAGTGAGGGTGACAGATAGAGTGAGGGCGATAGATAGAGTGAGGGCAATAGATAGAGTGAGGGCGATAGATAGAGTGAGGGCGATAGATAGATAGAGTGAGGACGATAGATAGAGTGAGGGCGATAGATAGATAGAGTGAGGGCGATAGATAGATAGAGTGAGGGCGATAGATAGATAGAGTGAGGGCGATAGATAGAGTGAGGGTACAGATAGATAGAGTGAGGGCGACAGATAGATAGAGTGAGGGCGACAGATAGATAGAGTGAGGGCGCCTGATAGATATAGTGAAGGCGACAGATAGATTGAGGGCGACAGATAGATGGAGGGTGACAGATAGATTGAGGGCGACAGATAGATTGAGGGCGACAGATAGATTGAGGGCGACAGATAGAGTGAGGGCGACAGATAGAGTGAGGGCGACAGATAGATGAGTAAGAGCGACAGATAGATAGAGTAAGGGCGACAGATAGAGTAAGGGCGACAGATAGATAGAGTAAGGGTGACAGATTGATAGAGTAAGGGCGACAGATAGATAGTAAGGGCGATAGATAGAGTGAGGTGGCCTCGTGGTGGACGTGGTGGTGGCCGTGGTGGTGGTGGTGGTATTGGATGTGGTGGTGGTGGATGTGGTGGTGGTGGACGTGGTGGTGGTGGAGGTGGGTGTGGTGGTGGTGGACGTGGTGGTGGTGGAGAACGTAGTGGTGGTGGACATGGTGGTGGTGGAGGTAGTGGTGGTGGATGTGGTGGACGTGGACGTGGTGGTGGAGGTGGTGATGGGTGTGGTAGTGGATGTGGATGTGGTGGTGGACATGGTGGTGGTAGAGGACGTGGTGGTGGACGTGGTGGTGGTGGATGTGGTGGACATGGTGGACGTGGTGGTGGTGGACGTGGTAGTGGTGGGCGTGGTGGATGTTGTGGTGGTGGACGTGGTGGTGGACTTGGTGGTGGACTTGGTGGTGGTAGTGGATGTGGTGGTGGTGGATGAAGACGTGGTGGTGGTGGCGGACGTGGTAGTGGCCTCGTGGTGGACGTGGTGGTGGTGGTGGACATGGTGGTGGATGTGGTGGACATGGTGGTGGTGGATGTGGTGGATATGGTGGTGGATGTGATGGACATGGTGGTGGTGGACGTGGTAGTGGTGGTGGACATGGTGGTGGTGGTGGACATGGTGGTGGTGGAAGTGGTGGATGTGGTGGCGGTGGTAGTGGTGGAAGTGGTAGGTGTGGTGTTGGTGGACGTGGTGGTGGAAGAGGTGGGTGTGGTGGTGGTGGTGGACGTGGTGGTGGTGGTGGACGTAGTGGTGGTGGTGGTGGATGTGGTGCTGGTGGATGTGGTGGTGGTAGATGTGGTGGTGGTGGTAGTGGACATGAGGGTGGTGGTGGACGTGGTGGTGGTGGAGGTGGGTGTGGTGGTGGTGGACGTGGTGGTGGTGGACGTGGTGGTGGTGGACGTGGTGGTGGTGGTGGATGTGGTGGTGGTGATAGTGGACGTGGTGGTGATAGTGGACGTGGTGGTGTTGGACGCGGTGGTGTTGGACGTGGCGTGTTGGGCGTGGTGGTGTTGGATGTGGTGGTGTTGGACGTGGTGGTGTGAAACATTGGAAATAGCTAGAGGCATAGAGAGATCTGTTCTAGCATCCAAGGAGTTTGGTAAATCTAAAGTGTCTTTAGCAGAAAGTGTGAATACAATCTCATAAAGCCAAACATTCTTCAAATACTAAGGTAGAGTTGTATGTGTGGGTTTGGAGAGTTACTGCTGCCAACTGTCCTGTACATGTACTTTGTATTAGGGATTGGGCACTACAAAATATATCTGTTTTGGGGGTTATAACATCAAGAAACACCAATCAAATTGTTACTGAAGAACATCAAAAAGTAATTGTTCGATCTTTCATGACCATGCGTACAGTTGCACAATAAGAACGAACAATATGATGACATCACATCGCAGAGGAGCCGATATTTAAATTGAAAAGTAATAATAGAAGGGTCATATTAACTACTGCAGGGTGACTGCACTATTGTCATGCTGTATGTATAGTGCATTATTAAAGCTTGGTAAGAAGGAACCTTTTCCCTATAAAACAGGCAACACACGAGGTGTTGTCAAGGGTCAATGCTCGTTCTCATTAATTTACTGTAAGGCCTACACATACTCCCAGTGTACAAAAAACACTTCGTTTGGAACCAGCATTAGCCGCCACCACCACCTCCAAACTGGCTCACTGAACCCTGTCTATTCTGCAAGCCGAATGTTGTAAAACCTGCACTCTGTGGAAAAGTCAGCCCATATCGCACCTGATGCCCAGGCTGCTGGCGCAGGACGCCTCTTAGTTCCCATCTTGAACAATTACCAAATAAAGAGACGGGCGCTGGAAGTAGGAAAACAAGAACAGAGTTTTATTTCTCATGAGGAGAGCCTGTCATTTCGGACACTCGCATAGCGTCTTCAGGAGGTGCTCTAACAAGTTTCTCTGAGGCTTCGTCTTTCATACACATGTTTATGATGCACAAACATTCCTTATTGCAATAAAGACGCTTTGAAGTAGGAAAAAGCATGCTTGGAATCCCAGCTTCAGGCCTATTCCCATACCAGTCGCTCAGATGTCATCCTCCCCTCCTGAATGTAACAAGAGATTGTGATCTCTCAGCCGGACATTCCTACAGGACACGAGGGCAGGAGGGGATGATCAGATCAAAGGTTGGGCAGGCGATAAGATCGGGCACTTCGGTTGGTGTATCACGGTTTTGTTATGCTGGGCAGGAAAAAGGGGGGGTGTACATCCACGAGGCTTGGTCTTAGGACTTGGGACCGGGTCGAAAGGCCAAGTGCAGCTGGGGGGGGCTCGTCAGCTGAGGGGAAGGGTGTTCTTGGGAGGAAATGGGGGGTGTGGGTCAAGCAGGAGTGTTACTTCTAGAGCAGGGTCACGCAGAGGGAGAGGGTCTTATGGCCGATGCATGAGCAGTGCGCGCGGGGAGGGGTGCCGGGGGTTTAACAAACGGGCAGAGAGGCCATGGTGCCTAAAATGGCTGTCGTGTACGTGTGTGCATGGGTCTATGCTGGTGGGATGACACAGTCAGTGTTTCGCGATATCCGTTCTGCTTACAACAAGGGGTACAGTGAACACAAATGAACGCCGCTTATGTGCATATACATTGCCATTTTCAACAGTCGCCGCTTTTTTTACATAAGCTAGTTCATTTCGGTGTTTACCTCAACTGACGGAGTGTACATATAGCCATGTGTGGCCAATGAAATAGCGTTTGTCAATACTAGCAGATTGCGTGTAACCATATACAGTCGATACGATTGGCGGAATGCGGTACATATGAATTTACATTTGTTGGGTTATTCATACAAGTCTAGAGATCGGCATAATACTTAGTCGGGGTCAATCAAGAAAAAGGTTCCGACACATTATAGAATCACGTTCTGACTTTCTCTCCGGTGACATCAACATACAGTAAAAAGTGCTCTGATACCTTCGGGTCTTGTCAGTGCTATAAGAGACTTTTGGAAAACTAAATACATGAGTGACCGATGAAACATTTTTGAAAGCAATACAAAAATGGTTGAGGGAGGAATTCAGTTCGATACAAGCAATTAGTCAAGGGGTGGATAGAAAGTTCAGGAAGGGGGGTCTTCGTCACAATGTCTTTTTAACAGCGAGCCATCACTGGTAGGCTCTGGTAGTCCGTCTTCTTTCGTTGGCGCTGTTGAGCACCGGCGGTGGAGCTATAGGTCCAGCTCGGATTCATCCTTACGCGTTGCAGGGTGCGATCAGTCCTCTGCTGTTAGATCACAGTCCTGTTTCCTAACTGATCTTCTTAGGGGTGCCTCATGCTGGGCACCTGCGTGTCTTTCTTCTTCCGTGGCAAAACCTTATTCTATCTAAATGCTGCTCTTCTTTTCTGAGTCAAAAAGTTATGCGAAAAGGGTGATGTTGTTGAATAATCGAGGGAAGAGAGGGCGGAGTGGGATCAGATCTTTGAACACACCAAGGGACCAAAGGAGCAAAGGACGACGAGCAGGCAGGCCCATCAGTCGGGCTCAAAAGGGACGGGGACTTCAGGCACGAGTGGGTCAGCAAATCGAGGGCTTCAAGGCAGCCCTTCATTCCTTCATCTGCCGAGTTTGAGAGTGGTGCCTCGTCCCGCGTCTCGTTGCTCTGCGACTCCACCTTTGGTTGAGGTCACACGTGCTTCATGATCTGTGGCCAGGCTGCGTCCAGCTCCTCTCCTCCGGTGATTGTATCTTTGAATGGGTACAAAACAAGTTTTAGAAAAACTGGCAGGAGAAGACATTTATACATCTCAATTCTGTCCCCAATCCTAAGTAGGTGGGGGATAGGTTCATCGGTCACAGTCAGAAGTCATCACTTATGGAGTATGTAGGAGGGCATTTCCACTGAATTCGTAAGCCTATTTGGCGTTCATTCGTGACGTACGTGGAGAGAAATCGGACTCCCATCGACAGTGTATTCTATCAAACTCGAAATCGAGTCCTTAGGTAGAGACTCGCCCCTTTTTTTCTAACCCAAGTACTGACAATCTTACATTTCCCTTCCGGGTCGGCTAATTCTCGCAAGCAGGGGGGTTATCATCACGAGAGGGGGGCAGAGGTTAAACATGCTTTTCTTGGGGAGCGATGGTTAATCAAGGTCATCAATTACGCTTCGGGGATAGCTGATATGGAGCTGGGGTCAATCGGGAGAAGCGAGGACGCTTTGGACAGGGAGCTGGGGTCAATCGGGAGAAGCGAGGACACTTTGGACAGGGAGCTGGGGTCAATCGGGAGAAGCGAGGACGCTTTGGACATCCGCACTTAAGTGCAGAGGGGTGAGGCAATCTGGGCATTGGGGATTGCATTTCTAACGAACTGAAAAACAGAAGACCATTGACATTATAGTCCCCCTATAAAAAGGCCAGATTAGGGGACATCAGTCGTCTTACCTGTCCTTTCTTTCATTACCAACTCGGGTTATATCGTTTTGCAGAAAGGAGAGGTAGTAATATGGCAAGTTACAATCGTTTTAGTTCCTGTCAATTTTGCCGAACACCTTTGTGTTCGAAGAGACCCAATTAAGTTTGTGCCGGTGGGGCACAACGTTACCACACAAGGGAGGAGGGAACAGGGGGACCCTCAGAGAGAGAGAGAGAGTCGTCCGCACTCTAAACGAACCATTCGGTACACGTATGACATGGAGAGAGAGAGAGAGAGAGAGAGAGAGAAACGTGTACAATAATGGACCATTCAGTGCACACACAACACAGAACAGCAGGGGTCATGTAATATGGAAACACAGGCAGAGGGACGACGTAGATCCATACATTACGTGCACACAAACTCAGGCGGGGGAGACAGTACATGTATTATATACAAAAATCCAAGACAAAACATAGAACAGTTATTGGTATTATATACAAAAATTCAAGACAAAACATAGAACAGTTATTGGCCAAAATGATCTCTTCCTGTATGCTGCGCATCCTTAGCATCCTAAGCTCTTTTTACCTTTTTCTTCTCTTTTATTGTCGGCTGCCTTTACTGGTGGCTTTGGTTGCACACACTTACGCCTTTGGCAATTGGTCAAGAACTAACCTGGTCGGGCTAATGCTCACGGTGGGATTTTCGAATCATTTTTTTTTTTTTTTTTTTTTTTTAGCAAATGTGTTTCCAGGCTGAGGCAACAGTGGGTGTCAGTTGGGAGAACAATGGGGCAGCTTTAAGTTTCATGTCTATGAGGGTGCGAAAAGGAGGTAGTAGATTTTTAAACACTGGCAACATTCCTAGTCCCCCAAGCGGAGGGTACTTGGGTAAACCTCACCTTGGAATATTCCTTAAACTTTCCCTATTTAGTTAAACGTAGGAATTTATTCATTAGTGCACGTCATTCTTGGTTGTATTATTCGGGGTGCCAAGCGAAGTCATATTTTGTAGTTTCCGCTTCAGGCTGTCCTCCCAAGCGCTAAGTTCAGGGAGAGAAATAGTCATTGTTCGCTCGTCGTGTGTAGGCACCATAATCGAACCCCTTTTTCCCATCTCTTTGTCCGCTAGATCACCATTTTTTTTCCCGTACTTTAATCGACGTTCCGATGTGACCTGCAGAAAGAGGGAAAAAGAAGGGGGGGGGGGGCGGGGGCAGCATTTTAAAAACACATTAGCGCGCATAAACCCGAAAAGGCTTTTACTTACTGCATACTCGGCCTATCTCCACGGGACGCAGTCCCTGCCAACTTGGCGTTTAAGCCCGGGTGGACCGTTTAGTGTGGGAGAGATGATTATCGGAAGCCTGTGGATAGCATAGGTCGCCCAAGTGTGGTATTACGGATCGTGTGCGGGGGGGGGGTCAGAACAAAGGGCAGTCGGTGCAAAGTGGGGGGCGAGCTCGTGCTCTCCTTTGAGGAAAAGGGATAACCTACAGTGGTACGGGGTCGTTGTTGTTCGTACTAGGGAGGTCAGGTGTCACTCCTTCGGGGCGACTTAGGGGCATTTTAAAACAACTTTCCTGATACAGGTAGCGTATAAAGTATAGGCTAAATACCAGGATCTTTAGCAGTTGCTTTAGGCTGTACAAAAATGAAAAACACATACAACAAAAACCTGGACCGTTCATATTTGCAATATTTCTGCGTACTATACTTTTTAACCCTTAACTAATCGAGCTGAGCCATTTCACCTGTATTTTAGTTATATCGGAAATAGTGGTCATTTATTCGAAACTTACCAATCTACGCGTGACAACTACGTTTGTTTTTTCCAAAAATCTTTAATAAGAATGTCGGTGCACAAATACGGGCCTACAACCCCGTGGGCCGACCACGGAGCAGGCTGGAACTGTACATGTGGGGAGACTTATTAGTGGAAAACCTAATGGAGTCGGTGGTCGTTGATTTCATAATAAAAAGTGCGACAAGTGCAATAAAATCATATCGAAACTTCAGTGTGAGCGAGTATCATAAGTGTTAAAATTCGAACTTTCAATAATCATGATGCGCCAAAACTTAACAACAATTCATTGTCCGAATGTTCAATCAGTACCCATCTCATGTCAATTAATTGTCCGAACACATAATCAGTACCCATCCCATATCAATTCATTGTGTTTAAAAAAACTGCATACATATCTCATGACACCAAGGCTGAGCAATCGGGGTACAACAAGGAGTTGAAAGTTTCATTTTTACCACGCCATTTTGGGTGCAGCCAGGCAGATCCAGGCATAGTCAAAATCTCCACCAACTCGTGGTTGGCCCAGAGCCTCTTTCGGCAGTCCAAAAGTTCCGTTAAAGGTCAACAGAAAGGATCGGCGGTATGAACCATCAGTCAAAGGGGGAGGGAGGCAACAATTTTTTCTATCGGGTCATACTGGGTTTTCACCGGAACTGATCCGAACTGTAGTCTGCAGGATTTTAGTCATTCAAACTGAGGCTGGCGCCAGCATGGGAGCGCCGACGTCTCGCGGCTACATTTTCATCGTTCCGCGGGCAATCATGGCAGTCATTCCCCATCGGGGGTGTCTGCGGGGGTCGGGGGCCCCCGTGGCTCTTATAGAATCTTCAAAGTCGAGGAGAACACTTCTGATTGTGGGACTCATTTCTTAATTAACAAGCAACCGGGCCATCCCTTCACGCCGGGCCCGCTCCTGCAGGGTCGACCGCCATTTTACGAGTTCCAGCAGTCACTGCATCACAAGAGTGGACGAACCCTTGTCGGGTGAGTGGAGCGTTGGGGGTGCCACTGGGGGCCTCCAGCTGGGGAGGTGGGAGAGGCTCGTTCGCGCCGCCTCTCCCTCCCAGCGCACCCCACGCCGTTTTTCTCGGCGTTAACATTCATGATGGCCGGACCAGGCGATGAGAGGGGGGGGGGGGGTCGGAGGCATAGGCAAGACATCCCCCCCCCGGTGGCCTGCAAGGCGCCGCTTCAGGGCCGAACGGGGAGCTCATACCAAGCCGGGGCTGGACCAGGAGATACGAGGGGGGGGGGGGTTGATGGCATGGGCAAGACATCCCCCCCGTGTTGTCGCAGCCATTATTGAAGAAAGAAGAGGAGGGGACGCCCGGATCCCGTCGGCCTCGGCTCCTCTTCTGGTCCACCTTATGCGACGACCTCCTCGGCCGACGGCTGGCAGCAGGACCCGCCCTACACGTGCCGAAGATCTCGTCTTCCGGAGGGGCGTAGCCGCGGACCTGTTGCACTTCTGGAGTTTCCAGAATGGGGGTAGGTATCTGCTGACTTGTATCTATCTCATGTTACCGTTATTGGGGCGTGGCAGGCGGTGGGACAGACATGTTTGGAGCAGTGAGGGGTGGCGAAGCCTAGTTGCCTCGTGGCCGTCGCGATGTCAAGCTTGGCTTCTCTCACCATTTTCATGTTTCTTATTACGGGCTTATTTCTAACGTTTCTTATTTCTAGCGAAATCATGTGTTTTATCGTGAGCTATTTCTAACGTTTTCCTATTTGTAGCGAAATCAAAAACTCATCAGTGGCCTACTGATTTTGCTTTCTTATTTCTTTCTTAGTTTTTTTTTCTTCTCTTTCTAGCGTGTTTCATGCTAAAGTTTCTGTTAACAGGATACGGTGATTACTTCGTTATTGTTGCATATGTCCTTTTTATTAGGGGTGCCCTCCGGTCGAGCCAGATGACCTACCTCTAATAAATGGTCCGGGTGGAACTAGTTTACCAATCAGTGGGGAGTAGATAGGCACGAGAGATTACAACGGGGGACAAAGGTCCACATTACCTACCCTTCACTACTTGCAAAGATTAGACAGAATATTTCTTTTCTACGTTATTTGCAAACAGGGAATGCCTCGAACAAACTATTCCTTGAACAATAAAATGTCCAAGTAATCAATCAATCAGTGGGGAGAAAAAATGGGCATGACGGATTACAATAGGGGACAAAAATCTGCATTACCTATCCTTCACTATCTGCAAAGGGGGGCAGAATATTTCTATTCTTCCCTGTTTGATATCCTTCACTATTTGCAAAGAGAGAGGAACGTTCCTATTCATCGCCGTTTGGAAATAGAAAATGTCTCAAAGAGAACCAATACTTCAAGTACAATCAATCAATCAATCAGATGGATAAAGCCCTCCTACCAATCGGACGTAAAGACGTCCTACTTAACCTTACCCGGACCGGACCGTGTGGGCAATTCTTCGCCTTCCCTTTTCCAGCGCCCAATCGTTCTCTTTCTCCATGTTTTTACCGCAGCATTCCTGTGGGATTCCAGTCAGGACAGTAGGTCACTTGAGAGAGGTCCGTTCGGAATCGGTGAAGTTCATTCAATCGGCAGCCGGACGAGGGCCCTCTCAAGGCAGGTATACTCCAATCGTTTAGATGTTCACCCCATCGTCTGGACCTCTCTTACCGGACCTTATGTCGCTGATGGGCCCCACGTGGGCGCCAATTGTGGAAAAGTCAGCCCATATCGCACCTGATGCCCAGGCTGCTGGCGCAGGACGCCTCTTAGTTCCCATCTTGAACAATTACCAAATAAAGAGACGGGCGCTGGAAGCAGGAAAACAAGAACAGAGTTTTATTTCTCATGAGGAGAGCCTGTCATTTCGGACACTCGCATAGCGTCTTCAGGAGGTGCTCTAACAAGTTTCTCTGAGGCTTCGTCTTTTATACACATGTTTATGATGCACAAACATTCCTTATTGCAATAAAGACGCTTTGAAGTAGGAAAAAGCATGCTTGGAATCCCAGCTTCAGGCCTATTCCCATACCAGTCGCTCAGATGTCATCCTCCCCTCCTGAATGTAACAAGAGATTGTGATCTCTCAGCCGGACATTCCTACAGGACACGAGGGCAGGAGGGGATGATCAGATCAAAGGTTGGGCAGGCGATAAGATCGGGCACTTCGGTTGGTGTATCACGGTTTTGTTATGCTGGGCAGGAAAAAGGGGGGGTGTACATCCACGAGGCTTGGTCTTAGGACTTGGGACCGGGTCGAAAGGCCAAGTGCAGCTGGGGGGGGCTCGTCAGCTGAGGGGAAGGGTGTTCTTGGGAGGAAATGGGGGGTGTGGGTCAAGCAGGAGTGTTACTTCTAGAGCAGGGTCACGCAGAGGGAGAGGGTCTTATGGCCGATGCATGAGCAGTGCGCGCGGGGAGGGGTGCCGGGGGTTTAACAAACGGGCAGAGAGGCCATGGTGCCTAAAATGGCTGTCGTGTACGTGTGTGCATGGGTCTATGCTGGTGGGATAACACAGTCAGTGTTTCGCGATGTCCGTTCTGCTTACAACAAGGGGTACAGTGAACACAAATGAACGCCGCTTATGTGCATATACATTGCCATTTTCAACAACTCTGTGTAAAGATTTATATCTATCATGTAAACAGCATATTCTACATGGCACTCTGGAAAGAACTCTTGCCAACCTCAAACAACATATTTCACAGCAGGCTAACACCCTCGCTGGAAAGGACACCGGATGTTCTGTACACAGCACATTTTATAACCTGTAAACACTTTAACTGTAAAGGACTCGGTGCAGTAAACACAATATTTGACAGTCTGGAAACAGTCTCACTGTAAACGACCCTACATGTTACGTCATCTAAACAGTATATTTTACAGCCTCCAAATGCTATAAAGAACACTACATATTCTGTAAAAAGGGTATTTCAAAGCTTGCAAACACTCTTTTCTGCAAAGGACCCTACGTGTTCTGTAACTAAGCCTTGTATTCTACAAGCTGTAAGGAATCTAAGTAAAGAACTCGAGCCTAAAAGCAGCGTATTCCATCCACAGAATGTAAACAGTCTCTAAAAAGCTAAATCTGCATACTTCACAGCCAGTATATACTCTCTGTAAAGTCCTATCTATTCTGTAAGCAGATAATTCCTTTTTATTCGAAGCTGAACTTGAACCTTCTTCCTGGTCCTAATGTGAGATCGCTTACTGTAATCATAGTTACTAAGTTTTGAGAATCTTATGCCAACTGAGCATAACGCCTTTCACTGGACCTGTAAAGACTTATCCGCTTTTTTTTCCTAATCGGTTTCTATCAGGAGAGACAAGAAAAAGATACAAAGGTTAGCAGGAGGACAGGGACCATAGTGGAGCAGTTTCGGAAAAACAAAGTGAGAAATGTGGAAGCGTAAAGATGGAGAAATGTAGAAGAAAAGCGGAAGGTTGGTAGAAATCGTAATAGTGCGTATTTGCCAGCGAGAAGAGGACAAGAAAGAACAAGGGGAGTGAGGTCGGTATAAAAGCATAGACAAACAGGGAAAATGCTGAAAGCAAGAGAAAAAAGAAGGAAGAGTAGAAGGGACAGTTCCCCAGCTCCGAGGTCAACCACTCTATCCGTTAGGCCACATGAAAGAGGTAGGCATTATAAAACGTAAAATATGGAGAAATACCATAAACAATTAATGTTGGTCAGAGTAGAGATCAGGCGGCGGCGAGATATGAAGAGGCGGCTTTGGAATGCATTTTTCGCGCGACCTTTAAGAGTTGGTTCCTTCCCCCACGGCTGCCTTCCCCCCGGATTGGCATGAGATTGCGTCATCATCCGGCTGTCTTGAGCTGTTAGTGGGGGCGCCGTGGCATGACCAGCCCTTGAACAGTACGGCCTGCTCTCGAGCGCTCGGCACAACATGCGGGACTGGGACGTCCTCCTACAACCAGGGCAACTTAGTTTAACCAGCCTTCAAAACAAAACTAACGAAAATGAAAGCTACTGCGCATGGCAGAGTCGGATTCCGACGCGCGCGACCCAATCCCAAGGCGCGCGTCGGAATCCGACTCTGCCATGCGTCTCAATGTGCGCGTGACCTGCTCCTGTCGCCCCTCGTTTGTCGGCTGAGCCGACAGCTATAGTGCTCTCTGCGAGAGCGCGCTTTCGCTCGCTTTCGTGCGCTTTTCGCAGCGAGCCCTAAAAATGACCCCTGTGATTCTAAAACCCAAGAGGTTTTATACACAATTCACACAAGCTATTAATAGATTCTACAAATTCAACATGGTATGATCATGGTTAGGGATGCATTGGCAAATCAGAAACAACATAATTTTCTAAATCTTTAGTACTGGCCTATTCCTTAAGGTAAGATACATCTTCCACCTATTTCCTTAGCAACATTCCGGAGATGTACAACCCAAAATGAAACATTTCTTAAACAATGGTTCACAGACCTAACACGCCTACAACAGAACTTCCAGCAGAAGTCCTTGAAAATGATACTTTGACTACACAATGGAAGTTTCATTCAAAACACTTTGCCGCATCAGTGTCTTCAGCGCCGGGGTCCCTGCATTGTTTGGAGCCGCAAGGGAAGCGGACTCCATTGCCCAGCAGCTCCAGAGCAGCGCACAGCCCACCGGTCACCGGACGCACGAGGAGGCGCTTAAAACAGCATCAGAGCTCCCGCAGCATGGGAGCTCATTCAAAACACATTGCCGCACCAGTGTCTTCAGCGCCGGGGTCCCTGAATTGTTTGCAGCCGCGAGGGAAGCAGACTCCATTGCCCAGCAGCCCCAGAGCAGCGCACAGCCCACCGGTCAGCGGACGTCCTAGGAGGCGCTTAAAACAGCGTCGGAGCTCCCGCAGCGTGGGAGCTCATTCCAAACACTTTGCCGCACCAGTATCTTCCGCGCCGGGGTCCCTGCATTGTTCGGAGCCGCGAGGGAAGCGGACTCCATTGCCCAGCAGCCCCAGAGCAGCGCACAGGCCACCGGACACCAGACGCGCCAGGAGGCGCTTAAAACAGCGTTGGAGCTCCCACAGCACGGGAGCTCATTCAAAACACTTCGCCGCACCAGTGTCTTCAGCGCCGGGGTCCCTGCATTGTTTGGAGCCGCAAGGGAAGCGGACTCCCTTGCCCTGCAGCCCCAGAGCAGCGCACAGCCCACCGATCACCGGACGCGCCAGGAGGCCCTTAAAACAGCGTCGGAGCTCCCGCAGCGTGGACGCGCGCGGGCCAAGGGCAGGCCAGTCTGTGCCCGTCAGGGACTGGAAGAGGCTGGGTTGGGCCACCCCTCTGACATCCATCATCAAGGGAGCATTCCCTATATCTGTGTTTCAAGGTAATACAAACACAATTGGTATAAACTGCTTGTCAGTGTGCCATCTTTCGGTATTATAATTGGACCGTTCTGAGTTCTTGGAACGATGAGTAAACCCAAAGGAGTATCAGGGACATTAGACGCTTTTATTGTGAGGGCAGAGTCCCTGCTGACCAACAAAATCGAATTGACAGAGCGACGCCTGTCCATGGACCCTGTAACACTACACTACCGTCTATCATTAGGCGGCCCGAACACTGACAGTGTAACATGTGGAAACCCCCCATAAATCACTGCGAGCTGAAGCACGCTCTGTTTCCCTAGACTCATCATTGCCAAGCCCGGGAGCCCCCAATATGGACATCCCGGACGCACCTGGCATCAACACTAGAGCACGGGCAGCATGTCCTCAAACGAACGCTAAAATGAAAACACAACCTGTAAAAAGAAAGAGAAATGCAGGGATGATTAAGCCTACAAATTCTAAAGGTTGCCAACCCGTTAATAATGTAATAAACCTGGTGGTTACTCGCTCTGTTTCATTGGGCACACAGACTGATGCTTCTTCCAACCCTGCCCATCACAACACTAATATAGACATTGTGGGAGATGTTGTTGTTGCCCCCTCTGCATTGAAACCTATTGAAATTGCCCTGGTTGACATTAAGAACGTGATTGATACGAATTTCAATTTATTGTTGGGAAATTGGAATGTTTGAACTCTGAATTGGCTAACTTAATGGGCAGGAATGTGAACTCTGTTCAAAACATTGGCAGGGTTGGATTATTCCCATCTTCTATGAGTAACACACTTGGGCTAGAGTCACATCCCAGCTCTGTCTCTTATAAAGATACTACCTCTGTTATCTTGCATACAAATTGCAGTAATATAAATGCATTCCCTGGGCTAAATTCCCATAGTAAACAAAGGGACAGACAGGATGTCCCTCTAGGAAATACAGATAATTCAAACCTAGCCTTAGGAAGAAGTTGTCTTACTCACCTACGCCCCTGCAAGTGAAATAAGTTTAAGCAGGGATATTCCCAATTGCCCTAGGAAAGCCTGTTTGAGACCAAATACTGACGTGCTAAGTTTATCCCCTGCCTCCTGTCCCTATGTGTTAGTTTTGGCTGGGGTTCCTAATCTAGCTGGGGATCAGGGCGGGACTGGTACTTCTGGGCACCGGGCAATCCCCCGGTAGGCTGGATGGGGTGGGGGCCGTTTTTTTGACAGGGGGCCGGTTTTGGAGCAGCAGAGGAGCGGAGGTCAGGTAGTCTGGGTTACTCTGCGTCCCCGCTCCGAGGTGCGGGGGGAAAAGCACAAACTGCCATGGTGCTGGTGCTTGAATTTAATTATCAGTGCCAGACTGCGAAGTGCGCAGATGTCCCCTCCCAGGGCCGCCACGTCTGTGCGCACTCTTTAGTTCACCCTTAGGGAAGGGCTGGTGAGTTATGCCGCATGCGCATTGGGGGTTCGCGCAATTTAAAGTGATCCCAGACATACGACTGAGACAGAGAGAGGCATTGTGACCGTTGCCAGGGCCATAATTTAATTATTTATAGCCCCCATGTCTGCCGCCTACAGAGGTGAGTTTACCTGGCCTGCTGCAATCAATCGAATCATCATGGGCAGTGGGTACTGGGCGGGGGGCCGGGCCCGGGATTAAAACAAAACAAAAGGTATAGGCCCGGTTCTAATCTCCGCAGTGGATTTTTGTGAGTAGGGCGGAAAGAGGTCAGGTGGCTTGAATTGCTCCTGGCACCATCGCGGGGCGACTGCACGCAATAAATCACAAATTTTAATCATGATGATTATCACCGTCACAGACAGTGCCAATCATCATGATTAAAATTTTTGATTTGGTGCGAGCAGCATAACGGCTGTGACGCCTGTCACTACAGCCTGCTGTTAAAAATGCTGGCTTTCTCCCTTTTGTTAACTTTTTCCTCCTAGAATATCTGCATCAATGGCAACGCACAGTTCGCCCTGTTTTGATCCCAGAAACTCCCTCCTAGGGGTGAGAATCTGCTTTTGGAAGGTAGGTTTATAGTGTTCCTACACTGCCTCAATTTATTTATTTATTTGTTTATTTATTTATGTTCTTCTACAGCGCAGGAATCGTCCCCGGGGGGTATCTCCGCGCTTATGATCTTCCAAGATGCCAGATCAGAAACATAGTCATAGAAAGCCCTAGATCTTACACAGCCGGAAACAGATGAGTCTTCAGGGATTTCTTGAAGGCATAAATGTTAGTAATTTGTCTTAAAATGAGGGGCAAAGTGTTCCATAGAGTAGGGCCCATATAGGACAGGGCACAACCCTTGCCTTCTTAATACGAGGGACCTGCAGCAATAATTGGTTGCTGGAACGCAATAAGCGGGTCGGAATATACAGCCGGAATAATTCAGCCAGATATTTAGGGCCAGATCCATGAAGACATCTGTGGATTACACAACACACTTTAAACTCAATTCGCTGGCGAATAGGCAGCCAATGGAGTTTATGCAGATCAATCTGGCTAAACATGAGCCGCTCGCTCTGTGCCTTAATACTTGGAAAGGCAATGCATCTCTTCTGTATGTGTGAGGTCTTTTTTGCCCTGGGATGGGCATCAAATAACAGCACGAGACAGTAAAATGTTCTTTTTCTTTGCATGGGGAGTGCTCCAGGGTCAAAACAGAATTTTGCCTGGGGAGGTAAATATTCTCGCACACTTCCTGCTCACACCACCACTTCACATGCTCTGCCTGTGACCAGCCTATCCCGACATGCCTTGTGCCTCCCTGCCGGTAGCAACTGTTTACCTGCACCGCATCCTCCCAGCCTATTTAAAAAAATACTTTTTATAAAGCAACATTGCATAATTTTTACATTCAGGAACTATCGCCACAGAGTAAGCACCAGTCAGCAGTCTGCAGTACATTATTCTTATAATCCCATACATTGTCGCAAACAAAGGTCTCTTCTCTACAACCCAGCTTAGTTAAATAATCTTCATGCAAAGAAGAACAAATAATGTCTAAGTGACATTGAGAGTCAAATGTATTCTGCTAGAATATCGACGACAGATTATCGCGCAGCCACATTGACCCATGCACGCCAACATATAACATCCATGTGCCTGAACTGCCTGTTCCTTGTCTATCCAGAGCTTCACGGTGCCCCATGCCTATGCAACACTATGCGAGCACTTTGTGCTCCCCTTCTTATATATGGGTTCACTATGCCTTTCTTCATGCTCCCGAATCCTATGTGTGCTCAACCTGGACCCAGCCTATCTGGAGCATCTCTGCCTCCGCAGGCAGCAGCAGTTTGCTTGCTCTGCCTGTACACTGTTCATCTATACTGTATGCAGCACCACTACACCTGCACTCTAACTGCCTGCACCGTCTAGCTGCCTGCACATGTAAATTCACTCCACCTGCATTACCTGCACCTTGCCTATTCTTGCCAGCTTTGTGCACCTTTGCGTTTACTCCCTGATCCTGGACTCTCGAAATGCAACAGTACTACACCTCATTGACTGCTTGCCTTATCCAGACCTGCTGTGTGACTGCCTGTATGTAAAAGCATAGTGCCTCTGTCGTTCCCTTACTATTTGAAGATGGTCCTTGCCTGCCAGTGAGTAATAACACTCCCTGCCTGCACTTCAGTCTTGCCCTCTGCTTCCATGCTGATATCAACTCTACACCTGCCTTGACTTACTGTTTCCATTCTGGCTCTGCTGTAAGTCTGTCTGTGTTATCAGGCATACCACGCCTACGCGCGGCCTATACAGATCTGCATGAGCCTGCAGACAACACTGTGCTTTCCTTGACTGTATATGGTTCACGCGCCTGAGCTCTGAGCCTGCCTCATTCACTATCCAATCCACTACCTCGCCTACTGCATCCTTTGCACAAACTGTCTATCACCACAGTCTGCATGGCTGCTTTGTTTATTGCCTGTTCACCGTTTCTACAGACCGGCTCCGAATCCGGGGCCGTGGTAGCATCACTGCGTTGTGATGCTGAGTCTGTCCTGTCAGAGTACCAGCTGCTACCCGCTGCCAGGGTGTAGACGTAATACAGCCGCTGCGCTCTGACTGCAGTAGGCAGCAAATGTTACATCTATTCAAATTCCTTGCTAAAATCCTATATTTCCTTTGACACCACCACTATTTACGTAGCGAAGACCGCATTTCATGATCAGAAGCAGCCAAACTTTGACTTCAATGCCAACTGCCAATAGCAGGCGCCACGTCTCAAGATTGTGGACATGCGTCAACACATTGCGCTCTTGAGACCTTCCGCCCTGTGCCAAAACTGCTGTTGTCTCAGCCCCTGCTTCACAACTGTAGCTGCAGTGGAATATAAGCTGTGTGTACAACTGCACATCTATGTGCACAGCAAATGTATGACCGACCGTTTTGGGGATAGGGGTGATTAGACGGTCAGGTGAGTACATGCCGTTTGAATCCTAGGACCCCCCCTCCTCGCCTGCATTGCGCTAAGACGCATTCTGGCATTAGAATCAGGACTCGTAGCACTATGAGGATGAAGTGGGCGGAGTCTAAAGTTAAGCAGTCAACAAATACACAAAGGTGCACAAATATTCACCACAATCATTTAGCTTCAATTAGACATGAGACATTTTTACATTTTCGATCAAATACTGTAATCCAATATACAAAACACATACTCATGTACTCTGAAGTCCTTATGAAATTTAACAGGTTTTGTTGTAAAGCACTCTGACACCTTCGGGTAAAGTACGCGCTCTATAAAAACACATAATTAACTACAGAGTGCTATGGCAAGAATATGTTTACCATTCAATATAATGATTTCATGGTTATGTTGGACAGAGGTTAATAAATAGATTTGACCAAATCCTTCAATTAATGCATCGGTGTGGTATTCTGATTCAATACTCGTGTCTATTTTTCATGCTCTCTGTAAGAATGTCTATGGGTACATATGACTGGGTGGGTAACCTAGTGCTCTTTAAGGTCATCATCTACTATGTACTGTAAACCACCTTGCTTTCAGGAAGCGCTTAAAGACGCACCTTTTCCAATAGTGTCTTTATTTTCCTTTGTCTTACAGCGCTGGGATGCTCAAGAGTAGCCATGCGCTATAGAAGAAGGTATTCATTCATTCATTCACTGTGCTTTGAAAGTTGATACAATTGAATATGTAATGAAAAATGTGCTGTAAAATTCACCATTTTGGTCTGTTTTTTCCCAAATTTTTCGTGGGGGGAGAACCCCCCTAAACCACCCAAGTAGTGTTTGAGCTCGCTGCGCTCGCTCGCTACGCACCGCACGGAGCTAGTCTGGCTAAAATTGGGCCGATCATCAGGGGGCCTTTTTATTGGGCATAATGTAGCAGCTGGAGAAAGTTTTCATATACTTCCAACTAACAGTTGCAACTTTCAAATTGTACTTTACAAGAGAAGAGTTTCTTTTTATTTGGTAAATTTTTTTAATAATGATTTCTTTTCCATTCCCAACAAGAATTTCATTGAGCTTTTCGGTGTTATTGCTAATTTAGACTATCAGCAATGTTCGGGTAATATTATTGGGATTATTTTAGGAGATTTTAATGCAAAACTTAACAATACGCACCTTGGTGCAGAGCCATATAATTTAAGTCCTTCTTCCCGTAGGGGCGTAGAGCTGGCAGTGTTTTTGTGTTTGCATAACCTGGTCAATGTCATGGATCAGATGGGTACATTACACGCGACTAACAATTACCGTCCGACATGTAGAGGCAGGGGCTATTTGTCTACAATAGATTTTGTTTTTATCTCCTACTTGCTCGCGGATTCTCTAATTACCCCAAGGGGATCACAACCCTATTAAAATAGCATTGAGATTGGCTTCACAACCCGCGTTCTCATCCGAATGCAGGCCAGAGACTTAATGCCATCAACTGACAATTTAAGACTAATATGGAGGGGCATTGACAATGGGGATTTGTTCAAGTCACTAGCGAAGGATAATTTGCCCCTCATTCATTCCTGCTTGTCGTTTCAAACCCCGCATCCAGAGGTAGTCTGTGATTTCTCTAAACTCTGTCTGGCTATTAAAACCTTTCTGTCAAAGCCTGCATCTTTGAGAAAGCAGAACCCTAGATGGTTTGACTATGAATGTTCACTGGCTAATAGGAATTTGCATATGGTATTGTCAGTTGAACCTAAGTATGCTCCAGACGTGAAACTGACTAGGCAGAAGTAGAACACATCAGTTAATAATCGGAAGGGAGTACTCTTAAGGGACTGTTGGGAAACCCTATCGCAGGCTGTAACTGCTAAAAAGGGTAAATCGTTTTGGTCTGCCGTAAGAGATCTTCGGTCTATGGGACAGTTATTAACTCCCATCAGCTGCACTATTTCTAGTCAATCCTGGGAAACCCACTTCTCTAAAATCTATGCCATCTCCTATCGGAGACCGACCAGTATGAACATGGTTCATTTACCTGTATTCAGATAACACTTTCCGAAGTAGAAGAAGCTATTCATCAGAGCATTGGGAACAAGGCCCTTGGCCCTGATGGGCTACCAATAGATTTTATTAAATGGAAACCGGACTTTTGGGACCCGCTTCTTCTGAACGTCTTCAACAATCTAATGTATGCTTGTTACCTGACACCTGGGCAAAGAGTATTATTGCCCCAATATTTAAAAATGGGGATCGGTTGCAGCCCAATAATTATAGGCCTTTTTAATTGATCAATAATACCCTTAAAATATTGGGCTTTTATGTAATAAGATTGTAGAATGGTCAGAGCAATGTAGCATTTCAGAGCCTGCCAGCTAGGCTTACGCAGCAAGGTTGGTACTAACGAACAATGTCTCAACCTTAGCCTTGTAATTGGGAAATACACCATTGCACGGAACTCTCCAGTCTATTTGGCCTTCATGGATTTGTTCTCAGCTTTTGTCTTTGTAAATAGGTCAAAGCTGTGGGCTATCCTGTGAGCCTTTGGTCCATTTTCTGGCATATCTCCACAACGACCTCCAGGCACAAGTGAGGATCAGCAGAGGCGGAGAGGTTTCAGGACCCATTAAGGTTGGAAGGGGGGTCAAGCAGGGATGCGTCTTGGCCCCCCTTCTTTTTATCATCTATATTAATGGATTGAATAAATCATTAGTATCCATGACCCAAGACGTCCCTATGATCAATGGGAAACTCCTTCCTGTGCTATTATACGCAGACTGTGCGGTTCTTATATGTTGCACCCCAAATTCTCTGCGCATTCTAGTACAGTCTTTTGTTAAATACATGGATAGCTTGGACCTAAGAGTTCATATTAAATAATTCATTTTTAATGTCATGCTGCCCCCGGAAACGCCAGCCCAGCTCCATTACTGTTGGCAGTCAAGAATTGATAAGCACCTGCAAATTCCCCTACCTTGGGGTGGTTTTTGCTGCAAACGGCTACTGGACTGAGCACCTCACCCATTCCAGGAGCAAGTTTTCAAAGACCATCAATTCGATTTTTAGTTTTCGCCGTCCAAAGAATACAGGTGCTATTTTAGCTATTTTAAAAACTTTTAAACTACAATGTGTTCCAGTGGCCACTTATGGAGCCGAGATTTGGGGTACTGCAAATAGTTCCTGCAGGAAGAAAACAGATTCTGTAGGAAACTGTTGGGTATCCCAATCTCCACACCACAATGTATTTGCCACAAAAAATGAAACTTAAATTATGTAACCGATTTTATACGTGCTTGCCCAGCCCTTTGCTGGTTATCGGTCTGGAAGAATGAGGCAGCGACTCTAACTAGAGACATTATTACTGACTGTTTGAAGTGTGAGAAGGGGATGGATATTCCTTGGCTATTTGGACTATATCAGAGTTTATGCAGCGTCAATAAAGGCTGTATTTTCTTAAATCCTAGCAAAGCCGAAAAAAAGAACTCAGAAGTGCCCTCTATTTTTCATACAGCACAGAAAGAATCGCGCTGGAATTGAAGAAACCCTCTGTTTCTAGTTATATGGCTCTTGTGCAGCACTGCTGCCCCTTACCAAATTATCTTATTTTACCCATGAGTTACTGGGAAAGGTGCCTCCTATTCCGCTTGAGAGACGGGACAGTTAAATTTTCATTGTGTTTCCCTCTTGGCTACCATTCGAAACTTGATTTAGAACCCTGTCCATGTGACAGGGTGAGTGGACAATCAACCCTACATTTTTTGCTTTTCTGTAAATATTACATGAAATACAGCAAGGTGCTTCTTTACCCTTATTTTAATAGGAGAAAGCTTATTAGCTTGGATTCTGCCTATTTAAGTGTTCTTGCCTTGACCGATAAAGAGCTTGTTTTCCGTTTAAGCACATTTCTGAGAATGGCTACTCGGGCACGTAAGACAATGCTCAACCCTTGAGTTTTTAAGTCATGAATGGATAAGCTTGAAATTGTTGATAATGAATTTTCCATTTTTTTTACAACCCAAAACCTGTGACATTGTGTTTTATAACTGTAAATCCCCTATTAGCATTTATGTTACTCTTCTTTTGTCACTACACTTCTTTTAATATAATGTACTTTTTTTGATACAATGTTTATCCAAATAAAGTTTATGAACTGAACTGGAATCTTCATTTACAATATATGTTTCCTAACACAATTGTACTTCTTAGAATCTTTGACCTCATTCACTTGGTGCGAAGCGGAAAAAGAGATGAGAACATTTCTTGCAGTCGGACACTGACTGGGAGGGGGAAATGAGCAGGAGCAAGATGAACAGGACACCAAAAACCGCATTCATTTTAAAACAAATGGTGTCTAACACTCTGGCATAACTACTATGCAGATAATCGTACTTCTAAATAGCTTAGCAAATTTGTTTTAAGTGCAACATCATATCATCAGAACGACTCCAACATTAAACATTAAAACCGTTAATTTTCAAAAATAATGTTCACACAATATTTTCACATTTAAAAAAGTTTCCACACAACATGACATTGGGAGGGTGGGAGAAAAGAAGCAACACCGGCATGGATGAGACATAATAAGCAACACCTATAACGGGGTGGGAGTGTGAAGCAACATGGGCAATGAGGAAGAAGAAAGAAAAATATTACCTGAATCAAAGCGCAAGCAGCAGAAGGACACTAATCAAAATGAAGAAATCAATATTTATTCACAAACAAAAAGGCATCCACACTAAGTCGCAAATCACTGTTAGTTTTTCAAGAAAAACAGCTCCAAAGCATGGGAGTAGTTTTTGTGTTAGCTCTATTCTTCAGAATTAGTTACATTCTTTAAAACACACCCAAAAGCATTT
Source organism: Lissotriton helveticus (assembly GCF_964261635.1). Classification (NCBI taxonomy): domain Eukaryota; kingdom Metazoa; phylum Chordata; class Amphibia; order Caudata; family Salamandridae; genus Lissotriton; species Lissotriton helveticus. Next base: position 1,577,165,046 of record NC_136068.1, on the reverse strand, counting down.
TCTCTAGGTACAAGTTCCCTAATTAAAATATGTACAGCATCAATTTTGGATTAACAACTTTAATCCTGTTCCTGTCACCCAAATTTCACCTTAGTGTGAATGTGACAAACTATTATGAACTTATAACAAAAAGGGTTTTCAGCAAAATCTCTTATTTAGGCGAGGACCTGTGTTGACAGGAAATTTCAACATCAAGACTTTTTTGCCCCATCACAAAACTAAATATTTTTTGTCCCCAGTGGGCGTGTAAATAACCTCTTTCAAACCACAATAATCCATTGGTTGGATGCCATTTAGGTGAAGTCCACGAAAACGTCTCTGTGCACTACCCAGTGTTCTTCAGACGCTCGATGTTTCCGCCTTATTCTAAGGGGACATCATATTTGAAGTGGTCTTCATCAGGAATTGAACCTCAAAACAACACCTAACAAAACTCGAGTCTTCAATGAGCTGCATTGAAGTCACAATATTTTAGATGCTAGATTTGTGTTCTCTGTTGAATGCTGAATAACAGATTGTTTAGTTGTCAGCAGGTAGGCTCGCTTTTATGGCAGGACATGAAAATTAGCCTCAGCCTTGACATCAACTGGCAGCAGCACATGTGCAATTGGTATGCTCACTCTCCTGTGGAACGCTGATTTGTTTAAAGACTCCGGCTGTCAATTGATCCAGCTGACCAGCTTGGTGAAGACACTTAAGAATAAGATTTCCTGCCAACACAACTCGTTGTGTTTGTGCTGACTTTGTAACACTGGCAACAAAGAAGGAGAAAGAAAAAATAAACTTGTTTTCCAAGTTGTCGAAATCAAGGAAAGACTGTTTCTTCCTAGTTGCGATAATAAGTTAAATGTGACTATATTTGCTCATTCTTGCTCTCTATTCGCCCTGCTGTATGGTCAAATCTTCAATGACTTGTTTAGTAGGGATACTTATAAGCAAGAATGACTGGACAACAAGCTTGTTGGATACAGTGGAGAGCCAATACCTCTTGAGGGAATATTAAAAATTAAAATTTCATTTAAAGGAAGGTCTACAGTTGAGAAGGCTTAGGTGGAAAAGATGGGATCCAACTTACAAGATGGAAACACCAAAAGAGCTGGGTATTAGGATGGACAGTGATGAGACCAATACAGTCCTTTTGGTCAATGCCTCCATTTGAGTATGTGTTTTAACATTTCTTCAATATTTTATTGACATATCACATCAGGTTAAAATCCATTGCCAAAACAGTAGTGAACAAAGTTCTCATTGTTCCCAATTTCATGCAAGAGCCCCTTGTGGTCTAACTGGAGACTTTATTACATCAGGATATAATTGAACCCAAAGAACGTTCAGAGTGGCTAGCTCCAGTTGTATTTGCCACCAAGGTATGGTGTTGTGATATTAGGTTATATGCTATCTACACGATCTTAAGACCAAAATTGGGTGTCTAGAAATCCCCTACCTTGAATACACAATATGCATAGCTTAGTTTATTGATGCCTGATGCTTCAGTGTCCTAGATTTATCCTCAGCATTTCACCAGGTCAAGATACATCCTGACTCCAGACCCATTACACTGTGTATAACCACACTTGGAGCTTACAGATCTGTTAGGATAACTTATAGACTTTGTGCGTCACTGAAGTTTTTCAGCATCAGCAGATCTTACAGCACATATTGAAAGGACTGCTCAAGCTCTTCTGTTTCCAGGATGAAATCTTAGTCTATGGTTCCTACGAACACCTCCCCTAAGCATTCCCTGAGATTCGTCTTAAAAAACTTGAAGTAGCAGGCCTCGCCATAAAGAGGGACAAGTGTCATATAAGTTTGTGGCGTCATTTCACTACCTTGGATAAACCATATTCTAAAAAGGAATCATATCCAAGTTAGGTCTCAAAGAGGCTGTGGTGAGGATGTCATCCCTGACCAATAAAGGCAAACTCAAGTCCTTGTTGGGGCTAGTTGAGTTTTACTCAACATTGGAAAATAAAAACTTTGCAGATAAGGTGGAATCCATGAAGGCACTCTTAAAGAAAGGTGTACTATACAACTGGTTCCCAGAACGCCAGACAGAGTTTAAATGTATAAGTACAGCAATCTCTAAGGCTCCATCTTTGGGTAACTTCAATGTGAGTAAAATCACTATTTTGACCACTGAGGCAACACCAAGGGTTAAGATGCTACCATAACACTAGTAGTTGATGTTAAGGAACACACCATAACCTTTGACTGCTGGGTCCTGAGGGGTCAATGTGCAATTATTTGGTAGTTGAAAATAGGCACTAACATGTTACTGGGCAGTCAAATACTTTAAGCTCTTCTTTTGTTGAATCAAACTTTTTATTACAATGGACCACAAACCCCTAACCTATGTGCTCCCATCTAAAGGTTCAGTACACACCACGCCTAGAATTTCTAAATAGCTCCTAGGTTTGGAGGCTTTAACTTCAAAAAGAGTACATACAAGGAGCTACAAATGTTGCAGTGGATTATCTGTCCACATGCTGTTGAGAAAAGAGTGTGAAAAGCAAGGTATTGTTGTGGCCACTGGGATGTCGGAAGTAGGAGTAGATGACTGGGAAGAAGGCATGAAAGAAAATGGCAAACCAAAGGACATCTGAGATAGAATCGTGTCTGGTTGGCCTGCAAATTGTAGAGAGCATTACTGGATACTGGGAAGTCAGGAACAAGATCAGTATTGATGAATCTTGCCACCTCAACTAAACTTAGAGAGAGGATATCATTTACCTGGCACCTAAAGAGCACCTAAGAAGAAGCCTGACCAAAGTAAGGACAGATCTAGATACTGGTAGCCTGGTCTGGACTCTCAAGTTAAGCACAGGTTTGAGTTGTGCTTCAGCTGAGATGTCAGTGATAAGACCTAAGTTGGAAAGAAGGCTCCCATTTCTCCTGTTAAAGTTCCCAGTGAACCATGAGTTAAATCAGTATCTGAAATGATAGGGCGTATATATTCAAGAAAGGTTTCCACACAAAGCATGTTCTTGTGCTTGTTGATTACCACTCTCGCTGGATCAGTCTGAAGTGTGTGCACAACACAACCATGTATTCTACAATTAGGGAATCCCCAAGGTCCTTCTTACTGATAATGGGGTGCAGTTCACCTAAGATCTCATCCCATCCCCTTGAAAGACTTCTTAAACAAGATGGCAATTTGCCATCACATACCTGCATTTTATTGCTTGGGGCTAATGGCTTTGATGAGGTGATGAACCGCATGGTCAAAGGATGCATAAAGAGAGCAAACATAACAGCTGTGTCTGAAGAGCAAGCATTGCAAGAAATGATTTGGTCCTATTGTGCCATGTCCAAGGGTGTGACAAGAGTCTCACCTTTGTGTCTCTCAAACACGAAAATGTCTCTGGCATGGTTGGGGAATGGCGGTCTTTTCAGGGTGAATAGAGAAGAAGTTCAAATTCACCAACTGAACTACAAGTTAAGGTATGACTATACATTAGGTAATAATGCTCTTCAGTTCAAGCAAGGTAGTAGTGAAGAATCCCAGGTCACAGAAGAAGGGGCCCATCGTCCTTTCTAAGTCTTGTAAGGTCCAGTGAGTGGGGCTCAATGCGGTTGCCCTAGAGAACAATCAGGCTTGTAACATATATAAAATGATCATATACATCCCAGGAAGGATTGGGGATGCCACAGTTTCTTCCCCTTCAACCAATAGTGCCCAATACCAAGGTTGCTAGTCTTGAATCCATCTCATAGCACTGCAATACAGTACCAAACTCTCTCTGACCCTTCATCTCACTCTTGCAGGATCCTGCTTTCTCCTTTTATTATGTTTTTTCTGTCTTTCTCTAGCTTTCCGTTTTGTTTGATTTTCTGTTTCTTGCTCTCGATAAATGTCTGATGCAGAAAAATATGTGCTTGTGGCTCCCACAGGCAACCACCAACTAAATTTAAGCACCTGCGCCTCGGGCAAGACAAATTTTGGAGGCCTGTGTCGAGAACAGATTTGAATTGTATTACCGATTTTCTCTTTACTCAAGCCTGCATATTGCCAAGCAAACATGCAGGAATAGGGTCACTCAAAAACAACTGAAATATGCCTGGTGCATATGAGGGTAAAAATGCTTACTTATTGTCAATAAGGTAAAAGCAATCAAAAATGTTTATAGCAACTGAAAGAAATATGCCTTGCCCAGGCCCCCGGAAACCCTTAAGATTATCATGGTCAAAGAAATAGAGTTAGAGGTAGACTGGAGAAAGAATTACATGAATAAATAGACAGAAGTGAAACAGAGATAAAGTTCAGATTTCCCTTAGGTCCCCTTGGTAGTTGGGGGCCTTTGGCAATTACAACTATGCCAACTATCCCAAATGCCATCCAACCGCTCAGTGAGCGGAAAATCAGTGAACCTATAGACTTCAGCAAAGCTGTCTGCACTAGCACACGGGTACTTGGACTGGAGGACAAAGAGCCAGACTGGCCTTTGAGGTGAGAACATGCTCGACTCATTGCAAGACCTAGAAAGCTCAACTGCTCTGAACCCCGCCACAGGATAGGAGTGCTGTTGCCACAACACAGCTCAACGTAGGGCATAGCACTCAACTCTCCTCCTTGTAGAGAGAAAGAGTGTTGTCATAGCATGACCACCAAAACACAGAGGAAGGTCAGGAGCCTCCCAAGTGAACCAATGCCCATTTTATATCCTGCACTGTGCCCCACTCTTGCTACAGGAATGGAAATTGCTCTAACCAGAGGTCTCACTGTTGTAAGGTACAACAGGGCCCGCGGTAAGTCTCCATTTTAGCTACACGTTTTAACTTGACATCTTTTTCTAATGGTGACTTTGTACATTCTTTGCACTTACACAGATTCAGATTCAAAAATACTTTATTTAGACAATGAAGTCTGTCAAAGTGCATTAGTGCCAAATAGAATTAAAACGATATATAGTGTCACAATTTTTCATAAGTGTCGCTAATTCAACAGATAACCCATAGTTCATCCGCAGGTTTCCTCAATGGTTAATTTTTTTTAAATACAATTCGATAGACAACTAATACGTTTGTAAAATAGCCTTTTGTTAAACTTTTGCAGTGTCTAGCTTGCTATTACTGGTCTGTCTGTTCGGATAAAAACCAGTACTTAAAAAAAAGCAGTACAGTCTTTCTATTTGAAGGTAGTCATTGAGGCTGCTGAGATTCAGGGCTCCTCCCCTTCTTCATTGTGGGCTTTTGGGTTTATTCTTAGTTGTTTCTCAATACTCTCCAAAACTTTCACCAGTTTGGTGAGCACTTACAGGATAATGTACTGAGAAGCTGTTTTAGATGCAGTACATTCCTTAGTTAGTATTATTATGATGTTGCTTGTACGCTCTGTCCAAGGCTAGGAACATTGAAAGCGATGCCCGTGTATTTAGTTGTCTGGTTGGCGACAGCTCTAAGGCTCCAGACAAACCAAGCATCACCTCTTCATCTTTGACACAGTGTGACTGGAGCAGTGCTTTTATTATACAAACCAACTCTGTGCTATATTTGCCAGAGGAGCAATTCTATTTGGATTATCCTGGAACTCTGTGCACTGTGGATGAGATGCAGCCGTGCTGACTTTACCTTCATCCTACAAAATACAATATTTTGTTCCATCCAAACTGGCTTCCCGGCACATCATACCCGGTTGTGGGGGGTTAAGCTGTCTCAATGGACCTGGCAGAAAGTACTCCCACTATGCTCTCGATATTATAGGTACTATTATATAGGAGCATAATTATATAGTCATACACTCACCCAATAATATTATAATATAATGGTTGAAATGTTCACCATTAATGAAATGCTGGTTACAATGCTTTGTTTCATCCTACTAATAATTGCAGTGCACGATTTTTAGTCAAGAGTACGCCTGTTTCAATACACCATATACAAAAAAACAGATTCATATCTCTCTTGGGCATTCAGAGGTAAAAACTAAAGGGTAGGGGGAATAAGAGTGGTCATATTCGACGTTGCAGATACTGTAGGTACCTGGTAAGTTTTGGGATTCAGATGGGGCACTGTGAGCTAACTGGGACTTGGGACAACATATTCTGGTGATCTGTGGACTGAGTCTCCATAATCTGACCTTTATCTTATCCAGATACACAGTCTTACTTAATTTGTGGAACCATAATGACATCACCAGTCTGAGTGCACTCTGTTGAGCTCCAACATCTCCCCCAAGTATGACATGTTGAGCATGAGAAGTTGGTGGTATAACTCTTTGCTGCAGAGTCACCTGAAATACCCTAGTGCTAGGCGCGCCCAACCAAACATTTTACACAAAAGCAATACATTTTCAGATGCGTGTGCTGAGTGTAAGCTGTAAAAACAGAGGCGCCAGATATATTTATTTTACATTTTTGTATAGCATAACGCCACCTAGAAGAGTGTGGATTAACATGCAGAGATCTGCATTTCTTTGCCTAAAAGTAGAGTTCTGGAAAGGGCACAAGAATGTGTGTGGACTGAACAAGTTAGGCAGTATGCAAGTGACATCATGATGCGTGCCAACACAGCACATGATGTCAAGACACGTGACATCCCATGTGGCATCACAGGAAGTGACCTCACTGAAAGACTATGCATTAGGATGAGTAGCGCTATAAAATAAATAAAATAGTGCTATTTACATTGTTATTTATGTAAATACTGGGACAGATAAACCCATCTGACATTTTTACAGTGCGTGCACTTATATACAGGGACTGAAAACAGAAAAAGCATGCATCTCTTAAGTATCTGTGAAGGGATATTAAGCTGTGTGCTTTTGCTTCCTCTCCTGTACATTTGCATTTAAGTGAGAGGTTCAAGGCTGCCTCCAGTCGGATACTCAATCAAAAGGAGGTCTCATGGCCCCTTAGCTTCTTTTATCTTTGGCACAGCTGGAGGTAAAACAATGCAATCGGTCTCGCCTTTGGGATCTTATATGTATTTAGCTATGCAGCACATTAGCCTGGGTGCTGAAACATCTACTGTTCTTAAACATGGAGGATAAGTACGCACCAAACTGCGTGACATGCCAGGTATGGGATCACACGGAGAGAAATATTGCCTTTCAGCAGGAAAAAGTATAGTCTAGAGTGCTGTTTTTAATATAAAATCAGGGCCTTTGGTAGTTATACAACTGAAAATATATTATTGTCTACGGGTGCTCATGGAAAACAATTTCTATTGACTGGAATATAGAGACTGCTAAAGTGATTCTGGTACTTTACTGACCTCTGCTGGTCGTTTTCTATCAATAAAGTTAAATAGAGGCAGTTGTCAGAAATTTTTTAAAAAAGAAAGTCCTTCAGCAGAAACAATTCTGGTATTTTACTGACCTCTACTGGTCGTTTTCTATCAAGATAGTTAGAGGCAGTTGAACAGAAAAAAAAGTCCCTAAGCGGAAGCAGACAAGTCCTAGGGCTGATCTCCAGAGCCCACAAAGTACATACACATATAAGTATATACTAAAGTATATACAAGAGGTCTCGAATGCTCGACCTAAAAAAAGCCCCCTCACTGCCTGCACATTGCTGCTGAGAATGAAAAGCAGACAACGTGCAGGAGCTGCTGAACGTGTCACAGTGTCTGAAAATTACACTGGGCCAATCAATCAATCAAAACGTTTATAGAGTCCACTACTCTCCTGTGAGGGTCTCCAGGCGCTGTGGGGGGTGGGGAGGTGCTACTACTGTTCGAACAGCCAGGTCTTGAGAACTCTCATGAAGGTCAACTGGTCCTGGGTCTGTCGCAGGTGGGTGAGGAGGGTGTTCCATGTCTTGGCGGCGAGGTGGGAGAACGATCTGCCACCTGAGGTCGTTCAGTGGATGCGTGGAACGGCGGAGAGGGCGAGGTCAGCGGAGTGAAGCTGGCGGTTCAGGGTGTAGTAGGTGAGTCGCTTGCTGAGGTATGTTGGTCCGGCGTTGTGGAGTGCTTTGTGAGCGTGGGTGAGGAGCTTGAAGGTGATCCTCTTGTTGACGGGCAGCCAGTGCAGGTCTCTCAGGTGGGCAGTGATGTGGCTGTGGTGGGGGATGTTGAGGATGAGGCGTGCAGAGGCGTTCTGTATTTGTTGAAGTCTTTTCTGTGGTTTGGCCGTGGTTCCTGCATAGAGGGCATTGCCGTAGTCCAGCCTGCTGCTGACGAATGTCTGGGTGACCGTCCTTCTGGTGCCGGTGGGGATCCATCTGTAGATCTTGCAAAGCATGAAGCAGGAGGAGAAGACAGCATTGACTTGCTGAGTTATTGAAAGTGATGAGTCCAAGTTCAACATATTTGTGTGGGGCTCGACTTCTTGGCAAGGTGGACGGCGTCCACCCCGTGAAAATAGTGGGAGGACCCCGTTTACCGCGTGTACCCCCGACTTGTGCCCTGGTTTTGTAACTCTTTACAAGAAAGTGAAAAAATTAACCTTTGTTGCATTCGGCATCTCCAAAGGGGTTGAAACACCCAGTAATATAGGGCGAAGAGAGGAATAAGGGAAAGGTAAAAAATTGAGAGGAGGGAGTGGTAAGAGGATACGGTAGGAACGGCGCAGAGACCTGACAGATTAGGAAAGCAAGTAGGTGGACGGTTAAAAAGGATTAGGTGCCAATCAAAGCAAATGGAAAGGGCAAAAAGCGGCCTGAAAGGAAGAGGGTGGGGCAGGTTTAGAAGAGTCAAGTAGAGGACAGAAGATTGCCCCTGCTTGGATACGTATGAATTAAAAGTACATGTATTGCATTTCCCTCGTCTATTGAACAGTGGTGGATAAAAGTCTTATTTTTTTATAGGACATAGCCTTGACTGGGCATGCTACAAAATTATATATGCTTCCTGTGGTATATATATTCGATTTTCTCAGTCTGCATTACTTTACCATGAGTAAACCATTAACTGTTCGTCCTGGATAGCCCCGAAATTATTTTATTTATTTCAGTAAACTCGCGGGGGGTTATTTGCAAGCCTGTTACGCCGCCGGTGCGAAAAGTGACGCACTGGTGGCGAAATGGGCTTGTAAATAAGCCCCACAGGAGGGCTTTAAGTGGGCCGGGTCTCAAGGGGTCACAGCACCGGCAGTTTTTTAAAGGGGGCCTCGAAAACAGCTCTCTATCAGGCTCTGTTTTGAGCCCTAACACAGGCAGTCCATTTTTTTCCAGACTGTAGTGACAGCAGTTTGCTGTCACTGAAGTGCAGAAATAAGTGCCGGGGCGCAAAACAGCCCGATAGAGACCCGTTTTGAGACAGCAGGCACCCCTCCGACCCCACCCAATGGAACTCCGCTCTCATGGTTTTTGGGTCCTGACCTCGGTGCATCTTGCCATCTTGAGATGGTTTCCATCGATGCCCACGACCCGGGTCCGCAATTTTGTGGATTCTTGTCCTTTCCTTTGGTCCATTGGATTTCATCCTGCCGACCTTCAGTCATTTCTCTTTTGCTGGACTGCCTTATCTCTTTCTCCCCCTCAGGTCCCCCTCTCTCCTCTCACCAATCTCAGCCTCTGACTCTTCTCCCCCACCTACCGCTCTCTACCCCTTTTGATTTTTTTAATTTCCCGTTAACTCTGTACATATGTGATATATACTTGTCCAGCCTATTCGCTAGTAAAATGTAATCCTGAGCAAATCTACTATTTGTATATATATGTATATAGAGATAACTCTAACCACTAGAATATGTAGTAGACCATTGTACTCACTACCATTCCTATGTGATTCTTAGAGTTTATCCATTTGTATCTCTTCCTTGAGTGACTTTACAACTTGTACCTTTGCAATTTTCTCTGTTTGTATCTCTTCCTTGTGTGACTTTACAACTTGTACATTTGCAATTTTTTCTGTTTGTATCTTTTATGTAACTCATGTAATCCTAAATCCTTATGTATCGCAATTGGTTCTTTTGTAAAGCACTCTGACACCTTCGGGTAATGTTCGCGATATATAAAATCGCATTAAATAAATAAAAATAAAAAATGCCTGGTGAGCGTTGTGGGGGAAGAGAAATCCTTTAAAGAGTCATTTTCTTTCTGGATTGCCCTTCTCATTCTGAAACGCAAGAGCAGCAACATTGTGGTAGTTTCACCAGGGCTTTAATTGGAAGCTTTTTCAATATTAAATGTTACAAGCCAGAGTTGCAGTGTAGTGGACTGGTGTCTTAAGGGGCTTATAGGAATGTTGTGCATGTCATCCCGTTTAGAATGGATTTGATAGAATGCAATGATGTACTTGGAGCGTGTGTTCCTGTGGATTCGATCAGCTGTTGGTGTTCGTGATCCAAGGGAACACACTGCTCCGCACCGTGGCTTAAGAAACCTGTAAATCAAATAAAGAAGATTTCTCTTAATCTACCTACTTCTACGTGGAGTTTCTTCCTTTAACATTTGGCGACGCTGGGAGTGTCTTTCGCCACTTGCAAGTTTCTTGCTGGAACCCGCAACTCGTCATCTCGTCATTTTGAAGGCGGAAATATTTGGTGCTATCTTTGGACTGGAACCGGACTTTGCTAGTTCACGAAAAAGGCCGGTAGGTCTCATTTTCGTCTTTTTTTTAAAGTCCAAGATCTAGAAGTTGTTGGCGGCTCGAGCGGAGGCTCGCGCTGAGGCTAACGGCTGGGAGCAGTATTTGCGTGGTACGTCACAGTAGCGTTTTTTACGCAAAGGATCCTGGGAAGGGTCCGGGAAAGCGTGCTGACGCCGATTGCGTGACGGAGCGGCCATTTTAAGTGTTGAATGTGGCTGCAGTTTCCTTGACAACGTGCTGCGTGTCAAACTCAGATTCCTTCACGTCTGGATGTCCGATTTCTTCACATCTGGATGCCGGTGTATCGTGGTGATACACACACCTGTTTTGGGCTAATTGGAAGTTCAACACGGTGATTCTGGCACTATTTGTTCGCTTTTGAGTTATTTTTGATCTGTTTTCATTTTACTCTTTTGTGTCTTGAATTCTTTGTGGAGCTATTGAAAGCAGCGGAGTTATTGAAGACAGTGTTCAGTCTCAGGGTTCAGTTTCGAAATAACATTATTTTATATTTATCTGAGATTTTTGGGCAATTGGGAGATGGCTTCGAACCAACAACAAATTAGTCAATTTACCCAACCTCCTCCATTTTTGGCAAAGCCGGGTAAGCCCAACCTTATATGGTCTGAGTGGTTCGGGCTTTTTGAAAACCATATAGTGGCCATAGATGCTACTGACTATTCTTCTGAAAGGAAAAATGCTCTACTTTTTAGCGGTTTGGCTGCACAGCGTATTTTTCAGAGTTTACCTCCTATTCCACTCCCACCTGGTCAGTCTGGATCTGGGGATAGACGTTGGAATGTCTATTTGGAGGCTATAGAGAGGCTTAAAAAACAGTTTTCAGAAACACCTAACATTATGTTGGAGCGACATAAGTTTTATAAACGAAATCAAAAAGAAGAGGAAAAAGTGGAGGAATATGTTTCTGCTTTGAGGGTGTTGGCTATAACTTGTGAATTTGGTCCAACTGTTGATGATATGATTAGGGACCAATTTGTTTTTAATTGTTCTTCACATAAATTCAAGAAAGGATTTTAAGTTGTAAAAATCCTCCTCTGTCGGAAGTAGTTGACTTGGCTCTGGGCATTGAAAGGTCAACTATTTCTACTAAAGCTTTACAAGCTAGTGCTGCGAAAGTTAATATAGTTTATCAGCAAGAGGATTCCGCTGATGAGGGGGTTATGACTATTGGTGGAAAGGTCAGTGGAAATAAACCAGCTACTCCATCAGTGTCAGTTCAAAGAAAGCCTCAAATTTTTTGCTTCAGATGTGGGTCAAAATTTCACATTGGTAACTTTCCTAATTGTCCCGCTTTGAATAAGCGGTGTTCGAATTGCAAAAGGTTTGGCCACTTTCAAAAGTTTTGTAAGGTGCAAAAAAGAGTGGTTCAGATTAGCAATGTGAGCAGCGGTTTGGAGTCCTGTTCGGAAGATTTCGACAATTTGCTGCTTACTCTGGATCATAAGGAAGATCTTTTGGAGATTAAGGGTGCCTTTTGCGAGGCGTTGATTGATGGTGTTCAGACAACAGTGATGGGAGATTCGGGTTCTCCGATAACTATTTTATGTGATTCTTATTTTTTTGACAATTGGAGCAAGGATGTTCATTTAGCTCCCCCTGATATTAATCCAAAGGCGTTTGGAGAAAAGGACATTGATATGTTGGGGTTCTTTTTGTCAAAGGTTGAAATTCTTGGTCGATGTATTATGACAAAAGTTTATGTTGCAATTAAGGGGAAAAATATTGTGGGGTGAAAGGATCTCGCAAAAATGGGTCTGTATTTGGTTCCAGGGGATGAAAATCCCATTAAGGTGAGGAGTATGGAGGTCATGAGTGTGGAATGTTCGGGAATTGACTGTAAGCACTTGCTTGAAGATTTTAAGGAAGTATTTAAAGATCAAGTGGGGTGCATAAAGAATTTTAGTCATCAAATCAGATTGGTTCCTGATGCTCAACCGGTCATGCATAAGGTACGACCTGTACCGTTGAGTGCTAGGGAGGAGTTGAGGAATATGTTACATGACCTATGTGTTCAGAAAATTATTCAACCAACAGAGTCTGGGTCGCCCCGATTGTCGTGGCGAGGAAAAAATCAGGAGAGATTAGGCTCTGTGCAGATTTGAGGGGATTGAACAGAAATATTGTGGTGGATTGCCATCCCCTTCCTAAGATCCACAAACTCTTGGCTAATTTGGGGGGGCTAGGTGGTTCTCCCTTATTGACTTAAAGTCCGCCTACCACCAGATTCCTTTGCGTGAGGAGTCTCAGGAACTTACTACGTTTGTTACACCTTTTGGTGCGTGTAAGTTCCTGAGACTCCCTTTCGGGCTGGCCTCGGCAGCAAGTATTTTTCAGAGGTTGATGGACTCTATGTTCAAGGGAATGGTGGGGGTCCAAGCTTACTTGGACGATATCCTGGTTTTTACAAAGAACCGTGATGAGCATTTAACTCTCTTAAAAAAAGTTCTGAGGACTTTGGAAGGTAATGGAATGACGATCAGGTCTGACAAATGTAGGTTCGGTGTGAATGAACTTGATTACTTGGGGCATACGATCTCCGATAAAGGTATTAGTCCAAAGTTTTCTGTTATTAGAGCTCTAAAAGATGCTAAACCACCTACTGATAAAGATACTTTACGCTCTTTCCTTGGGCTAGCTGAATACTATGCTAGGTTTGGGTGCAATTACGCTCAGATGGTTGAACCTCTTCGCTGTCTGCTTAAGAAGGGTCAAAAGTTTATCTGGGCGGAGGACTTGAACAGTGTTTTTGAGAAAGTAAAAGATCTAGTCATCTCTGCTAAGGCGCTGCATGCTTTCCGTGATGATTGTCCGTTGATTATCACTGTGGATGCTAGTTTGAATGGACTAGGTGCAGTTCTTAGTCAAAATGTAAGGGGACACGAACAAACTGTGGCTTTCGCCTCAAGAGCACTTAAGCCTTTTGAAAGAAATTACAGCACGATCGAACGGGAGACGCTAGCCTGTGTGAGGGCGGTTCAGAAATTTAAAATGTATATCTGGGGAAGGAGATTTCAGATTTTGACTGATCATAAGCCTCTTGCTTTTATTTTTAACAAAGTTTCAAATACTAATTCTATGTCTGCTAGGTTAACAAGGTTAGTTTCCAAGCTGCAGGAGTTAAATTTTGATATAAAGCATATTCAGGGAAATAAGAATTTTCGTGCAGATTTTCTGTCCAGAATGCTGATGGATAAGGATGATGAAGAGAATTTTGAGGAGGATGATGTTGAATGTGTGGCGATGTTGGACGCAGTGGAAGGTTGTGGTTCCCTTATTTCTGAAGAGGACTGGAGAAAAGCTTCTCTGGAAGATTTAGTTCTATCTAGAGTTTTGAACTGCTGTAAAAATGGTTGGCCAGAGGTGAGAAATCTTTCTGGGGATTTAAAGAATTTTGTTTTGGTTGCGGATGAGCTTTCCGTAAAGGACGATCTTGTTCTTAGAGGAGATAAATTTGTGCCCCCTTCTAAATTGAGGGAAGCAATTGTTAAGATGGGTCATGTAGGCCACCTAGGGGTAACCAAAACTTGTATGAAAATTAGACTGCATTATTGGTGGCCGGGTTGTAAGCACAAGTTAGAGGACTTATTGATGGTTGTGAAGAGTACTTGCTTTCTGATCAGCACTGGAAGATTCCGAAGTTGTCACTTCATCCCACTGAATTTCCTGAGCAAGCTTGGGTTAAGGTGGGGCTGGATTTTTCTGGGCCCTATTTAATTCTCCCTGAGGAGTGTAGGTACCTGATTCTGGCTGTGGACTATCACTCCAAATGGATGTATTATAAGTTTGTTGACGCGCCTAATACTGAGAATATAATTTTGTTTTTAAAGAAATTGTTTTTGGTAGAAGGGGCTCCTAGGTGTTTAGTCACTGATAACGGGACGCATTTCGTGCCCGAGCGAATGTGTTCGTTTTTAGGTTCCTTGGATATTAAACATCTGAAGGTTGCAAAGTACTCCCCCGCATCTAATGGTTTGGTGTAACGTGGTAATAAGATTCTTAAAGAAGGGATTCAGACAGCTGTAGCTTCTGGTTTGGATGTCAGTTCGTTTTTGGAAGAGAAAGTTTGGAGTTACAATGTGTCTCCGCATTGCACCACTGGTGTGACACCCTTTGAGTTACTTAGGGGAAGAAAAGTTAATTCCTTACTTCTTCCTTCCTGGTTGGTGAGTAAGAATGATGTTAAACAGCAGGCTACATGTTTGTTGGAGAGGGTGGAGCGTAGTCAGGCTCTGATGAAAAAACGTTTTGATGGTAAAAGGTCAGTGGATGATGTTGATATTTCTGTTGGTTATTGGGTGTTGTGCAAAAAACCCTTTAACGTTAAGAAAGGTGAGTCTCATTTCTATGATCCTTTGCAGGCTTGTAAGGTTAGTAAAGGGGCTGTTTTCCTTAACGGTAGAGGTTGGTGGAATAAGAGACAAGTGGTTACGTTACGAAAAGATCAGGCTGAGTTAATTTTGAAAAAGAAGAAGAGTAGTTGTTCTAATGAATTAGAATGGACTTTTTGGTTGCAGGATCAAAGTGGAGGTAATGCAGTTGTAGTTCCAGCTTCCAATGTTAATGATGATGCATTTGTTGGTCCAGCTTCCAATGCCGCTGTTCCGGTGGAAAGGAATGATGTGGGGTCCAGGTCTGTTAGAAGTGGGCGCACCATTAGATTACCTGTTAGGTTTGGGGATTTTGTTACTTTTTGAACTTTATTGTTGCTTTCAGCTTATGTATTGTTTTTTTTTGCTTTTGTTTTATATAAAGGAGGAGGTGTTGTAGTGGACTGGTGTCTTAAGGGGCTTATGGGAATGTTGTGCATGTCAACCCGTTTAGAATGGATTTGGTAGAATGCAATGATGTACTTGGAGCGTGTGTTCCCGTGGATTCGATCAGCTGTTGGTGTTCGTGATCCGAGGGAACACACTGCTCCGCACCGTGGCTTAAGAAACCTGTAAATCAAATAAAGAAGATTTCTCTCAATCTACCTACTTCTACGTAGAGTTTCTTCCGTTAACATGCAGCTTATTTACCTTATGCAACTAATAACCATTGACAAAGCCAATAGTCTTTACTTGTTGTAGATATGATGTCACTTGTTGTATCACATATGATATGCAATGACAGAAACAGCAAAATACAAGTGGGGCGCCACACTATGCTAAACAGATTTTTAGCGTAAGTGTTTTAAAGCCACGCCCCTAATTACACTGGCCACACCCTTTGAGAGACCCCCCCAGTTTTTTCATCCCACTTAAAGACCTGCCCCACAGTACTTATTTCCTGCATCGCCAGACTTAAATGGCAATATTCACTAGAAGGGGCTGCCCTGCTCCAGTGAGTGCCGAAAGAACTGGCCTGATTAATCCCCTGCCAGTTCGGGGTTCAGTCATCCTTCGAGGACCCCTCAGCGCCCGCTTACAGACGCCGCACCCCTCCCGGTTAGGCAAGGCAGCTCCTACCGACACACCGCTTGAAATCCACCTCAGAAGCCAGGGCCTGTTATTCAACTCCGGTGACGGAAGGAAGGGCGAGAGAGAATGAAACCCGTGTACCGCGCTTCCCTCGAGGGTGGAGTGTAATGATGCGTCCCTCACTCCCAGGAGCCCCGTGCCTTTCAACTCGGGGGCCCCGAGCCTGTCGCTAGCGTTACAAAGGGCCCAGGGGACGGGCGAGAGCATCACTTACCCGGTTAGGTTTGCAAACAGTCACACGCTCCCAAGTCACAAACACTTAGAAACGATGCGGCTGCATTTTCAAGACACGATGGCCTTTGCCGTTCACCTTCATGAGCAGTACCTTTGAAACCCCACTCACTTCCGGGCTCCTCACAGCCACACGTGTTACAGATGTCAGATGAGCAGGCAAGGACCACCTATTCAGTATCAATTTGAAAAATTGGCTTTATTCAGGAGTGAGCTGAGCTAACAATTACAACCTTGGCTTAGCAGCACAAACTAAATGCACTATCAAAGTGTTATCAGTTAACATCCCATCCCTTGAACATTTCCAGCCTAAAGCTCTCAACACTCTTTCCAAAGTCTTTAGAGTGTCCCAACACACTTTAATGGCTTCCAACTCACCTCTCTCCTTTATACAATCTCCTTGTCACCTTTCCAACTTTCTCATACCGCTACTCAAACTCATCCTGCACTTTCCTGTCACTACAATCTCTTCCGTTAAGTATTTGACAGTTTCTCCATCTGCAACAACAAAAATGAAACAAACACTACAAACTTTCTCATGTTCATCCTGCTCCTATAAGTCCCTGCCTGTGCACCAGGGTTGAAAGTGGGGGTCATCATTGTAAGAGGAAAAGGATATCCCACAGCCTCATAGGCGCGATCACATCACAGCAGCAGCCTTTCATCCACCACACCACTCTTGCGTCACCCAATTGGACCTCCATGCCCTATCAACTCAGGTGGAAAGGGCGGTTCACTCCCATCCACCTGCGAACCTTAACAGATGGGATATAACCACATGTGCGCTTTGTGCATCTGGAAAATGTTGTTTATTCAAGAGCAAGATCAGCGCACAATTGCAAGCTTAGGATTTGCCGCACAAACTAAAATGCCCTCTCAATTTACAATACTCATCGGTACCCCTAAGGCTCCCACCCTTCCTTTCTACAATTTTGAGAGCTTGTCCCAAATAATGGTATTGGCTTATGACTAATATCTCCCTATGCCACTCCCCGGTCACTTTCCCATTCTTGCCTGTCCTGCCTGCACAAAGTCCAGAACACATTTCCTACTTTCTCCCCCCAAGGTCAATTTTCTGCCCCCCTACTTCAATCACCCCTTCAAAGCATAATCTGCTCCCTAAACAAGGACAAAAGTACCACATCATACCTAAACAAGACCAGGGAAACAAAGACAATGTCCACATGTTACACTGCCCGAGACCCCTTTGCTTTTCAATACCTATTCACCTCAGTATTCACTGTCTTTCTAGCCCTGGTAATTGCTGCCGACTTCAAAGACCTTCTCCAAACTACTCTGCAACTTGTGTACAGATCACCTTCAACTCGCTCCTTTGACACTTAACTGATGCCAAATCCCTCTTCCATCATTTCAGTCAATTCCAGCTGTATACATTGCACCAAGTCGTTCTCACCTAAGTATACCACAATCAACTTCAGCAATTTATCCTGCAATCCAACTGTGTGGGCAATAGTACCCCCCATCTCATGCCTGCCATTCCATACTGAATGGGTACCTTTGTACAATTCATCCCCAAATGCTGTTAAAAAGAATTTGCCTCCCCGCATGTTCGCATTATAAAAACGATGTATTGGGATGTAACTTGAGTTATTACCAGTGGCTGACATTAATTCAAGCATTCCATCCATCACTTCTTTGTATTCTTCATTCTGCCCGAGATGCGTCAAAAAATATCTCAAATGTCCAAGTCACTGTTAGAGTGTGTTGGACTTGGCCCTTTTAGCAGGGTCATCCCTGAACTTTTTGCCATCCTCCTGTATTTTGTCTGACCTGTTTTCGTTGCTTTTATGACTCTGGGCCCTTTACCACTGCTAGGTTGTGTATTCCTTGTCTGGAGTTTGAGTGACAGTACTGGGGGATTCCAGGAAACAGGGTGAGTCCGCCCAGTGGTGAATAGAGAGATCTGCATCTAGATGGGAGGGAGGAATTGCACCTGGGACCTGAATAGGACTGTGCCTGCCCCCCACAGTGCTGGCTCCATCCCCTGTGGTGTGTCTGGTGTCTCTGCCCTGCACTGTAAAAGAAGAGAAGGAATCATGTCAACAAAGTGCTCCAGAACTGGTTTGGACTAGGCAAAGGCCCATCTGCCCTCAGAGGACAAAGGATTTTGAGGTATAAATATTGGGACCGTGATCCCAAGAAATTAAATCACTTTTGGACTACAAGAAGAAACCTCTGCTGAGGAGAGGAACCTGAAGAAACTGCGGAGAGACTATTCTTAAGCTGAAGTGCTGCTTAAGGGATTGGCCTGCAGTGGTTGCCTGACTGCCAAAGAGAGGATAAAGAACTTTGTGTGCTTTACTTTCAACTTGTGAAGGATCTCCAAGGGCTTAGAACAGAGCTTGCCTCCTGCTGAAGTCTCAGAGACAAAAGACTTCAACCCCCAGCTCCTCAGAGTTCTTTTAAAGTACCTGCTGCTGTTTTTGGGCCTTCTGAGGGACTGCGTGTCGCAAGGAGGAAGCGCGACTCAATGAGGAAGAAGCGTGTCACTGTCGCTGCTGCTGCCGTCGCATCATGAATGTCGGCGCTGTAGCTGTCGTATTGCACTGCATCGAGAGAAGCGCCTCGCAGCCAAGAGGAAGCGTGTCACCATCACTGCTGCTGCCGTCGCAACTCTGAAGGAGGGTGTCGCCGCTGTAGCTGTCGTATTGCACCGCATCGAGAAAAGTATCTCGCAACGAGGAAGAAGCGTGTCGCCGTCGGTACTGCTGCCGTCGCAACGTGGATGTCGCCGCTGTGGCTGACGTATTGCACCGCTTCAAGAAAAGCACCTCGCATCCATGGAGAAGCGCGCCCCCGTCGGAGCTGCTGCCGTCACAACCTGGATGTCGCCGCTATAGTTGTCGCATAATTCGGAAGCTTCTCGCAACATCGGAGAAGAGTGTCGCAGCCGAGGCTGTTGTCGTCGCATCGCTGAACAAGGATGTCGCCGCTGCAGTTGACGCATCGAACCGAGACTTCTCGCATCATCAGAGAAGCGTGCCGCATCTTGGAAGATCTTCATGTCTTTATTTCTTTGCACCTGAACTTTGCCGCATTTCCATCGCTGCAACATTACTTGTTGTGGAAGCGCAACGCATCGTAAGAATACTTATTTTTAATATACAACTGTGTGGTGTCCATCTGTAGTGTTGTCACTGGGTTACTGTATGTGGTCACAAATGTTTTACACACTGCCTCTGAGATAAGCCTGTCTACTTGTGCCTAGCTACCAAGGGGGTGAGCAGGGGTCATTTTAGGAGTGTACCCCCTTACCCTGACTAGAGGCAAGGGTCCCTATTTGTCACAAGTACCTACCTGTGCCAACTAGAGACCCCCAAATCTAACATAGCGTAATGCTAATTTCTCCCTTGTCACAGGCTCTTCGTTTCACAGCGCCAGGATACCCGCTGGGTCGCAGTGCACTTTATAAGCATTGGTTACATTACATTACATTAGTTACATTACTGCAAGCACATTGTCTATACATTGTACTGTTCCAGAAATGTCGACACACCCTCCCTCATGCTGCCTGTAATCCATATCCTGCGATGGAGCTTCACAATAACACTCATAGCGCCAGGGCCGGACTGGCCCTAGCGGGCACTGGCCGTTTCTCCGGTGGGGGGCGGTTTTGGCCCTCTGGGGGGCTGTTTTTGTTACTGGGGGCCTGCAATGTCGGCCCCCTGTAACAAAATCGGCAACACCGGCTCGAGCAAACAGCTCGGCTGCACCGCCCCTCCACCACCAGTTTGCCAGGGCCGGAATCGGTGCCATCTGTCAGCAAGATGCAAGCAAAGCTCAGTTGACCCAGAACCTGCTCTATGGATCTCATTTCACATTTTTTCTACTTGCCACGTCCAGTAGTAATCCCATCCAATTTTCTCCGTTTGTGGTCCTGCCACAGTGACACAATGGCCACCGAATCGAGCTAATTTCTCAGAAACATCAGGCAAGTTGCTGAGCAATCTTTACTAGGACCAAGTGCCTTGCTAGTTAATTATCCACTGCCTCAATCGTCTTCATCAATCTCCTACTCTACTCATCTGTGCCTGCTCTGCCTACCACTAAAAAGTCATTGCAGTAGCGCCACACCAGCTCTGACCCAGCTACCACCTTCACCACCCATTCAAGTAAGGTGCTGAACTATTTGAAAATTGCATTTGCCATGGAGCAACCCATTGACATTGTCCACATCGGTCAATCTCTGAAGCTGAATGCCCAACAATGAAAAGTCATTAGGATATATAGGCAATGATCCACATGCTGACCTGGGATTGTATTACAGACAAGCTCTGGGGGCCCAATCTGTGTGTGTGCCCGCTTTGTGTGCCCCCAGGACACTTTAGTATTACAGAAGGTACTACAGATGCTTGTGGGGCACCTTCTGTAATACTTTGCATGATGAGGGAATACCCTCTCGAGATAGAGCTGGTGGTACATGTGCGCCAGCGCTATCTTGAGAGGGCATTCTTTCATAATGCAAATGAGGGAATCTCTTTGCCTTTGCGCCAGCGCCGCATCATGGATGTGGGCACGAAGGCAAAGAAGCCATCAGGAGGCACGCTGACAGTGCGCCACGTAAAGCTAGCACACTGTCAGTGCAGCCCCTGAGGGCAGCCCCCTAAAGGGGACAATGAGGTTCCCATGCCCCCCCAGATCTCTCCCTGCAAGCAGGTGCAGTCACTCACTGAACCCGCCTATAAGGGGATGTCTGTCAACTCTCTAAAGTGCAGGCGGGCGCCGTCTGCACAGTGAAGCACAGAGCGGCTGATTAAAGCAGCCGCTCTATATTTCACTGAAAGTGCTGCTTCTAGGGTGACCTCGAGTTCATGGCTGCCCTGAGAGCGGCGCATTCACTGTAATGTTGTACACAGTCATATCTGCTCCAGCCGCACCTGTTTAAAGATGCACTGTGGCACAAACATGAGACTACAGCTCCTAAAACACAGTAAGAATGGTAAGGGTATCAGTAACATAACCCCAGGAAAAATTAGGAGCACGCCCCCACCAGTCACTGTTTGCTTGGATTCCCCTCACATGCGTGGGGTGTTACAGCCTGGAAAAGTAGATAGTGGGTGTAGGCAGGTGGATACCTGACTAGGGTTACCCCAGATTTTTTGCCTTGTGTTTAGCTGGTTTTCGACTTAGTTGGCCTGGGATCCTGCTAATTAGGGCCCCAGGCTATCTGCTCTCTCTGTAAAATGGACTCCATGTACCTTGGGTACATACCGAATTGGATATTGGGTCACTCTTGTGAGTCCCTGTACAGTGTACCATAGGTACCCAGGGCATAGGTGCACCCAAGGCCTACCAGGGGCTGCAGCATGTCTTTTGCCACCGCTGGCTGGCCATCCAAACTGACACAACTGGCTGATCACTCAGCTGGGGCAAGGTTGTGTAATCACCCCTTGCTTGGATATAGTATACCTATGTCTAACCTTATATCTGGACACATACGCACCTATAAGTCACTCCTATGGCAGGCTTTAACAATCCTGGAGGCAGAGTGCTTGGTTTTATGTGAGATGGTGCTCTAGCATGAGCTGAGCCTGTCTGCAGCTTTCGGAACCATGTCCTTATAGCTGTTCTAGGATATTGCCATACCATATACTCTTAAGTGCATTATGAACCTCGCGGTTAAATGCTAACTTTGGTTTGGCTTTATCAAAACATGTCGTGTGAGGTGTCATATGCTTTGGAATACTACCCCCTCGCCAATTCTGGCGACGGGGGTAGCATTCCACCCTTCTAGAGGGAGAAGACATGTTACTTCCACTAATCCCGGTTAAAGTTAACCAGAGCCTCAGCATCACAAAATGGATGCTGCTGCCACAGACACAAGTCTGACCTCCTGCTGCTGGGAGTCCTTCCAGCGAGGGAGGCTTGGACAATAAGTTTCCTGTCTTGGGAGGTGCTAGCACCACCCCAGACAGGCTATAGTGTATTGGGGCAGGGAGGGCTGAATGAAATGAGACACTGCCTGGGGCACACAAGGTGTCCCATGAATAGTCCAGTTCAAACCGGTGCTGGGGCACTCCAGCCCCAGCCCTGGCGCGAAACTGGACAAAAGGAAAGTGGTGTAACCACCCCCTTCCTGGGTCCCACCCATGTAAATGTAAATGTGTTTGTATTTATATAGCGCACTTCTACCCAGAGGTCTCGTAGTGCTGTATTCATACCGCTGTGGAACCCATCCTGGCTTTCCTGTGAAATGTCCACTTCTGCACCCCCAAGGTGAAGCCAGGCATCCAAGCGCTGCTGGGGCCGTTGTGGAGATTAAGCAAGCTATTGCCCTGAGTCACAGAGTGGGACCCATGATTAGACTAGGCACCGAGGCGAGAATTATCAGGTCTGGGGAAATTGAGTCCAAGAGCCGCCGAGGCGGGAATTGAACCCTGGTCCCGGGCCCGACCTCTGCATCAGGGTCTGCCGCTCTAACCATTGAGCCACGCTTCTCCATAGGAGGGACCTAGCAGGTAATCCAGCCCCTAAATTTGGTATATAGGTAGGAGATGAGTCCCAAGACTTTAGATTTATCCTGACTGAAACTCTGATACGAAACTCTGGACCTTCGACATCCTACTCGACGTAGAAGACTGAAAAATCTCCTTTGAGGTCAAGGAGTGACCACCTTGCACAAGCAGGCACCATCAAGCGATCAACGGTTTGCTTTGTCGACGCTCCTGCCGGAACCCGAGCACAGAGCCTGACAAGACCCGGACTTCCAGATATCCAATAGCCCGATCCCCAGTCACAGCAGAGCTGAGACCCGTGGAGGCGACGAGAGACGTGGGACAGGCCATCTTGGAAAGCCAGCAAATTGCTTTCCGTGCAACTTCTGAGGCACCCTTGAAGTTGTGCATTGGGGATTGAGAAACCCCAGCCCCGAGCACCAACTGCACCGAAGATCAGCCCTCCACACTCCACGAGTTCTGCGTGGGGCCCTTCTGCATTTTCCCGGTCGACGCGTCTGTCGGGTCACTTGCCCATTGGCTAGTGGCCTCTGTGACGACGAAACCTTCTATTTACAACGCTGGTCTGGTTGCTCCAGACTGGCCCTTGCTCCCCTGAAAAGGAGCAGCCCATCAGACCTTGCTGGTCTGATTAAGAAGCTATCTTCCTTTTCTGCGTGGGTTTTGTTGACTCCAATCCGGAAGCCGAGATCGCCGACAGCGAGATCTTTCGTGGGACAGTCCGTATCCAGCTCCTGGTAGTCGTCGACACCTCCTGGTCCACGTGGCTGCAGAGACAAGCTTCACGACAGCTCCTGATTGCTTTGCGACATCGCCTGGTTCCTTCCTGGTTCCATCCTGGTCACTGGCTAGTGACCCAGACTCTGTCCCCTCTGCTTTCAGGTACTCTTCATCCTCGATCCGCCCTTGGATCCACCCGGACACTTCTCTCCTGGTCGCCTGCAGCATCTTTCTCCAAGGCTCCATAGGAATCAGCGACGAAACCCGACACACTTTGACACCTATGCACCCGCTTCCTGTGGGTGAGGTAACACGAGTATTTCGGTACTCCTGTGGGTATTGACTATCCTAGTGTCCTAGTTTCAAGTAGCTTTTCCCTAGTCCATCCGGAAGTGTCCTAAAAGAACTAGTTTCCAATTCTTTCGTTCCCATTCTAACTCTATGGTAACTCGCGTGCGTGTAAGGACACTGCACGCGCATCCCGTGGGCCTCCTTCCCTCTATCCATTGGTAGTGCCGTGTAGCCCCATCGATTCTCCAGGCCCTAGGCCTTTCCTTTGTGACGTGGTTCTTATACCACTATTTTAGTATATGGTTCGAAGTGCCCCAAGGGTATTACTGTATTTTGTGCAACTTATTGTATTTTAATTAAGTATCTTGTATTTTGCTGGTGCCTCTGACCTCATAAAGAGTTCAGAGGATTGTGTTAGAAGTAAATACATATATATTTTGATATATAACCTGTGTGGTGTCCTTTCACTTGGTATTAAGGGGGTTGCATATGGTAAAACAGCTGGCTTCACATGCCCTCTTGAGTTTAGCCTAAGACTGCTTTTGTCCATGCTACCACTAGGATAGCTGGTCTATAAGGTTGACTATACAACCATCACCATAAGGGTTGTTTGGACTGGTGCAAGGTGCTCACTAGAATAGTGAACATCATATACCAGGCCAACTTCTCACAGTGGGAATAGCAGGCCACTCACAGTAAGCAAAGCCGGAATGGGCCTCTTTGGCACCTAGCTCCACCATAGCTTCTTAGAATTCATGCTTTTTTTTCTTGCTTTTTTTCAAACTTGTTTTTTTTTAAACATATTTTATTTTGTCAAATTGCATATTTATTGCAGTGCTCTGCACACCAGAGGCTCCTGAAGAATCAAGCCAGATAGGACCAAACACACTAAAGCCAATCGACTTTCATATATAGAATAACAAATGCACACCAACCAATACACAACCCCCCCCCCAACTCCACCACTCCCCCCAGGGTCGCACCACATCCGCATAGTCCTGTCCACAACCTGCATATGGAAAAGGCAATTTCAGCGAGAGAGTACACCCCCCGCCCCGGTCCCCCATCTCAGACCAACACCTCCCCAGTCCCCCCATGTACATAGAATTATCCCAATTCTGGCACCTCCACTTCTGCTGGGGGCTCCAGCCACAGGCCCCGGTAATCCACCCACCTTTTCCATATCTTGTAATGTTTGCGTGGGCATCCCCATGCAACAAAAATATGCTGTTCCAGCCCCATACAAAAGTCCAGGCTGTTCTTCCATGCCGCCACTGAGGGGGCCCGTGGCGCCTTCCATTCCCTAGCAATCAATCAATCAAAGCATTTATATAGCGCACTACTCACCCGGAGGGTCTCAAGGCGCTGGGGGGAGGGGGTCCGCTACTGCTCGAACAGCCAGGTCTTGAGCTGCTTCCTGAAGGCGAGGTGGTCTTGGGTCCGGCGGAGGTGGGACGGAAGGGAGTTCCAAGTCTTGGCGGCCAGGTAGGAGAAGGACCTTCCTCCTGTGGTGGCTCTTCGGATGCGGGGGACGGCGGCGAGGGCGTGGCTGGTCGATCGAAGCTGGCGTTTGGGAGCGTGGAAGTTGAGGCGGCTGTTGAGGTATCCTGGGCCTTGGTTGTGTAGGGCTTTGTGTGCGTGGGTGAGGAGCCGGAAGGTGATTCTCTTGTTGACCGGGAGCCAGTGCAGGTCTCTCAGGTGTCCGGAGATGTGGCTGCGGCGGGGGATGTCCAGGATGAGTCGTGCTGAGGTGTTCTGGATCCGCTGGAGTCTCTTCTGGAGTTTGGCGGTGGTTCCGGCGTAGAGGGAGTTGCCGTAGTCCAGACGGCTGGTGACGAGGGCCTGGGTGACCGTCTTCCTGGTCTCTGTGGGGATTCATCGGAAGATCTTACGCAGCATGCGCAGGATGTTGAAGCACGATGAGGAGACGGCGTTGACTTGTCTGGTCATGGAGAGGGAGGAGTCCAGGATGAAGCCCAGGTTACGTGCGTGGTCTGTGGGTTTGGGTGCGCTGCCCAGGGCGGGGGGCCACCAGGAGTCGTCCCAGGGGGAGGGTGATGATCCCAGGATGAGGACTTCCGTCTTGTCCGAGTTCAGTTTCAGGCGGCTGTCATCCCTTCGTGCAGGTTGGCTCTGGGGGTGGCGGGGTTGTTGGTGAGGGAGAGGATCAGCTGGGTGTCGTCGGCGTAGGAGATGATGTTGAGGTTGTGCTGGCGTGCGATGGTTGCGAGGGGGCTCATGTAGACGTTGTAGACGTTGAAGAGTGTTGGGCTGAGCGAGGAGCCTTGAGGAACGCCGCAGATGACTTCGGTGGCCTCCGATCTGAACGGGGGGAGGCGGACCTCTCTGTGTCCTTCCGGCGAGGAAGGAGATGATCCACTCCAGTGCCTTCTCCTGGATTCCGACGTTGCTGAGGCGCTGTACTAGGGTACGGTGGCATACAGTGTCGAAGGCCGCGGAGAGGTCCAGGAGGATGAGGGCCGCTGTTTCTCCGTTGTCGAGCAGGGCTCGGATGTCATCTGTAGCTGCGATCAGGGCGGTCTCGGTGCTGTGGTTGGCCCGGAAGCCAGACTGCGAGAGGTCGAGGGATCCGTTCGTCTCGAGGAAGGCGGCCAGTTGCTTGTTGACGGTCTTCTCGATGACTTTTGCCGGAAACGGGAGCAGCGAGATGGGGCGGTAGTTCTTGATGTCGGTAGGGTCGGCTGATGGTTTCTTAAGTAGAGCGCTGAGTTCGGCGTGCTTCCTGCTCTCCGGGAAAGTGGCGGTGTCGAAGGAGGTGTTGATGATGTCCCGCAGGTGGGGTGCGATGACAGCGTCGGCCTTGTTGAAGACTTGGTGAGGGCAGGGGTCTGTCGCGAGATCCGGAGTGGATGGAGTTCATCGTGCGGATGGTGTCTTCGGTGTCCAGGCGCGGAGGGTGGTGGTGGGGGGCGGTGGTTCGGTTGTGGCGTGCGACGGTTGGGTGCTGAAGCTGTTGTGTATGTCCGTGATCTTGTTGTGGAAGTAGGAGGCGAGGGAGTTGCAGAGGTCTTGCGAAGGGGTGATGTCGTTGTTTCCGGCGTTGGGGTTGGAGAGCTCTTTCACGATGTTGAAGAGTTCCTTGCTGTTGTGTGCGTTGTTGTCCAGTCGTTCCTTAAATGCGGTTTTCTTGGTGGCGTGGATCAGTTGGTGGTGTTTTCGGGTGGCGAGCTTGAGGGCAGTCATGTTGTCCGGTGTTGGGTCTCTGCGCCAGGTTTTCTCGAGTGCTCTGCAGTTCTTCTTGGAGCTCTTGAGTTCGTCGTTAAACCATGGGGCTTTCTTGCTGCGGGGTCTGCTCGGTGGGGTCTTCAGAGGGGCGAGGTCGTCTGCGCAGTCGCTGATCCATTTCGTGAGGTTGGTGGCCGCTTGGCTGGGGTTCGTTGTGCTGGTGGGAGGGTTCTTGCTCAGGGAGGTAGCGAGCTGGTCTGCAGTGATCTTGTTCCAGCTTCTGCGTGGAACCTGTTGCTGGTGATGGTGGAACGTGGTCCTTCTGAAGCTGAAGTGGACGCAGCTGTGGTCCGTCCATTGGAGTCCCGTGGCGTGGCTGAAGGCGATGTCCTTGCTGGAAGAGAAGACCGGGTCGAGTGTGTGTCCGGCGTAGTGGGTGGGGGTGGTCACCAGTTGCTTGAGTCCGAGGTTGGCGAGGTTGTCCAGCAGGGTGGTGGTGTTGCGGTCGTTGTTGTTCTCCAGGTGGAAGTTGAGGTCCCCGAGGAGGATGTAGGCGGTGGAGGGGAGGCCGTGTGGGCTGATGAAGTCAGCGATGTCTTCGCTGAATTGTGTGCGTGGCAATATCACGCTTTGCTAACGTGAAGCCCAGCTGCATGAGATGTCGCTTGTATATGTTACCCCCTATTCCCACCATCACGTGCAGCAGGGCTAATCGCTGTGTACGGGGGAGCTCCCACCCCAGAACCTCCGAGAGACAGCAAAATACTCCTCTCCAAAAACGATCAAGGGAAAGGCACTGCCAGACAGTGTGAATGAACGTGCCCTCCTCCCGTCCAAACTGAATACACTCCGGGGAGGCAATCAACCCCGCCCACCACAGTCGATATCAGGTAAAGTAGACCCTGTGCAGGTACTTAAATTGGATAAGACGAAGACGTATCGCTATGGCTTCTCCTCGCGGCGCTGCCAGGGCCTCCCTCCAATCCTCCTCCTACAACTCGCCCACATCTTCTTCCCAGTCCCCCCGAAGCTTCTGAAGCATGGTGGAGCTATGTGTAACGAGTGATTGGTATATCCGCAAGATTTTCTCCGTCTCCAGGTCGCCCATAAACACCTTTGCTTTCAACGGGCTGAAGTCCGGCAGAGACTCCAGCCCTTCCAGGCTAGGGAATAGTGCATAACAAAGTTGCAAATATCGTTAGAATTGTGTCTGTGGCATGAAAAATTTCCTCCGCAGATCTTGGAAAGGCTTGAGTGCTGTGCCCCTCATAACATCTACCAGAGTCGAAACCCCGATATCATCCCATCCCCGGAAGCCCTGCAGGGCAGCCAATTGGGGCAAACGTCCATAGTGCCATAGAGGAGTCTATCGAGTCAGAGTGTTCCACCACCCCATGCGTCGTAGCGCCTGCCTCCAAACCAGAAATATCACACCGTGTGACAGATGCAATGCCCTTCGCAGTGGCGCCGAATAAAGAATTGTGTGGAGCGTATGCGACCCCATCAGCCGCCGCTCCAGCGCATATGCTGGATCTCCCCTGTCACCATAGCACCACTCATTAAGAACCAGTAGGTGCGAGGCTTGGTAGTACGAGAGTAAGTCTTGGGTCGCCAGTCCTCCACAGTAAGAGAATAAAAGCACGTCCGCAGGGCGACGCGCACCTTACCCCCCCTTCCATAGAAACTGCCCAAGCACAGGGTTAACCAACCAGAACCATCTGGGCTGGATCGGGTACGGGTGGTTCTGAAGCTGATAGAACAGCCGAGGAAGCGCCACCATCTTGAATATTGCCGATCTGCCATGTAATGTCAAGGGCATGAGCGACCATGACTTGATATCAGTCCAAATATGCTCCCATACGGAGACCAGGTTCCTCTCGCAGGCAGTGGCCGGTACCTCCGACATAAACCCCCCAAATATTTCAGGCCTCCCGCCGCCAACTGGACCGAGGATGCTCATGTGCCAAACCTCGTCCGATCCCCAAGGGCCCAGAGCGTGGACTTGCAGGGGTTCATATATAGACCCGAGAACTCCCCAAATATCTGTATGATCCGCAGGAGCTGCGGCTCTGTCCTATCCACCGCTGTGAGGAAATAGAGGACATCGTCCGCGTAATGTGCTATCCTGTCGGACAGTGCCCATTCAAATCCCCGGACCTGTGCATCAATACGCACCCACGCCGCCAACTGCTCCATCGCTAGGGCACCCCTGTCGCGTGCCACAACTTATAGTGAAGGGTGAAGACACCGCCCCCACCACTTGCACCGACGCCCTCAGGTCCGTGTAAAGAAGTCGCAGATAGGAGAGGAAGCGTGGGCCCAAATTAAGTCTGTGCAACAATGCAAATAAATATACCCAACTCAGGGAATCGAACGCCCTGTCCGTATCTGCTAAGAGCAACACCGCCGATTCCCCGGCCTGCCAGATAGCCTCCACCGCCACTTGGGCTCGCCGTATGTTGTGCCTGATAGCCCTTTGGGGCATGAACCCAGCCTGGTCAGGGTGGACAAGCGCCGAGATGTGGGGCAAGAGGCGGTTGGCCAGTGCTTTGGCCAGGAGTTTGGCCACCACATTCAAGAGAGAGATGGGGCGGCATTATGCATGTTGTTCCGGGGGCCGCCCAGGCTTGTGAAACACCACCACTTACGCATGTCTCCAGTCCAGGGGGAGCAAACCCTTTTCCCTGACCTCCTCCACCACCGCCCTATAGTATGGGGCCAATTGTAGTTTATAGTGTCGGAAAAATTTCCTCAGGAATCCGTTGGGTCCCAGTGCTTTACCAGTGTTATGTTCACTAAGGGCCTTACCCAGCTCCTTGACCGTCAGAGGCGCTTCCAGCTGATTGCACACTTCATCCGAAACCGTTTTGGGCGGTAGATCACCTATAAATGTATCTACAGTGGACGCAGATAAACATTCGTGGGGGGCATAAAGATCCGCAAAGTATGTAGCAAAGCTCTACCCTATTGCAGTTGGATCCGTAATCTGTGTACCCTTTAGGTCCAAGATGCCTAGGAGGGCCTGGGAGTGGAGGGTGCTCCGTCAAAGTCTGTGAAGCATCCTACCCAACTTGTCCCCCCATTGGCATATCCTGCTACGCGTCGCCAGCCAGCTCCGGCTATCTTCATCCATTAGGAGAGCAGCGCAGGATTGCTGAGCTAAAAGCAATTGGCATACATACTGACCCCCCCCCTGCCTCCTGACTGTGGCGCTCCAGTGCCTCTATGTCTGCCTCCGCCTGAATCAGTTCCTCCTTGCACTTCCTGCGGGCTGCCGCACACCATGTCCACCCCCGCAAAGTGGACTTGCATCGCTCATGAGTGTTCCGTAGTCGTCTTGCTGTAGGTGCCACACTGAGAGGCGCCACCGAAACCGTTGTCGACTCCTACCCAGATGAAGCTCTGGGGACACCGGGGAGTGGTCCGAAAGACCGAGGGGCAGGATCTCCGCTGATGCCACCCTATGAACCGCTGCCCGGGGAACAAAGAGATAATCCAGCCTAGAGAAGAACTCATGAACAGCCGAGAGGTAAGTGTATTCCCGGCTATCGCCATGCATACGCCGCCACACGTCAATCCAGTGAAGGTCTGTCACCAGCAAGCATAGTTTCGTGGGGTGTCCACTCCCAGGGCCCCCCCAGTCCTGTTTCTATCCCTGACCAAGTCCATAACGTCGTTCTTGTCCCCGCCTACCAAGGACAACCCCTCGGGTATGTCGGCCCATAGGGTAAGTAACCGCTCAATGAGTGTCCACTGTAAGGGAGGAGGGGCATAGACGCAGCCCAATACCAAGGGATCCTCCCCAATCTTGCCCCGGATAAACACGTATCGTCTCTGTGCGTCGGTCCACTGTTGTGCATGAGTATAGGGGGCCCTGCGGTGCACCAGAATCGCTATCCCCCTGGAGCCCCTCGTAAATCCAGCATGGAATACCTGCTGAAACCCATAGCCCTGCAAACAAAGGGCTTTCGTGCCCATGAGGTGGGTCTCCTGTAGCATTAGGACATCCGCCCTGGCCCTCTTTGCCTGGTGCAGTATAGCCCCATCTTTGATTTTGTCCAAAGCCCCGCGTACATTCCAGCTTATGATGCGGAGAGCACCTGGGCTCACCTTACCACGATTGGGCACGCTAGCCTTAAGGGGGTAGATCGTCTAGTGCAGCAGACCATATGTCGTGGCATTATGTGATGGTAGTACCTCGGTCTCCTAGCGGAAGTGTGGCTCGCAACCTTACAAACCCCCCCCTCAACAAACCCCCCACCCCATACCTCGAAAACGCTGTAGTATCTGTGGCGGTAGGGCTAGTTCCAGATCCCCAACAGGGGGACGAGGACCGCTGCCACCAATGGATCCCCAACTTACAGCCCATGTCTACCGGGCTTGCCCCCAACCAGCGCTCATCTGGCAGAGACCCAGCCCATGTTGCCTTCCTCCTAAGCATAACCAGCACAGCAATTACGAGATCATTAGCTCCGCAACCCCCCAGAGAGGAGGCCCCGCAGGATAGAGAGAGCCGCCGGGACCGTGATCGTCTGTTGCTCCTGTTGTTGGCCCCGAGGACCCGTTCGGGCCGTCCCGCTCCCTGCGGAGTCCGACTCCAGCCCAGGCGGTGTGTGTGCCCTCACCCTCACAGTTTTGTCTGTCAACTTGAAGACCTCCTCCGGAGTGTCAAAGAAATGCGTGCGTGAGCAGTACACCACTCGCAGATGGGCCACAAACAGGAAGGCCTACGGGAGGTTAAGGTCTCTCAGGCGGGCCTTCGCGGCCATGAACGACTGCCGCTGCTGTTGTACTTGACTTGTGTAGTCCGGGAAGATTAGTATGCGCGCATTTTGGTATAGCAATGTTTCTTTGGCTCTGGCCCGTTTCAGGATGGCATTGCGGTCCAGATAATTTAGGAGCTTCGCCCCAGGTGGAGACTTCTGCAAGAGTGCTCTATGAGCCCGCTCCACAACAAAGCACCGGGACAGGGCCTCAGGAGGAAGCCAGCTTTCCAGCCAATACGTGAGAAAGCGTTCCATGTAGCCCTCTTCACAGCCCTACGGAAAGCCGACAAAGCGAAGGTTACTGCGCCGTGCCATCCCTTTTGCATCCTCGACCCGAAACACCAGGTTCTTCTGCACTGTCTCCATGGTGGCCATCTCTGCTTCAGGAATGCGACGTCGTCTTCTACTCCCGAAACACGGGTCTCAGCTTCGGTGATGCGGAACACTGCATTGCGCAGGTCCTGCTGCAGAAGCATAACATCGGACCCCACGTCTCCAATCTTGGCATCTACCATATCTCTAGACTGAGTGATGGCCGCCATGAGCGCTGCGTTGTCAGGCACGGCTTCCGACTGGCCCCCCTGCCGCCCTTGCCGCCACTCTCGGGCCCGTGAATTTATCTATGGGCCCATGTTTAGTCGATCCACTACCACCCTTATCCCTTGTCATTATTGCCCTCCGAGGTCCTCCCACAGGTTTAGGACGAGCCGGGCCAGATGCAGAGTCAGTGATCCCTGCGGGTCAGTCTACAAGCGGTCCGATCAGCCGCCCGTCCGATCACACCTCAAAGCCACAGGCGGGGTATCTCCACCGCAGGACCGATCAGCCTCCACTATGTGCGTCTTTGGGGAGGTGTCCCTGGGTGTCTACCCTTCTCCTTCGCAGGGTAGGGCAAGAAGAGCTGTCTCCAAGTCTATTGGACCGTCCACCTCGCGGCCCGGCAGCGCAGCCGATTCCCCTACCACAGCTCTGGGAATGGGGGAGTGTGCGCCCCAGCAAGTCGTCCAAGCACCCCCAATGCATGCCTCAACAGCTATGGGATGCGAATGCAGAGCGCAGCACCGGCCTACCAATGCGCACCGTCACCTCTGTGGCCCGGCCAATCGCCGCGGCCGACTTCTGAACGTGTCTCTGGCCCCACCGAGCCGCGGAGCAGCAGTTCGTCGCCCAGCCTCCAATGCCACCAGTGGAGTTCGAGCTGTCCCTTGTAATGACGTAGAGTCAGCATTCTAGTGTTCCAGCATGTTATCACACACTGAACACCCACCCACCACAGGCGTCATCAGTCAGATGACCCTGCAAATAAAAGGGGCTGAGCGCACGTGCTCATGGGCAGTTTAACAACCCCACTACTGTGTCCTGTGTCCATCAATTTATCCAGCATGCGGGCCTAGCGCCCCCGCATCATTACATCCCTCACTTCTACTTGTTGGCAAGTGTACGGGTGGCCGCTGACAATAATGCCCTCCGGGAGGGGGGGAGAGTGGGGAAAAGGGGTGAGTGATCGATCAAATGGCGGCGCCAGTAGCCCTGTCCCCTGCCTCAGCTCCGTGCAGGGGAGGATGCCGCCATGCAGTGCAGCCCGAGTGTCTGCCGGCCTCTCCTGCCACGTGACACCCAAAGCCAGGTATAATCTGGGCCAGAGTCCGGACGGCCACCAGTAAAGATGGAAGGTAAAATCCAGAAGATGGTCGTTCACGTAGCTTCACGTATCTTCGCCCCGCGGCCCGACAGTGTCGCCGATCCCCGGCCTCAGCTCCTCGCAGGGGAGGAAGCCGCTTCACCAAGCGTCTACTGATCTCCCCCGACGCGGAGACACTCACAGCCAGGCAGCCTGCGGCTCAAGTCCTGATCGCGGCTCCTGCCGCCCCCGTCTCCGGTCACCCACGCAGTACGGGCTGACTTCCGCGCTCCTTTAGGCGATCTCTCACAAGCTGCTCAGCCGAGCCAGGGGAACCGTCCACCAGTCATGGTCTCTGCCACCCGATGTCCCAAAATTGCTTCGGGTCCGCCACTACCAGTGGGCAGGTCCAGGATGTGAATGCCCCTCGGAGTGCCGTTTACTACAATCCCTGGCTCCTCCGTCGGCCCTACGCCCCTCTCCACTCAGGCACGATCGCACCAGCTCCAGTCACACCCGGCACTACAAAATCACACCGGGTGGCTCCGTAGGTGTGTCGGAGCTACAGCGTCTCCTCACGGATCCCCCAGGGGTCAGAAAATTCAGGATAAGTGCAGGATTTTATGCGGGCTGGATGGAGTTCGGCTAGCACACGTCCGCCATGCTGGCTTGCATAGCCAAGCCTCTTCAAACTTGTTTTTATTGGTAACATTTCATCATATTTACACCATAAACATTTGTCATATAAATGTTACATTATGTCAATCATTCTTTCGTGTAGAATTCATGCTGTTTCTAAGTAACTTTTCATAATAGTGGAACCTACCCAAACCCACTAAAACTGATGGTAGCTATTCTTAACACTTAAATTAAAAAAAACTGCGTTTCATTCAGGTACTACTTACAATATATACTGGGAGCCTGTGGTCATGGCCAACTTCTGCTTGGAACCTTCTTTTCTCCAAGAAAGGCCCCTAGTCACCCTATGCAGCACTTTAAACATTTACTCTTTCACTAAAATAGGACATCTTAACTTCCTCCTTACTGGCCCCCATATCTGTCGTCCATTCCTCACCCATTGTTGTCTCCTCTGTTGATAAATCCCCTTTATCCTTCTTCCTTGCCCTTACTCAGTCTTGTTCAAGCTTCTTTTTTCTAGGAACTTTTCCCATGATTCCTACCATGCCCTTTGCAACCACTCAAATTCCCCTGACAGTCCATTTCTATCCTTCTTCTCAGATGGCTGTCTCTCGCTCTCCTCACACTCTTCAGTCTCCCTGTCCCTCCCATCTCTCGCTCTCCTCTCACTCGTCTGTCTCCCTGTCCCCTCTTCACCCCAGAAATCCCTCCCCAACTGCCCTAAAAGATCCTTGAGGTCACAATCAGCTCAATTGCTGACAGCTCCCTTTACCAGATGAAAGAAATGGGGCAGCTCGATCTGCTCTGTTTTGGCAGCCAAACCCAGCAATGAGCTCCCATAGCCCCTCAGATGTATTTCTGACAAAACGCTCTTCTGCAAACAATTGAAAACCTACATGTTTAAAGACTATGGTGTTACATTCCTCCGCCGGCTCTATGCCTAGCGCTGGAACACTCTAGCAGTAGCTGTGCGCTACACAAATCCCATCATTCATTCATTCATAGCTTCTGTTCTAACCACAATTATAAGAGGTGACACATAGACCAGTGAACTGTTGCCTGTGTAGTGAAAGACTCTGTTTTATTTTTGACAAGAGGGTTGAAACGCCAACATATGAAGTATGGTCGATTAAAGTGTTGAGCAACAGCTGTGCCTCTGCTTTTATGAACGTCAGTGTGTACCCCATTGTGTTCAATACCAAGCACTGCAGTATCTCATAAAACAGATTTAGAAAATGTTGTCATAGTTTTTGGCGTAAATATTTCTACTGATATATAAATTGCCGGAGGCAATAAATAACATGCCTTAATTCTTTAGGAGAGATTACGCTAACTGCAGTGCTTGCTTTCATTTACTGATATGCATTGACAGTATCAAACATGTTGGTGAAAACCTCCCAAAAATATCTCCATGTATCTATTTTTCTTTGCATAGTATATGTAGGTTCCTTTGTACAGGGCCATCACAAATGGGAAGGCAGCAGCAGATATTTGGCCTGGGTCTTGAGTTCTCTATGCAACAGGTATTTAAAGAATAAGATGTAGGTTTAATTTGGTTAGTTGTGATGGAGCTAATGTAGCATCTCTGCAGGGTTGTGCCTTATAGAGTTTTTCCCTTTCCTCAGCACACATGTTTTCTTAATTATGAGCTAGAAGAAGGTGCCAAGTAGGCTTGAAAGTGTTAACATGTAAATATGTATTAACAAATTTAGTCCCCGAAGTTTCAAATACTAACTCTGTGGCTGTCCACAAGTCACAAATGCGAAACATAAAGGTCTGTCATTGGTTAAAAGCGTTTTCTGCCTTTTTTCCTGCTCATCCTCTCTCTATCATAAGGCCCCCTCAGCCATGCTGACCAACTTCTGCAGGTGTATGATGAGCGTCTCTGACTGGATGAAAGACAACTGCCTACAGCTCTACAAAGACAAAACAGAAGTACTGATCTTCAGGAATAACACCTCCCCGTGGAACGACTCCTGGTGGCTTCCCAAGCTAAGACCCCCACCCAGACCAACCAGGCCCACAACCTCTGCATCAACTTGGACAGTAAGCAAACCATGAAAAGACAAATCAATGCAGTCTCGCCGGCTTCCTCAACCTTCGCATGCTCTGTAAGATCTTTAAGTGGCTCCCCACCAGACAAACCGTCACCCAAGCCGTTGTCATCAGCCAACTAGACTATGGCAACACACTTTGTAGGAATCACATTCTCAAGAGACTGACGAACATACATACTTCAGTAGCTCAACTCATCCTAGACCTCTCAAGGCACACCCACATCACCCCATACCTCAAGAAGGAAGCTCTACTGGTCCTCCATTAAGAAGAGATGTCAGTTTAAGTTGTTGATCCACACCTTCAAGGCCCTACACAACTAAGGTCTAGCCTACATCAACCACCGACTGAACTTTCACCATCCTCCAGACACCTGGGCTTCACCTTCCTCTTCTTTGCTCAAACACCCGCAGCATCAACAGTGGAGGACACTCCTTGTCCTACTTCGCCGCGAAGTCCTGGAACGACCTCCCACTTCACCTCCAGACCTCACCCTCGCTCCCGGAATTCATGAAAGAACTCAATACCTGTCTGTTCAACTGAACCCTCACAATCAGCAGTGCTCTCGGTGCCTGAAAACCCCCAAGGGTGAATAGCTGCACTTTACAAATCATGATTGATTGACCATTTTAGATCTCCTGACAAAAAAGCGAGGTTACTGATTGGACTGCACCAAATGGCTGGCTGCAAAGTAAAATTACTCTAATAGCCACGATATAAGGCACAGAACTTGATTCCCATGTCCCAAAGTAAAAACAAAAGGCCATTTAATGGGACAGAATGAGCATACCCTGACCCCATGCTTTGGAGGGGAACCCTCAATGAGCTACAACAAATAATAAAAAAATAAAAATAAAATGGGTCCATGTACAATAGTCCACTTGCTATTTTCCGTGGCCATGGATTGGATGCACATAAAATTACACCAGCAGATTGCAGGTGTGACGACTAGGTCACAGACCCCATACACCCAAAATGCAGTCTGCAACTGTGACAACTAGACTGTGGACTACCAGTAAATTATGGGCATGTCAATTCTGCAGCCTCAGAAAATAGTCCGTAGATTAGCAACACTGTTGTGGGCCACATAAGATGTAAATACTTACCTTTATATTCACAGAAATGGCCTCCTAAGTGTGCCCTACGATCACACTCAAATTCTTTAGGGGTTGATCATACTCAACCCAACTCAACTTGTTTTAAGTTAGTGTTACCTCTCACGAGACCACAGACCCAGTACACCTAGCAACGAGAACTATAATTACTTACATTTACATTTTTAAAACAATTTGGAGATTCTGCTGTTGTTAACCCTGGTAATCTTCCAACAGGACAAAAAGTGTACTTCCACCTTTCTGAAGCAAGATGCCTGAACACTTTTCAACCCAAAAAGGTTGCAGATAAGACCCAGCCAAGGGTAGCAAGACTGATCACATCAGCTGTTGATACTGATGAAGAGGTGGCCTGCACCAGAGAGGCTGTAAATCCAAGGAGAAGTCATCCACATACTCCATCGTATTTGAGTTCTTTACTCATCCCCTGGTCAAAAGAAACTCACTAGCTGGACACTAAACTGTCAGAAGGTTGTCCTCATTTGGGAGAACAACTATTTGAAGACACCAAAGATTTAGGCGAGATTTTGCTGGAATCCTGACTGCCTGTCTTTACCCGATTATCCAAAGGCTGGTAGATCCCTACCAATCCGGCTTTATCCCCACAAGACAAAGCGGGGACAATACTAAAAGGCTGCTGCATCTACTTGATATCATTCGGCGATCCTGGAAAGAGACGCTTTTTCTCTCCATCGATGTGGGGAATGCGTTTGACTGCATCCATTGGCCCCACATAATTGGAACTCTCCGCCACTTTGGTTTCGGGGACACATTCATCAAATGTATCTGCTGTATCATAAGCATCCCAGAGCCTCCGTCCGGGTCAATGGAATGTCATCCACTATGTTCTTGAAAGCGCGTAGTACTCGTAAGGGGTGCCCTCTCTCCCCGCTCCTTTTTGTGCTCTACATGGAGCTGATGGCTCAGCAAATTAGAGACAGCGTGCAGATCTCCAGCATCCATTTTGGCTCTGACACTCATACCATAAGCTTGTATGCTGATGATGTCATTCTCTCTCTAGTGGACCCTATGGCGTCCTTGCCATCTCTACTAGACACGCTGCTGCTATTTAAAGAGGTATTGCGGTTCAAAGTCACCTTACAAAATCTCAGGTCCTAAACCGCTCTTGCCCTCTTGGACCAGATGACTAAGGGCCAGATGTAGGAAGCCTAATACCGGTCGGTAACAGCCGAAATTACAGAATTTCGGCCGTTACCAACTGGTATTAGGCTTTTCAGATGTAGGGGCCTGATTTAAGGATTCAGTAATTTACCGAATCGGTAATTTAAGGAATCAGTAAATTACCGAATTCTTAAATACCGATTCGGTAAATTACCGAATCCTTAATGTAGAAAGCACTCAAGTGAGTGCTTTTCACATTTAAGGATTCGTTATTTACCACCAACTACAAGTTGGTGGTAAATAACGAAAACCGTTAAAAAAGCAATTTTGTGCTTTTTTAACAGTGGCATGTGGCAGACATACATGTGACACCCTGCCACCCTTGTAAATGGTCCCCCTATTACCGATCCGGTAAATACCGAATCGGTATTTACCAATTCGGTATTTACCGAGGACCATAGGAATGAATGGGAATTACCGATTCGGTAAATACCGAATCGGTAAATACCGATTCGGTATTTACCGAATCGGTAATACCGAATATTACTGATTCGGTAAAATGTACTGAATCTTTACCTACATCCCATTTACCGATTCTAAAATACCGAATCGGTAACATTTGGTATTTTAGAATCGGTAAATGGGAATTACGTACATCTGGCCCTTAGTCGCTGCTCTCGTGGAGCTGTCTGCAGTTGTCCTGGTCGGGCTGCATAGCCATAGTTAAAATGACTGTACTACTGCGTATTATCTACATCTTCCAGACCTTGCCGCTGACTCCTTCACCCGTGGTGTTTCTCTCCTTGAAAGTTGCTAACAATAAATTCATCTAGGGTGGGATAGGACAGAGACTCCATTATAAACAACTCTCACTGCCCAATGTTGAGGGAGGCTTAGGGTTCCCCCTGATCACTCGATATTATCAAGACATGCAACTTCGCTATCTCGTAGAGTGCAATAGACCTCTCTCAGAAAAGCACTGGCCCTTTATGGATCAGAAGGTCGCAGGCGTGAATATTTGACGGGAGGCGTGGCTGCCTTGTAAACATAGAGCCTGGGGGTTGTACTCCTCATCAGTGAGGACTACGACTATGAAGGTCTGTGACTGCATTGCCCTCAGGTGGGGCCTGATGACGTGCCTCACCCCGATGTTGCTGACTGTGGAAAACCCTGACTTCCCGCCTGGTAGCGGCTCGGAAGTATTCAGCCTCTGGCGTGACCATGGGTGCAAACGATTGGGCTCCCTTTTTGACTCCTCTGGGATTATCCCCTTCAACAGGACTACTCTCTCTTTGCCTCAGATGTGTTTCTTTAATTGAAAATGCAGCACTGGGTGCTCTCTCCAGGGCATCCCGCCCACTTAATGTCTTCAAGAAGTGGCTGGTCTGTAAGGAGGGCGATAAGCACCTTATCTCTTGAGTCTATGCTCTGCTTTCTGACAGCGACTCTGCGTGTAAAACCAAAGGCATGTTGCACTGGGAGGAGGAACTGGTGCGCTCTTTCTCCTCAAAAGAATGGAATGATATCTATTCTAGAATACACCACACACCACATAGCATGGCGGGTACAGAGGAGGCCTACAAAATAGTCTACTACTGGTATCTCACACCAACATGTATACACAGATGGAACAAGGGGCACTCAGTGAAATGTTGAGGCTGCGGGCAGAGGGGTTCTCTTTTGCATCTCTTGTGGCATTGCCCCAAACTGTCCAGATTCTGGGAGCAGGTCCTGGATGACAACGACTTAGCATTTGACACCACACCACGTTCCAGCGCTTTCCCGCTTACACTTTGCTGGGGCTACTGAACCTCTGACCTTCCCGTGGCACTCGCTACGGGGTCGCCAGATGGCTTTAGCATTAAATGCTACACACCAAGCGATCCTCCCGCGTTTGGGCTCTGTATAAGCGTCCCAAACCACACAATATTCTTTGGTATTCCTTGGCCATGGAGAGACGTGAAAAGAAGTCACGACTGCCAGGTAAGTGTTAACTTCTTCATTTTATTCCAGCAAGACACAGAGCAACGACGAATAACCTCCTTCTGTGTTCTCCCTACCCGTTGCAATACCAACCCTTCCAGAACCTCGACATGTGGACGTTCCAGTGTGAACATCATGAATAGAACCTAGCACATCTTTCTCGTATACAAATGGAAAACTAAAAAAAAATACATCTTTCTCCTATACAAATGAAAAACTAAAAAAATACTAGAAGCAATGAATACAAGAATTAATTACCAATGACTTTTCATGAACATAAATAAATGAGATAGTAACATAACATGTCGTAACTTATTAATACATTACATAGTCTTGAAATTTGCTAGGTAATTTAGTTGACCTGGAAGAGTGCTTACGCATGTGAATATTGTGACCTGTGGTAGTATGGTTAGTACAAGTTGTAGATTGATTGGAATCATGACGATCATAAGTGGCTTGATTGGTACAAGATGAGAATTGTGGTGATTATAAACAGAAATCTTACTTTTATTCCACCACCTTCCATCTTTCAATTTCACAGCACTTTGATTGGTTCTCACTACAAGCTGAGGATGAGAAAACTTTGACGAACCCTTAAGCAAAATTCTAGAACACTTAAATATCCTACTTTCACATTGAGTTGTCTTGTGCAAGGCTGAACATACTTCTTTTGAGCTTCTGCTCTCCATTTATTATTTTCTTCTAATTTGGTTGTTGGTACACTGAATGCACCCATCCATCCTCTTATCATTTTTGTAGAAGGAACCTGACCTCTGAGTAA
The DNA here is from genome assembly GCF_964261635.1 of Lissotriton helveticus. NCBI lineage: Eukaryota > Metazoa > Chordata > Amphibia > Caudata > Salamandridae > Lissotriton > Lissotriton helveticus. Next base: position 1,577,124,110 of record NC_136068.1, on the reverse strand, counting down.
AGCGAAAAGAGAAACAACTGTGTCAGAGTTAGGAGTAGTGCGCACAGCTCATAATACATTTTTAAGTTCCTTTTTACAATTAAGATTACTAGCTTTGCATAGTTGTATGTTCTCTTTGATCACTCTATTAAACCTCTCCACAAGGCCATTACTCCTAGGGTGATAGATGTTTTAGTATGCTTTATGTCTATGAATTTTAAAAATCCCTCAAATTCTGATGAAGTGAATTGGCAACCATTATCAGATATAATTTCATCGGGAATGCCATCTCTTGCAAAAAGAAATTCTAAAAATTCTATGATACTTGAAGTTGTGGGATCCTTTACAAGTTTTAGCTCTGGCCAACAACTGTATTAAGCCATAATAACAATTCCATATTCTGAAACACCATGATTTGATAACTTCAAAGGACCAACGATATCAATAGGCAGTTTAGACAATGGTTTCGGAGGAACCTCCACAGCTTGAATAGGGCTGGGAACAGTCACCTGAGTTTTGTCACTAATGGCACACTGCAAACAATCTCTCACAAAATGTTCGACATGCTTATCAAGACTAGGCAACCAGAACTGTTCCTTAACCCTCCGCTTCATGGCACGTATGCCTATATGCCCCTCATGAGCTAGAGTTGGAACTACAAGGTTAGTTGAACGAAATAAAAAGTCATCAATTATTGATAACTCATCAAAAACATGTTTAAATTTACCAATGGAATCATCAAAAGAAGATTGACTGCTCCATCCTGTGTGAATCATCTCCATCACGTTTTTGATGCTCTCATCACAGGAATACGCATCTCTCCACTCACCTTCCAAAATGACACCACAAGACTCAGAAATGGCAAAACAAAATACATCTCCTTCATCAACATCTTCAATGACATTAGAATCATTATCACTTGGCAATCTAGATAGACAATCTGCCACAATGTTCTTTTTTCCTGGAACATACTCACCATCAAAATTATGTTATGTTCTAATAATCTATACTGCCATTTAGCAATGCGGGGTGTTGCCTTTTCTCCACCTTTAGTTGTGAAAAGTTGTACTAGAAGTTTGTGATCAACTCTCACAGTGAATTTGGAGCCCCATAAGTAGTGTTTGAAGTGAACAATGCCCCACCAACACGCTAAGGCTTAGCGATCTATTACAGAGTATGTTGCCTCTGCCCCTTTTAGACTTCTTGAAGCAAAGGCTACTACATCATCTCTTCTATTCCTACGTTGCATAAGTACTCTGCCAAGGCACTTCTGACAGACATCTGTAGTAATTATACTATTATCATTGATGTCAAAAAGTTTAAGGGGAATGGCATGTGCAATCTCATACTTAGTTGTTTTAAATTCTTTTTTGCATTCCTTACACCATTTAAAAATAAACATTTTCTTCAGGAGATTTCTCATGTGGAAAGTTTTTGATGAACAGTTAGGAATGAATCTGGCATAGAATTCGATTAGCCCCATGAAGGATCTCAATTGATCTTTGTCACTTGGAGTATAGAAGTCTCCTATAGCCTTAATTAAACTAGCTTTTGGCTCAACCCCTTTTTCAGACAATTTGTACCCCAAGTAATCTACAGAGGATACATTCATTTTACATTTTTCCACACTTAGTGTAACACCCCTTTCTTTCAAAATATTAAAGACTTTACATAAAGTCTCATCATGCTGACTTTGATCTGAACAATAGACTAAAACATCATCTTGAAACGCCATCACCCCAGGGATGTCCTTAAACATAATTTCAACAATCCTCTGAAAAACTTCTGAAGCAGATGCAAGTCCAAATGGCATGCGTTTAAATTGAAATAATCCTTCTGGGGTGATGAAAGCCGTATAGTGTCGTGAATCAGGATGTAAGTCAACCTGATGATAGGCCGATGTCATGTCAATCAGACTGAACCTCTTACCATTCTTAAGGGTGCTGGTCATCTCGGTTATGTTTGATAATGGATGCTGATCTATCCAGATATTGCAATTTAGCTTGTGAAGATCAACACACATACGAAGAGAACCATTGGCTTTGCGCGCCAGAACCATAATTAATAGGTTTGACAGAGGTATGTCTTAAAATATGACCTTGAGATTTAAACAAATCCTCCCATATTTTATCAGATATAAGAGTGAATGGGGAGCCAGAATCAGCTAGTACTTTGATGTTCCTTCCATTCAAAGTTAACATACACATTGGACTCTGATTCTACTATAGCGATGACATCAGTATTCTGAGAAACAGACAACATGCTAATTTCGTCCTCCTCACTTGAAGATGATACATCTGAAGATTGTTCTATATTCATGAATTTTTTCGTAGATGATGTACATGATTTGCCAAATGACGAAGATTTAGTATTCGATCTACAGGTACTTGCGAAATGAGCTTTCTTTTGGCACTTACTACACGTTTTATTGAGGGCTGGACAAAATTTAGCATTTCCAAGGTGGGAACTACTTCCTCAACGATAACATTCCCAACGTTTGTTGGATCTTTGAATTACTATCAGTGTTGGCATGTCCATCTCTTTTTTTTTTCCTTTGTGTTTATCTTTTAAAGAAAAATTGGATTTGCTTTTAATGGCAGAAACACTTTGTGCTTGACTATCAGAACTAGAAATAAACATTTGTTCCAAATGAGAAGAAGTGCTTTAATTCTTACAGCAATCTCCAACGCTTTTTGTAGGGATAAGTTTGGCTTGTTTAAAAGAGCTTCCTGGACTTTTTTGCTATTAGTTTTTTCCACTAATTGATCCCTTATCATTTCTTCCACAAAAGTTCTACAATCGCAGGATTCTGCCAATATACGTAATGCACCAACATAAGTAGTGGCTGACCGACCGGAAAGCTGTGCTCTTTTTATAAATGTATGCCTTTCTAATGTAATGTTCTTACAGGCTTTGAATCTATTGTCCAGAGATTTGATTGCTGTGGCTTACACATCTTCACCTTCACTATCACCTTCACCTTCACCTAATAGAACTACTACTTTTGTGGTGTGTTTAAGGATGGTGCGACCCTCAGATCCGAGACAGTATCTCAAAATAGCAAATTTCTTTTTATGTTTCAAAGAGTCGCCATCTATAGCATCCAAATATGTCTCAAAGCTTTCTTTCCACTTCTCCTAATCTAACTCAGGAGAAGATGGATTTGGGGAAAATGCTAGAGGAGCTGTTAAGGATTGTTGCATGTTGACAAAGAAAACTTTTGTAAAATAATAGGCAAAGATTTTAATCCAATTGATAATCCAACTGACTGATATTTTACAGTAATCGATGTAATTTATTAGACACACAGAAATTGTATATAGCGTGCGTATAGCGGAAGCAAATGTTAAAATTGTAGATATGACTTTCAAAACAGTTTAACCATGCACATTGTTGTCAATATAAAGATACTAGCGTGCGCGTCGCTGATGTAATTCGTAACAATTATGGGCTTGGAAATAGTTTCAATTACATTAGCGTGCGCATCGATGTGAAAAGCTTGTAACATAAACCAGACGCACTTTAAGTATGCCGAGTTAGCGTGTGCGTCGCTGGCAACAGCTTGCCGTGCTCGTTACTAGGCAACTGCTCGACGCACTGAATATTTAATCCGAAGTTGCTCGTAAAAAATGGAGGCACGTTGAAGCTCTGCGTCTGGACATGTTACGTCAGGCGCTGCACGTAGATGAAGCTGAGATGAGCGAGCACGTCACGAGCTGGGTGCGCGAGACACTCACAAGCCCCGAAGTAAACTGACACGTACCTTGCTCAAAGTCTCACCAGATCCACAAATCTTTGTGATTCTTCAGAGTACCTGTACCGCAATGGTGTACAGACAGATACAAACTGTTCGGATTAGGTGGTTTCTGTTCCCTTGGCTGATCCGCAGACAGAACTTCGGTGAATCTGCTACGCGGACCAGAGCTCCAGGAAACTGCACACATGGAAGTCTTGCTGGAACCTCGTCGCCAATGAAAAGAAGTCACGACTGCCAGGTAAGTGTTAACTTCTTCATTTTATTCCAGCAAGACACAGAGCAACGACGAATAACCTCCTTCTGTGTTCTACCCAACCCTTCCAGAACCTTGACGTGTGGATGTTCCAGTGCGAACATCATGAATAGAATCTAACAAGACGATCCCTCGCTGTAGAGAACAGAGTAGCCGCCTATCTTGATCTCTGGGCCCCCTTCATCCAAATTCTCTTTGCATAATTTAGGGAAGTGACCTGCCCCAAATATCTGCAGATCTTGCGCTTGCTCCCCCCACGAGAGCCAGAGGTGGCATAAGCTCTCCCTACAGTGGGGGACGCCTACCAGGGGCCCCTGTGGGGCGTAACTCAGTAGGGCAAACAGTGAATATTTGATACTGGTGCGGAGGAGAGGGGGAAGGGGCGGGTTTATGTTTCTTGTTTTGTCTATTTGTTTACTGATAACTGGTCTCTGCAACACTGCCTGGCCTCCGGGTTGTAGGCAGAAAACCTGTGTTATGTACATGGTGGACCTCAATAAACAGAACTGTTCCACAAAGATTTAAGCGTATGAATGAGTACATGACTTGCCAGGATTAGAACAGAGCAGAGACTGAAGATAGTGGCACTCTGCTAAGCATGCCCAAGGAGTTGTTGACTGTCAGGAGGAGGAGAGGAGCCTGCACCAGAGGGCTTTCTCTCTACACTGTGTGGAGTGCAAAGTCTACGTCTGGAGTGGTTAGCATAACAAGACCGGAGAGAAGGAAACAGAAGAGCATATTCCAAAGTTCCATGAGTAGAAAGTAGCCACTTGGCACTATAGTTGACAAAATAAGTTTAAAACACAAAAAACACTTTTAAAAAAACCTCAAAAGCTTTACCCCAGTTCTTTAAAAAAAACTGTTGATCTGAGAACCACTGCCAAAAAACTAAATAGTAAGTAGTCTCTTTTAAGTCTGCAGCGAGTTGGAAGCTACTCTCCACTGTACATGGACTAAGGCCTTGCAAAGACAGGATTGGGTTTCAGGCATGGTTGCATGTCAACTCCCTTTTCGCATTGCCAAGGGCAATTTGCCAGTTATGATATGCAACACACAAAGCACATTACCATAGCTCATGTTGCCCGCTATTCACAAATCATTAATTTGCAAATGGCACTAAAAAACTGTATGGCAAGAGTAAAACATGGCGGCCACGGTCTCTGTTGCATACCATAACTGGTGAATTTCAGGTTTTTTTCGTGTTAACGTCAGAACCATAATTCAGTTTCTGCATTTTTTGGGGGGAAGAATACAAATGTGAGTGAGTGTGGTTCTGAATGTACCAAAACATATGTGTACAATTATCTGTGTGTATAGCTATGTGTGTGAATCTATGTGTCTGGGTGTATGTAAATGTGTGCACACATCTGTCTGTGTGCATGTGTAGATATGCAAATCTATTCCTACATTTCTACTGCCCATATGACAATGTGACAGCGCGTATGCGCTTCCAAAATCATTTCCCTCATTGGCTTCCTCCCAGAACTAACTGCTGCAGAGAGTTTAATGAGTGGATTGAAACATGTAATTAAATCCTCCTGATGCTCACAGTCTGTTCATATACTTAAGGGGAGATTAGTGGTGCGCAGTGTTGACTGCACAGTCATTAGCAGACGAGTTCAGTAAAGGGCCTAGTTTAACCCGCCTTAGTTTATTGTCTGCAGATTAAGGCTCATAATATTCTCAACAACTTCTTAATTTGCGCCTGTCTCTGTTCGCTTGGCTATTTATCCAGGAACGCCTTCCCCATAAAGCCATAGCTAACTTCCACTCAAACAGTTCTTACTCAGATATGCAGTGTCCCATCCTCTGTTACCCGTCCAATCATGGCTATCCACTTCTGCCAACGATGCACATTCATACAGCCCTGCCTGTCTATCGGAGTGAACGTGTGCTTTCAAATGTCCATAATGCCTCATTTTCTCTCTCGTTCCTTTCAAACCAAACTCTTTTCTCCTCTACCTTTTAACTTGGAGACTCTCAGCCACTTCAGAGTGGACTTCACACCAAGCGTGTGTAGCGCTGGCTGTTATATGTCAGGATATTGACTCCAAAAATGTAAATGATACATTTATTGGGTCCTCCCTAAAACTCGGCTGTGTGAGTATATAGGTCTATGTTGACTTTAGCCCGGGCGATATTTTATAATTTGTATTCTGTTTTTTTATGGTATTTCTATGAATACACTTTTGGTTTATTGCTAAGAATTGTACTTTTATGCTTGTTTTGCGCTGTGCGAAGCTTTTATGAATGGTTAATGCCTCCAAATAAAGTGTATTGATTGATTGACTCCAAAAATATACTACAGCCAGAATGTCATCTACCACATTCAGTGAAAAAATATTGTTAAAAACCGAGAGGCTTATTTACAAAGCCTTGCGCACCCGGTACGTCACTTTTCCCGACGCACCAGCAGCGCAAGAGGCTTGTAAATCAATCAATCAATCAATCATAGCATTTGTATAGCGCGCTACTCACCTGGAAGGGTCTCAAGGCGCTTTGGGGAGGGGTTCGCTACTGCTTGAACAGCCAGGTCTTGAGTTGTTTCCTGAAGGCTAGATGGTCCTGTGTCAGCCGGAGGTGGGTGGGGAGGGAGTTCCATGTCTTGGCTGCCAGGTAGGAGAAGGATCTTCCTCCGGCGGTGGCTCTTCGGATGCGTGGTACGGCGGCGAGGGCGAGGCTTGTGGAGCGTAGCTGGCGGTTGGGCGTGTAGAAGGTCAGGCGGTCGTTGAGGTACTTGGGGCCCAGGTCGTGGAGAGAGATTTGTGTGCGTGGGTAAGGAGCCTGAACGTGATCCTTTTGCTGACGGGGAGCCAGTGCAGGTCCCTCAGGTGGCCGGAGATGTGGCTGCGTCGGGGGATGTCCAGGATGAGTCGGGCGGAGGCGTTCTGTATGCGCTGGAGTCTTTTCTGTAGTTTGGCTGTGGTTCCCGCGTAGAGGGTGTTCCCGTAGTCCAGTCGGCTGGTGATGAGTGCCTGGGTGACCGTCTTCTTGGTTTCGGTCGGGATCCATCGGAAGATCTTTCGGAGCATACGCAGGGTGTTGAAGCACGATGAGGAGACGGCGTTGACTTGTCTGGTCATCGAGAGGGAAGAGTCCAGGATGAAGCCCAGGTTGCGTGCGTGGTCGGTTGGCTTGGGTGCGGTGCCCAGGGCAGGGGGCCACCAGGAGTCGTCCCAGGCGGAGGGCGATGGTCCCAGGATGAGGACTTCCGTCTTGTCTGAGTTCAGTTTCAGGCGGCTGTTCTTCATCCACTCGGCGACGTCTTTCATCCCTTCGTGCAGGCTCGTTCTGGCGGTGGCGGGGTCTCTGGTGAGGGAGAGGATCAGTTGGGTGTCATCGGCGTAGGAGATGATGTTGAGGTTGTGCTGGTGTGCGATGGTTGCAAGAGGTCTCATGTAGACGTTGAAGAGGGTGGGGCTGAGGGATTATCCTTGCGGTACGCCGCAGATGACTTCGGTGGCCTCGGATCGGAACGGTGGGAGGCGGACTCTCTGTGTTCTTCCGGCGAGGAACGAGATGATCCACTCCAATGCCTTCTCTGAGATCCCGATGTTGTTGAGGCGTTGGACTAGAGTGCGGTGGCAGACGGTGTCGAACGCTGCAGAGAGGTCCAGGAGGATGAGGGCCGCTGTTTCCCCGTTGTCGAGCAGGGTTCTGATGTCATCGGTGGCTGCGATGAGGGCGGTCTCGGTGCTGTGGTTGGCTCGGAAACCGGACTGCGAGGGGTCGAGGGATCCGTTCGTCTCGAGGAAAGCTGCAAGCTGTCTGTTGACGGTCTTCTCGATGACTTTGGCAGGAAAAGGGAGGAGCGAGATGGGGCCGAAGTTCTTGAGGTCGGTGGGGTCCGCTGTTGGTTTCTTCAGTAGGGCGTTGAGCTCGGCATGCTTCCAGCTCTCCGGGAAGGTGGCTGTGTTGAAGGAGGTGTTGATGACGTCCCGGAGTTGGGGTGCGATGATGGAGTCGGCCTTGTTGAAGACGTGGTGGGGGCAGGGGTCGGTTGGAGATCCAAAGTGGATGGTGTTCATCGTGCGAGCTGTGTCATTGGTGGTCACCGTGGTCCAGGTGCGGAGGGTGGTGGTGGGGGGCGCTGGTTCGACGGTTGGGTGCGTGGATGGTGCGTCGAAGCTGTTGTGGATGTCGGCGATCTTGCGGTGGAAGAACGAGGCGAGAGAGTCGCAGAGATCTTGTGAAGGAGTGATGTCGTTGTTGCCGGTACTGGGGTTGGAGAACTCCTTGACGATGCTGAAGAGTTCCTTGCTGTCGTGGGCATTGTTGTCCAGTCGTTCCTTCAGTGATTTCTTCTTGGTGGTGCGGACAAGCTGGTGGTGCTTGCGGGTGGCTTGTTTGAGGGTGGTTATGTTGTCCGTGGTCTGGTCGAGGAGCCAGGCTTTCTCGAGGGTGCGGCAGTTCTTCTTGGAGTCCTTGAGTTCGTCGGTGAACCAGGAGGCTTTCTTGCTTCTTGGTCTGCTGGGAGGGTTCTTTAGTGGAGCGAGGTCGTCGGCGCAGGCGGTCAGTCACTGTGTGAGGTTGCGGGCTGCTTCGTTGGGGTTCATTGTGCTGGCGGGTGGGTTCTGGCTGAGGGAGGTGGTGAGCTGCTCGGCGGTGATCTTGCTCCAGCTCCTGTGAGGAACCTGTTGCGGGTGGCGGTGGGTCGTGGTTCTTCAGAAGCTGAAGTGGACGCAGCTGTGGTCGGTCCAGTGGAGTCCGGTGGAGAGGCTGAAGGTGTTGTGCTTGCTGGATGAGAAGACGGGGTCAAGCATGTGGCCGGCGTAGTGGGTGGGGGTGTTGACCCTTTGCTTGAGTCCGAGGTTGGCGAGGTTGTCCAGCAGGGCGGTGGTGTTGCGGTCCTTGTTGTTCTCCAGGTGGAAGTTGAGGTCCCCTAGGAGGATGTAGTCAGTGGAGCGGAGGGCGTGCGGGCTGATGAAGTCCGTGATGTCTTCGCTGAATTGTGTGCGTGGTCCAGGGGGTCTGTAGACGAGGGTGCCTCTGAGGGTCGTCTTTGGGTCAGTGTGTATCTGGAAGTGGAGATACTCGGCGGCGGCGAAGGTGTCGTTGGAGTCGGTCCTGATGCGGATGGTGTTCTTGTGTACGATGGCGATGCCTCCCCCAGTCTGGTTGACGCGGTCTCTCCGGATGATCTTGTATCCGTCTGGGATGGCGATGGCGATGAGGAGGCGTTCATCCAGGTTTCTGTGAGGCAGGCGACGTCTGGTGAGGTTGTGTTGAGCAGGTCCCAAAGTTCGATGGCGTGTCTGTGGATGGAGCGGGTGTTGAGCAGGATGCACTTGAGGTGGTTGTTGCTGGTGCTCGGCTTGGCAGCTGTGGTGCAGGTCCGGAGGCAGGTGAACTTGCAGGCTTGACAGGTCAAGGGTCCTAGTGTGCGTCTCGGGGTGGCTCGGTGGCAGGCTCTTGTTCGGTCGGGTTTGAGTGCGATGAGGGTGGCGGCGTCGTAGGCCCATCGGGGTCCAGGGGTCCTGGCGCTGGGCGCGGTCCAGGCGCGGACGGGCGCAGACGGGCTTGCCTTTGGCACGCCTTTGGCGCACAATCGGCACGCCCGCTGCGCGTACGCGAGGGCGTCATAAGTAGGGAGCCGGGTGAGTGGATCAGCTGGGTGGCGGGAGCGGGGCGGCGAATGGGCTGGCGGGGGGCGGGGCCGCAGGGAGGCAGCGGCGGGAATAAGCTGGTGCGGGCGGGCGAGCGGCTCAGCGGAGGCTGGGTCGCCCGATCAGGAACAGGAATCAAGAACAGGAAGCGGCAGCAGGAGGCAAGCAGCAGAGGAGCGTGGGGGCGACCAGGCCTGAGCACAGGCACAGCAGTCGCCCCCGAGTCATGATTCTAGCTCAAACACGCCAAACCACCTATCGCCAAGCTCACTACACTAATTTCCAAACATTACAGAGTTAAAGAAAATAGAGAACAGGAAAGCAGCATGGCGGTGGCACAAGTTATGGCACTGTGGAATTTTGGTGGTTTCTAGCGTTGGAGCCAGAACTGTAACTTCGTTTTGAACTGTGATTTTTTTCCAGTATTTTTTTTGTTAAAGGGATGTCCTTAATTTTAAAAGTAGAGATTGGGCATATGCCCTGTGGCCAAGCCCTCTGCCCAAACTTGCCCGTCAACCTCCCCCCGCTGCAGATGGCCTTAAAATGTGGTTGTTGGGCGCAGGCAAGGCAAGCACTACAGAACAGGACCTGCGCCCACATCCCCACTATCACACAAACCCTGCATCCTTTGGCCCTGCATCGCAGCTGGGCCCTCCACCCAACGATCTGCCATCAGTGGGTTGGGAACAGGACATGTCCTTGCACTCTAACCCTTGTTATCAGCCAACCCTGCTATCAGACAACACCTGCAGTGCGCGACCTTCGACCTTGCGCAGTGGAGGTGGATGCGGTTCTCAATCACCTGCTCTCAGTCCCCACAGGATTCTCCATACAATCAGCACAACCACACTATGCACATACCTAGCTGTCTGCCTTATATACTGTCCTCCTGTCTTTTTTTTATAACCTTTTGTGAAACTCGGTAGTCATGAAACTCGTAATTTTCACACAATGGTAGACGAATTCAATACCTTAAATGGCCGTTCACATGTTCATAATTTCCTTTTGAGTTTTGACTCACGAGTCAAGATTTTTTTCTCCTTTTTAGGTCTCGCTAGACGAAAGCAAAAGCGAAGCTTTTGCTGTCTATGCGAGACAACTAATGTAATCACTTTTAGGGGAATGTGGACAGCAGACTGTCACGAGCTTCTCCTGCCGGAGATTTGACCTCGTGAGCGCGCACGCCCAGCCCGGCGGCGTGCACGTCCCCTGCCACAGACACACACATGCACACGCAGGCAGGAAGGCCCACACACACACACACACACACAGACACGTGCGTGCACCGCGCCCCCCCCTGCCGCCGCATACATAGAAGCGCCCCCGGCCGCCGCATACATGAGGCCTCACGCCCCTCCTCTCTATTCGGGACTCACCGGGTCGGCTGGCGCTCGGCGGCGGGCCGGTGTCTCCTTCTCCAGCAGGGGCTCCCTCTTGTGCACGGCCCCCCCCCCGCCATGGCTGGCACGGCATCTCCGGTCTCCCTCACGACTCGGGAGACCGGAGGACAACAGGCAAAGCTTCCGCAAGGCAGTCGGAGCGGACCCACCTCTTCCCGGCCCCGCCCACAACCAGGCGGCGGGCCGGACATCTGCTTCCGGTGTTTTCCTCCGGGCTGCGGCGGTGATTGGTTTTTTTAATTCGTGCCCGCCGGTTTTTTTAATTCGTGCCCGCCGCTTCCCCAACACAGGAGCAATTGAGAAGAGCCCCCTCCTCTATTAACGTAAGTATTGGTTCTTCCTCGGCCACGCGCACTAGGTCCTGGGACTTGCACAGAAGCAGCCATCGCCGTGTACCTCGTCCTCGAGCTTACATAGCCTAGTTGTAGGTTTGGGAGCGAGGGTTGGCATGTTTAATGTGGAGGATCAAGTAAGGGGATTGAGTGCATGTGTGTGGAGGAGACAGGACGATACAGTAGCAGAGTGTGGTCTGTACATGTGCAAGTTGTGAAAGGGTGTTTATAGGTGGGACAGCGGGTGTTAAAGGGATTAACTGAGGTGATTACTCTGTGTGCAAGAGTGATGCACACGTGGTGTGGGTATGCGTGTCTGTATGTTTGTGGTAGTTTAAATAGCACTACTCCTCAAACGATGGGCATAATTTGCATAAAGTGTTTGTAGTTTAGGAAAAGCATTTTTTGTTATTGCCGAAAGGTATATTAAATGTTTTGAGAGAGATCTTTGCATTGCAGTCTAAACATTTTGTTGAAACAGTGTTTTAAAGTGCCCACTGCACTCTTTTGGAACTCAAGACGAAGAGCGAGATGGAGCAGAGATGCTAAATTCTCTGGTAACTAACCACAAACAAGCATTTGCAATGCAATAGGTCTCGCATTTGCGAGAGTTTAAGCTATTGACATTGTAAATGACAATGCCTTTCATTTATGTTTTAAAGACCAACACGTAAATAAAAGGCATTGCCATTTACAATGCCAATAGCTCAAACTCTCACAACTGCGAGACCTATTGCATTGCAAATGCTTGTTTCATAATAGATTCATTATATTTTCCACATCTCGGAGTTACCCTGTGCACTCCGCTAGGGTCGGGCATGGGCCCCCCATTTTTTTCCACAATGCAGAACTCGAGTATCAAAACCAACTCGCCAATTTGAAGATGACTGAAAAATAACTTCAGAGCCCTTCTCAATTTGTCAAAAGACTTAAAACGTGATTGATAGGAGTCACAAGTTGTTCCCAAAGCATCTCCAGCTCTCTTATGCCAAGACACCTTGGCCTGGTCAGCAATATTGGCACTCTAGGGTACGCCCATTCAATTCTAAGTTCCAGGCCGGAGCCTTGGCGCCTGGTCAAAGGTGCTCCCTCAAACCTCACTTCCCTTCTTTTCATTTCTTTCTTCAACTCTGGCTCTACAGATGAATGTGTCAATTGGGAGACAGAAGAGGTTGTCCCTGTAGTCTTTGCCAGGAGAGTTTGAGTACCACTCCAACACTGGGACAGGAAAAAACATGGAAGCACGACATTTTCATGCATAACCTTTGGTTATAGAGACTCTCACTCAGACAGGTTCTTATATGTGAAAAGGCTCTTACTAGACTTCAGTAATACTCAATTGCAAAGCGTTGGCCGAAGCAGTGTGAACTTCCCCAAGACAAATAGCAGATACTGGGTATGTAGCAGAGGTTGCAATGCAAGGAGTACAATCACATGCATACCAAGTACAACAAGCATAGTATATGTGCATACTTCCTCCCGTACATTATGTACACATGTAATAGGTACATCACGTGCGGAAATGGAAACTTAACACAGAGAGTGATAAGCATCAAGAGGGAGAGTGTGTATACGTTTGTCTAAAGCATGGCTAATCACCCAATAGGGTATCCAGGAGATTGCAGGCCCGGAGGCTTATTTGAACAGCAAGGCCTTGAGGGTCATTCGTAATTCCGTAAGTGAGGTGATGGTGCATGGGGAGGATGTTCCAGCTCTTTGCTACGATGTGGGGGAAGGAGGGTCCTCCACTTTTGCTTAGGTAGATGATGAGAGTATGGGCAAGTGAAAGGGAGGTGGAGCGTAGTCTTCTTGATGGTCGGTGGAAGTTAAGGTGGTGGTTACGTAGGTGGGTCCTTGGCTGTGCAGAGCCTTATGGTCAGCAGCTTGAATTGGCATCTCTTCTGTATGGGGAGCCAGTGGAGTTTCCTGAGGTGGGGTCTGATGTGGGTTCACCGGGGAAGGCCAAGGATGAGTCTGGTTGCGGCGTTCTGTATGCCCTGTAGACTCTGTAGAAGGTGTGTGGCGATTCCTATGTAGAGGGCACTGCCATTGTCCGGTCGGCTGGTGATGAGGGCATGTATCACGGTGTGTCTCAAGTGTTGTGGTAGTCATTGAAAGATCTTCCGTAGCATGTGCAGAGTGAGGAAGCATGCAAAGGAGATGGCGTTGAACTGTGATTTCATGGTGAGCTTGTTGTCAATGATGATTCTGAGGTTTCTGGTGTGATTGGAGGCAGGGGGTGCGGGTCCTAGGTCTGATGGTCACTAGAAGTCTTTTCATGTGTTGCTGCTATTGCCAAAGGTCAGTACTTCTGTGTTGTCTGTGTTCAGCTGCAGGCAGGTGTTCTTCATTGAGGCAGCGACGTTTGTCATGCATCTGTGGAAGTTGGTTCTGGTGGTAGTGGGGTCGTCTGTGAGTTAGAGGATGAGTATGGTGCTGTCTGTGTAGGAAATTATGTTGAGTAGGGGGATCTGACGATGTTGGCCAGCAGGGTCATATATGCGTTGAAGAGCCTAGGGCTGAGGGATGAGCCCTGGGGAACACCGCAGGTGATCTCCTTGGGTTCGAAAGTGAAAGGTGGAGGGTAGATCCTCTGGGATCGCTCGGTGAGGAAGAGGTGATCCATCTGAGTACGTCCCCTAGGATGCCGATGTGGTGGAGTCTTTCGATTAGTATGTGGTAGGATAAGGTGTCGAAGGCTGCTGAGAGGTCGAGGAGGATCATAGCTGATGTCTCTTCTCTGTTGAGGAGGGTTTGGATGTCATAAGTAGCTGCGATCAGGGTGGTTTTGCTGCTGTGATTGCTGCGGAAGCTGGAAGGCGTTGAGTAGCTGGTTCTGCTCCAGGTCATGAGTTGATTGTAGATGATCTTTTCAAGTACTGTTGCAGGGACTGGGAGCAGGGAGATTGACCAGTAGTTTTTTAGTTTGCTGGGGTCGGAGGAAGGTTTTTTGAGTAGTGGTCTGACATTGACGTGTTTACAGGCATCGGGAAATGTTGTGGTGGTGATAGAGGTGTTGAGTAGGGTGGTGAGTTGCTGGACGATCCTTTGGGTTCTAAGGTTGAATAATGTGGTGCGGACATGGGTCTGTGGGAGCTCCAGATTTGATGGATTTCATGGTGAAGGTGGTGTCCTTGGTGGAGAGGATGTTCCAGGTGATCAGTGTGTGGTTTGTGTCAGTTACAGTGTTGGTGTATCTGTTGAGGAAGTCCATAGGCGTGGTTTGGAGTTCGAAGTTTCTGTATATGGATGCGATTTTGTCTTGGAAGAAGTAGGCTAGGTTGTCACACAGCTCATGTGAGGGTGTGATGTTGTTTTTACTGGCAGCCGGGTTGGAGAATTCTTTAACGATGTTGAAAAGTTCCATGGCGTCGTTGGCGCTGCTTTCTATGAGTGCAGCAATGGATGTCTTCTTTGTTGCCCTCAGCATGCGGTGGTAGAGGTTGAGGGAGGTTGAGGGAGGTTTTGAAGGCAGCCCTGTTGGAGGTGTCCTTGTGGGTGCGCGATCGCCTTGAAAACTGGTAGCTGTCTAGTTTCGCTGTTCTGAGTTCTTGGGTGTACCAGCTGGCCTTTTTAGAGGATTTTCTCTGAATGCTGCTCTTGATAGGTGCGATGCGGTCTGTACAATTGGTGATCCGGCATTGACGTTTTTCACTCCCTGTTCAAGGTTGGCGGTGGTAACAGGGTTGGAGGTGTCAAGGGCATTCGCCCAGCTGGTCTCTGAGATTTTATTCCACCTCCGGTGAGGGGCGTTTGTCATCTTAGGGTTTGCGGTGCAGGGGCTGGAGATGCTGAAGTGGATGATGGAGGGATCGGTCTATGTGAGTTCTGTGAGATGGCTGTATTTGACGTGGTTGATGGAGCTGAGAATTGGGTCCAGTGTGTGTCCTGCAGTGTGTGTAGGGTCGTGGATGATCTGGGTCAATCTGAGGCTGCTCATACTGTCAAGGCGGTGTGTAGTGTTTTGGTATTGGGGTCGTCAATGTGAAAATTTAGGTTGCTGAGGAATATGTAGTCCTTGGAGTCTAAGGCCAGGAGCCCAATGAAGTCTGCAATCATGTGGCAGAAGCTGAAACGCGAGCCTGAGGGTCGGTATGCGAGGTTGTCTCTGATGGTTGCCTTGTCGCCCGTGTGGAGCTTGAAGGTGAGATGTTTCATGGGGTCGGGGGTGTTCCAAGTGGTGGTATGCTATATGATCTCTTTGTGGATTATAGCTGTTCCTCCTTCTGGCTTGTTGGGGCGGTCCTCGTGAATGATTTTATATCCGTCTGGGAACGCTGTGGCAATGTCTCGTGTGGATGTGGGGTTGAGCTAGGTCTCAGTGAGGAAGACAATGCGAGGGTGACAAAGAGGTCTCATAATTCAGTGGAATGCTTGCAAAGTGAGTGTGTGCTGAGAAGGGCGCATGCGAGTTGGTGTTTTTGTGCAGGTGGTGTCTCTGGTGTGTTCTGGGTAGGGCTGGCGGATGGGCTGGTGTGTATGCAGTGAACTGGCAGTGGGTGCAGGTGAAAGATCCTACTGTGGAGTGTGGGTTGGCGCAGTGGTAGTGTTTTTGTGTTTGTATGTGTGTTAGTGTGTGATGTGAATATCTGTTGTTATGTGATGGTGTATATAACTCAAATGGAGTTAGAGGGAAACCAGCAACTAGAATAAATCTCCCTGAAGACTAATTTAAAAAACTGACATTATTCAAGGAGGTCATTGGTACGACCCTGACGCAAATGATGAATGTCGAGTCTGGTAGTTTATAAAGGAGTCTAGATAAAGTGTTATTTAGCCAGACGCTGGGCCTTAACCTTTGGGTGGCATACTTAATCAATGGGCCTGCAGCTCACCCCTGTGTAGTGCTGTATGACACTTGCGGGCTAAACTCAATGTTCAAGGAGTTATTTTAGCCGGCATAGGAAGACACAGCTACTAAAGTAGTATGTGAAGGTCCCTATCATTGCGATTTGTGGTGTTTGAACACGTAGTCCCTAAGGCTGACATTAACGGAAAGTAATGGGTTCATAAGAAATAGTAGTGAGTTAAAATAACATTCTGAGGTACCTGATCATAATTTTAGCATGGTCACCCAAAGGTAAATTGAAACAGGACGGCAGTTGGTAAAACCTTAAATGGTGGTCAACATGTTTCAGCCTTCTGTAAATGCTCACTTTGTGGTCAAAAGGCTTTCTTTCCAACAAAAGCACTAGGCAATCAAACTGGAAAGTAAGTTACTATCTTAATCTGTGTGTGTGGTGATGTGTGACAGAATTGAATAGTACCTAAAAATTGGACTGAAAATGTTCTACTTCAGGTGGGATAGGCGATACATTTTTATCTCTGTAAAATGGATAGGATAATCACTTAGTGGGCCACGTTACAAAGTGTGGTATTGGTGGAAAGCATAGGTTTTATAAAAAGAAAAGACAGCAATGCCCACTGCAAACAGTGCACCGATTTTTCCCTGTAATCAAACCTTCTCTCCGATCATACTCTGAGATACTTTTGGTCCAATTACGGCCTCACTTAAACTCTGTTCTGTTCTACTCCCAACCGATTAGGAATAAATTAGCCTTGCATCTTTTAGCCCAACTATGTTCCTTACTTTGGTACTAATTTATACTCCTACTTACTCGGAATCTCTACTTTTTTTTCCACTACCTTTACTTTTGTCCTTGGCTTTAGATTTGTTTTCTCTCTTTAAATGTCTACCTAGAGCCATTGAATTTTAAAATTCTTCTTTGAACTTGCTTCTGTTTTCTTTCAAACTTTGTATGTACAATGGATACGGATATCTATGAAAATATGGCCAATAATTTCTTTATCACCTATTGGCATGTGCACTCATGTTTGACTTGCTGCATCAGTATTTTGCACCCAAGGGAGTTCTTTCATTACTTTCAAAAACCTTTCGTAATACTCTCCAAACATTGTAGCAATTTTAATTATCAGATTCACAAAATTATTTTTAGCCTTGAAAATGCCCTACGCATAACTTTTCCAATGGTGAAACACATGTTGGCAATCCAACATGTAAAGAAACATCGTAACTCATATACCCAGAGAAAGAGAAGAAAGATGTGCATGAAATTGTAAACAAAGAAGAATAAAACTAATCCTCGGATATTTTGTGTTGCATTCATTTACTAATGCAAAAATAAGAGTGATTATAGTGGTGGGATAGATCTTGTCTCTGTCGCCTGCTATGAGAATTGTCTACCAGCTTCTCCCATAGATTTATATTGATCTGACATTCCCATGCAACTGGATCATTACCTCCATCCATATGGGACATTGGTGATGTATGTGAGTGTTTGACTCGTATGTGCACACTAGGCTGTATAAAGAGTGGGTATATGGCTATGACTTTGGCTACACAGGAATCCAATTTAATTTAATGCAATATAGTGGAGCCTAACTTAGGGAGTTGGAGAGACCCACACAGAGCAACATGAATTGCAGGGCTTCTACAAAACACGTTTCAGGCTGTTTGAAATGGACCTGACTTGAAGGTGTGGAGGACAAGAGACAACGATCCCTTTTTAGTGTAAGGAAAAAGCCTTTCCACTTCCCCAGAACTATTTCCCACACCAGGCTAAATGGTTGTTAAGTAGTAAACCTCCCCCTATTGTATGCTTCTTTTGGAATCTCTTTTGACAGAAATCTCTCAATTCCTCCACCCCACCTTACTCCCATGCTGCAAACTGGAGCAGACCAGGAGGAATATGCAAAAGGAGGGAACTGTCTGAACCTAGTCCCAGAGATGGACTGGTGGAATATACAAGCTTTGCTAGCAAAATAAGTACAAGAAAGAAACTACCAGTCAAGGTGCCATGATTTCTCGACCAGAATACGGGGCCCCAATGTGGGTGGTGCCAACAAATTATTTTCTGATCTAGGATAGGGGTATTGACCAACAACCCCCATCACTAGGTTTGGGACCAGAAACCTGGAAAGTCCTGTAGCCTGCCAGAACTAGCAGCCTTGGAACCGCCTTGAAAGGAGGAGCTGCTTAGGAGGAACCCTGGAGGTGCCCTTGCTTGAGGAATATGCTGCTTAGAAAAGCGGGTCTGCATGGCGATGAGGCAGAAGGAACTGAAGCCACCACTGTGACTTGGAGAGAAGGACTGGCAGCAGTGATGTGGAATTCCTATAGCCCGACGCCCAGGACATATTGTTTGGGGTCAAGGGCAACAAGTTTTAATGTGCATTTTGTCCTTGGGACAAGCAGGCTCAACCCCCTGCTGCGCAAACCATTTGGCTGCCAGTTTGCAGTACCATCTTAAGGCTCAGGGAAGGGCACTGCCTGCAGTGAAGTTAATATTTTTGTGCATATGTTAATGCTGTTCAAACTTGTATTTATGGTTCATTAATTGAGAGCCTTTATTATTAGGCTGAGCGCTCTCAGTGAATGTAAGTTCTGACTGCACTACTGACAGTGGTTCCAGTATAAAAATGTGGACACACAGTTTCAAAGTTTAGCAATATGAGGTTATGCATAATGCTCCCAGAATGCTCTGTGATTAGATGCTAATATTTGCAGAAGCTTGAAAGCAAGAATAATGATTCTTTGCTTTCAATATAAAATGTTCCTAAAAAATGAAAGTAGGAAAACATTTTTTGCTAAACTACTGTAAAATTACAGGTAACATTTCTTTTCAGCATCATTTTGTAAAATGTGTTGATGCATGCTAGTATTTCCCCAAAATATTCATATTAGAAAATCAGTGTAACCAGTTTCAATAAGATTTTGGGAAACAAAAATAAACAAGCATTGGCAAAGCCAGTAGGTCTGAAATGGTAGCCAGCATTTTAGCTTTGGCAATGCGTGACTTCTTTTGGCATGGTCTTTGTAAAACCTTATTCATGTGAGAGCTGCAGGACCCTCACCAATATAACAAACATTGGCAAAAGCAAAAATTATTTTTGGTCTCAAAAAAAGCACACACTGAACAAAACTACTTTGTGTGCTGATATGCTCCTTGTGAAAGAGCTGAATGCTTTCACTCACCGTGAAGCCAGCTGATACAGAGAGAGCATTTTAATAAACACAAAAGCTCATGGGTAACTCCAGACCAAATTAGGGGCCCAATTATTAAAGAAAGTCTCAAAAGTGCACCTTTGGTATATGTCCTTGCATTAAGGTCAGCTATATGGCTTTCGTGAATTCACAAGAATTTACAGCAGTAGGGCAAGAAATTGTACTCAAAATATTTGTGAACTGCATTTTAGCATGAGCAAATATGCATGTGTAGTTTGCTGATGCGAACACCTGAGTGTTTGCAAGTTTATTTTCCCTCCAACCACTTTTTTCCTAACTCTGGAAGAAGGTTTATGTCTGCCTTTGTCAGGATTACATTTCCAACATTTTTCAGTATTGGAAACGATTAGAGAAGAGTTGTTGAAAACCCTTAAATCATGCAAGTTATTAGGTTTGCACAGACTCAAAAGGGCATTCTAAGCCTAGAACTATTGCTTACCACTACCTTCAGCACCAGTATGTAGATTTGCAGAAACGTGGCAACATAAGGGGACCGCAAGTATTGTCGAGCAGGTTCCAAAGTTCGATGGCGTGTCTGCGGATGGAGCGGGTGTTGAGCAGGATGCCCTTGAGGTGGTTGATGCTGGTGCTCGGCTTGGCAGCTGTGGTGCAGGTCCGGAGGCAAGTGAACTTGCAGGCTTGACAGGTGAAGAGTCCTAGGGTGCGTTTAGGGGTGGCTCCGTGGCAGGCTCTTGTTCGGTCGGGTTTGAGTGCGATGAGGGTGGCGGCGTCGTAGGTCCATCGGGGTCCAGGGGTCCTGGCGCTGGGCGCGGTCCAGGCGCGGACGGGAGCAGACGGGCTTGCCTTTGGCGCGCCTTCGTCGCTCAATCGGCTCGCCCGCTGCGCGTACGCGAGGGCGTCATAAGTAGGGAGCCGGGTGGGTGGATCAGCTGGTTGGCGGTAGCGGGGCGGCGAATGGGCTGGCGGGGGGCGGGGCCGCAGGGAGGCAGCGGCGGGAATAAGCTGGTGCGGGCGGGCGGCTCAGCGGCGGCTGGGTCGCCCGATCAGGAACAGGAATCAAGAACAGGAAGCGGCAGCAGGAGGCAAGCAGCAGAGGAGCGTGGGGGCGACCAGGCCTGAGCACAGGCACAGCAGTCGCTCCCGATCAAGTGGACGCGGTCCCCTTAAGCAGGGAGCCGGGTGGGTGGATCAGCTGGTTGGCGGGAGCGGGGCGGCGAATGGGCTGGCGGGGGGCGGGGCCGCAGGGAGGCAGCGGCGGGAATAAGCTGGTGCGGGCGGGCGGCTCAGCGGCAGCTGGGTCGCCCGATCAGGAACAGGAATCAAGAACAGGAAGCGGCAGCAGGAGGCAAGCAGCAGAGGAGCGTGGGGGCGACCAGGCCTGAGCACAGGCACAGCAGTCGCCCCCGAGCTATGATTCTAGCTCAAACACGCCAAACCACCTATCGCCAAGCTCACTACACCAATTTCCAAACAATACGGAGTTAAGAAAATAGAGAACAGGAAAGCAGCATGGCGGTGGCACAAGTTATGGGATGTATGATGTGCATTGGTAACCATAACTGTGGAATTTTGGTGGTTTCCAGCGTTGGAGCCAGAACTGTAACTTCGTTTTGAACTGTGATTTTTTTCCAGTATTTTTTTTGTTAAAGTGATGTCCTTAATTTTAAAAGTAGAGATTGGGCATATGCCCTGTGGCCAAGCCCTCTGTCCAAACTTGCCCGTCAACCTCCCCCCGCTGCAGATGGCCTTAAAATGTGGTTGTTGGGCGCAGGCAAGGCAAGCACTACAGAACAGGACCTGCGCCCACAACCCCACTATCACACAACCCCTGCATCCTTTGGCCCTGCATCGCAGCTGGGCCCTCCACCCAACGATCTGCCATCAGTGGGTTGGGAACAGGACATGTCCTTGCACTCTAACCCTTGTTATCAGCCAACCCTGCTCTCAGACAACACCTGCAGTGCGCGACCTTGCGCAGTGGAGGTGGATGCGGTTCTCAATCACCTGCTCTCAGTCCCCACAGGATTCTCCATACAATCAGCACAACAGTCCGTGGAGAGTAACGCGCTCCCAGGTTGAGGTCAGACATCATCAGATTGAGCGTGGAGCCTACCGGGGGACTGCGAGGTCCAGCAGCCTCAGCTGCACACAGCTGCTGCCTCTTCCCCCGGCGGCCACGCCCCCAGCCTCTGCAAATATCATCGCTTGGGTTTCCGGCTGATTTGGCGCTTTCTGGGCATTCTACCCGTTACCTGTGAGGAGCCAGACTCGCGCTGTGTGTTTCCCTGCCTCCCGGCATTTCTATCAACTGTTCGCGACACCCGCTGCGCGGGTGCCGCTCACCGCTTCGTTGCCCCATCCTCCCTGGTGTGAGCGGCTCCACAGTCCGTGGAGAGTAACGCGCTCCCAGGTTGAGGTCAGACATCATCAGATTGAGCGTGGAGCCTACCGGGGGACTGCGAGGTCCAGCAGCCTCAGCTGCACACAGCTGCTGCCTCTTCCCCCGGCGGCCACGCCCCCAGCCTCTGCAAATATCATCGCTTGGGTTTCCGGCTGATTTGGCGCTTTCTGGGCATTCTACCCGTTACCTGTGAGGAGCCAGACTCGCGCTGTGTGTTTCCCTGCCTCCCGGCATTTCTATCAACTGTTCGCGACACCCGCTGCGCGGGTGCCGCTCACCGCTTCGTTGCCCCATCCTCCCTGGTGTGAGCGGCTCCACAGTCCGTGGAGAGTAACGCGCTCCCAGGTTGAGGTCAGACATCATCAGATTGAGCGTGGAGCCTACCGGGGGACTGCGAGGTCCAGCAGCCTCAGCTGCACACAGCTGCTGCCTCTTCCCCCGGCGGCCACGCCCCCAACCTCTCCCTTCTTTGCTGGTCTCAGATCTACCGCGACGCGGGACGCGCGCGGGACGCAGCTCGGGGCGAAGACCGGGCAAAGAGCGGGCCGTTTAAGGCCGTTCAAGGACGGCAAAGGACGGCCCTGGCCCAGTACCCCTGTTTCTTTCTTTGCCCTTGACAATTATAACACCCAAGATGTCGACTATACGCAACAGAACTCGAAGTCGCGCGAAAAAAGCCACGGCTGTAGCACAGGTGACTGGACCTATTGATCTTTTTATTTCACGCGTCCATGAGACCATTGACCAAAGTATTGTTTTATTGGAAAAAAGAGTCTCTATGGACCTTGCAAACGCTAGGCGTTCATCTTTGGGTCCTTTGGCAAAGGTTAAATCACCTGCTCCGCAGACTATGAATAATTGCTCCTTACCTATAAACATGCCCACCAGTAGTGTTACGACTGTACCTAATACTGTCGATCTATCGGTTGCCCCATCAGACTCGGACCCGTCCTCTGAAGACCTGGAGGTCACACCAGACCTAGAAACTTGTCAGTCACCTGACAAAGCGGGGCTGAGTCTGAGCGGGTTTAGCGATGCGGAAACAGTTCCCGTACCTATTGTTCCCCGGGGAAGGGCTCCTAACCCCCCTAAGGTTACATTGAAGGGTAAAAATAAAGTAAAAGCACCAGTCAGGAATCACAATTTGATTTCCCCTACTCCACAAATGACATCAGGCATCCCATGCTGGGTACAAAATATGGTAATAGATTTAAAACTAGACCTTGAAGCCACTTTAGCAGCACAAATTAAGCCTCTAATTTCTAAAGTGGACAGGCTCACTTCGTTAATACATTCTAAATGGCCACACAAAAAGCAGGGACAAGGGCCTGATCAGCTACAAGGATCCACAGACTTAGCCCCTGAATGTTTATCGAGCACACAGCCTCCTAAAGATGAATTAAACAAGGGTCAAGTTACTGCAGCCCCTGGGAACCCAGTTATATCCCTTGTATCGCAAGCAGGGAATAATTTTGACCAACCAACAACTGTACTGGCTTCTAAGGAGAAGGCTCCGGTTCAGGCGAATCAACACCCTGTTACTGATAATATTAACACCTCTTCTATCCAAGCTAAAGATGTTGCCGGAAAACCTAATCCTAAATCTGCATCCCTCCCTATAAATAAACCAGAAGGGTCTAAGCAAAAGCAGGCGCGTTTTAGGTTCATTAATCTACCACCAGAGGTTTCCCCTTTTGTCGTTGTGTTGACAGCTGTTCCTCCATTGAAGGAGGGAGTAAAAGAAACGTTTACTGAGCTTAGAAATAAATGTGCTCAATGGCTCCATCTACACAAACCCCTTCCTAATAACATGAACGGCGAAATTCTCACCGTGCGTAGAGGGGACTGGGTGGGCAGAAGCAAGAAAACAATAGTAGGGGACGTAATCACAGTTAATTTTAGGGATGTAGGGGCAGCAAGCTACATATGTAATGCACCCAATAGTGGTCCTGCGACTCAAATCAATCCACTTCCTTTGTCTTATTTTTTATCAAAGCCAGCACGACCCAATCCTCCATGTCCTACTTTTCAAAGTAATAGAGGACCTGGGTATTTTCTACAGCAAGCTGCCAAACCTTGGCTGCAACCTCCTTATCCACCTCCTTATTTCCCACATTATGTTAATTTACAACAGCAATTACCAAACGCCATACCTTTCCCTATGCACCAAGTTAAAGCCCCCTGGCAACAGCCATTTCATTTTCCGTCACCTTTACCCCAGTCTGCCTATCAATGGCAGCAACCTTTCCCGCCACCACAATTAGATAAACAACCGTGGCAACAACCATGGCAGGACCTGCCCCACTCCCAAGATCCTATGTCCTCTCAATTCGCCCATCCAAATAGATATGCCGTGTTAGATGAGGTAGACTGACTCAGCCCTCCAGAAGCATTGGATTCAAACATTTCTACGCCCTTTCTTGATATGGGGAGTTTTCTCCCCCTTGTCACCCCACCAGCCGAATTTACTATATTGACATCCTTAACACCTCCTCAGCATACAGGTAATCGGGGTAGCCCCGACACATGCATAACTACTGCTAGTCACAGCATAAGCCCAGTTACCATCTTTCGGGAAGATAGTCCTGCTTTATTTCCACCAGCAAATCAGTCGGAGTTGTCTGTTGTTGGTGACTATGGTAAACCAGCAGGAATTTCTCTTATTTCCTGGAACATTGCTGGCCTTTCCGGCAAATTAGGTACACCTTTTTGGACCAGCTTTTTAGGCGAGGGATTTGACCTAATCCTATTACAGGAAACATGGTGTCCAGACCCTATCTATGTTGAAGGGTATGCATCCTTCTGCCTTAGAGCAACCAAATCCAGCTCGGGCAGGGCTAAGGGGGGCCTTTTATTGCTTGTGTCCACCAAGCTGCGTGACTGTACGGTCAAATATAGTTCGACCGTGGGGACACACAGCCAAGTTATAAGGATGGAGTGTAGAAAGAACATTGATTTAGTTATTGTTAATTTTTACAACAATATCTTTGATGCTACTAGGGGGGATATTTTACTGCCTCTGGAAAGGGAAATTATTAAGGCCCTTAATATTTCGAAGGGAAGGGCCGAGGTGGTTTGGGCTGGTGATTTTAATTTGCAGCCCTGCCACTTGTCTAATGGGAACATCTGTGGCTTTGATGCAGCATCAAATAGCCACTGGGGAGACCTGGGGGTGAGGGATGATTCTCCCCACTTCCAACACTGCAGTTATGGTTCCAAGTTAAATAATATACTAGTCACGCTGGACATGACCCTGTTAAACTGCAACGTTGATAAACGGGCAATATTATGCCCTACATTTACGGGCAGAGATGCAGGTTCATTCATAGATCACATTTTGCTGTCTAGCAGTGGAAACTATACTGATTTGTACGTAAATGAAGAAAGCCTTAGTGACCACAATAGCCTACGCGTTACCCTTCTGGGGCATGGTACCTCATTAGTTCCAGATGGTAAATGTACAATTGACATAGTGCCTACCAGACCAAAGGGCTTAAGGATCAAATGGACTGGTTTAAATTCTAAAGCTAAGCAGAAGGAGGTCCTTCTTCAATGTAAGAAACAAATTAGCTATTGCCTGGACGATGACTATGATTCTGGCTGCTTAATAGATCACTTTGTATCTATGAACAGTATTATCGACGGTATTTTTACCAAGATCCCGTCAGCCAATAGTGGTCTTAAGCAGGGGTGGTTTGACAAGACCTGTATAGTTGCCCTCCGCGACTTAAAGAGGGCTCTTGGCACCAAACCACGTGTTAAGGCGGACATACAATACCTCAGGGCCAGTTACAAAACAGTTATCAATAAAAGGAAAAGGGTATTACAGACCGAAGCGTGGGATAAGTTGAGGGAGGCTGCTGAGACTAAGAATAGTAAACTCTATTGGGAAACAATTAATAGCCCGTTTCTCAATAAAGAGAATGTCCCAGAACTGACCTCATATGTGGCATGTAACGATTGGGTTAACCATTTTTCCAAAATATTTAACCCAGAAGGGTTGACCTCTGAGTTACCACCATCAGATATAAATCCATGGTTGCCCCTTCCAATGGCCATAACACTGGAAGAATGCCATGAAGCAATCTCTTTAAGTAAAGGAGGCAAGGCCCCTGGTCCTGATGGGGTCCCGTTGGATTTATATAAAGATGAAACAGTTTTATGGGCTCCCATTTTGACGAGAATTTTTAATTGTGCGGTTGAAAGTGATTTTCCATCCACGTGGGGTCAATCGACTATCATTCCTTTACATAAGAAAGGTGACAAATCAGAGGCCTCTAATTATCGTCCAATTTCACTTTTGGACGCCTCTGTAAAGGTGATGAGTAGGATTTTGCTGAAGAGGCTAGAAGACTGGGCAACTGATTTTAACATCTTAACTAGAGTCCAATATGGCTTTCGCAAAGGCCTGGGTACACTGGACCAATGCGTAAATCTGGACCTTTTAATTAGTAAATATACTGTGGCTAAAAGTGGCAATCTCTTTTTATGTTTTGCTGATTTGAGCAGCGCTTTTGACTTGGTTAACCATAATATTTTATGGGAGGTTCTGCTCGATGCAGGGGCACCAAGGGAAATAGTCTATTTTTTAGCCAGACTGTACGAAAAACTTTCATGCAAAGTCCGCTATGGGACCCTTGGTGAATGTACCCCGTTTTTTAGAGTGTCTCGGGGTATACGCCAGGGTTGTGTTTTAGCTCCGCTTCTATTTTCCCTATTTATTAATGGTGTCGACCGAACCCTGATTGACATCCCAGCAGATGCCCCCCTGATTGGTGGTAAACCTGTTCCGCTGTTACTTTATGCGGATGACGCTGTTCTTCTATCTCGAACACAGATGGGCTTACAACGTCTAATTGATAATTTCATGCAGTTCATCCAAGCTAGGCGGCTTTGTGTAAATAAAGCAAAGACGTATGTAATGTCATGTGGTCAGGCAACCAAGCAGGTAAAACATACCTTTTTCCTAGATAAGACAAAGTTGACCTATGTTAAATCCTTTTGCTATCTGGGAATAACATATAATAATAGTGGGTCCTGGAACGAGGAATTTGATGCTGTAAAATTAAGGATGCTACGGTCTACTAGTAGCATATTTCGCTTTGCCTCCAAACTTGGCTCACGAAGTATTTTTGATATGATGAACATTTACAATGTATGTTGTGTTTCCTCTGCTCTGTATGGGGCAGGGGTGTGGGGACACTGTGAGGGTATTTCCCTGCAGAAGGAGGAAAACAAGTTTTTAAGGAGATTGTTATGTGTTCCCCCCTCTGCTTCCATCCAATTGATCCATAAAGAAGTTGGGATCGAGTATATCTCTGACTTAGCAGCAGTTCGGCCACTCTTATTGTGGCGTTCTATTTGGGCTAAGCCAGAGACTCGATTCACCCAGGATATCATCCTTGACTGTATAGGTTTGGATCACTCCTCACGTATATCCTGGTTAAGATACATCCATCGCTGGTATCTTCTTCTTTTTAACATTGATGTGCTCCGTGAGCCCGAAAGGGTTGTCTCCATTTCAAAAAAAGAAGTTAAGACAACATTTTTAAATTTTCGCAAAGCTGAGCGAGATAAAGCCGTTGGCAACCTTGTTACCGTGAAATTCTACAAAGATTTAAATTTAGCTCCTGGACTCCAATCTTATCTTGTATATGTGACACGCCCTTCTCACCAGTATGTTTTAACACGGGTTAGATTGGGCATTGTTCATCACTTGGTTGCTTTTCCAAACACAAAAACCAGTTCAAACATGCCCTGTCCGTGTGATAGTATCTCTCGGCAGAGTAGTTGCCATTTTTTACTTTTTTGTAAATTTTTTCAGTCCCTTAGGATAAAGTACCTTAAACCACTTTTTATCAAATATAATATTTATACCACACAAACAGCACTGATATTTTTATCTTCACTAGAGAACGAGGAGATCTGTTTCTTCTTGGCCACTTTTATCTTAAAATGTACAGCTGCCAGGAAAAGTATTGTACTATAAAAATGTTTACCTACCTGTCTGTACTTATGTTATACAGCTGCCAGGAACTGTTTATGATATTACCGTTTACACTCCTGTCTGTATATATATGTTCTTAAATTTGTAAACTTTATATCAATTTCTGTAATTAAGGTATCATTATATATGTAGAGGTCCACAGTATTGAATGATTATCTAATAATTTTAATGTACAGTTCCCAGGAAATGCCTAGTGAGTAACCCCTTTTGATCCCCAGATTGTCCATATAAGAATGCTTCGTATCTTATAATAATAGGCTGACCTAAAGAGGCATGATTATTTATCACTTTCTGCACTTTAGCCTTTTCCCCTTTTAGGAGAGATTATATGGTGATTTTAATATTTCAATTATGTATTTTGCTTGTATGATTTGTATGTGCAAATCGAATAAAAGCTTTTTGAATTGAATTGAATTGACTGAAAAATAACTTCAGAGCCCTTCTCAATTTGTCAAAAGACTTAAAACGTGATTGATAGGAGTCACAAGTTGTTCCCAAAGCATCTCCAGCTCTCTTATGCCAAGATACCTTGGCCTGGTCAGCAATATTGGCACTCTAGGGTACGCCCATTCAATTCTAAGTTCCAGGCCGGAGCCTTGGCGCCTGGTCAAAGGTGCTCCCTCAAACCTCACTTCCCCTCTTTTCACTTCTTTCTTCAACTCTGGCTCTACAGATGAATGTGTCAATTGGGAGACAGAAGTGTTTGTCCCTGTAGTCTTTGCCAGGGGAGTTTGAGTACCACTCCAACACTGGGACAGGAAAAAACATGGAAGCACGACATTTTCATGCATAACCTTTGGTTATAGAGACTCTCACTCAGACAGGTTCTTATATGTGAAAAGGCTCTTACTAGACTTCAGTAATACTCAATTGCAAAGCGTTGGCCGAAGCAGTGTGAACTTCCCCAAGACAAATAGCAGATACTGGGTATGTAGCAGAGGTTGCAATGCAAGGATTACACTCACATGCATACCAAGTACAACAAGCATAGTATATGTGCATACTTCCTCCCGTACATTATGTACATATGTAATAGGTACATCACGTACGGAAATGGAAACTTAACCCAGAGAGTGATAAGCATCAAGAGGGAGAGTGTGTATACGTTTGTCTAAAGCATGGCTAATCACCCAATAGGGTATCCAGGAGATTGCAGGCCCGGAGGCTTATTTGAACAGCAAGGCGTTGAGGGTCATTCGTAATTCCGTAAGTGAGGTGATGGTGCATGGGGAGGATGTTCCAGCTCTTTGCTACGATGTGGGGGAAGGAGGGTCCTCCACTTCTGCTTAGGTAGATGATGAGAGTATGGGCAAGTGAAAGGGAGGTGCAGCGTAGTCTTCTTGATGGTCGGTGGAAGTTAAGGTGGTGGTTACGTAGGTGGGTCCTTGGCTGTGCAGAGCCTTATGATCAGCAGCTTGAATTGGCATCTCTTCTATATGGGGAGCCAGTGGAGTTTCCTGAGGTGGGGTCTGATGTAGGTTCATCGGGGAAGGCCAAGGATGAGTCTGGCTGCGGCGTTCTGTATGCCCTGTAGACTCTGTAGAAGGTGTGTGGCGATTCCTACGTAGAGGGCACTGCCATTGTCCGGTCGGCTGGTGATGAGGGCATGTATCACGGTGTGTCTCAAGTGTTGTAGTAGTCATTGAAAGATCTTCCGTAGCATGTGCAGAGTGAGGAAGCATGCAAAGGAGATGGCGTTGAACTGTGATTTCATGGTGAGCTTGTTGTCAATGATGATTCTGAGGTTTCTGGTGTGATTGGAGGCAGTGGGTGTGGGTCCTAGGTCTGATGGTCACTAGAAGTCTTTTCATGTGTTGCTGCTATTGCCAAAGGTCAGTACTTCTGTGTTGTCTGTGTTCAGCTGCAGGCAGGTGTTCTTCATCGAGGCAGCGACGTTTGTCATGCATCTGTGGAAGTTGGTTCTGGTGGTAGTGGGGTCGTCTGTGAGTTAGAGGATGAGTATGGTGCTGTCTGTGTAGGAAATTATGTTGAGTAGTGGGATCTGACGATGTTGGCCAGCAGGGTCATATATGCGCTGAAGAGCCTAGGGCTGAGGGATGAGCCCTGGGGAACACCGCAGGTGATCTCCTTGGGTTCGGAGGTGAAAGGTGGAGGGTAGATCCTCTGGGATCGCTCGGTGAGGAAGAGGTGATCCATCTGAGCACGTCCCCTAGGATGTCGATGTGGTGGAGTCTTTCGATTAGTATGTGGTGGGATAAGGTGTCGAAGGCTGCTGAGAGGTCGAGGAGGATCATAGCTGCTGTCTCTTCTCTGTTGAGGAGGGTTTGGATGTCATAAGTAGCTGCGATCAGGGTGGTTTTGGTGCTATGATTGCTGCGGAAGCTGGAAGGCGTTGAGTAGCTGGTTCTGCTCCAGGTCATGAGTTGATTGTAGATGATCTTTTCAAGTACTGTTGCAGGGACTGGGAGCAGGGAGATTGACCAGTAGTTTTTTAGTTTGCTGGGGTCGGAGGAAGGTTTTTTGAGTAGTGGTCTGACTTTGACGTGTTTCCAGGCATCGGGAAATGTTGTGGTGGTGATAGAGGTGTTGAGTAGGGTGGTGAGTTGCTGGACGAACCTTTGGGTTCTGAGGTTGAATAATGTGGTGCGGACATGGGTCTGTGGGAGCTCCAGATTTGATGGATTTCATGGTGAAGGTGGTGTCCTTGGTGGAGAGGATGTTCCAGGTGATCAGTGTGTGGTTTGTGTCAGTTACGGTGTTGGTGTATCTGTTGAGGAAGTCCATAGGCATGGTTTGGAGTTCGAAGTTTCTGTATATGGAAGCGATTTTGTCTTGGAAGAAGTAGGCTAGGTTGTCACACAGCTCATGTGAGGGTGTGATGTTGTTTTTGCTGGCAGCCGGGTTGGAGAATTCTTTAACGATGTTGAAAAGTTCCATGGTGTCGTTGGCGCTGCTTTCTATGAGTGCAGCAATGGATGTCTTCTTTGTTGCCCTCAGCATGCGGTGGTAGAGGTTGAGAGAGGTTTTGAAGGCAGCCCTGTTGGAGGTGTCCTTGTGGGTGCGCCATCTCCCTGAAAACTGGTAGCTGTCTGGTTTCGCTGTTCTGAGTTCTTGGGTGTACCAGCTGGCCTTTTTAGAGGATTTTCTCTGGATGCTGCTCTTGATAGGTGCGATGCGGTCTGTACAATTGGTGATCCGGCATTGACGTTTTTCACTCCCTGTTCAAGGTTGGCGGTGGTAACAGGGTTGGAGGTGTCAAGGGCATTCGCCCAGCTGGTCTCTGAGATGTTATTCCACCTCCGGTGAGGGGCGTTTGTCATCTTGGGGTTTGCGGTGCAGGGGCTGGAGATAATGAAGTGGATGATGGAGGGATCGGTCTATGTGAGTTCTGTGAGATGGCTGTATTTGACGTGGTTGATGGAGCTGAGAATTGGGTCCAGTGTGTGTCCTGCAGTGTGTGTAGGGTCGTGGATGATCTGGGTCAATCTGAGGCTGCTCATACTGTCAAGGCGGTGTGTAGTGTTTTGGTATTGGGGTCGTCAATGTGAAAATTTAGGTTGCTGAGGAATATGTAGTCCTTGGAGTCTAAGGCCAGGAGCCCAATGAAGTCTGCAATCATGTGGCAGAAGCTGAAACGCGAGCCTGAGGGTCGGTATGCGAGGTTGTCTCTGATGGTTGCCTTGTCGTCCGTGTGGAGCTTGAAGGTGAGATGTTTCATGGGGTCAGGGAGTGTTCCAAGTGGTGGTATGCTATATGATCTCTTTGTGGATGATAGCTGTTCCTCCTTCTGGCTTGTTGGGGCGGTCCTCGTGAATGATTTTATATCTGTCTGGGATCGCTGTGGCAATGTCTCGTGTGGATGTGGGGTTGAGCTAGGTCTCAGTGAGGAAGATAATGCGAGGGTGGCAAAGAGGTCTCATAATTCAGTGGAATGCTTGCAAAGTGAGTGTGTGCTGAGAAGGGCGCATGCGAGTTGGTGTTTTTGTGCAGGTGGTGTCTCTGGTGTGTTCTGGGTAGGGCTGGTGGGTGGGCTGGTGTGTATGCAGTGAACTGGCAGTGGGTGCAGGTGAAAGATCCTACTGTGGAGTGTGGGTTGGCGCAGTGGTAGTGTTTTTGTGTTTGTATGTGTGTTAGTGTGTGATGTGAATATCTGTTGTTATGTGATGGTGTATATAACTCAAATGGAGTTAGAGGGAAACCAGCAACTAGAATAAATCTCCCTGAAGACTAATTTAAAAAACTGACATTATTCAAGGAGGTCATTGGTAAGACCCTGACGCAAATGATGAATGTCGAGTCTGGTAGTTTATAAAGGAGTCTAGATTAAGTGTTATTTAACCAGGCGCTGGGCCTTAACCTTTGGGTGGCATACTTAATCAATGGGCCTGCAGCTCACCCCTGTGTAGTGCTGTATGACACTTGCGGGCTAAACTCAATGTTCAAGGA
Source organism: Lissotriton helveticus (assembly GCF_964261635.1). Lineage (NCBI taxonomy): Eukaryota > Metazoa > Chordata > Amphibia > Caudata > Salamandridae > Lissotriton > Lissotriton helveticus. The sequence continues at coordinate 1,577,091,981 of NC_136068.1, read as the reverse complement.
GTTATTTTAGCCGGCATAGGAAGACAGAGCTACTAAAGTAGTATGTGAAGGTCCCTATCATTGCGATTTGTGGTGTTTGAACACGTAGTCCCTAAGGCTGACATTAACGGAAAGTAATGGGTTCATAAGAAAAAGTAGTGAGTTAAAATAACATTCTGGGGTACCTGATCATAATTTTAGCATGGTCACCCAAAGGTAAATTGAAACAGGACGGCAGTTGGTAAAACCTTAAATGGTGGTCAACATGTTTCAGCCTTCTGTAAATGCTCACTTTGTGGTCAAAAGGCTTTTTTTTTTACAACAAAAGCACTAGGCAATCAAACTGGAAAGTAAGTTACTAGCTTAATCTGTGTGTGTGGTGATGTGTGACAGAATTGAATAGTACCTAAAAATTGGACTGAAAATGTTCTACTTCAGGTGGGATAGGCGATACATTTTTATCTCTGTAAAATGGATAGGATAATCACTTAGTGGGCCACGTTACAAAGTGTGGTATTGGTGGAAAGCATAGGTTTTATAAAAAGAAAAGACAGCAATGCCCACTGCAAACAGTGCACCTATTTGTCCCTGTAATCAAACCTTCTCTCCGATCATACTCTGAGATACTTTTGGTCCAATTACGGCCTCACTTAAACTCTGTTCTACACCCAACCGATTAGGAATAAATTAGCCTTGCATCTTTTAGCCCAACTATGTTCCTTACTTTGGTACTAATTTATACTCCTACTTACTCGAAATCTCTACTTTTTTTCCACTACCTTTACTCTTGTCCTTGGCTTTAGATTTGTTTTTCTCTCTTTAAATGTCTACCTCGAGCCATTGAATTTTAAAATTCTTCTTTGAACTTGCTTCTGTTTTCTTTCAAACTTTGTATGTACAATAGATACGGATATCTATGAAAATATGGCCAATAATTTCTTTATCACCTATTGGCATGTGCACTCATGTTTGACTTGCTGCATCAGTATTTTGCACCCAAGTGAGTTCTTTCATTACTTTCAAAAACCTTTCGTAATACTCTTCAAACATTGTAGCAATTTTAATTATCAGTTTCACAAAATTATTTTTAGCCTTGAAAATGCCCTACGCATAAATTTTCCAATGCTGAAACACATGTTGGCAATCCCACATGTAAAGAAACATCGTAACTCATATACCCAGAGAAAGAGAAGAAAGATGTGCATGAAATTGTAAACAAAGAAGAATAAAACTAATCCTCGGATATTTTGTGTTGCATTCATTTACTAATGCAAAAATAAGAGTGATTATAGTGGTGGGATAGATCTTGTATCTGTCGCCTGCTATGAGAATTGTCTACCAGCTTCTCCCATAGATTTATATTGATCTGACATTCCCATGCAACTGGATCATTACCTCCATCCATATGGGACATTGGTGATGTATGTGAGTGTTTGACTCATATGTGCACACTAGGCTGTATAAAGAGTGGGTATTTGGCTATGACTTTGGCTACACAGGAATCCAATTTAATTTAATGCAATATAGTGGAGCCTAACTTAGGGAGTTGGAGAGACCCACACAGAGCAACATGAATTGCAGGGCTTCTACAAAACACGTTTCAGGCTGTTTGAAATGGACCTGACTTGAAGGTGTGGAGGACAAGAGACAACGATCCCTTTTTAGTGTAAGGAAAAAGCCTTTCCACTTCCCCAGAACTATTTCTCACACCAGGCTAAATGGTTGTTAAGTAGTAAACCTCCCCCTATTGTATGCCTCTTTTGGGATCTCTTTTGACAGAAATCTCTCAATTCCTCCACCCCACCTTACTCCCATGCTGCAAACTGGAGCAGACCAGGAGGAATATGCAAAAGGAGGGAACTGTCTGAACCTAGTCCCAGAGATGGACTGGTGTAATATACAAGCTTTGCTAGCAAAATAAGTACAAGAAAGAAACTACCAGTCAGTGTGCCATGATTTCTCGACCAGAATACGGGGCCCCAATGTGGGTGGTGCCAACAAATTATTTTCTGATCTAGGATAGGGGTATTGACCAACAACCCCCATCACTAGGTTTGGGACCAGAAACCTGGAAAGTCACTGTGACTTGGAGAGAAGGACTGGCAGCAGGGATGTGGAATTCCTATAGCCCGACGCCCAGGACATATTGTTTGGGGTCAAGGGCAACAAGTTTTAATGTGCATTTTGTCCTTGGGACAAGCAGGCTCAACCCCCTGCTGCGCAAACCATTTGGCTGCCAGTTTGCAGTACCACCTTAAGGCTCAGGGAAGGGCACTGCCTGCAGTGAAGTTAATATTTGTGTGCATATGTTAATGCTGTTCAAACTTGTATTTATGGTTCATTAATTGAGAGCCTTTATTATTAGGCTGAGCGCTCTCAGTGAATGTAAGTTCTGACTGCACTACTGACAGTGGTTCCAGTATAAAAATGTGGACACACAGTTTCAAAGTTTAGCAATATGAGGTTATGCATAATGCTCCCAGAATGCTCTGTGATTAGATGCTAATATTTGCAGAAGCTTGAAAGCAAGAATAATGATTCTTTGCTTTCAATATAAAGTGTTCCTAAAAAATGAAAGTAGGAAAAAATATTTTTGCTAAACTACTGTAAAATTACAGGTAACATTTCTTTTCAGCATCATTTTGTAAAATGTGTTGATGCATGCTAGTATTTCCCCAAAATATTCATATTAGAAAATCAGTGTAACCAGTTTCAATAAGATTTTGGGAAACAAAAATAAACAAGCATTGGCAAAGCCAGTAGGTCTGAAATGGTAGCCAGCATTTTAGCTTTGGCAATGCGTGACTTCTTTTGGCATGGTCTTTGTAAAACCTTATTGATGTGAGAGCTGCAGGACCCTCGCCAATATAACAAACATTGGCAAAAGCAAAAACATTTTTTGGTCTCAAAAAAAGCACACACTGAACAAAACTACTTTGTGTGCCGATATGCTCTTTGTGAAAGAGCTGAATGCTGTCACTCACCGTGAAGCCAGCTGATACAGAGAGAGCATTTTGATAAACACAAAAGCTCATGGGTCACTCCAGACCAAATTAGGGGCCCAATTATTAAAGAAAGTCTCAAAAGTGCACCCTTGGTATATGTCCTTGCATTAAGGGCAGCTATATGGCTTTCGTGAATTCACAAGAATTTACAGCAGTAGGGCAAGAAATTGTACTCAAAATATTTGTGAACTGCATTTTAGCATGAGCAAATATGCATGTGTAGTTTGCTGATGCGAACACCTGAGTGTTTGCAAGTTTATTTTCCCTCCAACCACTTTTTTCCCAACTCTGGAAGAAGGTTTACGTCTGCCTTTGTCAGGATTACATTTCCAACATTTTTCAGTATTGGAAAAGATTAGAGAAGAGTTGTTGAAAACCCTTAAATCATGCAAGTTATTAGGTTTGCACAGACTCAAAAGGGCATTCTAACCCTAGAACTATTGCTTACCACTACCTTCAGCACCAGTATGTAGATTTGCAGAAACGTGGCAACATAAGGGGACCGCAAGTATTCAAGCACTACTATGGTATGAGCCCTGGCATAATCAGAGAGGCTATATAAGAGCTCTTATATAATGAGATTGCTGCCATAATTAGTCGCCGCACATAATTTGTCGCCGCACCAAAGGGACAAGTGGATTTTGTTACAGGACAAGTAGATTTATGAAGCAGCCTGCCCCTTGGACTAGTAGATATTTTAATAAATTCCACACTCCTGACTGGCCTTGCAAAGTTATAGAGTTAGGTCATAGAACCAGAGTATCCTGGCAGATTGAAGTTTAAGTGCCTGTCCCTGCTGCACGCCAATGATCAGGCCTGCCAACAAAACAATGAACACTGAAAGATACTGTCAAGTGGTAAGAAACCGGAGAGAAATCATCATTTTTGGGACTAACATAACTGTAAACTCTTGACAGGGGTCGACGGGACCTAAGCAAGTCACACATGCACATTACCCACTGTTTCCCTAAGGAGGGCAACTGTCCTAACTTGCATTGTGCAATTATTCAACTTCTGTGCTAGCAGAGAAGCCTGGGTTATCTCCCAGTCCACAGTGATTGTTAACCTGAATAGTGTGAATTGAGTGCCCTCTGATTATGTGTACAATTGTGCGTCAGAAGTAAAGTAGTTTTTCCTTTCTAAAAAAACCAAAAACACTGCTTAATGTATTAACTGATATTGGCTGAAATGGTTCATTGAATTCTGAGGTTGTATCCCACACCATCACCTGCGGGTAATTCATGAACAGGATGTACTCGGTGCTCAGTTCTGGGCTCAACAGTGCGGTAAAACCCCAGAACACCAGTGGCAAAATCATCTGATTGATACAATCTGAGCCCACAAACCCCTGTATGCCCTGGGAATACTGTAAAAGTTCCCAAAGGTAGGATTTGCATATTGCAGGATGAGTACACAATGCTCACAGTGAAGGGAAAGGCACAACACTTTTCAGCAATGTAAGGATTACTTCCTACTTAAGGGTCTATCTCTAGATATACTCCAATTTATTGCCCTAGTGGTGCATGTGTGCAACTGAACCAAGAGAAAACAAAAACAAGAACATACTACTTCCTTAAAGGAAACAGAGTTAATTGGGATAGAACTTTCCCAATTCCAACAGTGCTGTGGGACTCCTAGTTAAAACACACAGACGCGTTGAGGTGAAAGGTCAAAAATCCAAACGTGTTACCCTCCGGAGGAGCAACCTACCACCAGGCTCTTTGAAATGCAAATGACTAGAAGGTCTTTGATGCACCCTACAAAAATATTATATCATAGCACAAAGTAGGAGTGCATCCTAAGAAACAAGAAACTTTTCAAGAAATAAGGTAGAATATGGTACAGCTACCAGCCGTCGATTATTTGTGAATTTGGGGCTTTAGCCTTGATTTAAGTAGTTCCTGCTGACAGTCAACAGCATTGGTTTATTGCCAGTAATTGGTTGTTGGCCCCATCCACAGTCAGTCTTTAACCCCAATATCACTGTTGTATTGATTTCTTTAGCTGCACTCACAGCAAATAATTAGTATTCACTTCTAATCAGAGTCACTGGACACTATAGGTCATCCCACTGGTAATTAGTAGTTCTTTACGTCTGCCCAATAGATATGGAACATCAAATTTACACAAGAATGTCTACTGCTTGAAAGAAAACAAATTAGCCATGGAAACTCATAGTTACCATGAAACTGGAATCAGTTGGGAATTAAATCATCCGTAACACCTCAGGAGATTTTCAAACTCGAAGGAGCAAGAACTGTATCAAGTTCAAAACATATCTGTAAAAGGCCTATTGGAACTTAAAAAGGGGCATTTAGATATAGGGACATTAACAACACCCACTCTTCCCTTCCCATGACCTACTTAATGGAGGCCACAGCGCGTCCCCATTGAGCAGGTCTGCACCAGCTCCCCCTTGCTGCAGTCAGTACATCCTTCTGCCACATTGCTGCTAGGGCTGTTCCTGCCCTGTGTGGTTAAGTCCTGGGCAGCCTGCCTAGTCAGTCAGCTTCTGTTTACTTTTAATTTAACTTCTCTGCAACTCCTTTTTGGTTTCCTGTCAGCTGTTGTTCATTTGCGGCAGTTTTTCCTATATTCTCGCCATCCACCTTCTACTTCCCGCCTCCCAGCGTCCTTCCCAGGACCTACTTAATGGAGGTGCAGTCCTTGCGCACCACCTATCTGCGCCCGTCCGTGCCTAGAGCACGCCCAGTGCCAGGAACCCAGGCCCCCCGGACAGCCATAGGTAACCCACTGCTGATCTCTGGGCCCTGGACAGCGGATGTTGCAACAACTGCTACCTCGAATTTCCTCACTCTAAAGCAGGTCCGTTTACCTGCCACAGATGTCTCTTCACTGTGACATAGGACTTCCTGCCCTCACAGAAACCTGACCCACTCCCACTTCGCCGGCCAACACCACCCCAGAACAACCCCGATGCCTCCTGATCAACTCCAGAACAAGCCACAGAAGTCTGGGACACCATCCCCATCCTCGTCTCAGACGTGACCGTCATCACAGAGACCTGGCTCACCTCCTCCACCACCCCTGACATTGCCATCACAATGTCAAGCCAGCCAAAATCTGCAGATCCACCAAACAAGCCAGCTGGAACACACCAGAACTCAACACTATAAAACACAGCTGCAAACAACTGGAGAGAAGATGACATACCACCAGACACGATACAGACCAAGCCACCTTCAAGTCAGCACTCAACATATACCACCAACGACTCAAAGATGCTGAAACGGATGCCCTCGCAGACCGCATCAAGGCCTGCGCCAGCCACACCAAGGTACTCTTCACCATCGTCAAAGAGTTCTATTGCCTAATAGCCACTGAGAACTGATACCTCCCCTCACAGGAACTCTATGACTGTCTAGCGAATCACTTCCACAAGATATCCACAACCTACAGGAACTTTGACCTCCAACCCACCGACCTCTTCAACCTTCTGACTCTAAAAGAAGCCTCCCCCAACCAACATCTCACAGCATGAGAATAGCTCACCACACCAGACACCACAGCCATCATGTACTCCATCCACTTGGGAGCACCCACTGATCCATGCCCCCACCACCTCTTCGACCTAGGAAGCAACAAGATCAACCACCAACTCACCACTATTTTTAACGCATCTATCGCCACGGCCACTTTCTCTGATGCATGGCAACTCGCAGAGGTCAGACCTCCCTTCAAGAAACTCTTCACAGACCGCAGCGAACCCCAGAACTACTGCCCCATCTCGCTTTTCCCATTCTCTGCCAAAATCCTGGAGAAGGTTGAAAGGAATCGAAACCCTAATTTAGCTTTAAGCTCTAATCAATTCAATTCAATATTTATTCGGATACAAATAGCCATAAAAGCACAATTCAATCAAGTCAAGCAATAAAATACAACTCTTATATAAAATCTCATGTAGATTCACAACTAAAATCTTATATGAATCTGCGGTGCTTGAGACTGGTTAAAACACATAGGTTTGATGGGGAAAAATACCACAGTAAACAGTGTATGGGAAAGCACAATAAACTAAAGGACTGCCATATAAAAAGTTAGCAAATAAATAAGCCAATAAAATAAAATTTAAAAAGACAGTTGGGCAGGCGTTTCAAAACAGCATCATATTATGATAAAGAGCAATGAATGTAAACAGTATTAACAACAAAGTGCAATTATAATTAAGTGTGGATACTGGCAGTAGTATCATATTAGGGTAAAATACGGTTTGATTGTAAACAATATCTGCGACATAATGCAGAAATAAATGATTTCGCTTAAGCTTGACCACCTAAGGGGAGGCACCTTAATTAGTGTTCAACTAAAAAGGTGATAAGAACTATATACACCTGAGCATTGTTAAGTGCTTTTGTCACATTAAAGGTCACCCATGGAGGCAATTGAGCGTACTGTCGCTTGTAAAAACGAGCTTACTCAGCAGATCAAATCATCACTTCCGAGATGAAAGATTTCGAGGTACGCTGTTTTGTGATCAGTAATGGCCGCTGACTTAAAACAAAACAATAAAATGTGTCCCACCGTTTGATTACTGCCAGTGCCACACGGACAAGGCATCTGCTCGAGATTATTATTGAATCCCAAAGGGAAACAAAGCGAATATTTAATTGTACCATCTCTGAGACGAAAAAGTAGGCTCCTCATTCAGCGCCCAATGCTGTTCAAAAGATATTTAGGTAGCGACTGGTTTTGGGGGCCGGAGGCATCTAGGAGGGGCATGTACCTGACAACCGATGGTTTGAGGCACTCAGTGGCATATCTTTCGTTATTGTAAGATTCATACGGTGCCCCCATGAGTGATATTTTATTCATGCTCTCAAGTAATGAGGCATTTAAAAAGACATGTTTAAGATTCACGCTGGTTAAACTTCTTCTGACGGCAGAGAGCCATGGTATGGAGCAGCCCTTATCGCATTTAAGGCAGTCTACAATGATCTCTCTTGTTAGGGCTGCTGCAGGATTCTGCCATATTTTTAGCCAGAATATAGCTGGGTGCGACCTAATAAAATCTTCTATGTAACACAAATTTACTTCCTTGTGGCATACTTATGTTGGTGAAGAGAATTGGGCCCCCAACATTTTTCTGCAGAATCTGTTTTCTTCCCTTTGGATCCCGCTGCAGTTTGTAAAGCCCCAGACTTCAGCACCGTATGTGGTCGTCGGGATACACTGCGATTTGTATATCTTCATTTAAGGTGATACCACCTCTGCTTGTTTAGGCTGCCGGAGACTCAAGATAGAGTTAACCCGTTTCATGCGCCCACGATTTTGCGGAAGTGCGCACTTCCGCAAAACGGGCGGGGCCGCGTCGGTCATTGGCCGACGGCAGCACTGGGCAGGTAGTGCTGCCGTCGGCCAATTGCCGACGGCAGCATGAAGGGGTTAATCACTTTAGAAAATTTACTGTAGCCAACATGAGCTTGCCAGGATCCTGTCTCAGAGAACACCAGGCCCAAATAAGGAAGGTTATTGAATTAAAACAATGTTTTTCGGTCCACAAATCATTATATATGATTTCTTATAATTGGTACAGAGCTCCAAATCAGCCATAAAGGTCACGAAGCCCTTAACTAAAGTGCGGAGTGCATTGGGGGTGCGGCCCATGATGATCGCATCATCAGTGTATAAGAGCGCGGGGAGTATATTGCCATTATTTTTTGGGACGTCATTGGTCAATTTTGACAGGTTGTTGTGTAAATCGCTTATATAAAGAATAAAAAGTAGAGGGGCGAGTACACATCCCTGTCTGACCCCTCTACCGATGACAATCTCCCCAGAGAGCTCCCCATTATTACTAATCCTAACCCGCGCCTTCAGATCCCTGTGTAAATGTGCCGAAAAATAAACCAAAGCCTCGTCCAACCCATAGTTTAAAAGAACTGACCACAAGCGTGACCTATTAACTAAATCAAATGCTGATGTGAGGTCCATAAAACCCAAATAAATCGGTGACTTTTGTGCTATCGTATATTTACCAAGAATAAGCTGTAGATTCAAACACTGTTCAACCGTACCCAATTTGCTCCTAAAACCCAGCTGGCACCGATTTAAAATTTGGTCCTTTTCGGCCCAGGTCCTAATTTTATTAAAGACGACCCTACCTAAGATTTCTAGGGTGTTAATCTATCAAGGAGATTGGTCAATAACAACTAGGATTGGATCGATCTCCTTTTTTGAAAATGGGCCCGATAATACTAGTGGACCAAGTACTCGGAATGGCTGTTTTAGTTAAATTATTAAAAACATTACAAAAAAGAGGTGCCCAAATTTCGGGGTCGTTACCGGTGCTGTATAAATCCTAGCGAAATGTGCCTCCCATGATTCACTTGTTATATTACAGCTTATGGGAGTAATATTAAGACCCATAGATCTCATAGCTTTAACTGCTGCCCAACATCCATTTCCGTCATTCAGTGTAGCGGCACAGGCAAGATTGTCCCAACGTTCTTTTAGGATCTCATATGTTTACAACCTGGTCGCTTTCTTGTAGCAAGATCGTAACGATCTGACAAGAATTATTTCCCTGATCGCAGTTCTCGATTCCCCCGCGAGAAGGTGCCATCAAACCATTTGGGGTTCAATCTAGGTTTTAAAGCTGGTCTAGAGATCATGTGTTTAATGCCGGCGAATAAGCTACTAAAAGTCTACTAAGCTACCACCAAATCCTCAGGGTCTTTCCTTGACTCAATCGAGGCCCACAGCGCCTTTTGTAGCTCTCCCTTGAGCTTGCATCCAGCATGGGGAACTTTGAACTTTTTGCAGAAGCCCTTTAGCTGATTTCTGGTGTAGCTCTCTAGTCTTTCCTCTTCCCATTCAATATCTTTAATTTCAGAGGCTACAGATGCTGCCCTTTCTATGCTGTTTGGACCAGGCATGATTTTTCAAAAATGGAGATTTCCAGCAAAACAAGAATCAACAAAGTACGTGGATGCGCTATTGGTCAGCAGTCACTATGTGGTGTTCACCAATTACTGTATATGAATCACAAATGCAAATTCGAAATTCTCACCGCTGACCACCAATGTTAGATTTGGGCGTCTCTGGTTGGCACAGGTAAGGACTTGTGACAAGCAGGGACCCTCTCCTCTAGTCAGGATAAGGGGATTACCCTATTAAAATAACCTCTGCTCATCCTCTAGGTAGCTTGGCGCGAGCAGACAAGACTTAGTACCTTTTAGTAACTCGCAACGTAAAGGATGGATTTGTTCGGCCCGAACAACGTGACTTTGTGGCCCCCACGAGCCGTAGCTCGCAACGTGAAGGAAGGACCTCGCACAGCAACGCGCTTCTCCTCCTCCGAACCGCACTGCTCAACGCGCACCCTGCCGCTGATGTGGAAAGGCTGCAGCACGTAGAGCGGCTGGATACGTCTCGCACCACCGCAGCGTACAGTCCGCTTCGCCCGCGCTCAAAGGATTACCCGAGCACCAACTTTCAAGGTACGGCTCGTACGCCGCACCGGAACTCAACCGCACCACACAAGGCACCGTCCCCTCGCACAACGCGACTCTGAAGTCTACGATCCACACCCAGGACGTCTACGAGCTGGAGATTGCACCGGTCAAGGAGGACATCGCTGCCTGCACCGCACCTGGTTTCCCATGCATCGTCCGTGTCGGACACAACAATCTAAGGTACTGTGAGACTCGCGCTGCATTTGAGAGCGCACCGGACCGGAGCGTCCGTTGCGCCTGTTTGACTCTTTCTAGGTACGTTTCTTCACAGGAAGAGCCGGGCAGACAGTCCGAAGCGCACAGAACTTTCAAATACGCATTTTTAACAAGAACTCTTTTTCTAATCAGTATTGTGGATTATTTCTGACGTTATTTGGTCTTGTGCTAAGCCTTTACATAAAAGATAATTATTTTTGATACAAACCTAGTGTGGTGTCCATCTGTGGTGTTGTCCCTGAGTAACTGTGTGTGTCCACAAATGCTTAAGCTATAACGCCTCTGAAAATAAGTCTTGTCTGCTCGCGCCAAGCTACCTAGAGGGTGAGCAGGGGTTATTTTAAGAGGGTAATTCCCTTATCCTGACTAGAGGAGAGGATCCCTGCTTGTCACAAGCCCTTACCTGTGCCAACCAGAGACCCCCAAATCTAACATCTGGGAAGATGATTTCCTCCTAATGACACTGGACGCTTGTAGTCTATATACATCCATAAAACATGTGGATGGTCTACAAGCTTGTAGACACTTTTTGAAATCCTGTTCCATCTCATTCTTGGAACACAATGATATGCTTTTGCAAATGATTCAATTCTGCCAGGAAAACAATGTATTTTATCTTTAATGAGACTTTCTTTAGGCAGAAACAGGGTACAGCGCATTGACCAATACCATAGCCATGTTGTTTCATGGCTACGGTATATAGATGATTTATTTATCATCTGGAAAAGCAGTCATGAGCAAGCTATTGAGTTCATTGCTGTTCTCAATGACAACGAGGTGAATTTGCAATTTGAAAGTACAATAAGCGAGTCCAAAGTTGAATTCTTGGATCTAGAAGTCAGGGTAATTGACAATAAATTAACATCTAGCCTATACCGAAAGAAAACAGCTGGCAACACTCTGCTACATGCAGAAAGTAGCCATCATAAAAAGCACTGATCTGCAGCATTCCTTATGGGGAATTTCTTCGGGCCTGAAGAAATTGTAGTAGCGAAGCAGGTTTTGAATTGGAATGTCAGTGTCTGAAACAAAGATTTCAGGAAAGGGGATATGGTCTTAACTCCATTAAAGATGGCTACACCAAAGCAGCCAACTTCACTCAAAGTGAACTATTGATCCCTAAAGAGAGGGAAATTGAAGAGGAGGACAATATCATTAGATATATCTCCACTTTTAACTCAAACTCTGTGAACATACTTAAATGTTTAAAAAAACATTGGAAAATCTTGCGTACTGAGTCGACACTAGTGGAAGTGGTGAAGGAATCCCCGAATATAACATACAGAAAAGCGAATTCCCTGAAGGATAGGCTATGCAAAAATGAGATTGTACAACATAAGTCTAACCTGAGGGACATCCAGGGATTTTATGTTTGCATGTCCTGTCTAGTTCGAATGTTAAATCTGTGTACTATATATTGATTGAATCTGTAAGAAGTATTGAGAAGCACTTAACATGTCTGTATGACCATTGTGTTTATGTCTTGATATGCCCCGGTGCTATTAAATATGTGGGCAGTACGATGTTCCCTGCAAAAAAACGTATCCTCAAACATATGAGGGCTATTGCTAATAAGGATAAACTGTCCCCAATAGCACGTCACTTTGAAGATATGCACAACAGCAATCGTAATTTATTACGCTTCTTTGTGATTGACAGAGTACCACCATCAAGTAGGGGCGGGGATAGAATTTGCAAGTTGCGCCAACTGGAATCTAAGTTCATCTTAGAATTGGACACGAAAATCCCTGGGGGCCTGAATTCTGAAGAAGAAATGGCCTGGTTTTTGGGAGAATTAATTCTTTGCTGTAGGAGATAGGAGTGTATCATATTGATTTTGTACTGTATGAATTAAGTGTTTCTCTCAGACCTCAAGCGTTTCTGATGTCTAATGTTTTTAACGGTTTTTAATTCACTTTTTCACTGTTTGTCTGATGAGATAAAAATGTGCCATTCAGTATCAGCCATATTGTGAATCTGTTTCTCTTTTAGGTGGTGTCCATGGAATGTTGTCTAAAAAATCTATATTTGGAAGTCGTGAGATTTGGAATATGCCCACTTGGGATTGAAAGAATACTAATTTTGCAGAGAGAAAACTTAACTTTGCTGTAATGGGACTTTACCTGATATGATAGTATCAAATTTACTTATAAACCCACTGGGGTATAATATATTGTTTAGAATGATAAGGGAGAGAATATGTAACCCACTTGGGACTCGAATATGGCAGCTTTTCTCAGATGTGCTTGCCTGTCAGTAGAAACTTTATTGATTAACTGTGATTGCAGTAGTTTGATATGTGGGAAATGTCAGATGCTATATCAAATGGTCTGGTTTGACCTCGAGATTATGTAGCCCACTTGGGATTTTGATCTGATAATCATATCTTTTGCATATCAATGACAACTTTATTGAATAGCTGTGACAGGCGAAGGTTTGTGATCAATGGTATATTAGTTTATACAATGCACGGCTTGGTTTGTCATTAACCCATCGCTTACGATGTTTTCATGGACACCATAAGATTCTTACGATAAACATGGATTTGCGTAATGATATTCAGATTCACGTGAAACCTAATAAATGGTGATAGTCATGGATATGTATTTTGGAGATTAAGAACACACAATATCAGTTGGGAATTTAATTAGAAGAATTAATATGTATAATGATGTGTTTGCGAAACAAAATATATTGAATATGTGGATTTGAGATTATGTTAAATTTCACCATTCAAAGATGGCCGACACATTTGCTGTAATGAGTCCACTTTCTCTGTTAATTATCACGTTTTGTTTACTTTGCACGTAAGGATTAACTATATTTAAATGTCCGCTTGTCAATGAAAAATCACCTGTTTCCGAGGCGATTTATCGCCGAAAGGCATAGGGTTTGCGTTGGCTTGATGTTTAAATAAACTTCTTCAAGCTTCTCTGATTCGTGGATATTATTGAAAGGAGTGCATCACGTACTTGATCGTACGAAGAGAAAGTGATGTAACGCAGGGTAACCTCGGACCCTGGTTTGCACCGACGCAGGAGTGTCCCGGTGACTCGAGGAGCGCATTTACGTGTACCCCGCCTGCACAAGCTGGTCTGACTTACTGGCAAGCTCCGTGGAGCATCTTTTTGTCTAATTGCGGGAGCAATTCGGTCCAGTACCCACCACGACGCCTAAGTAAAAGCGGTAAGGGGATATTCACATCCCTTTTTTGGTTGACCGGGATTCCTGTGTTGGCACCGTGACATTTATCCGGCTGAAAGGTAGCAGGCATTACACAAGGGGGACTCGAGGGGGCACGGACTTGCTTTCATTGCCTCACCTCCCAATGTGCTCATGTAGCTGTGCCTTTCACGCATTCCACTCCGAGAAACATCACCCCATGAAGCATTTTCATTTCCCATGAAGTCCGACATTGTGGCATTATGGGATGTGAAGTTCCACTACGCGGGACTACACAAGAAAGCCGACAGCATCATCAAGGGGGTGGAGCAAGGAGCTCACAAACAACAGCGTGGCAGGACTTTGTTTGTTTGTTGCAGCACTAGGAACAGTTGGAGAGGGGCGCTGAGGAAGGCTGGTATTGCCGAAATGCATTCGCCTGGGACACTGATGCAATAAAGTGCTCCATCTGTCTCTCCCTTCTGGGTCACGGCTCTTTTCTTCTGGAAGGGGTGATGTGTCATATTTTCATGCGCTAGCCAGAGCGCATTTACGTGTACCGCGCCTGCACAAGCTGGTCTGGACTTACTGGCAAGCTCCGTGGAGCATCTTTTTGTCTAATTGCGGGAGCAATTCGGTCCAGTACCCACCACGACGCCTGAGTGAAAGCGGTAAGGGGATATTCACATCCCTTTTTTGGTTGACCGGGATTCCTGTGTTGGCACGGTGACATTTATCAGGCTGAAAGGTAGCAGGCGTTACAGCAGGGGGACTCGAGGGGGCACGGACTTGCTTTCATTGCCTCACCTCCCAATGTGCTCATGTAGCTGTGCCTTTCACGCATTCCACTCCGAGAAATATCACCCCGTGAAGCATTTTCATTTCCCATGAAGTTCGACATTGTGGCATTATGGGATGTGAAGTTCCACTACGCGGGACTACACAAAAAAGCCGACAGCATCATCAAGGGGGCGGAGCAAGGAGCTCACAAACAACAGCGTGGCAGGACTTTGTTTGTTGCAGCACTAGGAACAGTTGGAGAGGGGCGCTGAGGAAGGCTGTTATTGCCGAAATGCATTCGCCTGGGACACTGATGCAATAAAGTGCTCCATCTGTCTCTCCCTTCTGGGTCACGGCTCTTTTCTTCTGGAAGGGGTGATGTGTTATATATATATATATATTGTAGATTTGTGATTATTATAGCATGTGTAATAGATCATGAGTTTTCTTGCATTATTAGAGGTACCGACTGTTTTTTGTGTCAACTCCTTTAGGAAGTGAGCCTTTAAGAATAGTAAGAGTTGGGTCTACTAGGATATCAAATAGATTTATTCAGTGTAATATCTTAAATATTTTAATAATTGTGTGATGTAAATCAAATTGTTATGGTTTTAACTAACTAAACAATAAAGATTAAATTTCAGTGTAATATAGATCCATCTGATTTGATTTTAGGTGTGTTGTGTGAAACTCTTGTAATTCTACCACAACATGCTTTTTAGGGATAACTGAAGATGAGGCAAAATAAAAGGGAGTAGTCAGTCTTATAGTCAACAAGTATTTTCCCCACAAACAGAAATAGTAAGAGTTTCCAATAGATTAAAAATAATTGTGAGGTCATGCTTTTCTTCAAGAAATCTTCCCCGGGGAGACAGAGCGAGAAAGGGACTCCTTTAGGCCACTTGATTTCCACATTTCCAGAAGGCTCTGATAGAATAATAAGACATTGTCAGGAAAGGGCAGAAGGTGCAAAGACGTCCATGGTTCCATGGCCCCCAGATAGCTCTTTTAATAATACAGTGAGAGCCCAAGTAATATTGTATATTTTAGGAGCATATAAAGTAGATAAAAGAACAACAAGATTAGCATCATTAGACATGTGGAAGGTATTCAGTCAGGATTCCCAGGTGGAATCCAAAGCACCACCCCGACATATTCAGAGATCATTAAAGGGCCCTTATGCCGTCAGGGTATGTATCCATCACTGTTAGTAGAATATAAGGAATTCAATACCTCAATAGATTCAGTCGACACTGATGTTCCAGTTGTAGGCTACAAAGACCCGGCATTAATACTCCTGCCTGACAAACAAAATGATACCAAAGGTTGATGACATGTTAAACATGGGGGAGGTTAATCTTGCTCAAACAATTAATAAAGATTCTCTTGAAGCTGAAAAAGTATATGTACCAATAGTGTCCTTCACAGGAGACATTTCAAAAAAATTAAGACAGGACAATAATGGAAAATTGATAGCACAAAAGTCAAAGGACATATTGGAATGAGCAGCAGGATTCCCCAAAACTCAAGTGAAGGAAATATATACTATAATAGTATCTCACAGGTGAAGTTTGACGTAGGGGCACGATCAAAGATGTATCAGGAATTGGATAAGGGTTATCGTGACATGACCACCAATGTAAAGGGAATACAGAACACAATTGAGAGGCTAAGCCATATTACTGATGACTGTTCAAATATGTAGATCTATATTATATAAAACAGATGAAAAGGGATATAGGATGTGATGTCGAAATCAAGAATGTGACAGGAGAAGATGAGAAGGCTGAGGAGGAGAAACTCAATGGGGAGTTCAATCAGAAGGGTTCTCGAGCGCATGGTATTATGGCAAGAAGCAGAGAACAGAAATGCTGAAATAAATAGAAGATTAGAGGAACAAAGTGTCTTTAGAGAACAGACAAGAGGAGAGCAGATGTTTCCCAGTAGTATAACACGGTCTGGGTGTCCATTTAGAGCAGAGGGATGATGGAGTTAGGACAAAGTTCCACTCCGGCTGGAGCAAGATCCCTTCATGTACGAAATATGCAGGGAATAACTAGTTTTATACAGAGAAAAGAAAGGAAAGGAAATTGTGACTTGACATCCAATGAAATAGTAGTGAAGGTTGAAAACAGTTGGTATAATGTTAACCCATTCATTAATTACCTTGCGGGGAGGACAGAGGGTATGGTGCCACAGATGAAAGTGCGACCAAGACAGGGATGTGGAATTCCTATAGCCCGACGCCCAGGACATATTGTTTGGGGTCAAGGGCAACAAGTTTTAATGTGTATTTTGTCCTTGGGACAAGTAGGCCCAACCCCCTGCAGCACAAACCCTTTGGCTGCCAGTTTGCAGTACCACATTAAGGATCAGGGAAGGGTACTGCCTGTAGTTAAGTTAATATTTGTGTGCATGTGTTAATGCTGTTCAAACTTGTATTTATGGTTCATTAATTGAAAGCCTTTATTATTAGGGTGAGCGCTCTAAGTAAATGTACGTTCTGACTGCACTACTGACAGTGGTTCCAGTATGAAAATGTGTACACACGGTTTCAAAGTTTAGCAACATGAGGCTATGCATGATGCTCACAGAATGCTCTCTGATTAGATGCAAATATTTGCAGAAGCTTGAAAGCAAGATGAATGTTTCTTTGCTTTCAATATACAATGCTCCTAAAAAATGAAAGTAGGGAAAAAAAACATTTTGCTAAACTACTGTATAATTTCAGGTACCATTTCTTTGTAGCATTTAGTAAAATGTGTTGATGCATGCTAGTATTTCCCAAAAATATTCATATTGGAAAATTCGTGTAACCAGTTTCAATAAGAATATGGGAAACAAAAATAAACAAGCCTTGGCAAAGCCAGTAGGTCTGACATTGGTGGTCAACTTTTTAGTTTTGGCAATGCGGGACTTGTTTTGGCATGGCTTTTGTAAAACCTTATTGATGTGAGAGCTGCCGGGCCCTCACCATTATAACAAACATTGGCAAACGCAAAAATTGTTTTTGGTCTCCAAAAAGCACACACTCCCACATTAGTTACTGGCACTGAACAAAACTACTTTGTGTACCGATATGCTCCCCCCCCCGCCAACCCCTCAACGTCCCCCCACCCCCTCCCCTGCTGCTGGGTCCATCAAAATTGAGGTCTAAGTCACCGCATCCCTATGTTGGGTCGCCGTGTGCCTCTCCATCGTGTTCTGGAGCCTCCCCCTTCCCAGAGGGCCTTGACTCGGAACTGTCCTGTGTCGACTGGGAGTCCTGTCCCGCCATCTCCTAAAGCATTGCCCCCCAAGCCAGTAGGTCCTCAGGTAGTTTGCCATCCCTCCTGGTGTTCTGCATGTGCCCCATCTCCGCTAGTGCCTACTCCCGCAGATCCGCCCTCCATTTCATCAGTGACGGGCCCTGTTGGGACAACCAATGGATGGCAACGCGTCGCCGGGCTACAACTAGGCCCAACATCAGAAATCGCCTGCTTACTTTCCGCTTGGGATCGAAAGGGATCAAGCCCTGGAGACAAGCACGCGGGTCCAGGTCTACTATGAACCCCGTCACCCTTGTCACATCCTCCAGGACCGACACCCAGTACGACTGGATTACAGGGCACGCCCACACCATATGTATAAAATACACCTATGCACTGCGACATCTCGGGCAGTGCGAGTCTCTGGCGTTATCAATGGCCTGGAGCCTCTTGGGTGAGAGATAAGTCATATGTATAATATTGTATTGAATTAGCTTGAAGCGGTTACTCAACGCCACCTTCCGCACACTCTCGTGTAGTTTTCCCACTCTTTTGTGGTAATCTCCTGCGGATACACTTGCTGCCATTTGTGTTCTATCGTCAGGGGACCTAACTTTTTATCCTCCCTCAATGCCCTGTAGAGGTGAGTCACAAACTTACGTCCCCCTGCCATCGCTATCATGGTAAGCAGGGTGCGGGTGTGCACCGGAGCCTACTGAAACGAGGGCCATAGTTGCCGCGCTGTTGCCGCTATTTTGGCGTATTGGAGAAATTGCCCCAGTCCCAGCTCGAAGGAGGTCACCGCCTCCTGATAAGTGATAAATTTATCGTCCGGATAAAGGTCGGACAGCATCAGGTAGCCCCCTCCTTCCACTTGTCTGTTGACATGACCTGTTCTATCGGGGAAAAGGGTGGCATCAGCCAGAGATCCATTTCAGGGGCAAACGGCCTGTCTCGAATTAGGCGCCGTACCACTCGATTCCATATCGTGAATACCAGCCTCACCAGTGGGGGGCCGTGGTCTCGTCGCCCCCCTACCTGCCACAGCAGCGCTCCCAACTTCCCGTTCCAATATGTAAGGGGTCCATATCTAGCCATGCGATAGCATGTTGCAGTTGTGACGCAAAATAAAAGAGTTCTAGATCCGGGACTTCTAAACCTCCTGTGCCCCACCTACGTTTCAGTACCTCCAGACTCACCCTACAACGCTTCCCATTCCACAGTAAGAGGACCAGTAGGTAATCCAATTTCCTAAAGTCCCGGTGCGGAAGTTCATAAAAAGTACCTTGCATTGTGTACAGACAGCGCGGGAGGACCACAATTTTTATTAAGACGATCTTCCCCATCAGTGAGACCTTAGGGGTGTTCCAGAAGGCGATACTTCCCTGCAGACCCCGGATTATCCTCCCCATGTTATGCTGGAAGAAGATTGCCGTGTTCCGCCCAATTCATATCCCCAAATTGCATAACGTTTCGTCTACCCATGGGAGTCCCATCTCCGGGCGTTGTACCCACTCCCAGTCGGTCTGCTCTCCAATAGCATAAAGCTGTGATTTTGTCTTATTCACTGCAAGCCCAGAAGCAGCCGTAAACTGCGACAGTGCGGCCATCAGGGTTGGCAATGACTGCGTCGGCCGATTCAAGTAAAGCAACGCATCATCAGCGTACAGTGACACCAAGTGCTCCATGTCCCACACTCGTATGCCCTGACCCTCAAGCACCGTGCGGAAATGATACGCCAGCGGTTCCATTGCCAGGGCAAACAGTAAGGGGGAGAGCGGGCAACCTTGAAGCGTCCCCCTAGTTATGAGTATTATGTCCGATAAGTATCGTCCCGTGCGGACCCTAGCCACTGGCTGAGCATAAAGCAGTTTTATCCAATTTACAAACCTTTCCCCTAATCCCATTTTCAAAAGTACCTTCCAGAGATAGGCCCAACGGATCGAGTAGAACGCTTGTTCGATATAGAGAAATGCTAGAGTGTTCTGTTCGGCTCATCCCCCCAAAGCTTGCATTATGTCGGCTAGGCAACGAATATTCCGCAGCATATTCCTGCCCGGAATGAATCCAGACTGATCATCATGGACCAGCCGTCTGAGATAAGAGAGGAGTCTACTTGCCAGCACCTGACTGATAATTTTCAGATCCACATTCAGCATGGATATAGGCCTATACGAGCCGGGAAGAAGAGGATCCTTACCCGGCTTGGGGATCTTAACTACCATTGCTGCCTGCATGGAATCTGGGAGCGAGCCTCGGTGGTGGGCCTCCGCCATCATTTCGAGGAGCTTCGGGATCAGGACCCCCTTTTACTCTTTATAGAGTTTGGCGGCTAATCCGTCCATCCCGGTGGACTTTGCTGTCTTCAGGTGGGCTATCGCTGCTCGTACTTCCTCCTCCCGAAGGGGGCCTCCCAATTCCTCCTGACTGTCCGCGTCTATACAGGGCAGTTGCAAACACTCAAGATATATCTCCGCACCCTCGGGCCCGTGGGGGGCTGAGACTCGGAGTATATTTTACATAAATGGGACCGAAACACGTCATTGATCTCCTGTTGGGTATATACCATCTGGCCCACATCGTTCTGCAGTGCCAGAATCGGGTGGGGTTGAGTTTCCGCCCGAATCTGACGTGCTAGTAGCCGCCCAGCCTTGTCGCCCTCTGTGTACCATCTCCGCCTGCTAGCAGTTCTATTAAATTTGCCGAGCGAGGCCCACGTGTCCCCCAGCTGCTGGCGCGTGGCCGTCCATTCAGGCTGCCTCTCCTTGTCTGTGAGAAAGTCTTTTTCCAGCGCCGCCAGACATTCCTCATACCGTCGGAGATCACGCTCTAACACCTTTTTAACCCCCACCTCCGTGGACAAACAGATCCCTCTAATTACCACCTTCATTGCGTCCCATACAGTCGCCCTGGTGCTAGCTGAGCCCCAGTTGACCTCCAGATACGCTCGAGCCCTTGTAAAATAGCATCTTTGTAGCTCGGGTCGCCCAAGGACTCCGTGTTGAGCCTCCATAGTGGTACCCTAGGCCGTGTTCTGTCTAACGAGTACGTGAGCAGGAGCGGGGAGTGGTCGGACAAATATCAAGCCAAATATTGGATCTCCGCTACTCGGTGCATTGCTGTTCCCTGGAGAAAAAAATAGTCCAGTCTACTATGGGTATTGGCAGCAGGCGTGTGGCACGAGTACACCCGACGAGCGGGGTTGTGGTGCCTCCATGCATCTAAAGAGCCATAACTCTGGAGCATCTGGCCCATCGCTTCTCTCGTTCTAGGTTTGGCATCCAATTTTGGGGGGTACCTATCTAATTCCCCATCAAGGGCACAATTAAAGTCTCCTGCAATAAGTAGTTATGTGTCTGGGTCCAGGTCTAACTGCCCCAGCACCGACCTAGAAACTCCCCATCATCACTGTTCGGAGCATAAATATTTACCGGGCATATACTACACCCATCGAGCGTCCCCACCACCATCACAAACCTCCCCTCCGGATCCTGCTTAGTGTGCATGGCCTTGATGGGGACTCCCGGCGCCACCCATATCAGTGCACCTCTGGCGAACCCTGAGTAAGATGTGGCGAAAAACTGCCCCCGCCATCTACGTTGGACATATTTGAGACAGTCTCCCCAAAGGTGCGTCTCCTGTAGCAAGGCTATGCTTACCCCATAGCGCCTGAGGTAGGTGGCCACCCTGATTCGCTTAATCGTTTTATTAAGCCCCCTAACAGTCATTGTTATCAGTTTATACCTTTGTGTATCACCCGTCATTTGTTAGCAGTTGATGATATAGCAGCACCCAACTATCATACAAGGGACCCCTCATAACATTGCAATGTGACCCCCTAAAAAGCAGACATCTTGTGTGTCCCGTAAAGCAGGTAAGTTTAGACCCGGCAGCAACCCCCACACAAAGAGAACAAAAAACAACAACACCCCCACCCACAGGCGGTAGTACTGCATTCTCCTAACCCGGTCCTGGTCGGAGGCCTCAGAACGCCGCCCCAAAGCTCCACTCACCCACTAGACCACCCCCTCAACTTGTAATCAATGAGCAGAAAAACACAAAAATGTACGTTCTCAAGTCCGGAGGAATCCCTCTCCCCCCCCCCGTTTTGATGTTCAGCCGACTGACTTGTACCGTGCAGCACCGCCCGACCATTGGTCTAGCCCGGCCACCTGAGCACTCTACAGCCGGTCAGTTAAATCTATATTTGGCGCAATAGTGTAACCTCTTTAAGAAACAGGTTTCGAGCCGCCCCTCTGTCCCCCGAGGCCAATGACCCTTTTTACAAGTCTCTCGGGCCTGAAAAGTTCACCCTGGGTCAAAGATTAAAGATACTCACAGTGTCCAGGACCCCACTTTTCTGGCTCTTACCATCGGGTCCACCAGTCATTTGTCTCCTGAGTTCTCAATGGCGTGGCTGGGGGCACCTCCCGACTCCGATTGCGTTTCCTGTACCAAACATAATGAGGAGAACTGGTTCTGGGTCGGGATCGCCTCCAGTTCCGCCCGGAGAGTGCCATCCGGACCCACCGTGATACGTCCTCCATCTGCAAGATCACGTTCTCTCGGGTGCTGATCTCCCTCTCCATGTCGTTGGTTCCACCGCCGCCCACTCCGACGTCTCTGCTCCTGCCAGCCTCGTGTTTGTTCGTGGCCCGCCAGACCCAGTGAGTCCATCCAATCATCCGCGTCCAACGGTTATCGAAAAAATGTGTCCTGTCGCCGTGTTGTACTCGGAGCCTGGCTGGGAAGAGCAAGCTATATTTAATATTCTGGCTTCACATCCTTCGTTTAACCCTTAGAAAGTCGTTCCTTCCTCGTATAATCTGGGAAAATGTGGATGTCGTGATTGTAAAATCTGGGCGGGCTCGTTTTGCGGATGTGTTGAAGGATCGTGTCCTGGTCCCTAAAATTGAAAAGCTGGGCTATTATGGCCCTAGGCAGGGATCCGGGCTGCGGCGGCGGCCCTAGATTCCAGTGAGCCCTCTCCACTGCAAACATTTTGGAGAGTCGCATGTTCGGGAAAATCTTGCCAATCCAGTCTTCGAGGAATAGGTCCGCCGCCGGCCCTTCTGCCCGTTTCGGAAATCCCAGGAAGCAAAGATTATTCCTCCTGGACCGCCCTTCCGCATCTTCTGCCCGTTCCTCCAGCCGGGCCGTATGATCCTGGAGAGCTGTGACCGTCTCCCTCAGCTAGCGGACCTCGGATTGCAATGTGCTCAGGTCACCCTCCGTGGTGGTAACCCTGTCGGCCACCTTCCTGAGGTCCAGGCGCAGATGGTTGATGTCCATAGCCATCAAGTCCATTTTGGTTTCCAACGCCAACCTGGAGTCACGGATCAACGCTAAGATATTGGCTTTGTCCCGGGCTGCTGCATCCTAGTGGGTCTCCATCTCCTGGTCCATTCTGGGACATTCCGTCAATGTTGAGCCTGGGACAGTGTATTGCATGATTTTATTTGTCGGGGCTCCCCTTGTAGGCCGGTCCCTCCCCATATTTGGCGCGGCTGTCCAAGGGTGCTTTGTAGGGGAAGGCGCTGACGGAAGATGGGGGGTTCCACCCCCCCGTTGCTGGGCGTTTCCGGCTGTATAGTCAACCCCACGGGCTCTTAGGCGTCCCCCAAGATCCGTCACGCTGTTATCCGGCGCAACATCGGCCGGGACCACCTCATGAGTCACGGCCAGGCCTCTGTGTTGGTTACGCAAATCCTGCCGGCTCTGGCCCTAGTCACCGTTAATGTAGTCCGGGCCTACTCTCGCGCCACTCCTGGGCCCGTCAGTCAAAGCCGCACCACAACGCACTTGCGACCCCGGGTACTTTAGCCAGGCCACCTTCGGCACGGGTGTCTGCGCGGTTCCCCGCGTCGCTGTCAGGTTACTATAGCTGGAGTGGATGCTGGCCTCCACACACCGGCCCTGCAGGGACCCCACCTCTGGGCTTTAGAGTCTCGTCCACGGAACAGCCATGTGCCGGTACACCGCTGCTCCACCCCGTCACTGAATCGGGGACCACCAGGGCACACTATTTCAATTAGGGGGGGTCCTCTGGGCAAAATCCAGCTTGCGGGCCTCCGCGCCACCTCTAGGTACCGGTAGCTGGTAACGGTGATGGATCAAACCCAGATCTTTTGACTGGGTGTGAGTGTTTGATTGGTTCTGATGCTCCGTCCATCACCACCCCCTTTTGTACCGCTTTTGGCCGCCATAAGTGTGGCAGGGTATGCTCAGACGTGAGTCCCTTGCTCACTTTGCCACTGGATTCAAGCAAGCCGGGCTGAAGACGGCTGGAATGCCAGAAACCGGTACTCGGAAGCTTGTTTCCGGTCCAGGGAAGGCATGGCTTGGCAGTTCGGGCTGGACTGTTCCCATGAGGCACAGGGTCAGACTGATTTGCATATAGCCATGTCTGAACTGGGGTGGCAGAGTGGGCTAAAGAACGGTGATGGATCAAACCCAGATCTTTTGACTGGGTGTGAGTGTTTGATTGGTTCTGATGCTCCGTCCATCACCACCCCCTTTTGTACCGCTTTTGGCCGCCATAAGTGTGGCAGGGTATGCTCAGATGTGAGTCCCTTGCTCACTTTGCCACTGGATTCAAGCAAGCCGGGCTGAAGACGGCTGGAATGCCAGAAACCGGTCCTCGGAAGCTTGTTTCCGGTCCAGGGAAGGCATGGCTTGGCAGTTCGGGCTGGACTGTTCCCATGAGGCACAGGGTCAGACTGATTTGCATATAGCCATGTGTGAACTGGGATGGCAGAGTGTGCTAAAGAACGGTGATGGATCAAACCCAGATCTTTTGACTGGGTGTGAGTGTTTGATTGGTTCTGATGCTCCGTCCATCACCACCCCCTTTTGTACCGGTAGCTGGGGCGCAAGTGGACCACACCGCACCAGCTTTACATGGGCTTCGACCCCCAGTCACAAGGAGCTCATCTGCACAGACATCCGCGCACCCATCCGTGGGCCTGTTCACGACCTCACCGAGAGGCCCACCGAGGTGCACCAGCACTCCTCATCTCCCCCGCCTCGATGCTCCACAGGGCCCAATATTCCTCCGGGGGGGGTGGGAGAAACGTCACCCAGGCTGCCCGGTCCCTGCGGGCACTGTTCAGTCAGTCAATAGTTCAGCTCAGACAATAGGTCTCGCATTTACGCGAGTTTGAGCTATTGGCATTGTAAATGACAATGCCTTTTATTTTTGTTTTGCTTTTTAAAAACATAAATAAAAGGCATTGTCATTTACAATGCCAATAGCTTAAACTGGCGTAAATGCAAGACTTATTGCATTGCAAATGCTTGTTTCATTCCTAAACGGACTGAAGCACAGCTATGGGTGCCGCTGTGCTCCCAGATAGCCCCATTCCCCGGTTTTCTATAACATGACTCCTTACATGACAAAGGATCCCACCTTTAATGCAGCACGCACCTCCACACCCAAAAGAAGCCTCATCACCAATAACAAATGCTTTACACCCAGAAGAAGTCTCATTTAACACAGCAGCCGAGACCTCCCACCCGGATCGGGTGTTTGTTCTCACTTAACACTGGATAAGCCTGTATTCCTTCCTTACCACCTAACCCCCCCGCCCCATCCCATCAGCCTCGAGGGTCTTAGGACACAATGCTGCCGGTTCCTCACCTCACAAGCCTGCCTCCCACCCCCACAAAAGCTCTATTCCCAAGTTCAGCGCGCCTCGTTTTCCACGTGAGCCCTGCCCCCACCCCCAGCTGTCTTTGAATTGATGTCAGGGAATTTTATCGGACTTGATCCCAAGGCCATCGTAGGAAGTAGTAAAACGAGCATTGTTCTGACCGTCTTGGAACATTGACGAAGCCCCCGGGCTGCGCCTCCAATACAGTTAGCGAAAAAGAAAACAAGGGAAACCCTACTCACAACAGAACCAGGGTAATGCGTTTATCCAGAAAACAATGGTTCCTGTGGCATATTACTCATACATTATTTAGTCAATGCAGAAGCTCAATGGCAATTTAACTATTAGAGGGAGGGTGGCAAAAGAAAGAAACACACTTATACCGGTTTGTAACAATTTCTTTGTATTTATAAGCAAGACAGATACTACTGTACCTATATCTACGACATACACACAGTATAAAAATGTGCAATGTGTCCCAAGTGATATTATAAGCGAAACAAAAAGGAACGTGTAGAAATAAGTGATCTATACAAGTTTCAGCTGGGAATATTTACAAGTAGAGGAAATTGACCCAACACAATGATATAAACACTTGTTCATCAATGGCTATCTACAATCATAGACACTGTTTTCTTGTGGTTCATTTCCTATAGCGTCGACGGCGTTTCGACCCGTGAAATAGGGGTCTCGTCAGGACTGGAGAGTGAGGGACATCTACAAAAAGGAAATAATCAGTGAGGATTTTTCGCTAAATGTGTAGTCGCACTGAATATTAATTATTCATGGACTTAAGATGAGGAATATACCTTGTAGTGTGTTTTATTCGATAACGCAACCCATGCGTGAAGAAGTAAATAAAATTTACTTACAGTGAACCCAGCCGGGCAATGTCAAGAAGCAAGCAGAGGAATACATAATTAAATAGACGTCCGGATATTGGAATGGCAAAATGAAGACAAAATGGAGGATAGCCAGGGTTCGTAACTTACCACTGTAGATGGTAACGATCAGTGGTAGTCCTATATTGAAGCTGGCGGTCGATGCCGTCAGGGCGAGAAATGTTCAGGAAAATACCTGTTACGGAAAACGCCCCTTAGTTAAATTATTCAAATGACCCGAATAATCATAATATCTATCTCTCATTCGGACAGAAATCGTACCTGCTCGCCGATTCCGTGAGCACAATCGCTTGGTCCGGACGTCTGCGTGTTCACAGTGTTTGTTTGTATTCCGCGGCAAAACGTCATCACGGTTATAACGTGATGCGTGAATAACGTGCGCAGTCATTACGAGGAGAGCTAAGTGCTCCATCCTTGTCGAACCGCATTCTGGTGCATTATTTACAATTATAGTCTGATATGGGTGTACGCTATGGGTAATGCTCAGCATACTAGAACATCCACGTGTGGAAACATTAACGGATCATCTCGTTTTTGCAATGTAAAGCATGTAATATATATACACAAAAAGGGATTTTTAGGCAGTATATTAAAACAATCAAGAAATAAAAAAGTAGGTCACCCATACAGCATAATATATACAGGTCTCATCATTATAATGTCAAACTCTCACAAATGAGAAATTTATAAGAGTAAAGGAAATTGCATTCAAGAAATACAACATATGACACGTAATATACATACTTTTGGTGGCATATACATTTTTAGGTCATGAGAATAGATACAAAGCCCCTCCATTCGTCAGCAGAATTCAACCCCTCATTTATTGAATTGATTTTATCAATCCAATGGCATTCACGGCGTTGTAATATTTGTACAATATCACCGCCTCTCTCAGGTACTGTTGCAATATCTATGACTTGCCACTTCATTTCATCTGCAGAATGATTATTCTCTTTAAAGTGAGCAACCAGGGGTGCTGTCAGAACTGATTTCCTTATGCGGCTACGATGTTGCCCTATTCTGGCCTTCACCGGTTGTTGAGTCTGCCCGATGTAGGGTAAACCGCACGGACACCAAATGCAATACACAACATTGCGTGTATTACAGTTTGAAAAGATTTTAGTGTCTGCTCATAGCTGCCATGTTTAAAGGTATTCGTTTTTACTGTGAGTGGACAAATCACACAACTGCCGCTGGGGTAAAAATTGTGAGAGTTTGACATTATAATGATGAGACTTGTATATATTATGCTGTATGGGTGACCTACTTTTTTTATTTCTTGATTGTTTTAATATACTGCCTAAAAATCCCTTTTTGTGTATATATATTACATGCTTTACATTGCAAAAACGAGATGATCCGTTAATGTTTCCACACGTGGATGTTAAAGTATGCTGAGCATTACCCATAGCGTATACCCATTACAGACTATAATTGTAAATAATGCACCAGAATGCGGTTCGACAAGGATGGAGCACTTAGCTCTCCTCGTAATGACTGCGTACATTATTCACGCATCACATTATAACCGTGATGTTGTTTTGCCGCGGAATACAAACAAACACTGTGAACACGCAGACGTCCGGACCAAGCGATTGTGCTCAGGGAATCGGCAAGCAGGTACGATTTCTGTCCGAATGAGAGATAGATATTATGATTATTCGGGTCATTTGAATAATTTAACTAAGGGGCGTTTTCCGTAACAGGTATTTTCCTGAACATTTCTCGCCCTGACGGCATCGACCGCCAGCTTCAATATAGGACTACCACTGATCGTTACCATCTACAGTGGTAAGTTACGAACCCTGGCTATCCTCCATTTTGTCTTCGTTTTGCCATTCCAATATCCAGAGGTCTATTTAATTATGTATTCCTCTGCTTGCTTCTTGACAGTGCCCGGCTGGGTTCACTGTAAGTAAATTTTATTTACTTCTTCACGCATGGGTTGCGTTATCGAATAAAACACACTACAAGGTATATTCCTCATCTTAAGTCCATGAATAATTAATATTCAGTGCGACTACACATTTAGTTAAAAATCCTCACTGATTATTTCCTTTTTGTAGATGTCCCTCACTCTCCAGTCCTGACGAGACCCCTATTTCACGGGTCGAAACGCCGTCGACGCTATAGGAAATGAACCACAAGAAAACAGTGTCTATGATTGTAGATAGCCATTGATGAACAAGTGTTTATATCATTGTGTTGGGTCAATTTCCTCTCCTTGTAAATATTCACAGCTGAAACTTGTATAGATCACTTATTTCTACACGTTCCTTTTTGTTTCGCTTATAATATCACTTGGGACACATTGCACATTTTTATACTGTGTGTATGTCGCAGATATAAGTACAGTAGTATCTGTCTTGCTTATAAATACAAAGAAATTGTTACAAACCGGTACAAGTGTGTTTCTTTCTTTTGCCACCCTCCCTCTAATAGTTAAATTGCCATTGAGCTTCTGCATTGACTAAATAATGTATGAGTAATATGCCACAGGAACCATTGTTTTCTGGATAAATCCAATACAGTTAGAGCTGCGCGCGCTCAGTACCCAGCGCGAGCTCTCCCTGCCTTCAGCAGTTTTTGCTGGCACGCGCCCTCTAGTGGCCCGGTGTGAGAGAAGAGCTCGCGCGCTGCTGACGTCAGCTGCGCGGCCGCCTGGGCTTGGTGACTGCTGGAGCGCGAGACGGGCGCGCGGGCAAAGAGTTGCTGGCGGAGGGGGCACGCGGGCAGCCGGAAGGGAGCCGGAGCCTCAGGAGGACGCGCAGGTGGGACGACGGGCGCAGGGGCGCCTCCCACTGCCGCCAGCAGCCATGGCGCGGGTGCTCGCTGCGATCCTTGGGACTTTACTTTTGTGGCTGCGGTGCGGGAAGGCGAGACCTACACAGGTAAGGAGAGCTGCGGATGGGGCGGATCTGGGTGCTGGGGGGCGGTCAGACCCCCTGTGTGTTGTGTTTTGGTTGATGGCCGCCGATGCAGCAGAGAACCGGTGGCATGGGACGTCGCCTGCCCCTGTATGCTAACAGTGCCCTTGCCAAGCTAAGGGGGTGCACGGGGACAGGGTGCATCTGTAGTTTGAGGGGAGGGGGGGGTGTTCATGTATAGGCCTGTGGTGTTGGTGAGCCCTTCACAATCAGTGCATGCAACAGTGTGCGGACTTACCAAACTCCTCACCTGTGACTCGGGAGCACCCTGGCATGGCACATGGCATCAGCAGCAACTTTAGGGTGGCGCCCAAGGCTGCCCCTTGCCTTGCCCCAAAACTACCCAATGGTCTGTAACGAGATATCTATGCTTCCATTCCTGTGCCCTTTCAGCTGCCATCGCATCCTTTGCTGTAACTCCTGGTGCTACCCTCTTCCCTGCCCGAAAACATGAGGGTGCCCTCAGCTCACTGCTGTATCCCATGAGGGTGTCCACTCCTGTCGTAGGTGCCCTCATCCTTGTTCGACCCCGTGTGGCTGCCCTGTGCCCTGCTCTGCCCAGTGTGCCCGCCCTCACCCCTGCTCTGTCTCTCGCTGCAGCTGCCCTGTCCCGTGCATCTGACCTCAGGTCTGTCCTATGGGCATATATACGGTGTCTTTACTCGAGATCTGCCCTTCCAGTTGTCCTGTTCTCTGCTCCTCTCCATAGATTAGGATCTGTGTATTTTTGCGGTCAGTGGTGTGAATCGAAGTCTGCGTGGGTCACTGGGGGTGCACCGTGTGCTCCCCGATGCAGGCGCCCTGTAAAACCACCAGCTCAGCGTCGGCGAGCGCTTTAAATGGGCAGGTGCAGTTGGGTACTGAGTTCCTGCACTTTACTTCTAAAGGGAGAGCGCCTGCCCTCAGCAGAGCTGCAATACTTTCAGTGGAAGCAGTACTTGAAACGTCACTTCTTGTTTCTAAGAAGTGCCGGTACTCTCCAATTAAAAACATTACATTTTTCTTGCGACATCCACGTACTCTCCCTCTCAAAATAAACAAGGCTGTGCATCTGACTTAAGGTTATTCACAAGCTCTATTGCTTGTACAAAACACACCCAACTGACCTTTGCTGTGAACCCTTGGTACGTACAGACCCTCTCATGGATCTCTGTGTCCGAGCAGAGGTCATAACTGTGCTCTAATGTTGGTACTACCAATGCTCTAAATAAAAATAAGCTAACAAAATGTCTTGCAGCAACAGCACATGCACCGTCTAAGTAGAGACCTAAAAAATATTGTCTATCTCAAAATTGGGGGTCAGGGTGTGGAAACAGAAAGGGTAGAGCCAAAGAGACGTGACAATGAAAAGCAGTCTCTATGAACTTATACATTAATTTTTGTCAACTCTGCCATAAAGAAATTAGCAGCAAGCACAAATGTGACAGAAAACCTGTTCAGACTTACTTAACTGGACTCAAACTGGCTGTATTCTAAAATATTTTATAGGGTTAAGGAAACTGCTGCAGAGATTTGTGTACCCAGCATTTTTTCAGGAATTAAAATAAATGTAGAGAGATCTGGATTTTCTCTAGCCACAGTTTTGTCTCATCATAGAAGGTAATGTGCCTGCGGCAAAGCACAACATGTAACATGCAGGTCACAGATTTGCTTTTTATATAGGTAGGTAAGTGGGTTACTGCTTTTGTGATAGACTCTTTTGTTACTTGCAGTTCCTAAATTACAACCCTTCTAGTATAGTTCTGTGAGCTATCAACTGGTCCCAAGGACCCACATGCAAACTGCATGTCATAGCAGTTTCCATTGTTTTCCTCAATCTCTTGCTATTTTAATGTAGCTTTAACCCCTTCCGCGCTCATGACGAGCTGAGCTCGTCATGAGTGACGACGCTCGTACGCTCATGACGAGCTGAGCTCGTCATGTAACGCGTTTTTTTTTTAAACGCAGCGCGCAGCGGGAAAACCGCTAGCGCACATGCGGTTAAAACACAAAAGTTAGTTCAGGTAGCACTAAAGTCTTATTAGTACTGAGAACTTCAACCATTTTGTTATCGTATGTATGAAATGTGACTCCTACACTTCGTAACCTTCATTGTCTTATTCAACTTTTCTTGTATAATTTTCTGTAAAATGTGTGCATGATGTGAAGCATCCTGACACACTATATGGAGAGGAGTAGCGCTACAAAACAAAAGAAAATCTAAACTAAATGTGGCACCCTGTAGTGCAACGCACTGGAGGGCCCTTCGAAAAGGTTGACTGGTCTCTTTGCTGTTGCTTATTTCTGTATTTGGGTGTCAAAGTGTTGCTAATGAGTTGAAACCTGTGGCCAGAAAGTGTTAACATTTGTAAAAATACCAAAATAAGGACACAATACTAACCCAAAATGTGCCACATTACACCACATAATTTGCCTTTGCTACATAATTTAGTCAACTCTGCTGAAACATGTAGTCCTCCTCTGCTGCATAATTCCAGTGGCTTTGGTTAAAAACTTAATTACTCTCACAAGGACAGGGGGATACCAACATATACCACTGTTATGCAAGGGTCAGCATTTTTCCAGGTGCAGGAATAGTTCCCTAGATACCAACAAATTTGCCAAAAAGCACCTGCCTTAGGAGGGGCAGAATTTTAGCAGAGGAGGGCAATTGGTTTCATCCCATGGATGCCCACAATTTGTCTGGAATTAGCACTATCATAGGAGAGCGAGAATTTTACCTGAGGTGGATATAATGCCTTTCTGTACATGAGTTGCCAAGAATTACTAACCGTGTGCCAGATCCAGCATCAGTTGTGAGATTCACCCCCATGAATCCCCACAAGTTGTCAAGTATTATCACCATAATGCGAGGGCCAGCAAGTTTCCATGGAGGGCAGTGTGGGAAGCAGGAATGGTTCCTAGTGAGCAGCTGTGAGTGAAAGGTCAAACATACTGTCTCACAGAGGGGGCAAGCAGGTGGGCCTCTGGGTATTTGATATTTGATATTTGAAGGAGTATTTCTAAAGCGCGACGGTCGCTCCGGAGGGAGCATCATGGCGCTGAAAATCCTTAAAACCAGAACGAGGGGTGGGGAGGAAGGGGCTAGATAGCTGCTTTGGTCCAGTCGTCAGAGAGGTTAAAAATCCATGTTTTGAGAAGTTTTCGAAAGGGTTTCTCTAGGGTCTGCTGTCTTAAGTGAATGGGCATGCTGTTCCAGGCTTTGATTGCAAGGTGGCTTAGGGTTTTCCCCCCTTTTGACTTCAGGTTAAACCTGGTGCTGGCCATGAGATTTTCTTGTGCGGAGCGCAGCGCACGGTTCGGGGAGTAGTGTGGGAATCGCCTGATTAAATATTT
This sequence comes from Lissotriton helveticus, assembly GCF_964261635.1. NCBI lineage: Eukaryota > Metazoa > Chordata > Amphibia > Caudata > Salamandridae > Lissotriton > Lissotriton helveticus. Next base: position 1,577,059,296 of record NC_136068.1, on the reverse strand, counting down.
GGGGCCCGTTTTGTTATAGGCCCGGAAGGCAACAGTGAGTATTTTAAAGAGTATTCTTTTGTGCAGGGGTAGCCAATGAAGAATTTTAAGGGCTGCCGAGATTGAGGATTTGAGGGGTAGTTTTAGGACGAGGCGTGCTGCGGTATGTAGGATACTTTGGAGTTTAGAGAGAGTGGACTTCTTGGTCCCAGCCAGGAGGCCGTTACAGTAGTCGATACGCGAAATAATGAGGGCCACTGTTACCGTTTTTCTGGCCTCAAGGGGGAGAAAGTCGAAAAACTTTCTTAGTGATTTGATTATACCGAAGCATCTACCGGCCACTGTCATGACATGCTGGTCAAATGAAAGGTCAGAATCAAAAAGTACACCAAGATTTCTAGCAGTGGTGACGGTCTGGGGGGGGCGACAGAGTTATCAGGCCACCAGAGCGCAGGGCAGAAAGGGGTGTTCTTTCCAATGGGGAGGATCTCTGTTTTACTAGAGCTACACCGGAGGTGGTTGGAGTCCATCCATTGGAAGACCGCAGTGAGGCAGTTTTTAAGATTGAGCTCAGCATTGTTGGAGCTGTCATCTAGGGGAACGATCAACTGAGTATCATCGGCATACGAGGTGATAGGTATGCCGAATGATTCAATAAGGTTGAGGAGGGGTATGAGATAAATATTAAAAAGCAGGGGGCTCAAAATGGATCCCTGAGGTACTCCCGATGAGACCTTTGTCTCTTTGGATTGAAAAGGGCCCAATGCGATAGTTTGGGATCTATCGCTGAGAAAAGAACTGATCCATGATAGTACAGTGTCCGAGATGCCAATGTCCATCAATCTGTTGATCAGAATAGGGTGGGATATGGTGTCGAACGCCGCCGTGAGGTCGAGAAGTATCAGAATGGCTTTCTTCCTCTGGTCATGTAACGTTTTAATGATTTCGGTCAGTTCGATCAGGGCGGTTTCAGTGGAATGTTTGGGCCGGAAACCAGATTGCTGAGGGTGAAGTATGTTGTGAGTTTCTAGGTAGGATTTGAGTTCTTGGTGGACTAGCTGCTCTGTTATTTTTCCCAAAGCCGGGAGAAGGGTGATTGGACGAAGATTGGTCAGATCCACAGGGGATTTATTGGCTTTCTTCATGAGGGGTTTGACAACACCCTTTTTCCATAATCGGGGAACAGCTCCAGAACTGAGGGATAGGTTAACTATGTCATTGATAGTAGGGTTTATCTCGTCAATAATTTGGTGGAGGATCTTGGGGGGACAAGGGTCGGAGGGGGAGCCGGATTTGCATGATAGAATCGCATCTCTTGTTTGGGCCAGAGTGACTGGAGTGAACTTTTTAAGACTGCCTGCTGTCGCGTGGAATTGGCCGGGCAAGGGAGGAGTGTTGAGGGGTGGGGGGTCGGGGAAGTTCTTTTGGATGGAGGCAATTTTTTCGAAGAAGTAATCTGAGATCTTGTCACATAGGTCTTGAGATGGGGGGATTTCGGGTTGAAGAGCTTTAGGCTGAGTGAAAGTTTTTACTATAGAGAATAAAGTTTTTTGTTTTTGACTAGCTTCTTTAATAGCTTTAACGTAAAAAGTTCTTTTGGACGATTTAATCTTAGAGAGATAGTTTTTCCTCTGAAGGACATAGGTATGGCGATCGTCGTTGTTGTAGGTTCGACGCCACTTACGCTCAGCTTTCCTGCAAAGTAGGTGCGCAGAGGCTAAGTCAAGGGTGAACCAGGGGGCGTTGTTTTTAGTTTTCTTCTGGCATCTGTCAGAGGGATTAGCGGGGCTACGTTTTGAGATTTCTTGTGTGACCCAGTTATGGAGGAGGACTGCATCACTTTCAATATTTCCGGCTAGGGCTGGGAAGTGTGCTTGGAGAATGGGATCATGAAGAAGGTTTTTCTGAACGGTTTTCCAGTTAACCGAGTGTTCATGATGATGGTTGTTTTTCCTGATGGAGTGAGGGTGGCTGTTAGTGATGTGGAATGGAATCAGGCAATGATCCGTCCATATCTGGGGGAGGGGGGGCAGGGTGGAGATGGAGGGGAGATTAGAGCAGACACCGTCAAGGGTGTGTCCGAGTAAGTGAGTAGGCAGCGTGACACTTTGTTGGAGATGAAAGATTTGAAGTGTCTGGAGAAAGTTATTGGATTGTGAATCGGAAGGCGACTCAAGATGTAAGTTAAAGTCTCCTAGCAAGGTGAAATGAGGATAACGAAGTAGGAAATGTCCCAGAGCTTCGTTAAGGGAGTCGAGGAATTTCGAAGCATTGCCGGGTGGGCGATAGATCAGACCGCCTGAGAAGGAAAGGGAATGGCTAAGTTTGATGGAGAAGCCCATGCCTTCTGTGCCGGTAAGGGGATCAAGGCAGAATGTATGGCAATTGAAGCAGTTTTTTAGAATAATTGCAACACCTCCGCCTCTTCCTTTCGGTCTGTCCTGCCTGTAGAAGGAGTAGCCTTGGGGAAGGGAAATGGCTATATCAGGGTTGCTGTCTTCTGTGAGCCAGGTTTCTGTAATCATGAGACAGTCTAGTTCGGAATCAATTATAGGATCATGGATATCTTGGCTATGTTTACACATAGATCGGGCATTTATCAGGCCGCCTTTGAAGGATGGAGAAGGGATCTTGGGTAGGGGTAAAGTTGAAGGGGCTGGGGCGATGGTAGGTGACCAGCGGCATTTGTTGCAGAAGGCCAAGCCGCCTACTCCTTGTAGGTCTAATTTGCAGGAGCAATAGGAGGTGCCGCGGAATCTGTGGAGATCGCTAGACGAGTACCTGATATGTGTGGGGATTAGGGCAGGGTTTCCTGCGCCTGTCGCGGTCTTGGCGCGGACGGGCGCAGACGGGCTTGCCTTAGGCGCGCCTTCGGCGCGCAAACGGCACTCCCGCTGCGCGTCCTGTGCATGCACATATCAGGACAGGGTAAGGGGCGTGGCTAAAAAGGGGGCGGAGTCAGTGCGCACGCCGGGACTGATGGCGGCCGCTGGAAATGATCGAGGTAAGGCGCGGCAGCTCTTGGAGTCAGCTGGGCGCTAAGGGTAGTGAGAGCGCTGAGGTGTGCAAGCTTTTAAAAACACAGATCAGGGTGACACCACACAGAAGATTAAAATGCAATTTTGCAATTTTTTACAGTTTTAAAAACAAATAGCGAGTACCTCCAGCTCCCGGCTTTCCGCCTCAGGACTGGGTCAAAGGTTTTCTGAGCGCCGCTAGTGATCAGCGGGTTAAGTACTAAGATCGGGGGGCGTGGCTAAAAAGGGGGCAGAGTCAGTGCGCACGCCGGGACTGATGGCGGCCGCTGGAAATGATCGAGGTAAGGCGCGGCAGCTCTTGGAGTCAGCTGGGCGCTAAGGGTAGTGAGAGCGCTGAGGTGTGCAAGCTTTTAAAAACACAGATCAGGGTGACACCACACAGAAGATTAAAATGCAATTTTGCAATTTTTTACAGTTTTAAAAACAAATAGCGAGTACCTCCAGCTCCCGGCTTTCCGCCTCAGGACTGGGTCAAAGGTTTTCTGAGCGCCGCTAGTGATCAGCGGGTTAAGTACTAAGATCGGGGGGCGTGGCTAAAAAGGGGGCGGAGTCAGTGCGCACGCCGGGACTGATGGCGGCCGCTGGAAATTATCGAGGTAAGGCGCGGCAGCTCTTGGAGTCAGCTGGGCGCTAAGGGTAGTGAGAGCGCTGAGGTGTGCAAGCTTTTAAAAACACAGATCAGGGTGACACCACACAGAAGATTAAAATGCAATTTTGCAATTTTTTACAGTTTTAAAAACAAATAGCGAGTACCTCCAGCTCCCGGCTTTCCGCCTCAGGACTGGGTCAAAGGTTTTCTGAGCGCCGCTAGTGATCAGCGGGTTAAGTACTACGATCGGGGGGCGTGGCTAAAAAGGGGGCGGAGTCAGTGCGCACGCCGGGACTGATGGCGGCCGCTGGAAATGATCGAGGTAAGGCGCGGCAGCTCTTGGAGTCAGCTGGGCGCTAAGGGTAGTGAGAGCGCTGAGAAGACACTGTGTCTGCCACTGGGAGAACCCCTAACTCTATCAGCATATTTCCCTCTAACATGTAGGGAGAAAGCATGTATGCTTCAGCCTGCAGCGAAATGGAGGCAAAACCTAACAGGACTATAATGCAGTCTCAAAAGCATGGATGTTATCAGGGTTCTCTGGGATTCTGTGTCTGATCTGAAGTCAGTCAGTGCTGAAAAATGAAATACCTCCCGAGCCCAGATGTGAGGCGGTCTGCACAGATCGGAGGTCTGCCAGTGGCGTTTCTTGAAGGGAATTGTAGGGGGCACGCAATGGATCACAGCAGATAAAACTGTTGTGGCCACCTACAAAGGGTGGGGTGTGTGTCTATATACACACACACATATACTTATATGGATATATACGTACAAAAAGTCACACTTAAACATTTTAAGCGAATATGGCTATTCCTACATAAAAATATACGCACACACATTTGCTTAACATGTTTAAATGTGACTGTGTACGCGTGCACGTATATTGATGAATGTATGTTTAACACGCGCATACATACAAAGTCCCATTTCAACATTTTACGCCGATATACTACACGCTCCCTTTGGAGTGAGGTAGCATTCCTAGCATTCATACTCCCATTACCTGAGCCTCGCTGCGTGCACGTCCTCTTCTCGCAGACGCAGAGCGCGGTCTGAGCTTGCATGCTGCCCCGGAACTGCCCTTTTGGAGGCAGGTTCACGCGAGGGGTCAGCCGCCCATGGTGACAAGGAAGTGACACCGAGTGAGTCCTCCCCTGCACGAGGTCACATGACTGGCCAGACACTTCCCAGATGGCACCTCAAAACAGGCCCTGGGGTATTCGGTGTTGTAAGAAGCACCTCAAAGTCAAGAAAGGTGTATAGCGCCTCGTAGCACAGGAGGCACAGTCTGGATAGGAAGCAAAGGACGTGGTGCCTCGAAGCGCTAGTAAGCCACAACTTATTTATATTAAAAACATTTTTTTTAAACTTATCGCACCTCACGATTGGTCACAAGGTGCAAAGTCCACAGAGGAGCACGTCACCCAACGTCAGTGGCGCGCTCAGGTAAGAATCCCCATTACCGGCGGGTTTGGGCTCTCAGCTCTGCATCCTTGCTCCTGCAGTTTCACTCGTAGCAATTAGAGCATGGACTACAAACATAACAGCATGATAAGAAGAGCTGTTAGTTAACAAGTCGGCCTGGAGCTCAGAACAGCCTTGGAAGAGACACAGGAGGGCAGGAGCGTGACGCCGTGAGCGTGCACGTTGGCGTTCCCTGCGGCTCGTGCCAGTGGCGGCGCCTGCAGTCTTCGCCCGCTGTGCTTGAGGAGTGCTGCGCGGCTTGTGAGGCTGTGGGACGGGGCCACGTCTTAGAAGCGCGTTCACAGACCGGAGTCTGCTCGTGCACCGGTCTGTACCACTTGGGGAGGCAACACAACCACAATAAGGCTCGCTGGCGACAGCGCTTCGCGCTGCAACGCCAGGCGAGCCCTAAAAAGGGCCTCCATTCATTACATGAAGAAGCAGGGAAATGGATTAAAGCATTTGAAAATGCAACTGCTACAATACCTTTAGCCATTGGGAGATGTAAAGAGCCTGTTAAGCTCCATAGTAGGGGATGAGGTGGACAGTATAAAGAGAAGTGCAGAGATACAAGGAGTAACTATTACTAAGGGAAACCATGATGGGTTTGCTTTTGGAGTGGTGCGCTCTGTGGTGTGGACTGAATTAAGGAACAGGTACCCAGAGCAACCACGCATTAGGGCATTGGTGACAGAAACTATATCTGCGGGACAGTCTGATGCAGACTACATAACGATGATGAAGAAAAAGTGGGAAGCAGATGTAGGACTTGTAGACGTTGGCAGTAGTTGTAGATTATTCTACAATGTTTTAAAATGGGGGCTACCCAGAGACATTCAAGATCATTTAGATCAGGTTGTGGCCTTAGATACAAAACCGTGGGCAGAAATACAAGCACATGTTATACATTTTTGCTAAAAAAAGGGAAGGAAAGGAAAAATAAAGACCTAAGCTATAGAGCCCCAGCCAAACTGGTGACACAAAAAATACAGAAAAATGAGAAGGAAAAGACAGGGAAAGAAATGATTGTGCAAGTTCCTGTAGTGAACAGAGAGCAAGTAAGGGGTCAAAGAGAGGGGAGACAGATGCCAGGAAGGAGACATTTTAAATGCCATTACTGCAGTGACATTGGGAAATGTATTGCTGTATGCCACTTAAAAAGAGTGATGAAGCGCAGGGAGTGATATGTCAACACATCAGGGCCTACGCCTCAATGTGGTCCCTACCAGTATTTCCCCTCTCCTCAACAACAAATAACTCCACTACCACAGTTTTATATGCCACAACACCAAATTACTATTGTACCTGTCCAAGGGATGCCAGGACCTGTAATACAGATTGGAGGCCAGCCTCAGATACAGACTACTGCAGTGGTGAGCACAGGGAGTCAAGGACCAGGGGGAGTGATTGTTCAAGATGGAAACTAATTTTTCAGTTTCAAAAGATAAGTTTATTGAAAACATGTCAAAAAGGAAACATCAAAGTATCAAAGAACAGAACATCAAAAAGAGAGAAATTGTGATAAGTATCATTAAGAGCATATGGGCAGGTAATCATAGAAGAAAAGAAAATACTTGGCAAGAATAAAGGGCAAAAACAGGCTCAAAGATGGAAACCCATTTTAACATACAGTTTGATGCAACGCACCAGGTAATCACAGTTTTTCTGTGGTAGCTAGGACTCTAGACCCAGAGGAAGAACCAATGGTAGAAATTATCATAATGGGAAGGAGATATACTTTCTTAGTTGATACAGGGGCAACAGAATCTTGCCTCTCAGAAGGAAATGTTCCATTGTCCTCTGCCACCATGGATACACAGGGCTTCTCTGGTGAAGAACGCACATTCCGTACAAGACATTTGTGCCCATAGAGGTGTCAGGAGTGCAAAAGCAGGAGTATCTCCTTTATTGCCCAAACTCACTGGCAAATTGAGTAGGAGGGAAATATTATGTCTAAATTAAACATGACTAGAAGGTTTTCCTCTGATGGGTCCATGACTTGTGAAATACTAGGTCAAGCAAAATGTGGGATACATCTGCTAAGAATACCAGAGAAAAATGTGGTTTGAAGGGCAGAACCAATGCATTGAAAATTGCTGGCAGATGCATACTTAAGGTTCTGAAGACTAAGGAAATACCTTAGGGAGATGGATAGAATTTGACACCTAGAATAATTTTCCGGAGGCAAGTTAGTGGTGACGAACTGAGACAGGTGAATACCCTTTACCTTGAGTGCATGGAAATAACCAGCAGGTGGCGCACCCTGGTGGCATCAGATAATGATGGAGGAATTTGGAAGGTCCTGATTTTTCTTATGCTTCGTCTGAGACAACGGGACATTTCTGACTCAGAATTCTTTTCAGACGATCCCACCAGGACCGAGATAGTTTACACACACAGTGCACCCTTGTTAGTGTGTGTTAACCATGCACAGACCATGTTACTAGTTGTGCTATCCCCCCTCCCATAATATTGAAGAGCTTGCAGCGCTCTCGCCTTGTCTCTAGTCATCAGCTCCAGATGAGGTAGGACTGATACTATCTGCAGAACCATTTTTTTTGTTTACATTTGTTTATTGGGTTTTAACATTCATTCATTATGACTTTTTAACTCAGTACATTAGTGCAATGTGGTAATCAACCGTCACATGGCAATTCAAGTACTCATAACTACCAGTCGACATTTTGCTATTTGACAATTTCATAACTGTTTAGTCCGTGTCTACGTATAGTATACTGTTTCGCAATGTCAGTACTGTACAGCCCATGAGAAGAACTGTTGGGGGGAGTCTATATGTTGCTCTCAGCTTGTCAGCGATGCTGCGTCATGATCGGGTGGAGTCTGCCGTTCTAGACGCACATGACTGGATCGCTGTTGTGTGAACTTCCCAGTGTTGTCATGTCAAATCGCACCTATATGCGTTCCCAATAAAACACTGGCAGGGTCTTCCGCCAGTCCAAACTTATTAACTTTTCCAACTGTTGGGGTAAACTATAGGGTGACGGGGGATGGGGGGGGGGGGGAGAGTTGTCCAACTAAGAGTTAATGGGATCACATATATCCGTGGCATTAGTCCTTTAGTGGTTGTGGGGTGCGGTAGTATGCGTGCGGAGAAAAGGTTGGGGATTTAGACCTCCGTGGCATGCCCTCGCTGTTTGGGGGCGGAGTTCTTTGCGTGACTACTACTTAAGGAGTGACCCTGGAATGGCGGAGTGTCTCATGGCATCTGTGCGTCAGGATCGGTTGGAGGAACCGGCTGGGTCTGAGATTGTGTAGCCGTGGGTGTCTCTGGCGGGTTTGTTTCTTGTGTGAATGTATGCATTAATTGTGCCCATTCTAAGGAGATAGGGTGTTTGCGGGTTCCCTTTAGTTCTTCCTCCCTGAGTGTCTCTTCCTCTGCTTTCCCCCATTTTTTCATAGCCTCTTTCCAAGCTGCTACTGGAGGCGCTGTGGGGGATCTCTAGTGCATGGCTATTCCCCTCTTCGCTAGTAGGACGGCTAGGGACATAAAGCGATATTGCACTTTTTCGGTCTTCCGCTTGCCGAAGATCCCGAGAGCACATGCCTCCCATGTGGATAAATTTGTGATATGTGTTGTTGCCCTGAGTGTCCGATGGACCCTGTCCCAGTAATCGTGGAGAGTGGGGCAGTCCCAAAACATGTGTTTAAAGTCTGCCTCAGGGGCCTGACAACGGGGGCAGGCAAAGTGTGTGTCTGGGAAGAACTGATGTAGACGGTGTGGTGTGAGATAAGCTCTGTGGAGGATGTTGAACTGTATATTCCGAAATCGCGCATTCCTGGACACCTTTTTGGGGTACTTTGTCATGGACCACCCTTCCTATGTCCGTTTCCCACTTTTGCCGTAATGGCTGAGGGGTCGGGAGGATCAGTTCCCGCACGGCTTTGTAGAGCCAGGTGACTAGATGGCGTCCCACTCCCATGTGCAAAACAGTATGGATCACTGGGTGCGTCGGAGGCTCTCCTGTGTTAGGGTTCCAGTACTGGCGGCTGCTATCTATAAGTTGTCTGTGTATTAAAAAATTGCCCGGGTGGGAGATCGTATTGCTCAACCATCTGGGCATATGTCTTGAGCTGGCCCTCTTCAAACAAGGACTCCACCTCCGTGACTGCCAAGTCGGTCCATACTTGAAGGGCACCCGCTGTGTAGTATGCCTCACCTTTGGGGAAGCCCACCAGCTGTAGCAGAGGCGAGTACGGAGGCCTATTCTTAGACCAGGGCTTTCCAAACTGTGTGGCGCGACACATTACTGTGTCGCGCCCCAGCCGTAGGTGTGTCGCGGGATGAGATGAGATGACTTCTGCCGGCAATCGGCAGAGTCGGGCTGCAGGGGCTCTTAGAAGGGGTGAAACAACAATAAAGCCCTATTAACATGCACAAGGTCTTTAATGACCTGTGAAGTGCTCGGGTGCGGCTGTGAGCGTTCCCGGGATGCCACACACGACGGGGGGGATTGAGTGGGGGCTGAAGCCCTGTGATGCCAATGGGTGGGGAGGGCATTGCATCATCTGCATTATTTGTCGATCCTGTTCTCTCTTTCCGTTTATTATAGTTCCTACATGCAAGTCGAAATATAATTGTAATACAATTTATTATTATTAATGTGATTTTGGCCAACATTCCACCTTATCTTTTGAATATCCCCTCTCTCTGACTTTGCTCCTACGGTACCTATTTTCCTCCCCTCCCAACTATTGTCAGTGGGACTTTAAATCATCTTTAGCACTTCCTGCCAAATTCCTGTTGTAGTTTAGAGTTGATTAATTTTGAGGACCCGGGGTTCATCCTGAGGCATTCTATTGTAACCTTGCACCTCCTCCATAGCATCCTTCCTCCTGTGTTGTCTTTATATATAAGGTTCCCAATTAGTATTTTCAAATTGGCAACTTCTTCCATTAGTACATCTAGTCTCTGCACTAGCACTGCTATCAGCTGAGTTTTGTTAATATTTTGTGCCCTTTCAGCCAATGGTTCGTGCTCCCTAAGAGAACCAGGGTTTGTTTGTTTTTTAGCTTGTTGGTTAATATGTTGTGGGCGCAAAATTTGGTCAGGATTTTGAGATAAAAATGGAATGCTTCCATCATCTAACAATGTTGCAGAGGCTAGTGGTGAATACTTATTTGAACACGTTATTGTCGGTGTACCCTCCTTGCCCCTGACACTACAGGTTTAGCCCTCTACAGCTATTTGGTTTAATTCCTGTAACATTTCGGGGTCTTATGTTTACTATTCAATAGTGACTCGACTTCTTCTATCAAGTCATCAATCTTTTCTAGAGTGCAATTCTCAGCTGCATTTTTCCTTATTGTTGGTGATTTCCCCTTTTCCGGGCCCTCTGTGGCTTTCCTCGTGCCCATTGTAGCAAAACTAGAGCTGTAATTTCAAAAACAATGAATACTTTCTTTCTTCTTTAAACATTCTGGCCCGTTTAAAACAACCTCAGTCATACATGGTTCGCCTACAACAGTCAAGATTTAGAGTTTGTCCGTGGCCTCACTGAATACAGAGGTTTTAGAATGGACTCGCATCATCCGACTGCACCGTGTTTTGGTTCCACGTCTATTGCAGCTTTTAAGAAGCAGACAGAGTTCAGTTTATGACTACAAGCTGGACACTTTAATCATTGTCCGGCTCCGGCCATGGAAAACGGATGAGAAGTAAAGGAAGTAGGGCAGTGCTTAATTTGAGCAGGAGCTCTTCTAAGAAAGCAATTAAGTTGATAAATAATGATAGAAAACATCCTTTACGCTTTACCATGCAGCTTTTGCCAAACTTTTTTTGTTGAGCAAACTAGAGCCAAAGGTATCAGAGCGCTTTACATGAGCACCAGTTGTGTTACAGACGGACACTCGCATTTTTGTGTGTGTGTGTGTGTGGAGTTGTGTGTGTGTGGGGGGTGGTGTGGGTGTGGGTGTGGGGTGTGTGTTTGGGGTATGTGTGTGGGGTGTGTGTGTGGGGTGTGTGTATGTGTGGGGTGTGTGTGGGGTGGGGTATGTGTGTGTGGGGTGTGGGGCCTGAACCCACCATAGGTGGTTCGGGCTCGCTTGCTGCGCTTCCTCGCGTTACGATGTCCGTGAAAATTTTTTCACAAAAAGGTGTGTCCCCAACATGAAAAGTTTGGAAAGCTGTGTCTTAGAAATTCGATGTATTCTCATCATGCAGGTGCAGGCTATCGATACCTGTAACGGCTGAGTTCGTACAGGTTTGGTACCCGGCAGTCTATGGAGTGTTGGCAGTGGTATGTGGCCCTCCGTGGTGACTGTCTCCCCTGTGTGGCGCCCTGCTGCCCAATATGACAGCCATTGTAGCTGTGCTGCTAAAAAGTATGCCTCGAACGCCGGTGCTCCCAATCCCCCATCTGTCGTGGGTTAGTATAGCGTTGATAACGCAACCCTGTGTCGACCTCTCCCCCATATCCGTTCGGTAAGCAGACTGTCCAGTTCCTTAAAGAAGGAGCGTGGCAGAATAACTGGGAGGTTAGTGAAGTGATACAGTAGTCGGGGAATCATTATCATTTTCGCTATTGCCACTCATCCTATGGGGACTAGGGGTAGTGTTTTCCAGAATCCCACCGCCGATCGTAGCCCCGCCAGTGCCCTACGATGATTCCCATCATATATATCCTTGATGTGGAACAATCGTACTCCCAGATATCTAGGTGTCTCCGCATTCCATGTAAGGACTGAGATTCAATCTGCATTTCAAACGGGGCCAGGTGGGGATTTAGCGGGTATATCGTAGATTTTTCCCAGTTCACCTTAAGGCCTGAGGCCTCCGCGAAGTCGCCGAGTGTCTTCCAAAGAGATGCTGGATTTCGAGTGGCATCAAGGACATAGATTAGTAAATCATCCGCATACAAGGACACACAGTGTATCGTGTCTGCTAGTGGGATTCCCCATTCCTCTCCCTCCCGTCGCAGGCGGACCGCCAGGGGTTCCACCGCCAGGGCGAACAGGAGGGGAGACTGTGGGCACCCCTGTCTGGTTCCTCTTTCCACCGCGAACCCTGGGGAGATGTATTTGCCCATCCTGACTCGAGATGTGAGGTTCGTGTAAAGTAGCTTTGTGTATGCCATCAGTCCCGGACCGATGTTGAATTTTCTAAGGACCTCAAATAAATATGGCCATAACAGGGTATCAAATGCCTTTTCGAGGTCTAATATTAGGCATGCCGCGTTGGGGAACTGCCCCCCTGTCGTGTCCTGTACGTGGAACAGTCTGCGTATATTTTGCGACGTGTTGCGTCGCTGGACAAAGCTGCATTGGTCCGGATGGACCAATGGAGTCAGGATTTGGGCAAATCTCTCTGCCAGTATTTTGCCTAGTATCTTACAGTCCGCGTTGAGTAGTGTAATTGGTCTGTAGGAAGACGGGAGCGTTGGGTCTCTATGTGGTTTGAGAAATGTGACTATAATTGATTCCCTGAGGGATCCTGGTAATTCACCCCTATCAAGTGCGTCGTTGTACATTGTAACCATATGTGGGACTAATTGGGCCGAGAAAGTGCTATAATATTCAAGTGGAAAGCCATCCAATCCTTGGGCTTTGTTGAGCGCCAGCGCTCTAAACGCTTGAGTGACATCCGCGGATTGTATCCTTTTCTCTAATAGTTTTTTATCCGCTTGTGAGACCTGGGGGAGCGGTAATGGGTGCAGGAATCTAGTGATTGTTTGAGGGTCTCCCTGTACCGGGGCCTGATAAATGTTAGAATAATAGGTGTGGAAGACTTGTAATATCTCGGATTGTGAGGTCCGGAGCACTCCTGTCTGATCCCTCACCTCTGTGATTGGTTTTACCTCTGAGTCCTATTTAGCGAGCCAGGCTAGGAGCGTCCTTCCCCTATTGCCCTCCCGGTGTACCCTGGCGGCGTAGACCCTAAAGTTATATTTGCGGAGGTCCCTCAGTGTTTCCGCGTAAGTTGTTTTGGCTTTAGCCAGTTGTTCTGGAGTGGCCCCACCGCTATCCTCTTTTTTCAACAGGTATGCCAGAGTACATTCTGCTTCCTGTAATGTTTCCTCAAGTATTCTGCGCACCCCCACTACCTGTTGTATGCACTGTCCCCTCGCTACAACCTTGCTTGCATCCCATTCGATTAATCGTGAAGATGCCGTTCCCGCGTTTAGTGTGAAGTGCTCCTGAATATGCTCCCTGTGCTCCTGTTTGAACACCTGGTCTGTGAGGCACTCCCGTGGCAACCTCCACGTGGGTATGGGGGCGGGGGTGAGGTGGTTTCCATCTGAGAGGCAGTGAGAGTGCGTCATGATCTGATAGCACCCTTCCTAAATAATCTGTGTGTTGTACTTTGGGGAGCAGGGCAGTAGAGCATAATAATCTGTCAAGGCGCACACGCAAGTTATGGGGGATGGAGTGAAAAGAGTTTAGTTTGGTGGTAGGGTGTTGTGCTCGCCATGTGTCTATCAATGTCCAGTGTTTCACCCATATGTTAAAAAGCTCTGTTTGCCTATATATTGGTGAATGTGCTGGTGGAGGGTGAGATCTGTCTAGGTCAGTGTCTAGAATACAATTGTAATCTCCGCCGAGTATCCATGGGGTGAGTGTGTGTTGAGATAACTTTCCCGTGAGACGGCTCCAGAATGTGGCCTGCTGTATGTTAGGGGCATATATATTGCCTATTAGTATGGGTTGTCCCTCCAGTAGTCCCACTATCATTGCGAATCGCCCTTCCTTATCTAACACTTGCGTCGGTTCTTTGAAGGGTGTTCCCGGCCTGATCCAGACCAGCGTCCCCCTGGCGAACGCTGAATACCCAGTGGCACAGATGGTACCCCTCCTCTTTTTGTGAAGACGCTCCACCTCCGTCGCTGTCAAGTGAGTCTCCTGTAGGAGAGCTATGTGTGCCTGCTGTCTCTTTATGTAAGCATATACTGCATAGCGTTTGCTTGCCGTATGCATTCCCCGCACATTCAGCGTGATAAATTTAATGTCTGTATTAGGGATTCTCGTCGTCATATCTGTAACTGCTCATAAGGGCTGCGCTGCTACTCTGTTCCGTCTTATCGTCAATGCCCCATCTCTCCGTACCGTCGCCCTCCAGATCTTTTGCATCGTCCCAGCTGTTTGCTCCCTAGGTTCTAGGAAAGTGGATTAAGTGGATTAAAGGGGGGAACTTGAAAACGAATTCCGGGAAACCTTCCCAAGTTAAGGGGCCTATTGCTCGAAACAATAAGTCCAAACTGTACATCTCGTACTGTCTCTAGTTTGTTACTTGTGGGGGGTGCTTAGGCGCCGTCACTGGTGGTCAGTGTCGTAGCTGCCTACTTCATGTTGCGAGGTGAATACGCCTGCTATTGCCCTTTACTCTGTTCTGTGTTTTGTGACATTTGGTTGCCAACGCCTTCGCGGGACGCCCTGACCGCAAGGCACGTATTGACCGGTCCCACCTAACCCAAGCCACCAGAGGCTCCAGTGCCAAAGCGAAAAGAAGTGGGGACAGCGGACATCCCTGACTTGTACCTCTTCCGAGGGAAAAATCAGCAGACTTACAATTATTGGCTATCACTCTGGCCAGGGGATCAGCATAGAGCAATCGAACCCATCCAATAAACTCCGGCCCAAAGCCCAACTTGGCCAAAACAGCAAATAAGTATGCCCATTCGACCCTATCAAATGCCATAGTAGCATCCAAGGATACCAAGACAGCCGGCTCCAGTATCTTCGGGGAACCATCCAGGATCCCATGCAGTCTCCGCAGAATCAGGGCTGTGTTCCTACACGGCATAAAGCCTGATTGGTCGGGGTGTACCAGGGTCGTTATGACTTTGACCAATCTAGTGGCAAGTAATTTTGCCAAAATCTTTGGCTCAGCATTGAGAAGGGAGATGGCCTAAAGGAGGAAGGAGATATCTTAACCTTGCCGGTCTTGTGAATTACCACAATATTTGACACCCGTTGGTTGTACGGAAGCCGTCCAGACTCCCTACTTTCTGGGAACATGGCTCGGAGAAATGGAGCGATTTTATGGGCATTCAATTTATATATTTCTATCGGAATATCATTTAGTTGCTTTCCCAGATTTTATGCCTTTAATCGCCTGTGCGACTTCATCGTCTATGAAAGTAGAGTCGAGATAGTCCCTATCATCTTCTGAGAGACTCGGCATGCCGATATCTTTAAGCATTTCACCATTGTCAACCTCCGTGAATCTACCACCCGAGGTATACACTTCCTTAAAATATGCTGAGAACACATCTGTAACTGCCTGCGGATCCGTGACTCTATTAGATCCCGACCCCTCTATCTTCGACACTAGCCTCGAGGCCCACTCCCCACGTTCCAACCAAGCAATCAGTTTACCAGCCTTGTCTCCGTGCTCATAGATCCGACTCTGTAGAGCACCGTCTTGGGAGATCGCTCTCTCCCTGGAGAGGTTTCGATATTCCTCTTGTTTTAACTGTAGTGTATGTAAATCTCCCAGATCAGCAGACTCAACCACACGTTTCTCTAACTGTATCACCTCCGCTTCCACCCTATTCACCTCTGCCTGATGTTTCTTTTTCTTACCTGCAACCAAGGAGAGAACTTCTCCCCTCAGCACCACTTTATACGCCTCCCACACCGACTGCGCCGAATCAACCGCACCCACGTTCTCATGGAAATAGCGCTCCGAAATCTGGAGTATCTCCTTTCTAGTGGCCGGGTCTTTCAGGTGCCATGCCGCAATAGCAGCAACACTTCTCACCGCTGGTTGCCCCATCTCGACCTTTAACCACACCGGAGAATGGTCAGAAATGCCCCTGCCAAGGTATCTCCCTTCTCTAACCGTGCCCGCGAGCTCAGCTGGTATCAGTACGTAGTCTAACCTTGACATACTATTATGCGTGGCAGACACATGGGTAAAGCACGTCTGGTGTGGGTTGCGTAACCTCCAACTATCGGTCAACGCCAGCGTTTCAAGAAAATCAGGAAGCCACCTTTGCGACGGGGGAAGAACCCGCAGCGGATAGCGGTCCACTTCCCTGCCAAGTACTGCATTAAAATCTCCTCCCAATACCAATAGCCCCACAGGAAATGTCAGGAAAAAGGCACTTAAATCTCTAAAAGTATCTGACTGGAGGCCGGGCGGTACGCAGACCGACATAAATGTGACCGCCTTCCCCGCCAGACGTCCCGAAACACCCACATATCTACCTCTCTGGTCTGACCAGGTGGCCTGAACATCCAGCGGAAAGGAATTCTTTGTCAGGATACCCACCCTCCTAGATCCAGACGTAAACCCAGCATGTGCCACAAGTTTATATCCCCCTTTATGGAGGACCATGCATCGGTTCCCAACAAGGTGTGTCTCTTGTAGCAATACGACTTCTGGGGAGTGTCTTCTGATTAGTTGGTTCACCATACCCCTCTTTATCTTGTCCCCCAGACCATTGACATTCCAGCTCAACACCCGTATTCCCGATTCCTGACTAATACATGACATTCACCCCACACCACAAGCGTCCAGTTGCAATCCTGTCACCCGATGCAAAAAACAATAAAACTCAAACAAACCCCCACACAAAATAAACTTCCCGGTCCCCAATTCCCCCCCAACCTCCCTGCACCCCTGCTTATGGCGTACGCCCAACCCCAACTGGCAGTGTGCCTGTCGCCCCAAACTCAAAATCAACTCTTTAACTAAATATAGTAATGGGGAGGAGAATCGATGTAGCACGCCCCCCCAGCTCAAAACCAAACATCAATCCCGCTCTCCAAGGCTAACCCCCGGCCCCCCATTCCACAGCACCAATATCGTTATATCACCATGGGGCCATCTCCGAGTGTTCGCTGTCTCAATATCTCATGTCCACCCTCCTGTCGCGCTCTCCCACCTACTGGCCATCTTCCGCCCCCTGATTTTGTCCATCAGACTCAGGGGAGTGAAAACAATCAATCCAGTCCGCTGCAACTTCAGGATTATCGAAGAACCAAGTCTTCCCCCTCACCTCCACTCTTAATCGCGCCGGGAACATAATTCTGTACCGCAAACCCTTGTCTCTCAGTTTCTTCTTCACCGGCAGGAAACTTTGGCGTTATTTCTGCACAAGTTGTGTAAAGTCTGGAAAGAAGGAGAGCGAGGCATTCTCAAATTGAAGGGGTCCATTTTCACGGGCCGCCTGCAGTATCGCATCACGATCTCTAAAATTCAGGACCCTCGCGAATATCGGGCGGGGAGGGGCGCCGGGCTTGGGTCTACCCCCTGGCACTCTATTACCTCGTTCAACAGTAAAGAAATTTCCCAGTCCCTTGGGTTTAAGATGATTAAGGATAATGTCCTCGACAAATAAGTCCGGTGACGGATCTTCTGCCTTCTCAGGGACCCCTAGGATCAATACGTTATTCCGTCTGGCCCTCCCTTCAAAATCGTCCAGCTTTCTACCCATCAAAACCCGAGAAGCCTTAAGATCACGTACCTCCTGTTGGAGTAGCGCCATGTCATCCACCTAGCTGGTGGGCTTTATGTCCAAGGATTTGACTTTCTCATTTGCTTTGGCGAGGTCCGCACGGATAAGATTTACTTCTATTGTGACTGTGTCCAGCTTGGCATCTAGAGACCCCATCTTATGTCCCAACGAAGACTGCACACCCTCGATGGCAGCCATCACATCCGATAATGTTAGTTCCGCCGGTGCGACCGAGGATTCTCCAGTCAGTGCCAGGGTCCGTTTCACCTCTCCCGGTGATCCCTTTGGCAGGGTATATCTGTCTAATTTATTGGACTGGACCGGTTTAGGCCCCCTCGAGGACCTGTTCTGCGACTTATCCGGATCTCCCCTGGCTGCCATGTTAATCACCCAGTGGCGAGAACAGTCACGTCAGCACCCACTCAGATCTATGCCACGTAGGTCGTCGATTTGCCCCGTGGCATGGGCCGACACCAGACAATCTGATAAACAGTTATAAAGAGATCAGTCCCGTGTATTGCACAATTCATGACAAGATTGAAGTCCCACGCCAGTCCCGGTGGCAACCGCTATTGTTTGTCTGCATTAATAGGGGCAATAGCGCGTCTACCAGCATCTGTCGCTCCGCAGCTGGGTTGAGCGGAGCATATTTCTCCAAGACTCCAGAGCCCCGACCGGTCCAACTCCAAGCGGCCCCCACACGGGACAGCCAATATATCCACAGGGGGAGAACGCAGCAGTATTCTTGGGCGCCGGCTGCTACTGTAGTTAGAACTCAACCGGGCCTGCCAGACTCCGCCACAGCAATCAGCAACCCCCGGGGCACCCACGGCGAAACTCGCCTGCAGCCGGCGTCCCCAAGCAGACCGGCCCGCAACACACCTCGCCAGTATGCACACCGCTCCAGAGGTATTGCAGTCGGCATTGAAGGAGGGAGGGGGACGGTGGGGGAAGATATATGCAGTCACAACACCCCCCACCCCACCGATAGCAGGCAGACCCCCGCGGCAGTCAATCCGGGGACCCTCGGCCGCTCGATCCACAGTGCATCCAACGGTTCTTTGCCACATGCAGAAATTCTGGGCTTGCTTCTCACGCTCCGGGGCACCACCGCTCCTCCGCTCCGGCCCCCAGCGTCACCGCGGGGCCAGCCTCTCGCTTCATAGCGCATCCACCGCCGCCTTGTTGCCTGCCGCAGTTCTGGGCCTGTTTCACCCGCTCACAGGTGTCGCCGCACCGCTGGCCAGCTCCGGTCCCCGATGTCACAGCGGGACCGGAGGTTGAATGTTGTGTCTGCACAGCGTCAGCGGGCAGCTGCTCCTGCCAGAAAAATTCCTGGCTTGGACTTTCCATGTAAGTCGGGCCGGGCACTTCCGGTCACTCCGGTTGGTATTGTATTATGGGACGGCCACCAATTTCACTCGAGTCCCCAGGATCGTCGGGTCTCAAGGCCACAACTTTCACAAGTCACAGCTCCGACCACGGACACCGCAGCGGGACCGGAGTAGCAGCCGAGTCGTCAGCGGCGACTCGGGAACCGGGAGGCACACCGCAGTCACAGGAGAGCTGTCAGGATCATCCAGCTGGGGGGGGCTAGCTACGCGGAGCCGAGGTCCTATGCTGCCATCTTGCTCGACGCGTAGCTCCTCTCTTATCACTTCTAAAACTTTAAGCTGACTGAAGATGATCCTAGTAAAATGGACGAGCTGCTGGTCCACTACATCTTGCAGCATGTGCTGAATACGTTCTATATAAACAAGTCGTGCAGGCAGCTCTTTCTTTGATATGCGTGCCGCCAACCGCGTCGCCCAGATTTAGTGAATCGCTGTTTTGAGCACTGTAAATCCGAATCTGGAGAACGCCATGACGCCCGATCACACTACGGGACCTGTCGTGCCAAGAGATATGTCCACTACCAGTGCTTGAAAAATCCACTCGACTGCTCGTATCTGCGAGGTAAATGTAATGAGGGCGAGCTATTTTTAGGTCTTACTCGCCCTTTCTGGTGAGTAGGAAGACAAACTAACTTTTGTCCTCTGTCTCTGAAAACTGAGCAAATGTGACAAGATAACAAGATTGAAAGGCGTTATTATGACTCACAAAGTGATTGAGCAATAAAGATGCTTTTAAATCTTGTTATCTTGTCACATTTGCTCCGCTTTCAGAGATTGAGGTCAAGTAGATTGCAGTTAGGTCAAGGAGATTTTTCAGAGAACTAGACCTGCAGGACTAGGACCATTTTTAGGATTTTTCGAGCCTCGACTACTGATACAAACAATCACTAGACATAATCCAACACATAGAATCCCATACTCCACACAAATGAATGGGGCGACTCAAGATTATTGTTGCAGATTACATGGTTTTAGATTTACTGTACTCAAAACACACACCAGTCACAGATACATGGAATCAGCCCTGGTGAAGTCAGCTGTGACTGTAAAAGCAATAGACTAAACATGTTGGAAAAGGGGGAATTTTGGAATAATGGAAAACCAATAAAGAACTGTTAAAACCATAACCTCAACCTTTGGACTTGCGTGCGCCTGGAGAAGCCCTCCACTGATGTTAAGATTCTTTCCAGCTGGGGAAGAATAGATGGCTCTTGCTCCTCCTGAGCACCAGATAATATTGGACATTAACCAAATAAGAGTGAACAATTACACTTGACCTGTGATGTACTTTAGTTGTGTGCGCCCATTCTCCCAGCCATTATCTACAGAACCAAGACCACCATGATTGCTGCCACAGACGACCTCTGCACCCTACTAGACAGACAAGATTCGGCTGCCCTGATCCCTCTGGACCTCTCTGCAGCATTCAACACCATCTCCCACCACACACTAATCAAGTGACTGGACCAAATTGGAGTCAAAGAAGAAGCACTCAGATGGATGGCATCATTCCTCACGAGCAAACACAGAAACTCTGTATCCCCCTTCACCTCGCAACTCAAGAGCACCATCTGCAGCGTCCCTTAAGGTTCATCCCTCAGCGCCACCCTCTTCAACATCTACATGATGCTGCTAGCCGACATCGTCAGAACCCACATCATCATATTGTATGCTGACGACACCCAGATTGTACTCCCTATCTCAGCAGACCACCCCACAGTGAAGAACAACTTCCACAACTGCAGGAAGAATGTTGCAGCCTGGATGAAGAACTGCTGCCTGAAGGTCAACATGGACAAGACTGAAGGGCTGATCTTTGGCAACATACCCTCCCTCTGGAACGACAACTGGTGGCCTGTGGAACTCAGACCCACCCCCGCACTTAATGACCACGCCTGCAACCTCGGCATCATCTTGGACAGCAAACTCACCATGAAACAACAGATTATCAGGGGCTCTTCGGCCTGCTTCCACACGTTCAGCATGCTCCGAAGTATCTACAAATGGATTCCTAAAAGCACAGGAAAACATACAAGCCCTAATCACCAGCCATCTCGACTATGGCAACACAATGTACGCAGGTACCACCAGCGAAAGTGTGAGAAGGCTCCAGATTATACAGAACTCAGCGGCCAGACTAATCCTCACCCTGTCCAAATGGACGCACATTACCCAGCACCTAAGGGCGCTCCACTGGCTCCCAACCATAAAAGATGCCAATTCAACCTACTGACATGCCATCCTCGCCCTGGCACAGACACTGCGCACTCACCATAGCCACAGCAGAGGGTGCTCCTTCTCCCACCTCGTAGCCAAGACATGGAACGCCCTCCACCTCCAAACATATCCCACGCTGACGGACTTCAGGAAGAAGATCAAGACCTGGCTTTTCGACTAACCCATTATCTCAGTGCCTGGATAGCCTTACGGGTGATGAGATGCACTTCACAAGTATCATTTGATTGATTGATTTACTATCCACGTTCAACCAGTTCTTAAGGTTAGTTAGTTATGAGGGTGTAGCCATCCTTCTAGAGGTGTGGCTGAAAGCTTAATAACCGACTGTTCGGTTGTTAACATGTTGTTGGCAGGGCTTAAGTCCTCAATAACTGATTGGTCACAAAAATGAAAATAATCATGAATATTTATTAGCGATTTAGCTTCTCCAGATTTGTTTATGGCGGTGTTAGAAGCATGTGCAGTCTGCTCATCCACAGTAACATCGTCGAAATGTAGCAATGCACTAGTCAATTATTTGGGGAGCTTCCCAACCACAGTGTGGTTGGTGGGCCTGACTTTGTTCACAATCAGCTTTAGCTACACTGTACAGTGCA
The DNA here is from genome assembly GCF_964261635.1 of Lissotriton helveticus. Taxonomy (NCBI): domain Eukaryota; kingdom Metazoa; phylum Chordata; class Amphibia; order Caudata; family Salamandridae; genus Lissotriton; species Lissotriton helveticus. The sequence continues at coordinate 1,577,037,579 of NC_136068.1, read as the reverse complement.
CTGGTGAGTCCTTAGTACCAATTCCAGATGTTTATTCAGGTTACAGGCCTACCCGACGTCAGTCAGTCATTTGAAGTAAACTCCCACCCACCGTTAATGATACTTTACACAACCCACGATGGATACAGCAAAAAAAAAATCAGCCCATAATCCATTAGGTGTGTTTTACAAAGTAAATGATTAGAACCTTAGCCCAAACCACAGGTAATTACTGGAGCTTTAGCACCATCTAGTCAACAATTGAAGTCGGTTATCAGAACTGTAGCCCCACCCACAGTCAGGTATTGAGTTTTCTGTCATTACCACGGGTCGTTTTTTTTTATGCTTGTGATGCAATGTAGATCGTTTTTACTTATGTTTTAAACGTTGTCGAATCAGACAATGGGGCACTAAAAAACATCAATTTAATTAGTGGTCCTTAATCTCCAAACGCACAATTATTGGGGCATTAGCATCATCCATAGTCAATAGATGGTTCGTAATCAGGACCAGTAGTCAATTATTGGACATTTAGCATCCTTCACAGCAAACATATTAACCAATATCCCAACCACCAGTGAATCTGCTCATCTGCCCGCTGTTGGTGATGCAATCCTGCACACGGTGAGGTGATGGGGTAATACCACCACGGTCATCACAAACATTTAGTGGGGCTTCATCTCAGTCCTCATTGAAATGTGCGGGGTTAGCCCCTTCTACAACCCGTTACTGGTGCATTGCTGCCTTCCAAGCAGATTTGTTTCATTTACTTCATCCCAGCCCTTCCGGCTTTCAATGGATTTCCTTTTCTACAGGATACTTCACACAAGTCACCTAGCGAAGTGGTTCGCCTTATTACGTTTCTTTTCGACTTATTACTTTTTTGTGGTATCTTCCCCGCATGCCTTCTATATGATAATAACAATAATCATGTGGGGATTTTATACGCCGTTTTGTCTGTGGACACCGCCAAGAGGATTAGTATATAGAATCATTCATTTGACTGGATTTCCTTGCGAACACTGCCAGGCCGCCCCCCAGGGTCTCTCAGCCCGGATCTCTCTCAACACTCACCTCGCTGCCGGCGCCGGGGGTCCCACGCCGACCTTCGAGGGCAGGCCGAGCAAGTGCTCAGAGCGCCACAACCACAGCAGGCGAGTCCGACCCTTCAATGCGGGCTAGAGCGTCTCTCTCACAAACAAACAGCAGAATGCCCCAAGCGGGCACGAAGTGCCACGCCCGCTTCCACCTGTCGCCATAGGCACCTCCCAGAGAAGGTCCTCTGGGGCCCCGCAGAGGCGCGCGCTCTACGCCAGGCGCCGCGAGGCCTTCGGTTTCACACAGAAAAAGACGACGTTGTGCGCAGGCCTGCGTTGCTAAAGACAACTTCTTCCCGGGAGCAGCGGCCTACGGATCTTTACAGTAACTCACAGGCCGTGGGTTGGTAACCAGGAACAGTGGCGCAGCTACCACTGGTGCAGCAGGTGCAGTGGCGCCGGGGTCCAGAGCCCTGAGGGGCTCCCGAACCCTGGTAACTGCTCTATTTTACTACCCCAGGAGCAGTCGCCGTGAGGCCTTCGGTTTCACACGGAAAAGACGACGTTGTGCGCAGGCCTGCGTTGCTAAAGACAACTTCTTCCCGGGAGCAGTACGTGGCCTACGGATCTTTACAGTAACTCACAGGCCGTGGGTTGGTAACCAGGAACAGTTGCGCAGCTACCGCTGGTGCAGCAGGTGCAGTGGCGCCAGGAGTCCAGAGCCCTGAGGGGCTCACGAACCCTGGCAACTGCTCTATTTTACTACCCCAGGAGCAGTCGCCGTGAGGCCTTCGGTTTCACACGGAAAAGGGCGACGTTGTGCGCAGGCCTGCGTTGCTAAAGACAACCACTTCCCGGGAGTAGCTACCTACGCTACCACTGGTGCAACAGTTGCAGTGGCGCCGGGGTCCAGAGCCACGAGGGGCTCCCGAAACCTGGTAACTGCTCTATTTTACAGGAGCAGTCAAAGAGACAATTTTCCTTTGCTTGCGCCAGTGCCACCGGATCATACAAGGGGGGGCCAATAGGCCCCCACGCAAGCATGGCGGGGCCCGGACCCTCCCACACCCCGTCCCTTTCGGGGCCGCTTGCCCCGCGCCCTCGCCCCGGAAGTAGTTGTGCGCTTCCGGGGCGAGGGGGCGGGGCCGCGGCGGCGAAATGGTTAAAAGCCTGGGGAGCGCGGGAAGCGGCCTCTTTGTGCCCGCGCTCCCAGGCTAGCTCCTCGCCCCACCGTGGGGCCGTGTAATTTTCTTCATTTTTTCTCCCTGCAGGTTTTTGCCATCGGGGCAGCGGAGCTTCGCAGGATGTGGCCAGCGTGGAACTTTCGCAAGTGATGGGCAGCCGGAGCGGGACGTGCGGCGCAGGAAAGGTCCGAGAGAGAGCCCAGGAGAGGTCGGGAGCTGCGCAGCGCTTCCAGGAACGAAGCCCAGGAGAGCAGCAGATGTTTTCCCCTTTCGTCGGGGGACGTGTGGTAAGCAGCAAAAACGTAGGCTTGCTATTGGCTTCATTTTTTACATCGCAGAGTGTTTCAGACAGTATGCGCATGCGTTTGGACATGGACGAGCGATGCTTGCACGGAGCGGAGCAGCCTTGCCATCATGAATGGAATCACCGGGCAGTCTTGTTGGCCTACTGTTGTTTTTCAGTGACTGTGTGTGGGCGTCTTGCTCTGATACATAGCTGTGGTGGAGTATATTGCATTTGCATAGATGTGTGTCTGTTTGCTGGTTTGGTGGCTTCGTTTCTGGGTCTCTTTGGTCAGCAGGGGTAGAGGGTGGAACGGGGGAGGGGAACATACTTCTGTGTGCCTCGTGGATGTGTCTGCCCTGAGTGATGGCGCTCCCCTGCACTTTGCACGCACATTTGCGGAAGGGGTAGGGACCTGGACATCCACGCGCCGCTTGCATCTTGAAACCCGTAATTTTGTGTTCCTGAATATTTTAACGGGATGTTTGGTATCCCCTAGAGGGTTCAATTCTTCTCATGTCAGGACTTGATAACGTGTGCCTTCTTTGGATGGCTTCTGCAGGCTTTGCAGCAAGCCTCACATTTAAAATTCGACACCTGACGTATCTTATTACACAAAGCAATGTTTTCGATCGTTTTACAGTAATACATGTTTGGTTTGGACCCTATACATTATAATAGAATATAAATCCATATTCAGCATTGGGCATTGGTATGCTAGAATTCTAAGATAATCACTGACCGAACTGATTCCCCTTTATATATGTTGTATGCAAATTTACCGATCTCTTTTGGATACAGGGTAAATGGAATCCAGGCAAAACAGGTCTATTGTACAATGTTAAGAATGGGGAACATGGTATGAGCAAGAGTACGATAATTCTTACTAAAATCGGTTTAAATTGACTGAAGGTCGAGCAGTGAAGTATGAAATAAAACGAGGATAACTATAGCCCATAGCATAGAAAGGTTCAATTGATCCCCAAGCTCCTCTTTGTGGTCAGTGTGAAGAGTGTAATTTATTCTGGTAAAGTCCCGATAAAGAACGGAGTCATGTGCTCCCCTTTCGGTCTAGTAAATCAGTAATTATAATAACACAATGGGCTCGATAGATTACGTTTTAAGCTATAATCCCTAACTGCCTCGGGGTACTCTGCACACACAGTTTTTTTTTTTTGTTTTTTTTTTGTTGCTGAGGCACGGAGTGGGGTAGGCACATCCGATCATCCGGCCTGTGAGGGGGGGGTCTTCACCTCTGTCTCGTGGGCCCTATTCAATAAGGAAATATGTTGCCGATACGAACACTTGAGCGCTAAAGTGTCAACGCGTGGCATATGCTTATACATTTCAACATCAATTCCAATCCAGTGTTTCCGAAAGGGACAGACCTGTTTGCAGTAGCCAATTATATGTGGTCGAAGTGGTTTAGCCAATGGCCGTTGACTAATTAACTGGATACACGAGTAACCAGACAATGTTCAGGAAACAGATTTAAAGGTGGCTGTTTCAGTGGAATGCATCAAAGAGGCAGTGTCGGTTACCTGCGGCCTGCACAGGTTCTGTTCTTCCTGCACGAGGTGCATGCTTGGGCTGGACGTAACTTGGGTAACTTTAGGTAGCGGAATGACCCCAGAATGTGCTAAATTACATGAGAAGGGTAATTCCGTATTCTAAAACGAAAATGTCGGGTCATTAGCCAGACTCTGCAGTTTACACTAGCATTGGGTGGTTTTGCCCACGATATTTAGAAGATACATAGGTTGCATGTAAACAATGAATCTTGCAGCGATGTCGATAGCCTGTGCAATATAGGTAAATTTTGGGGACAATACAACACCATACTTGTTGGCTGGGATCACCTTAATGGGGCGCTGCGCTGCTCAGTGGTGTCACTCTTTGCGGCAGATGCGGTCCACGACCACGCAAGTAGAGTATGTACTTTCAATTTTTCGGATGCGCCTCCATGAGCTTGAATTACATCATTGGTCAGTACACTGTCGATGCCTTTTATCTGTAATACGGTAACCATAGCAATAATGAGATACCCATGCATCTGCCTATATTCCTTCATTTGGGCTTAGCATGGTGTGCTGCCTTAAATTGTGTTTTTGAGGTTTCTGGCATTGCATCCACATATATGATACAACAACAAGTAACATCATACCGATAAGGTTTTCAAAGGTTGTTAGCTGGTAAAGGCTCATAGGCCATGACGTCATGCCATAACTTCTCCACTAACGAGAAGTGAGCACACATACAGGCAACGAGTCCCTGTGTTTGTTTTTGCTTTCTTCACCTACTAGCTGGGACGGGCCCAGAGCTCGGGATGGCCCGTGTATTGATATGTGAATTATTGCTCATTCCATGGGGGGGGGTGCGTTGCACATTATACCTTGTTTTTTCCTACAGCTAGTTCACGCTGATTGACGCAGGTGACATACATTGAACTTGTATTGAAGGTCGAATGTTGCTCAATACTAGGGGGGGGGGGGCGCCATATGGTTAACTGATGAACGCCCAACTCTTCTCTTCTGAATTTATGCATTACGGAATGCAACGAACCTTAGGTGACTAAGACTGCCAGGGCTTGGCCATTGGGACCTAAAAGGGAGCCCTCAGGTGGATTTCTTATTGAAACTTGAGTGGGAATACGAGGTGTTGCCACCCTTGCATACGCTGTAGGTAGTGTTCCCCCTTCCTCCTGGAGATGAGTTCGAGGTGGTTCAGAAGGCCTTAAAGATTGATCTAGCCGGATCTGGGGGCCAGATTATGTGAGCATAGTGTGAGAGGGTTGCCTGACATATAATCATCCAACTTTCTTTTCTCTTCTGAACTTTACGCATCACTGAATGCGACGGTAGGGACTGTCAGGTAGACACCCCCCCCCCCGCTCATCAGTTCGGAATAGCATACTGCCGTGGAGTGTTAGTTTCTTGGAATTTTTAGAAACACTAACAGCAGCAAGTCCCTGGGTCTGTTTTCTAGATGGGACCGGCCCGGGACTCAGGATGGCTCTGGTATTGATGTTTTAATTATTGCTCATTCCTGTGGTGGGTGCGTCACAGGGTTATCTCATGAACATCCAACTCTTCCCGCATCACTGAATGCAGCGAGACTTACGTGGCATTGACTTCCAGGGCTTTACCATTCGGACCAAGAGAGTGAATCCTCCAGTGGATTTCTTATGGAAACCTAAATTTGGAATATGAAGTGCCACCTCTGAATTACTTACAGTTGGTTTATAGAGGTACTCCTTTTCATTGAGATCCTCTGTAGATGGTGCTAAATGCTTTAAACATTGATCTAGCCAGATCTATGAAATGTGTAGCACAGGTTAGCAGGCACAGTGCGTTTTAAGCCTGGTTACAGTGGTAGAAAACCTTTGACGCCCCCGGACCGAGGTAATGCTACTTACCAACGGTAACATGGTAAAGTGGCTACGTAAGGGATATATCTATTGGGAATATTGACAATACTAGTTAAGGGTCACCTGGGTGCACTGGCGTGTTTACTTAACAGCATCTGGCACTTAATTCTTCCCCCCCTGTTTTATTGCCTAAGTAAGTCAGCCGTACCAAATGTCAGCCAGGAAATTGCCATTCCATAGTAGGCCTGTTAGTTTCAGGTAATTTTCTCAGAGGACATAGAGCACGCAAAGGACTCACTATAGTAGAGTGGATCTAAAGAAGAAGGTCGTGACCATGCCTAAATCCCATCTCTGATACTGCTGGTGCTCTTATATGGGCAGGAGGGTCAGACAGATTTGCATATGAACAGGGCTAAACTGGGGGAGGCAGAATGGGTTAAGGAACGGTAACACATTAAACCATGATCTGTTGAAACTAATGTTGCATCATGATTTACAATAGGTGGCGGTATACTATGAATTGATGGGAAAATTATCTGTGGCAGCTGGAGGGCCACCTGTTACTTGCAACTTGTTAAGGGAATGATGCTCAGTCTGGTATCATAAGAATAATATATATAGGTTATGGTTGCCCCTTAGTTATATTACGCGTTGCCACTGTCAGCCACGGTCGAAGCCAACAGTCAGGCGCGAGGGGTTCGATACTTAGAATACGTATATCTCATCAAGTTGTGATTGGGTGGGTGCTAATACAAACTGACTGTTCCTTTTAAACTGATATCCTAATCATCCTTAAGGAGTCATGAGGGCGTTATGGGATGCACTGGGGACTCCATCCTTTGTGTCACTGCACTGCACACTGGGTAGTATTCGTTAATGAAGGCCATTTTACAGGGCACTCTTCGTAACACTAATACAGTCACGCTACAGGGGACACAAACTGAGGCTATGCTCAACACTTAGCCGGAAGTGTTTAGGAGTATGCATCTGACGCTAATTGTATCTCAAACGTAGCAAGTAATGGCAATGTAAGACTAGCACGTGTACAGCAGTTATCGCCAGAAACACTAGTGTTTATCTTTTTCATTTATGTATGGCCGGGTCCATGGTGGATATCTGGAGTGCTCCGCATCACAACAGCTGCTACAGGTGGACAGCCCAAGGGATGCTTACGGCGGGTAGAGGATGGCAAACAACAACGCAAGTGTGAGGGGCGAGCGATCAAAAGACGCAGGAGGTGCCAACACAGAGTTGATTGTTTCGGTGTGTAAGCCCTTAATTGGGCTGGCGGCAGTAATGTAGCAGGATGTTGTTTCACAAAAAATTGCAGTATTTGCCGTAACAGGAAATGGTATACCTACAGTAACGGCGCCTGTGCACGCAGGGCCATCAGTGTAAGCATGGTATATGCATAGATCACCAATTGGTAGTGACAACGGTATAGATGGGACAGTACACAAGGGTGTGCATTCCTAGCCTCGGCAAACCCCAGGAATGATAGGCCTATGCAACGCCTCATTTCCCCTGTTCAGGAAGTGGGGACTTCCATGGTAAAAGTAGTACCATACACTTAACACTTTCCAGAGCGTGGTGGCTAGGTGTGGATGGTTAGCAGACTGTACAGTATGCCAGTGGGAAGGGTAGAATGGTAGTACCAGGATGCACCCGGTCACAGCATCTGCAGGGACCCTCGAGAGGCGTGCCCCCACACCCTCATTCATTTTAGGACATGGGGTAACTATGATAGGACCCAGTCTGCACCATAGGGGGGCTCAGTTTTCCCCAGGCTGCACGCAAAAGGGGAGGGGGGACTAGGCGAGTGCACGGAGTCACTCGGTGAAGAATCACTCGATAAAGAGGATCTACACTTGGTTGGAGAAACTATTTCATACACATTAATGACAGAATATCCCACAAGGGGTCATCTCAGGACCAAGTAGACTAACAGTCGGCTGATAATGAGGAGTTGACGTTTATTAGAGGCTCTACTCACAGGGTGGGGGGTCCAGTGGACAGAGTCAGGGATGCCATAGGGGTAGGGAACAAAATAGCAGGGGTAGAGGGTTTTGGATTAGGAAGTTATGACCTTTTAGTGTAGGCGGTTGGGGGGGGGGCAGATAGTCGGTCAACTACCTGGCCTGTGGCGGTAAGGTCATTAATCGGTGAGCAGCATTTTAAGGTCCTTACGGGGGGGCGGACCCATTCACGAAAGGGGCCGCCCGCGGGAGGGGCCATTGGTCTCTCTCAGAACTTCAGGGGCAGGATATGATATCCCGTTTTAAAGGGTGCGGGGGAGGGAGTCTACGCTTTCCTCAGGCTGGTAGCCACCCCTCACAACACTATGACGTCACTAAGGTGCGCGAGTGTCTGGGCCCTCCTGTTATGGTTAAATGGAGTTCAGGGAGCGCACGTGGGTGTAACGTGCCCTGGGTTGCGCATGCGCATCTCCAACGTGGGAGCGCAGCTGTAAAAGGATCTGACACCGGTTGGCGACCTTGCCGTAGAACTTTATTAAAAATATTAGAATGCAGTTTAATTTTCAGGATGATTAGATTCGGTTAGGAAACACGCTGTACTAGCTATTTGTTAAGGTTAGCCCATCATACCATGTCGAAACGGATGTCAATCTAATCTTCTGAAAAGTGTGCATTTTAATAATTGTCAGAAATGTTTATTTGATTAAAATTTTTGATTTGTTTTATATTTTAATAAATACGGCCAGGGGGGGCCCTGTACCCCCCTTGACTTCCAAAGACCCCCATGTGTTGACTGGTTGAATTGGGTAATTCAGTCAGTGTTTTAAGGGGGGAGGTGGCCGGCAGTCCAAGACCATGATACAAGGGGGGGCCAATAGGCCCCCACGCAAGCATGGCGGGGCCCGGCCCCTCCCACACCCCGTCCCTTTCGGGGCCGCTTGCCCCGCGCCCTCGCCCCGGAAGTAGTTGTGCGCTTCCGGGGCGGGGCCGCGGGGGCGAAAGGGTTAAAAGCCTGGGGAGCGCGGGAAGCGGCCTCTTTGTGCCCGCGCTCCCAGGCTAGCTCCTCGCCCCACCGTGGGGCCTTGTAATTTTCCCCACCCTCCATCCCTTGGTAGCAGTCCTTGGGGCCTGGCAAATGGTAAGTATCAGGTTTGTCAATGTGCCGGACTATAGGTTTAGGGGGCTTGATCCAGTAGGCCTTGTATTTTCCGTTTACTGGAAGGTAGAACAGATGTAGATATTTTGTACAGTGTCGTGATATTTTAACAAAATTTTCTCCTTAGGCCTTTTTTCCGCTTACAGGAGTATGTGTATATGTATACGTTGTGTGCTTTGATGTGTATTAACAATTTTCTCCTTAGGCCTTTTTTCCTTTTAGAATAGCAATGTCGTATTTATTATGTGTGTCTGGCGGTAAGGTCATTAATCGGTGAGCAGCATTTTAAGGTCCTTACGGGGGGGCGGACCCATTCACGAAAGGGGCCGCCTGCGGGAGGGGCCATTGGTCTCTCTCAGAACTTCAGGGGCAGGATATGATATCCCGTTTTAAAGGGTGCGGGGGAGGGAGTCTACGCTTTCCTCAGGCTGGTAGCCACCCCTCACAACACTATGACGTCACTAAGGTGCGCGAGTGTCTGGGCCCTCCTGTTATGGTTAAATGGAGTTCAGGGAGCGCACGTGGGTGTAACGTGCCCTGGGTTGCGCATGCGCATCTCCAACGTGGGAGCGCAGCTGTAAAAGGATCTGACACCGGTTGGCGACCTTGCCGTAGGACTTTATTAAAAATATTAGAATGCAGTTTAATTTTCAGGATGATTAGATTCGGTTAGGAAACACGCTGTACTAGCTATTTGTTAAGGTTAGCCCATCATACCATGTCGAAACGGATGTCAATCTAATCTTCTGAAAAGTGTGCATTTTAATAATTGTCAGAAATGTTTATTTGATTAAAATTTTTGATTTGTTTTATATTTTAATAAATACGGCCAGGGGGGGGCCCTGTACTCCCCTTGACTTCCAAAGACCCCCATGTGTTGACTGGTTGAATTGGGTAATTCAGTCAGTGTTTTAAGGGGGGAGGTGGCCGGCAGTCCAAGACCATGCTTGTCACGCTCTGACAGGGAGGAGTACCAATTTGCCCCAGGCCCAAAGAATAGGCCTCACAATATACTCCTTTTACATGAATATTTTAGGGTGCGGGGGTGGGGGCTGCAAATAGGTGTGAAGACCCTTAACTACCCCAAGGATTCGCTGGAGACAGGGGTAGTTTAAGGTAGAGGCGCAACTAGAGCCAAATTTCAGGGGGGGGAATTTCGGGGGGGGGGGGGCTGAACCTTTAATCAGTAGGCAGAGTGGAGCTGCAGGGCCTCCAACAAGGGGTGCAAGGCCTAATTGACATTCAAATGGTCTTTTAAAGACCTGTGAAATGTTCGGGTGTGGCTGTGTGTGTGCCCGGCATCTCTCTCATCCCGCGCTGCCACACACGACAGGGGGGGCTGAAGCCCGGTGAGTCCAATGGGTGTTACGCGCTTGGTTTAAGGTATGTTTATTACCTTATAACAGCAAGAGAGTGCTGGGAACGTCCGGAGCTCTCTGAGTACTTTGTCCGAGTCTGCCTACAAAATGGCCGCTGCGCGTGACATCAGAGTGTCGCGCGCTGCAACTAGAGCACGACTCTACATATCTCCCTTCTTCACATAACAATAGAAAACTTTAAAGTCTGTCAATAGGTCAAGATTATCTCCCATCACCCAGTTCATAGTCTCTGTATTTGGTAGGCTTCACGATTGCTCTGCCTGCCCTGGTACGTCTTACCGGAGATGTGGGGGTATTCCCTGTGTTTTCCTCCACCTGGTTCATCAGCCCCCCATCGATTGCCTTGGGACACTCTCTCCTCGGAGTCTCCCCAACTTCCTCCTGAGGTTCCCTGCCATGGAATTGTCTCCACTCCGATTTCCATGCCGCTTAATCCAGCACTTGAGTCTTCTTGTTGCATTTGGACATGCGGTCTTTGGACCCGACGTTTCCATCGCTAAGCAACACAGCCCTGTCATACACCTCCTTCACCTGCATGGGCTGGCTGTATTTGCTGTCCCCTTTTCTTTTCAACTAGGCCAACTTGACTCAGACCCACTCTCCTCTTTCAAGTGCGACTTCCTACACATGGCGTCTCTTATTGTAGTGCTCAGTGTATATCCTTTGTGCTTTCTCCAAATTGTGCTGGAGACCACTTACTCGTGACGGTCTTTTCCTTCCACGCCAGGTTGTCCTTGGTGAAGGGGTCACGCCCTCTCAGGATCTGGAATGGACTGTAACCTGTGCTGGTGGGTGTAATTCGGTAGGCCCACAACATATTCTGCACTTCTTTTTCCCAGTCCTTGCCCATCGATATGGCAGCTTGTATAGAACCGATTATGACACGGTTAAACCTTTCAACGAGGCCGTTGCAGGATTGGTGGTATATGGATGTGTGTTTAGTCCTAATCCCTTTAATTCAAAGATGCTTTATTCGGTATGTAAAGATACAACCATATAGCAACAAACATCACAAAAAAAAAATAAACATGTACAACATACATATGTATCAATTTGGTTTGTCAAATACCTTGGTTGCTTAAATACATTATACATTTGACAACACATATCCGACAATCTTTAAAGTACTTTTTAGTGCATTTATCTACTAATGTATGTACAAAATTCAGCAGTATCAAAGTACAAAATCAATTATATCATCCTCACAGATGTATAAATTATAATAGGGCAAATTTCTACCAATACATGTACACTTATCTTCTAATATCTGGGCAAATTTAGCAGTATTAAAGTGCAAAAATGGTTATATCATCCTTACAGATGCATCGCTTCCAGTGAAGCATACTTCCACTAAAACATGTGCAAAATATGTCAAAATAAAGTGCAAAGCACTACCGTTCTTTCTGTGTACAATATACAATAGCAGCATTTGTCCGGCATTAGTATATGTGCAAATTAGCATGATAAAGTGCGGAGTGTCAATACCATCCTTCCCAAAGTGCAATATGCATTTAGCAGCACAACACCGAATACTTAAAACAACCTAACTATATCAAAATAAAGTGCAAAGTACTATACCGTTCTTTCTGTGTACAATATACAATAGCAGCATTTGTCCGGCATTAGTATATGTGCAAATTAGCATGATAAAAGTGCAGAGTGTCAATACCGTCCTTCCCAAAGTGCAATATGCATTTAGCAGCACAAGTCCGAATACTTAGGAAGTCTAACTCACTACGTTCTACTAACTGTAAGTAGTATAAATGGTAAAAGTATTCAATTTCGACATAGTAAATTTTTTTTTTTTTTTTAAAGCATCATTGGATGAATTCATACGATGATTGATTTTCTTACATAAATACATTTTAAAATATAAGTGGCCACATGAAAACATACATCTGGGGTCTCTAAATTAAACATCAGTTGCATCGCTGTTTGTATACCACGCGTATTATATTTTAAAAAGATGGGTTTCAAGTAAAATTTCCTAAAAGAAGTATAAAAGTTACAAGATAACATAAAGTGACAAGTGCTCTGTTTGGATTTATCATCACAGGGACAAAGACAGGTGCCGGGTTTCTTAACCACGGGGAAAGCCACTAAATGATGTACAATTCCCAACCGGAGATGGGTCAGTACAAAACGGTGGGAGTTAATACTAACAACAGTAAGATAAGTTTGGAAGCCTTCATTAATGTTATATTCCAGGTAGAGATTAAACGTACTTTGTTTTACATATCTTTCCATTCTAATCCCAGCTGTATATTTGAGGAGTGAGACTTTAAGCTCCCGCTTCGAAAGTGTAGACCCTGTTGTTAGATCTTTAAACATGTTTAGACCATACAGTGTCTTATACCAATGTTGTATGTGGCTTAACCAGGGGATATTTGAACGGCGGTCAAGTTTAATACAGTCAGTAATTACATCCTGAGTAAACTTTGTCTCCTCCTTTGCCCAAATTGAGCGCCATAGGGACAGAGGACGTAGAACAATTAGATCATTAACATAATTTATGTCAAGTTCCCTATGTATTATCTCTGTTGAAGCCGTAGCCGGGGCACAAATTAATCGTTTTAAAAACACGTTCTCCTCGCGCTGGATCAAGTTAGCACTCTGGGCATCATGCCCCCATACCCCGGCCCCGTAAATGGCAGATGATATGCATCTTGCATTAAATATGGACAACATTTCATGAATTCTACGACCCCCTAATTTGGCAGCAAATCTAAAAATACAACTTGTATTCCTAACCATCTTTAAAAAGGACACTTTTTTGTTCATTGGCCCATTTCCCGTCTCCTGAAAAAGTAATGCCTTAATAACAGAAACTACTGACAGATTCTAATCTCTCCCCATCTAGAAAGAAGGGCTTACATTTTCTTTGTTTCTTACCACATATCATTGTAACCGTCTTCCCTTTGTTAATTTTCAGCTTCCTACTTTCAGTAAATACGTGGAATTGATTAATTAGATGTTGCAGTCCATTATGAGTCCTGGAGAGGAGGACCGCGTCATCCGCGTATAGGAGGATTGGGATTGGGTTACCATTGATGATAGGTGCATCTGCATTAGTCCGTCTTAAAATTTGATCAACTTGATTTATAAAAAGGGAAAACAGGAGAGGGGCAAGTACACATCCTTGTCGGATACCTCTCCTGATTTTAAAAAAAGGGGTGCATTCTCCGTCTATTCCAAATCTGACTTTACTGGACAGGTTATTGTACAGTCTGGCAAGCAGATGGATGATTTCAGTAGGGGCACCCATCGCCAACAGAATAGGCCAGAGCAGTGCGTGTTCCACCAGATCGAATGCTGAACTCAAGTCGGCAAAGCACAAGAAAAGGTTACCATCTTTAGCTTTAGTATACTTGCCGACTATGAGTTCCCAGGTTCACGCACTGCTCCATTGTACCCAACCCCCTACGAAACCCATACTGCACTGGGGATAAGATGTCGTTTTCCTCAACCCAGGCTTCCAATCTCACTAATAGGACTCGACTAAGGATTTTAACTGTCGAGTCCAAAAGTGAGATGGGACGGTAGTTTCGAGCTTCGGACCTGGATCCCTTTTTGTGGAGGGGTACAATAATTGACTGACCCCATGTCAGTGGTAGACTGTCTTCCACGGCCGCATTAAAATAGCGTGTCAAAATTGGTGCCCATAGAATCATTTCATGTTTATAAAAGTCCATGGGTACCCCATCAGGCCCAGGAGCTTTACCCCCTTACTATTCTTAATTGCCTCTGTGACTTCATCCAAAGTTAAAAATAACTGCATTTTCTGCCATTTAGTGCATGATACTATATCTGCATTAAAAATAGACCCATCTGGATTAAAATCAGAGTTAAAAATTTCTGAGAAGTGAACAATCCATGCGTGGCAACTAACATGAGAACTGACTTCGGGAATATTGTCATTCTTTAAGAAAGGAACATTAATAGTTTCCCAGAATAGTTTATGATCTTTTGTTTCAGCAGCCATATCCAATTTATACCAGGCATCATTTTGCAACTCTTTTTTTCTGGATGCTAATGCAGTCTTATAATTAATTCGTTCTTCTCTAATTCTTTCTTTGTCTCTTGGTTTATCATCAAGCGCTGTTTTTAACTTCGTTAGTGTCTGAGCACAGTGTTTGTCAAACCACACAGTTTTGTTTCTCTTGGGCTCTCTATTTCTTACAGCCAAGAAGTTCTCAACAGTACTCGTTATTTTCAGAAAGTTAGAAAGTAAGGTGGGAGCGGTCACATTCGGTGCTAGGCAACAGTCAACCTCTCTACTACATTTGCAGATAGTATCCATCATCAATTTATTGGGATCTATTTTGGTCCATTTGATCCTCATGCCATTTGGTCTCTCGGCCGTGATCCCTTGGACAGGTCTACCATACACGTTAGTTTTTGGTCCCCAACCCATTAATTCCACTGATATACTATTATGGTCACTCACAGGCTGCTCTATTACCCAGACATTAGAATAAGCAGAGCCATTGGACACCAAAATGTGTTCAATGTTTGAGTGGGCGTCTCTCCCTCTAAATGTAGGGCACTTTTCGTTGTTTTTATTCCTTGTACATTCTAGTAGTTCCAGATTTAATTTAGCTACCAGATTGTTAAGTGCACTACCGTAATTACTGTGGGGGAAGTGATTAAAAATAATATTGTCACCGCCTGGGTACTCTTCTCGATGTCCACAAATCCCCTTCCGGGCGTGACTACATGCTTTAATATTAAAATCTCCTACCCAGAGTATTACAGAGCTTTTGTTTGAAAATGCGATTGTTTCTTCTATTGCACACTCAACATCCGGGACAATCTTACCCCGATTGGGCCCCACAATATTATTGTAAAAATTCACAATAACTAGATCCCTACCTTTACTGTGTGTTAATCGCAAGACTGACGCATGCTCACCCACCTCCACATATCCCCCAACATTAAATTCCGTTAATTTAGTGGAAACCAGGGTCAGTAGGCCGCCCTTTGCTCTGCCTGCCTTAGATGCTACTGCTGCCACGCTATAAGAAGTGTAACCATCAACTTGTATTTGTTCTCTATGCCACGTCTCTTGCAGACATATTATGTCATAGCCCAGTATAATAAAGTTGTCCCAAAACGGAGTAGTTAGTTTAGCGGCAATTCCCGCTCTGTTCCAAGTGGTGACTATGAGGGAATCGACGGGGTTGCCTCCTGTAGCCTCAGGATGGTCGGTCGATAATGATGTTCCTAGACTCGCTATCATATTAATATCTGCAGATACGTTTACATTTGTCACAATAGCATCATTATCTTTACATTGTTCAGTGCTAGACAAGTTTAAATTTAACTCAGTTACAACTTCTACCCAACTTTGGCCCCCCAACTCTTTTCCGGTGGTTGCTATGTCGCCAAATACAGTAATTTCAGGATGTGGGACCATAGATGATACATTCAGTCAATCGTTCTCCTCTAATGAGTTGAACACCTGAAATCTGTTGCAAATCGGAACTGTAAAATTGTCGTATATATTACACAGTGGAGGTGGAATGGGGGAACATTAGGGTGGTTAATATGTATAGCTCTGGGATGCTGGAAAGACTGCGTTGTAATTTGTCTTCCTGACTGGTTCCTATAAAAGTAATCAAGTGGGAACAACGTGATGTTATATTCATGATTAGATGGTATAGGTGCATTTAGAATTGAATCTCTCGCCCATTCAGTAGTCATATGGTTTATAATTATACAATCCCCATTTATCTCCTTTTTACTTGGTCCCACCCATCCTACCCTCTGTGTCATGGGTACTCACAAACTTTCTCTCGGGGGCCGATTTTACAGTGTGGTTTGTGGCCGAGGGCCGCACCGGTGGGCACGTTCACCCATAGGTATCTTAGCGCTGAATAACACATGTTTATTGCTACCCAACTCATTTTATCGACCTCAGATGGATGAAAGGCGGGACCTGCCGGGATTTGAACCTGTGACCATGAGCTAGAACACAGGCCCCTGCAGTGGACGCATTAGTCCACTGAGCCACCAGACCCCATGTGCACAGTGTGAGAGAGATATGGAGAGAGGAGAGAGAGGTGTGTGAGAGGGAGGGATTTGGAGAGAGGGTGGAGAGAGGTGTGTGAGAGGGAGGGATATGGAGAGAGGAGAGGGGGAGAGAGAGAGGTGTGAGAGAGGGAGGGATATGGAGAGAGGAGAGAGGGGGAGAGAGAGGTGTGAGGGAGGGATATGGAGAGAGGAGAGAGGGAGGGATATGGAGAGAGGGAGAGAGAGAGGTGTGAGAGAGGGAGGAATATGGAGAGAGGAGTGAGGGGGAGAGAGAGAGGTGTGAGAGGGAGGGATATGGAGAGATGAGAGTGGGGGAGAGAGGTGTGAGAGGGGGAGGGATATGGAGAGACGAGAGGGAGAGAGAGAGGTGTGAGAGAGGGAGGGATATGGAGAGAGGGGGAGAGAGGTGTGAGAGGGAGGGATATGGAGAGAGGAGAGAGGGGGAGAAAGAGAGGTGTGAGAGAGGGAGGGATATGGAGAGAGGAGGAGAGAGAGGTGTGAGAGGGAGGGATATGGAGAGAGGAGAGGTGTGAGAGGGAGGGATATGGAGAGAGGAGAGAGAGAGGTGTGAGAGAGGGAGGGATATGGAGAGAGGGTGAGAGAGGTGTGAGAGGGAGGGATATGGAGAGAGGAGAGAGGGGGAGAGAGAGAGGTGTGTGAGAGGGAGGGATTTGGAGAGAGGGTGGAGAGAGGTGGGAGAGAGGTGGGAAAGGGGGGGATATGGAGAGAGGAGAGAGGTGTGAGAGAGGGAGGGATATGGAGAGAGGAGAGAGGGGAGAGGTGGGAAAGGGAGGGATATGGAGAGAGGAGAGAAGGAGGGATATGGAGAGAGGGGGAGAGAGGTGTGAAAGGGAGGGATATGGAGAGAGGAGAGAGGGGAGAGAGGTGTGAGAGGGAGGGATGAGGAGAGAGGTGTGAGAGAGGGAGGGATATGGAGAGAGGTGTGAGAGAGGAAGGTATATGGAGAGAGGAGAGGGGGAGAGAGGGAGGTATATGGAGAGAGGAGAGAGAGGTGTGAAAGAGGGAGGGATATGGAGAGGGGGAGAGGGAGGTATATGGAGAGAGGAGAGAGGTGTAGAGAGAGGTGTGTGAGAGGGAGGGATATGGACAGAGGAGAGAGGGGGAGAGAGAGGTGTGAGAGAGGGAGGGATATGGAGAGAGGGGGGAGAGAGGATGAAAGGCGGGACCTGCCGGGATTTGAACCTGTGACCATGAGCTAAAACACAGGCCCCTGCAGTGGACGCATTAGTCCACTGAGCCACCAGACCCCATGTGCACAGTGTGAGAGAGATATGGAGAGAGGAGAGAGAGGTGTGTGAGAGGGAGGGATTTGGAGAGAGGGTGGAGAGAGGTGTGTGAGAGGGAGGGATATGGAGAGAGGAGAGAGGGGGGAGAGAGAGGTGTGAGAGAGGGAGGGATATGGAGAGAGGAGAGAGGGGGAGAGAGAGAGGTGTGAGGGAGGGATATGGAGAGAGGAGAGGGGGAGAGAGAGAGGAGAGGGGGAGAGAGAGAGGTGTGAGAGAGGGAGGGATATAGAGGGAGGAGAGAGGGGGAGAGAGGTGGGAAAGGGAGGGATATGGAGAGAGGAGAGAGGGAGGGATATGGAGAGAGGGGGAGAGAGGTGTGAAAGGGAGGGATATGGAGAGAGGTGTGAGAGGGAGGGATATGGAGAGGAGAGAGGTGTGAGAGAGGGAGGGATATGGAGAGAGGGGGAGAGAGGAAGGTATATGGAGAGAGGGGAAGAGAGGGAGGTATATGGAGAGAGGAGAGAGAGAGGTGTGAAAGAGGGAGGGATATGGAGAGGGGGGAGAGAGGGGGGAGAGGGAGGTATATGGAGAGAGGAGAGAGGTGTAGAGAGAGGTGTGAGAGAGGGAGGGATATGGAGAGGGGGAGAGAGAGGTGTGAGAGAGGGAGGGATATGGAGAGAGGGGGGAGAGAGAGGTGTGAGAGAGGGAGGGATATGGAGAGAGGAGAGAGGTGTGAGAGAGGGAGGGATATGGAGAGAGGAGAGAGAGAGGTGTGAAAGAGGGAGGGATATGGAGAGAGGAGAGAGGGGGGAGAGGGAGGTATATGGAGAGAGGAGATAGGGGGAGAGAGAGAGGTGTGACAGGAAGGGATATGGAGAGAGGAGAGGGGGAGAGAGAGAGGTGTGAGAGAGGGAGGGATATGGAGAGAGGAGAGAGGGGGGAGGTGTAGAGAGAGGTGTGAGAGAGGGAGGGATATGGAGAGGGTGAGAGAGGTGTGAGAGAGGGAGGGATATGGAGAGAGGGGGAGAGAGGTGTGAGAGAGGGGGTGATATGGAGAGAGGGGAGAGAGGGAGGTATATGGAGAGAGGAGAGAGAGAGGTGTGAAAGAGGGAGGGATATGGAGAGAGGAGAGAGGGGGGAGAGGGAGGTATATGGAGAGAGGAGAGAGGGGGGGAGAGTGAGGTGTGACAGAGGAAGGGATATGGAGAGGGGGGAGAGAGAGAGGTGTGAGAGAGGGAGGGATATGGAGAGAGGGGGAAAGAGGGGGGAGGTATATGGAGAGAGGAGAGAGGTGTAGAGAGAGGTGTAAGAGAGGGAGGGATATGGAGAGAGGGGAGAGAGAGGTGTGAGAGAGGGAGGGATATGGAGAGAGGGGGAGAGAGGTGTGAGAGAGATAGGTATATGGAGAGAGGAGAGAGAGAGGTGTGACAGAGGAAGGGATATGGAGAGAGGAGAGGGGGACAGAGAGAGGTGTGAGAGAGGGAGGGATATGGAGAGAGGGGGGAGGTATATGGAGAGAGGAGAGAGGTGTGAGAGAGGGAGGGATATGGAGAGAGGGGGAGAGAGGTGTGAGAGAGGGAGGGATATGGAGAGAGGGGGAGAGAGGTGTGAGAGAGGGAGGTATATGGGAAAGGAGAGAGAGAGGTGTGACAGAGGAAGGGATATGGAGAGAGGAGAGGGGGACAGAGAGAGGTGTGAGGGAGGGATATGGAGAGAGGAGAGAGGGGGGGAGGTATATGGAGAGAGGAGAGAGGTGTGGAGAGAGGTGTGAGAGAGGGAGGGATATGGAGAGAGGGGGAGAGAGGTGTGAGAGAGGAGGGATATGGAGAGAGGGGAGAGAGAGGTGAGAGAGGGAGGGATATGGAGAGGGGGGAAGAGAGGTGAGAGAGGGAGGGATATGGAGAGAGGGGGAGAGAGGTGTGAGAGAGGGAGGGATATGGAGAGAGGGGGGAGAGAGAGGTGTGAGAGAGGGAGGGATATGGAGAGAGGAGAGGGGGAGAGAGAGAGGGATATGGAGAGAGGAGAGAGGGGGAGAAGAGAGAGAGGTGTGAGAGAGGGAGGATATGGAGAGAGGGAGGAGAGAGGTGTGAGAGGGAGAGATATGGAGAGAGGAAAGAGGGGGGAGACTCAACAGACCTGCATTGTTTACAGAAGGTGTAACATGAGCCCCCTCCCCCACTTATTTATCTAGGGAGCCATCAAAAATGCTGGCCCACGCCCTTTTAGTTTTTTGGGGAAGGTCAGACAGGGATTAGCCTTTCTGTGCAAGACCACTCCGAGGTGACAATCCTTCATCCAGGTGACCAAAGAGAACTAGTAGCGCTACCTAAAAATAGGCATAGCCTGCTAAAGAGAGCTACAATCATTGACCAACACACGTATTACCTTTTGTATATCCAATTTCTTGGTAGCTGCAGCTAGGATGAAAAAACATACCCATTAGATCCATCGTTATTCCGTTTTCACCTTTGTATGCCTAGATCTGTTTTAATGTAAATGGTTTTATTGTCATATTTTAACATGTATGAAATGTTCCTAACTCTTTGTATGAAATGTTTTTTAATTTCTTTGTATGACTTTTAATTGAGTCGAATAAAGATATTTTGACTGACTGACTGAGAGCTAAAACGCTCACAAAGCAACACTTGCCTGGCTTACCTTTATCAGACCATTTGGAACCCATCCTAGGTAATGAGAGAATAAAAGATACATTCCTGAAAGAAACTTGAGTACAGGGCAGGGACACAGCGCTATTGAAATATGGATTGAAGAGGAATCCCGGGACCTTGCAGAGAAAAGTTTGTAAAAAAAAAAAAGCATCAAATCAGCTGAGTTGCCAGGGGTGACAGCTCCGGTAAACACCGCAGCCACCGAGACAATGCACACTCCTTCCAGCCGGTGTTAATAGTGGAGGGGAGGGGTGCTTTTGCATAGGAATGACAAACTTCCCTTCGCACCTCAAGCCTCTCTCTCTCTCCCCTCTCTCCTCTCTCCATATCCCTCTCTCTCTCTCGTCCGCGGGCCGTACTTTGAGTACCCCTGTTTTACAGAATCTTGGTATCCTGCATTACCCTTTGTATTCTCCACAACCGTAACCGAGGCACACAGAAAGGCAGCACTCCACAGACAGAGCACTTCAGGTTGTAGCTTCTTCAAAGTTTGTATTCTTTTTTCATTGTTTTGCTTCTCAATTGGACTGAGAGCAAATAACAGTGCATCGGGAAAAAAACGACTGGCGCTTTTCGGCCAGATGCCTTCGTCCGTCTCATAGAATATAAAGTGCAGAGTGTGTTAAAAGGGGCTTAACCAACCCCTCCCTCCACCAGCCAAGAATTGTTTTTAACTTTTGTATGGCTTTTTTGGCTAGAGTGGCGATAGGCCAGACGCATGGCGGGCGGCAAGACTCAGGACACGTACCTGCAGGTTAGGAAGACAAATTGTGAGCATGGAGGTGTCTGTTTTGAGGCACGAGCCAACCCTCGCGACCTCTGTAGAAAGACCTTGCACACAGGCGAGGGCTGGCTCGGGCCTCAAAACAGACACCTCCATGCTCACAATTTGTTTTCCTAACACCGCTAATGATAGTGGGTGTGGGTGGGGAGGTGGAAACAAGGGGACCGAGGAGGGGGTCGGAAGCATGGCGGGCGGCAAGAATCAGAACACTACCTGCGGGTAAAGGAACTCTGAATATTCTCCGACTAGAAGGCCGCTGCAAAGATTCTCTGGGGCTGCGGGCTGCAAGGACGTCATCACCATGGATCCAGGAAGCTTCCGAAAGGTCCTTTAAAAGTCAGATGTAAAAGCGCTAGTTACAGCTGACTTTTGAAGGCCCTGTGCTTCGCGCCGGCCGGGTGCCGTATGTGACGTCACAGAGGCAGGCCAATTAGAGGCAAGCAGTAAGCAGAGACGATGGCCGCAGGAGCAAACATAGTGAATAGGTATTGTATACGTATTCACTACGTATGTTCCTGCGGCCATCTTCTCGGTTTACTAACTTCCTGGGAAAAACGTTGGTATACTGGAAACAAGGTCCGCGGGCCGCCAAGGAAGGCCAGGCGGGCCGCCAGCGGCCCGCGGGCCGTACTTTGAGTACCCCTGCTCTGTGTGGAGATAACCTGGCTAGCCCCTCGTATTGGGAAACCGCAGTTTTTCACTAGCCAGTGCAGAGTTTTATTTTTTTAGGGTTTCCTGATTTTCAAATTGGGTAGGCTGCAGTTTGGGTACATTTGCAAGGATAGCTACATATGGTCTGCATTCCGGTGGTAGATTAATTGTAGCAGGGATGATATTATTAGTGTGGCGCCTGGGAGCTGGCATGTTCTTGTTGTTATGAGTGCGGTCACCTGTCTCCCTTTGTCCCCCGGCAGCTTTCTGACCAGTTGTTATATTTGGGGCGATGGTTGCTAGCATGTTCGTTCCACTTGTGGTTGCTACCGATTTCACTACCGTGGTGGACACACTAGGAACTCTAGTTGTTATACTTGACGTATTTTTGCTCAGTCTCCCGGTCGGTACATTAATTGTGGGAGACCTGGCTTGCGTGCCCAGATGTTCTAAAATATCTAAGTTAGCTATGCCCAGTTTTTCCAAGTTCTCTACTTTTTTGCTTAGGGATTCTAAGATTTCTGTTACTGGTTCAATATAGGATTTTATCGTTTTCTCTAAATATTGCGCCAGTCCCTCGATACTGGTTGGGGTTAGTATTAGTCTTAATCCCATTTCGTTCCATGTACTTGTGCCATTTTTCAGAGGTGAATAGGGGCCCATTGTCGCTCAAGATAGAGCGGGGTATGCCTTCTCTGAAGAATGCAGTAGTTAGGAATCGGAGTACTCTTTCGGTGTCCATCTCCTCTTGTATGTGTACTTCAGGCCATTTCGAATACCTATCGATGAGGACACACACATACTTCGGGGTACCCTGGGTGTCCAGTACCGGCCCCAGGATGTCTATCAACACTTCCTCCTAAGGATTCGTAGGGTTGGCGAATTTTCCTAGAGATGGTCTTAATGGGGTTTGAGTTTTGTCTGTTTTCAGGCACTGGTCACATTCCCTTACATGTCTTTTAACCTGGATGTCCATTCCTGGCCACCAATACATCTGTTTCGTTCTCATCTTCGTCTTCACGATCCCCAGATGTGGAGTGGTGTGGCTCACTGGTTAGAGGCGGCAGACCCGGGAGCAGAAG
Source organism: Lissotriton helveticus (assembly GCF_964261635.1). NCBI lineage: Eukaryota > Metazoa > Chordata > Amphibia > Caudata > Salamandridae > Lissotriton > Lissotriton helveticus. The sequence goes on along the minus strand of NC_136068.1, from coordinate 1,577,014,752 downwards.
TCGGCCCGGGACCAGGGTTCAATTCCCGACGCGGCAGGGTCGTGGACCAGGGTCAGTGGACTCGACAATTGTCGCCTCGGTGCCTACTCTAACCTGGGGTCCCACTCGGCAACTCTGGGCATTAGCTTGCCTAATCTCCACAACGGCCCCACCAACGCCGGGGATGCCTGGCTCCACCTTGGGGATGCCCAGTAGGGACCATCTCACAGGGAAAGCCAGGACGGGTTCCCCAGCGGTATACAGCGCCGGGACGCCCCTTTGCTGGGGCAGCTGTGCGCTTTATAAGTATACGACATTTATGTCCTTCGTGCGGTACAGCTAATAGATGGGTGTTGAGAATGAAAGTCCACTTCAAGTAAGTTGAAAGAGAAAGATTTGTTCACCAACCAGTTTCATGCTCCTCTGATCACTCAGTGATAGCGCAGTACCACAAGAGTGAACGTTCGAATTCACCTTCCAGGGGAATGAACCAAGAGGGGGAGAGAAGGAGGGGAGGAAAGGAGCAGGGAAGGAAGAATATACAGGGTCACATAAAAGAGGGGAAGTTATAACACATCTTCCTTTCTGTCAGAAATACAAAACGATCACAAACGATGGTAGATTAATCTCAAATTCTAGAATTATTTCATCACATAGTCCCTTTGCCATAAAGGTGTTCTTATGATTATTTTATTCTGATGCTCATGAGCAATCTCACCCTCATTACGTGAGATTGAATTGTCAGATAGATCAGGAACTTTGACCAACCTGTCCATGCTCCATTTTCTGCCATCCGACATTGTAACCACATTTTTCCCTACTTCTTTTATCTTTTCTGCTCCATAAAATGTATTGTACCTACTACTCGTTGACACAGGTTTCCTTACAAAAACTTGTTGACCAGCTTCCCATACTCTGGGTTTGGTCCCCCATCTTTGATCATATTCACATTTATACTTTTCTTGGTTACTTAGAATTTTCTCTTGTGCAACCTGTTTGTCCCATCTAAAGGTACTATCTTGGAACAACCAATTTGGTGTGAGCTTAGAACCATGTTTGCCTCCTCTCAAAAGGCTGAAAGGGGAGTAACCTGTTACGCTATTGGGAGTAATGACATATGACCAAATCATACCCTTGACAGATTGAATAATAGGTTTGTGTGATGCCACTGCCAGTTGCAATGTATCTTTTATCATCCTGTTGCATCGCTCCACTAGACCATTGGCACGGGGACAATACAATGGTGTTGAAATATGTTTGATGGCTAAACTGCTCAAGAAATCTTTCATCTCTTCCGAGACAAATTGAACCCCATTGTCCGTAATGAGTGTATGTGGAACACCTTCATTTGAAAAGGTGTCTGATAAGAAACATTTAATGGTTTTTGTGCAGACTTTGTTTACAAACTTTGTGATAATCCACTTAGAAAAATAATCCACTAGAACCAGAATATACTTTTCTTGCAAACCAGGAACTTGTAGGGGACCTATAATGTCCATGCCTAACTTTTCCCATGCCTTGATCGGAATAGGAACTGGTTCTAAGGGTGTTCTTCTGGTAATCTTAGTTTTGCCGCTTATACCACATGCGTGGCAACCCTTGACTAACTCTTCCACACAAGAATCCATGGCTGGAAACCAGTATCCAGCACGTAGTTTGTATACATAAGAATCCACTATAGACAGTTCATCCCTAACATTCCAGTATGGATGAAGATCTGAGGGAAGATTTTTTTTTTGTAAAATTTTTATTATGCAGAATATCAGTTGAAACGGAAAGGGGGTGGGAACAGTAAGAGGGGAATCAGAAAAAAGGAGAAAGACAGGCGACACGCCGCCACTCAACCCCACACAGGGGGTGCAGAAATAGGGAGGGTGCATGCAAAAAAAGAAGGGCGACAGGGCTCTACAGTTCACAGGTAGCCAACAATAGTCCGATAAGCAGCGGGGGAGTATCCACCCAGTGCAGCATCTAGTCCAGAACAGGTATCCGTAGATCAAAGGAACATCCCAAGTTCGCCCAGTGTCCAGCAACCCTCCCTAGTCATAGCCAGTCGTAGCGAAAGAGAGAAGAAAGAAAGGAAGAACACAGGATGATTACCCCAACTATCCCTCCACCCTCAACCCTCCCCAACATCACCCTCCCCCCGGCGGCGGCGACCAACAATCACACAGTGCTATGCAGACATTCTCGTACTCAGAGTTGGAAAAGATGAAGAGACCGCAGTGTCGACGGACATACGGCCGAAGGTAAGCCTCGGGACAGAAATCTTACAAGCGAGCCCCAATTGTACGTAAAATTTTTTAAATTCCCCAGGAAGATATCAGAGAGGCGTTCCATGCTCAACAGACGCCACAATCGGGCATGCCACAAGGAAAGAGCAGGGGCAGACGGGGACTTCCACGCAGCCGCCAGAGTCATCTTGGCCGCACCCAAACATAGCCACATAACACGCTTATCCGCTCTAGTCTGATGTTCAAGCAGCGGGTCCCTAAGCCCTAGTAGAACAAAGGCCATGGTGGCCGGGATCGGGTAACCCAGGATATCCTTTACGTGGGAGAGAATCTCAGCCCAGAATGGCTTGACGGCGGGACAATCCCACCATATATGGCTAAAGTTTCCTAACATCCCACAGCCCCGCCAACACCTATCTGAAGCAGTAGGAAATATACGGTGTAATTTAGAGGGATACAGGTACCAGTCAAAGACGAGTTTCATATGTGCTTCTCTGAGGTCAGTAGAGTGATTATGTGATGTCACATCTCTCCATAAGGCCTGCCATTCAGTAGTAGAGATGTCCCTCCCCAGTGTGGCTTCCCAGTGGTCCTGATAGCGCGGTCGCGGTGCCACGGTAGAGTCTAACAGCAGTTTGTACAGGAAAGAAATCGTTCCCTTCATGGTGGAGGTGTGAAGAATGAAGGATTCAAATTTCGATAAGGGTCTGGTAGCCGCGTCCACTACGGCAGGTGACGTCGCCCAATGTAGGAGTTGGAGATGTCTGTAGCGTTCTGTCGGAAGGACGCCGTAGTCCCTCATGCAGTTGTGGAAAGTGAGGGGTTCGACGCCATGGAATAAATGGGTGAGGGATCGACAGCCACCCTCCCTCCAAGCGTCAAAGGGACCTTCCTCCAGGGCCGGGGTAAAAGCCGGGTTGAAATGAATCGGGGTGAATGGGGACGGGAATGTGGTCCATCGGTCATCACCGCTCACCGTGTCCCAAACCTTCAATACCGTGCTCGTGGGAGTGCTAATGTAGGCATTTTTTGGCCGGTCTGCTTTAGGCTTCCAGGCCAAATCCCAGATGGAGCGACCCGCAACACTCCGATCCATGTGGAGCTAGTGCTTTTCCGATAGCTGTTGGGACCACTCTACGATGACCCTCAGTTGGGCGGCTTTGTAGTATAAATGCATGTCCGGAAAGCCAACCCCACCCTCCAAGCGTGGGCGCCGCAGGACCGAAAACGGGAGCCTTGCACGGCCACCCTGCCAGACATATTTCAGCATCACAGTCTTCAATCTGCGGAAGTAATCTAACCCTATCGGAATAGGCAAAGCCTGAAAGAGGTACAACAGCTTGGGAAGAAGCACCATTTTAAGAGCGTGTATCCTGCCTAGCCACGAGATGTATTTAGGCTTCCACCTTTCCAGCTCCGCCTTAACAGTAGAGAACATCGAAGGGAAGTTAGCTTGGAACAGGGCATTCACGGAGGGGGTCAATCGCACGCCCAGGTAAAGCAAGGACTCCGACGCCCAGGCGAGTGGGGTGAGCGGCCGGGTCAGTCGTACCTCCCCCGCCGACAGGGTCAGATTCAGGATGTAGGATTTATCGAGATTGACCTTGAAGCCCGCCACCTCTTCGTAGACGGAGAGCACCGAGTGGACATGCGGGAGCGACAGCGCAGGCTCCCTGATAGACAACAGAACGTCGTCCGCAAAGAGCGAGATCTTGTGCTGCTCGCCCGTAAAGGGAAGGCCCAAAATCCTCTCATTGTCCCGCACTGCCATAGCCAACGGCTCAATACTAAGAGCAAAGAGAAGGGGCGAGAGGGGACATCCCTGACGCGTCCCTCGGGAGTGACGGAAACTCGAGGATCTATGGCCGTTGACCAACACTCGGGATGTAGGGCTGCTGTAGTTGGCCTCAATCATCCTCACAAAGGAAGGCGAGAAACCGAAGGCCACCAGCGTCTTGTGCAAAAACCCCCAGTCGACGCGGTCGAAAGCCTTCTCCGCGTCGAGCCCCACTAGCACCGCAGGCACGCGAAATCGTTCCGCCTTTTCGATGAGGTGTATGACGCGGCGCAGGTTATCATGGGTCTGCCTGCCTTTAATAAACCCCGATTGATCAGGATGAATCAGAGTAGGCATCAGATCCTGCAGTCTACCCGCCAGAATAGAGGAATACAGCTTGGCGTCTAAGTTGAGAAGCGCGATCGGCCGGTAGGATGTACAGAGAGTAGGATCCTTCCCCGGCTTGGGAATGACAGTGATCAGAGCGTCGGCCATAGAGTCCGTGGTTCTGCCATCAACCGCCATCGCGTTGAAAAGTGAGACCAAGTAATCACACACTTCAGAGGCGAACATTTTGTAAAAGAGGGCCGTGTAGCCGTCAGGCCCTGGGGCCTTGTGCAGCTTCAGGCCTTTAATGGCGTCTAAGACCTCTTCTCGGGTGAAGGGGGAGGACAGTGAATCATTCCATTCTGTAGAGACTTTCGGGAGAGGCAGACCCTCCAGGAATTTGGACTGTGCGTCCGAATCAAGGGTGTCACTCGAGTAGAGTGCCGCATAAAAGCGCCCGAATACAGTCGCTTTGGCAGCATCTCTGTGCTGGACAGAGCCCACGTGGTCGCGAATTCCCCCTATATAATCTTTCTCACGCTTGTCCCGGAGTTGCCGGGCAAGATGGCGCCCGATCTTGTTGCCCTGGGAGTAAGAGGTGCGCCTAAGACGCAGAAGAGTATACTCCGCCCTGTTATTGTAATGGGCCCTCAGTTTCCCTCGCACCGCCGTCAGGGGGCGTAGAGTCACCCTGGAGGGGTTCGCCTTGTGGGCCTGCTCTAAGGAAGCCAGTTCCAGTTCCAGAGCCTCCCGTTCCTTGCGCCTCAGTTTGTTCAAATTTGCATTGAGGGCGAGGCATGTGCCCCGTAGAGAGGCCTTGCATGCGTCCCACGTGGTATACACCGACGTGTCCACAGGTGGATTGAGGAGGAAGAAGTCACCAATTGCCTTGCGCAGAGCCTTACACGATTCCCCATCACGCACTAGAGCCGCCGGGAAATACCACTTGCGCCAACCATCCCCCCCGGTGGCCCAGTGCAGTCCCAGAACCACGAGGCTATGGTCCGATAGTGAAAGCGGAAGAATATCAGCTAATTGGATGTCCCCCCGGAGGGCCTGACTAACCAAAACATAATCAATGCGGGAGTATGAGTTATGTACGTTGGAGAAAAAGGTGTAATCCCTGGTCTGTGAGTGGAGAGAGCGCCAACTATCAATCAGTCCCATGTCTCCTATCTGACGTTTAGTTTCATCTGAAAAGACCCCAGTGTCTGCCCTGCGGCCCCCAGAACTATCCAGACCCCTGTCCCACACCATATTGAAATCCCCTAATAAGAGTAAGTGACCCTCCACAAAGTCCCCCATCCTGTCCAGCAGCTCCTGCAGAAAGCCATTCTGTCCCGCATTAGGGGCATACAACACAGCAAAAGTACATAGGCGTCCATGCAACAATCCCTTCACCAGCAGCCAACGGCCTTCCTTATCCACACTAACCCCCACGGGTTGAAAATGCAGGGAAGCTCGGAAGAGTAGGGCCACCCCTCTATGCTTCGTGGTCGCAGATGCCCTGTAGATAAGGGGGAACTGCCTATGACGAAGCCTCAACTCATCTCTCCTAGCCAGATGTGTTTCCTGGAGGGCCACCACATCTAAATGATGATCCATGATGTACTTCCAGAGTTTCTGCCGCTTCTGCGGAGAGTTAAGGCCCTTCACATTCCACGTTCCTATGCAGACAGGCATAAGAGGCAACACAGAATCCACGCTATGCTCACAACCAGACAACCTCGGTGCCCGCACCGGCCCGCACATGCATCAGGGCCCAAGCCCACGGAAAGATCCGGGGGAAGGATCCCAGCCACACCCACTCCAAACGACCCACATGGTCATACCGCAGGCCGCGCCCGGCATTCACGTTCCGAAGGCACATGGGGGTCATGAAAAGGTACGTCCCGAAACAACATACAAACGTATAGGAGAACGCCATCAAAAATATCCCCAGCAGACACCCATCACATATCGCCGCCGCCATCCCCCGTATCCCCAACCCCAAACCAAACCACCCTGCCATGACACCCATATGCAGAGCTTCAAGAGGCCCACCCTCTCCCCCCCCAAGAACAAAGAACAACAAAATACAACTCAAGGCACTGAACCTGAACCTCGCAGTCTTCAGTTCCAGTAGGTCGTGGCTCAGAAGTCTCCCACTGGACTGGGGTCGGGGCGGGGGGGTCCACCTGGGGACCCCCAGGTCCACAGTCCGGGGCGTCTTCTCCAAAAGTACCATTGTGCCCCGGGGACCTCAGGCCAAGAGCCCCTCCGACGCCACTCCATGAGTTCGGGGTCACGCTGCACCAGAGCCCATCTGGGGATCAGTCACGGTGGCGGAGGCCACCGAAGCCACTGCGGCCCCTCTCTCTTGCTCACTAGTCGCCGAATCCGGCCGTCGTCGTTCTGTTGCCGGGCCTACATTGTGCCATGATGAAGAGCGTCGTCGCCTCCGAAACGGGGAGCAACGGGCTTCCTGCGTCGGTTCCGCTTCTTCAATACCTAGGAGATCCTTTGCCTCCCGCAGGGAGTTGATCTGTCGCAACCGATTCTCCCAACGAAAGATGATCCTGAAGGGGTGGCCCCAGGAGTAAGATACTCCGCGTTCCCGGAGGAAGGCGGTCACAGGGCGGAAGTCCCTCCGCTTCTGCAAGGTCGTTGCTGCCAGGTCCTGGTAAAGCTGGGGGCGATGGCCCCTAAATTGCAACGAGGTAGTGGTTCTCGCTTTTCGCAATATCTTCTCCTTCAACTGAAAATCGTGTACGCAAACAAGAATGTCAGGAGGCGGCCCTCCGCCCCTCCTGGGCAGCCCCACTCTATGCACTCTGTCCATCTGGATGTCACGTACCTCCTCATCCTCCAAGATCCGGAGAAACAGGGCCAGGACGTACCCACGCAGGTCCCCTGCCTCGCCGTCCCACGGCACCGCTTTGATACGAATGTTATTTCTTCTGGAGCGGTTTTCCAAATCTTCCGCGTGGGTTTGTAAATCCAGATTCTGCTCCGTAAGGCGTATGATGTCCTGTTGGAGTTGATGCACATCATGCGCCATGCTAAGATCATGGTCTTCCAGCGTCGCCACCCTTTCGCCGATCCCATCCACGTCTCTCCGCACCTCTCTGAGGTCCGAGGCCAACTGCGTACGGAGTTCGAAAATATCGTCCTTGATAGTGGCGAAGAGTTCTTTCATGAAGGCTTTAGTCGCCGGCGCCTCATCATCTGACTGTCTGGAGGAGCCACTGGCCCCCGGCGAGGCTGGCTGCTGCGATGGTTTGAGGACTACCTCCTTCCCCGTCTTCCCCCCTTTGCGCTGCGAGTTGGACATGGTGGTCAGGCTCTTCCACACTCCTACACACAGGCTCCAGATCACCGCCACTCGGAGGGCGGGAGCCGGGACGGCGATTCACTGCGTTAGGGCGACCCGCCGATGGTGCTGGTCGTCCACTCCAGTGGTCAGTCAGGTACCCCCCTACGGCAGTGCGGCCACTCTTCCTCTAGGTCACCTCGATCCGACGGCGTACCAGTGTCCAAGATGCAATCCAGGGGCAGAAGGCGGCCGGGGAGGCCTGCACCGCAAGGCAGACTGTTAGGCTCAAGGCCTACGGCACCCCAATGTGGCACGCATCCCCTCCAACGGCCAATACCAGGGACAGTCCAGATCGGTCGGCCGGCGATAAGGTTCCTCCAAAGCAGCTCCAAGCGTTCGGCCGCTACTAGGGCCCACTATCCAAGTGGCGGCAGGCACAGCGCTCCGCTCCCCAAAACCGTGTTGGCAAGACGCGAAAGCCCCGTTTCCTCCAAGCGTCGCCGTAAAAGCCCACCTCCAACGAAATGGCAAACCACTCCACAGTCTCTATTAGCAGTGACCAGGGCCCCCGATGGTGTCTAGAGCCCAGCCGCTACCGTGGTCCGGCTGCCAGGCTCAATGCCTCCTGCCTCGCTGTTTGTAGGCGTGTGTAAGCCCTCGCACTGACCAGGCCCAAAAGCAGCAGTCACTCACGAGGCGCGCGACCTGGCGCCGATACTGGGCCTCGCCACTTCGCAGCCTCTCCTGCCTTTTCCCGCTGGTAGGCACGCCGGTCCGTCACTCCCCGGGGTGAGGAACCCCTCTGTTCTACCTCCGGCGTGCAGCGCTCGGATCGGCTCCGACTCTCAGGGGGGGGGGCCTCCCCCCGGCTCCCTCCGCCGGCCCCAGGTGTCGTCCAGTCACCGGTCCGGGCCCGGGCTGCCGATTGCTCCTCCCAGTGTCCTGCAATGGACGCTCCTTCCGCCGGCGGGTCCGGATCTTCGCTGCTCCCGCTCAGCGCGGCGTACCCTGCGCCGGTGCTGCGACAAGGCCCGGAACTGCTCCGCCTCCTCCGGCCACCAGATCACGCGAGGCCGCCGCCTCGCAGGCCGCTGCTCAGCACTCAGTCCTCGCCTCTCACCGGTCACCCTCCGACGAAGGGGGGAAACCGGAACACACCGCCAGCTATCGGCAGCCCCCGCCGATCGTACAGCGCAGGTAGGGCGCCTCGGGACCCCGCAATTAGCCGCTATGCAGGATCGGCGTCGGAGAGGCTCGAGAAAGCGTCCTACTCCGACGCCATCTTGGCCACGCCCCCGAGGGAAGATTTATGCACTTGTCAGGCCAACCATGAATGATTTTGTCACTCACATCTTTAAGGATGTTGTCATTCTTATAGGAGCATTTCCATTCTTTTTCTAAGATCGAAGGAATGGAAACTTGTAAAACATCAAAATCCTCTTTTTTCTCATCTATAGAAATAGCTGCCTCTATGGGTAAGCGGGAAAGACAATCCGCTATAAGGTTTTTCTCACCAGGAATGTATTCAATGGTGTAGTTGAAAGTTTGAAGAGAAATCAACCATTTGCCTATTCTAGGGGTGGTTTTCTCTATGCTTTTAGAAGCAAATAAAGAGATTAGGGGTTTATGATTAGTTTTAAGTTTGAACGGTATACCCCATAAAATGTATTTGAAATGATTGGTGGCCCAAAAACATGACAGAGCTTCTTTTTCAATGGTAGAGTAATTTACCTCAGCATCCTTTAAGGTCCTTGAGGCAAATGCTATGATTTTTTCCTTGCCCTCTTGGATTTGGGAAAGGGTGGCGCCAAGACCCCTTTTACTAGCATCAGTGGTGAGGATTGTATTCTTGGTGCTATCAAAATTTCCGATACAGGGCGCTGAGGCAATGGCTAATTTGATTTTGGAAAAGCCTTGCTCATGTTCTGGAGACCAAGAGTATTTAACATCTTTTTTTAAAAGATCTATAATAGGTTGTACCAAATCAGCAAAGTTTTTAATGAATTTGGACATATATTCTGCCAGTCCTAGAAATGATTTGACTTCCTCCTTGTTCAGGGGAGAAGGCGCTTTAACAACTGCCTCAATGAGATCCACCTTTGGTCTAATACCCTCAGATGACAGCGTGTGTCCTAGAAAGTCAACTGAAGCCATACCAAATTTGCATTCTTCTTTTTTTATGGTTAATCCTGCTTCTTTAAGTCTGTCACACACCTTTCTTAAGTTGCCATCATGTTCTGATTCATTGGATCCGTAGACAAGAATATCGTCTTGAAAACAAACATAATGACTTTTCAACATTCCTTAGAATATGTTGCATAATTCTTTGGAAAGCTGAAGCAGCCGATGCCAGTCCAAATGGTAATCTTAAGAACTTAAAAGTACCGAAGGGAGTAGTGAAAGCTGTAAGAATCTGAGACTCTGGGTGTAAGGGTACTTGGTAATAGGCTGACGTGAGGTCTAAAACTGTGAAAAATTTGGCACCATTTATGACAGATAACATTTCATTAATCTTTGGGAGTGGAAATCTATCTACCCAAATACTAGCATTAAGGCTCCTGAGGTCCACACACATGCGTATGTCTGTGCTATTCTTTTTGGATGTGATGACAATAGGGGCGACCCACTCTGAATCTTCAATTTCTTGAATGATCCCTTGTTTAACCAATTTCTCCAATTCGGTTTTTAAAGGATCTCTTAGTAACAATGGAACTGAACGAGTTTTATGAATGATGGGTACTGCATCTTTTTTTAAATTTATTTTATGTTCATACTCCCTAAGAACCCCTATGTGATCAGCAAACACTTCAGGATATTCTTCGCTTATTTTGCTACCAGTAAGAGATCTGTCTACAAGTAATACTTGTTCTTTATTATTGGGATCAAGAGTGATACCCAGATCTTTTTGATGTCTCCATCCCAGCAAGTTACTTCCTCTCTCAGTAACATATATTTTACCATAAGTGTGTCTATCCTTAAATGATATTTGCATTTTGACCATTCCTTTTCTAGGAATGGGGTCTTTGTTGTAACCACCAGGATGAATGTCTGGTTCTTCAAACACATATTCATTAGAATTAAATAAACTTTTAAAGGTTTCTTCCTCTACCAAGGTATATGGCGAACACGAATCAGCATACACATTTACATTTTTGCCATTCAATAAAATGTCACATTTAGGATAGTTAACATTGTCATCATTTTCTTCTTCATCCTTAATTTGGAAAATAAACTTGTTTTCAAAACCTCTAGGTTCTTGCTCCTGCTGTACAAGGTGTAATTCAGGTCTACTTTCTTTGGAATTACAACATTTAGAAAGATGACCAATCTTATTACATTTTTTACACGTTACTCTTATTGCTGGGCATCTCGGAAAGTTTGCCAGATGGTTTGTGTTTCCACAGCGGAAACATCTAATTTGATCTTTCAATACTTTAGATTTGGTAGCTGTATTTACTTTTGTAACCTTTAACACACCTTCCACATCATTCACTTCATTAACATTGTTTTCATCGTATATACCCGATTTGTTCATTTTCATTTCTTTGACACAAAATGCAGTATGCTCTATGCCCTTTGCTATGCTAATAGCTTCTTCTAAATCAGGATTTACAGTTAATAGTCTTTCTTGCACCTTGTGATCATTCGTGCAACAAACAAGTTGATCTCTAATAAGAGAATCTGTGAGTGCCCCGAATTCACAAGTTGCAGAAAGACCTCTCAAAGCAGCAATGTAATTGGTAACCTTTTCATTTTTTCCTTGAGATCTCTTAAAAAATTTGTGTCTTTCCAACACAACATTTATTTTATCTTTAAAGTGAGCACCCAATTTGCGTAATGTTGTGGTAAAAACATCATCATCACCTTCACCACCCTCTTCTTCACCTATCGCTAGATCCTCATACACTTTTCTAGCTTGTGTACCTAAATTGTGAAGCAAGATATGTTGTTTCCTAACTGCTGATAATTTTTCACCCCCTATTGCAATTAAATAGGAGTGTAAAATTTTTATCCATTGCTCCCAAGGTATATCTGGTTCACCTTCCTCATTAAGAAATGGAGGAGGTTGATTCATGTTTGTTACTGACATTGTGCTTCAGGATGTAACCAGGAGATTCAGTCAAAGCAAAACGAACAAGAAATATGGAAAGGAAGACAAGAAAGAGAGAACGATCGAGAAAATGTGAGAAGGAGAAAATAAAATACAGAAAAATGCGAAGAAGAATAAGAGGAGAAAAAGAGACCAGAGGCGAAGATGAGTGTAACACTGAAAAAGCGTGCAGTATAGACATTCAACTTTCCCATTCAATAAAGAAAACAACACATTAATTCCTTTGAAATGTCAGTTCGAATAACCTTGTGTAAAAAGTCACTGTAAATAGCCAAGTGAAAACATCAGCATTGAAAAACTCACAAAATAATTTCTGGAAATACTGCCATACATAAAAGGAGAATAAATAAATAATGCTGAAAAAACTCGAAGAAACACGGATGCTGAGAACACACTGTGAAGTATCTGTAGAGCTCTTCTTGACTAGAAATGTTCTCTGATTGGAAAACGCTGGCGCAGCAACGAAACACTACCTCCAACTGTAGAGATATCAGGAACTCCGGGGGTCGGCGTTGCTAAGACGACTGAAAACACTACCTCAGAGAAATGCGCATTCCAACCTCCAGGATCGGCGTCATGATGAAGAGACTGAAAGACGCTGCCTTAAGAGAACACTGCGCTGGACTGGAATCACTGATGAAGAGACGAAGGCTCATGCGCGTGAAACAGCACTGCCGAAGTAATGAAGAAGATGCCTCATCCCCTGAAGGACGCTGCCTTAGGAGAACACTGTGCAAGACCGGAATAACTGCTGAAGAGACGAAGGCTCATGCGCGGGAAACAGCACTGCCGAAGTAATGAAGAAGATGCCTCATCCCCTGAAGGACGCTACTAATCATTATAAAACAATGCCCACAGGGTGTGCCAAGGCAATACACTACCTCCACACGGAGATCCTGAAGGCGGCTCTCAAGCGACACTTCACTGAAGAGGAAGAAGCTTCACCATAGAGAGGGAAGGTGCACAGAGACCAGACACTATCTCCGCTGAGGGAATTCTAAAAGCGGCGCTCAAGCGAGACTCAAGGTTGCGGTCACAGGGGAAACTTTGAATAATAGAGGTAACAGGACCGACCTTAAATGAGCTGATAGTGACGATCTGAAAGGTGTCACCCACGTAGCGCCGAGAACTCCAGAAATCACTGGGGATGAAGAGGATTTCAGAGGAGTCGAAGAAGGTGGGGGTGAAACTGGTGCCGTCCCCCTCACGGCTAGGACCCTCGTCGCCAAATTGTTGAGAATGAAAGTCCACTTCAAGTAAGTTGAAAGAGAAAGATTTATTCGCCAACCAGTTTCATGCTCCTCTGATCACTCAGTGATAGCGCAGTACCACAAGAGTGAACGTTCAAATTCACCTTCCAGGGGAATAAACCAAGAGGGGGAGAGGGGGAGGGGAGGAAAGGAGCAGGGAAGGAAGAATATACAGGGTCACATAAAAGAGGGGAAGTTATAACAATGGGGTATCAGGGTCGCTGAGGGAACCACTTTGTTCCCTCTAAACAGGAACATCCCCTGATCTCCTAGGGACAACTCCTCCCGTATTTCGAAGAATTTCCTGAGGGCCTCCCGTAGATGTCTCTTTTCCGGCCATCCTTGTAGCAGGAATTATTTCATGTCCCGGATGTCCTGATCGTCGTCATAGGCTTTGGCCTATTCTTGGCCGCTTATCACTTTCTCCGGGTCCTCTGCGAAAGCCACCAGGACTTCATTTTCATCTGCGCCAGTCGGAGCTTCCTCCATCGCTGAGGCTCTACTGAGGTAATCAGCTACTTTATTCCTTGTCCCCGGGGTGTACTCCACATCATACCTATAGTCTAACAGTTTCAGAGTCATCTTGGCAATGCGGGGTGTTGCGCTGGCATGGCCGCATGACGTGAGTACTTTAACTAGGGGTTTATGGTCTGTCTTGATCTTGAACCTCGTGCCCCACAAGAATTGACAGAATTTCCCCATGGCCCATACCACTGCCAGCATCTCCTTTTCTATTACACTGAACTTTTGTTCGTTTGGGGATAAGGACCTAGAAGCGTAGCTGAGGGTCGCCACTTCTCCGTTCTTTCTTTCCTGCATAAGGACTGCTCCCAGTCCTTTTTCACTGGCATCAGTCGTTTATATGGACTGCCCAAGAGGATCATATCCTTGAAGAGGTACGGCCTTGCTGATGTCTTCCTTTATTGTATTGAAGTCGCTCTGCGCCTCTTCCATCCACATAAATGTTGTTTTGTCCCGTATGAGTTGCCTCAGGTGGTGCGTCTTTGTGGCGAAGTGTTTCACGAATTTGCTGTAATATTCAGCCATCCCCAAGAAGGACTTCACCTCCTCTTTGTTTCTCGGTGCTGGTGCTTCGCATATCGCCTTGACATTGGCTTGTTTGGGTGTGATGCCTTGTTCACCAATCTCATGACCAAGATAGGTAACAGTTGTCATTCCAATTCGGCATTTTTACCCATTTGGCCGTGAGGCCGTTTTCTTCCAGAACTTGGAGCACTTTGGCCAGCTTTTTGTTGTGGTCGCTTTGATCCTTACCCATCAGCAAGATTTCGTCCTGGAAGTACTGCACTCCCTCTATGCCTTTGAACAGTTTGTGCATCAGTTTTTTAATTACTGCTGCTGCTGAATTAAACCAAAGGGCATGCGGCGGAACTGATAGCATCCGAAGGGTGTTATAAAAGACGTCAATTTCCGGCTCGTGGGATGTAGGGCTATCTGGTGATAGGCTGACGTGAGATCAATGGTGGAGAACCACTTTATCCCCTTTGTCTTCACCAGCATTTCTTCTATCCGTGGCAACAGGAATTTCTCCACGATTATACACTTGTTCAATTTGCGTAAGTCTACAGAAAGGCGAACCTTACCATTGGGTTTCGTTGCCACCACCAACAGAGCCAGCCACTTTGAGCAGTTTATAGGTTTGATGATCCCATTGTCTTCTAGCCTCTGCAACTCTTGTTGTACTGCTTCCCTGACTGCAATGGGTATATTCCTCACTTTGTGTGATACCGGCGTGGCATTCTCCTTAAGGTCTATTCTGTGGGTGAATTTCACTAGCTTGCCCACTGTTCCTCCGAACACAGTGGGGAAGTCTCCTTTCATCTTCTCAAGTTCGTTTGACGCTCTGTGCTGGTCATCAGTACCTGCGTGTCTCCTCCTGGGTTCAATTGTATGCCCAGGTCACCTTTGATCCATCCAGCGGAGGACCGACGGGCCTTTTTCCGCCACGTATAGCTTGCACTCGGCGTTACGGCCTTTGAATTCAAACTTCAAGACTCGGTGTAGGAGAGTAGGGTCTGCTATCCTATGGTCACCCCATTTTTTGCTTTTTGCTTCACTGCTTTCCGACTTAATGTGGCTGTGGGCCTGCTAATCAGACCCACATCCCTGCTGTTCTCTCTCTAACTTTCACACCATGTACTTTAGGTACATCACCAATTGGGATTTGGGTCACTCTTATGAGTCCCTGTACAGTGAACCATAGGTACCCAGGGCATAGGTGCACCCAAGGCCTACCAGGGGCTGCAGCATATCTTTTGCCACCCCTGGCTGGCCATCCAAACTGACACAACGGGCTGATCACTCAGCTGGGGCAAGGTCGTGTAATCACCCCTTGCTTAGATATAGTATTCCTATGTCTAACCTTATATCTGGACACATATGCACCTATAAGTCTCTCCTATGGCAGGCCTTAACAATCCTGGAGGCAGAGTGCTTGGTTTTATGTGAGATGGTGCTCTAGCATGAGCTGAGCCTGTCTGCAGCTTTCGGAACCATGTCCTTATAGCTGTTCGAGGAACATCATATACCAGGCCAATTTCTCACATTGGTGTGCAGCGGTTGGGATTTGAGCTTGCTGTTGTTTTGCCAATTGTAATCTTTGATATCATTTGAAAGATCACATTAGGTACCACAGGTACATCTAACAAAGCTTAAAATACTTAAGTTCTACTGAACATAGTTGTTGTAGAGGAAAGGGCCTAGCACACCCTGACTACAACTCCTAGAGAGGTTCTAGTAGGTAAACACTCAGTGTAGGTAGGTGCACACACCACACCACACCTCACTAGACATGTCTGGCACAGGTGAACCCTCTGGTTCTCTACCTGTGGTAAGTGACCTTCCCAAGGCACCCTCCAGATATGATATGCTCAACTTCCGAGAGATGAGGTCATTGTGTACCTCCAGGAAGTTGAAACAGGGTTCCAACCCTACCATCCAACACCTGATAGAAGTCCTAGAGGCAGCTGATCTTGAGAGGGCCTCTAAACCAGGCCCCCCAGATAATACAGGTGAAGGTGTAGCCTCCACAGAAGATGACTCCCTAACCCTAGAAGTAGATGAGGAAGTAGTGGAGGAAGATTCAGATGGAGATGATAGCCAGGTCCAAGTCAGGAGGCTTAGCCAGGCTAACCTAAGCTTACATGTGAATGGAGAAGGGTTGCACCTTCCCAGGCCTAATAGTAGACTTATTCCAGGCAATAGAAGGGAAAGATCTCCTTCTAGGGAGTCTCTCCTCTCTAATGCCTCAAGGGGTTCTCAAAGGGGAATGACTTCCCCCCAGTCAAGAGAACATGAGGCTAGGATGAGAGCTGTCCAACTTCAGATAGAAAAGGAGGAAACAGCTTTGGCCCAAGCTAAACTTGCTTTAGCAAGGGAGCAAAAGTTAAGTGGATTAGATTCCACTGGTGGCAGCAATATCCCTAAGGATAAAGACAGGTCCTATGATCATAGAAACCTGAGTAAGATTGTGCCCCCCTACAAAGATGGGGATGACATCCACAAGTGGATAACTGCTTTGGAGAGGGCCTGCATGGTACAGCAGGTTCCCCAAGGTCAGTGGGCAGCAATCGCGTGGCTCTCCTTTTCAGAAAAAGGAAGAGACAAACTCCTCACTGTTAGTCATGAGGATGCTAAAAACTACACTGTCCTGAAGAGTGCTCTAATTGATGGGTTTGGCTTAACCACTGAACAGTACAGGTTAATGTTCAGAGATACCCAGAAGACACAGACTCAGGACTGGACTGACTTTGTTGATTGTGCCACTAAGGCTCTGGAAGGTTGGTTACTGGGAAGTAAAGTTAAGGACTATACAGGATTGTATAATTTGATCATGAGAGAACAAATCCTTAATAATTGTCAGAACCAGTTGTTGCACCAACCCCTGATTGACTCAGATCTGACGTCTCCCCAAGAATTGGGAAAGAAGGCAGACAAATGGGTCAGAACCAGGGTTAAGCAGAGACCCCAGAACCAAGGTGGTGACCAGAAAAAGGCAGACCAGAAGGGTGGAGGTCAGAAACAAAAAGACCAGAAGTCTTCTTCAGGCCCCCAAAATACTTCTAATGAGGGGGGGTCCCAAAATTCCAAGAAAAAGAAGAAAGAAGGTCCAAAGAAACCTTGGTGTAATATTGTAAAACTGCCTCTCACTGGTTTAGTGAGTGCACCAAGAAAGTTACACCCCCTACCACTGCAGCCCCTAAGGCACCTGCACCCCCTAGTACAGTCAGCAGTGGTAGTTCCCAACCCAAGGCTATAGTGGGGTTAACCATGGGTACTGAGGTGGATCCTGGCCTAGTCAGGATTCCTACTCAGGCTGTCCTGATCTGTGATGTGGACATGACTATGTCCACTACTGTGAGTCCCAATACTTTGGGCAAGTACAGACAGACACCTTTGATAAATGATAAAGTGGCTCAAGCTTACAGGGACACATGTGCCAGTGTCACTATGGTGACACCTAACTTTGTGAACCCTGGACAGATTGTACTGGGTGATAAGTACCTGGTGACCAATGCTAGCAATGTCACTACTACACATAGTGTGGCAGTTGGTAATTTCTCCTGGGGAGGGGTAACTGGCCTCAAAAGAGTTGTGGTAAATGCAGACCTCCCAGTTGAATGTCTTTTGGGCAATGATCTGGAAAACTCAGTATGGTCAGAAGTGGAGTATAGGACTCATGCAGAGATGCTAGGTATTTCAGCACATGTCCTTGCTGTGACCAGGTCACAGGCCAAGAAGTGCTTACCTGAACCTGTGCTGGATCTTGAAACTATAGACCAGACACAACCCAAGAGAAAGAGCAAGAGGGTTAAGGCAGTGCCTTCCCCCCTGCCTCGGGTTGAGGATCAGCCCTCCCAGGAGGATGATTCTGTGATCCAAGAGGGAACTGTCCTAGAAGAGCTTGAACCTGATCAGGTTGAGTTTCCTGGGACAGGGGGACCCTCAAGGGCAGATCTGAGGCAGGCTCAATTAGCTTGCCCCTCTCTTGAACCCCTCAGACAGCAGGCTGCTGCTGAGGCTGCTGGGAATGTTCAAGGTACCCATAGAGTGTATTGGGATGATGGGCTCCTTTATTCAGAGGCTAGAGACCCCAAGCCGGGTGCTTCCAGGAGGTTGGTTATACCTCTACAATTTAGGGGCTTCCTTCTTACCTTGGCCCATGATATTCCCTTAGCAGGACAAATAGGGCAGAACAAGACTTGGGACAGGCTTGTCCCTCACTTTCACTGGCCCCACATGTCAGAAGATACCAAGGAGTTTTGTCGCTCCTGTGTTACCTGCCAAGCCAGGGCAAATCAGGTGGCACAACAAAGGCCCCCCTCATACCACTACCTCTGGTGGGGGTACCCTTTGAGAGAGTGGGGATAGACATTGTTGGACCAATGGACCCCCAAACAGCATCTGGGCACAGATTTATACTGGTGCTAGTGGATCATGCCACCAGGTATCCAGAAGCTATTCCCCTGAGGACCACAACAGCACCTGTTGGGGCAAGGGCCCTACTTGGAGTTTTCTCCAGAGTGGGGTTTCCAAAGGAGGTTGTCTCTGACAGAGGTGCAAACTTCATGTCAGGATATTTGACTGCTATGTGGAAGGAGTGTAGTGTTAATTACAAATTCACTACACCCTACAATCCACAGTGCAATGGGCTTGTTGAAAGATTCAACAAGACCCTAAAAGGGTTACCTGAAAAGCTTAGGCGAAGATGGGACATCATTTTACCCTGCCTTCTGTTTGCTTACAGAGAGTTCCCACAAAAGGGGGTTGGCTACAGCCCTTTTGAGCTTTTGTTTGGGCATCCTGTAAGGGGGACCCCTGTGTCTTGTGAGGGAAGGATGGGAGTTACCTCTCAAAAAGCCTAAGCAAGACATAGTGGACTATGTACTTGGTCTCCGCCTCAGGATGGCTGAGTATATGGAGAAGGTTTCCAAAAACCTTGAGGCCAGCCAAGAACTTCAAAAAGCTTGGCAGGACCAAAAGGCTGTGCTAACTGAGTACCAGCCGGAACAGAAGGTGTGGGTGTTGGAGCCAGTGGCTCCAGCAGCACTCCAGGACAAATGGTCTGGACCCCACACCATTGTTGAGAAAAAGGGAGAGGTCACTTACTTGGTGGACCTTGGCACCCCTAGGAGCCCCCACAGGGCTCTCCATGTCAACAGACTCAAAGCATATGTTGACAGGGCAGACATGGGCTTGCTCATGGCTATGGATGGGGAACAGGAGGAAGAGAGTGACCCTTTCCCAGACCGGTTGACTCAGAACCCTGATGATGGTTCAGTTGATGGAGTGGCCTTTGCAGGCAGCCTTACTGACAAGTAGCAACAGGACGGCAGACAAGTCCTGTAGGCCTTTAGACATATGTTTTCCCTAACACCTAGTCAGACTAACTGGTGCACCCATGAGGTGGACACTGGTGACAGTCTGCCTGTGAAGAGTAAGATCTACAGGCAACCTGACCATGTCCGGGACTGTATAAAGACTGAGGTGCAGAAAATGCTTGAGTTGGGAGTAATTGAGCCATCAGAGAGCCCCTGGGCCAGCCCAGTAATCCTTGTACCAAAACCTCACACCCAAGATGGTAAGAGAGAGATGAGGTTCTGTGTGGACTATAGAGGTCTCAATGCTGTCACTAGGATAGATGCTCACCCAATTCCAAGAGCAGATGAGCTCATTGATAGATTGGCTTCTGCCAAGTTTCTGAGCACATTGGATTTGACAGCTGGCTATTGGCAAATCAGGTTAGCTGAGGATGCCAAGGCCAAAACTGCTTTCTTGACCCCAGGAGGTCATTATCAATTTGTGGTAATGCCCTTTGGTTTGAAGAATGCACCTGCCACTTTCCAAAGGCTGGTGAACCAAGTCCTTGCTGGTTTGGATGACTTTTGTGCAGCTTATCTGGATGATATTGCTGTCTTCAGCTCCACCTGGGAGGATCACCTGATCCAACTGAGAAGGTTTTAGAGGCCCTGCAAAAGGCAGGCCTAACTATCAAGGCCACAAAGCGCCAGGGCCACCTTGTAGGTGGGGGTCAGGTTCAACCACTGGAGAGTAAGATCCAGACCATACAGGACTGGGCTCCTCCAACCACCCAGACACAGGTCAGAGCTTTCTTGGGCCTGTCTGGGTACTACAGAAAATTTGTCAAGAATTATGGGTCCATTGTGACACCACTCAATGACTTGACTTCAAAGAAGATGCCAAAAAAGGTTCAGTGGACAGTTAGCTGTCAAAAGGCATTTGATGACCTGAAGAAGGCCATGTGCTCTGCACCTATCTTAAAGAGTCCTGACTACTCCAAAGAGTTTATTGTCCAAACAGATGCTTCTGAGTTGGGGGTGGGAGCTGTGCTTTCACAACTTAATGTAGATGGTCAAGACCAGCCCATTGCTTTTATTAGCAGAAGGCTGACCCCTAGAGAGAAACGTTGGTCAGCTATTGAGAGGGAGGCCTTTGCTGTGGTTTGGGCCCTGAAGAAGTTGAGACCATACTTGTTTGGCACTCACTTCAAGATTCAGACCGACCATAAGCCTCTCTTGTGGCTAAATCAGATGAAGGGTGAAAATCCCAAACTGCTCAAGTGGTCCATTTCCCTACAGGGGATGGACTTTACAGTGGAGCACAGACCAGGGACTGACCATGGCAATGCAGATGGTCTCTCCAGGTATTTCCACTTAGAACATGAAGACTTATCTGGTCAAGGTTAAGTTTAATGCCCCTGCGTTTGGGGGGCGGGTTATGTAGGAGAGTAGGGTCTGCTATCCTATGGTCACCCCATTTTTTGCCTTTTGCTTCACTGGTTTTCGACTTAATGTGGCTGTGAGCCTGCTAATCAGACCCACATCCCTGCTGTTCTCTCTCTAAATTTCACACCATGTACTTTAGGTACATCACCAATTGGGATTTAGGTCACTCTTATGAGTCCCTGTACAGTGTACCATAGGTACCCAGGGCTTAGGTGCACCCAAGGCCTACCAGGGGCTGCAGCATATATTTTGCCACCCCTGGCTGGCCATCCAAACTGACACAACTGGCTGATCACTCAGCTGGGGCAAGGTTGTGTAATCACCCCTTGCTTAGATATAGTATTCCTATGTCTAACCTTATATCTGGACACATATGCACCTATAAGTCACTCCTATGGCAGGCTTTAACAATCCTGGAGGCAGAGTGCTTGGTTTTATGTGAGATGGTGCTCTAGCATGAGCTGAGCCTGTCTGCAGCTTTCGGAACCATGTCCTTATAGCTGTTCTAGGATATTGCCATACCATATACTCTTATATGTATTATAATCCTCGCGGTTATTGCTAACTTTGGTTTGGCTTTATCAAAATATGTCATGTAAGGTATCATACGCTTTGGAATACTACCCCCTCGCCAGTTCTGGTGACGGGGGTAGCATTCCACCCTTCTAGAGGGAGAAGACATGTTACTTCCATTAATCCCGGTTAAAGTTAACAAGAGCCTCAGCATCACAAAATGGATGCTGCTGCCACAGACACAAGTCTGACCTCCTGCTGCTGGGAGCCCTTCCAGCGAGGGAGGCTTGGACAATAGGTTTCCTGTCACAGGGAGGTGGTAGCACCAACCCAGACAGGAGATAGTGGATTGGGGCAGGGATGGCTGAATGAAATGAGACACTGCCTGGGGCACACAAGGTGTCCCATGCATAGGCCAGTTCAAACCGGTGCTAGGGCACTCCAACCCCAGCTCTGGCACGAAACTGGACAAAGGGAAAGGGGTGTAACCACCCCCTTCCTGGGTCCCACTTATAGGAGGGACCTAGCAGGTAATCCAGCCCCTTGATTTGGAATAAAGGTAGGAGCTGTGTCCTTAGACTTTAGATAATCCTGACTGAAACTCTGATACGAAACTCTGGCCCTTCGACATCCTACTCGACGTAGAAGACTGAATAATCTCCCTTGTGGTCAAGGAGTGACCACCCTGTGGAAGCAGGCACCATCAAGCGCTCAACGGTTTGCTTTGTTGTTGCTCCCGCTGGAGCTTGAACACAGAGCCTGACAAGAACCGGACTTCCAGACATCCAACAGCCCGATCCACAGCCACAGCAAAGCTGAGACCCGTGGAGGCGACGAGAGACGTGGGACCAGCCATCTTGGAAAGCCAGCGAATCGCTTTCCGTGCAACTTCTGAGGCACCCTCGAAGTTGTGCATTGGGGATTGAGAAGCCCCAGCCCCGAGCACCAACTACACCGAAGATCACCTCTCCACACTCACCAAGTGCTGCGTGGGGCCCTTTTGCATTTTCCTTCTCAACGCGTCTGTCCGGTCACTTGCCCGTTGGCTAGTGGCCTCTGTGACGACGAACCTTTGAATTTCCAACGCTGGTCTGGTTGCTCCAGACTGGCCCTTGCTCCCCTGAAAAGGAGCAGCCCATCAGACCTTGCTGGTCTGATCCAGAAGCTATCTTTGTTTCCTGCGTGGGTTGCATTTGCCAAGGCCTGTTGACTCCGAATCGAGATCCGACACCGCCAACAGCGAGAGCCTTCGTGGGACAGTCCGTATCCAGCTCCTGGTTGTCGTCGACACCTCCTGGTCCACGTGGCAGCGGAGACAAGCTTCACAACATCACCTGATCGCATCCCGACATCACCTGGTTCCTTCCTGGTTCCTTCCTGGTCACTGGCTAGTGACCCAGACTCTGTCCCCTCTGCTTTCAGGTACTCTTCATCCTCGATCCACCCTTGGATCCAACGGGACTCTTCTCTCCTGGTCGCCTGCAGCATCTTTTCTCCAAGGCTCCATAGAACTCCACGACGAAAACCGACACACTTTGACACCTATGCACCCGCTTCCTGTGGGTGAGGTAACGCGAGTACTGCGGTGCTCCTGTAAAGAGTAACTTTCCTAGTGTCCTAGTTTCAAGTGGTTTAGTTCTAGTCCAGTCGGAAGACTCCTAAATCTTTAACCTTCCAACTTTAGGCACCCATTGACTTCTATGTGTGCACGCGTATGCATTTAGACACTGCACCCACATCCCATGGGCCTCCCACTTCCTAACTGCTGTTAGTCCAGTGTAGCCCCAGCGCTTCCCAAGGCCCTAGGCCTTACCATTGTTTGTGACGTGGTTCTTATACCACTATTTTATTATATGGTTTAGCGAGCCACCAGGGCCTATCCATATTTGTGCAACTTTTGTATGTTATATTAAGTTACTTGTTATACGCTTGTGCTCCTGTGCTCATAAAGATTTAAGGGGATTAATTTAGACATAAATACATATATATTTTGAATGTATAACCTGTGTGGTGTCCTTTCATTTGCTATTAAAAGGTTTGCATATGGTAAAACAGCTGGCTTCACATGCCCTCTTGAATTTAGCCTAAGACTGCTTTTGTCCATGCTACCACTAGGATAGCTGGTCTATAAGGTTGACTTTACAACCATCACCATAAGGGTTGTTTGGACTGGTGCAAGGTGCTCACTAGAATAGTGAACATCATACACCAGGCCAACTTCTCACACTCGGTATCCCACCATTGGAATGGGTTCACCTGTGTACGTGACTGGCCTTATGTCCGGGGGTTCCAGGCGCAATCCTAGACTGGGTTTGAAGTTTTCGCTCCACTCTGTCCTTTGGACGATGGTGTACGGGGAGCCCGAGTCCGCTACCATCTTGATCGGTATCCCTCCGATAACCATGTCGCATTGTGGTTTTCTGGAGCGCCTGCAGTCAATGCCTAGCACTTGATCTTCAACACACAGCACATTGTCCTCTTCATCCTGTTCTCCTTCTCCTTCCTCTTCCGGTTCTTGCGACACGTATTTCACCATTGGTCTCTTCATCTAGCGGCGACACCTTTTCAAAGTGTCCTACTATCCCGCAATGCATGCATTTCGCTCGGAACGGCGGACAGCGTTTGTCGTGTGCCACATGGGACTGGCTTCCGCACCTGTAGCACGTGTTTGCGCTATATTTGTTCTGTCTTCTTTGCTGTGCTGGTCTTGCAGTCCATCTATTTGGCGTTCTCCCTTCCGTTGCGATGCCTTTACCACTCTCTGGTGGTTCTGCTTCATTGACTTTATTGACCATGGATCTCGGGGTGGATTCCCTTTTCGCTGCGTCAGCGCATCTTTTGGATAGTTCCGCCTTTTTAACCATGGCAATAACCTCCTTCAGGGTTGCGTCTCCGTTCACCCATAGTTTGTCTTGGACTGCTTTGTTTGTCGTGTGCATAACTATTTGGTCTTTTATGAATTCATCGTGCATGACCCCAAATTTGCACGTGATTGCTAGTTTTCTCAACACGGCCACATAGTTGTCTATAGATACGCGACTCTACAATAGGCTCAATATAGGTAGAGAGTACTATTAAAAAAACTTCTTGGCACGACCCCAAGCAAGGCGCGCATTACACCAAGAGGGGGGCACAGACCACAGACTACTGGACAAGTGAACACATTTTAGTCACGGAACTAGGAAACTTGACATCCAATCCAAGATCTACAACTTAACCTAAATATTTTGGAAACACACAACAGAGTGACATGGACTAGATATCAACTAAGCATGGGCGGATTTTGCGGATCCACGATTCGCGGATTAAGCAAAATCCGCGGATTTGGGGGCGGGGCTTGATCGAGTGTGTGGGCGGGGCCAAACGGACGGGGCTTCCACGCGAGCGCACATGCCTCTTGTGTGTCTAAAAGGTCAGAGACCGATCAGAGCAGCATCACAGCGGATTATCGATGGTATATTTGGGAAGAAGGTACATCTGCCCAGCCTCCCAACGCTCACGATTTTTTTTGGGCTGATGAATGAGTCACTGCATTTGCGCTTCAACTAGTTCCAGCGACCAAGTGTGTGTTACTATGCAATCGCGCCGAAGTGCGCAGGGGTCCCTTGAGTGAAATGTCCATCATAGTGGGTAAATGGCGGGAAGACGGTGCACACCTCGAGTGTGTGGGCGGGGCCAAACGGACGGGGCGTCCATGCGAGCATGCCTCTTGTGTGTATAAAAGGGCAGAGACCGATCAGAGCAGCAGATTAATTTTTGGGCTGATGAATGAGTCACTGAATTTAAGCTTCAACTAGGGCACATGCTTTATTGATATCTGCAAGTGTTTCCTGTTGAGGTTTATTTTTTTGTGCCAGGACCGTCGTGCCCGAATGAACCCTGCCCTTCATATTTATTCAAGAAGACACCACCGTTGAAATAATTTCCGATGGCGCCGGCAAGCTGCCAGCGCCATCCTGCAATAGTTACTTAATTAGCTTCAACAGGAAGCTCCAACTGTTAAAATAAAGCAGGCGCTCGAGCCCCTGCTGTATCTTATCTATTAGAGCTTCCTGTTGAAGCTAATTAAGTAACTATTGCAGGATGGCGCTGGCAGCTTGCCGGCGCCATCGTTAATTAGGCTCGCTTGAACTTTTGACCGCAAAATCCGCTCCGATCGCGGATTGCGGATTTTCGGTAAATCCGCGAGAGTTCGCGGATCGCGGATTCACCGAAAATCCGCAAAATCCGCGATCGGAGCGGATTTTGCGCTCATGCTTAATATCAACATTAGGTGGATGAGGGGAGGCTAGGGTGCCAGAGAGCATTCGGTTTTATGGCCTTTGCACGTAAATCTTCAGGAGACAATGCCTTTCACACATGTTGAATATCTGCCATGCTGTGTTTCACAGCATTGAAAGCACAAATAACTATCTCAGTCGTACCATGCGTGCTGATGCCATACATTTTCATGAACGGCCGCTAGAGCAGGGACAAAGTCAGTCATGCACCATGTTAAATTTCCATTCTATTCCATTAACTTTGCAATTTGATTGGAAGTTCTGCACTGAGGAGCTGCACCTACATAAACCTTAATTTAAGTCTGTTAGTATACAAGGAAGATAGCTGTAGTGCACAGGCACATAGTGTGACCCTGGTTGATTTTTCATGTTCAAAGGAAATTCCTTCAGCAATGGCACACTTAAATTGATTTCAGTATCACAAAGCAGGACTACTGGAGATCTAGGGAACACTTTTTGGTACAAAAAGACAGCAGTTGCATTCAGAATGATGATGAATTAAGCACTGAGGTATGTGTGGATCATTTTACCTGGGGAGTTTGATAAGAATAGGTGAATCTAAATACGATTAGCGCCCTCTTCCTTCAATTTGGGGTAAGGGGTGTAGTCTGTAGATACAGAACATATATGAAAAGAAAGGTTCCAAGACTGTGGTTCTTAACCTGTGCTCTGAGATCCCTAGGAGTCTTTGAAGCCTACACAGTGGGTCCGAGACTGCTTAGAAAATGAAATGTTAACACATTACTAATGTGTATATAAAGAAGGAAAATATATACAATTTAACATTTGAATACATTCTGTTAATGTGAAGGAATTGGAAGTTAAAAATTAAGTTGGTACCCTCAGGTTGATTATGATAGCAGGACCAGTGCATCAGAATATAGTATGAACTGTAAGTGGTCTCTATTGAATTTAGAAAAGTTCCAACATTTTCATTCAAATGTTTAATGGTTGTTAGTGAATTAAATAAAACATTTCATATTTTGTATATTTGTTTTTTTTTTTTTCTGTATTTATTTATTTTCCTTTTCAAATGATTGAAAATGCTTAGGCCGGGATCACCGGTTTCCAAAAATTAATCAGTGCCTCTCCCCCTCCCCCGATTCCAATAATGATTGGATGGTGGTCCCCGTTGCCAGTAATAAGTGGGGGCTCACAGAAGTCAAAAGACTTACAATCCCTGTTCCAAGATATTTCATACATTTGAAATTGTTGTGTTGACATTTTACGGATGGGTTCAAGATCATTCCAGAACCAAGGGCCCTGACATTCTATGACTATTTCTCAGTGTTTTAGTCATCAAGGCTTGTTTAGACAGAGATTTGATGTGTTAGATCTTACGTTCCTAGTGTGGTGTGGTCAGGTTTCACGGATAAACTGGATCGTCACATTGGAGTACCTGGTGCATGATACGCAATACCTTGAGCCTAATCCTTTGGTGAAGAGGAAGCTAATAAAGGTAGACATCAAGATGCATCTTGGAAACCAGCTGCAGTGGTAAGATCTGACTTCTTAAGGGACAAGTACAAGCTGTGCTGGACTGGGGTCCTCAAGACAGCACCATGGAAAGCCTTTGTGAATATTACATAAACTTTGTTGTTACAGTGGGACCATGCTGTTGAGTGGCTGATGGCAAGCAGCAACTACTTTTTACAGAGGGCCTCAAGTCCTACCTACCCATTTCCCAGAAAATCAATTGAGGCCCATATAACTGAACACTAGCTTCTGCACCTCAGCCCCCTCAATGCACTGTACCAGATTCTACTTCTGCACAAAACCGTTAACGTAAACAGGGAGGGTTTGTTATTTATGTGAGATTTTCTATAGCAAGGGCACCACTTCTTGTATGACTGTGTAAACATTATGAGAGACAAACAAATATGCATACCCAATTCCATAGAATATAACATCCATTTTGTAATGTAGATCGAATGAAAGTAACTGCTTAAGACAAAATAAACAGAGAGCATCAACACTCAAACCTATATGTACAGAGTCCAGACTGCGAGTTAGATTCAAAGTAGTAGAGCAATATGTGACTGAGATAGTTAAGTTGTGTATATATAAAAATAGGACGTCAAACACATGGTTAGTTCTTCCCTGGATTGACATGCTTCTTCAGTATGGATATAACAAGCATGTACCTAGGCTTTGGGACACAGCTGAAAACTCTATGATTGGCTGGCATAGAGTAATAAATATCTGCTACACGCCATACTGCATTCTTAGGCCCGGACGTCAAAGCATAATACATCAGAATCGAATCGTACTTTGCCTGGACGTCTAAAAGATTGGTGCTCACCAACCTACAGATGTTTACCATAGACGGAAACCTTTTGTTGGATGTGTTCCTGAAGATCGGGAACAGACCAGAGACTATCAAGAAACTCCGCCTCTTGTACCTGTCTTGAGAAAAGAGGTGTACTTTGAGTGCCATTTGAACCCCAGCACCAAAAGACTCACTGAACTTCACTGGTCTTCTCCTGCACTTGAGAGTGAGGGAAGGGCCTGTTACCTTTTCAGACTAGACAGCAAATCACATGTAGGAATTCTCTGGCATTACTTGAAGGGACAAACTATATATTAACGACAAGTGTAACTGACCAGCATGGCAGGAGGGGGTGGAAAAAGTTGAAGGGGGGCTTGCTATTGGGTACAGGGTGCATCTCGGTCAGAGGAGGTTGTAGGGTATCCCACTCTCTCAATGAAATTATTCTTGGTTTATTTGGTCTGGAAGTCCCAGTTGCGTGTGCTAGTGCCTGCACCAGGTTCCACTCGACAATGAGATGAGAAGCACTCGCAAGATCTAATAATGGCAGCCAGAGGGGCCACATAGATTTTGATCAAGGTAGGACTTAAAATGGACCCCTTGTCCACTAACGTGGTCTGCGACACAAATGTATCCAATTGGACACACTGTGTTCTGTTGGTCAGAAAGCCGTGTAGCCAGGTTAAGGCCATTTCTCTGACACCAATCTCTTGAAGCCTATCCAAAAGGATACTATGAGAGATGGTGTCGAAGGCTGCATAGTAGGGATCCCCTTATCCAATGACATCCTTCTTGTGTCTGTTACTTCCGACAAGACTGCTTCGGTGCTATGACCTGCCCAGCCAGACTGGGATGGATCCAGTAGATTATTCTGCTCCAAATATCCCAAGAGTTGTTTATTAATTAATGTCTCCACGACTTTAGAGCAGCAAGGAAGGAGAGAAATCGGTCTATAATTTTGCAGGTCCACCAGATCTGCCAGTGCCTTCTTCAACAGAGGTTTAATGTGCGCCTTCTTCCATTTAATGGGCAATGTAGCCGTGGCCAATGATATGTTACAAATTTCAGAGGGCGAGGAAGATAAGACCGGAGCTAGTTCTGAGATAATAAAAGGCAGAGCCGGATCTAAAAGCGAGCCTGATTTAGTGAGGACTAGTACAGACTTTACTTGCTCTGTGGTAATAGCTACAAAAGAATCAAGCCTAGGTAGTGAGGAATCAACCCGGGGAGGAGCTGCCACCTTTGATACCTCTACTACACCCAAGGAGCTATAAATGTTATTGCTCTTCTGTTTAAAGTGGTTGGCTAAGTCGTCACAAAGCCTTTGCGTAGGCGGGAGAGAGGAACTATTCGCTCTGGGGTTAGTGAACTCCTTAAGGATCTTAAAGAGCACTTTAGAGGAGCTCTTTGCCTCCGATATTCGACTGCCTAAATGATCTCCTCTTGCTGTATTACAGCTTTTTAAGTAGTCTCTATGTGCTGATTTATAAGCCAGTTTATCCCCCGGCATCTTAGTTTTCCTCCATTTCCTCTCGCTACCTCTACACATGGCCTTTTCCTTCTTAAGGCTTTCCGAGTACCAGGGGGATGGAGCGGCCCTTTCCTGAGTTCTCACTACTCTTAGCGGGGCAAACACAACAGCAATAGGGATCTCTTAACTTTCTTTGCCCTAGATCATGTCCCATTATAGCCTAGGTGAGGGGACAGAGTTCCAGTCTGAGAAGGCTGGAATCAAGATACATAATTGATCTCCAGACAAAAATACCAGAAGGCTTGAATATCAATGAGGTGCTTGTGATGCACCTAGGGGACTATAAAAGTTGTTGCTGTGACTATATATGAGGCTGATTATTTACTGGTTGAAGGTCTGAACATTTCTCTGTATAATGAATTACTTTCTTTGCATAATTGTTTACCTGTATTAATGTTATTTGCTTTGATCTAATGTCTTTCATGACATTTTGGATGGGGCAGGACTGTCACCCGTGTATTTTTGTAATTCTGGAATTTTGCAACCTTAGATATATTTTGGTTGAAGAATCTTGGTGAGAAGGGAATAGAGGGATTGTGAAACATTATTTTTTCATGCTTTAATATCGAATTTTAGAGCCAATACAGGGCGAGATCTTCGAATACTGCCCCTGCAATCTAATATATAGACGGGAGGCGGAAGGATGCAATTTTACATTGGTTTATTGAATTGAAAATCATTCTCAAACTTTGTTTTTAATGGTCTATACACACAAATATTAGCATGTGCACTTTGAGCCCATCTGTGGGCATTATTTACTGATACCACGAATCTTCAAGGGAGCGTAATGACACCATGGGATATTGGCTCTGTGTATTTTCACTTTTATTTATTAATGGTATTATATCGGTAAAAAAGAGGAAGTGCACTGGGAGCCCATCTGTGGGCATAATACAGTTGGGAAATTGATGTGTTTGCGAATGAGCGTGATACCATCATATGTAATAGCTTGTGTACTTACCCTTTCATTATTGTATGAGAATTAAGACTATTATTCATACTATTTAATTGCGTATACTGCATTTTGCATGTTTCAAGAAGGCAATACCAATTTATGTAAATGTGTCCCTTTTCGCTGTTAACCATAGTTGGGAAATGAACGATATAAACTGTGGCCGTTTCCAGCGCGCCTGATTACCATCGAAAAAGGTGACTGCCGAAACACGTCAGGTTGCAGCGAGAGTCCGTTAAATAAATCACTTTGGACTCGCCCCCGTGAGTGCTCTGTTCTTGCATAGGAGGAGTGCGAGAATGGAAGTAGATATATATATATATTACCTACTGGCGGTCGCCAGTAGGTAGTTATAGTTAGGACCTAGTTACCTTAGGAAAATCGCAACATTCTATTCCCAATAACTTTGGCACCGATCGACGAATCTTCGTGAAACTTTCAAAACTTGTGGCCCGCTCCGGTCCGCTCCTATCTTAAAAGTTTTGGGGTGATTCGTCAAGCGGGGGCCGAGAAAAAAGGTCCGTCCCAAAACATGTTTTCCCCATGCAATTTTTCATAGGAAACTTTAGCTGCGGCTACAGCCCGAACTGCTGAACGGAATTACACCAAATTTGGAAAAAAGGTAGCCCTTGGTTCAGACACAACTCTTTTTGTTAAATAGTGTAAATCAGTTCAGTAGTTGCTGAGAAAATCAAATAAAAAAATAGTGATATCTATGGCCGCACGCCCTCCCGATCACAAGCTTTATGCTAATTGGCTGTCAACACTCCAAACCAGGAAGTGTTGGCAGCCATCTTGTGCTAATTGGCTGTCAACACTCCAAACCAGGAAGTGTTGGCAGCCACAAGAAAGACAAAACAAATGCGCAAAAAAGTAAAAGGGGGCAGGGTTGAAACACCCTGACCCCCTAGGCCTGCTTATGAGGTCCTAGAAGGACCCCCCAAGGCCCCAAAAAAAGTTTTTAGTTTTTTTTAATACGCGGGTTGCGCAGAGAATCCGAGGATCTGAGTAAAAATTTTAAAAAACGAAGCGCGGACTCCTGCGCTTCGTTTAATTAATGCACCCGGGTGGGCATGCGAAAAAAAAGTGTGGGGGTCCCAACCCCCCCCAAACTGCCCCGGGAACTGCCACCCCAGGGGCAAAGCAGGAATATGGATAAATCTAGTACAGTAATTTTTAGCCCATCTAATTTGAGACTTCCATCGAAATTTAATCCTCCAACTGCACAAATGCCAGCTGAGTTGTTGGCTTTGGAATCAATGGTACTTCGAGATGTGACTGCTTTAAATGCTGGGTTTGAATATATTCCCTATAACAGCTCTCTCCCAGAAAGACAGGCGTTACACACTTTGAAAATGAATCAAGATCTAATTATCAAACCCACCAATAAAGGGGGAGGTATCGTGATACAACCGATTGTGATGTACAAATCTGAGATTCATCAGCAACTTGATAATACTGATCACTATATGACCTTGCGAAAAAATCCTCTATCCGATTTACAGAAAATGATTTTGAGAACTACATCGGCTGGGAAACTTGCTGGATTCCTTAGTGCAAAAGAATTTGATTTTCTGAATGTCAAAGCACCACGCACTCCGGAGCTATACACCTTACCCAAGGTGCACAAGAGTGTGATTAATCCTCCAGGCCAACCCATAGTCTCTGGCTGGGGGTCAGTCTTGGAACCCTTGTGCAAATATATTGACGTGTTTATCAAGGAAGTAGCTCCTCTCACCCGGAGCTATGTACGTGACAGCGGTGATATTATTTGCCAACTAGAACTGATGCAATTTGACCCCCGTAGTGAGTTATTGGTGTGTTTGGATATTGAATCCTTTTACACTAATATACCACAGAGGGAAGGGATTGAGGGTCTAGACACTAGGCCTGGTCCTGTGACGGTGTCCACTGACTTTATCATCGAATCACTGACCATCTCACTCACTAAGAATTACTTTGAGTTTGATGGGGTATTTTATTTACAAGTAAAGGGAACATCTATGGGGGCTTCTTTTGCCCCGAATTTTGCGATTTTATTTGTGGATAATTTCAAACGTAAATACATCTATAATCAACACGAAAATCAATACTTTGAGAATGTGCGTCATTGGCGCAGTTACAGTGATGATATTTTTTTCATCTGGACAGGCAATGTTTTGAACCTCCAAGATTTTTTAAAGTGGTTGAACTCCTGTTCTCCGGATCTGAAATTCACCTCTCAAGCCAGTTGTGAGAGTGCTGATTTTTGGGATCTGACAATCATTCCTCACGAAGGTAAACTGGCCACTAAACTGTTTACAAAACCGAAGGCCAGAAATACTTTGTTGGAATATTCCAGCCAGCATTCACGTGGACTGAGGGACAGTCTCCCTTTTGGGCAGTTTCTGCGGATACATAGAAACTGCTTATTTCGGGAGGCAGAAATACTGGCAAAGAAATTGGAACATCGTGGTTATCCAAGACATTTAATTAAACGCTCTTTGAAAAGAGCATTGTATAATCACCGAGAATTTCTTTTAACTCCTCCTGGCCCCAAGAAAACAGAACACATACCATGTATCACCACATTTGGGACAAAGAGTAATCATGTTCTCAAGATAGTTAAACGCAATTGGCCTTTGGTACAAGCGGTGGGTATTTCCAAGGAACAACCACTTTTTGCTTTTAAACGGGGCAAAAACATGCGGGACCACTTAGTTCGGGCTGCCTTGCCAGCCAAACAGTCACCTGACCTGACCACACTTTGGGGCCTTAATCGAATTGTGGGCAACTAACGATGCGGTAATTGTCTAATATGTGATTCAACTACCAACACCAAACAGTCTGTACATGGGAATGTCAAAATTGATTTAAAAGACCATACCAATTGCATTTCCCTAAACGTGGTATATGCAATTTGGTGTCCATGTGGTCTAATCTACATTGGTCAGACTCCACAACGGGTAAAAAATCGAGTTTCCCAACAGAAAAATCGTATTCAATGCAAGAATAAGCATGCGCCTTTGGTCCCTCATTTTTTGGAACAGAACCATGCTCCTACTGACTTGCAGTGGCAGGTCATCGAACAGATTAAGTGTCCTAGCAGAGGTGGAGACCTCACATGAATACTTGATCAAGCAGAATGTAGGTGGATTTTTCGATGTAACAGTATTAATCATGCATTGAACAGTCTTGAAGAATGTACGGCTGTACTTTTTCATTAGTGCGATCTTTTCTATTACTGTTTCATGATTATGTTATCTTTTTCAGTTTTGATTTTTACCTCAGATATGAGATGTGTGTAACAATCTAGAGAGAGCTCATACCATCAGCCTAGTGAATAGGGTGGATTGCACTCTACCTCAGAGGGTCATGCAAATCGGGTAAGGGGCTCTAACATCAGTGGCTCTGACCACCTAGATGAAATGTATAAATGTGAATATAAGATTTGTTCCTCTTTGGAAACGTGAGTGTCGAAAAAGATTTGGAAGTGTATGATTTTTAACGATATCCAATGGGTTATGACTAATCAATGAGTACATGTTAGTCTTTTATTAAGAACAAGGTTTTACTAAGTCCGAATGAGGTCGCACACTGCTCGTCCCATCAGCGTGTGACCCCGGAGCATGATGGTCGATGTGGTCGGTATCAGCAGGTGCGCTTCTACCCGAGTTTAGAGTCTTGAGGGTGTTCACTGGTGTGCTTGCCATCCCTGGACACGTGTTTCACGTTCATTAACGCTCATCAGCAGGGATTAGGCGTGTGCACGGGGGTGCTGCGTGGGCTGCCGAAAATATTCATAGGTCCAGATACCTCTTATGGCGCGCAGGTGCGTTGTCTCGAGGTCGTCACCTCCACCGGCTCAAGGGAGCCTGTATAAACAGTAAGTCCGAATGAGGTCGCACACTGCTCGTCCCATCACCGTGTGACCCCGGAGCATGATGGTCGATGTGGTCGGTATCAGCAGGTGCGCTTCTACCCGAGTTTAGAGTCTTGAGGGTGTTCACTGGTGTGCTTGCCATCCCTGGACACGTGTTTCGCGTTCATTAACGCTCATCAGCAGGGATTAGGCGTGTGCACGGGGTTGCTGCGTGGGCAGCCGAAAATATTCATAGGTCC
The DNA here is from genome assembly GCF_964261635.1 of Lissotriton helveticus. Classification (NCBI taxonomy): domain Eukaryota; kingdom Metazoa; phylum Chordata; class Amphibia; order Caudata; family Salamandridae; genus Lissotriton; species Lissotriton helveticus. The sequence continues at coordinate 1,576,980,367 of NC_136068.1, read as the reverse complement.
AGATACCTCTTATGGCGCGCAGGTGCGTTGTCTCGAGGTCGTCACCTCCACCGGCTCAAGGGAGCCTGTATAAACAGTAAGTCCGAATGAGGTCGCACACTGCTCGTCCCATCAGCGTGTGACCCCGGAGCATGATGGTCGATGTGGTCGGTATCAGCAGGTGCGCTTCTACCCGAGTTTAGAGTCTTGAGGGTGTTCACTGGTGTGCTTGCCATCCCTGGACACGTGTTTCGCGTTCAATAACGCTCATCAGCAGGAATTAGGCGTGTGCACGGGGTTGCTGCGTGGGCTGCCGAAAATATTCATAGGTCCAGATACCTCTTATGGCGCGCAGGTGCGTTGTCTCGAGGTCGTCACCTCCTCCGGCTCAAGGGAGCCTGTATAAACAGTAAGTCCGAATGAGGTCGCACACTGCTCGTCCCATCAGCGTGTGACCCCGGAGCATGATGGTCGATGTGGTCGGTATCAGCAGGTGCGCTTCTACCCGAGTTTAGAGTCTTGAGGGTGTTCACTGGTGTGCTTGCCATCCCTGGACATGTGTTTCGCGTTCATTAACGCTCATCAGCAGGGATTAGGCGTGTGCACGGGGTTGCTGCGTGGGCTGCCGAAAATATTCATAGGTCCAGATACCTCTTATGGCGCGCAGGTGCGTTGTCTCGAGGTCGTCACCTCCACCGGCTCAAGGGAGCATGTATAAACAGTAAGTCCGAATGAGGTCGCACACTGCTCGTCCCATCACCGTGTGACCCCGGAGCATGATGGTCGATGTGGTCGGTATCAGCAGGTGCGCTTCTACCCGAGTTTAGAGTCTTGAGGGTGTTCACAGGTGTGCTTGCCATCCCTGGACACGTGTTTCGCGTTCATTAACGCTCATCAGCAGGGATTAGGCGTGTGCACGGGGTTGCTGCGTGGGCTGCCGAAAATATTCATAGGTCCAGATACCTCTTATGGCGCGCAGGTGCGTTGTCTCGAGGTCGTCACCTCCACCGGCTCAAGGGAGCCTGTATAAACAGTAAGTCCGAATGAGGTCGCACACTGCTCGTCCCATCAGCGTGTGACCCCGGAGCATGATGGTCGATGTGGTCGGTATCAGCAGGTGCGCTTCTACCCGAGTTTAGAGTCTTGAGGGTGTTCACTGGTGTGCTTGCCATCCCTGGACACGTGTTTCGCGTTCATTAACGCTCATCAGCAGGGATTAGGCGTGTGCACGGGGTTGCTGCGTGGGCTGACGAAAATATTCATAGGTCCAGATACCTCTTATGGCGTGCAGGTGTGTTGTCTCGAGGTTGTCACCTCCACCGGCTCAAGGGAGCCTGTATAAACAGTAAGTCCGAATGAGGTCGCACACTGCTCGTCCCATCAGCGTGTGACCCCGGAGCATGATGGTTGATGTGGTCGGTGTCAGCAGGTGCGCTTCTACCCGAGTTTAGAGTCTTGAGGGTGTTCACTGGTGTGCTTGCCATCCCTGGACACGTGTTTCGCGTTCAATAACGCTCATCAGCAGGGATTAGGCGTGTGCACGGGGTTGCTGCGTGGGCTGCCGAAAATATTCATAGGTCCAGATACCTCTTATGGCGCGCAGGTGCGTTGTCTCGAGGTCGTCACCTCCTCCGGCTCAAGGGAGCCTGTATAAACAGTAAGTCCGAATGAGGTCGCACACTGCTCTTCCCATCAGCGTGTGACCCCGGAGCATGATGGTCGATGTGGTCGGTATCAGCAGGTGCGCTTCTACCCGAGTTTAGAGTCTTGAGGGTGTTCACTGGTGTGCTTGCCATCCCTGGACACGTGTTTCGCGTTCATTAACGCTCATCAGCAGGGATTAGGCGTGTGCACGGGGTTGCTGCGTGGGCTGCCGAAAATATTCATAGGTCCAGATACCTCTTATGGCGCGCAGGTGCGTTGTCTCGAGGTCGTCACCTCCACCGGCTCAAGGGAGCCTGTATAAACAGTAAGTCCGAATGAGGTCGAACACTGCTCGTCCCATCAGCGTGTGACCCCGGAGCATGATGGTCGATGTGGTCGGTATTAGCAGGTGCGCTTCTACCCGAGTTTAGAGTCTTGAGGGTGTTCACTGGTGTGCTTGCCATCCCTGGACACGTGTCTCGCCTTCATTAACGCTCATCAGCAGGGATTAGGCGTGTGCACGGGGTTGCTGCGTGGGCTGCCGAAAATATTCATAGGTCCAGATACCTTTTATGGCGCGCAGGTGCGTTGTCTCGAGGTCGTCACCTCCTCCGGCTCAAGGGAGCCTGTATAAACAGTAAGTCCGAATGAGGTCGCACACTGCTCTTCCCATCAGCGTGTGACCCCGGAGCATGATGGTCGATGTGGTCGGTATCAGCAGGTGCGCTTCTACCCGAGTTTAGAGTCTTGAGGGTGTTCACTGGTGTGCTTGCCATCCCTGGACACGTGTTTCGTGTTCATTAACGCTCATCAGCAGGGATTAGGCGTGTGCACGGGGTTGCTGCGTGGGCTGCTGAAAATATTCATAGGTCCAGATACCTCTTATGGCGCGCAGGTGCGTTGTCTCGAGGTCGTCACCTCCACCGGCTCAAGGGAGCCTGTATAAACAGTAAGTCCGAATGAGGTTGAACACTGCTCGTCCCATCAGCGTGTGACCCCGGAGCATGATGGTCGATGTGGTCGGTATCAGCAGGTGCGCTTCTACCCGAGTTTAGAGTCTTGAGGGTGTTTACTGGTGTGCTTGCCATCCCTGGACACGTGTTTCGCGTTCATTAACGCTCATCAGCAGGGATAAGGCGTGTGCACGGGGTTGCTGCGTGGGCTGCCGAAAATATTCATAGGTCCAGATACCTCTTATGGCGCACAGGTGCGTTGTCTCGAGGTCGTCACCTCCACCGGCTCAAGGGAGCCTGTATAAGCAGTAAGTCCGAATGAGGTCGCACACTGCTCGTCCCATCAGCGTGTGACCCCGGAGCATGATGGTCGATGTGGTCGGTATCAGCAGGTGCGCTTCTACCCGAGTTTAGAGTCTTGAGGGTGTTCACTGGTGTGCTTGCCATCCCTGTGTCCAGGGATGGCGAAGATAGCAGAGAATCGAAAGAAGATGCATCGCGGAACACAAACTACGCTTACCACAGTCCTTAGGGGCGATCCCGCTGGTGTGTGAGTAGTGTGCGACCCCACCCCCAAGTGTAATGTTAAAGCTCCCTCGAGCTGTTGGCTGACGAGCCTGGGACCCCGCACCTGCGCGCCTGAGTGGTACTAAACCTGGCAGATATTTGGCAGCCACCGACAACCCCAGAACATGGCCTAATCCCTGCTGATGAGGGGTAAATACCCCGAAACACGTGTCCAGGGATGGCGAAGAAAGCGAAGATAGCAGAGAATCGAAAGAAGATGCATCGCGGAACACAAACTACACTTACCACAGTCCTTAGGGGCGATCCCGCTGGTGTGTGAGTAGTGTGCGACCCCACCCCCAAGTGTAATGTTAAAGCTCCCTCGAGCTGTTGGCTGACGAGCCTGGGACCCCGCACCTGCGCGCCTGAGTGGTACTAAACCTGGCAGTTATTTGGCAGCCACCGGCAACCCCAGAACATGGCCTAATCCCTGCTGATGAGGGGTAAATACCCCGAAACACGTGTCCAGGGATGGCGAAGAAAGCGAAGATAGCAGAGAATCAAAAGAAGATGCATCGCGGAACACAAACTACACTTACCACAGTCCTTAGGGGCGATCCCGCTGGTGTGTGAGTAGTGTGCGACCCCACCCCCAAGTGTAATGTTAAAGCTCCCTCGAGCTGTTGGCTGACGAGCCTGGGACCCCGCACCTGCGCGCCTGAGTGGTACTAAACCTGGCAGATATTTGGCAGCCACCGGCAACCCCAGAACATGTCCTAATCCCTGCTGATGAGAGGTAAATACCCCGAAACACGTGTCCAGGGATGGCGAAGAAAGCAAACATAGCAGAGAATCGAAAGAAGATGCATCGCGGAACACAAACTACACTTACTACAGTCCTTAGGGGCGATCCCGCTGTGTGTGAGTAGTGAGCGACCCCACCCCCAAGTGTAAGGTTTTACTAATTCATGAAATAAAGTTTTTTCTGAGAATTGAAGTATCATGTGTAGGGAAACTTCTGTTGGAGTAATGACTTTTCAATACAAATGCTGAACATGATATATGAATCATAATGTACTTTGGTTTTAAATGATATATGTGATGAAAGATCCAAAATTTGATTGTGTCAATTGTTGTAAATGAAAGAAGTTTGTTGGTTTAGGTTTAATTATTGAACTTTTGATTTATTACACGCAATATGTTTCACAATGTGAAGCAAGGCTAAATGGTGTTGGGTGGCCTTTTTCTATTCTCTTGCTTTCTATGACTGTTCCAAGACGGCTGCTGGAATCGGACCCTCCGTAATTATTATAATCGGTATTAGATATCCTGGATTCTTCATAATAAATATACTTTCCAATTACCAAGCTTTGGGGCCAACTGAGTAAAATAGATTGATCACCAAATGAATTACTTTTGAAAGCGTTCTTCGTTAAAGATAAGGAGTAGGTCAGTCCTCTTTCTATGACTATGAGAAGGTGTATTTAAAAGCCAAGCGCGAGACTGGCGCCTCTATGCTGGGGTACTCGGTGAATTATTTGATTGCGAGACGGACACACTGAAAGTAAGTAATCTGAGAAAGCCCTTGGGTGGTTTGAGCGGGATGTGGAACGGCTTTTTGGACTAAGGGCAGGCCGTTCTATACTGCGAGTCTATCGCTTATAGGGATGGCGAACCCTATGCTAGTGCGGATGGGGGTCGGGCCGTTCGCGCAATAACAGACCACGCAGTATGTAGGCGTAAAAAGCCATTTTATTAGACCAGGCTGCGTAATCTGTACATAACCATAACATCAACAAGTAAATAACATCAAAACCCCCATTCACACTCCCCCCTCATTCGTTTCTCCCGTTCCACCTCATCACAAACCCCTACAAGCTCCATACCATACCTTATTCCTGTCCATCAATCACTTGTCATCCAGCCCACTCCTTGCGTCCTTCCAGTCATGCCTCTCTCCGCCCTTCGAACTCCCCCCCAAGGGATGGGTGTGCCCGCTCTTGACCCCCTGTCCCTTCAAAGTACCGCCTAAAGCAGCTCTGGCCTAAACTGGCAAAGCAAAGGACCTACCCAAACCGCACCTTCAACTGCCGGGTTTGTGGGTGGCCTTTCTTTTCTCCCTCCCGATGGTGCCAGGCGCAGGAAGAGGAAGTTCCCTTCCTCCCCTGCACCTAAATACCCACCCCCTAACTCCTCCCCTTCCCCTGCCTGCCCTATCCATGCGCAAAAGACCCCGGGGGAAGACTGGTCTGCGACTTTGCTTCCCCCGGGGCCCGGCATCGCGCAATAACAGACCACGCAGTATGTAAGCGTAAAAGGCCATTTTATTAGACCAGGCTGCGTAATCTGTACATAACCATAACATCAACAAGTAAATAACATCAAAACCCCCATTCACACTCCCCCCTCATTCGTTTCACCCGTTCCACCTCATCACAAACCCCTACAAGCTCCATACCATACCTTATTCCTGTCCATCAATCACTTGTCATCCAGCCCGCTCCTTGCGTCCTTCCAGTCATGCCTCTCTCCGCCCTTCGAACTCCCCCCCCAATGGATGGGTGTGCCCGCTCTTGACCCCCTGTCCCTTCAAAGTACCGCCAACCAGGGAACCCCCTGTAGGGCGGTTCCCTGCCCCACCCCCACGACCTAAGACAGTCCGCCCGCGCAAGAGCACCCCACAATCACTCCCTGAGACACCAGATATTCTCCTGCCACAACTTGCTCACCAGATCTCGCATCTCCATCATGTACCAAGCATTGCCCAGCTGTGACAAGTGCACCCCGTCGTCCCTAAAAGCCAAAGGTTCCTCCAGTCGAATCCCTATGTGAGCAATCACTTTAATGTCCTTGTCAGCACAGTATAGTCTCATTGCCCTGTTGAGCTTCCTTCGTGCCTTTTCGATCGCCCCATGTTTCATTGCCCCTCTCCACACTTTCCTGGGGACCAACTCAGTCCAGGCAATACAGGTCCCCGCAAGCCTAGATTTCAGCACCTCCAGGTCCCTCTGCATGAGCTGTAAAAGCGCCAAACCTGACAGCTGCACCAAGTTGTTCTCTCCCAGATGTATTATCAGCAAATCAGGGCATCCCCTCTGCGGGACCATCTTCGCGAGCCTGGGCAGTAGTGCCCCCCATCGCATGCCACCTTTGCCCCACCATTGTACCTCGTGCAAGTGTCCCTTCAGTCCCAGGTTACGGCCGTAAACCTGCTGCTCCGCATATTTGGACGCCCAATGCACGAAGGAGTGCCCAACAATCCATGTCACCGTCCTACTCCCCGGTCCACCCACGCAACCTAAAAAGAAACAGATGTTAGAAGAGAAACAGCAAAACATGAACAACCAACCGCCTACCTGGGACCACCTCATTTCCTCACATACCTCTCACAACAGCGTGACTTCCACCTCCCAATCTGCCTAATCCTATCCCAGGACCACCCCAGCCTGGCCGCAGCTGTCGCAGCCCCAATCCTGAAGGAATGAGTCCCAAAACCAGACGCATCCAGCCCCAACTGCCGCAAAGCCTTGCGCAACACTGCCAACAATTGGCCCGCCGTCAGTCTCGCGCCAGACGCATGACAGAAAATGTCCCCACTTGCCACACTCACCGTCCCCAGGAAAGACCGCCATTCACCCACCGGGCAAACCGCCCCACCTGCCGTCTCATTCAGCCACACCCACTTACCCCTGCCCAACTGATCAGTCTTGGAGCACCGCAACAAGATACCCAGCCGACCGCCATCCACACGAATCTCCTCGAACAACCTGCCCATCAGTCGTCTAGTCCCCAGCACTTCAGACACCCTGAAAGCCCCGAAAAACATTCACACCATACACAGACGGAAAAGGCCAACCTCAACCCGGTCGTAACAACAGACCGGCAACACCCCAACCAACCGAACCAACAACTCAAACGTAACCGCCTCCCGAAGCCTACCCCCCCCACTCCTGTATTCCCTGCCCCAACCCCGCAACATCCTGCTCACAACCACATCCTTAGTCGGATCAAAGCCCAGAAACAGGGCACAGTAAAAAGAAATCCCCGCCAATTTACCCGAAATCGTAGCCGCAGTCAACCTCCTGTCAATACAGTCCAGCACAAAACGTCTCAGCCCTCGTTCCACTTCAGACTCAACACACACGGCACCGCCCATATTCCAGCCCATGAAAGCACTAAATTCAGACCATGCCAAAGGATACGTCCTCCTCGTGGTCTCTGCAACTGAACCCTCCACCAGGCCAATCATCCTCACTCCCCCAAGGCCCAGATGCCGGCCGGCAGCTCGGTCTTGCATGTATCCGCTCCCGGTGCCAGGTGTCGGAACCGCAGCCACTGCGAACGAGACAAGGCATCCGCAATGTCATTATTCGCCCCAGGGACATGCTTCGCCCGAAACACCACATTCAACCGCAGACACGCCAACATGAACCTCCGCAACAGCCGTAGCACTCTCAGGTCCCTTGCCCTCTGATGATTCACCAGCTCCACAACCGTCATGTTGTCCACATGAAAGAGCACCGACCTGTTCCGAAATTCCTCCCCCCACACTTCCAGCGCCACCAGCAAAGGGAAGAATTCCAAGAAAGCAATGCTCCTTCCCTGTTTGAGCCAGGAGGCCGGCCAGCTCTCCGCACACCACCTGCTGTCCCAGAAAACACCAAACCCCGCTGACCCAGCCACGTCAGAGTAAATTTGGCATTGCCAGATCGTCCTTTCCTCATCGAAATCCAGCGACACACCGTTAAAGTCCTGCAAGAATGTCGCCCAGGTCCTCAAATCCGCCCTCACACCCATGGAAATCCTGACTCTGTGATGTGGAAGCACCGCCCCCGACATGGCCATGCCGAGCCGCCTACAGAACGTCCGCCCTGCACGCACGACCCGACACGCAAAGTTAAGGAAACCCAGAAGCTTCTGAACCGCGCGCAAAGGAATCCGCCTGTCCCCCACCGCCCAGTCCAGACATGCCAGTATCTCCGCCACCTTGGCAGCAGGCAGGCGCGCCAGCCACTGCACCGAGTCCAGTTCGATCCCCAGGAACGTGAGGCAACAGCTGGGACCAGCCGTCTTCTCCGGTGCCAGCGGCACACCAAACTGAAAGGCCATCTCCTGGAATCGCGACAGGGCCCTGCCGCAATCCCCGGAGCACGCCCTCCCCAGGAAGAGGAAATCATCCAAGTAATGGGTGACCTCACGACACCCACTGATGCGTACCAAGACCCACTGCAGGAAAGTGCTGAAGAGCTCGAAAAGAGCGCAGGAGATGGCACACCCCATGGGCAAATCTTTGTCCACATAGATGGCCCCCCCAAACTGCATTCCTAAGAGTGAGAAATCCGCCGGATGAATAGGCAGCAAACGGAAAGCTGACTTGATGTCGCATTTCGCCAATTCAGCCCCCGCCCCACACACCCTCACCAGACGGATCGCATCGTCAACCGACGCATAGAGCACTCTAGAATCCTCCTCTGCAATAAAGTCGTTCACAGACTGGCCCTCCGGCCATGACAGGTGGTGTATCATCCTGAACTCACCCACCTCTTTCTTCGGCACCACCCCCAACGGAGAGACGATCAGGTCCGCTAAAGGCCAATCAGTAAACGGGCCAGCTACCCTTCCTTCCTCAACCTCCTTCTTCAATTTCGCAGCCACCACATTAGGTAATTCCTTGGCAGATCTCAAGTTGTCAGCCCACCGGCACTCCCTAGGGCTTTGGTAGCCCACTCTAAAACCCTCCGTGAAACCCCAGAACAGTCGCGCCGCCGCCTCCTGAACCGGGTAGCACGAGAGCCAGGGGGCCATCGCCTTCACCCTAACAGGTGTAGGCGCCCTTCTGTCCAGGGTGGCCCCGACCTCTGGCGTTCCTCCACTGCTCGGAGGGCGTAGCGAGGGTGAGGCACTGAGTAAGGGCATGTTTCCCGCCGCATTTCGAGCACTCGTGCTTGAACTTACAGGGGTACCTGGAACAATACCCCTTATTGTAGCTCCAACAGGCCCCTGTGGAATACCCCCCTGGTTTGGACACTTGTCCCGAGACGATGTTGCTGGGCACCGTTCCACTCCCCGCCCCGCTTTGGGCGGGACGCGGCGGAAAGGACCGATAAACAATCGGCAAGCCGCTGGCCGTGTGAGTGGACGCAGTGGAGTGTGTGGACGCCATCCACTGCACCCAGAGTTCTTGATCAACCTCCCCCCAACTCTTCTCGGGATTCGCACTGACCCTGGCTCTAAACTCCTCATCATAACTCAGCCAGGCAAAACCCCCGAACTGCATCTGCGCCTTGCGAATGATGTCCATGTATTTGAAAAGCGCAATCGCCCTGTCCAAATACTTTTCACAGTAAATACTGGCGTAAATCAGAAACACCGACGTCCAGTTCTCCATGGTCACTGGCACCCTGGGGCGCCTCGTCAGCTCCTACTACTCCTCCTTTGAACCCTCCTTAGCCTGCCCCTCTCTATGCAGCAACTTAAAAACATCAACGAATTCATGCCTCCAAATCCTAGCCCTGACTTTCTCAGAGAGATGCGAGCCCAATGGCATCGCCAAACCCATATACGGCAGTTTCTTCGGGATCTTCACCCCCTTTTCCTCTTTACCATCCCCTTTGTCCGTCTGCACCCCCGTGGTCACCGACTTACCGTCCACTTTCTTACCATCTTCAAGTGGACCGCCCGCAGGCTTCTCCGGCTCCCGGACGGACTCGTCCCCCACCGAGCAGCAGGTCCTCTTCCGCCCCTCCCCCCCCCGTGGACCGTCCTCCCAGGCTGCCCACCAGGAACCCTCACCTGTGAGTGCCTCGGGCCATTCCCTGGGCCGTCCTCTAGGGCGCCGCCACCTGGACCGCCGCCGTCCCAGCCTTGGTCCTCGTCACCACCGGGGCCTGCAAAACACCAACGTCGCCGTTGTCCACAGCGCCCCCAAAGCTCTCTGCGTCATCCCGCACCTCCCCGTCTTCCAGCTCGTCACTCTCGTCACCATAGTCCAGCTCAAGCACCGGTTCCAGATTCAAACGCTCACTCTCCACCTCTTTCACCGCTCTCTTCACACCCTTCTGCACGCTTCCACGGCCACGCTTTCCAGGCACCCCACGCGCCGCAGGAGCCCAAGCCCTCGGTGGAGGGACAGCCGCCGCAGACTGCCCTGCTGCTTCAGTCCTGCGTCTTGGAGCCGTCTTGCGCCCCGCCAGGCACCCCCGTGCTCTGCCGACAGCCGCCGGCTTGGATCCCCACCCGCCCCTCAGGTCGCTCCAACCTGAGCGGGCCCCAGCACCATCGGGCCTCAGAGCCGTCCTGGCCGTCCCTACACCTGCCATCACCCTCAAGGGGGTGGAGGGGTCCTCCACGGCCTCCTTAGCCCTGCCTCTCCTAAGCTCCTCTTCCCGTTCCGCCTCCCGTTCCTCCTCAGAGGTCGGGGTGGGGGGGCCCTCAACTTCATTACCCCACACTGCACCTACTCTGGCTCTAGTCTGTTCAGCCCACCTAGCCTCCTGGATCTGTTCCAGGATCCTCTCCCCTCTGGCCCTGTCCTCCCAGGAAGCAGCGCCCCAGATCGGGGGGGGGGGGGGGCGGGTTCGGGCAGTAGCAGTAAAATTCAGCCCCCGGGTAGAGGAAACCCCCTTGTGGCATCCCAGGCACCCACCCGGGACCCCCTCCCAAGGCAACCAGAGCAGAAGGCCCGCCCCGGTCCCCCGAGGTCCCCACCGCCGCCTGCCTCGCCGGGGCAGGGGTGCCCGCCCTGGAGCTAGTCGACAGGTCGATGGGGGCCTCTTCCCCCTGCCCCCCCTCCCCTGACCCAGCGTCCACAGTCAAGGAAATCCCAGTGGTGGGCGGAGCAGGCTGCCCATCTACCTCCGGGCCCGTGAGCCCTCCCGAAGCTCCTCCCGCTGTGAAAACGGGCCGAGCAAGGCTGTCCCCCAGCCCCTCCCCCTCCACAGCGCCGACCGGCGCGTGGGCGGGCCCCAGAAACTGAGGCGCAGGGCCCCCGGCCTCTACAACAGCTCCCGTGGCCCCAGGCAGAAACTCGATCGGAGGGAAGGCCCGCGGGGGCAGGCTCCTGCGTTTCCCGCCCCTCGCTGGGTCCCTGGGCGCTCCGCCCCCCCTCCGATCGCTCGCCTGCCCTTGAGCGTCCGGCTCGTCCTCCTGACAGGCCACGATCGCAGCATTCACCCCGGCAGATGCAGCGCGCGTGCCTCTGGTGGCCCCCACCCACGCCTGCCCCAACACACCTGGCTGAAAGAGATCTTCGCGCCCAGCCCACGCGAGCAGCAGCAGGGCCGCCCGGACCTCCTCGGACGTGACGCCCAACATCGTGTAGAATATCACGCGTCAGGCGTGTGAGTATAAACGGCTACCGTACAAACAGCCCCCGACGCTAGATGGAACTTCCAAAAACTGCCTAAATACTCTAACTCTGAACACTAACCTACACTCCTTTCTTTTCTCCCTCCCGATGGTGCCAGGCGCAGGAAGAGGTAGTTCCCTTCCTCCCCTGCGCCTAAATACCCACCCCCTAACTCCTCCCCTTCCCCTGCCTGCCCTATCCATACGCGAAAGACCCCGGGGGAAGACTAGTCTGCGACTTTGCTTCCCCCGGATCCCGGCATTCGAATTTATGTATTAAGGAGTTTCGTGGGTACGGTCTCCACAATTTGAGATCATGGGGATTTGTGAGCACTGTGGCACCCTCTCATTAAATGATATTGTTGAGATGGTTTTCGATTGAGGTTGAGGTCCCCCATAAATTTTTTCACATGTAGGCTCGCATGTCGGGTCTCATAAATTCATGCAAATAAGGACATTTTTTAAACACACCGATAAAGGGCTGTGGACATGTCCTATAATAACATAAGCCCATTGCAGTTTTAATAATTACGAGTGCGCCGATATTTCAGTTAACATAGAAACATGATCCATGTATAAGTTTGGTGTTAGGGCTGCTATTTGAAGTTTAATTTTTAAAGTGGTCCAGTGGGTCGAGCTTGTTCCTTTTGCCTAAAATTCCCACCATTTGTATATCATTCCTGAACTGTAAATATATGTATGAGTCCTTATGAGCTAGGAGAGCGCTACGGGCTATCTTTCTATAAAAAATCAACACTTGAGTTGGTTTATTATTGTTTTTTCTTTGTAGTTTATGAAATTATTCGGAATTCTTCGTCCCCGTGGTTTGTCCATGCCATTTATTGAAGTTCGAATTCGACATTCTTTGCAAATTGTGATTTGGAGGTCCGCCAATTTATGGCACTTCTGTATCTTGCCAGGTATGAATTAAAGTTATCTTGGCTACCAAGAGCTACACGAGTAGCTGATTTTAGGAGTTTTTCTATTTTGTTGTCAGTCCACGAACTAGTGGTTTCTGATACTTAATTTGATGTACTTTACTTTTGTAGGTTCCCTGTTGGAATATATTTGGTACAGCAGCGAAAGAAATCTTTTACACTTTAGAAAGACCGTCAAGGATTTTATTTAGTTGATCTTTTTTCTGATTCTTCCTTTTTCTGATTCACAAGTATTTCTTCTGCACATCGGCAACTGCTTCCTATGGAATTTGGTCTCTTCTGTTTTCTTTTCTTAAGTGATCTTTTGACACTTTTTTTCTTGATTCTTTTCTTGCACTCATTCGGTGTAAAGCCTACGCATGTTTATTGTTGTGTTACCACAATTGTTATTTTTACAAATATATATATTATTTTTGTAGAAACTCTATCAAGTGGTCGCTTCTGCTCCTGAAGCTAATCTGTCCTGATGATGACCCTGAAAGTAATCTTGGGTTGAAATGCCGTCAACGCTTTGTACATGGCTCAAATCAGAGATCACATTATTATTTTTTCACTGTGTATTGTGTATATTGTGATTTGCTTATTAGTCTGCGCCACTGTTTTTTGATTTTATATGTCTATGTCCTTTTGTAGTTATTGTGAGTATAATTGTTTGAGCACCCTTGTGTTTTCATTTCACTTCATTAAATGCATTTGAATATTTATTTATGTATTTGTTTTTTGTGACACTGTGGTACTCTTAGGCTTTTTCTATCCTTCACTTGGTGGGTGGGTTGGTTTTCCCTTTTTTAGTCTAATTTGATAACATTGCTCAAGAACCACTGTTTGGAGTATATTGTTTGTTGTCCCTGGTTCTGGTTCTAGGGTCGCCCTTGTGGCTAGTTACTGAATATTTGCAGGGGCACACAGCCCCTCCCGCAGCGCCGGGGTCCGCCACCCCGGGGCTTTTAGTTAAAAGTAGGGGGGCCTCTAAGGCCCCCCCCATGCCCCGGGGACCGCCAACCCCCCCGGGGCTCTAATTCATTATGATTGCAGGGGCACACTGTCCCCCCGCAGCCCCAGGGACCGCCACCCCGGAGCTTTTAACAAAATATATATATAACCTCTCTGGCGCATTTTAAGTTGGGGAAACAATTCCCCTTCAATCCTGAGGCAACTGAGGGCTAACTAGCCCACCAGGTGCTTCCAGTAAGTGCCACGGCACTGCATTGCAGAGAGATGGTCCAGGCCGTGCGCCTTTTTACATCTCGCTGCAATGCAGCTCTGTGGTTATTACTGAAGGTAAGTGGGCTAGTTGGACCCTAGGGACCCTCAAGATTCAAGGGGACTTACAGCCACATGCATCAAGCTAAAAACAGGTCGCAAACGGGCAGATTCTCAGAATCTGTCCCTTTGCGACCGGTATTTTTGCATTTGGGATGCATCAAATTTAAGGAATCTCTAAATTGAGATTCCTTAAATTACAATTGCATTTAAGGAATCCCAAATTGAGTAAAAAAAATTAGTGATTTCGCTAATAGGAGTAGCAAATTACCATGAAGTTCAACTTCATGGTAATTTGCAAAAACTTAGAAAAATTCACTTTTGTGCATTTTTCAAAGTTTCATGTTGCGCACACACATGCCCTAAGGGCATGTGTGTGCGCAACATATGTGCACAGATCAATTTCAGGGGTGCAACAGGGTGTCCTTTGGACACCCCTGAAATTGCATTCTCAATTTGCGATTCGCTAATTGAGAATGTCTTCCCATTCATTCCTATGGGCTTCTAGGCCCATAGGAATGAATGGGGAGGTATTCCTTAATTGCTACTCGCAATTTGCGAGTCCCAATTAAGGAATATTAAGAAATCGCAATTTTTTTTGCGATTTCTTCATGCATAGCCTTTTGCTATTCCTTATTAGCGAATCCTTATTTTTCGCTAATAAGGAATCGCAAATGGCATTGTTGATGCATGTGGGCCCTGATCTCACAACTTAAAACGGCCACAGGGTGCGTTTACACAGTGGTAAAGGGAGGGGATGGGGCCTGGGGTGACGTGTGCAAACACGCCCTGTGGCGCTTTTTAAGTTGGGGAAATAATTTCCCTTCAATCCTGAGGGCCCCTGGGGGCCTACTAGTGCCCCTTTTTACACCTCTCTGCAACGCAGCTCTGTGGCGCTAACTGCAGATACCTGGTGGGCTAGTTGGACCAAAGGGACACTCAGGATTCAAGGGGACTTTATCCCCCAAATTAAAACGCCCACAGGGTGTGTTTACACACGTCAGCTCTGCCCCCCCTCCCTTCACCAGTGTGCAAACGTGCCCTGTGGCGCATTTTAAGAGGTAGTTTTAATCCCCCTCCACTAATATGTACTAGGGTCTTACAGAGGAGGCCATGGTAATCACAGGGGTACCCCAACACATAGTGTTCCCTAGTGTATGTAAGTGCTTTAACTGTATTCTAAGCGTCTTTTAGCATAGCACTGGCTCTAGGACTGGTTAGTCAGAGTCAGTTATCACCAGTACCCATCTGAAAAAGTTGAGGATACAAGATGATTTTACAACAAGGCCTCTTTTCTGCTCCTGCTTGGTCTTTCTGCACTTCTTCCTCCTTCCTGCACTTTTCTTTGTCTTTGAGGACTTCTGTTGCTTCTTTCTGCATTTCTTTTTCTTCTTTCTGCGTGGTTTTTCTTCTTTCTTCACATGTCCTACCTCTGTAGGCTTAGTTAGATACTAGCATTTAAAAAACCTTTGAAATTCACTGCAAAAACTATAGGTTTCAGGCATGTTATAGTTAGAAATTAGCATTTAAAAAAACCTTAGAAACTCACTGAAAAAACCATAGGTTTCAGAGGCGTTATAGTTAGACATTTCACTTGTACAATACGATTGAAATTCCCCTGTTATAGTTAGTTCAGCTAACTATAACTCACGCGCCCGCAATGCACTGCTGATGACGTCACATATTACATCACTCATGACATGTCAGTGACATCACTGATGACATCTCAAATGAAATCACTGATGACATCATTTTTGTGGTAGACCTCCTCTCACCCTAATATAACCTTTGATACACACACTCAAAAATAGGAACTGACATTTTCAAAACAATAGACATACCAATACCACTTACAACACACCTATTCAGTAATTCCAAGATCTACATACACATCGACTCATTCACCAACAGTCCTATACAGTCACTCATACATGTACTCCCGCATCATATGTACTCATACCCCTATACATCCTGTTAGACACACTAATCCATAGAGTTACTCATACACAGTCACACATGCAAAGTATCAAACATCCATTAAACTGCATATACAGTTATACACACACCACCACACTTACTGCTACAGAAACGTACACATACTTACTCTCTTAAGCAATCACTTATAGAAACACAGAATCATTTATACAGGAACTCTTCCAATCTCTCACTCTCACATATACTCACTTATATACACCAATACTCACAAATACTAGTTCAAAACATATGTAGTTACTTATAAACACACTGTTGAGACAGTCATTCATTCACTAACCTATCCATACACACACTCATCCACCCATACAGTCCTGCATACATGCTGTCTTTAACACATACAAACAGTGAGTCACTCATTCATGCATCTATGCACTACGTAATACCCCCCCACCGAACCATACAGACACTCATTCTGATACTGGAAAAACAACTAATAACCTATATAGACAGTGTAGCTACTCACCAACCCATGCAGCCACTTATACACAAAGTGAGAGAATGATACAGATATTTATATATTTAAACATTACTCACTTACCCATGTATTCACTAAATACACTTAATCAGTCCGTTATACAATCAATTTTACAAAAAAAATCAATTTAGACACTTATATACCCATTTATTCTTCCATCGACCTTGATATACATATATAAAACATTTAATTTTCAGAAGAACACACATTCACTGGATGAGGTCTTCAGTGATGTCATTTGAGATGTCATCAGTGATGTCATGAGTGATGTCACTGACCATGTCATGAGTGATGTAATATGTGACATCAGCAGTTTATTGCGGGTGTGCAAGTTATAGTTAGCTGAACTAACTATAACAGGGGAATTTCAATGGTTTTGTACGAGTGAAATGTCATACTAACTATAACGCCCCTGAAACCTGTTTTTTTAATGTGTATATATATATGTGTGTGTGTGTGTGTGTATATATATATATATATATATATATTCATATATATATATATATATATATATATACACTCACACACAACCTGTCCTTAATAATGTATCCTGTCAAATGTTGGAAACCACCTTTGGCCATTGTTGAAGAGGCAATGAGTGTTGCAGATATGTATTTGCTTACAGGCTTCTCCGCTCTACTTTCTGGACAACAAATTGTATTCGTGCCATATTCAAACGTACTTAGTCCAACTTTGAAACCTGCAGGCATGGGTTCTAATCCCAGTTTAGTCATGTGACCAAAGAAATCATATTTGTGAGAGAATTGGGTACAGCTCCTTTTACAGCAAATTGTATGAGTGTAATGAAACACCTGTCTGTACATTGAGGTTGGTAATCTAACAACTAAAGTATGCAATGCTCGTGAAACCTGTAGTGATCTCTTAAACAGACAAAAGGTTTCCACAGTGATGGCCTTCAGTTTCAGCCTCAGCCTCCATGCAGCTAGAACTCTCTCCATTGTGTGCAAGTCATTAAGTGCCACAATACAGACACATTCTATTAAATTCAAGTACTGAAACAAGAGCATCAACTATAACACTCTCCACAAAGACATAAAAATATCCTCCACAAAGTGGTCCATTAATCTTTTTTAAGTTAAAATACACATAATCGATGAGAAAACATGTCTTTTTCAACCATGCTATCTTACTTGCATTGGAACCAGTGACCCAAGGGTTGGCAACAGACCACTGCAACAAGCACTAAACTTTGAGCTCTTTGGCTTGGACTCCTATAGCTTGCACGTGACGTGGGTTCCAATGCATGTGCTCCTATTTATGGACAGCTTCTCTCAAGCTTTTATACAATGAGGAGCCCCAACGCTTGGGAAGGTTGCAGAAATGTAAGAATGGCATCTACATGAAAAAATATTTCTCACTGGACCTTTGGCAGCTGCGCACACTGCAGCTTCTGTTAATCAAAGAAGGGGGACTAGGAACTACTTGAGATCCTACCCGTGCTCCACCTAGTAGTACGAATCCAAGAAGTGGGTAACTGTTCCTATTGGGACACAATGTCTGCCCAGAAGAGGGAAGGGGGAACAGAGCAGTCTAGGTTCTGTTCTCACAGATCGAGATAATCACAGATTTGGTCTCTTGTTGCCCTTAAACATCCCAAGGGATGTCATGCTTCATCACTGGGCATTGCTCCTCGTCAGGCTGGCACTGCAATGCAATGCCTACGGGTCCCCCGAAGGGTCAATTTGGCTGAGATCTTTTAATTAAGCGTCTGAAGGGGTGAGATTTTCAGTGAAGAGGGGTTGTGAGAGGAGAGTGAGTGAATGATTAAAACTGTCTAGGGGATACCATAAAGTTTTTTTAATATGTTGGTTCCCCTGTTAGGTTAAGAAACCCGTAGGTTATGTGTTACTGATTTGGTAATAATGTAACCTAGTAAATATTAGGTCGACATGTTTCGTGCCATATACTGGTCATAAAGATCCTTGGTGCTTCATCAGGACCAAAAAGGTTAAGTATTCAAATGTGAAATTCAAACAAACAAGTATTTCATAAAGAACATCTGTTTTAGAAGTGGAAGAGCAGTCCCCCTTGTGTAATCTACAGGGAAGCGTCAGCTCGTTATTCCCCCTTTACTTGGGGGACCGAGACAATCTTTGGGGGCAAGTTGCTCATACCTGCTGACTCCCGAGACCGCCGTAGGATTCCCTGCGTCCCGCACTCCCGCCGCCCCAGTCCACATCCAGCAGCGGCTGCAGCGTGGAGGGGGGACCTCTTTGGCACTACAAGCCCCAGACGCCCCAGCGGCGGAAGTAGCCGCTACACGTAATCTTCGCGCCAGGAGGCGCACAAAAGGGAACGTAGCCCCGGTGGAGCGGGGGACCAAGACAATCTTTGGGGGCAAGTTGCTCATACCTGCTGACTCCCGAGACCGCCGTAGGATTCCCTGTGTCCCGCACTCCCGCCGCCGCAGTCCACATCCAGCAGCGGCTGCAGCGTGGAGGGGGGACCTCTTTGGCACTACAAGCCCCAGACGCCCCAGCGGCGGAAGTAGCCGCTACACGTAATCTTCGCACCAGGAGGCGCACAAAAGGGAACGTAGCCCCGGCGGAGCGGGGGACCGAGACAATCTTTGGGGGCAAGTTGCTCATACCTGCTGACTCCCGAGACTGCCGTAGGATTCCCTGTGTCCCGCACTCCCGCCGCCGCAGTCCACATCCAGCAGCGGCTGCAGCGTGGAGGGGGGACCTCTTTGGCACTACAAGCCCCAGACGCCCCAGCGGCGGAAGTAGCCGCTACACGTAATCTTCGCGCCAGGAGGCGCACAAAAGGGAACGTAGCCCCGGTGGAGCGGGGGACCGAGACAATCTTTGGGGGCAAGTTGCTCCTACCTGCTGACTCCCGAGACCGCCGTAGGATTCCCTGTGTCCCGCACTCCCGCCGCCGCAGTCCACATCCAGCAGTGGCTGCAGCGTGGAGGGGGGACCTCTTTGGCACTACAAGCCCCAGACGCCCCAGCGGCGGAAGTAGCCGCTACACGTAATCTTCGCGCCAGGAGGCGCACAAAAGGGAACGTAGCCCCGGTGGAGCGGGGGACCGAGACAATCTTTGGGGGCAAGTTGCTCATACCTGCTGACTCCCGAGACCGCCGTAGGATTCCCTGTGTCCCGCACTCCCGCCGCCGCAGAACACATCCAGCAGCGGCTGCAGCGTGGAGGGGGGACCTCTTTGGCACTACAAGCCCCAGACGCCCCAGCGGCGGAAGTAGCCGCTACACGTAATCTTCGCGCCAGGAGGCGCACAAAAGGGAACGTAGCCCCGGTGGAGCGGGGGACCGAGACAATCTTTGGGGGCAAGTTGCTCATACCTGCTGACTCCCGAGACCGCCGTAGGATTCCCTGTGTCCCGCACTCCCGCCGCCGCAGTCCACATCCAGCAGCGGCTGCAGCGTGGAGGGGGGACCTCTTTGGCACTACAAGCCCCAGACGCCCCAGCGGCGGAAGTAGCCGCTACACGTAATCTTCGCGCCAGGAGGCGCACAAAAGGGAACGTAGCCCCCGCGTCGCGGGAGCGCGCGGGGCCGCGCCGGGCTAAGCCCGGGACAAGGGCGGGGCCGTCTGCGGCCGTCAGAGGCCAGAGGAGGCCGGGTCGGGTCACCCCCCTTTAGTTCCTGATTCAAATGTACTGTTACCCATTGACTATCTCTGGTGATTTTAAGAGGCTCCTTCCTGGGTTCCTGATATTGCACAATACTTCCTCATTGGTGATAGCTCCACCGATATGTCTTTCAAAGCGGACCTTATAAATCTCACCTCCCAGGGTGATCTGCTTAAGGGAACACTGGACACGTACTTTAAGCGCATTATACTGCCCATTGCAAATGATGTAGATAGAATAGAACGATCCCCGGTTCTAGATAGCTCTTTTGCTCTGGGTTCTCCGCCTCAGTCTGTTAATATAGCCCCGGCAATATCATTACTGGATGAACTTAATCTATTGTGCAAATCCTCTTACGTCCCTCTGGTCCCAGAAAAAGCTCCAATTTCCCCATTTTCTATTTCGAAAACGCCTACACAGGCTTTTCCAATGTTGGAGCTTGAAACCATGATGAGATCAATCATAACTCCGTTGACTGATAAAATAACTAGCCTAGAGGACAGGCTTAGGGGTGTCGAGGAAGCTATAAACGCTATAAAAGTCAATTCACTAGCTACCAATTCACTAGTTACTAAATCTATGGGAGGACCCGTATTATCACAGCATCCAGTCCCTAGAGATACGCCAATTTCTAAAGAAATAAATATCCCAAAAGCCGCTAAAACCGCTAGGCCATCAGCGGGGCAGAGTAAAGACAAGTCATTTCATAAAAGAATAGTGTCTAGTCAAGACACTTTTCCCCGCAAAACTAACCATTTACACTTGCCACCTGAGGCAGCTCCTGTCGTGAGTGTTCTCTCAGGAATACCTGAACTTCCAAAGGGAAAACTTGAGAGACAGCAGGACTTAAGGAATAAGGTAGTGTACTGGCTCACCAAAAATAGACCCCTGCCCTCCAATTTAGACGGGACCATATTAAGTGTCCGAAGGGTGGGCTGGTTGGGACCTCTCACAAAAAACACTGCGGGCGATTTGGTACTCGTGAAGTTTAGACATAAATATGTCGTACCATACCTGCAAACCTGGCAGCCACAAATAGGGGATGGTCCCATATCAGTTTGGTCTCTAAGTGACTTTTACCCCAGAACACTATATGTCCCATCATAATGTCGGATATTATGGAGTAATTTGTGCATGCGGCATTCGGTATATTGATTTTGTATATTTGTATATTGATTGATTTTGTATATTGATTAGCTGATTCATTTTATTAATTTCATTTATTTTTAAGTTTGTTTTATTCTTTTGAGAAATGAAATGTATTAATGTGTTGGTGTATTTTTCTGTATTGTTGTTGCTTTTATGATTTTCTTTTTTGAAATCGAATAAAGCTAATCGAATCGAACCCCCTTTACTTGCGACCTATTGGTAAAGTTCAGTTTGCTCCATAGGCTATTATACCGCCGCCTGCACAGTAACAGGGGTTTCTGCTGGGTGCACTATCCTGCAACACCTACCCTCGCATGCATGCATAGCGCACGCAGCAGAACCCCCCAATACAGTGCGGTACATGCGATACACTATGGAGCGAACTGAACTTTACCAATAGGTCGGACGAACACCCACAACCCCCAGTGACTAGGTGGGTGTTGAATGTTCAGCAGTATAGACAGGGAACGGTTAAGGCTTTGGAGCCCCATCCTCTGAGGCATGGGCAGTTTTGGGCGTGCACAAGGTTTTGGGGTGGGGCAAGGGCCAACGACTTTCGGACAGAGAGGGCTGGTTTGGGCCTGGCATCCGCTCAACGTCCTGTGATTCAGCAGGTGAACGGGTTCTGGTGTAAAGTGAGTGGTGCTTGTGTGGAGCGCTCCAGGTTGGCGCTGTATAGAGCTAGAGAACGAGTTTAGGGGAGAGGATGTGACTTTACTGCCAGAGCTGCCGACTTTTGAGCTGGGGAACCAGTTTTGAGCCTTACTATGGGCTCAACATCCTGTTATTCCAGGCAAATCACTTAATCTCCCTGTGCCTACCAAAAATGCATGTGTGCTTGTGTGACATTACTGGTGCTCATGTAAAATGCTCTGCTTCCAGGTAGAGTTCATGCTTGCGCCCCCCAAAAAACCCTGTGTTCCTGTTTAAGCTTTGGGGTTGCATCGGGTTTCAGTCCCCCAGGTGGGGCGACCTGTTGGTCGAGACGCTTGGAGATGTTGCAAAATGGTGCATGGAAAGGGAAGGATTTCATGTGGCCTTCCAGTTCGATTGAGCTTCTGTTCATGTTCGCCACTGGGTCATGGCACGTCGAGTGGGACACGAGGCGTCTGGCTCCCTGCCCGCAAAAAGCCTATTGGTAAGGCCCCTCTTAGCTTTGGGATAGAGTGGGCCTGTTCACAGTACAGGGTCAGATGCTACACCCTTGTCCAGTGACCTACATGAACCGCATGGGGGCGTCCTGGGCAGACATTACAAGTCCCAACATGGGCAGTAATATTTACTGTTTTTATGAAACTGCCCTGTAGGTCAGAACTGAAGGCAACTAACTGCAGTCAGTCCACCGGTGACTGCAGTTCTAATACAGACAAGGACTTCACCAACAAGGATTACTTAAGAAACACCTTCTGTTGCTGGATGATGGATACAGTGTGTTGGACTTGGCCCTTTTTGCAGGGTCATCCCAGAACTTTTTGCATTCCTATTTTTTTTTCTGGCCTATTGTTATGACTCTGGGCACTTTACCGCTGCTGATCAGTGCTAAGTGGCATATGCTCTCCCTATTGTAAATTGATGTATTAATTAGGGATTCCATGATTGACTATTTGGTTTACTTGTCAGACCCTAGTACCGTGCACTGAGTGTGCCGAGGGCGTGTAAATCCAAATACTGCTAGTGGGCTTGCAGCACTGGTTGTGCCACCCACAGAAGCGACCTTGTAAAATGTGTCTATGGTCTGCCATTGCAGAGCCTGCGTGCAGTCTGGTACTGTCATGCTGACTGGACAAGTGCACCAACTTGCCAGTCCCTAAACCTTCCCTAAACCTTCATATTAGTCAACCCTATGGTAGGCCCAAGGGCAGGGTGCATGTTAAGTATAAGGTAGGACAAGCCCTGGTGTGTGTGTGTGGCATGTCCTAATAGTGAATTACAGCCATTTTCGTTTTTCAATATTGCAAGGCTACCTGTTCTCCATAGGCCAGAATGGGCTGTTAGAATTATTACATTTTATAATCCTAACCGACTCAAAGAACATGGTAGAAATTCGAGTTTAGTATGCCTGGACTCAGAATGATAAAATACATCTTTTAGTAAAGTTTATTTTAATATTCTGTGTTTGCAAATACTCCTTTTAGAAAGTGGGTATTTGCTTGCCTAACCATTTAAGCCTGCCTCTGTGAGGTTGTGTATTCCTTCGTCTGGTTTTGTGAGTGACAGGGCTGGGGGATTCCAAGAGACTGGCTGGGGCAGCCCGTTGGTGAATAGAGAGATCTGCATCTAGATGGGAGGGAGGAGTTGCACCTGGGACCTGAATAGGACTGTGCACGCCCCCCACAGTGCTGGCTCCACCCCCTGTGGTGCATCTGATGTCTCTGCCCTGCACACTGAAAGAAGAGAAGGAAGACTGGAAAGAAAGTGCTCCAGGACTGTGCTTTCCCTCCACAGTGCTGGCTCCACCTCCTGTGGGGCGTCTGATGTTTCTGCCCTGCACTGTGAAAGGAAAGAAGTATGCGGCGTGTATATGTCTAGTGTGGAAGTGCCACTTCTAGACATGGCTGTGCGTGTGCTGTAAAGGTGCTGGCGTGTGATTGGCTGGAGCTGGCTGGGGTGCCAGGCTCCATGAGTCATGATGGGTCTGCCCGGTGGTGAGTGTTGAGATTAGCATGTGTGATGTAAGGGAGTGGTGCACCTGGGTCCTGAATAAGGCTGGGCTTTCACCCACACAATGCTGGCTCCACCCCCTCTGGTGCGTCTAACGACCCTAACCCTGCCAGTTAATAGAGTGAGGGGCTGAGCATCAAGAGTGCTCCCAAACCAGCTGCGTCTGGTAAACAGAGTGCTTCAGAACTGGTTTGGACTGGGCACAGGCCCCTCTCCCCTCAGGGAACAAGGATTTTGGGGTATAAATATTGGAACCCTGATCCCAAGAAATTAGATCACTTTGGACTTACAAGACGAAACCTCTGCTGAGGAGAAGGAACCTGAAGAAACTGAGGAGAGACTATTCCCAAGCTGAAGTGCTGCTTGGGTGATTGGCCTGCAGTGGTTGCCAAAGAGAGGAGAAAGAACTTTGTGGACTTTTCTTTCAACTTGTACAAAGATCTCCAAGGGCTTGGAAGAGAGCTTGCCCCCTGACCGAAGTCCCAGGACCAGTGGACTTCACCAGCCTTTGTGAATTGCTGCTGGAAACGTTGTTTCAGTGGCTACAGAGGCAGGGAGCTGTGACCGACTCTCACAACTGGCCCGGTGTCCTGTAGGCACCGCATCAAGCAACGTCCACCTCAAACAACGCAAGCTCTGCGCTCACCGACTCCGTCCTGCCACCGTCACCGAGCCGTAGCCTTCACCGCGACTGGTGGACACTGCGACGTGCTACACCGACTCGTACTGGTCTGACCGAAGAGGCCCCTGCTGCTGACTCCGAGTCCTGTGCCCGCACTGGAGTAGGGCACTGCCTCGCACGC
The DNA here is from genome assembly GCF_964261635.1 of Lissotriton helveticus. Classification (NCBI taxonomy): domain Eukaryota; kingdom Metazoa; phylum Chordata; class Amphibia; order Caudata; family Salamandridae; genus Lissotriton; species Lissotriton helveticus. The sequence continues at coordinate 1,576,956,039 of NC_136068.1, read as the reverse complement.
TTTGCGACGCACCACCCGACTGGCACCGCTGTCCGGACTGATCAACGCCAGCTCCCGAACTCCGGCTCGGTCGCCGAACCGCAAGCTGCAAGCACCGCATCGAAGCACCGTCTCGCCCCGCAACGCAAGCCTTGGATCCACCGACTCAGTCAACGGGCCGCTGCCTGCACCGCATTGAGGGACACAGCATCCTGCAACGCTTCCTTTCTGCACCGCGATGAACACCGGAACCGGCTCTCACATCCGTGCCGTCCGCCTCAAGTAAAAGGTACTGTGACTGATTCTGTCGACATTTGAGTGGGCCTGTACCGACGCGGTCCACTGAATTTGTTGGACTCGGTTTTATTTTCAACAACGCTGTAGCCCGTCCAGGCTACCGACTCGCACAGAACCTTGATTTAAGCTTTTTTACAAGAACTCTTGAAATCTAGTAGTACTGTGAATTCTTTTTGTTGTTTATTGATCTTGGTACTGGCAGGCTGCACCTTTCTTATAGCAAAAACACAAAGGAGAAAAGGGAATCAACAAACAGGATAGGGGAGATGCAGGGAGATGAAAGCCTCCCTTACGGCGTGGCAGCTAAGAAGGGGGACATTTGTTGGTAAGGAGGCATGACTGTGTGCAGGAGGAAGGCCACTCACCTTGGGATGCTTTATGGCAGGGTGAGTAAGCCAGAAGGGGGGAGCAAGCACTGACAGCACTTGCAGCCCAGACCAGCCGAATGGCAGGGCACAAGATTGTTGGACTTGGCCCTTCTGGCAGGTTCACCCCTGAACTTTTTGCTTTTAATTGTGACATGGTATTAGTGATTCTTGGTTTCTGCGCACTTTCACTGTGTCCCAGTTGAAAGTGCGTGTGCACTCTGAGTGCGTGTGGTGAGATAGGCCTGCCATCCAATAGGAATGCATAGGGAATGTATGTGTCCCTGGTAGTTCCTGATGTGTGGGGTGTGCAGGCACGATTCTGGTATGTGCGGACTCATGTGATTGAATGCTGTGCAATGATGTATGCGGCGTGTATGTGTCTAGTGTGGAAGTGCCACTTCTAGACATGGCTGTGCGTATGCTGTAAAGGTGCTGGCGTGTGATTGGCTGGAGCTGGCTGGGGTGTCAGGCTCCATGAGTCATGATGGGTCTGCCCGGTGGTGAGTGTTGAGATTAGCATGTGTGATGTGAGGGAGTGGTGCACCTGGGTCCTGAATAGGGCTGGGATTTCCACACACAATGCTGGCTCCGCCCTCTGTGGTGCGTCTAACGACCCTAACCCTGCCAGTGAATAGAGTGAGGGGCTGAGCACATCAAGAGTGCTACCAAACCAGCTGCACCTGGTTTCTCCACCACCCTGCACCTTTAGACAAAGGAATTCAATGTATAAAAAGGGGCTGTGTCCCCTTCCAAAATGTTCTTGTTTGCAACTTGAATTTGCCAGGGGCGTGCTGCTGCTGGGGCCCAGGGAAGGCTAGCCTAGCCTCCCTGGGCCCTGCCCAGCCCCTGGACTGCTGATGTCCTGGACTACTGAAGGACTCTATTGTGCCTTCCCTGACAAATTGCTGGGACTTGTCTGATCTCCTTGGGGCGCTGGGGCCTCGCCTGAAGTGTGCCTCGCTCACTCCCCTGCAGCTCGTGCCTAGCCGCCCCCGCCAAGAGCCGCACCGCTCCTTGTGAAGCCGTGCTCTGCTCTGCCTGGGCCGCCCGCATCCTGCACCTCGGCAGCTTGTGCCTGGGCCGCCCTCATGCCTCGAGCCAAGCCGCTCTCCTCTGAGGCACGTCCGCTTCGCTGGGCCGCCCGCACCCTGCCCCCTCCTCCTCTGAGCCCACACCTTGGTCGCCCCAACCAAACGCTTGTAGCGCGCGGGTCGCCACCGCCCTCTCAGGCCTACTGAGGAGATCACTCGATTATATGTTCTATGGTCTAAAAGTGTTATTTCTAAAAGTGCTTATTCCTGACAGTGGTCCAGGTGGCCCGGTCCTGTACATATATCCCCTGTAAATTCTGCCCGTGCCTGTTGGCACATTGTAAAGTGTGTGTTTTTATCTAATGTGTTTTGGTGTAATACAAAGGCTATTTTTATACATAACCTTGTGTGGAGTTTCCTTTGTGGTGGGCCTTGGGTGTTGTTGCTGGGGGTACGTGCGCAAACACTTAACTCACATTGCCTCCGAGTTTAGCCTTACTGCTCGTGCTACGTTACCAAGGGTGTGAGCAAGGGTTATCTTGGCGTGTAACTCCGGTTGCCCTGACGTGGAAGTGGTGGACTCTGACTTTGGCACAAGCCCTGGCCGGCCAGGGATCCCATTTCTAACAAAGATGGACAAACAAGGTAATGAATTGGGGCCCAACTCCAGGGAGAGGCTACCCCCCACCAATGCATGAGGTGTTACAAGTATGTAGGCAGATAACAGAACATGATTGTGATGTCAGAAATGATTTATGACCAGTCAGCCATTGTGAGTTATGATCGGTCACGTGATTTACAGGCCTGTTAAAATGATTAGGGACTGCTAAATGGATGGATTAATAAACTGTCATATCTGATTTATGCAAAAAAGAACAATTGCATAAATCCATGCTTTTTTGCTCACCATGCCATTCCAGTTTGGACACAGGCATATGCAAATCAGTCTTGCCCCTCGCCCAATGGGAACAGTCCAGCCTAAACTGCCAGACAAGGTCCTCCCTGGACTGGGGTGGCATGGTGAGCAAAAGAACAATGGATTTATCCCAGAACACTTGACTGGGGTGAATGTATGATTTATTCAGCATTCTGTCCATTATTTGTTTGCATACCACATATCTGATTTATGAGCTTGTCAAAATGATTGATGACATCTTCTGATGTTGGTTCATAGCGGCTTAGGATCACGGTACTGTAATACAAAAAGTCATTTATACATGTTGCAAAATAAACTGCGTCCAAAATATACCAAACGAAACAAGACACATGTTGGCAAACTTTATTGGAAAATATATGTGAAGGATGACAGTTTGGGAGTGGGCCCAGTGCGGAGGTTATTACTGGGACTCTTTGGGAGGTACAGATCACCGTTCAATGGCCTCTTGTTCAACGGAGATCAGCTTGCATTACAGGACTGCGTAATCATAATGCAGCAATCCATTGGGATTTGCTCCTGCAAGAGATAGCACATGTTGGAAAATGAGGCAGTATCTGTGATGTCTGCACAAATGACATGTCACATTTGCCCTTCACTGGGAACCAAACACCTGACTGAGGTTAGCGTTGCAGAGCAGTCTAAGGCTTACTCAAGGGAGGTGGTGTGAGCTAGTAATCGCCATTACAGGTGCGCAGAAATAACACTCAATAATTGATTGTCCAGTCTGTACTTTGCTTTATAAAAGTAAGAGTGCATTTATTAAACACACACTAAATACTATGCACCAATTTTCAAATATGCATAAGCTGTTGGAATTACTTTATGACCTTGCATAAAATCTCCACCCCTCCCGCAGGGGGTTTGGGGTCTAGTACCACCACTGCACATCATCTTGCCCCCTAATGCAGTGGATTGACACAATCTGGAGCAAGGGCCCTGCCAACTGGCACCATCCCAGTGGTGACCCACCCAATCATCTCAACAAGCATTAAAAATAGTCCCATCTGCCCTGGGGACACATAACCCTGACTGAGCATTTCATACTGACCATACAGTATGCACCTCTACCTCTTGTTGCTAACAGTCAGGGTTGTTCTTCCCCTAACGCAGTAGCAAGAATAAATGTGTGAGCATCACTTTAAATTAGGTACTTCTCATCGATGATAACCATTATAATGCATTGTAATCACAGTCTCTAAAAGGCATCACAGGTTTACATAATTACAGCCAGAAACCCTAGCAGGAATGCCCAGCTACATAACCCCATTTGGGTTATGACATCACCTTACACAGGTACTTCACATAACACGTGACTTTCAGTGCCTCAATAGAAATAACATTGGTCAATGCATCTCATAGAAATAACATTAGTAATGCACTTATCTTGCAATTGCACCTCTTTGCCTCCAGGGGATGCCTTTCTCCAGACAACCTCACTCAGCCCTTCATCCCTTAGTGCCAGTGGGGTAAAGAAACCTGCGGGGCCCCCCTGCAAAGTGGATGAAGGGAGCCCCCACACTCCCTACCCAGTCAGAAGCTCTTAGACACACCTGTGTGCAGTGCCAGAGGTCACCCCTAAAGCTTGTGGGTACCCCCGCACCGCAGAATCTGCGGGGGCTATTGTAACAACACTGAGACAATCAGTTAATATTTCCTTTTATTTTAGGTCTTCTTGTTTTGTAATTTACCATATGAACTCTGCCCACTCTCTGAGCTCCTATACATACTCAACAAGGACGCCCCTATATGCCCATGAGACAAGGGCTCAAGCGTATTCTCGTTTGCATAGGGAAATCGCATCTGGTGATCAGTGGAATCCAAAACAAATTAGAAATGTTGTTCTGTTTCAAGTGAATTGCTGAGTTTCTGACATCAGTAATAAATCAATCCATGTGCAGTTCACTATAATACACAGTCATACAACAGAATAATGTACTAGATGATGCTTTGTTCACATAGTGATCATATTTACAACATATAATATGCAAGACAGAAATGTTTAATTTGAACCAGTGCTTTCTGGTGCTCGGTACCAGCACTTAATTGGTAGCACAGGCTCTAATGGCAGTCCACTGCATGGTGACGTAGTCTGTTTAATTTTGAGATGAGTATATAACAACCATGTTTATTAAGTCAAATCGCATTGTGAATGAATGATAACAGCCTCTTTTGCCATTATTATAGCTTTGTGTGAACTGAAATAGTCTGAATTGTCATACTTGTAGGAATGTGATGGCTAGGTGTTATGTTGGTACTGTCCTTGGCAGCGCTCGCAGGGGCAATGCATGGTGCAGGCTGCAATGGCCTTCCGAGAAGGGCCTTGGCAGTTATTCTTTTACAAATTAAGCACTGCAAGACCCTGTACAAAACCCAATGGTTATATGTTGATCCAACCAAAATAGAGGGAAAAGGGTAGTTAAACTGAATCACACAGTGGTGTAGAAAGGATACAATGGGTTCAGTAAGAGCGAGGAAAATGTCCTTTTTGACTGCTGTTGGAGTAATAACATACAGCAATTATCAGTTCAATGAGCCCCCTCGAGCTTTGTGCACTGGTACCACTACACCTGCTCCACCAACGTTAGCAAATCTCCCTACTCTCTAATTTTTCTGTCCTGGTCTCCTCTTTACTAGCTCTCTTCTTAAGTGCCTGATGCGCCTGCAGTAATTACCTGGGGGTCCAACCTTGGAGGAGAGTCCTCTTGAAGAGGGCGCTTATGAAACCAGTCCCCTCATTTTCCTTCAGGCACATTTCCTTGCATTATGCGTGCAAACACTGGGGCTTATTTAGAAGTAAATTGCGCCGCCGGTGAGTCACTTTTATTGATGCACCGGGAGCGCAATGGGATTCCCCATATTTACAAGCCCATGTTAAGTCATCCTGCAAGACTTTTCATGGCTTTATAAATATGTTTACCCTTTCACACATAAGTCTGCATGAAAGGGGCATTCCCTAGGTGTTGCTGTGGGTGTTCCCATGCAACATCCATGGAACTTGACGCAGTCCCAGATTTACAACATTTTGTAAAGCTGGAAATGTGTCAGAATCCTACGCATCCCCAGGAGAGGCGTAAGAAGGCGCAACGAGGAAAAAAAGATGTATTTCTCCTAGTTTTTTCCTCTTTCTATGCATGCTGCATTCTGCAGCACACAGAAAGAAGAAACATGCCTTTAATGATTGTTTTTGTGCAGGAAGGGAAGCCTTCCTGCACAAAAACAAACATCTCCTCAGCACCGCAACACTTGTAAAATGAGGCAAGGGTGTCTGCACTGATGCATGGCTGCTGTTTGTGCGCTGGTGCAGGGGAGGACGACAGGAATGGTCCAGATCTTGTAGATACGGAGCATTCCTGCCTTTTCATTTTTATGCACGACAGAGCAGCAGGAAGGCTTACTGTGCTGCTGTGTGTCAAAATATTGTAAATGAGGCCTTTACCTTTGGGGGAGAGGCCGCAGTTACAACAGACTCTCTCCTAAGGCCCTCATTCCAAGTGTATTGGAAATCCTGATGTGATAATTTTGACCGTGAAAGTACAGGAAGCATGGGTATCGGTAATTGTGTGCTGCCAAATCACCTTCGGATTTCGAGATAGCCCCTAAGGAATGTAGAGTTAGCATAAAAACTGGGTTGCGACACAATTTCGGGGACTTTTTCTGGAGACATATTCCACCATGTTCAATCTGGTGAATGAGTCCCCAGAACCACCAAAGGTTCTAATACCAAAGGCTGGGTTACCTCATTAGATAGAATTTCCTAGTCAATCATTTTTTGTTCCTGCTAAAACTGCGAGTTCTGAGTAACTTGAAATGATGGGTCTGATGTGTAAAATAATGCTTTGGCAGGTGCATGCTCACGAAATTGCACATCACGCACATTGCCTTCAGCCAAATCTCGTTGCCTCACTAATAGAGCAGACCCACCCACTTGGACCTTCAGCCACCTGTGTCCTTTCCGTCCACCTCCATAAAATTTCCTATCCACCTACGCCTCCTTTGTCCTCAGCCTACCCCTCAGTACCTATCTGTCGCTCCATTCCCATCTGATCTCCAGTCAACTCCTTAATTACCTTTTGATGTGGGCGTATCAATTTTTATGCCCACACCTCGCCAAACTGGCCTGTCAGTCCAGACCTAAAATAAAGTGCAATTCATACTAAAAACTCTAGTAAGTAGTAGGCATTCCCCAAAAAATTACATGCAGCCATTGTCACTAAATAACACATGATCCTCAAATTCAAGTCCTTTCCAACTTTCTTGGCCTAGCTGCAAGCCACAGGCCTGAAAGCTGCCATCCAAACTCTCTTATGAGACAGTTTAGTCAACAACAAATATGTCCCTGCACAATGGTCCTTGTATTAAATATAACATGTTTAAGTCAATCGTTCACCACCCACAAGGGCCCACATTTACTAATGCTACGTGTAGGGTTTGTGACACTTTTGTGACACAAACCTCTTGCAAAGTGTTAGGGTGTGATTTACTATCCATGATGTGCATTGGATATTATCCCAAAGTACCTCAAAGTTGTGCGATGTGCTGCTTTGTGTTACTTTCTGTCTACGGGGCATTCTGTGGTTGGTGCATGGGCTTTCCCATGTGACCACCAATGGACTTCGATGCAAATCCCTATCTAAATCATTAGTAGAGAAGGGTTTGTGCCAAAATCTAACACCTCCTCAAGGCAGGTGTAACGAGGAGAAATGTTTTTAAATTCTCCTGATTGTCCCATTTTACATGTGAGCTGCATTGTACAACACACATGCATAGTGGAACAAGCCTAAAAGCATCGTTTTTGTACTGGAAGACTCTCCTTCCAGTACAGAACTTATGTTTCAGAGAACGCACACACCCTTGTACTATGGCATAAGGGTATGTGCATTGGCAAATGGCTGCTATAAGCAGTAGCCTAGCCAGTGTGTCATGGGCCTTGGTGCAAGGAAGGGAATGGCCCTCTGGCTAGTGTTTGAATTATAAATTGGGCTCCCGGTTTTATGGTATTTATATTGGTCATTTCCATCTGTATTGATACATATTTATTTTTTGCTAATTTTACCTGCATTTACCCATATTTATTGTAGGTTTTGTGAAAAAATTATGCTGAAATGTGTAAATTTTTGCATTTATTTAATCAGTTAATATGCACTCGTGCCTGAACGGCTGACAGGTTTCAATTAAATATACACTCTCAATGGTAAACTTGTAAGAAAATATGTACATCTTTGAATCAAGGTTGTGCAAATCTACTACTGTTTAAGACTCATTACTAAAATCTCTATTTTTTTTATCCCCTTGCCTGTCAATTTGCACAGCTATTGGCCTGGCAGTCATGACGGACAGCAGTTAGAATCGCTTAAAAACAACCCAATTTTGGTTTTTATCCACATTTTAAAATTAATACAGACCGGAAAATATATGGTTTTCTGTCTATTTATCTTTAAAAATCAGTAAAAACGGAAAACAGGGAGCCTTAATTATAATCTACAACTATAATCAGGGTACAGTGGGCCCCTCAGACCTCTGAGCCCCTGCTACTGTACCTGTAACACCAGTGGGAGCTGGGCTACTTCCCTAAAGTGCACCAACACAGAGAGAGAATACATTCACCACATCTTAGTAGATATAGCACATTCTTTCTCTCTGCCTGTGAAACACGACAGTGAAACAACTTTAATGCCCCGTTGCCTTGTCTCAAAAAAGAGCAAATCTGTGTCCAGACATTTATTGTTATGCAGCTCAGCAGAATTTATTTTATCATCCTCAGAAGGATGAAGGCTGAGCTGGCTCCCTGAAGTTTAAACGTGTGACCATGAGGTCAAACACAGACGGGGGGCGTGGCCAGCAGCCGATGGAAGCGGACGCAGCCTAGCGAGGCTCCCGTCCCGCCGCCCGGCTATCCGCTAATTTATCCTGCCTGAAGACTCGGGATCCCCGCTCCACCTGGGTGGATCCCGAGTACTGAGCCCGCAACTGCTCCGCTGGGACGCCCGGGCCGGTGGGACTGCTGCGGAGGCGGTGGCGAACCTGATGTGGACTGAGCCGGCGGCGGCCAAGATGGCGGCTCCGGAGTGATCGGGCGCCTCGAGACCCGGGAGGCACCCCTACAGGCGACTGCTAGCGGAGCGAGCGGCCGGCGGACCCTAGCTGGGGGTCCTGCCGCCACCCGGGGGTCGGCCGACCCCCGCTCGAGGTCCGGAGTGGGGCACGAGACGGCCGGAGGAAGAACCGGGAGAGGCCCCGCCCCCCGCCCGAAGCTACTGTAACTCCAGGCCCCGGCTTTGGGGCCTGTGGAGAGGACGTCGGCGGCCCATCCGGGCGAGAGGGAGGAGACCCGGTGAGGCCTGGGACGTCGAGGCCTGGGGTGAGGAGGGGAGCGGGCCGCCTTGGTACTGGGCCCTGGAGGGGGACATCGGAGCTTCACCACCGCGGAGGACTGACCTAGAGGCCCCGGCTCCGAGGCCTGTCCCGTGGATTTCGGGAGCGCCGCCGCCGCTGCGGGTGGGGCGCTTAGACCGGGTGCAGGTGATCTATCGCGGGGGGGAAGACCCTGCCTGGGGCCCCACTGGACTGCTGAGACTGCTGGGTACCACGAGGGGGAAAAAAAATTTAAAAAAATAAAGAAGCTCGGCAACAGACTAGCCCTGCCTGGCCCAGGGAGCGCCGGATACGTTGGACACTCAATGGGGAGGTAGTCCTCCCCGCCGCCGGACCTGGCTTGAGTAGAGCAGCCCCCCCCAGATACTGCACCGCACAGAGTACTGGGAGATTGACCAGCGACTCCCTCCTGGCCTGGAGCCGGGGTTTCCCCAGTAACAAGCGCAGGGTCATTGCCTTGGAAGGGATCTGCGACACTCCTCCCAGTGGGACCCCGGCGAAAGCTAACTGTTCCTGGTCCCACCCTATGTCTTGCCCGCCGGGGACCGGCCGTCTACGAGGCTCCTGATCGTGCCCAGCACTAGACCATTGGCACCGCAACCGGGGACCCGGAGGGCTGCTTACTCGACCCGGAACTGGGCCACGAGGACTGACCCAACACAGGGGGATTTTTTCCCCTCACCGCGTACCCCCGGGAGCTCGACCCACCGCCGCGGGGGCGATATGGGCAAGCCGAAGGGCCCCAAAGGGGATGGGCCCCCAACTACGGACGCATCGGAGGACCCCGTGCACCCTGCGACGGACCTACAGCAAATGCAGGACAAGATCCTGGAAGCTATAACGGCCACGAAAGACGCCCTGCACCAAGATATAGCGCAGGTGTCGGAGGGGTTGGGGCTCCTGCGGGCTGACCACGCGAAGTTATCGAACAGGGTCAAGGAGGCGGAGACCACCCTGAGGGACCTGGCGCCAGCACAGAAGGTGATCGACGGGAAACTAGCGGACGCGCTCGACCGGATTCAAGCGCTTGAGAGGAGGGCAGAGAACGCGGAAAATCGCAATCGCCGGAACAACGTGCGCCTCGTGGGCCTTCCGGAAAAAACAGAAGGGACGGACATGGTGGCCTACCTACAAGAATGGCTGCAAACTGTGGTGGCCCCGGAGGGGCTGTCCCCTTTCTTCACACTGGAGAGAGCGCACCGGGTGCCGTCGAGACCCCCGAAGCCGGGACTCCCCCCGCGACCTGTGGTCATCAAACTGCTCCACTACAAAGACAGAGACTTACTACTGCAGCGGGCGAGGGAGAAGGGCCCATTCCAGGTCGACAACAGTAAGGTGACACTGTTTCCGGACTACACATTCGAAACACAGAGACAACGCGCCTCTTTCCTTTATCTGAAGAGGGAACTCAGAACGGAAGGCATACAGTACTCGTTACTGTTCCCGGCGAGACTCCGTGTGCTGGTCGACGAGAACACCCTGTTCTTCCCGACATCTTCAGAGGCTTGGGCCTGGTGGGACACCTACAAAGCTGGCACAGATGGGGCCCGGTTCCGAGCTGAGGAGGAGCGCCAGGGACAATCGCTTCGGCGTTCGAGGCGACACAGAGGGCGTGGGAAGGGCTTGAAGGGCCCGACGACCTTCCAAACGGTGGACGAACGGAAGGCGGCGCTACAAGCGGTGAAGGAAGTGTCGGGGCGGGGATGGCCCATTCGGAGAAAGGCACGGGCTCGGAGGACCAGGGCACGGGCTCGGACACTGATCGTTCTGAGCTGGGAGGAGCCAGGGGCCCGAAGATCACGCCACAGACATCGGGGGAAATCGTAGAGGGTTGAACTTCTGAACAAGGTACCGAATGGGGTTGAGGGGGGCTTGCTGAGGTCATTGTTGCCCTTGGAGCAGAAGGTTATGTGACTTGATTGATTTTGGGACCTATAATGTGTGAAGGGGCGAGGGATCAGGGTACAGCGCTTGATAGTCCAAGCGGCTTGTTGACACACCCCGCGGCCCATAAGGCCAACACAGCATTGACTGTGTATTAGTCTTTCAGTGAGCACGTTGCTCAATTGTTTGGATGGGAACGATTCCTCTGGGGTTGGATCCCGTTCTGGGGGAGGGTGGGCCTGGAGAGGTTGGGGTTGCTCTGGGGTTGACTTGGGGTTGGGCAGTTAGGGGCTACTGGGTGAAGGGTGGGGGGGGGTCGGGTCAGTGATCAGGACGTAGCACACCGGTAAATCTCCTTTTCTCCATCGGGACAATGGCTAATGTGGGATTGTTGAAATGTGTATCATGGAATGTACGGGGCTTGCACACCATGGCGAAAAGACACAAGATCCATTCATACCTGGTTCGTAGAGGGGTGCACATAGCATTTCTGCAAGAGACCCACTTAACCAAAAAGGAGGGTATAGCGCTCCAGCGTAGGTGGAGAGGTCATTTGTTCTACACTGTGTACTCCGCGTTTGCTAGGGGGGTGCTCATTTGGGTTAAGGCGGGGATCCCGCTTCAGGTGACTAGGCACACGGTGGATCCTAATGGGAGGTATGTGGCTGTTGAGGGACTGTTGCGGGGACGACATATAGTGCTCTGCAGCGTTTACGCACCAAACACGGAACAAGCGACTTTCTTTACAGGTCTCTCTGTGGGGCTTGCCTGCTATCTTACTGGATCAGTGCTGATGGGAGGGGACTACAATTCCGTAGAAGATGTAACGCTAGATAGATCACACACCCCTCTCCGCACCTCTCCCGTACACCGATTAGCGAGATGCAGGGCTGATTGGCAGAAAACATGGGCACTGACTGACTGTTGGCGCTCACAGCACCCCACTGAGCGTGATTATTCATTCTACTCCAGTATACATGACCTACACGTACGACTAGATTCATTCCTGTGCTCCCCCCAGGTGCTTACCACAGTGACCCGAACGGAATACCTGACACGCACATTGTCTGACCACAACCCACTCCTCCTGACGCTGGACTGGGCCACTGAACCCCCCAAGATTCCGACGTGGCAATTGCGACCCGACACACTAGACGATCCACCATTCAGGGCTGAACTTGAGGAGCGGATTGCCCGGTATTTTGAAGAAAATGAGGGTACGGCTTCCTCCAGGGCGGTAGAGTGGGATGCCTTCAATATAGTGGTGAGGGGACACTGCATCGGAAAATATGCGGGCATGCGTAAGACATTAATAGATGACCTGGATAAGGCTGAGCGCACTCTTCGGGAGGTTGAACTAGATCGTCCGAATCGTCCTGAGCTGCAGGAGACAGTGAGAGGAGCACGGGAAGCGGTAGCAGTGGAGATGGAACGCCTCCGTAGTTTCGACCATAAGGTGTACCTAACGCGGACACTAGCTGAAGGGGACAAGACGGGGACACTCCTCGCTTGGTTGGCGAACCCCAATCGGCGCAGCCAACCGATCTTGGCCTTGCAGGACGGTGGACACCACACCCTTACCGCACAATCGGATATACTAGGCTGTTTTAGGTCGTATTATGAGAAACTATACGGGGCGGGGCCGAGCGATCGTGTTGCAGAGCTGGAGGTTTTCCTGAGCGACCTGCAGCTACCGCGCCTTGAGCGGGAACAAGCAGATGCTCTGGGGGGCCCAGTCGCCCTGTCTGAAATACGAGGGGCGGTGAAATGAATGGCGCGCAATAAAACGCCTGGGATTGATGGATTACCCGTAGAGTTCTACGGGAGGTACTTGGATCAACTAGCTCCAAAACTCCAAACGGTATATAATGAGGCCAAGGAAGCAGGCAGGCTCCCCCGGTCGATGAGCGAAGCCATAATGATCCCCTTGTTGAAGCCCCGTAGGGAGAGCGCAGACCCGGCGTCCTACAGGCCGCTGTCGATGCTCACGACAGACTACAAGATACTGAGCACGGTGCTAGCCACCAGACTACTCACTTATATGCAGGAGTCGGTCCATACAGACCAATCTGGCTTTATTCCCACGAGGAACACAACGCACAACATTCGCAGATTGCTGCGATTGGTGGACGCTCCGCCGCCTGAGGCGCGATCCCCGGTGGTGTTGGCGGTCGACATTGAAAAGGCCTTTGATAGCCTTGAGTGGCACTACCTGTACACGGTAATGCACAACTTTGGCCTGGGGGAGGGATACATACAGTGGACAAGGGTGCTCTACTCCTCGGCGAGGGCAAGAGTGAGAGTGGGGTCGATGGTGTCGGATCATTACGAGATACACCGTGGTACCAGACAGGGATGTGCGTTGTCCCCGCTGCTGTTTGCACTCGCGATAGAACCGCTTGCGGCTCGGGCTCGGAAAGGGACCTATTACGCCGGGCTGGCGCAGGGGGGGGGAACTCCATTATATCTCCCTATATGCGGACGACCTCCTCCTCTTTCTAGACAACACCGAAGAGGCGGTAGCGGGCGCTGAAAGTCTGTTGGAGCGCTTTGGTGGTATATCAGGTCTGCGGGTGAATTGGCCGAAAACTTGCCTCTTCCCGCTACGAAGGGAGGAGACATGCCCCTCACTCCGCCAGGCTCTGCGATGGGAACCTCACTGCCTGGGCTACCTCGGAGTGCACATTTACCACGACCCGAAAGACCTTCTGGACGGTAATGTGGGCCGCTGTATCCGCTCGCTGAGGAGTTGTATGTCCTTCTGGGCCACCTTGCCGCTCTCAACGGCAGGCCGGGTGGCTCTTCTGAAGATGATCGCACTGCCGCGTCTCTTGTATTTTTTCCGATCCCTCCCGGTATGGATACCCGGCACGATTTTCAAACAGCTGAAATCAGTGGTGGTGTCCTTCTTATGGGGGACTGGCAGACGTAGAGTGGCTCTGACGACGCTGACCCGCCCGAAGGACGGGGGGGGGCCTTGCGGTCCCAGACTTTGAGCTCTATTATTTAGCGGCTCAGTTACAATTCTTCACGCAGGAGGTCGCACGGGTATATCGCGGCCCGGAACGGGGGAGAGAGTTCGGCACACCCCGTCATGTCCTTGCATATATCACTCTTCAGCAGAAATTGCTTCTGAGAGAGCTCTCCCTGGAGGAGCGGACCCTTCGCCAATGCTGGAACAGATCGCAGAGGCGGACCGGTACCGGGCACCCATATGCACCGGAAATCCCTCTGGGCATGGTGACGGCGCTCCCGCATGGCGGCGATTGGTCGAGATTACATCTTTGGGAAGAGGCGGGACTGCAGATGGTAGGCGACCTCTATGAGGATGGGGAATTATCCCCATACCAGACGCTGCAAGAGCGATATGACCTCCCGAGAGGGGACTACCTACTGCATGCAGCAGTGGTAAGAGCCATACAGGCGCATTGGGGTGAGGGACTGGTGGAACCTGCTACATCCCTAGCGTGCCAGTACACCATGATGGCGGCGGGAACGGTTAAGGCTGTTACGTGCCTTTATCGCAGAATGCACACGGACGCCCTACCTCCGCTCACGACTCTTAAAACTAAGTGGGAAGCTGACCTCCAATTAGAGATCCCGGACGCTACATGGACTCAATTACTACGGCGCGTCAAGAAAGGCACTAGGAATGCGCGCTTTCAATTAATACACTTATTTATACTACATCGCGCGTACCTCACACCATACAAGATCGCAGAGTATTTTCATGTAACAGATGCAGCATGTCCCAGATGCACTCTGGCAGGGGCTGACCTGGTCCACATGTTACGGGGCTGTCCGGGGCTGCAAGTGTATTGGACGGGAATTGAGGAGACCCTGAACACAGTTACTGACAGACAGTTACAATATACTAGTGCAGTGACCATCTTACATTGGTTCCCCCACACAAAGAAAAACAAGCTGACAAGTACATTTATAGATATGGGCCTATTGATAGCCAAAAGGGAGCTGACCAGGGGGTGGAAATCGAAAGTGGCACCGACACACAGGAGGTGGGTGAATGAGTTTCTCAAATGGGCGTCTGCGGAGAGCACGATACTATATCAGCTGGCCCGCCGTGGCTCAAATGACAAGGCGCAGGAGGTTGCATTATTATGGGAAACGCTGGTACAGGCGCTGAGAGATAGTCTAGCAGAGGAGGAGGAGGGGGAGGAGACATTAGACGAGACACCCCGGACAAGTTTAGACACGCCGACAGCCAACTCACCAGATGCACACAGACATTAAGAAGCATTGACTCCGATTTCTTCTTTTCCCACGATGTGGATACCACGATTGCACCGATCACTGACGCCGGCACAGGGAGGGACGGTTGGGGGGAGGGGAGGGGTCTCAGATCAGGCTTTCTAGAGAGGGTTACATACATCACGTTCAGCCCAACAGGGGGGTGACGCACTACATAAATAAAAGCAGAGCAAGGTGCTCCTGTTGAGCTTACACTAGGATCGTTCTTGATCCACGAAATGATTAATATGGTGAAATGACGCCGCCCTGCCTCCGGGATGTGGGCTGAAGGGCTGTGTATCATGAAACTGAGAAACGACTATGACAGATTGCTACTGAACTGCATGGAGCTCACTGTGTAACTGAATGTTTTTATCTAACCCTGCAATAAAAATTGTTTTACAAAAAAAAAAAAATGAGGTCAAACACAGACTCCAAAGTAGATGCATGCTTCCACTGAACCCAACTCCTTCATTTCTCTCAAATCCTTTTTCATTTGTTAAAGCAACACCATTCCTAGTCACCGAGCCAAATTACTATTTCATCTTAGAAATACCCAAAGCTGTTCAGGAACAGTAGGCAAATGACCGAATTGAATCCCCGTTCACCGAAGCGCGTGCATTCTCTGAATATTAAACCCAACCGACTTTACAAAGGGCTGCCTCTCTGCCTGCATTCTTGCCGCATTTCCCAAGGCCTTTTGACTGTACAATAGAAAATACAATTTGAGGTAAAGTTTCAACTCCTAAAATAAAAATGTCCGCCCCAGCCACACATTTCCTTATACATGGGCAGATGAAATCCTCCTCACCATTTCCTTAACTTCTCCAATCTGACCCATCTTCGATTTGTTTTAACCTAACCACCATTTGTTCCCCAATGCATATCCTCCCATTGCAAACACACCACCACCTCTTGCTCGAGCAACTCTAGGACCCTAAGCGCCACAAGAACACCCACAACACACGTAACGTGAAACAGTCTATATGGCTATAGAAATTACGAAAACGGGCGACCTGACCAAGGTTCAGCACAACCATAACATAAATATAATAAGTATAAGTCCGGTGCAGCACACTTCCCGTGCCTGTCGCCACAAGGCACAAAAAGGGTCACCTGATTTTTTCAGAGGGTGGAAGGCGCACTCATTCGAATATAAACAAGAAGTCTTCTGTAGTCCAAATATCAGATTCTTTATTGTGGCAATTACGCCAAACAAGTTGCACAGCCAACGCGTTTCGTTCCTGGGCAAACTTCGTCAGGGCTGAAACAAACCCAAAGGTATTCATATTACACACAGTACATTTGTCACGACAAAAATATATAAATTACCAACATAAAACAGTGGATGGGATTAAAAACACGGCCATACAAACATATATTAAAAATAGAGTCGGCACAGTGGACAAGTGTGCACACAGATACATAGTCTTACAATAAGTGGATTCAAGTATTTTGGGTTAACATTACTATAACCCAAATAACAAAAAAGGGGAAAGGAAGGAGAAGATGAAGGAGAGAAATGAGCAAAAGATGGGCGAAAAAAGGAGAAAATGTGTATAAAGACCCTATTACAACTAAACCAATGTAATACACAGTGAAACCCCAACCTAAAATTCAGGGTAAATGCAAAGTGAAAAACCAGACTGTGATGTTTATAATATGTCTAAAGACCATAGGCAAGTACGACATAGCGATGGAAATATTTTTTTAAAAACGTAAAGTGCACATAACAGGCACTAGATCCACACGGACCCATCTGTACCAATGGTCCTATTAACTTCTGAGAAAAGAGAGTGGTCAAGAGCGAGGAAAAATGTGTTGCGAGGTACTCACCAAATTAAATGTAAGGTGAAGTATCCCAAAGAATATATAAACCAATAACGAAAAATGCAGTTAATCACGCGCTTCCCGAATTCAGGTGTAAAGGAAGATTATCCTCAGATATCCCACGCCTAGTTGGAATATAAAAACATTGGAAATATCAAAATACATGGGTATTAGTACATATGGACTCACACATGAAGAAACCCAGATCATACTTATACAAAAACAAATGTCGTCCAAAAAAGTCCCCAAATCCAGACTAATAGCACAAGGGCTGCCATGTCTAGCAAAGAAAAAGACAAGTCGCAGTGATGATGCTGGGTTATAATCGTGGGTATATCTGGCATGGAGAAATTCCGATTATATAACTACCCCTACATTAAGAGGACCTCCCTCCAAGTTTCAACGGACAAAAAACCAAAACACCAACACTCAATACTTCTCACCTGTCCAAAGTTATATTTTTCAACCCGAATGGTAGAAGTCTGAGACACACACAATAATAATGTGCCCCTAGAGAGAAAAGACATAAAAAGAACCATACAAGGAATATAATATCCATGCATAAGGAATTATTTAGTAAATTAGTAACAAAACCGGACGCCAAGCAGGGGAGCTACCTATAAGTAGCGTCTGGTAGTATCCCATAATGAAATCACTGGTCTCACCTGGTATAGAAAAAATCTCAAGGCAATAGTATATAGATCCAAGCAATGGGAATGAAGGGGTCCAAGTCGGCACTTTAATACAGCAACCACTTGGCAAAATATACTCTGTTAAACGAAATCATAGGCAAAAAATTTGTATATTATTAATGCCCACCAAAGACCACACAAGATACATATTAAAATTTGAATTTAAAGAAAATATATGTAAGCTAAGTACAACAGTTACTACCCTCCATTCAAGGTAGAGCAAAATATAATATTCGCCAACCTCTGTCACCAAAATAAAATCCAACCATGGTGACAGAGATTGGAAATGTACAAAGGTTAACATTTGATACCAAGGAACGTGACAGGTACTAAGTAGTAAGCATACGCACATAATATAGATATGTCAATCGCGGTTGCTGCCTATGCTAAAATTCAATGATAAACTAAATAATCGCCGACAAGCTATTCATTATCCACCCCAAGTAGTACCAAAAGACAGCCACAACCTGCCCCATATTAGATAACAATGAGACTCTTTATGCCCGACTGTCAAAAGACGCGAGCCTCCTGATATACTACCGAGTCGATGGTTTAACTTCCCAAACAACCGATAGTCAAAAAAATATACCAAGAATACAAGAATAAACTGCCTAACGCGTGTCATAGGTGTAACGCGGCCCCCTCTTACCTCGGAATTCGGCAGCGGCTCCCAGCCTGATAACAAGGAGAAAACAAGCAGTTGGAGACCCGGACCACCCTTATTTAAAGCTCCGAAACTCCCCCGAAAAAACAATTATGCGACGTCACCCTTTGGCCGTAAAGAGTGAAAACCCCGTGACCATGAAGAAAATAAAAGACAGACAACTAAGTTTAGAACGTTGTATAAACGTGGCGGACATATTAAAAGAGTCATGTTTATAGCATGTAAACCTGCAGAATGTTCGGTACTTAAATAAATTATCAACACACCATATATAAGGGTGGAAAAATACGAAGTGGTATACCAAAGTGATCCCCTTACAATATTCAATGATGACATAGGCCTTATGCATATTAACAAAGTATAACATATAAAAAATACCCCAATGTAGGATATAATCATATCTATATAATAAGCTTCAAATACAAATAAATAACAAGTAAACCAGTGCACATATGCTATCAATTATATCATTTGATGATTGGCTGCACCTCAATACTCCTATAATATGCATAGAAAGAAGGCTAATAGTATGGCAGCAATCCAGGAAATAGAGAAAAGCAGGCTTGATAATGCCTAAACACTAGACAGTTGTCCCTGATCAGGATAAGCACACATATCCTAAAATCGAATCACACATATTGGTGAAACAAACAATAATGATGTATTTAGACAAATATAATACATTTCTAGCAGAATGCATATGTTGTGCATTCCTGCAATTACTTTATCGGGTAAGCCAAGAAATATGGTATCAGTTGCCCCATAATAAGCAAAAACATATATATATCATTTATATAAGAAATTGGAAATAATGATATATTTGCCAACCCTAGGGGCTATATAAAAAAATGCCAGTACATTACTATATGTGCCGTAGTATCCTGACGTATGCAAAAATGAGATAAAAGGTGGCTACATAGCAGCCGTCTTAAAAACTAATGTCAGAGAGATAACAATTACACATGAGTTAGACCCAGTAACAGTTGGACTAAGTGAAACAACATCAATGATTACATCTTATATGTACATCAATTCTGACGACAAAGAGTGTTACCAAGTGATGAATAAGGTTCCAAGGGAGCGCACAAGTTATACATATTATCAATATATGTGCTATAGTAACCACAAGGAATTTCAAGTCTGAATTCATAAAAACAATGTGACATGTGACAGAAATATAACATATAAAGACTGTAATGACAACCCTCAGAGGGCCTCAACAAAAAATCATGCGCAAAGAGAGGATTGACATTCTTGTGATATACATGCTACCATCCAATTAAAGGAAGTGATGAAGTTCCTTGTCTGTATTATGTCCCTTTAAGGTAGCCTGTAAGCGACAAATCCACTTTGCCTCTTTTTGTCGAACAAGTAATTCACGATTACCGCCCCTCTCCCCACATGGCACATGTTCAATTCCATGAAACCAAAAATCCTTGCAATTTGGATGGAACTCATTGTAGTGAGTGCTCATAGGATAGCGACTGTCATTGCTGCTCAGTGCTCTGCAGTGTTCCTGTATTCGCACCTTGAGCGGGCGTATGGTACTGCCCACATAGATGATGTTACAATCACAACCCAAGATGTAAATCACACGGGTGGTATTACAATTAATAAATTGGTTGATCTTATATGATTTCTTGGTGTTATACATAAAGGTCATAGTTTTATTCCGTCCATATGAGCACATGTTGCATGACCAACAAGTGAAAAAACCAATAGGCCTGGGAGGGAACCAGATAGATGTCATCTTGTCGTGTATTTCTATAGGTTCTGAATCGATCCCCCTATTCCTGACCCTATTCTGGTTAAACTACCTAGCTAGTTAACTAACAGTCAGCCCATGAGGCAAGAAATTCCCCATGATGCAGATACCGTTATCTGACGCAGTCACACTACGGCACAGGAACGTGTTATCTGATTAGGTCATAACGCTTGAGATCTAATTAGACAAGCGATATTCCTCCAGCCCCTGATAAGGCATACGACGTTCTCATAACAAATCAAACCTATGACAACCTGGATAATCCGTGCGGCCATTGTTTTGATTTCACAGAGAACTTTAGTAAAGAATGTGCTAACAAGCAAATCGTATGACATCTTTATTGACGTACCTATGTCCATCCTTACGTCAATCCCGGCACCTTTAAGGTATAAATATTGCCGATCTTGCCCTATGCAAAACACACGCGTGGTGACAAGACGGAGCAGCCATACTTGCCGAAGCCGAGAGCAGAAGCAGACCCCGCAGGCAGCAGCCCCGCCTTCCTGACGCGCTGAGAGACGCGCTGCTATCTCAAGCCGAGAGACCCAGCACCGGCGCTTCTGGGCAGCCCTCGCAGGCAGCCTGGAATATCGAGAGCAGAGAAAGAGATACCATTCCTCATTCATCCTAAATTCCAGGTACAGAACTGAATAACCCCTCCTAGAGAATTCTTTAGTTATTCACTTGGCAAAAACAAACTTAACTTAAACTGTAACTTTCTATTCCCGCCCACGCATTAGACTTAGGTCAGGTACACGGGGTAGGCGTATTTAGAAACACCAGTTGAGCACGTTTAGTCAAATGTATATGTGTATGTAAATATATTTTAATCATTTTAAACATCATATGGCTCAGAAACCATATCAATGTTTTTACAGTATTATTTTATACTATTGCTTCTAATGTATGCACTTTACTTAACTATAAGTATTGCAATAATATCGATCCATTTCTCTTGTACGAGAAAAGAGACTGATCAATAAATAACATCTTTTATTGAACACGCCCGTCTCTTCCTTTTCTCTACATTCTGATGAGACTAAGAATGCACGTACTGACTGAGTAAAATAATTGCCTTGTGCTCACACGACTCTTGAGATTGACTCTTGATTAGGGGAGAGCAAAGTTGTCATGTTCTATGGTTGTCAGAAACTAAATCCCTTCTTGTCTAATCAGGGGAGTTAATCCTTCCTTGAACATTCGAGAAAGTTTCTAGCGAACTCTGAGCTTAGCTGGCAAACCCAAAAATTAAGTCTAGTATCGACAGTAGTAGACCTAGTTAACGTCTGGTCTAGGCCTTTACTGCCGTAGGTACTATTCCAATGCGCAGAGCCTATTGGGAAAATAGGAACTACACTACATGGCGCCCAACGCGTTTGGAAAGGGCGATAAAACTAACGTAAGACATTTAGAGTAACTCAGTCGTGCTTTCTCACTCAGACCCCTTTTCCCAAATACTCCAAAGACGTCTGGAGTGGGTGAAAGGTTATAATATCCTCCAAAACCTCGCAGGAGGGAACTCCTATGTATGGTTCTTGGTCTAGTCAACGTTGAAGGATAAAACAGTTCCAGAATATTGTGCATCTAATCTCTGTTTCCATAAAGAAACCTGATCTGCAAACAAACATAATACCATCCTGTCTGTAAAATGGCAGAGAGTGATGATGAAAGAGAGGCAATTAGATTAGCCACTGAAATAGCAGATGCTGATGCTACCATGCAAGCAGCAGACGCGGATATAATACTCATTCCGGTCGCCAAAAGGAGATCTATAACCTTAAAACTTATAGAAAATGGACTGACACCTAGAGGTGGCACAGTCATATTCGTAATCGAGGCACACGAATATCGGCAGACAGAGGTATACTATACATGGATACATTTTCCAGCAGCAAATGCTGTAACAAAGTACTTCCACTATTACAAAATAGAGGTTCCTCCAGAAACGTACACTCCTTTCGAGGAGGTGGAAGTACCACTCAAATTCCAAGAGCATTTGCTCTTATTTGATGGCGCCCTAAAACATAATAATCACATTACAAGGCTCGGTCCTTTAGGAAGACCAGGAGCAACGTGGCCGGTCTTAGCCGGATACACACCACATCCAGACATCGACGAGATGCCTGCACCAGAGCTATTAATACAGCTAAAACAACTACTAAAAATTCACAGACAATTAGTTCAGTATGTAATGCGGACTTCTACAATTCAGCCAGCGATTAAACTTCCACAGCTGACCCCTCACCAGGGGAACACAAATAAAATTACACCACAGAACATCCAATCCTGCCTAGGTAAAGTTCCAGCTAAACGGGAACAGATACCATTCTGGTTGGCACAGAAAATCACCCAAATAGAGGCGGTGTTTCCTGACACCACCCCGCTAGAAAAACACAGGATTCTGACTATATGTCTCCCAATGGGAATCGCACCACACATTGAGGACTGTGACACTTGGGGTACAGTCTTTGCTTCCATCTACACAAAAACGCACGGTGTCCCATCCATTTCGGTGATACCAGATGTGCTAAAACAAATTCAAGATGAATACGGTCCAGAACCTGCTTTAACTCTTGGTATGAAATTACTAAAAGACTTCAAGCAGGTCTCGGCTATATTACTAGCCAATGTAAAGGGTGAAGCAGCAAACGTGGCGATCCGCCAGAGGTTAAAAGAGACAGATATAGCAGACCAACCAGCTGAAATTGCCAGAATCATAGAAAAATCCTATGAAGAACTAGGCAGAGATAGTCTAGGTGGAATACCAGTAAAACCGCAACTGACTACAAGTCCAGAAAAAATATTTTTTAATAATAATAATTCACCAAAAAAGAACTGGGATGGAAACAAACAATCCAATCCTAAAGAAAAGAAATTCCAGTCCAGAGGAAGGTCTCCTAGGCGAAGAGAGAAATCTCCAAACCCGAGACAAAGGTCACCCCAGAGTGAACCCTCTGGGAATAGATATAACCTTAGAAATAGGGATAATATTAAAAAACCTGATAGATATCAAGACATTGATACACGTCCCTCTCAATCTTTTCAGAATTCCTCGCAGAAATCGGAAAGAAGAGGACGATCAGAAGAGCACGCCAAGTCCAAAGACAAGGAACCTGCTCAACTGAAAAAGAAATCACAATTTCCAAAAAAGAAGGTAGCCAGTATCAAGGTAGTTAACAATGCCGAGAATACTGAGGACACAACTGAAAAACGGAGAATGGGCTCAGACAATGCTAGACAGCGCAGCAGAGGTGAGCATAGCTCGCAAAGTCCTTATGGATCATCTGGAGACAGTGGACACGAATGAATACCTTCAAGTGGAAACTGCAGATACCAGAGTTAGCAAGCCCCACAAAATATACGAGATAACATTACGTATAGAGGGAGATAAGACTAGGAAAATAAGGGGACTATTTTGGGATAACCTATCCAAAGGCTATGACATCCTTCTAGCTGAAAAAGACTGGCCACCAGAGTTTGTCAGGGAGTGCCCTCATGGCGAAGAAGTAATTATGCCTGCCTTCTCGAATCAAATACCGATTCATAAAAAATATACACTTGCTAGAAAGTGGGCAGTGGCCTTAGCACCTGCTTTATATAAAAATCATGTAGGATGGGATGAGGATTCTCCTCCTCACAAAATCCAGTTAAAATCACAACCTACTGCACAAAGGCAGTACCCAATTAAGCAAGAAGCTAAAAAACAAGTAAATGAAATACTAGATCAGCTAGAATACCAGGGGGTGATTGAAACTTGCACCTCACAAATGAACAATCCTTTGTTTCCGGTCTCCAAACCAGACAATTCGTACCGTCTAGTTTTGGATTACCGACACCTTAACACATGTTGCAAAACCTTTGCAGTGCAAAACTCACACAGTGCTGCACTAATGAATAACATAGTGCGCAAAAAATACAAAACAACCTTGGACATCTCCAACGGATTCTTTTGTCAAAACATAGCACCAGAGAGCAGATATTTAACTGCATTCTCAGTAAATGGCACTCAAAAACAATTCTGTCGGTTAGCCCAGGGGTACAAGAATAGCCCGGGGGTATTCTCAGCGAGAGTAACAGAATTACTACAACAATATGATGATGAAGCATTATCTTATGTCGATGACATTTACTTAACAGATGATGATTTGGAGACTCACTTGAAAAGAGTGAACACCATAATACTTGGTTTCGCTGCATAGGGTTTAAATTCAACTTCAAAAAGTCCAGAATTGCCCATCTGACAGTCCTATTCTTAGGATATGAGTTATCAAGTGAAGGTAAAAGCCTGGCAGACAATTTCCTAGAGAAATGTGCCGTAATCCAAGCTCCTAAAACACTAAAAAACCTACAGTCAATTCTAGGCTTCCTAAATTTCGGAAGAACTTACATTGCAAATTACGCAGAAAGGGTCAAACCCCTTTATGATCTAATTAAACCAGACTTTAAAAGATCCAGTTGGACTCAAGCACACACAGAAATTTTGAGATCCTTACAAACAGACATGCTAATTAAAACAAAATTAGAAACCCGTGATAATACACGCAACCTTGTGATCCAAGTCATCCCAGGGAGATGCGGATTCACATACCTAACCTCTAATGAAGGAGATAAGGTACCAATTGCATTCAAATCACATTTGTACACAAAAGCTGAACAGAGATTCAGCAACAAAGGAAAAATTGTTCAAGCAGTTCAAACCGCAATAGCTAGAGAAAAAGACATAGCTGACGGTAGACATATCACAGTCAGAACAGCTGAATCAGCCTTTGAGGCATTAACAACACCGTGTAATTTACCAACAACAACATTGGATCCAGAATGGTTACAATGGGTAAATTCAATCACAACGGACAAAGTATACTACTTCTTTGATCCAGAACTAGAAGAATTAAAAAATCTAAAATATGAAAAAACGTATCCTCTGCCAATCGACATTCTGCCTCTACGACATTACGCCTGTGTAATCTATACAGACGGACATGCTCAACCCTCCGTTTGGGGAGAACATGCATACAATCCCACATGTGAGATTACAAAAGAAGTGTGGCACGGAGGTAAACTAAGACCTCTATTAACAAAATCACACTCAGTAGAAACTAATTCAGAACTACAAACTGAAATATTAGCTTTGAAAATGGCGCTAGATAATGCGGATCGCGAATTCCCGACACTTATAGTGTCAGATTCATATTACTGCGTCAAAACATATAACAAGGATTTGCAGACATGGATTCAGAACGGTTACAAAGATGACACAGATGCACCAATAAAGCAGAGACTGCTCTGGGAACAAGTAGCTCTTTTGAAAAAAGAACTACCAAAGACTCACGTGACACACTCACTGAGTCACCAGCGTGATGGCGTTCACGTTGTAGGGAATTCATTGGCTGAAACAGCCGCAGCGGCAGCCAGTAAACCGGCTCCCGTAGATCGAAAAAAGCGTACATTAAAATACATTGACGGCGAAACATTGCTGGCAGTAAAAACGTCATCAAAAGGCGACTGCTCGGCGTTACCGATCAACTATCCACTCAATTACACATACATCATAGATGCAAACTCCATTCCTTTTGCTCGAATCCCTGGAGTGGGGGATAGAGTGATTCCAAACATGGACAGGAGAAACTTGTTAATCGCAGACGCACACATGGGCGAGGGTCTCAGACACCTTAAATTAAAAGATTCTCTGGAAGAATTACAATCACGGTACTGGTGGCCAGGCATGAGCCTGCACTACACCATGTTTGTAAAAAACTGCCCAAACTGCAACAGAGATCGCAGTGGGGAGAGAAGCAGTTTAATACCTCGTCGTATCAAGGCAGATAACATCACCACTAAAAAGAATGGCTTGCGATTAACATACACAGGCTAGTTCCACTTATAATGTAGATCCACAGCACTCGGCTGACGTCCGGACTGTTATACAAGATTTGCGAGTCTAAATGGCATATACGCTAAGAGCATGCTACGTTCGACCATTTTTTTCTTTTTCTCAGGCAATCCAGCCTGGGGGGGGGAAAGAATGGCCAAATGAGCACAGCCCAGCGGGAATCTTCTCACTTCCTTCCTGAGGGTATGGGATGGTGTAAAGAAAAAACCAAGACAGAAAGCAATCTATAATAGAAAGGATATTAGGTTCGGGAGCTGGGTGGGTCAAACATCTAATAAGTGTCCAACGTAGTCTAAATAACTTGCCAAGAAATTCTCTGAAGGGATTCAGTCTGTACGAATTATTATTCGGAACTAGGATGTTGATCTCTGACCTTGATAGTCAGACTTCAGTGGTAACAGGAAAAAGCTTTGATGTCAAAGACCGTTTGGCTATTTTGCAGGACTTAAACAAAACAAGAAAAGACCTGAGCAACATACAGTTGAAACAACAGCCAACAACCACTGAAGATTCACCACCTGTCCCAGCAAGGCCTGTCTGGATTCCAAAAGTCGGGGATCTAGTCAGGGAAAAGATCGCGGTAAAGAAGGAATTTGGGCCTTCTTACAGAAAAGCAGTTCCTGTCTTGTCTGTCAACGGGACAAGATCAGTTGTACTACCGCCACTTGCTGGAAAAAAGGAGAACCGAGTTGTATCCATCGACCTGGTAAAACCACAACATGTGGCCGATAACAAACAGTAGGCCAAGTGGACTCCCAATAAGTAGCAGAACACCAAGGTTTGCTACCAGTACAGAGGTCCTATCAAAGAGGCTCATCACATTCGAAACGCCTACAGAAGAACAACAAGGACTATGCAGCAATGCAATAGAACTAAGACCTCTGAAAACCCAAATAAAGACATTTAGTAGAGACACACCAATCTATACAGAAGTACCAAGTGAAAATGCAAGAAACAAAAATCCTGAACCAATTGGAACAATTGACAGAACTGCATCCGGTTACTTCATCAACTTCGATGATTCCTCTGACGGTTTCAGCGAACAAAAGACACAGCCATCATCAAAATCCTTTAAAGACAAAGCGAAGGAACTTTTGAAACAACTAAAAGAAACATATCTGATTTCTCCATGGATTGAATTTTGGGTGGGTTTTGGTGCATTTATCCTCATACTTTGGCTCATCATGGTATTTACCTTGGGACGCTTCATTGAGGGAAAATATGCTAAAATGGACACAGCAAGTCAGAACATCAACTTGGTCCTCAAACCACACACATCTTCACACGTCGAGAAACGAGAACTTCCTTCAGAACTTTCTTCAGCCAACTTCACAGCAATTCCAATACCTGGTGGGGTAGCCTGGGACAACACTGACTATGAAATTTATGGTCCGGTCGAGATCCTGAAATATCCACACCAAATCAAGATCTCCTTGAGTGACTTTGCAAAACCAAACTCATTTGCTGATGATTGGGACTTTGAAAGTATAAACAATATGATGTCTGACTTAGTAATGTCTGCTAAATTTACAAAACATGATTATTTGCAAGGTTCTACAAATTATGATAGTATGTATTGCTATAACCATTATGGTAACCATTTCTTGCATAAATCTGCACAACCTAGAAATGTTTTAAGTTATAATCAATGGGAACATTGTGCTACACCTCCAAAAGGGAGCTCTAGAACCGTTTATGACAAATATTCATATTTTTCAGGTTTTAACATAACTAATGCTGAAACATTTTATTACAAATTGTCAAACAAGACAGGGATGAAAACCATGATAACCAACACAAAATTGATATATTCAGATTCATTCTTTGAAAAAATGAATACTTTTGGATTTGATTATTGGGACAAACATGTTGATTTGAAAAGTGTTTGGGGTACAAAAGAATGGCAAGTACAGGGCTTAGAAGCTTTGTTTAGAGCCTGCATGATCCCAGAACAAATGATATTTTTAAATGACACCGTCCAACAAACGACCTGTCTTGGCCTAGCAAAAATCAAAGATTTAAATAACCTGTCTATTCCAAAGCCAACAATGTTTAGCAATAACTCTGATACAGATGAAGAAATAGACATAAACCATATACTTAACCAAAACAGAACACATCCTGATTGGAAACAATGGTTGATCTGGCCCACAGATACAAATAACTGTCAAGATAGATTCCTGAATAAAACACAGGGTTTCAAAATGACCAGGCCAGACCCTAGATATCCCCAAAGACATCACCCAGGGATAATAACAACCTACAGTGTGGGCAAATTATGCCTTCAATGGCTACAGTCTTCCACACTGCCTGAAATTAAGCAACACCTAACTTTACTTACTGATGGTGCTGACTTGCGTGATTTCTTAATGGGACCACGCAAACAGCGTCAAAAGCGTTTCATAGCAGCCTCTGTATATGCAGCATACAATGAGGCCTGGAAGGTTACTCAAATTGAGACAGCAGAAAGAATACGGGAAATTGACCGTATCAATTTGGAAAAATCACTTTCTGTAGTGGACAATGGGTTAATGACTCTGTCCTCCAGAATATTTTCATTGGACAGCATTGTGTCTTCAGCAATCGATATATTATCGCAAGACTTACTGTTATTACAACATGGTCAGTCACAATTGCGTTCTATTGTACAGCTTGGTTGGACGTTACAAAATCTGCGTTCAGGCTATGTGCCTTGGCGTTTAATCAACACAACGTCACTATTCCAAATCTTTAACCTTACTGATAGACAAATCGGTATGGCGCAGAAGGGTGCTGATTATACAATCTTGAGCATTGAAAAACTAGAAAGATTACCAATGACAATGTCAGAACGACCTGTCAGTGAATGGATAATACACGGAATCATAAATATTCCAATCTCAACCTTCAGGTTTCAATACTGCCAAAAATATATACAGGCTGGCATGTACGAGAAATTGGGAAAAGGGTACCTTAAAACAACTTGGAACCTGCCCTATTCACATGCATGTGTCAGTAACAAAGGACAGAAAGTGTTTCTTAGTGGCAACAATTGTGCTATGTCACTAAGCGGCACGCTTCTGTGTAACGGTATTAGTTTGCACGGAGCCTGTGAAGGGAATTCATACAACCTTTCATGTCACCAGCAAGGCGCACCTGCAACTGAAATAGAACCATTCTTTCAAAGACTCTATAATGGGAGTTACATTCTTATTGTAGACCGCAGATGTTGTAGTCTTATGCCCGGGACTCCTTATCTCGTCACTACGACGGCGAAGGTCAAGTGCTGTGGACGTTCTTTGTTCCCCAGCTCCTATCCAGACAGGGAGGCAAGGGCATGGCCCGGTCTGAAAATTACTTCTATTCGAATAGACACTTTAAGCAGAATGAAAACAGTGCTTCTTCAGACGCCTACAAGGCTCACGTCATCTAAAGAAACGTATGACCTACAAGTCGCAAGGACGACTGCAGAGATACATACATTATTATTAACTAATTCCACCGTACATTTCGCGGAAATCCTGAGCGAAATCTTAAATATTTCTGATACCAATGGGATCTCAGGGGTATTTAAGACAGTATTTTCGATGGCATTAACACCATTCAAAGCCATACTGGGTATTTTTCCAGACTTCGTCCATTCGATTTTTGGCGGACTTCCCCTGATCCTAGGACTAATTGCAGGAATCCTATTCCTGGTCCTTATTTTTCGTTATGGCAACCCATGTCACAGAACAAACTCTCACGACAATGGAAGATACGATCCTAGCCATTGGATACCGGGACCGGATATCAAAAATCCTGGGACTCTCCCGGCTTAGAGACCTAAACATGACTTGGTTTCTATCATTTCGACCAATGTGGCAAAGGTGTGTTTTACCTGTACTAAGGTGTCTGCTATGCGGAGAAGAATGCGTGTTAGACACCTGTCTGACGCTACAATCGGACGCGCCGGTGGATGCAGATACACTGTTGGTTCCTACCAAGGTTCACGCTTTGTGCTGCCCTCAAAGGCTGCCAATTCTGATGACGGCATTCCTGGAATCTTCACCACTGCGATTGAAGAGTAGTGAAGTTCAAGATGAAAGCAGCATCGAACAGGTACGACCTTCTGTCAGCAATGCAAATCAGAATGTCAATGGAGACAATCATGCGCACGAATGCATGGTTACCCCTATTTCCGACTTAGTGGAACTTTCCCATGAAGCTGTTGACAGTTTTTTCGAAAGCCTGAATGATATGATGTTCTCTCCGGAACAGAAATAGAGACTTTTGAGTAAACTCGCACCCGGCGTTCCCTGAATTCGGCCTTCAACTTTAATAATAAAGTCACATGAACAATTACAATCCAGTTCACGGACAGCAACTTTTTTCAGCAAGCCCCTAAAATATTTTTCTATATATTTTTCCCCGGGACACTGATCTTCTGCTTAAAGTAAGAAACTATTCCTAGAGAACTAAGATTTCTATTTTTTTTAGATACTTTATAGACTTTATATAGACTTTAGCTGCCCGCTGGTATGTTCACAATATATTTTATGTGATGAAATGGTTTCGACTTTTTTTCTGTATAGCCATATTAAGAGCCATTTCATGTGTATTTCTCATATACCAACAAACAATAATGCATAACAATGCGTGTTTACTTTTGCATTTGATTCATAGCTTAAGTGCATACGATATATATGACTGCAATTTTTCAGTATATTTGAAAATTTCAAAATGCATTTATGTATTTTGGGGTGGTAAGGTATACACTATACTCTATAGTATGTTGTACTATGTTATACTATGCATAGATTAGTAGATATGACCATAGTTAGCGTGGAGTGGGTGTCGTGTATTTCTATAGGTTCTGAATCGATCCCCCTATTCCTGACCCTATTCTGGTTAAACTACCTAGCTAGTTAACTAACAGTCAGCCCATGAGGCAAGAAATTCCCCATGATGCAGATACCGTTATTTGACGCAGTCACACTACGGCACAGGAACGTGTTATCTGATTAGGTCATAACGCTTGAGATCTAATTAGACAAGCGATATTCCTCCAGCCCCTGATAAGGCATACGACGTTCTCATAACAAATCAAACCTATGACAACCTGGATAATCCGTGCGGCCATTGTTTTGATTTCACAGAGAACTTTAGTAAAGAATGTGCTAACGAGCAAATCGTATGACATCTTTATTGACGTACCTATGTCCATCCTTACGTCAATCCCGGCACCTTTAAGGTATAAATATTGCCGATCTTGCCCTATGCAAAACACACGCGTGGTGACAAGACGGAGCAGCCATACTTGCCGAAGCCGAGAGCAGAAGCAGACCCCGCAGGCAGCAGCCCCGCCTTCCTGACGCGCTGAGAGACGCGCTGCTATCTCAAGCCGAGAGACCCAGCACCGGCGCTTCTGGGCAGCCCTCGCAGGCAGCCTGGAATATCGAGAGCAGAGAAAGAGATACCATTCCTCATTCATCCTAAATTCCAGGTACAGAACTGAATAACCCCTCCTAGAGAATTCTTTAGTTATTCACTTGGCAAAAACAAACTTAACTTAAACTGTAACTTTCTATTCCCGCCCACGCATTAGACTTAGGTCAGGTACACGGGGTAGGCGTATTTAGAAACACCAGTTGAGCACGTTTAGTCAAATGTATATGTGTATGTAAATATATTTTAATCATTTTAAACATCATATGGCTCAGAAACCATATCAATGTTTTTACAGTATTATTTTATACTATTGCTTCTAATGTATGCACTTTACTTAACTATAAGTATTGCAATAATATCGATCCATTTCTCTTGTACGAGAAAAGAGACTGATCAATAAATAACATCTTTTATTGAACACGCCCGTCTCTTCCTTTTCTCTACATTCTGATGAGACTAAGAATGCACGTACTGACTGAGTAAAATAATTGCCTTGTGCTCACACGACTCTTGAGATTGACTCTTGATTAGGGGAGAGCAAAGTTGTCATGTTCTATGGTTGTCAGAAACTAAATCCCTTCTTGTCTAATCAGGGGAGTTAATCCTTCCTTGAACATTCGAGAAAGTTTCTAGCGAACTCTGAGCTTAGCTGGCAAACCCAAAAATTAAGTCTAGTATCGACAGTAGTAGACCTAGTTAACGTCTGGTCTAGGCCTTTACTGCCGTAGGTACTATTCCAATGCGCAGAGCCTATTGGGAAAATAGGAACTACACTACAATCTGTTTGTTCAATACATAGCTTGGGCATAATGTTTCTCGTAGGGTTCTACCCCTTCGAAAGGTTAATGTTGGGGTACTGTTGATGCTACTTTTCAATCCTGGGACTTCCAAAAGTAGGTCCCAGTTCTTTCTCAGTATATCTCGTACCTTAGTGCTATTGGTGTTGTATTGAGTAACCATACTCAAGGGTCTCCTAGTGCTAGCACCAGGTGCATCACGAGTCTTAACCTTAAGTGTATCCTCTCTGTTCATGCATTTTGCTTTAGCCACTGCACCACTTACAATTTTCCTTGGGTAACCCCTCTTCAAAAATCTTTGTTCACAATCAGCCAGATTTTTTTAGATAGGACTCATCCTGGCTACAATTTCTTCTAATCCTAGTCATTTCCCCAAAGGGGATGTTATTGATGACTGAACGGGAATGGGCACTTGTTGCATGGAGAACTCCATTGCAGGCAGTCTCCTTTCTATATAAGGTACTCTCAACCATGTTATTGTGAACATAAAACTGGCTAACAAGGAAGTTAATCCTTTTTTTTTTTTTTTATTGTTTTTATTGTCGCATTCAAAGAGTCATTTTCACACATTTATATAATCGTCGGTGTAGCGTCAACATTCGGCTACATCCAACTATTCGTGCAACTTTTCAGTTTTAATACATAACTTCTTGTAAAAAAGGTCATTGAGTGGATATTTCGGCACAGGATAATCATGATAATGCAGTTACGCTTAGGAGTAGCATAACGTTTGGAGCTTTTTTTTTACAGTATTTATATCCGGTACCACAACCATGAGGGTATGGGAATCATCGAGGCTTCTCTTCTCTGCACCCTTATCCATCTCCCAGCCCACCCCTACTCCATGTCCTCTTCCTCCCCTGAGCTGTCCGAGTCTTCCTCCTCTGGCAGTGGCTCACACAGGTCCCCCCTATATGTGTTCCAAGGTAACCAAATTTTGTTCCATTTACGGGGATTGGCCCTTTGTTGATAAACCCCTCTTTCCAACATCATAAGCATGTCCATGTTCCTACACCATTGTGTTAGTGTCGGTGTTTCAGAAGCCCCCCATTTTTGTGCGATATCTCGCTTTGCCAGCATCATCCCGACTACCACCCATAGCCTTCCATGTGGTGTGAGGTTGTTCGGGCCCCATATATTTAATTAGCAAACCCTGGGGTCAGGTGTAATTGGGATTTGCAAAGTCTGAGCGACCGTGCGTGTTACTCGCCGCCAGTATACCTCCATGCTTGGGCAAGACCACAGTGTATGGAACAACGTACCCTCTTCCCCACAACCCCTCAGGCAGTATGGGTGGTCCGCTCTATGGATTTTGTGTAAAGTCGTACGAGTAAAGTACACTCGGTGTAATATTTTAAATTGAACTAGTCTGAACCTAGTTGATATACCGGCCTCTTTGGGCGATGCCAGGGCTGCATTCCATTGTGTCTCATCCAGTTCCCCTATCTCTGCTTCCCATGTCTCTTTCAGTTTCCGTAGCGGGTCGGGCAGGTTGTTTACCAACTTACGGTAAGTGAGGGATGTGGCGCTAGCTTCCATGTAGTCTGTAAGTAGTCGGTCCTCTAACGGAGCCGATTCCGGGACAGTAGTACCTGGCTCCAACACTGACATGAGTGCATGTCGAATCTGGAGGTAGCGGTAAGTTTCTGTAAAGCTCAGGTCGTATTGTGCCCTCAGGGAGTCAAAGGAAACCATCCCATCCTTCGTCCACAGGTCACCCACCGTGGAAATCCCGATGTTGTCCCACTGGTCAAACCCTTTACTGCGCCTCAGATTGCCCAGGACCCTGGCGTCCCACAATGGTGTGAGTTTTGTGATCACTCCCTCCCACGCTAGTCGTTTTTGGGCTCTATGCCACAACATGACAGTGTGTTTAGTTGGGCCACTCAGTTTAGCCGTTAGTCCCTTATTGTAAAGTGGGGCCAGAAGAGTGCTTGCGCCTAGCTGTCTCCTGTCCGCTAAGTATGCTGGGTCCTCCTGTGGTCCATGGATCCACTGGTTGATCACTTTAAGGTGGGCTGCCCAGTAATATAGTTCGAGGTTCGGGAGTGCTATCCCCCCGCTATACCAGTCTCTGATTAGTTTCAGTTGCGCGACCCTAGCAGGTCTATCTCCCCATAGTAGGCCCGACAGTTGAGTCAACACCTGTCGGAAGAAGGATGATGGAACCATCGCTGGCGTGTTTTCCAAGACATATAAGAAACGAGGCAGCGCCAGCATCTTGAAAAGCGCCGCTCTGCCTAGTAGCGTCAATGGAAGGGTTTTCCAGTGACGCACGTCCGTTTTCAAACGTTCGAGTAGCGGCCTAAGGTTCAAGTCTTGAAAGGTGGCATGTCCCTGTGTGACGTGGATCCCTAAGTATTTGAAGGAGACTGTCTCCAGTATTAAGGGGCAGTCGGTGTCCAGGGTCGGTGGTGCGCCGTGCAGCATGTAAAGCACTGATTTCGCCCAGTTAATTTTGTACCCTGAGGTCGTCCCATGCCTCTCACACAAGGCCAGCAGGGCCGGGATGCCCGCTGGTAAATCTGTTAAATAGATTAACATGTCGTCGGCATACAGCGACACTCTGTCCTCCCAGCCATCTCCCCACCGCAGGCCTCGCAATAACTGGGTGGATCTAATGATGGTGGCTAAAGGTTCCAGCACCAAGGCAAACAGTAGCGGTGAGAGTGGGCATCCCTGCCTCGTACCTCTCGCCAAAGGTAGTTCTCTGGAAATGTGGCCATTCGCCGTCACCCGAGCCACCGGGTTCGTGTACAAAAGCCTGATCCAAGTTATGAATTTCGGGCCAAAACCCATATGTTCCAGTACTGCAAAAAGGTAGCGCCATTCCACCAAGTCAAACGCCATTTTGGCGTCAAGTGAAAGAATTGCTGCTGGTTCCGATAATAACGGAGCTCGCGCCAGCACCCCATGTAACCGCCTGAGATTCAGCGCCGTGCTCCTGTGTGGCATAAAGCCCGACTGATCAGGATGTATCAGGTGTGTCAGATGGGGCAGCAGTCTGTTGGCCAGCAGTTTCGCCAAAATTTTACTTTCGGCATTAAGGAGAGAGATTGGGCGGTAAGACCCGCAGTCCTCCGGTGGCTTGCCGGGTTTAGGTATTGCTACAATACTCGCCGCACGTTGGTCGGGCGGTAGCTGTCCCTGCTCCAAGCAGTCTGTAAACATGTTCAGGAGGGGCGTAGAAAGCGTCTCTGACATGAGTTTGTACCATTCAATTGGTATCCCATTGGGGCCGAGTGCTTTCCTCGGGTGTAGTGCTGCGATGGCTGTTTGTACCTCTTCAGCGGTGAGATCCGAGTCCAGCTCGTCCCTATTGTCATGCGATAAGGTGCAAGTGGGTACTCCTGTGAGAGATGCCTCTGCCATTGCCCGCGTGACATCATATTCAGGGGAGTACACTGTTTGAAAATGGTCTGCCAGGAGTTCCACTATTAGTGATGGTCGTGTCTGTAACACCCCCGCAGGATCCTTCAATTGCAGTATGGTCCTCTGCCCCCCTCGTTTTTTCTCTAACCATGCAAGGAGTCTGCCAGCTTTGTCACCCACGTCGTATAACCTGTGTGCCGTCGTCGCTAAGTCGTCTACCACCCTGCGGCGTGTATGATCGGCATGTCGCTGCTGACACAGCTGAAGCGTGTGCAGCGTGTCCCTCGTCGGGTCGAGTTCATGGTCCCTGGTGGCTCTAGCGAGCCGGTCCTCTAGATCTAGTAGTTCCTGTTTTTGCGTGTGTTTATATCTAGCGATAGTGGGGATGGCCTGCCCACGAAGGACCGTTTTGTAGGCCTCCCATAAAATCGCGGGAGACGCAACTGACCCCTCGTTTTCTGCGAGGTACGATCTCGTGCCGTTTTTCAGTGCTTTGGTGACGAATGACACTCTAAGGTATCCTGGGAAGATCGGGAAAATGCGTTTTCGGGTTCGTTCAGGGTTGGAAAGAGTCAGTGTCAACGGGGAGTGATCAGAAATACCCCTTGGAAGTATTTGCACGTCATTAATATCGAGGAGTCCCCGCCCCAGTGTCAGGAAATAATCAATCCGCGATAGACTGTCATGAACCGCCGAGTAGTATGTGTATTGTCGATCGTCTGGGTGGAGCTGCCTCCAGAGATCCACCAAGCCCTGTGCCTCAAGGAAGTCATGTAGCCGGGAGGGTCCGGGGGATCGAGTCCGCACCGGAAATCTGTCATGTATGTGGTGCGCCACTGCGTTAAAATCCCCCCCCAGGATGAGGTCCCCCTCTGGCAGCTCTAACAGGAAGTTCCCTAAGTCTGGGAGAGCGACTGTGTGCAGAGCCGGAGGAATATATACCGAGACCACGTTGAGCGACCTCCCTTCCCATTGGCCATGGGTTGCTGCAAAGCGCCCCTGAGTGTCTATTTTT
Source organism: Lissotriton helveticus (assembly GCF_964261635.1). NCBI lineage: Eukaryota > Metazoa > Chordata > Amphibia > Caudata > Salamandridae > Lissotriton > Lissotriton helveticus. The sequence continues at coordinate 1,576,919,489 of NC_136068.1, read as the reverse complement.
GTGGATTGGATTATAAATTTCGATGAGTTGTGCATTAATATTCCCGTGCCACGGGACCCCCTAGTGAATTCCGAGTGGACAATCATACGGTAACCTCTCCTGTCCAGGGCCTGTGTCGCCGCGCCCGTTAAGTGAGTTTCTTGAAGGAGGACCATGGCCGGACTCAGCCTCCGGATATTCTGTAATACAAGGCCACGCTTAATCTTATCCCCCAATCCCCTTACATTCCAGGTCATGAGGCTGAATGGTGTCACCTGTCCTAGTCTAGATTCCCCCCTCTCCGTGTCAGCTCGTGTAGTGTGTGTCAAAGTGCCAGCAATTGCAGTTACCAGTGTACCATGCGGAGTATGGTCGATTGAGTTGCCTTGTCGCCGCTACTCTACGCGCGTGTGCCATGTAGTTCCATTCTTGACCCGTGAAACATGCTATAAAGTACCAAACTCCCCTACCCCCAACTCCCCCCCTCCCTGCCCCCCTGCTAGACGGACTTAAAACTGCCCGCCCCCCCAACTCAGCAGAGTGCCTGATCCCAACCCTAAACATAGTACTTGCTCGCTGGGGTGAAGGACTCTCCGGAGTCAGCGGCTCCTCTTCTCGGCCGCGGAGGACTTCAGCCCAGTGTCCATGGCGGCACCGCCGGGCAGCGGACCACTTGTTGTAGGTAGACCGAATCAGGAAGTCATTGTTCTTCGTTGTCTTCTGTTTCTGGTATGTCATTCAGTGGCGAGTGCAGTTCTGCTTCTCCTCCGGAAGCTTGTGAGCTCGGACGTGAACCAGTATTACGGTGTTTGTTCGGCCTGTTAGAGCGGCGAGGTAGGCCCACTGGTCTCCATCCCTCCAGCCATTCCTGCGCCGCCTCCGGAGTTTCAAAGAACCACGTTTTATTGTCCGCCACTATTCTTAGCTTAGCCGGAATGAGCATTGAGTAGGGAATTTCTCTGGCCCCGAGTTCTTTTTTTACTTCAAAAAAGGTCCTTCTTCTGCGCGCGACCTCTGCCGTGTAGTCCGGAAAGAATGCCAGTGTAGAGTTCTGTATTTTAATGGGGGGTGAGTTCCTGGCAGCTTGGAGGATCGCGTCCCTGTCCCGGAAGTTGAAAAGACGAGCTATGATCGGTCGTGGGTTGGCGCCTGTTTTCGGACGTCCCCCTGGGACTCGGTGTGCCCTTTCCACAGTGAAAAAGGCAGAGAGACCTTTTGGCTGGAGTTCTTGTTTGATTAGCTCCTCAACGTACAGGTCCATTGCTCTTGTGTTTTCCGATTCCGGCACTCCAATGATGCGGATGTTATTCCGTCTCGAGCGCCCTTCCTGGTCGTCCAGCTTATCACGCAGTTCCTTGTTCTCCTTCGAGATCCGTTCCATATTCGTCTGTAGTTCGGAGATGTCTTCCACCAATGATTTGGTCACTATTTCCATTGTGCTCACTTTCTCCGCCATTTTATGGAAGTCGGCACGTATCAGTGTTATTTCCGCTGAGATTGACCCCACTGTTGTCTGTACTTGGGTGAGGGCCCGCATAATGAAGTTAATCCTTTCTTGATTATATTCCATAGTGAACCTCACATTAAAATCATTGGTGTTCAAGAATAGGAAGTACTGCTCCAGTTCATGTATAGTACCTGACCAAAGACATATAATGTCATCGATATACCTCCCCCAGTACACAATGTTATTGGTCCAGGGGATGGCGCGACGACTCCATGCATGCTCCCTCTCAAACCAGCCCATAAAAAGGCAGGCGTAAGAGGGAGCAAACGTGGAGCCCATCTCTGTACCAAGAATCTGTTGGTACCTGCATTTGTTGTGCAAAAAGAAATTATTGTCCAATATAAGAGCAATCATTTCAATGATCATTTCATTGAAATCAAAAAGACTGGCAATCTCTTTATCCAAAAAGGTCCTCACTGCTCTAATACCAAACTCCTTGGCTATACAAGTATACAGCCCTACGACATCAAGGGTCACAAACAGTAAGTCATCCGACCACTGAAAATCCTTTAATTTTGTCAAAATGTCCTTACTATCCTTTAGAAACGATGGCAGGTTAACTACATATTTCTGGATCTGCCTGTCCACAAATTGAGCAACCTTTTCAGTGGGGGAACCCACCCCCGATACTATGGGGCGACCAGGCGGAAATTTGCCCCCTTATGCACCTTTGGCAATACATAGATGCATGGGTAGGTTGGGCAATGCACCCTAAGGTAAGTGGACTCCTCCTCCGTAAGAAGACCAATTTCTTTCCATTCACTCAACTTAAAGTTGACACGGCCCTAAAGATCAGGTATGGGGTTAGATCTTAATTTTCGGTAACATGTAATGCCCCCCAGTCAGGTATGGGGTTAGATCTTAATTTTCGGTAACATGTAATGTCCCCCAGTTGACGTTCAATTTCCATCATGTAGTCCGCTTGATTCATAACCACAACATTACCGCCTTTGTCAGCCTCCCTGATAACAATACTATCATCCTCTTTCAACCTGACTAGTGCCCTCCGTTCTTTGGCGGTAATGTTGTGGTTAAGCATACGTTGAGACCTGCCATTGGCTTCCATTTTATGCAGATCCTTAGTAACTCGGTCATAGAAAACATCAATGTTTCTATGATAGTTAGACATAGGTACAAACTTAGATTTTGATTTTAGTCCACTTTCAATGTTCGGCATCTGATTGATTTCCAGATCATTTAGAAGTACAGACATAGCAGGAACATCGTCATTTTCAATACTAAGCAACATCTGTACATTTCTAATCTCCTCAATGGTCTGGCAGGAGTTATCACCCATAAAGTGTGTGGTCCCATGCCTATCCAAATGTTGTGAATGGTAATCTCGTAATTTAAGCGTACGTACAAACTTAAATAAGTCTATGTGTACATTTGTGGGATCCCCACTTTGAGTTGGACAGAAACTCAGTCCCTTAGACAACACATTGATTTCATCTTTATCCAGTATTTTATTTGACAAGTTGACAATTTTCAAATCATATTCCGTGGTCACATCATTACACAACAATTGATCAGATATATCTGTGCCCATTATTTGTTGGCTCTGTTCACTGTATCTCGACCCTTGCCTGTACCGCCCCTTGCTCCTACTACCTCCCCTCCGGGTTTTGTTAACTCTTTCTTTTGTTGGAGCCTGCTGCTTATTCTCAATTTCGCGAGCTCCTTCTGGGAAGAAGAAGCTCCTTCTGCTAAAGGGAGATCTGATGTTATATTAGAGGCTATACTGCCAAGTGAGGATGTGGAGGCACTACTAATAGATGATACCTCATCATTGCTTTCCTTCTCCTCTCTAGGTCTCTTCTTGTCATCGTTAGTTTGCAAGTTATCAAACTTTTTCGCAAAAGTATAAACCCGCCCATCTCGGTAATCATGGTCGTCCCTCCTTACTTTCTTTAACTTTTTGTCCTTCAAATATATCTGATAGTCGTCCATTACCTGTTTTAGAATTGCAAAGTTTTTTGTAATCAGATCCTTCTGATCCATAGCATTAATCTCTTCTTCAAGAGTTTCTATCTCCTCCTGTAGCTTCTCTCCTTTATCCCTAGCATGACTAATTAGGATTTGCATCATTATTTGCGAAGCATTCTCCAGATTGTTTTCCCATTCATTGAGGAGGTTTTCCTGTAGGTCCTCAAAAGTGGGGAAAATTAAAATTCTCAACCCACGTGGAACTTTCTTATTAGTGAGATATTGCTGCAAAGTCACCCCGTCCCACCATCGGGACAACTGCTTCTTCAGCCTTTCCAATCTAAGATATAGTGTCTTTAAACTTGTTGTTGCGGGCAATTTCTGAGTACTAGATGTCTTGCTAAGACTTACATCAAAAAGATTGAGGACCATCTCCTCTCTCCCATCCTGAAATCTAGCCATTTCCTTTAGTGAACGTTATAATAAATAGTGATGGGTGCTAAACAGTCATCAAAATACCAATATAGAAATTACGAAAACGGGCGACCTGACCAAGGTTCAGCACAACCATAACATAAATATAATGAGTATAAGTCCAGTGCAGCACACTTCCCGTGCCTGTCGCCATAAGGCACAAAAAGGGTCAACTGATTTTTTCAGAGGGTGGAAGGCGCACTCATTCGAATATAAACAAGAAGTCTTCTGTAGTCCAAATATCAGATTCTTTATTGTGGCAATTACGCCAAACAAGTTGCACAGCCAACGCGTTTCGTTCCTGGGCGAACTTCGTCAGGGCTGAAACAAACCCAAAGGTATTCATATTACACACAGTACATTTGTCACGACAAAAATATATAAATTACAAACATAAAACAGTGGATGGGATTAAAAACACGGCCATAAAAACATATATTAAAAATAGAGTCGGCACAGTGGACAAGTGTGCACACAGATACATAGTCTTACAATAAGTGGATTCAAGTATTTTGGGTTAACATTACTATAACCCAAATAACAAAAAAGGGGAAAGGAAGGAGAACATGAAGGAGAGAAATGAGCAAAAGATGGGCGAAAAAAGGAGAAAATGTGTATAAAGACCCTATTACAACTAAACCAATGTAATACACAGTGAAACCCCAACCTAAAATTCAGGGTAAATGCAAAGTGAAAAACCAGACTGGGCGGTAATCGTGAATTACTTGTTCGACAAAAAGAGGCAAAGTGGATTTGTCGCTTACAGGCTACCTTAAAGGGACATAATACAGACAAGGAACTTCATCACTTCCTTTAATTGGATGGTAGCATGTATATCACAAGAATGTCAATCCTCTCTTTGCGCATGATTTTTTGTTGAGGCCCTCTGAGGGTTGTCATTACAGTCTTTATATGTTATATTTCTGTCACATGTCACATTGTTTTTATGAATTCAGACTTGAAATTCCTTGTGGTTACTATAGCACATATATTGATAATATGTATAACTTGTGCGCTCCCTTGGAACCTTATTCATCACTTGGTAACACTCTTTGTCGTCAGAATTGATGTACATATAAGATGTAATCATTGATGTTGTTTCACTTAGTCCAACTGTTACTGGGTCTAACTCGTGTGTAATTTTTATCTCTCTGACATTAGTTTTTAAGACGGCTGCTATGTAGCCACCTTTTATCTCATTTTTGCATACGGCAGGATACTACGGCACATATAGTAATGTACTGGCATTTTTTTATATAGCTCTTAGGGTTGGCAAATATATCATTATTTCCAATTTCTTATATAAATGATATATATATGTTTTTGCTTATTATGGGGCAACTGATACAATATTTCTTGGCTTACCCGATAAAGTAATTGCAGGAATGCACAACATATGCATTCTGCTAGAAATGTATTATATTTGTCTGAATACATCATTATTGTTTGTTGCACCAATATGTGTGATTTTATTTTAGGATATGTGTGCTTATCCTGATCAGGGACAACTGTCTAGTGTTTAGGCATTATCAAGCCTGCTTTTCTCTATTTCCTGGATTGCTGCCATACTATTAGCCTTCTTTTTATGCATATTATAGGAGTATTGAGGTGCAGCCAATCATCAAATGATATATTTGATAGCATATGTGCTCTTGTTTACTTGTTATTTATTTGTATTTGAAGCTTATTATATAGATATGATTATATCCTATATTGGGGTATTTTTTATATGTTATACTTTGTTAATATGCATGAGGCCTATGTCATCATTGAATATTGTAAGGGGATCACTTTGGTATACCAATTCGTATTTTTCCACCCTTATATATGGTGTGTTGATAATTTATTTAAGTACCGAACATTCTGCAGGTTTACATGCTATAAACATGACTCTTTTAATATGGCCGCCACGTTTATACAACGTTCTAAACTTAGTTGTCGGTCTTTTATTTTCTTCATGGTCACAGGGTTTTCACTCTTTACGGCCAAAGGGTGACGTCGCGCAATTGTTTTTTCGCGGGAGTTTTGGAGCTTTAAATAAGGGTGGTCCGGGTTTCCAACTGCTCGTTTTCTCCTTGTTATCAGGCTGGGAGCCGCTGCCGAATTCCAAGGTTAGAGGGGGCCGCGTTACACCTATGACACGCGTTAGGCAGTTTATTCTTGGTATATTTTTTTGACTATCGGTTGTTTGGGAAGTTAAACTATCGACTCGGTAGTATATCAGGAGGCTCGCGTCTTTCGACAGTCGGGCATACAGAGTCTCATTGTTATCTAATATGGGGCAGGTTGTGGCTGTCTTTTGGTACTACTTGGGGTGGATAATGAATAGCTTGTCGGCGATTATTTAGTTTATCATTGAATTTTAGCATGGGCAACAACCGCCATTGACATATCTATATTATGTGCGTATGCTTACTACTTAGTACCTGTCACGTTCCTTTGTATCAAATGTTAACCTTTGTACATTTCCAATCTCTGTCACCATGGTTGGATTTTATTTTGGAGACCGAGGTTGGCGATTATTATATTTTGCTCTACCTTGAATGGAGGGTAGTAACTGTTGTACTTAGCTTACATATATTTTCTTTAAATTCTAATTTTAATATGTATCTTGTGTGGTCTTTGGTGGGCATTAATAATATACACATTTTTTGCCTATGATTTCGTTTAACAGAGTATATTTTGCCAAGTGGTTGCTGTATTAAAGTGCCGACTAGGACCCCTTCATTCCCATTGCTTGGATCTATATACTATTGCCTTGAGATTATTTCTATACCAGGTGAGACCAGTGATTTCATTAGGGGGTACTAGCATACACTACTTATGGGTAGCTCCCCTGCTTGGCGTCCGGTTTTGTTACTAATTTACTAAATAATTCCTTATGCATGGATATTATATTCCTTGTATGGTTCTTTTTATGTCTTTTCTCTCTAGGTGCACATTATTATTGTGTGCGTCTCAGACTTCTACTATTCGGGTTGAAAAATATAACTTTGGACAGGTGAGAAGTATTGAGTGTTGGTGTTGTGGTGTTTTGTCCGTTGAAACTTGGAGGGAGGTCCTCTTAACGTAGGGGTAGTTATATAATCGGAATTTCTCCATGCCAGATATACCCATGATTATAACCCAGCATCATCTCTGCGACTTGTCTTTTTCTTTGCTAGACATGGCAGCCCTTGTGCTATTAGTCCGGATTTGGGGACTTTTTTGGACGACATTTGTCTTTGTGTAAGTATGATGTGGGTTACTTCATGTGTGTGTCCATATGTACTAATAACCATGTATTTTAATCTTTCCAATGTTTTCATATTCCAACTAGGCGTGGGATATCTGAGGATAATCTTCCTTTACACCTGAATTCGGGAAGCGCGTGATTGACTGCATTTTTCGTTATTGGTTTATATATTCTTTGGGATACTTCACCTTACATTTAATTTGGTGAGTACCTTGCAACACATTTTTCCTCGCTCTTGATCACTCTCTTTCCTCAGAAGTTAATAGGACCATTGGTACAGATGGGTCGGTGTGGATCTAGTGCCTGTTATGTGCACTTTACGTTTTTTAAAAAATATTTCCATCGCTTGATGTCGTACTTGCCTATGGTCTTTAGACATATTATAAACATCACAGTCTGGTTTTTCACTTTGCATTTACCCTGAATTTTAGGTTGGGGTTTCACTGTGTATTTCATTGGTTTAGTTGTAATAGGGTCTATATACACATTTTCTCCTTTTTTCGCCCATCTTTTGCTCATTTCTCTCCTTCATCTTCTCCTTCCTTTCCTTTGTTATTTGGGTTATAGTAATGTTAACCCAAAATACTTGAATCCACTTATTGTAAGACTATGTCTCTATGTGCACACTTGCCCACTGTGCCGACTATTTTTAATATATGTTTGTATGGCCGTGTTTTTAATCCCATCCACTGTTTTATGTTGGTAATTTATATATTTTTGTCGTGACAAATGTACTGTGTGTAATATGAATACCTTTGGGTTTGTTTCAGCCCTGACGAAGTTCCGCCCAGGAACGAAACGCGTTGGCTGTGCAACTTGTTTGGCGTAATTGCCACAATAAAGAATCTGATATTTGGACTACAGAAGACTTCTTGTTTATATTCGAATGAGTGCGCCTCCCACCCTCTGAAAAAATCAGTCTATATGGCTATGTTGTGAGCAAATTTACCAGCCTGAGGTGATGCATAATTGTGAAAGCTGCCACGTGGCCTCATGTCCAGTACGAAAGGTGTAGCAAGGTCGGAGTTTTTTTTTTTATTATCCAAATGGTGTAGGACTTGCAGCCACCTGCTATAAAGACGCTAAACTGCTAATCAGAAAATGCAGAGTGGTATAGGCTAGGTCTACCTATGGACCACTCCTGCCTCAACAGATTCGGACACATCTGAAGGGCTGACGGCTGAGGCCTGGCCTGGCCTGCTGCTTCAGGGGCCAGACAGGGCAAGGCTAGCCAGGCAGGGGATCTAGTTATAATCAAAATGATTATGGCCGGTGAGTGACGGATGGTCCTTCTCAGACTCTGGCGTGGCTGCCTCACTTCACAAGTCACACGCACTTTAATTGCACTCCGCAATGCACATGATAAATTCAATGGAATTGGTCACCAGCCCCACCTTGGACTTACGCAGAGACAACTGCGCACCCACCATTTAATTAATGAAGATCGCTGCCTCAGGGGCCCTGGTGTGCTCAGTGTACCATTTATGTAATGAAGAGTCGCTGAGGCCCGGCACCTGAGCGCCTGCACACCATTTAAATTTAGAGGCCGGGCCTGCGCACCATCATGATGAAGAGGCTTCACGCTTGCTGGCTCCCACTGACTAAGGGGGCCCCTGGAGCACGGTGCCCCCGCAATGCAGGGGCTGTGGGGGCCTGTGTTATATCCCAGCTTGGTGCACTTCTCAGTAAACCCCCAGTGGTAGAACAAAATTTTCAACCCAGATGGTGATTAAATGCAGGCTGAGCCCTTGAGGGGTTATTTCTTCAGAGTCCCCTGAGACTTAGGAAGGGACTTTGCTTTGTGCTGGGGGAGGCTGCATTTCTCCTGCAGCTCCCCCTGCACCTATGCAATTACTGGTGACCCCGTCCTCCTGGGGCCACCACAGACTAAGAAAAAGCTGCTTGTCCTTGCAGGCCGGGCCTGCAAGGGATATTGGGGCACTTCCTTGTCTTCAGTGAATATTATAGTAGTGGCTCCCCCGCTGCTTTGGGGAGAGCTGCGATTGCACTGCTGGCAGGTGTGCTGCGTCCAACTCATCTTTGGGGGGGGCCCGTCCCACCCAGACCGCCAGGGGATGTATCGCAGCTCAGGGAACCCACCCCCAGCCGCTCTTCTCGTGGAGGCCTGGTCACACCCAGGACCCCGCATTGCCAATTCGTTGGAGGGCAGCCCAGGGAGCCTAGCCCCTGCTGCCCACGCCGGCTCGCCGGCACCCTTGTGTTTTGGTGCAGAAGCCGGCACTCCAAGGCAGGTCCACCTGCTCCTATGGGCAGACGCAAGGTGGTCTCCTCTGTAGCAGGTCTTCGGGGGGTGTGCAATGGCACTCCACCCGCCTTCCTGCTACTGCAGGGGAGTGTGGCAGCCTTTCCACCTCCTTCCCCACTCTTCAGGGCCCTGCGGTGCGGTCCTGGGCCCCTGGGCCATCTTCTCACGCTCCCCAGCTAAGCTTCTCCTCCCAGGGCCAGGGTGGGCTCCTCGCCCCCTTGCTTGGGCAATCTTCACGGGGAGCGAGATGGCACTCCACAGCTTCACATTTCCGCAGGGCCCGGAGTTAGGATCCTGGGCCCCAGAGTCTTCTTTGTGTGGGCGGGTGTTGGGGGGGGCTCCCCACTTCCTGCACCACACAGGGGCCCAGAGTTGGGGATCCCGTGCTCCCCCTTGGAACCTCTTCAAGGGGAGCGCAATGGCACTCCCTGGTTTCCGCTTTCGCCAGGGGCCAGGGTGGGCTCATGGCACCCCTTTGGGGATGCTACACAGGGAGCATGACGGCGCTACCCAACTGTGCTTCGAATGGGGGCAGCCCCAGGACCTGACCCACCCCGGGGGCATCTTGGAGACCAGCAGCAAAGCCCCACGCTCTTAGTTGTTGGTCACCTACCTTCTGGGGGGCATATATCAGCACCCCCCCCCCCCAGGGGTCCAATCTGCACTATTCTGTCCTCCACTCACTCCTCATGGCCAGCTCTACCCATCTGGAGCACTTTTCACCGCCCTCTTCGCCTCCAAGAGGGTGAACTTCGGCAGGGAGCAGTTTTCACTGGCTTCTTGAACCAGCCTTTCTCCTGGCTCTCCACCTGGGACTCTTGCCCTTGCGCAGAGGCCCCGGCTCCTGCTCACTGGTCTTGGACTTTTCTCCTGGTACTATTTAGGATACTGGGACAGTCAGGGGGTTCCTCCTTCCAACTGCCTATGGTACCAGGCTCCGTCACCCTCTGCCTCAACAGACCCCACCCCAGAGAGAGCTCCTCTTCTGTGCAAACTATTTTAAAAGAATGGGGGGGGGGGGCTGACAGGAAGTCCGTTTGCCCAATCAAACAGCAACACATCACTTCCCTGCTCCCTCCTTCCTGCCCAGGCCCCTGGCAGCATCCAGGGGGTCTTCAGCCACATGGTCTCAGAGCCCCTTCCACTCGTCACTGCTTTCTCTCCAGAGCAGCTTGGTGGCTGGCACCAAGTGGCAGCTGCTTATGGATTAACCTGTAGCTCCACCCATCTTCTCTTCTTGGAGTGGAAGCCTTCACCCTTGGAATGCTTATTGGGCAGGGATGGTCCTCTGAATTAATGACCTTCCTCCTCAGCCTGCCTGGGTCAGCCCCCGCCAGGCCCTGGTTAGGCGCGGACTCAAAAGCTGAACAAATATGACTGACTCTGCAGAATACTTCTTCTCACATAAGTTACAGTGGATTTTAGTGCGAGTCTGGAATTTGTAGGCCCGAGGAAAAAAGTACAGTTCCTCCCAGATCATACCTTCACTGCATAGATCTCACCTGCACACATCTGTCAGTGATTTTATTCTTCGTGTTGTATAGTAGCATTTATATAGCACTTCATTTCACAAGTAGCACATTATACTGCAGGGAGAAGGCAGCATGTTGCATTCATATTGTCTTTGGGAATTATTTAGGTGTGGTGAGAAACCAGAGAAGTGATCTTATCTGGGTTGCATATCCTACAAGTTGATGTTTTAATTTGATAACATCTTTGGTTTGTTCATATTGCCAAACTAATTAATTGACTTTAAGGTCTACACACAGCACCCTACTGGGCCACTGGCTAGATCAGCCGTGTAGCTGCCCACCAATTCTGAACCAAAATTTAAATCTAAGCTTCCCACTTTTCTCTGTCTGCCTCACCCAGCAGGTTACCAAACACAGCCACCCTGCTGAACACCTATTGGACCAGATATCTCCTCAATTTGCATCACTCAACAAGCCACCTTCTATGACCTGGGCAGACCACATACTAAATTTCAGCATTCCTAACCTGTACCACCATTGAACAAAGCAAGTGGAGGGAAAAGAAAACAAAAGCTTCAATCTTTTCTGCACACTGACCCGTCCACACCAGCACCTTACCAAATGCCATCAGAAACCTAAACTTCATCAGTCAGACATCCACATGGTCTTTGACAGATGATGGCAGTCCCTCATGCTCCTGGACTTCTACAGCATTTGATATGGTCTCGCACATCCTCAGGCGCCAGCACAAGATTGTCATAGTATCCATTCTCCACTGTGTCTGTACGTTCTCATGCAGGATAGATTGAAGCTTTTGTTTTCCCTCTCATGCAGGATAGAACACAAGCTGTCAGTCTGGCATCTTACTCATGGAAAGCCAACAAACTCATTTGTAGAGTTTATCAAGGTTTATCACTCAGACCCACTCTCTTCAAATCATACATGATCCCTCTGGCCAACAGTCCATGTACACATCAACATCCTCTCCTACACTGAGAATATGCAACTTACACAGTCTTAGACAGGCACCCAACAGAAGAAACAAGTTCACCACTGAACAAGTTTGCTAACTGGATGAAAGTATTAAACGCAACACCGACAAGAGAAGTAGCCATCTTCAGCAACACCTCACCATGAGACTCCAACTGGTGGCAGGCTAGACTCATTCATGCCAGGAAGCTTGGAATCAGGCACAGCAATGTCTGTCTGTGTGTCTCTGTGTCTGTGTCTGTGTGTGTGTCTGTGTGTGTGTCTCTCTCCCTCCCTCCCTCCCTCCCTCCCTCCCTCACCCAGACTTAAAGTAAAATGTGCCTTAAATCCCAAGCCTTTAGTCAAGCACCATATGGAAGTGGCAGAGTTAGGGAAATCAGATGGATATAATTTTTTTTCTAGAAACCTGGGCGGATTAGTATTCAGGACTAGAGAAGAGTGCAGGAAAATGGCAGTTTCTTCTGTCAAATTTGATCAAAACAGTGGTCATGTGCCTTGTAATGTCCACGTTTGACTATTGCCATGGGCTAGGTTAATCTACCTAAAGCTCTGGGGAAAACATCAGATTATAAAATACAGTGCTACGAGGATCATAACAATTCTGATGTTACAGTTAGCCTTGTCGGTCTTGGTGAGGCTACATTGGCTCCTGCTGCATCAAAGGATCCTTTTTAAAGCTTTATTTTACCTACAAAGGCACGCCAGCAACTAGGTCCAGCCTTTCTAATAGAAAAACCTAGAACATACTTCCCCAAAAGGAACCGGTTGGTGCCACCCTACAAACTCGTCCTGTGGGAGGTAGGAGTTGTGGTCTGCACTACTCAGAGTTGGAAACTACCTCCTAGAGTTTCTGCAAGCTTTTAATAACTTGGCTTCTCACTAAATCTTAATTGTGTCCTTGTTTCTTTGCTCTTCTGTGCTGAAACGCCCGGCAATAAGCGGAAGACCACTCTTCAACCAACCTACCCTAGGCAGAGCTAGGTGCACGCACCTACTCCGCACCAGGAAACCTTTGTGGTGAAAGTGAACTTTCCAAATACACAATCCAGGACTACATTATATCAGTGTGGTTAGGCCAATATTAGGATACTGAGGAAGACATTTAAACTTGTGAAAATGGCACTATTGTAGCAGTCACACAGCCCTTCCCCGACCCCGGCCTCTCACCCCTCCCTCTTTATTTTAGGATTGGCATTTATATGTAATTTGTTTTGCAAATGACGCAGCACTCCAGAGCAGAGTTTAAAGAATTTTATTAGCAACTCTCAAAAAACGATTATGAGCTTACAACAGCTTTGATGACCGTGATCAAAGCTGTTGTAAGCTAAAACACGTTGTTGAGAGTTGCTAATAAAATTCTTTAAACTCTGCTCTGGAGTGCTGCGTCATTTGCAAAACAAATTGTATCCAGGGCCAGGATCCAGCCCCTACGATGTGCACCTACTGTTGAGCGCACCAACCTTTTTGGGATCCCTTGGTGGCAGTGATCTATATGTAGGTTGATCACCAGACTGGACACTACAGCATAGCTGAAAGGGGTCATTAGAAATGGGTATGTGGAACAAACGTGCATACAAACAAGGAACCTGTAACTCGCTTATATATTGAAATGACAACAATCCATGACTGACATTTGTTGTGTTGGATGGGAGTCCTTATGATGCATGGATAGGGATAATATATCGGACATCAACTCATACTGGAATAATTTGATGCCTGAAAATACCTTACTGGTTCTGCAAATACGATATAGGTTTGTAACATGTATCACATCAAAATCCAATAAACCAAACAAAAAAAATTGATTAGGCCAATAGTTTCCCGGTGATACTTGGGGCATGTTAAGTGCTATGCCATGTCATACAGAGATGTGCCGGTTTGCAGTGCCATAAAGTGCCTGGCCTCAGAGTCCAACAAGGCTCACTATATCCATTCACTATCAGTCATAGATCTGAGGACAAATGGTCATTTGGGAGAGTGCAGAGAATTAGGGGTGGCGAGAAAACCAAACACCCAAATGGATGGGCTACCCCGGCCTACCTGTTGATCATTGTGTGGCCCTCATCGCAACAAGCCTGTGTGGCCCTCATCGCAACAAGCCTGTGCAACCATCAGCATGTGGCAATACCATTAGAGCCATACAACGCCCGATTAAAGAGACAATCTGAAATGGAAAATCAAGCATCCCAAGACCAGTTTTACCCAGAGGGGACCTGCTTGGCAGTCCTGGGCTGACCAGTTCCCACTGGTGCAGAATCCAGACCAATTTACATATGACTGGCTAATCTGAGGTCTCATGGTTGTCAAAAGAATGATGTGTTGGAATGACTTTCCCTACCGTGCTACCCCTCAGATTAGAACCAGCCATGTCCAGTGGACATGGTTAGACTGTAAGCATTACTCTCATTGCCTTATGTGCTGGAGGATGGGGCAAACAAACGTTATCCACACAGATCCCACTACCCTCTCCAGAAACAATCTACAAACACCATATTTTCCTTCAGTTTTTGAAGGAACTCAACCAGTACTTAAACCTTTCTTCATGTTGCCTGTGCTCACCGAATGGGGACAAGAACATTAAGTTGATCCCCTTCGAATGGAAGTGTTGTGAATCTATCTAGGACCTTAATTAGATAGCCCTGATTCATGCCCTTATGTGGTTATAATAAAACATATCCTTATAAAGGCATAGGAATCATGCCCATATCTAGTCATAGCCCATGCAGTCCAAATACGGCAAGGCTACTCCCATTGACTCCTAGAAAGCACAACGTGTTCTTTAAACAAACCAAGCCTCCAGCAGCCCGGGAATTCCCCCTGCTTTTGTTTTGATTTGCACAAGAACTCCTGGAGTCCAGAAAGAACTGTTAGTTCTTGGTGACGTCTTAGGTCAAACACGGCACCTTTCAGGTAGAAATATACCAACGTTGCCTTAAGCAAACACACAGTTGTTTGGAGCAGAGCGGCTATCTACTTGCCAGACACCCAGCTGATGCGAGAGCCGAAGGAAGCAGACCCTCCCTTGACGCACTGAGAGAGACGCTGTCTTTTCTCTTGCCAAGAAATCCAGCTCCGGTGTTTCCAGTCACCCTTGCGGGTTGCTGGGAGATCGAGTCCTGAGAGAGATACAAGACCTCCAACATTCTAGAACCAAGGTACGGAGCTGACTAAACCCTTAAGAGAATTCATTATTCAGATTCTTGGCAAAAAACCAACTTAACTTAAACTGCAACTTACTTACTCCTTCCCACATATTAGGCTTAGGTCAGGTACACCGAGGTAGGCGTATCTTAGAAGCGCCAGTTGAGTACGTTAGTCAATGTTTTTATGTATGTATATATTTTATCCGTTTTAAAGTATCATATGGCTAAGAAACCATATCAGTGTTATTTCATAATACTCCTTTTACTGTACTCACTTTACTTCATGATAAGTATTGCAACTGTGGCAATTCATTTCTCTTGCATGAGAAAGAAGACTGCTCAATAAATAACACCTTTTATTGAAAACGCCCGTCTCTCTATTTCTCTGCACTCTGGTGAAACTAAGTATGTACGATTGACTGAGTTAAATAGTTGTCTATTGTTTTCACACGACTCTAGATACTCTTTATTCTGAGGGAGCAAAGTTGTCATGTTTATGCGGTTGTCAGGTTTATGCGGTTGTCAGAAGCTAATCCCTTCTTGTCTAAATCAGGAGAGTTAACTCTCTTCTGAACATTCGAGAAAGTTTCTAGTGAC
This sequence comes from Lissotriton helveticus, assembly GCF_964261635.1. Taxonomy (NCBI): domain Eukaryota; kingdom Metazoa; phylum Chordata; class Amphibia; order Caudata; family Salamandridae; genus Lissotriton; species Lissotriton helveticus. Next base: position 1,576,903,900 of record NC_136068.1, on the reverse strand, counting down.
CTCTGAGCTAGCTGGCAAAACTAATTAAGTCTAATATAGTCAGTAGAGACCTAGATGACCTCAGTCCTACGTCTACACTGCTGTTTATATTATTCCAATGCGCAGAGCATATTGGGAATATAGGAACTACACTACATGGCACCCAACGTTTGGTAAGGCGATAATCTAACGCAAGACACTAGCGCCTTGAGACCCTCTGGGTGAGTAGTGCGCTATATAAATGCTCTGATTGATTGAATAACTCAGTTGTGCTTTTTCACACAGACCCTTTTCCCGTTACAACTCCAAAAGACGTCTGGAGTGGGTAAAAGGTTCATTTCCGCCGGAACTTAGTAGGAAGAGATTCCTATGTATTAGTTTTTGGTTTAGTCAACGTTGAAGGATACAGTGTTCCAAAATATTGTGCACCTAATCTTGGTTTCCCTTGAAACTTGATCTGCAACAAAAACTTTGTTAGTAAAAATTACGGAAAGTGAAGACGAAAGGGAGGAAGCTAGATTAGCAGCTCAACTCCTAGAGGATGACACAAGTCTCCAAGAAAATGACCCGAATGCTATAATCATTCCAGTAAATGTAAGGAAAACTATAACTAAAAAACTTATAGAAAATGGAGTATCATCACGAGGTGGTACAGTCATATTCATGGTAGAGGCACATGAGTATGGGCAGACAGTTATTCTATTCATGGATACATTTTCCAGCAGCACACGCTGTGACACACAAATTCCACTATTACAAAATAGCGGAACCTCCGGAGGAATACGCTCCTTTTGAGGATGTTGAAATTCCACTAACTTACCAAGAGCACCTGCTCTGGTTTAATGGCGCCCTAAAACATCAAAATCACATCACCAGGCTAGGTCCACTAGGTAGACCAGGAGCCACGTGGCCGGTTCTAGCCAGCTACACACCACATCCTGACATTGAAAAGATGTCAGACCGAGAGCTCCTAGCTCAACTAAAACTACTAATTAAAATACATAGACAATTGGTCCAATATATTATGCGGACTTCAACTGTCCAACCAGCAATAAGAATTCCACAGACCACCCCTCACCAGGGGAACACAAATAAAATCACACCACATACAATCAGCCATTGGCAAAATTCCTGCAAAACGGGAACAGATTCCATTCTGGTTAGCCCAGAAAATCAATCAAAGAGGCAGTATTTCCTGATATCACACCTCATGAGAAACACAGAATTCTGACTATCTGCCTTCCAATGGGGATCGCACCACATGTGGAGGACTGACACTTGGGGCACAGTCTTTGCTTCAATTTACACAAAAACACATGGTGTTCCGTCCATGGCGGTTATACCAGACGTACTAAGACAGATTCAAAATGAATACGGTCCAGAACCTGCTTTAACTCTAGGTATGAAATTACTAAAAGACTTTAAGTCACGGCTATATTACTAGCTAACATAAAAGGAGAAGCAGCATCTGTGGCAATCCTCCAGAAATTGAAAGAAACAGACATAGCAGAACAACCTTTTGAACTTGCCAGAATCATAGAAAAATCCTATGAAGAACTAGGTAGAGATAGTTTGGGTGGGAAACCAGTAAAACCCCAACTACTTGAAAATCCTGAAAAAACATTTATTAAAAATAATCAATACTTCTAAGAAGAGTTGGGAGGGTAATAAACAATCAACTCCCAAGGAAAAACGATTACAGTCCAGAGGAAGGTCTCCTCAACGGAGAAATAGATCTCCAGAACAAAGGAGGCAAGTCTCCCCAGAGGGAGCACTCTGAGAAAAGATACAACCTTAGAGATAGGGATAAATTAAGAAAACCTGACAGATATCAAGATATTGATACACGTCCCTCTCGTTCTTTTCAGACTTCCTCACAGAAATCGGAAAGAGGATGGTCAGAGCACAAGGAAGAGCACGTCAAGTCCAAAGACAAGGAACCTGCTCAAAGTAAAAAATTACAATTTCCAAAGAAGGTAGCTAGTATTAAGATAAAACATGCCGAGGATTCTGAGGACACAACTGAAAAACAGAGAGTGGGCCCAGACAATGCTAGACAGCGCAACAGAAGTAACCATAGCTCGCAAGATCTTGATGAATCTTCTGGAGACAGTGGACACGAATGAATACATTCAAGTGGAGACTGCAGACACCAGAGTTAGCAAACCCCATAAATTATATGAAATAACATTACGTATAGAGAAGGACAAGACTATGAAAGTAAGGGGTCTCTTTTGGGATAACCTTTCGAAAGGCTATGACATCCTGTTAGCTGAAAAAGACTGGCCACCAGAGTTTGTCAGGGAGTGCCCTCATGGCGAAGAAATGATTATGCCTGCCTTCTCAAATCATATTCCAATTCATAAAAAACACACATTTGCTAGAAAATGGCCAGTGGCCCAAGCTCCTGCATTATATAAAAATCATGTAGGATGGGATGAGGATTCTCCTCACCATAAAATCCAGTTAAAAAAACCAACCAACTGCACAAAGGCAGTACCCAGTTAAGCAAGAAGCTAAAAAACAAGTCAGGGAGATCCTAGATCAACTTGAATATCAGGGTGTGATTGAAACATGCACCTCACAAATGAACAATCCTTTGTTTCCGGTCTCCAAGCCAGACAATTCATATCGTCTAGTCTTGGACTACAGACACCTAAACTCCTGTTGCAAAACATTAGCATTACAAAACTTACAGTGCAGCACTAATGAATAACATCGTGCGCAAAAAATATAAAACTACATTAGATATCTCAAATGGCTTCTTTTGTCAAAACATTGCACCTGAAAGTAGGTATTTGATCGCTTTCTCCTGCATGTGGTCCCAAAAACAATTCTGTCGACTCCCACAGGGATTCAAGAATAGCCCAGGATTATTCTCAGCAAGGGTAACAGAGTTACTACAAATGTATGATGATGAGGCATTATATGTCGATGACATCTATCTTACAGATGACGACCTGGAAAAACTTGAAGAGTGAACACCATAATACTTGGGTTCGCAGCTGAAGGGTACAAATTCAACTTTAAAAAGTCACGAATTGCCCATCTAACTGTTCTGTTTTTAGGATATGAATTATCAAGTGAAGGCAAAAGCCTAGCAGACAATTTTAGAGAAATGTGCAGTACTACAAGCTCCAAAAACGCTGAAGAACTTACAATCAATACTATGTTTCCTGATTTTCAGAAGAACATACATTCTAAATTATGCAGAGAGGGTTAAATCTCTATGAATTAATAAACCCTGATTTCAAACCAATTAATTGGACTCAGAAACCGAGATTAAGATTACAAACAGACATGTTAACTAAAACGAAATTGCAAACACACCCAACCTTGTAAGGCGAGTCATCCCAGGAAGATGCGGATTCACGTACCTGACCTCTAATGAGGGAGAAACTGTACCAATAGCTTACAAATCACATTTGTACACACAAGCTGAAATGAAATTCAGTTCAACTGAAAAAGTTCTAACTGCGGTTCAAACTGCTGTAGCAAAAGAAAGAGCCCTAGTCCATGGGAGAAACATCAGTTTTGACAGAAGAATCATCCCTTGAGGCATTAACAAGCCCACGCAACCTAAATACTGTGGCATTAGATCCAAAATGGGTACAATGGGAAACTTCTCTTGATGCAGAAGATGTGAAACACTATTTTGATCCAAAAATGAAAAAACTTGAAAATCTAGAATACGAACATGAATATCCTCTGCCAATCGAGATTCTGCCTCTAGAACAATACACCTGTGTGATTTACACAGACAGATTTGCACAACACTACGTTGTGGGAATACAAACTTACAATGCAGCGTGCGCGAATGTTAAAGGTCGCTGGCGCTTAGGTAAATTCAGACCATTAATTACCAAAACTGAATCACTCAGAAACTTGTACAGCTCAGCGAGCTGAAATAAGATCTTTAAAGATGGTGCTTGAACATGCCGATCGCGAATTCCCCACACTAATAGTGTGCGATTTGCATTTCTGCGTCCAGTCTTACAATAATGAAAACGGTTACAAAGATGACATAGGTGCCACAATAAAGCATAAAAGGCTCTGGGAACAAGTAGTTCTTTTACAGAAAGAACTACAAAAGACTCACGTGATACATACACTGAGTCATCAACGTGACGGCGTTCACGTTGCAGGGAATTCATTGGCTAACAGAGCCACAGCTGCAGCAGTTCAACCGGCTTCCGTAGCCACAAAAAAGCGTTCTAAAAAAACAGACGGGGAAACCATGCTGGCAGTAAAAGCCTCATTAAAAGGCGACTATGCAGCATTACCTCTCGGCTATCCACTCAATATTACATACATAATTGATGCAAACTCCGTTCCTTTTGCTCAAATCCCTGGAGTGGGGGATAGAGTAATTCCAAACACGAACCGGAGGGCTTACTTGATTCAAGAAGCACACATGGCACCAAGAGAGCGTGAAATCTCTAAAAGAATTACAATCAGAATACTGGTGGCCGGGGATGAGCCTGCAAAATTACAAATTTGCAAAGGATTGTCTGGAATGCAACCGAGATCGCAGTTGTGAACCGGACCAGACTACTGCCCGGAAACAATTATTAGAAAGCATCAGGTTATCTATACGCAGAAATCCAGCTGGAGAAATGCGTTCCCATAAATATTAAGACTAGATTCACTTAAAATACAGGCCCCAGCGCTCGGCTGACGGTGATAAGATTTGCGAGTCTTTATCAGCACATACGCAATTGGCATGCTACATTCTGACCAGGGTCCTGCGTTTAGCTCTCGAGCTTACAAAGAGGCCATGACGAGCATGGGCATTGCATTGCGGTACTCTTCTCCCTTCCATCCCGAGGGACATGCGGTAGTGGAGAGAAAAAACCGTGACAAAGCAATCTATAACGGCGAGGGTATTAGGTTCGGGTTATGGGTGGGTCAAACATTTAACAAGTGTCCAGCGTAGTCTTAACAATCTGCCAAGAAATTCTCTAAAAGGTATCACTCCTTACGAACTATTGTTCGGCACTAGAATGCACATCCAGGACTTCGATTGTCAGACTTCAGTGGTAGAAGAAAAAGCCTTCAATATCAAAGATAGTTTGGCTGTTTTACAGGAGTTAAATGAAACAAGAAGTCTTAGTAATACAAAGTTAAAGCCAACAGACACTGAAGAGAAACCACCTGTCCCAGCAAGACCTGTCTGGATTCCAAAGATTGGGGGGGATCTAGTCAGAGAGAAAATCGCGGTGAAGAAGGAATTTGGGCCTTCTTATAGAAAAGCAGTACCTGTCTTAGCTGTCAGCGGAACAAGATCAGTAGTACTACCGCCCCTTGCTGGTAAAAAGAACAGAGTTGTATCCATCGACCTGGTAAAACCGCAATCATGTGGCCAATAATAAGTAGTAGGCCCAGTGGACTCCCAAGAAATAGCAGAATACCAAATCTTGCTACAATCCAAGAGGTTCAAACAGACTAATCACAGTTGATAAACCTGCAGTAAATAAAAAAAAAAAAGGACTATGCAACAAAGCCATGGAACTTGTGCCTCTTGAAACCCAAATTGCAACAGTTTGTCAAGAAACACCTGTATACAACGATGTAGCCTCAGACTATGCTAATGAAACAAAGAAAGATGCAAAGACTAATGAGAATCCGGAAGCAATTCCAACAATTGACAGAACTGCATCTGGCTACTTCATCAATTTCGATGACTTTTCTGATGATTCAAGCGAGCATGAAGAAACGCCAGCAACAAAAACTTTCAAAGAAAAAATGACTGAACTTTTTCATCAATGAAAAGAAACAGATCGGATTTCACCATGGATTGAATTTTGGATTGTGTTAGGTGTACTTTTCCTCCTACTTTGGCTCATCATGGTTCTATGTTTGGGAAAATTCATTGATGGAAACTATAGTACAATGGACACAGCAAGTCAGAACATCAACTTGGTCCTAAAGCCTCACGCATCCTCTCACATCAAGAAAAGAGAACGGTCACCAGTGAACATCACAGCCAATCCAATACCCGGTGGGGTAGCATGGGACAAAACGGATTATGAAATCTATGGCCCGATTGAGCTCTTGAAATATCCACATCAATTTAAGGTTTCCTTAAGTGACTTTGTGACACCAAGTAATTTCTCTGATGATTGAGACTTTGAAAATAAAAATATGATGTCAGATTTAGTAATGTCAGCAAAATTTACAGAACATGATTTGCAGGGTTCATCAAATTATGAAGAAATGTACTGTTTTAACCACTATGGTCATCACTACTTGCATAAATCTGCTCAACCTAGAAATGTTTTAAATTATAATCAATGGGAACATTGTCCAACACCGCCAAAAGGCAGCTCAAAAACATTTTATGAGAAATTCACATACTTCTCAGGGTTAAATTTGATCCAGAAAAGTTTTTTTAAAATGTTAAATAAGACCGGAATGAAAACAATGTTGACAAATACTAAATTGATTTATTCTGAAAAATGTTATGATTAAATGTCTACATTTGGTTTTGAATTTTGGAAAAACATTGAAACAAAAACCATCTGGGGTTCAAAAGACAGGCAGGTACAAGGTCTAGAAGCATTGTTTAGAGCCTGCATGATCCCAGAACAGATAATATTCCTGAATGACACCATTCAACAGACAACCTGTCTTGGTTTAGCCAAGATAAAAGACTTAAACAAACCGTCTATTCCGAAGCCCATACCTGATAGTAATAGCACTACAGATGTAGAGAGATGCATCCCATATTTTACACCAAAACAGAACAAATCCTGATTGGAAAAAATGGTTGATCTGGCCCACAGACACTAATAACTGTCAAGATAGATTCCTGAACAAAACACAGGGGTTCAAACTGAGCAGGCCAGACCCAATATATTTCCAGAGACAACATCCAGGGATAGTTACAACATACAGTGTAGGGAAACTATGCCTCGAATGGCTACAGAAATCCACACTGGCTGAAATTAAGCAACTCTTGACTTTACTTAAAGACGATGCTGACTTGCATGATTTCATACTGGGACCACGCAAACCGCATCAAAAACGTTTCATATACGCAGCTTACAACGAAGCTTGGAAAGTAACAAATTGAAACAGCAGAAAAAATACGAGAAATTGATTGTATACATTTGGAAAAATCACTTTCTGTTGTGGACAATGGGTTAACGACTGTCCTCCAGAATATATTCACTGGACAGTATTGTATCATCTGCTATTGATATAATAGAGCAGGACTTACTAATGTTACAACATGGTCAGTCCCAATTGCGTTCTATTGTACAGCTAGGCTGGACGTTGCAAAACCTGCATTCAGGCTACGTGCCATGGCGTCTAATCAACATAACGTCATTATTTTCTATCTTTAACCTTACTGATAAGCAAATCAGTTTGGCACAAAAAGGAGCAGACTACACGATTCTGAGCATTGAACATTGACAATGTCAGAGAGACCTGTCATTGAATGGATAATGCATGGAACGATTACAATCCCGATAACTTTCCAGTTTAAGTATTGCCAAAAATATATACCAGCAGGCCTGTATGAAAGGTTGGGTAAAGGATACATCAAGTCAACATGGAAATTACCTTATACACACAAATGTTCTAGTGAAGGGAAAAATATTCTTAGTGGTAACAATTGTAAAAAATCACTAAGAGGTACACTCCTGTGTCAAGGTATTAACTTGCATGGAGCCTGCGAAGGGTCTTCAAATAACCTTTCATGTCACCTGGACGGCACTCCTGCAACACAGATAGAACCTTTTTTCAGACAACTTTCCAACAGCAGTTATGTTCTAATAAGTGACCACAGCTGTTGTGGCATGGTGCCAGGAGAAGCCTCTCGTGAGTGTTAGTTCCATGGTCACTTGCTGTATGCAAGTATTGTATCCAAACAGCAATCCAGACATGGAGGCGGCAATATGGCCTTCTTTGAAGATCTCTTCTATTCGAATTGATACTTTAAGCAGAATAAAGTCCATTCTTTTACAGACAACTGTGCCTTTAACCTCGTCCAAAGAGACGTATGATCTGCAAGTTGCAAGGACAGCAGCAGAGATACATTCCCTATTCTCAACAAATTGCCCCGTGCATTTCGTAGAAATGTTAGGTCAAATCTTAAACATGTCTGATACCAGTGGCATCGCACATGTATTTAAGACCATTTTTTCGGGACTGTTAACACTCTTTGAAACAGTTCTGGGCATTTTCCCAAATTTTGTCCATTCCTTTTTCGGCGGCCTGCCTCCTTTTGGGACTCGTAGCAGGAATTTTATTTTTGATCCTTCTGCTCCGATATGGCAAGCCAAGCCACAGACAGAACTCCAGCTACAATGGAAGAAACGATCCTAGCAATAAGCTACAGAGACCGCATCACTAAAGTGCTCAGATTGGCCCGGCTAAGATCTTAGTGCAACCTGGTTTCTTTCATTCAGACCAATCTGGCAAGATTGCATCTTACCTGTGCTTCGATGTCTGCTATACAGAGAAGACTACATGTTAGACATCGGTCTTACACTACCATCAGCAGTACCAATGGATATCGATACTTTGCTAGGTCCGGTAACTACTCATGCAATGTGTTGTCCCCAGCGGCTACCTATTCTGATGACGGCATTCATTGAGACTTCACCATTACGATTAGGTGGCAGTGGAGTACGAGAGGAAAGCAGCACCAAACAGGTACAACCTTCTGTGAGCATTGCTGATCCAGACATCGATGATGGCAATGATTCTCACATATGCACAATTTCAGCATTTTCGAACTTGGTCGAACTTTCACCTGATGTTGTAGACCAATTTTTCACAAGCCTGTCTGATATGATGTTCTCTCCTAACAACGAGAATAACTTTTAAAACAACGAGCACACAGCGTTCCCTGAACTCGGCCTTCAGTTTTTGATAAACAACACTACTTAACACAATTGGAACTATTTTTTCCCCGGAAAACGAAATTTTTTCCAATTCCAAAATATTTACTTTTTTTGGCACATGGTACTCTGCTTAAAGTAGAACTATTCTTAGAGAACAGAGCTTCTATTTTTAGAGATACTAGGGACAATATTTTACCTCAGCCTCTAGCATATGTACAGTATTGTATAAATATGTGATGAAATGGTCTCGACCTTTTCTGTATTTAGAGCCATTTCATGTGTAATTCATTCAGCTTAGATATATATGCATTTAACTGAATGATATCACTACAAGACGTACAGTACAAATACTCATTTTCGTGTATACACCATTTCAAATGCAATTTATGTATTTTGGGGTGGGTTGGAAAACACATGCATCGTTATATGTTTAGTATTGCTTAGTATTTTAGTAATGATTGTCATAATACATGGAGTGGGTGTTGTGAATCTATCTAGGACCCTAATTAGATAGCCCCGATTCATGCCCTTATGTGGTTATAATAAAACATATCCTTATAAAGGCATAGGAATCATGCCCATAACTAGTCATAGCCCATGCATTCCAAATACGGCAAAGCTACTCCCATAGACTCCTAGAAAGCACAAAGTGTTCTTTAAACAAACCAAGCCTCCAGCAGCCCGGGAATTCCCCCTGCTTTTGTTTTGATTTGCACAAGAACTCCTGGAGTCCAGAAAGAACTGTTAGTTCTTGGTGACGTCTTATGTCCAACCTTACGTCAAACACGGCACCTTTCAGGTAGAAATATACCAACGTTGCCTTAAGCAAACACACAGTTGTTTGGAGCAGAGCGGCTATCTACTTGCCCGACGCCCAGCTGATGCGAGAGCCGAAGGAAGCAGACCCTCCCTTGACGCACTGAGAGAGACGCTGTCTTTTCTCTTGCCGAGAAATCCAGCTCCGGTGTTTCCAGTCACCCTTGCAGGTTGCTGGGAGATAGAGTCCTGGGAGAGAGATACAAGACCTCCTACATTCTAGAACCAAGGTACGGAGCGGACTAAACCCTTAAGAGATTTCTTGATTCAGATTCTTGGCAAAAAACCAACTTAACTTAAACTGCAACTTACTTACTCCTTCCCACGTATTAGGCTTAGGTCAGGCACATTGGGGTAGGCGTATCTGAGAAGCACCAGTTGAGTACGTTAGTCAATGTTTTTATGTATGTATATATTTTATCAGTTTTAAAGTATCATATGGCTAAGAAATCATATCTATGCTTTTACAGTATTATTTCATAATACTCCTTTTACTGTATGCACTTTACTTCATGATAAGTATTGCAACTGTGGCAATTCATTTCTCTTGCATGAGAGACTGCTCAATAAATAACACCTTTTATTGAAAACGCCCGTCTCTATTTCTCTGCACTCTGGTGAAACTAAGTATGCACGATTGACTGAGTTAAATAGTTGTCTATTGTTTTCACACGACTCTAGATACTCTTTATTCTGAGGGAGCAAAGTGGTCAGGTTTATGCGGTTGTCAGAAGCTAATCCCTTCTTGTCTAAATCAGGCGAGTTAACTCTTCTGAACATTCGAGAAAGTTTCTAGTGACCTGAGCTAGCTGGCAAAACTAATTAAGTCTAATAGTCAGTAGAGACCTAGATGACCTCAGTCCTACGTCTACACTGCTGTTTATATTATTCCAATGAGTAGAGCAGTTTGGGAATATAGGAACTACACTACAGAAGGGGCAATGAAATGTTGTACCTGCATGAGCTCTAGATTCCTAAATGCAACACTCATGTGAGAAGTTAGCCTGGCATATGATGTCCACTAGTTCTAGTGGGCACCTTGCACCAGTCTAATCAACCCTTATTGGTGATGGTTGTAAAGTCAACCTTATAGAAAGCTATCCTAGTGGTAGCATGAACCAGCAGTCTTCAGGCTAAGACTTCTGTAGGAGAGTTAAGCAAGTTGTTTTACCATATATAATTCCTTGAATACCAAATGAAAGGACACCACACAAGGTATATATCAAATATATATTTAATCTAAACACAACCCCTCTGCACTCAGGTTACAATACAAGTCACAGTTAATACACAATAAGTTGCACAGTATAAGTTATGCCCTAGGGGCCTCACTAACCATATACTAAGAAATTGGTATAACTACCACGTGAGTCAGAAAGCAGGTCTAGGGCCTGTAGAATCGCTGGGGCTACACTAAACGACCAGTTGTTAGGCAGTAGGAGACACAGGAGCTGCATGCAGTGTATAAACAAAGGAGCGGGTTCCCATTGACTTTCTTTGGTGTTGGTAAAAGTTAAAGATTAAGGACACTTCCGGATGGAACCCTTTTAAAAGAGGACAATGAGAGTCAAGACCCATGGGAGCACTGGAGCACTCTGGTTACCTCACCCAGGGAAGCCGGGTGCATAGGTGTCTTTTCGGGTCTGGTTTCGTCATCGTTTTCTATGCAGAGCTGCAAAGAAGTGCTGCAGGCGACCAGAGGAAAAGTGTCGGATCAGACATGTGAAGAACCTGAAAGCAGAGGGGACAGAGTCTGGGTCACTAGCCAGTGACCAGGAAGGAACCAGGCGATGTCAGGTGCTTTGCAGGTGAAGATGGTGAGCTTGTCTCTTCAGATATGAAACAAAGTGATGCTAACCTGCACACCTTTCAAGTGTTTATAAAACGTTTATACAATTAAACAAGAATTGTTACCAAATGGTGCTACGCCGGAGGTCCCCGACTATCCCCTGTCATGTTAAAAAATGACAATGAATTTAAACACGTTGTGTTTAGAAACCAAGGTGCACTGTTCACAATTGCCCTATAAGGTGCTTTTCCGGTACACTAGTGTGGAGGACAGGTTGATTAACACAAAACTAGGTAAGAAACAGTTGGGGGCTCGGTTATAACTAGCGGGTAACTTGAGGCGTTCAATTCGGAATAACACGCATCATATTGCAGCGCATTTCGAATGGTCACGGAGTTAAAGTAAGGGACGAGCATTCACAGATATAAGACGCTCAGTCTTCAAAACATGCAAGTTTGACTCAGACTATTTGAATTACACATAAACTAGGGCAATTCATATGTTTATGACCTGGTCTGGTATTTTTGTAGATCTGAGACGCATCTATGAGGCACATTTTCTGTGTTATGCAACTTACCGCAGCAGGTAAGCACGCAGTCACAGATGTTTTCATAGCACCTGGCATGGAACTAATTCACTCCTTGTGGTTACCTAGTAAACGTGGGTCCTTTGGGTGAATAACAAGCGTTTCATAGAATGCGTACTATTTCACATTTTATCCCAAAATAGGCGATAACACTCTGGTTACGAGCACAACAATTTATTAAATTTTTTATTACATCATTTTATGTTGTGTTAACGATTTGGCAATATTAATGCTGGTGGAAGATGTGAAAAGAGACTGTTGCATAAACAAGACGCCTAGATCACAATGCATATAGATTGTTGCATGATGCATGGGACAGTTGTATGGTTGGTCTTTAAAAACATCTGTTTGTAAATATTGAAGTAATGCAGAATTAGCAATTTGAATGGTATACTTTTTGCCGTGTTCCCCTGATGGTGATTCTCACCGAAATGGATTGGGAAGTGGTGGATGCATCAATGATAAGAACTATTTTGGAATATTAAATCTCATGAAGATGATATTTTCTATTGATAACGTTTGCATACATAACTTAAAACAGCCTTGTTTTCGGATGTCTTTTGATTACTTTTCATTCATTTTTGGGTACTCTACATTATAGATATGAACACTTGAAAATCGACAAATTAATCTACAAATGTTGTAATTTGTGGGTATTTTGAGATTTGTCACTTGTAAGTTGACATGAGATGCAGTTATTGGTCATAACTGAAGATTGACATTGGATTCAATTTTTAAAAAAAAAAATCTTTTCAAAAAATTGTCAGAAATTCATAACAAATTGTGTGATTCAGAAAAGCACTTTATAGGGCAATTGTGAACAGTGCACCTTGGGTTTCTAAACACAACGTTTTAAATTCATTGAGCTTGTCTCTTCAGCCATGAGGTCCAAGAGGCATCGACGATGACCATGAGCTGGATTCGAGCTGTCCCACAATGGATCTAGATGACTGCAGTGTCGGTATCCAGATTGGACCCAACAAGCCTTGGCAACCGCAACCCACGCAGGATGTCGAGATTGGCTCTGTTGCAGACCAGCAAGGTCTGTGGCGCTTTGAGGGGAAGCTGGAACAAGGTTGGAGCAATCAGGAAAGCAAAGTGGTTTTAAGATGGCGTCTTCTGGGGCTGACTAGCCAACGGGCAAGCAGCCGGGGAGAACAGTAGAGAACAAATGTGAAGGCGGGGCCCACAGGACACTCGCAGAGTGTGGGGGCCTGGGCTTCGGTGCAAATTATGCTCTGGGCTTCTCGTACCCCAATGCACAACTTACTTGGTCTTCAGTAAAGGAGTGCAGTTAGCAAAATGCAGGATGTCCAGTCCCACATCTCTCATGTCCGCCACGGGTCTCAGCTTTGATGTGGGTGGGGGGTCAGAGAAGTCAGGAAGTACAGTTCTTGAGTCGCAGAGACTTGTTCCAGCAGGAGCCTTGAAACTGCCGACCGGCAAAGATGCTGATCGTGCCTGTTTGAACAGGGTAGTCACTCCTTGACCACAAGGGAGATGTCTTCTAGTCAGACTAGAATGTCGAAGGTCCAAGAGTTCTGTAACAAAGTTTAATTCCAGGATAAGCTGATGTCCTGGGGGACACAGCGCCTATACTTATACTAAGGATGGGGGCTGGATTACCTAACTAGGTCCCTCCTATGGGTGGACCTGAGAAGGGGTGGCTATACCCCTTTGTCTAGTTTCGTGCCAGTGCTGGGGCTGTAGTACCCCAGCAACTGGTTTGAACCGGGCTATGCATGGAGCACCTTGTGTGCCCCAGGCAGTGTCTAGATGCATTCACTGAATGCAGCCCTCCCTGCCCCAATACACTAAACCCCTGTCTGGGGAGGGGCCAGCACCTCCCTGGACAGGAAACCTATTGTCCAGGCCTCCCCTGCCGGAGTTTCGTCCAGAAGCAGGAGGTCAGACTCGTGTCTGTGGCAGCCGCATCCATTTTGTGATGCGGATGCTTGGTTTAACTTTACCGGGTAAAGCAGTAACATACATGTCTTTTCCCTCTAGAAGGGTGGAATGCTACCCCTGCCACCAGAATTGACAGGGGGTAGTATTCCAAAGTGTTTGACACCTTACACAACATGTTTTGAGAAAGCCAAGCCAAAGTTCGCCTTAACCGTGAGGATTATAATGCACTTAAGAGCATATGGTATGGCTAGATCATAGAACAGCTATAAGGAGATGGTTCCAAAAGCTGCAGAGGGGCTCAGTTCATGCCAGAGCACCCGCTCACATAAACCCAAGCACTCTGCCTCCAGAATTGTCGAGGTCTACCATAGGAGTGGCTTATAGGCCTATATGTAAAGGTAGATCTAGGTATACTATATCTGTAAGGGTTGATTACACCACCTTACCGAGGCTGTGTGAACAGACCTGTGGTGTCAGTTTGGAAGGGAAACCAGGGGTGGCACAATACATGCTGCAGCCTCTGGTAGGCCTAGGGTGCACCTATGCCCTGGGTACCTATGGTACACTATACAGGGGCTCACAAGGGTGAACCAGTAACCAATTTGGTATGCACCTAGAGCACATGGTATCAATTTATAGAGAACAGCTGGGCTCTGGGTCTGATTAGCAGACCCACAGCCACATTAAAGTCGAAAAACCAGAGAATCACAGCAAAAAGTGGATGACCATAGGAAGCAGACCCTACTCTCCTACAACTCATGACCGACTGGTGAAGGTACACACCTAGCCTGAGCCTCTGATGTTCAAGAACCAGTTTGAGTGCAAGAAAGCCACAACATGTTCATGTGATCGTACCCCTGTAACCCCCGACCCCCTCCCCTTTCACCCCCAAATAAAGCTGCTCCAGAAACAGCAAAACCGGTCTCTGGGCCACACCTTAAATAAGATTCGAAGCAGGTCAGGGTATTGTTGAAAATCCAAGAAGAGATGTTACTCTAGTAAGCTACAGGAGATTCATCATGATTGGAGCAGGGAAGGCAATTTGCCACTTAAGATAGTATCTAGAAGGCAGCAGTGTGATCAGTCTGGAATGCTTACATTTTTCTTCATGCAGAAACAGCTCCGCTTTAAGCCTCGGAACCCCTAAAGAAAAATTCACTACCGTCAGTGAAAACTCACGCACTGATCACAAAAACAGGCAGTAAGCAAAATCTTTTAAACAAAAAGTCTTTATTGAAATAAAGTTCATAAAACCATTCATAAATATGTGCAGCAGTGCAAGGTATTCACAGTAGTTCCTTTCAGTCTGTATATAGTGACGCCAAGAGCATAGATTCCACTGTACGGATTCCGAGGAGGGTCAGGGCTTTTTGATGCCCAATGCAAAGCCCAGGCCTACCAGGAGGAGACACATGGAGATGCTAAGGAGGACCGTGATGACCACCATGCCGCCAGAGCGTCCTTTCAGAAACTGGGGCATGTCCTGCACGCTGGGGGCCAACGCTGCAAAGGAAACACAATGAGTGAGCTAGACTCCAAGAACTCCCGCAACCCTCCCCAGGCATGCAGTTATCACAACACCTTCTGGATAACAATGGAGAAAATGTGAAAATGGTACCTGGAGGAGTGGGATGTGTGTGGGGGAGGGGTGGGGAGGAGCACCAGCACACATTTGCTCAGAAGTGGGGAGGCTCTAGCACACATAGCCTTGGCTCAGAAGTGGGGAGGCTCTAGCACACATAGCCTTGGCTCAGAACTGGGGAGGCTCTAGCACACATAGCCTTGGCTCAGAAGTGGGGAGGCTCTAGCACACATAGCCTTGGCTCAGAAGTGGGGAGGCTCTAGCACACATGGCCTTGGATCAGAGGTGGGGAGGCTCTAGCACACGTGGCCTTGGCTCAGAGGTGGGGAGGCTCTAGCACACGTGGCCTTGGCTCAGAGGTGGGGAGGCTCTAGCACACATGGCTTGGCAGTCAAGAATGATACACTTCTGCCAGTCAACGACTGTCCTTTGGCATGCAGTTTAGGGAAGGGGTTCCAGGTGCTATAACCACCAACTTCAGCCCACTGAGGACCATGGGTGTCAATTAAGGCAACGAGTAGAGCTGGTACTCCCTAGCAATCACTTGCTTCTCCATCTCAGTGAAGTCAGCAGCACCGTGAAAAGTGCAACAAATAAGGAGTTGGAGTTCGAAGGATGGTAAAATGTCAAGCATGTGATGATATGGGGTAAGCAACAAAGACAGATTATGCTATGTTCTCGCAGGTGGATGAAAATTATGGATGTCCAAGTTCTTAACCAAATGGTTAGATTTGAAGTACACTGCCTAGTATGAAAGGCTTACAAGTTCCTATTGGACTCCTTGAAAAGAGGCTTGAGATAACCAGCTCATCCGACGGATGCAGCTAGTCAGCTAGCACATTCTGTGTTACTAGTGTCGAGGCTCATCTCTTCCCAATTTTTTTGTTTTATTCATTTACTTAAACAACTGGGGTCCATTGCCCTCGTTTGAGTTAGGTTACCCTTGATACACCACTGCATGAGCGAGGCTGTTACTCCTGCTGAGGACAAATATCCTCCCTTTACCCTACGGCCATCGATCATAATAGAGTACAACTTTAATTGCACTACCACTAGGCGCTATCTGCCAGTTCTGCATCAGCTGGAGGCCAGAAGTAAATTAAAATGACATTTTTGGTCTATCATGCCCACAATTAGTACAGACCATGTGTATGCTTCCCCCCTTACATTTTTTGCCGCCAACTACATCTTAATAGTTCACAAAATGTCTATTTCTGCAAGCTTGTTGTCCTCCGAGCGAATCTCTAATGTAAAGCACAAGATCCCCACGAGAGGTCTGAGCAGAATATCAGAAGCTATAGGATAAAGGGAGGGGGTAGATTGCACCATGGTCAGAACCACTTTTTATTCATGCTGAATGGCAAAACACCCATTTTTCACTTACGTCTAGTTTGGATGGGCGCAGACCAGTTAGATTCAGCCAACAGGTCACCAGTGCCAGAATACAGGCAGAAACGAATCCTGCAGTCAAGAGAAAAGCATGATCACAACAGGTCATTCATCTGGTTATAACTAGTAAGAAAACCTGCAGTAGAGGGGGTGGGAAGTGGTTTACCCAGCCCAGCATGTATAGCAGTCAGGCATTCCAGAAAAGTGACTTTCTGGAGGATACTTCTGGATGATACTCCCATCTAGCTGCAGATTCCTCACCTCTTGAATAACCCCCCCCCCCCCCCAGGTACTAGTCAAACTTGAAACCTTCCTTCATATTTATCTTGGCAGTAGTGGCTGCCAGCTTTTAATCAGTTGGAAGTGAAGTAAATGGGACATCACAGGAGCCATAAAGTGAACCTCCACCCCTACTGTCAAGACAGGGTCAGTCTCCCCATTAATTTCACATTGCCAAAGTTGTAGATGAGGAAGACCAGATTGTGCAATGTAGTGCAACAATCTAAGAATGGGTTATAGTATACATTTCAATGTAGATATTTTCTACATTGAATGTGGTTACCAAAGAGGAGCAGCTTTTCTTTGGATGGATCATTCTACCTGCAAATTTCACACCTCTTGCATAGATTGCCAAGCATTACCACCATGGCGTATGGAAGGCTTGGACGATTAAACCAGGAAATCCTGTATCACAAGTTATTTTCAGTATCCAATGTAGGGAATCCGCCTTTTCTGTGTACTCACCCTGGATTTATTTACCTTTTGCAGGACCAAATATTTTTGCCGGCTTTAGAAGCCTGCACTTTACCTCTACCAAAGAAGGCCTGTGCTCCCATTTTACAGGGTAGAATTAGCATAACTCCAATTGGTGTTTAGCTGACAAGTACCTTGTATAATGGTACAAAGTGCAACCAAAGCCTGTATCTCAAGTCAAAATGTTGACTAGACTGCAGCACTTCTGCCATCAACTACAGTGGTAGTGCAAACCTGACTTCAGGCCTACTTTTGTAGCTGAACTGTTAGTGCAAACACTGCAATTAAATCTTAAATCTTTCATAAAGGAACCTTTGGCAGGTCAAAGCCTCCTTTTTAAATAGGAATAGATCACCCCTATCTAAGCCGTGAAATAAGGGTGCTTGCCATTGTAAATAATGACATGTACTCACTAAGACTATGGTAACATTAGATTTCTAACAGCCAAAAGCTATGTTCAATGTAGGAAGGCTAGATTGTAGGAGGAACACTGGGTAGCTATATTAAATACTAATATGTAATTCAGGAAAAGGACGAACTAGTAAAGTGGCTGTTTACTTATTAAAGCCCAGCTGGAGGGGGGGGAAATCAGATTAAAAAAAAGGAAAAGTAACAGTCATTTTCCCTGCCCAAATTACGAGATTAATTTGCATTTACCCTCAAGCTTGTCCAAGTCTGTCATTAGCGTCAGTTGTGTCCACCTGCTTTTTTCAATTGCGGAAAATTAAAAAGATCAGTCAGATGCTCACTCGATCAGCTCTGACGCAGGTAGTAAGAGCACTGGTGTTGTCTTATCTAGATTACGCAAATGCCATCTACCTTGGTCTGCCCGTCACCCTTAGTAGACGTCTGCAGATGGCACAAAATCAGGCGGCTCGACTTATACATCGCCTCCCACAATGGCAGTCACCAAGACCTCTGTTGAGGCAACTCCACTGGCTTCCGATTCAACACCGTGTTACCTTTAAAACCAGCCTGTATAATTTTTAAATCCCTACACACTTGCAGTCCTCAGTTCATTCAGAAACTTCTGCTCAGATACACCCCCTCTCGCAGCCTTCTGTCTGCTTCCCAAATTCTCCTGACTTTCCTCGTTACAAGCTATCACGCAAGGGAGGCCGTAGGTTCGCCACCCTTGCTCCCAAGTTGTGGAACTCTCCCCCCTTGGAAATTTGTTCCTGCACTGCTCTTCTTCCATTCAGGAAGTTTATAAAGACATGGCTGTTTACCCAGGCTACGGCCTAGTCCTAGTGGTCTCCTTTGTAGAGTTAGTGTCCTGTTGGTCAGCGCCATGAAACCCTTGGGTGTGCGAGCGCTTTATAAAACTAAGATAAGATTAGCCTTGAATAGGTGTGTATTGCCTCCAGGAGCAAACCTGAATAGAGGTCTAGGACTCTTCCGAATATGGAGGGTGGGAGGGGGTTGTGGACATCATTTGACAATACAGTTTCAAATTGCAACACCAGAAAAGAACTGGGGGGGGTCTACAATGCCTCGATCAGGCAGATCTATCACACTCACTAGTAGTGTGTAATCTTATTTGTACAAAAAATACGCATAACATATGGACTCAAATAAAAAAAAATTAAAGTCTATATAAGTGAGTCAGCCTACAATAAAATCTGGCTAACCATCAACTCTTCAAGATGATCAGTATTATCATTTGTTCATCCAGTTTAAAGGTTGGTGTACCTCTTGATCAGAGAGCACCATACCTATATGTATTAGGCTGGACGCATCCCAAATATATTCTAAACAAGTACAGTGAACCGTACTCTACTAGATCACTGAAAAAGTGGAAGCAGTGCAAACCAATAACCTGTGAATAGTGAATTAAATAGGGTGGTGTGCCCCAAATTAACAAACTATTTGATGTGTGGACACAACCCCCTAACTAAAAACAGAACAGGGCAAGGTGCAGTATAAACAAACTGCAAAAACGGGCCAACATGTTTCAGCCAAACAGGCCAACTGCCCCTAGGCTTTCTTCAGGGCTTCTGCTCTATACTCTTCGCTACTGCATCCATCGATCAAAACCTTAGTGTACATTAATCATGCAAAAATACTTGCTGTGATACAATGTAGTGATGTGAATAAACATCCTCCATGTTAAGGAATTCAATTGGCAACCAACTTGACCGGGACTGGACCTCACCTGGACCATGCTCAGGATATGGAAGCCCTGCACTTTCCACCGGTACCTCGGGACTACACTGAATCTTGGGGGGGAGGCGGATGTGAACCTGGGCTGGTCTTAAAAATATCCCTATGATCCTTCCTCCCTCTGGTTTGTCACGATAATACAGTTTCAAATCCTGCTAGACTGTCAAGTCTGGTGGGTTTACATATAATCCTCAGTGCAAACTTTAAAATGGAGAGATAATCAATCATTTAATTTGTAAAGCGCACTATTTACCCGCAAGGGTTTCAAGGCACAGGGGGGGTGCTGCTGCTACTGATTGAAGAGCCATGTCTTGAGTGGTCTCCTGAAAGTCAGCAGGTCTTCGGTTTGTTGTAGGGAGAGGGGGGGGGGGGGGGGTTTCTAGGTCCTGGCAGCGCGGTGGGAGAAGGGCCTGCCTCCGGAAGTGGTTCTGCGGATGCGTGGGAACGTGGTCAGCAGAGCGGAGTTTCCTGTTGGGTACGAAGGGGAGTAGACTTGAGATAGGTCTTGTGGAGTGCCTTGTGTGCGTGGATCAGGAGTTTGAAGGAGATTCTCCTGTCGACAGCGAGCCAGTGCAGGTTCCTCAGGTGGGGGTGATGTGGTCGCGGTGCGGGATATCAAGGATCAGGCGTGCAGAGGAGTTCTGTATTCTCTGCAGTCTGTTGAGGAGCTTGGACGAGGCTCCAGCGTAGAGGGCATTACCGTAGTCGAGTCTGCTGCCGACTAGGGCCTGGGTTTTTCCTCGTGTTAGTCAGGATCCATCTGTAGATCTTGTGGAGCCTGCGGAGGGTGTTGAAGCAGGTGGAGGAGACTGCATTGACTGGTTTGTTCATGGTGAGTTTTGAGTCGAGGAGGACTCCCAGGTTGTGTGCGTTGTCGGTGGGGGCCGGGGGGGTCCCAGTGATGTGGGCCACCATGAGTCGTCCCATGCTGAGGGATTGGACCAGAGGATGAGGATCTCCGTCCTGTGAGTTCAGGTTAAGTCGGCTTTCCTTCTTCCAGTCGGCGACTGCCTTCATTCCCTGGTGGAGGTTGGATTTGGCAGTGAGAGGGTCCTTGGCAAGGGAGAGGATCAGCTGCGTGTCTGTGTAGGAGATTATGTTGAGGTTGTGACGTCGGGCGATGCGTGCTAGTAGTGCCAGGTAGACGTTGAAGAGCGTCAGGCTGAGGGAAGATCCTTGTGGGACGCCGCAGATGATCTCGGAGGCCTTGAACCAGAACGGGGTAGGCGGACTCGGAGTTCTGCCGGAGGGGAAGTAGGTAGTCCAGTCCAAGGCCTTCTCCTGGATGCCTGCATCTTGTCGTGTGCGTAGTGTGTGGTGGCAGACGGTGTCGAAGGCTGCGGAGAGGTCCAGGAGGATGAGGGCTGCCGTCTAGAAGGATCCTGATTCAGTCTGTGGCGGCGATGAGGGTGGTCTCGGTGCTGTGGTTGCTGCGGAATCCTGATGGGGTCCAGGATGTGGTCTTCGAGGTGACGGGTTAGCTGGGTGTTACCCATCTTCGAGGACCTTTGCTGGGTACGGAAGCAGGGAGATGGTCGTAAGTTCTGGAGGTCGCTCGGATCCGCCTTGGGTTTCTTCAGTAGGGAGTTTAACTCTGCGTGCTTCCAGTTCAGGGAAGGTGGTGGTCTCGAAGGAGAGGTTGATTTTGTTCAAGTGGGGTGCAATGGAATTGCTGGCTTTGAAGATGTAGTGTGCGAGAGGGTCGAACGGGGATCCGGAGTGGATTGTGCCCATGGTCTTGATTGTGTCCTCGATACTCACGTCGGCCCAGGTGGTCTGGGTGTCGTGGGTCTGGTGCGGCGAGGTCTGCAGGGGTCGTCCTTGGTTTGAAACGGTCATGAATGTCGGTGATTTTCTGGTGAAAGAAGATGGTGAGGGAGGCGCACAGGGCTTGCGATGGTGTGATGTCTGTGCTGGGGTTGGAGAGTTCCTTCACGATGGTGAAGAGCTCGTTGTGTGCATTGCCGTCAAGGCAGTCTGTGAAGGAGGTCCTTTTGGCGGTCTTCATAAGGTGGTGTCGGATGGAGTCTGTGGGCAGCATGGTTGTCCGGCATCTTGTCGCTGTGCCATATGTTCTCCAATTTCTGGCAGGTGCGCTTTGAGTCTAGGAGTTCTGGGGTGAACCAGCTGACTTTTGCTGGTGTCTGTTGGTGGGTTTTCAGCGGGGCTACAGTTTTGACAGTCGTTCATCCAGCGTTTGAGGGTGAGTGCACCATCAGGGTTGGTCGGAGGGTTGAGTACTAGGCTTGTCTGTAGTAGTTCAGTGACTTTGCCCCAGCAGTGGCAGGGGGGGGGGGGGGTCTGTAGGGTGCGGTGGTGTGTGAGGGGTTTTCGGAAGGAGAAGCGGATGCAGTGGTGGTCTGTCCAGGTGACTTCGGAGGCGTGGCTGAAGGTGACGTGGGGGCGAGGAGAAGATGGCACTAGCGTGTGACCGGCGATGTGGGTCGGCGTCGTGGCGAGCTGCTTCAGTCCAAGGTTGTCGTTCAAGGTGGAGTTTTTTTTGTTCTCCAGATGATAGTTCAGGTCTCCGAGGAGGATGTGGTCGGTGGAGGTCAGCGTGTTCGTGCTGATTAGGTCAGCAATTGAGTTGCAGAATTGAGGCCGGGGTCCTGGCGGTCTGTAGACTAGGATGCCTTAGGGTGGTCTTGGGGTCCGTGGGGATCTGGAAGTGCATGTGTGCGGCGGTGATCAGGGTGTTGGTGGTTGAGACCCTGATGTGTTTGTGGATGATGGCGATTCCTCCTCAAGCCCTGTTGGTGCGGTCTCTGCGGGTGATCTTGTACCCGTCTGGGATGGCTATGGCGATGTCTGGCGAGGAGGCTTCGTTCATCCAGGTCTCAGTCAGGAAGGCGACGTCCGGTGATGTGGTGTAGAGTAGGTCCCAGAGTTCGACGGCATGTTTGTGTGCGGAGCGGGTGTTGATCAGGATGCATCTAAGCTGGTTGAGTTCCGTCGTGGCGGGCATCTGTGCTTACGAGGCAGAAGAAGCTGCAGTTCAGGCAGGTGAAGGGACCGTGGGTGTGCTTCGGGGTGGCCTTGCAGCAGGTGTGGATCCCTCCTGGGTTGAGAGAGACGAGGGTGTTGGCGTCGTAGCAGCAGCGGTCCTCGTGGCTGCTGCGGGGGGGCAGGTCTTGGGGACGCTGCTTTCTCCCTGCCAGAAAGCAGTCCTTGGAAGCTTGTTACCAGTCCAGGGAAGGCATGGCTTGGCAGTTCGGGCTGGACTGTTCCCATGAGGCACAGGGTCAGACTGATTTGCATATAGCCATGTCTGAACTGGGGTGGCAAAGTGGGCTAAAGAACGGTGATGGATCAAACCCAGATCTTTTGACTGGGTGGGAGTGTTGGATTGGTTCTGATGCTCCGTCCATCACCACCCCCTTTTGTGCCACCATAAGTGTGGCAGGGTATGCTCAGACGTGAGTCCCTTGCTCACTTTGCCACTGGATTCAAGCAAGCCGGGCTGAAGACGGCCGGAATGCCAGAAACCGGTCCTCGGAAGCTTGTTTCCGGTCCAGGGAAGGCATGGCTTGGCAGTTCGGGCTGGACTGTTCCCATGAGGCACAGGGTCAGACTGATTTGCATATAGCCATGTCTGAACTGGGGTGGCAATGTGGGAACGGTGATGGATCAAACCCAGATCTTTTGACTGGGTGTGAGTGTTTGATTGGTTCAGATGCTCCGTCCATCCCCACCCCCTTTTGTACCGCTTTCTCTCTACCAGACATAAGTCTGTGGATTTATTATGGATGACATTGGCAGTGTCAAACTTTTTTTTAATGTTAAATGAGGGTTGTCACAAGGAGTACACTCCACACAGCTCTCAGATCCAGATTTAGCTACAAAAAAAAAAAAAAAAAAAAAGACTTACCATCTTGAAAATGCTGAAACGGAGTAGGGTTGGCCCTGGGAACTGTAGTCCCCTTTGATAGTTACGTCCCAGCAGTCATTCCATCACTACTAGCTAGTGCCAGGCATAAATTAGACTTCAAAGCACCCACTTCAGAACACTTATGGACCTGCAAAAGAGGACAGAGACTACCATGTGACCTGAGAGAAGTCCAAAAGGGCTGGACCTGCTCTTGTACCCAATACATAGAAGTTGGCTTCAAGGGTCAGAAGGCTGACAACCTGTTCAATCTACAATAGGCCTTTTCCTGAAGTACCCAGCTGACCAGTGGAAACAAGACCCAGATGCTGGCCTCAGCCAGGCACTCTGAGGTCCGGGGATGGGGAATTTAGAGAGAATTAGAAGTTTACTCATGTGGCGGATTGGGACTTAAATTAAGAGGACTACGGGAAAAGGTAAAGTCTTTCATGGTGTATCAGACTTCTGCTCCATGGTGGTCAATATCAAATTACACCTAGGAAGAGGCTACTGCAGCCATTGGTGCATGTCAGCATACTTTGTACTTCAAAATGACAATCCAACAAGGAGTTTAAGGTTTCAGTTGAAGTCCTTGTATATTAAAGGTTACTGTTTTTCTAACTGTTTGGGATTTGGACTGTCTTCATCCATGAATACTTTACATTATGCTAAGCCGTCTGCTCCATTGCTACCAGGTGATTACGCTCAGGTTAATTTAGTGACTGGGGATTCAACTTAGACAAGGGTTGAACCCTCACCCATCCAGACAATGCTTTACAAAGGGGTAAAGGAAAACAGAGGATGCTTAGAAATTCCCAACAGGGCATTCACAGGCCAAATCAGATGTGGAGGTTTTGGTCATGATAGAGTGTGCACTGTTGTTTGGGGTGTCTGCGATCCACTGCAAAGGATAAGCCATCTAAATAAGGTGCCTACATAACCTATAGGAGTTAGCCATTCATATTAAATTCCTTGGAAGATTGTGGTCCAATTTATAAAATTGCGGTTTTAGACTATGCAGCCTATCCTCCAATGGGGTATTTTCATAGGGGTTGGGGTGACCGACTGACTCAAAGGAAGCAGGTTACCACCTTAAGGAAAGCATCTGTTTCAGAGTAAAAGATTCAAGATGTAGAATAGTAAGAGTAGAACGCTCATTGTTTGCCATTCAACCACATAATGGAAGAAAAAAAGTCAAGAGTGACAAAAATATGCAATGGCTGCATTAAAAGGAAACACCAAATTCAGGTCCCACTGGGGCATAATGAAAGGATAGGGAGGGCCGACATTTCAAAATCCTTAACACGATGTGGTACAGGGGTTGGAGATTATTCATGAGGTAAAGGAAAGTGGAGAAGGCCACTGGATAACACTTAGCCATACCCACAGCACATCCTTATTAGGCCAAGTGCGACTATCCGGTCAGATAACGGTACTTTCAAGGGGACAACCTTGGGGTCTGTGCATCAAGGTACAACCTTAAACACTCTGGACTAGGTAGGCTTAGAGGAAGATCTACGGGAAGAAAAGACGACATCGACCATGTCCCTAGGCATCTGAAACAGTCAAACATCCCAGCTCAGTCCATGCACGAAGATGTAGGCTCGTGAGATTCAGACGAGGCCTTGTCCAGATTAGAAAATAAGATCCACCCTAAGGGGAATATGGGTGCTATGGAGCAAAGGGAGAGGTGCAGAAAGTCACTTTTCTCGGCCAATTCAGAGCCACTATGACTTTATCTTGGATGATCTTCTCAACCGGAGGATACAGGACTGGAAACCTGTAAAGAAGAGCAAAAGCTCCTCAAATAGGATACTGAAGGACTTGAGGCAGTGTTAAGTGAAACAAATGCAAAGTGACATGGGTCACCCCAAACCCCCATTGATTGAAGATGCACTTCACTATCCTCAGTTGAAGATGCCAATTGTGGTCAGCAAGCAGACGCAGATTTAGAGGTCGGCCTCAATGTTCATAGAGCTGGCTAGACTATTCACCCCTCCTCAACCACTTGGTCTATACCAGCACCGTCATAGTCTATCAAACAAAGCCCAGCTGCAACTAAACTGCAGACTATCAACTGAACTTAAAATCTGTCCAAGATCATCCAGCTTGTTCTCGAGCTAGCATTTAGAGGAGACCACTTCATTCAAGATGAAATTAGAAGCAGTAGTTACCTCTCCCAAATCACCACCAGTGATCCAAACATTGGAAACCATAGGATACTTCTATATATTAGGCTGTGTAACAGCAACTATGTGCGAGACTGATTATTTTTATATGAATACATTGCCATTTACATAGAGCGTAGGCAGGTAGCAGCAGAGCACTAAACTTTATGGAGTGTTGGAAGATAAGACAGTTTCCATGAATTGGGAATTTCACAGTTACATTTCACCGTCTTGGCTCAGCATAAAGTGATCCACGAAGTGGTCAAGTGTGGATGCTGAGAATTGAACTTTGGTGCAAAGTAGTCAGCTCTAGCTGCTAGGCCACACCTCACATGAGTCATTTTATCCACACAATGGTCTGTGATGTGATTGAATTACAATCATATCATGCACTGTGACATAGGAACACAAAAATGGCAGCAATCCCCTAAAGTGAACTAGTGTCCTGCTCCCTAGATGAGCAGGCATCCTTTAGGCTGAACAAACGTGCCATAGATCCCTTAGACTACAGCAGTCCATGAAGAACGCCACTCACCGATAGCTCGTCTCTGCCAAGACGCTGATGATTGCATCCCCCGCCAGGGATTCCAAGTAGGGCCCCACTTGGTAGACAAAGTTAGCGGATGACGGCTCTTGAAACATTGAGCAACGAGGAATTTCATATTTGTTCTGGACCCGATACAGGGTGCTGTTGGAGTCTAAAAAAAACAAGAAACAAGTGAAGGATCCTCAATGTAAACATTCAATAGCCCACTCAGCACCAGCATCCACAATACAAGTATTGGCAATAATTTGTCATGTGTGTACTAAAAGTGAACCCTCAGAACACTTTGGAATTGCCATGCTTGCACTACTGACCGCATGACCATCCATATTTGTTCCAACCCTGCCACTGCATAGCAATATACATATTTGACTTGGTCTTGCTCCAGTTGCAGTCCAGTCTCAAATGCCAGGTACCTTCTACAAGGAAGAATGCTGGTTGACAGTGGACGGTCTTGAGTTGCCTAGTGGGGTGAGGGTGCATGAAATCCAGCCAGCTGGACGAATTACCAGCTGCCGATACCAATGCAAACATTCACAGGGTCATTGTAGCAGTGGACCGATTTGCCACACCATTTTCAAAGGCACCATAGTCAAGGGTGACGTCAGCAAAAGGCAATACTAGGAATCTGAAAGCCACCAGCATGATGGTACCACATCACTCTAGAGCTACATAAAAAAATTCCCCAAAAGTTCGGGCATCAATAGCAGCTCAAACTGAGTAAGTGTACCCAGGTGATGGGCACTGTTCATTTTTGGGAAAAGACAGAATTATATGCAACACAGTGGGGGAAATTGAGAAATTTAAGAAAGACAGAATTATATGCAACATTAAAACCTGTATAAACCTGGAATGAAAACATGCAGTCAAAAGAGCAAAAATGGACGAGAATGAACCAAAACTAGGCGGCCTCTATTCGGAAATCAGACGTGGACTGCGACACTGCCTTTCTTCAAACCCAAATGAATCACTGCAGACAGGCCACTGCCCCCAAACTGTAGGAGAGCCTTGCCCAGGCTGTGGGGGCGCTGGGTGGAGAAACTAACATGTTGCAGCCACCTCAGTGTACACAGGAATCCTACTACTGTCAGAGCTTTAAAGAGGCCCGACTGCTCTTCCCAAGCTTGGCCCCTGCGCCAGATTACAGGTGGCCCATAGATCATAGAGCCAATCAAGGGCAGGATTTTCAATGAGGATTTTCAGATGATTCCATGGTTTTAATTGTAAAAAGCCAGAATGCCCGATTGTGTGTGATCTCATGAGGCTAGGCAATTCCAATCCACATGAGCCAGAAGCAGAGCTTTGGTTGAACCCTATAACAGAGGGGCATGAGCGGCCCACCCAATGAGATTTTTTCTAATATTTCCATATGGCGTACACATTCTCACTCACATTAATAAAAAGGCACCCTTCCACCAATCACTGACCTTCCTTGACCAGTGTGCATACATCTTGCTACCCGCTACGGTCAGCCTGAACCGGACCAGCAGAATGAAAGAGTTTACACAGCCAGCCCCTACTACCCTTGCAGTCCTTGTTCACTTTCCTACAAGTCAAGGAAACTCGATTCAGCAGAGTTTATATACATGCAACCGCCCCCGTGCTTCCCCCCCCCCCCGCCCCCAAACTGATTACAACAAATCACGAGTTCCAGGGAGTCAGCCAGGCCTAACTGACTCTACTTGTGAGTAGGACAGTCCAACAAGGCACCTACGCCACTTGCCACACTTCCTTAAACTAGTCGATGCTAAATAGGGCTCCTATTTATTTCACAACCTCCTAGAAGCAATTCAAGGCACTTTTTTAAAACGAGGATATATCCTCCATACAACTGGGCACTCAGGGTCTGCTTTTCCCCCTTCAGTCCTGGTTTGTCCACAGTTGACATGCTTCTACAATCCTACCAGGCTTGTCCGGACCCGCACACCCACCTGTAGGGTCGACCTGTACCACGATGGAGGACGTGCTCCGGCTCGCACGGCTCGGGTCGGTGGTCTTGAGGACCCAGGCCTCGTAGAAGCAAGAAGGGGGCTTCAGCCAGATCAGGGAGGACATCTGAAACTTCTCGTTGTAGAGGGAGACATTGTAGTCTGTGGGGAGAAAAATCAGCAAGGAGGCTTCAGTACAGACACACTACCCACACACACGGGTCAGGGACAGAAGAGGGTGCAAGTGACAATACTACAATTCAGGACAAAAAAAAAAAGCCACCATACAAGTCTACTCAATACAGAAACTCCACTCCGTTCCTTTCGGATTTGAAGAGTCGACTCTAAAGGAAGCGAGTTTGGCTTAATCAGAGGCAGCTGGTGATCTTGGAGAGTATTGCATGTTCTCTTACAGAGAATTGGGCCACAGTGCACTTCAACGCAGTTTTTACATGTTTGTTCAAAGCCAAAGTCTGTGTATAGATACTCATTCCTGTGTGCCAAGCCGATTAAATGCTCCCCGGAGTGGACCCCATTTCTTCAAGGTACTACAGGTGCCCCCAAATGTCAGTAGACCATGCCAACATTGACATGGGGCCCCTCTTACACCAAGAGCTACACAAAACACAAGCATTGAAACATTAATGCCATTACCATACTATGCATCCTACAGGGCAAACACTACCAGTAGCATGTCAGGGCCAGCATTGTGTCTGGTCATTCCCTTCGCCAATGTGAGACAGGTGTCCTCCAATGCAAAGAACTAGCTTCAGTACCACAGCATTTTACCATGCAGTCCCATAGGTCAACACTTTCTAGCGTCCCTGTTGGCATTTTCCCAAGAGTGAGCCTTAGGTCAAGAAATACCTCCAATCTGCCAGTACTGTGCAACAGGTGCCTCTTACAGCTGCAACTTCGGCTTAGAGGCATATCCTGGCAGTGGTCTTCAGGGTGCCACCGCTAGCAGCAAACTCAGGCACATTTATATTCAGTCATTACAAAAGATTAGTTATAAAAACTCCTTCCTTCAATCCTTCAGCTGGGGAGGCGCTGGTGTGGATTAGACAGTCTTGGCAGGCACACCGCTGCCTCCTGCTCAGTGCAGGGTTGGATGGGGTCAGAGGGGCTCCTGAACCATTCGTCACAGTGTAGGATGGAGAGAGGGCGAGGCGTCAGCCCGATTGAAAGGTAGCCCCGGGCACTGCAGGACTGAAGTCTAGAGAGCCCAGGCATGGCTCCCTTACATCGACGCCGGGCTATTAGACATCATTAGTATAATAAAACCAGGACAGAACACAAGGCCAAAGTACTGAATCACCACTGGTACTTTGACTTCACCTAAACCATTCTAAAAATGAATAGAAAATAAATAAAAGAAAGCCTTTGCAGGACTATTTTATTAGTAGTGTGACAGTACTAGCACTTACCGAAAAAAAAAAAAAGAAGCTTAATTGTTCCCTACTTTGTAGGTACAGCGATCAAGTTACAAAGTGGTAACACCTTATATTGTGTCACCATTAAGAGCCAATGACGTATTGTCAAGAGCTTTTTTGTTTTTTGTAAATGCAGCTACACCTTTGAAAAACAAAAAGATAACTGCAAACTAGGCTTCTATCTTATGCAGCTAAATAAAGAGCACATCTGCCAAATTTACTTTGCCTCCTAGCACTTTAAATTGGAAGCATGCAAGCAGTTGTGGGTTTGGCTGAGCTTAGGGAGGTTGCCACAGAGTAATCGGTGGACAAAACAAACTAGTGAAAGTAGTGTCCATTCAGTGGTTGTAGTCCGAAGGGGACATGGGTTGGATCACAACAACTCCCCAAATCCACACTTCACAATAAAAAGAAAAGAAAAAACAGCGCTTGAATGCAATAGGTCTCGCATTTGCGAGAGAGTTTAAACTATTGGCATGGTTATGTACAATGCAAATAGCTCCACTCTTGTAAATGCGAGACCTATTCAAAGCAGTCCTGAGCTGCTTAGAAAGTGAAAGTGGCGATGGCGCGCTGCATGTGGCAGGAAAGCATGTCGTACCTCCAATAGGAGACACTATTTAAAGAAAATAGTGCATCATTCATTTTTCCTTTATTTCGATCAAATAGATCATAAAAGGTGACATCCAAATAATTTAACAGTACAATTGATTACAAATCTGTCGACAATTAAAAAAGCTTTACAATTTCCATCCTGGTAAAAGAATCAGAAATTTGCCTAACATAGATCACATATTGGATTTTTAAAATGACAGAGGTTGTGTGCACTGTTTGTTAGAAAACAGGAATACATAAAAGAAGTTTTAAAAACTATACAGAGTCTATATGAATGCATACAACGAGTACGAATGTGCCACATCGCAGTTAAAAATTTGGCTACCGCAAACACAATTGGGGGCAATACGTCAGTTTTTAGTATTCCGTTGGCAGGCAAGTAGTGCCTGAACCCCAGATTTTTAATTAGGGAGAACAAGCCAATACTTTCTGATAAGCCTTACAGAAGATGACATGCAAATTTGGTACGAGCATGCTGGACATAGCTCTGGGGTGGAGGAATGGGACCAGGTGCTGCCAAATGCTGTAAGGGGGAGTGTGCCGTACCTCCACTGTAGAAACAGTTTTCTTGTCAGAGCAGGGCTAATTTTGTCAAGGACGAGTTCCTGTTGATAGGAGTCTTTAGAATTAATAAATGAATGTGTTAGAGACCCCATGCGTGAATTCTGTAATGATGTTTTAAATTCATGGTAGTCCTTTGATAAAGATTTACGGGAAACCCTGGTACAAGCGTTGGCTGGGTCCAGCCACAATTCCGGCCTTCCCAGACTCGCATCTTTTTTATATATATTTCAGCCAGGGAATGTTTGTTAAATTTGATAGAGATAAAATCTCTTGCAACTCCATCCTGTAGCTCATTTTCTGGGGTGCTCCAGATTAGACGCCAGAAAGTTAGAGGTTTTAATCCCAGTTCTTACTCAATGGTTCTTAAGCCCAGATCTAATCTGAGCAGCAGGAGTGGGGTGCTTGGCGGCAAGGCCACCATCTGCCTAATGAATTTGTTCCCCGTGATTGCCAAATTTTGGGCAGGTATGTGCCCCCACAACTCTCTCCCCCCCCCCATGCATAACTGCCCCCCGGGCCTACATTTTATAGATTTGGAGCACTGGGCCGAGGGGTTTGTGGGTTGATCTCTTTACCATCCTTGATACCACCCGTTAACTGAGCTAATTTGATGTTAGCCTTTTTCCGATGTGTGTCCCAAGTCAAATTTTGATTGATGGTCACCCCTAGTTATTCAAATGTGTTAACCCTCTCTAGTCTCAGTGTACCTATGGTGGGATTGGGGCGTGTTGAAAGAGGAGGACTAAGAATCATATATTTACTTTTCAGCACATTGATCTCCAGTCCCCGGTCGACACAAAAAGCTTCAAACCCATCCAAAACCCGTTGGATTCCCATCGGGGATTTGGACAGCAGCAGGGTGTCGTCCGCAAACATGATAGCAGGCACCCTGCTGCCGCTGAGCATCAATGTCGGCTATCCTAGTCAGGTGGTCGACTACCCCGTTGACAAAGAGGCAGAACAGGGTGGGTGCAAGCACACAACCCTGCCTCACCCCCTTGTCAACGGGGAACCTTCCTGAGAGCATCCCATTTCTACCACACCTGACCCGTGCATAGTTATCTTGGTGCAGTCTTATCAAGATGTTCAGGATGTCCGAGGGGATGCCCATCTCCGCCAGCACGGTCCATAGTCTGGATCTTGGGACCAAATCGAAGGTATCACGCAGGTCTACGAAGACCGTATAAAGGCTGCCTCCTTCGATTATAGCAGTTTTCCAAAACAAAAGATTGAGTCGGGAAATCTGATCTGTTGTTGAGATCTTCCTTCGGAAACCAGCCTGGTAGGGGGTGAAAATGGAGAACTCCTCAATCCAGTTTGAGGTGATCAATTACCAGCCTACCAAAAAGTTTTTGGGACACATCAATGAGGCTGATGGGCCTGTAGTTGGCTGGAAGCAGAGGCAATCCCTTCTTGAATATAGGGACAATCTCTGCTCCCAGCCAAGTACAGGGCACCTCCATGCCCCTCAAGACGGCGTTAAAGATTGTCAAAAGTGAAAGTGGCGATGGCACGCTGCATGTGGCAGGAAAGCATGTCGTACCTCCAATAGGAGCCACTATTTAAAGAATAGTGCATACCAAAGACTCACCTTGTAACAGAAGTAAAAGGGCCAGTCCTCATGGGAGGTTACAAATGAAGAGAAGGAGGGACTAAAAGGCCTATTAATTAATTGAGAGCCAGCCCTTGTGAAGGGCTCTTACAAAAGTCAGTGACAAATCTGGGAGGAGTGGCTCTAAGCAGCGCATGCGCAGCCCCGGCTCCAACTAAAAAAAAATCCCTCCCCCCAGTATTTAAAATGGTTTTACCTCACAGATGAGCATCGGAGCTGAAACTCATCAATCATGGGTTGCTCTAAATCAATTTCACACATTGTTAGTCTGATGTATTGGTATAGTAAGTTGGAGCGGAAGACGTGACATTGTATTTTAAGCCATATTGTAAACATTTTTACTTATTTTTGTACACTTATTTTGAGATATTTTAACATGTACTTGAATATAGGTTTTGCAGCATAGTCTTAAAAGTGAAAAGCTCGAGATGGGCATCATGAAGGAGCCGGACATAACTTAAAGGTAGCAACATTAAAACCCTTATAATACCCCTCAACTGGAAGAGAAATTATGCCTTGGTCTTCATTAGAGGTTTTGTAGGAAAGGTATTGGGGAAAAAGATGCAGATGGGAGGGCAAGACAATTCACAAACACTAGTGTAACATATCCCACGTTTGATTCTCAGCCACTAACTAGACGTTCTAAAATGTGTGGGGAATGCCTTTATAAACTCTTAGGACTCAGCACTAATCTAGGACTGAACTGGTGCTCCACATTTTTGCATACGATTTCCTTGGCCCCTCCTCCCATAAAACCCACTTGTGTACCTTAAGTTAAACTCAACACTAAATTGCACACTCTAGTTTTAAACATGTGTGTGAAAAATGTGTTAAGTTGCCTCTCTCAAAACCAACATAGTACTACAAGTATGACTGGGGGAGACATCCCTTAAGGATAAGAACCCTCACTCACCCGAGGGTGACATGCTTCATCATATGGGTCCTCCTTACCAGTGTAGAAAACCTAGTCAACACTGGGAGCTACTACTCCGGTGTTTAAGGGAGGAGCTCAGAGATGTTTTTTTAGAAGTAAGGATGGTAATCCCATATGTGAGGGAATAGGTGTAGTGAGGTATGCAGCGCTGTGTGAAGGATAGGTGAGTGAATTTAAAACTAGCAAGTGGATACACTATAGTACTTTATTATTGTGTTCCACTTGACAGGGTTAAAAAGACAGCACAGTGGTATAGATATAGAACCACTGTCACTTAATGGTCAACATGTTTCAGCCTATAGATCCACATAGTATCATCGGCTTTCTTCAGGACCAGATGAAAAATTGTGAAACTGCTGCTGCGATAATGCGTGACAACAAAGTGAAAAATAGAGTGAATTATATATACTCCACCGGTATTCCTGTCTTATTTGTTGCTCAGGTCATACCCAGGTATCTAGAAGAAACAAGTAGCAAACAGAAGGAAACCGAGAGACACACATATACACATTGTTTAGTTTACATATGTATTTGTACAACAAACTGAGTTGGTTTTGTCGCTAAATTTAGTGTAAAATTACTTTACACTAGTATGGACTTACCCTCATTAGTAGGAAAATCCTGCCTCACCTCTACCTGGCTGGCTGCTCTGGGAGGAGGCCCCACGCTACAGGGAGAAAATGTAAGTGTCTAATAGAGTACACTACTAAAACTTCCAAGACTAAGTACCACAGAAGACATGGCCACAGAGTAATTCTTAGGTGCACTTGATACTGTCCCATAATATATACTGAATTGTAAGGAATTAAATTCAGAGTTTAAAGCGGAGGAAAATATGTAAAAATATATCAAAACTCTCCAAAGCAAAAGAAACCCTTATAGAGTGCACCATCCTATCAAGAGCCCTTAAAAAGGAGGTGCAGCAGAGTTAAAGGAGCAGATAAAGTCTCAGTCTTACCTGTCAGTCGGTACCTCGTTGCACGGTAGAGCTAGCCCCGGGAGGTACCGATCAGCGGGAAGACTCGTGCTATAAATAGCGCATTGCTGATAGAAGGCAGCTGTGTGCAAAGGGGTCCTGCCGTCTAAAGCAGTCTTCCGCTTTGCCTGAATTGGTACTGTGCATGCGTAAGGGACAAGTGATGAAGTCCCGCGCATGCGTTTAACACAAAACTGAATCTGATGCTTTTTTTACTGCGCATGTGACGTGGAACGCTACTTAAACCCCCCCCGCGCATGCCCAGATTGTCAACAGACGAGGGCGCCTTAACATGCAAGTTTTATTTTAAAAAACACCTTAAACCAGTCTGGGAATTTTATAGACAAGGCATGCACCGTAAATACCATAACAGAGAGACTCGGTGAGATCACCAGTCAGAGAAAGAACGTATTACGAGGGAACAGTGGCCCTCATACCTCATTTACAGATACTATAGAGTATTATGTTCCATGTGAGATAATCATATCGATCTATACCTCACTTTCATTTCTGAAACGATCATAATACACACTAGAGTATCTTGCACAATGCTCTATGGTATCTGTAAATATAAGAGGTATGAGGGCCACTGTTCCCTCGTAATACGTTCTCTCGGACTGGTGATCTCACCGAGTCTCTCCGTTCTAGTATTTACGGTGCATGCCTTGTCTAAAATTCCCAGACTGGTTTAAGGCGTTTTTTTTAATAAAACTTTTATGTTAAGGCGCCCTCGTCTGTTGACAATCTGGGCATGCGCGGGGGGGGGGGTTTAAGTAGCGTTCCACGTCACATGCGCAGTAAAAAAATCAGATTCCGTTTTGTACCAATTCAGGCAAAGCGGAAGACTGCTTTAGATGGCAGGACCCCTTTGCACACAGCTGCCTTCTATCAGCAATGCGCTATTTATAGCACAAGTCTTCCTGCCGATCGGTACCTCCCGGGGCTAGCTCTACCGAGCAACGAGGTACCGACGGACAGGTAAGACTGAGACTTTATCTGCTCCTTTAACTCTGCTACACCTCCTTTTTAAGGGCTCTTGATAGGATGGTGCACTCTATAAGGGTTTCTTTTGCTTTGGAGAGTTTTGATATATTTTTACATATTTTCCTCCGCTTTAAACTCTGAATTTAATTCCTTACAATTCAGTATATATTATGGGACAGTATCAAGTGCACCTAAGAATTACTCTGTGGCCATGTCTTCTGTGGTACTTAGTCTTGGAAGTTTTAGTAGTGTACTCTATTAGACACTTACATTTTCTCCCTGTAGCGCGGGGCCTCCTCGCAGAGCAGCCAGGTAGAGGTGAGGCAGGATTTTCCTACTAATGAGGGTAAGTCCATACTAGTGTAAAGTAATTTTACACTGACAATTTAGCGACAAAACCAACTCAGTTTGTTGTACAAATACATATGTAAACTAAACAATGTGTATGTGTGTGTCTCTCGGTTTCCTTCTGTTTGCTACTTGTTTCTTCTAGATACCTGGGTATGACCTGAGCAACAAATAAAAGACAGGAATACCGATGGAGTATATATAATTCACTCTATTTTTCACTTTGTTGTCACGCATTATCGCAGCAGCTTCACAATTTTTGATCTGGTCCTGAAGAAAGCCGATGATACTATGTGGATCTATAGGCTGAAACATGTTGAACATTAAGTGACAGTGGTTCTATATCTATACCACTGTGCCGTCTTTTTAACCCTGTCAAGTGGAACACAATAATAAAGTACTATAGTGTACCCACTTAGATAGTTTTAAATTCACTCACCTATCCTTCACACAGTGCTGCATACCTCACTACACCTATTCCCTCACATATGGGATTACCATCCTTACTTCTAAAAAAACATCTCTGAGCTCCTCCCTTAAACACCGGAGTAGTAGCTCCCAGTGTTGACTAGGTTTTCTACACTGGTAAGGAGGACCCATATGATGAAGCATGTCACCCTCGGGTGGGTGAGGGTCCTTATCCTTAAGGGATGTCTCCCCCAGTCATACTTTTAGTACTATGTTGGTTTTGAGAGAGGCAACTTAGCACATTTTTCACACACATGTTTAAGACTACAGTGTGCAATTTAGTGTTGAGCTTATATACGGGATCGCGCACTGAGTGGTCTATAAACATCCCTACATACCCCCAATCTACGGTAGTTTTTTCATACCTTAATTTAAAACCTACTGCGAATTAATGTATGATTAAACTTTGTAGGCATTAGTCACATGGATTTACAACTGCTTAATGATTTGTCAATAAAACATACATTTCATTTTCCAGGCCTACGTCACTTACTCTGGAAAATAATAAATAACAAAAGACTACTGTGAACATGGCCATGATGTAAGAGTCTTAACGCTCTGTCGTTCTGAAGTGCATCTCCAAAACTACTGTGTTGAAGCTGGAGACAATTCAGTCATTAACCCCCACAAGTTCCTTGGCCCATCTCAGTTATCTGGCAGCACAAGAGGGGATGTTCAGCTACCTCTGATGCTCCATCAGTGTCAGCGACACCTGCTTATATTATTAACAAGCATTGGCATAGCCAATAGGTCTTGCCTTTGGGAACTAAGTGTTTAGCTATGGAACAGTTGTTGCACCAAGGATATTGTGCTGCATAACTAAATGCTTATAAGGTCCCAAAGGAGAGACCTCTTGTTTGAATTACTTACCGATACAACTACGAGAATAAAAAGGTACTTTTAGCTCGATGGCGCTGGGTCTACACAAGGACTTGGCCAATATGGAGAAGGAATAATAATATTTCTGAAGAAAGTCAATTTGCAACAGAAGTGCTGGTTCACGACTTTATGCTGTTTTCTGAAATCCGCTGAGACGAATAAATGAATGATGTTTATAGAACACAAACACCAGAAAGCTTCATGGCCCGAAAATGTAAATGTATAGTCAGCAAGACTTAGTAGAAAATCTGTCATAAGTACTTTTTTTCATGGCTTTCAAGTCAATGCATGTGTGTAGACAAAGCATCTTAAGGAGGGGGCAGCTGCCAAAAAGGAACGGCCACCTTGCTGAGATTTTCTAAAGTGTGGCATACTAAAGAAACAGATCCCGGTTTAGGGGTCTCCTTTCGGAGTGTCTCAGGAGAAGTTTCTGAACAGCAGAGCAGCCAATTCTGAAACGACATTATGCAAAAAGCAAAGTTCCTTGTATTGAGCGAGACAACCGATGAAGAGGGCAATGAGTGAGTGACCCTCTTGAACTTTCTCAAGATGACAAGCCAGTCTGCCATTTGTGTACACTTTGCAGTTTGATAATTGCCAATGCCTGCTATTTGGGCGGCTGGGCCTTTCAGCTTTAACAAAGTCTCTCTGAATTCAATTGGAGTCTGCCGTGCAGGTATAAGGATTTTCTTTAAAATCAGCACCCGATAATAAAATGAAAATGCTGCATGAACCTCGGCTAACAGGTCAAGTTCTTAACCTATTCAGAAGCCTAGGCTTTTAATCTTGCTGGCTGGTGTTGGACCGCAGGTGGCCTGTCCAAGTTACAGAACAGAGTCTTGG
Source organism: Lissotriton helveticus (assembly GCF_964261635.1). NCBI lineage: Eukaryota > Metazoa > Chordata > Amphibia > Caudata > Salamandridae > Lissotriton > Lissotriton helveticus. The sequence goes on along the minus strand of NC_136068.1, from coordinate 1,576,865,919 downwards.
CGGCACAAAGCTTGGGCATGGTGAAATTCATTCATAAAGAGATAGACATTCATGCGTTAGAGTTTCCCCTGCTGGTTTGTTGAAGCTCAATAACCTGGGAACCATCCACGTATAAAGTCATGTGAAACCCAATGGTTTTGATGAATGGAGAAAGATTTACGAGGATGAAGAGATCAACTATCAAATTCAGCAGAAAGATCACAGCAAAATGATTCAGATGGGTGTCTGTCCAGTCCCCTTATAAGTGCAGTCAATACAGCCAACAGAGCTATCACCATCCCCAGAACAAGTGTAAGACCAATCCGACTAAGTCAGAGGTAAGGATTCCTTGTTGGACGAGTTGTGAAAGTGAATAGTCGGTCCTCTAAACCACTGTACACTAACAGAAGTACAGCTCTGTTAGAGAGTCTGAAATGATGGCTAATGTGGTTGTAAAGGAGAGGAAATGTGGTTGGGTTCTCCAGTGCAATGTGCAAGGCCTTGTGGACAAGTTTTAGGGATTTTGAATTGGACCTGCTGCTTAGCAATCCAGTGAGCGGTATCTGTTAAGACAATGTGCAGCTGTTCTTAAGCCAAGTCACTCAACTCAGGGCATCCACTGTTTAGACCAAAGTGGTGCCCCCTTCAGTTTGCCCAGACTGATTTCAGCATAAATATTAACAAAAAGGAGTGATGGCTGCACCTCAGGTTCCCCGTTTATAAACTTTATTTATCCTCTAGTATAAAAAAAAAGTAGCCAATCCGTGTTTCACAAAAATGTTCACTCCTTCACGGCCTGACTGTTATATGAAAAGACCAAGTGTGTCATCAAGAGGGACGTCCTCCTATCCTGTAGGATCATTACATTCTCTTTAAATTCTGTGCACAGTCCATTATCCATTTGACTGATAACTGGCTCAGTGCAGACTACCTGATTGAAAGTTTGACATGACCCCGTCAGACCATGAGGAAGTCAACATTTTTACGAAAAATGTGTAGGCCAATACATTTTAATACAAGTCAAAGGATTAATAAACATTATTAACTAAATCTGAAAAGTGAGAGCCTAAAGCATTTTATTGCCATGTTCTCTTAAGTCTTAGTATAGTTAAGGATGACTAGGGAGCAACGTTTTGGACTCTGAAGCTTTTGCCTCATCTTGGCAGATAGGCTCCATAGCTGTTATCAATGCGTGAAGGGTCAAAGCAGTTTCATTATTAGCAAGTGTATGCGGGTAAACATCTACAAATTGTTGCAAAGAGGAGGTGCCTGGGGAGTAATGCCTCTGATCCCTCTTTGTAACTCGTACCTAAAGTGCAGGAAGAGGGTTAGAGGCACAGCCTGGTTTAACAAATGTTGCATTTTCACAGCCTCTTCTCCCAGAGACACAACTTGACCACCTCAAGCACACCCCCAGCTTTCTTTTCGATGAACGCCCACTTACTCCGTGCCTTTGATTCTCCCCAGTACACAGTGAATAAAAGTCATATCTGGGCCCTCAAGATAAAATGCACAACTTGGCAGTCAAAGTCTGCCTTGAGCTAGTGTACACTGCTTAAAGCGAGCACAGCCTACGGCTCCTGGGGTGTCCGTAGAACAGATGCGCGCCAACCATCCCGGGCTCCCTGACAAGCAAACTGCGCATTTTATCTGAATAAAAATGTTTTAAGTCAAGAAATAGAGACAAAAACGCGCTGTATTAGAAGCAGCCTTACAAGTCTGTTGGCGTCAACCAAGAGAAAATTGAACCCTGTGTGATTTTCCTTTGGGGGGGCCCAAGGAGAAGAACAATTGAAACAGCTAAGAAGCTTCGGTCAGTCGGCTGCCAGGACACGACAACCCATAGTTCTTCGCTGAAAATTTGGATATGCGTCTGTGCACAAATGCCAGGTAGGAGGTGCTGCTGGGGGAGAAAAACTGCTGAAAGACGCATCCGTGAAAGTTAAAGGCCGTGCTAATTTTTAAAAAACATATGGCCCCTGTGCCTGTTTCCCTTGTGCGAGTGAGCAGGTGCACCATCTGTATGCAAGATAATTGCAAACAGATGTCGCCAAAGATCGCTCCCACAAGGGAAACGCCAAAGGTGCACATGTTGCCATTGAAAGCAATGCAAAGCTTGCAAGTTTTTGGGCAAAAAAAAAAAAAAACAACCTAATTGATTCTAAGGCGAGACCTAAAAACCGTGTGCCAACAATATTAACCCTGCAGAAATCCAGCTGTTTTTCATTAATCTCTGGGAGGCATGTCTTTGGGCTCTGTATCTAGAGCCCACCGGCCCCCACTGTACGTTCCTTAAGTGACCTCTGACCCAATCTTCTAATTAAATAAATTTAAAAAATAAAAACAAACCGATTTAAAGTGTTCCAATTGTAGAACAGAAAAAGGTCAGGTCACACTGACATCTGGAAAAGGACTAGAGACGTTTACAACTCCACAGCTGAAAGGTTAATATACCACATGTGACTGAAAAGTGTGCTTGCTGCTGTCACTGCTTTGTACCTGTGTCTGGAGAAGAGAATGCTGTGTTCTCACTTGCAATTTAAATTGAAAGGCAGATGTCAAACATAAAGGCAGAAGTATAAAGACATTAGTATTATACAACCCTCTCCACACTTAATGGACACCACCACTCTGGCAGTCTTCTAGTTATAGTCTTGTGCACAGATAACGTTTTGTTAAGGGATGAAGCATTTTTCAGGTACAGGCTTTTGTCCATTTTCCTCAAAGCTTTAATTTTCTTCAGAGGCTCTTGATGCCGTGTTCCGTTTATAACTCATTTCCCCGACTCCACAACACCCCATAATCACTGCATTAAATGCAGTTCGTGAATTGCCATAGCAGAGAGTGTGAAGTCTCTTCCCACTCTAAGAAAAACAAAAGCAAGGGAACCTTTTAAAAATAAAAAGCATTTACAATGCAATGGTCTCGGCAATATTATTGGTAGAGCTATTGGTATTGCTCATTATATTTTTTTGTATCCCTAAATAAATGGCATTGCTATTTCTATTGGCATTAGTTTTTTTTTTGCATATGTGATTCCTATTGCATTAGCAGAGAGAGAGTGAGGTAGTGAGAGTGAGGTAGATAGAGAGTGAAGTAGTGAGATAGAGTGAGGTAGTGAGGTAGTGAGGTAGTGAGGGATGTCGCCCCTTCATGAGACCCCCCCCCCCTATGATGTTTTTACTGGACACCCCGTGGCCCAGCCAACGGCAGACTAAAACACTAACACACAAAACCACCAACTGCTAAACTTCTTGTCAGAATAATGCAAGCACCTGCATAAACACCAAGGGGGTGTGGCACCAGAAAGAAACGTGAGGGAAATTTAAAAACGAGGAACTCGAGCGGGCGGTGAAACATGAAACGGCAGAGAAGAAGAATGATGCTGCGAGTGTTTAACGGGTTCTTAACGGGCCATGTTAGTTAGACCCGAGATGCTGGGCGCAAAGGGTCAAGCTCGCAGGACTGAGGCCACGGTTTCACTTATGCCGTAGGTTTGCTAAGGGCTGTATGGGCGCTCGCTCCGCGCTCTTCTGCTCTGTAGCAGTGGGGTAAAAAAAAGTAAGAAAATTGACTTAATGTTTCCAGCGCCTCCGCAAAACCTTAATACATAATCCGTGATTTTTGCCACACCCACACTGAACAGGTGTGCTGCAACATTACACAAAGAAAACACACCACACAGAAAAAAAAAAAATATATAGAATGCTCCGATGTAAAACTAGCCACCACTTATATTGCCCCCTCTCACAGGTGCCGCCCTTTCCTTTGAATCGGGTGACACAGGAGCGCACGAGGAAGGACAGCGCATCTCATCACAATAGTTCACTCAGGTCTCCCCCTTGGTTCGTTTCCCCTTTTTAAAGCTTTTGAGGATGGCCACACCAAAGACCAACATCTCCGCACGTTCCAATGTGAGCACCACACAGTGCAAGTCCCACACGTTCAGATTTGCGCACACTTCCACGCTCTCCCATACCTCGGCAACTGCACTTCTCTATTGTGTATTTGTACAGATCGCACCCACATATCAAGGAGCAGAACAACATGTTTATTGTAACCCAACTCACTACTTCAAGTTTGCTCCACTTTGGCAGGATGAAAGGCTGAAAACAGCCCCGGGATTCGAACCTCTGACCATGATGTCAAACGCAGATAAATGCAGGGGATGCAGCAGCCACCCGCACCTACAGTCACCTCCAGTGACCGGACCTACACCAGAAAGGGTTGACTATCCATCGAGTGATAAAAAATCCCAATCATCTATGCACAATACACAGTGAAGAGTTATGGGGTTGCCCCATCCCCAGATCACATCTTCTGGCTCTTGACAGACAGGTACAACAGGAGCAAAAACTAAACTTGGCGGACTCCAGGGCCACAACAGAGATGCACCATGAAGAAGAACACACACAACTCTAAACTCGCATAAGAATAACTTACATATACATGCGGGAAGAAACGACCCACCCACGTGCTACAAAAACAGCAACACTGGAAGTTTGCACAGTAAAATGCCCTCTTTGCAGACTGCGTGACCGCATTAACCTTTACTCACCTCACCGCAAAGAAACAAGCAGCAGACAGCCAAATTAAACCCATTGTTGGTTTATAACATCGGGAGGTCCCGCCTGACTTGGGTATATTGGCATATATGCTCAGGTTACAAAGATAATGGCGTCTAGGACTTCAGACACAGGGGGACTCTAGCTAGTATTTCTTGTCCTACTCTTTCTGGATTCTGCTGGTCCTATTTTCTCATATTTTTTTCCTTCTACTGTTCAGTGTTCTGGATTAACACGCGCGGGCTCTGGTCTTCTGGATTCAGCCAAAGCTGGTTCCGTATTGTGGTATATTTCTGCTTCTAAATGTCAGTGTTTTGGGCTTACGCCTGCTGGTTCTTGGGACGGGATCCTTCCTTTTCTCGATTCGGGGGGAGGAATGGTGGCTCTAGGTTCTGTGTAACCCTTTCCCTCCTAGATGTCATTGTCTCGGGGGCAGCAGCCTCTCCCTCTGTTCCAGTGCCGGGGACTGACTGGGCCCCGTGCAGCTGTACTCTGGACGGGTGTATAAAATTAGCTGGATGTGCGACAGCCCGTTCTTAATCCCATTTTCTCGCCCGCTTGGCGTTTCATCTTCCTTGTGGGAAAACCCTCGGATGGAGAGGGAGGGGGCTGGGATGCGCAGAGCATTTATCGTCAGTGCTCGGCTCCTCTGGGCGCTTGTGTCCTGGAATATGCACACTCCCAGCTCCTTGAAGCCAAGCGCCCCCTGGTTGTCAAATGCTATAGAAGATCGTGGTTTCTGTATAGCACCTACTGCTACGGCCTTTGTTTCGAGGGTGTGTAAATAATTCTTCCTATCGCCCTCGTTGTGTGCTGCTTTATTTAGAGGAATGGCTGAGTCGTCCCCAACAGGACTCTCGCATCTGTCGTGCAGGTGTATTAACCCACTCGGCTTTCTGATAAGAGCTGAGCCCGCTCACCTACTTTACCCACTCGGCACTCTTGCATGCCGCATTAACCCACTAGCCTCTTGCCCCTGTTTATTGCCCCTGCTTAGCAACCGGGCCAGTGGGTACATTAACTAGCTCCTTATTGACGCGCTAACCCACGGTGCTGTCTAACCGGATCTCAGCCCAGGATGCAGGGCCACCTGCTCAAACACCCCCACCCTGAGGGTGTACCCGGGGAGGGGGCTGCACCCCCAGGCGCATTCCACCGCTGTTTGCACGGAACACAACGCATTCTCCGCACTTGACTCTGAACACCTGGGAGCTGAGAAAGCCGTCTGTGTGTTTATTTCACCGCCTTTTCTCCGTTACATGACTTCCACGAATGACGCAGTGTTAACCCCCGCATGAGCCTCGCTATACTGCCTGCTGCTGCAACACCGGGGATGAGTGTGACCGGAATCCTAGCGCCTCTTTTAACGCAGTCAGCAGTCACAAGGAGGACAGTGCCCAACACTGCACTTCAGGCGTTTTTAGGCACTGTCATTTCACTCACTGAGCCTGGGGGAGGGGATGCAGAACACTAGATGTCGGCAGATAGCTCACTGTGCCATCTTCATACCCCGGTCCTGATTTCGTATTGTATGTACCTCATTGAAACGCCGGGTTTGATCTTTAGGCGGTGTTTTTTCTGGTCAGGGGGCAGTGCACGGGGTGCGGGGCCAGCGCTGGCCTTCTTGGCTGGCAGAGGTCCTCTAAAGCCATATTGTATTTACGGTCTGTCTGTTATTGCCCGACAAGCCTCCTGTTCAGATCGTGAAGGAGTCTGAAAACATTCGTTTCACTTCTCCTTTCAATAATAAGCGAGTGGAGAGCTGCAGGTTGGACAGCAATGGGTAGATCTGAGAGAGACTGCTGGGGACGGGAGGGTAGAGTGAGGAGGGAGACTGGATGGAGGTGAGCTGGGAGTGAGAGTGCAGGGAGGTGGGAGGTTACAGGGCAGAGGAGCGTGCAGGACGAGAAGCGCCGAGAGGGAGCCTGCCGGAGCAGGGAGCTACGGACTGGGAGGACGGGTGAGAGCGAAAGGGAGTAGGGAGGTGGGAGTCTGCAGGGGCTGAGAGGGAGGCTGCAAGGTGACTGAAGAGGCGACCTCACAGGGGAACGGGTTGGCAGCAAAATGGCGGCCTCAAGCTTCCGATTGTTTTGGATTCGGGGGCGTGGTTTTGCTGTTTTGAGTGACAGACGACGTCACTGTCTAAAGAACAGCAAAACTTACGCCCCCAAATCCGAAAAAGACGGAGCTTCTTTGGAGGGACAGCTCTCTCCTCTAATGGCTGGCCTCCTTTTAGGAAGCCAGCCAATGGGAGAGAGCCAAAGGCAGAGGCGGGACTAATAGTCCCACTAAGCAACATAAAATCTCAGACTTCCGGTTCTGCCTTCGGCAGACCAGATATTACCTCGACCTAAAAACTACAACCCATAAAAAAACAAGCAATCCAAGAGGTCTCCTGGGGAGTCAGAAGGTAAAAATGAAGCATTCCATTCAGGACAGATCAGATTAGTTACTTGCGGCAGGCGAGGCAGGGACACTGGTCTCTAGCTCCAGAATAAGGAGAGGGCATTGTAAACTATCAGCACAGCCCTCTCTCTCCATCCACAAGGCTCCACCAGTCTCTGCTGTGAGGCTGGAGCCTGCTGACTAATTGGGTGGCAGAGCAGAGAAAATACACCTGAATGAGAGCAAAAGCAGCACTGGGCTGATTGTGGACGTACTCTAACAACTGAGTGGGAGCCAGCAGAAAAAAGACAGCAGTAATAACTAGCATTAATTGGAGGTGGGAGGAAGAATGCTATTGGATTGTAGGCAGCTAGGACACTGAAGCTAAACAGTAAGCATGAAACCAAGAAGAAAAAAAAAGTCCCCCAGAGCACAGAAAGAACCATAGTGGAATGACCGTGCTAAGCAATGGCAAAAAAGGGAATGTCTATGCCCACAGCGCTGTCTAGCTCAACCTAGTGGAGGGAGAAGAGGAGAAACGAAGGGGTGATTGTGAAGATGGGTGAGAGGACTAGTAGGACACTAGAACGCCAGCTTAAACCATTACAGCTAGTCCGGTGCACAGCTGGGGCTAGTAGCATTAGACAATTTAAATTAAGTCACATTTAAAGCTGAAGGATTAGTGAGGAGATCCTGCATTTTCTGTTTGAAATCTAGGGAGAGCCAAGTACTCAAGTCTGTGGTGGGTGCTAGGATTGCCCCATCAAGAAGCAGGAGTGATGAAGGGGAAAGGAACAAAAAAAATTAAAAACAAAAAAAACAAACACTGAACAGAAGAGGAAGACTGATACAGAATAGAGCAGCAAAAAGCTAAAGTTAAAACCTAGCCTAAACCACCATGGCTTCAAGTTTCTTCCTCAAAGATCACAATTAGTTCTGGTCACCGGAGGAGAAGGCGTTCCAAAGCTTTGATGCCCCAAAATCAAAATCTTTATGACAGTTGCCAGCACGGCATCCGATCTGAGTCTACTAAGTTGGTGGGCTTTAATTAATGGAAAAAAGATAACTAATGCCTCTGCCATTAACGATCCTATGGCATAAGCACATGGGATTTATAAATGTTCTTAAAGGCAGCCAATGGAGATCTTCCAGGGCAGGAGACATTTGCCACATTTTGCACCATGTAGTTAATTTTTAACTTGCCTCAGTGGCTCCAATGTATAGTATGTTACAGTAGTTCTATTTGGACATAAAAGCCTTAACAGCAGTTTCCCTGGCAGATATAGGAAGGAGGTCCATGATTTTGGCCAATCATTAAGAGTGCCGAAACACTTCACAGGATATCTGGCTGTCAAAGTAAGGTTGGAGGCAAACAGAAATCCCCAAGTTTTTCACTTTGGGCCTGGAGTAGGGCCTAGCTCCTTTGGCCACCAAGCAGATGACCAGACGGAGAGTTATTTCCCAAACAAGGAGTGCCTCCGTTTAATTTGTGTTTAGCTTGAGGCAACTCATTAATCCATTCAGCAAGAGCTAAATTGGGGGGGATGCAGCCCCTCCTGAGGTGGGAGACAATAAGTGGTGTGTCATTGGCATAGGACACCAAGGTGACAGTATTGCTAGATGCTAGCCAGGAGGCACATGTAAAGGCTGAACAATGTAGGGCGCACTATCAAGCCCTGGGCCACTCTTGATAGGGGGGAGCACTTCGGAGGTGAAGGGAGTTTGCACCACTTGAATGGTACGTCATGGATGAAGGCCAACCATGTTAGGGCCAGGCCCCCAATACTGTAGTGTTAGGCATTCTAGCATGAGGCCATGGGATACAGTATCAAATGCTGCCCTAAGGTCCAGCATAATCAGGGCAGCTGTTAGGCCTCAGTCAGCACAGAAGCGGGAGACTTGAAGGCCAGCAGTAAGGCAGAGTCCTGATTGCGATTCCTGAAGTATGCCATTTGATTCCATGAAACTTAGTTGAGCATTGTTACTCAGCTGTTTTTGGAAAAAACAAAATGGGCTTGAAGTTTTCTGAAAGGGACAGATCTCATATCGGTTTTTTGGAGAGGTTTTACAATGGCATGCTTCCATTTAGTAGGAACAACGCCAGTTGCAAAGTAGATGTTGAGCCAATTGCTCAACCTTGGACCAGAATTCTTGGAGGAGCTGGATTGGAAGGGGATCCAGATTCTCTTCATGAGCAGCATGATAAATTCATATAGAGAGGGACGGGTGAAAGTGGCGAGCCCAATGTTATGGGTTGGAGCATCAAACAAGGCCTTTTGGCACTGGAAATATTGTTTCAGAGAAAGTCGTACTTTTTTTGCAACTTCGAAGAAGAGGGAAATCCGGTGGAAGCTCTAGGGATGAACTATGGTGGTGGATTTAGGTTTCAGAGATTACAGGGATTTACGAATTTGGAAGAGTTCTTTGGAGGAAGTAGACAAGGACTCCTTGTGTGCATAAAATGTCCTTCATGTGGTATGGATAAGCGAGTGAGAATCCTTCAGGGCCAGAGTAGATTGCTTTACTATTGGCACGGAAATCTTTACGCCATATAGGTTTTATATATTTACAGGATTCTTTTCCCTTAACAGGAGCTACTCATTAAACCTGCCAATTGTTTGGAGCAGGTACTGCGATGTTACCTCATTGGTGCAATCCTATCAAGGGTCCCTGTGACACAGTCTTCAAGATGTTGCTTGACAGACTCGTGCTCATCAACAATGTATTCATATCATTTTTAATATCATGGTCCATAAAAACATTTCATTTCAAGACTGAAAGAAAAAAAAAAAAAAAAAAAAAAAGTCCTCACTTTGTACGATTATTCAGCCCTTGCATACTTTGAGGGTGTTCCAAAGTTATTCACAACCATTACATAAATCAATCTAATGGGCAGTGCTTCTTGCTACTGTCAGATTTCATACTCATTGGAACCTCTGGAAGCAGACTAACCACACATCACCCTTGTTTTGTGAGGAAAATTAATACTACTATCCTGAGGCACCATCAACAGCATCAAAATGTCTACGAAGTTAGACTATTGGAATGTGGAGCGCTCCATTAAACACAATTAGTGCTCCAGGCTTCTACTGGCTGGGATAAGCCCAGGGCATCATTCAAAAAAAATTCCCAGCTGTTCCTGTGAACAAAGACCTCGTGGAGCCAAAGAGGATTTCAACTTCTTGGGCTCCATGAGGCCTTTGATTCACTAATTAGAACATTATGTTCCACTAGCCCTCTATAGTGGGCTGTACCAGCCATTAGAGGCCTGCTCCCTTGTTACAGGTCCTCCCTTTGGCTCAGGCCTTTAATGGCTGGTGTAGCCTGCTATGGTGGCTCCCAATACGTCCCACTGAGTTTCTAATAAAAACATACAACCCATGTGTTCTCAGAAGCCCAGATTGCAGACATTGTTTGAAGCTCCTAACCAGTATGCAAATGGTTTTTCTCTAGTGCAAACCTTGCCCAAAGGCAGTGGACGTCTTACATGGTTAAAGACCAGCATAAAGTCAATGAGTAAGAGAAAGCTGTGTTGTGGATGATTAATGCATTGTGACAGTGGTCTTTAAGGAGTTGGGGGAGAAGAGAAAGAAATGTACCTTTCCTAAATTGGAGTAGCAACAGTGCAGTCCAGATGCATACAAGGATGTTGTTACAGATCCTGAGTACATAGAAGAAAAGGCCTTCGGTCTTGTTTTTTCTATGTTTATTCTGATGTACTGGCCGCAGGCGTGCAAAGAATCAGATCTTGAGCGTGTCTGCCAGAAATGTGAGTGCTGATCACGATCGCTTTGTAAACACATGCCACCAAGGAGAGCTAATAAAGTTTCATCGAAGTGTGGGGGCGGGGTGGATGATAGTTGTGATAATCATTCTTCAGGCCTTTGATGCCACTAAAGGGTGCCAACATGGAGGCCCTAGAGTATGGTGTTATCACAATCCAGATGCAAGAGTGCATCTCCATAAATTAGATACATTTGATATGCATGTTAAACAATGCTTTGCAGCAGGCACATTAACCCTTTTACTTTGGAAGTAAAAATCATGACTGGACAAACCGATTTCTCCCTTAGTGCATCAGCTGCCAGAGCCATTTTACGATTATCTTCCTGTGAATAAATTGGTCTATACCTCTTTGGCATATTTAATTTAGCTGCAACTTCCTTGTACAATGGCATCTTGTATACCCAGGGCCTTCAGCACCGCTTGTACCACTCAGAAGAAGCCTTTCAAGCCTGTTTCTGGTCTCTGCAGATGGGGGTTTAAAGGAGTACACAGAAGGAATAGTGGTCAGCCGAAGGAGACCCGTGTGCAGGCCAGCGGTCTGCTAAGGCTGCCATCAACCAGCAGGAAGACAGCCCAGCACAGTGCACATGGTTCTGGGCCCGCTTTGGAAGTGCAGCAGGGACAGCGCACTTTGGCGGGCAGCTGCTGGGGAGTATGTGGCCTGGATCGTGGTGGTGTATGTGCCATCCTCATTCAGAGACATACCTTGGGGCATTTGAGTTGGCCCTATGGGGGTAAACTCAACGAGGCCTCAGTCATCAGAAACTTGCTGCACTTAATGATTACTGCAACACCTCGAATGGGTGCGCAGGTGCTCCGGTGCACTTCACCACCTTTATAACAAGCATTTGCAATGCAATAGGTCTTGCATTCGCGAGAGGCATTGAGAATGGCAGCGCCTTTTATATAGGTTTTGATAATTAACACAAATAAAAGGCATAGTCATTTACAGTGCCAATAGCTCCAAATGGGTGACCCATTTCACTTCAAAGATGTGGCCGCCATTGACCTGGGCTGCTTGAACAGTGAAAGCAAACCTGGTGCGCTGCATGTTGCATGAAAAGCATGTCGAGGAAACCCATTAAAGAAAATAGTGCTTACAGACTAAATAAGCCATATTGTATAACAGAAATAAAAGGGCCAGTCCTATGGTCAAGTGCGAGCCTCTTATTCGGGCTTTTAAATACATTATTCTCAAGCCCAGGGTGTAGGTCATAGTCTTTAATCTGCATTCCTTGCTAGTTGTATATCACACTTAATTCAGGCAGATGACTAATCACAATATCCAATGCTCTGGGCTTACACTAAATCACTAAAGGAATCTGGGAATTGACGTCTGAGTTTACTTCAAAGAAGTGAAGACGGATTCTATACAACAGTAGTTCATAGAAGCAGAAGCGCAACTTTGTTCTATAATGACATCCACTTAAGGCAAACACTTCTCTACCAAGTGGAAGAAGCAGAGGTAAGCAGGCAAGGACGGCAGTCAGCCAGAATTACAGGGCACGCCCTCGAAACACAAGACCCGGGCCTCGTCCCTTATTTATTTTATGCATTTGTATAAAGTGCGGACTTTACCCGAAGGTGTCAGAGCGCTGTACAATAGAACCAGTTACGTTACATGAGAGAAAAGTTAAAAAGTAGAACGTACACAAATAGCAGGACACAGAATCAAACACAGCAGGCAAAAGGAACACAATATCAAACACAGCAAGCAAGGAATGTACAAAAAATAAATATAACACAATTACAATGACTAACGAACTTCCTGGCGCGGTCTGAGAATGAAGGAATTAGTTCTGAAAGTGTCTTTGGAATAGAAGAGATTTGAGGTCCGTTTTGAAGATCTGGATGGAGGCACGGAGCGAAGGAGGAAGCGAGTTCCAGATTCTCACTGCATTACCCGAGAAAGATTGAGCCTTCAATTTCTCTTTTGAAGGCGGGAGGCTCAAGCAGGAACTTTTCCGCATTCCGAGAAGGTCTCAAGCCTCCAGACAATTTCAGTTTATTCGCCAGATCACTCTTGAGAAACCCTAGCTGAAGAACTGATGTAGATGTTAATCTTCAAGCAACATGGGCAGGGCTATATAAGTGGGCCACGACCCTCCGGGTCTCAGAACTGGTAAAAAAAAAAAAAAGTCAAAAAATTGCCCCAATTGGGCCTTCTATTCAGGTACTCCGTTGTAACTGGTCGAATGCTGAAGAGTGTAAAACGGTAAGGTAATGCCAGTGATTTAGTTCTATTTACATTTCCCATTTTTTAGCACTCGCTATTTCACGGATGTGGCGTTTTTGCATTTAGCAGATAACTCTTGTATTGTGCATACTTTCAACAGAGTCACCTCGAGAGGCTGAAAGCAGCACAAGTCTCAGTCACTGCCAGTGGGTCAAAAGGTGTTCAGAATGCATGGTCATCCGGTCCTTGGCCTCTCTGCAGACAGAGCAATAGTCAGGCATTCGAGTGGACATCGTGATTCTGTAAGAAAGCATGTGAAGGAAGTACACCGGTGTAGTAAAAGTGAAGTGCTTACAGGGGCAGGGGTTACGTTTAAGGGCGGTGACGTGGAAGAGCTGCAAGGAAGTGTATTCAGAAGGTAGTGAAGAGTACTGAAGAGGAAGATGGACGAGATGTGGAGAGAAAAATGGGGCGGGAGGGGCATGCTCTACAGAAAGAACAGGAACCGTAGTGGTTGTGATAAACATAACTGACGCCTGTGGAAGGGGTAGTGCAAGTCAGTCTCATAAATGCAGAATTTAAACATTATTTACAACACAATCATTGTTACTCGTGTTTCTTAATAAGCCAACAACTGATGGAGCCAATAGTTCTGGTGCGCGTTCATTCTGGGAGGAACGAAGAAGGTCTCTGAGAATCACAGAAATCTATACTGTACATGTTTAAGCCATGCCCTTAATTACATAGGTTACACCCCACGTTAAGCCCAGAACAAGGGGGAATCTATATATGGGGGTGCTATTAAACTACTGAATGAGTTGAACTTGTACTCAACCACCCGCGACCTTCCCCCGCTGCATATGAAGTATCTTGGATAGTGGCACTTCTACAAAACAGTGTGGGCCAGATCTACCACATGGGTCTACAGCACAGCTTCTCTTCACCTGCACTCTTGGTTTCTCCCAAAGCCCTTTGGAACAACAAGACTACTACTCCCAAAATGCACCGATGTGATACATGAAATCCAGGACTGGAAACAAGGTGCCCTTGTGACAGAAGCTTCCAGAAACGGTAGAGTTGAATGGGAAACTGATTACATTCCCATGAATCTGAAGGCCTCCCCCAATGACTGGAGTGATCTGAGAAACAACAAGTACACTGCCCCAAACAGTACACAAAGAGGCAGGAGAACCACCGACTTCGAGGGACAAAGAACACCCAAAACAATCTAAGGATACCCACAGGCCAAACGAAACACATTTTAGTTAAGTGGCTCCTCCAGGTAACCATGGTTTTATAGCCAACACTTCTATGCCTGCCTTAACATTCCCCCCGCCCCCCATTAGAAATATAGGTACACGCTTTTATCGTTTTAAATGACCGTTTGAAGTGGTCACTGCAACAGATGCACAGTCATAGTAGGAGGATATATATACATATGGAATACAAATCTGCTTTACTACACCTGTCAGACGCCTTATTGCCTTCTTCACTAAAATCTGTTTAACTATTATCAGCCCACAACGCCTCGCGCTGATAGCAGCTCGCCTCGTACCTTCCATGAGTCGACGACGTCGTAGGGGAGAACTGCGCGTATCGGCTCCTACTTACCCACGATAAGTGCCTTGTCGGGCTGGCTGCTACACAGCAGGGCTAAGAGAAGGGGCCCCCACATGAAACAGGCCTGTAGCGCCATCTTACAGAGGAAGCGTCCGCAGAAAGGGAAACCGGTACTTGAACATGACTCAGGGGGGTGGGCGGTTTTATACTGCTGGGGGCGGCACCTGCGGAGGTCGTACAGGTGCTGGCCAAATAGCACACGCCCTGGGGCGGTTCGCCTGGCTGGGGTGGTTACCAGGTGGCTGTATTTCAACCGAGCCTCCTTTAAACTCGGAGCATTTTGTTTTTACCAGTCATTGTTTTAAGGCGTTCTCGGTTCAGCTTCGTCAACAAAGACTACAGCTCCCAAAATGCACTGTTTTGTTAAACGGAAACACTGCAGCTAAAGCCATCGGCCCCTGGTGAACTTGCGTCATCTGGTGACCCCAGCACCTGACAGTAAGGACAGGGCAGTCCCATGGCCTTATAGCTGGTAGTTAAAAGTCTATAGACTCGGAGAACACATGTGATCACAAAAACAGGCCACTTCACAGATATTGAAACTGAAAGCGTACCCAGGATTATTCACGACCTTTATTTAGATCTTCTGGTTGTGTCTCATCAAGTGAAAGACTGTGTGCATCTCAGTGCCATGACATTATAAATGGCACAAGGGGTTCCCACCTGCAGTGTCTTCATTACTAAAAAAAAGTTAATAGTTTCATAGTGCTTTCAAAGTTTCCCGGCGTGTGGAAGTCATTCAGTCCAGGTTGCTTTTTTAGGCATTCTGGGAATCACTAGTCCTATTTACTAAATTATAAATTTGAGACTATTAGTCCCAGAATGCTAATAATTATCATCGACTGACTGAACCACACATTCATGGACCTGGGAAGCTTGAGATCTTTGTTTTCTCCCCAGGGTCCTGATCATAAATAGTACATTGTGTCCAATTCCGGTGTCTTCTCCGCATTTAGTTTATTGTCTTCCTCCCCCAATGTCTCATTACAAAGTATTATGTACCTCCTTCCAGCGTCCTCATTGAGAAAGTGTAGCGTGCCCACCCACAGTGACCTAATTTCAAAGAGTGATATGTCGACCCCAGTAAAGGATCATTTGCCCACCTACTTCAGTGTCCTTATTGCTAAGGTTAAAATGTCCATCTCCATGGTCCTCACTGCAAAGGGTAACATCTCCAAGCCCAGTGACCTCACTGCAGAGGGTAACATGTCCATCTCCATGGTCCTCACTGCAAAGGGTAACATCTCCAGGCCCTGTGACCTCACAGCAGAGGGTAACATGTCCATCTCCATGGTCCTCACTGCAAAGGGTAACATCTCCAGGCCCTGTGACCTCACAGCAGAGGGTAACATGTCCATCTCCATGGTCCACACTGCAAAGGGTAACATCTCCAAGCCCAGTGACCTCACAGCTGAGGTTAACATGTCCATCTCCATGATCCTCACTGCAAAAGGTAACATCATCTCCAGGCCCAGTGACCTCACTGCAGAGGGTAACATGTCCATCTCCATGGTCCTCACTGCAAAGGGTAACATCTCCAGGCCCCGTGACCTCACTGCAGAGGGCAACATGTCCATCTCCATGGTCCTCACTGCAAAGGGTAACATCTCCAAGCCCAGTGACCTCACTGCAGAGGGTAACATGTCCATCTCCATGGTACTCACTGCAAAAGGGTAACATCTCCAGGCCCTGTGACCTCACAGCAGAGGGTACCATGTCCATCTCCATGGTCCTCACTGCAAAGGGTAACATCTCCAGGCCCTGTGACCTCACTGCAGAGGGTAACATGTCCATCTCCATGGTCCTCACTGCAAAGGGTAACATCTCCAGGCCCTGTGACCTCACTGCAGAGGGTAACATGTCCATCTCCATGGTCCTCACTGCAAAGGGTAACATCTCCAGGCCCAGTGACCTCACAGCAGAGGGTAACATGTCCATCTCCATGGTCCTCACTGCAAAGGGTAACATCTCCAGGCCCTGTGACCTCACTGCAGAGGGTAACATGTCCATCTCCATGGTCCTCACTGCAAAGGGTAACATCTCCAGGCCCAGTGACCTCCCAGCAGAGGGTAACATGTCCATCTCCATGGTCCTCACTGCAAAGGGTAACATCTCCAGGCCCAGTGACCTCACTGCAGAGGGTAACACGTCCATCTCCATGGTCCTCACCAGCAGAGGGTAACATGTCCATCTCCATGGTCCTCACTGCAAAAGGGTAACATCTCCAGGCCCTGTGACCCCCCAGCAGAGGGTAACATGTCCATCTCCATGGTCTTCACTGCAAAGGGTAACATCTCCAGGCCCAGTGACCTCCCAGCAGAGGGTAACATGTCCATCTCCATGGTCCTCACTGCAAAGGGTAACATCTCCAGGCCCAGTGACCTCCCAGCAGAGGGTAACATGTCCATCTCCATGGTCCTCACTGCAAAAGGGTAACATCTCCAGGCCCTGTGACCTCACTGCAAAGGGTAACATGTCCGTCTCCATGGTCCTCACTGAAAAGGGTAACATCCCCAGGCCCAGTGACATCACAGCAGAGGGTAACATGTCCATCTCCATGGTCCTCACTGCAAAAGGGTAACATCTCCAGGCCCTGTGACCTCACTGCAGAGGGTAACATGTCCATCTCCATGGTCCTCACTGCAAAGGGTAACATCATCTCCAGGCCCAGTGACCTCACTGCAGAGGGTAACATGTCCATCTCCATGGTCCTCACTGCAAAGGGTAACATCTCCAAGCCCAGTGACCTCACTGCAGAGGGTAACATGTCCATCTCCATGGTCCTCACTGCAAAGGGTAACATCTCCAAGCCCAGTGACCTTACAGCAGAGGGTAACATGTCCATCTCCATGGTCCTCACTGCAAAGGGTAACATCTCCAGGCCCAGTGACATCACTGCAGAGGGTAACATGTCCATCTCCATGGTCCTCACTGCAAAGGGTAACATCTCCAGGCCCAGTGACCTCACTGCAGAGGGTAACATGTCCATCTCCATGGTCCTCACTGCAAAGGGTAACATCTCCAAGCCCAGTGACCTCACTGCGGAGGGTAACATGTCCATCTCCATGGTCCTCACTGCAAAGGGTAACATCTCCAAGCCCAGTGACCTCACTGCAGAGGGTAACATGTCCATCTCCATGGTCCTCACTGCAAAGGGTAACATCCCCAGGCCCAGTAACATCACAGCAGAGGGTAACATGTCATTCTCCATGGTCCTCACTGCAAAGGGTAACATCTCCAGGCCCAGTGACCTCACTGCAGAGGGTAACATGTCCATCTCCATGGTCCTCACTGCAAAGGGTAACATCTCCAGGCCCAGTGACATCACAGCAGAGGGTAACATGTCCATCTCCACGGTCTTCACTGCAAAGGGTAACATCTCCAGGCCCAGTGACCTCACTGCAGAGGGTAACATGTCCATCTCCATGGTCCTCACTGCAAAGGGTAACATCTCCAGGCCCCGTGACCTCACTGCAGAGGGTAACCTGTCCATCTCCATGGTCCTCACTGCAAAGGGTAACATCTCCAGGCCCAGTGACCTCACTGCAGAGGGTAACATGTCCATCTCCATGGTCCTCACTGCAAAGGGTAACATCTCCAGGCCCAGTGACCTCACTGCAGAGGGTAACATGTCCATCTCCATGGTCTTCACTGCAAAGGGTAACATCTCCAGGCCCAGTGACCTCACTGCAGAGGGTAACATGTCCATCTCCATGGTCATCACTGCAAAGGGTAACATCTCCAGGCCCAGTGACCTGACTGCAGAGGGTAACATGTCCATCTCCATGGTCCTCACTGCAAGGGGTAACATGTCCATCTCCATGGTCCTCACTGCAAGGGGTAACATCTACACGTCCAGTGTCCTCACTGCAGAGGGTAACATGTCCATCTCCAATTTTTTGGTTGTAAAAAGGTAATCTTCCCATTATAAAGGGTAAACTTTGTCCAACTCCAGTGTCCTCACAGCCTCAGTGGCCATGTCACAAAAGGGTATTATTGTATGCCCACGTCTAGTGTCCCCTTTAGAAAGGATAACTTTTCCACCTCTAGTGACGTCATTGCAGAGAGAGACATGTTTACCTCCAGCAACTTAGTTACAACTAGTGAAATGTCCATCTCAGGAAACCTTAATATGAAATGCCAACCTCCAGCGACTTCACTGCAAAGGTTAACACATCCTCCCCAGTGACCTCATTCCACCTACGGAGGCCTCATTGTGAAGGACATGTCCACCTCCAGTGACTTCAGTCCATAGGGTAATTTGTCCACCTACTGTGGCCTCATTGCGAAGGACATGTCCACACCCAGTGACTTCAGTCCTTAGGTTAATTTTTCCACCTACTGCGGCCTCATTGTAAAGGACATGTCCACCCCCAGTGACCTCATTGCAAAGGGTAATATAACCACCTCCCTGAGTGTCCTCATTGCAAAGGGCAATATGTTCAGCTCCATTGTCCTCATTACAGAGGGTGGCATGCCAACTCCCAGTGTCCTTATTGCAAAGGCTGGCATAACCACCTCCAGTTTCTTCATTGCAAGGGTACAATTTCCAGCTCCACTGACCTCGTTACAAAGGGTAACATGTCCACCCCCCTCAGTGCCCTCATTGCAAAGTGTATCAAGTCCACTACTGGTGAGTTCATTGCAAAGGGTATTATGTCTACCTCTCCAAGTGTCTCCGTTACAATGGGTACGTTTTAGCCACCTCAAGTGAGAGCGAAACCACTAATTTCTGGGGTTGGTTGGGTCTGAAAGTGTTTATAGACAAAAGATAATCAATTGTGTTAAGTTGTGTTCCAATCATTTATATTGCGCACAAATCCCCCTTTAGGGTATATCGGCTCAGGAAGCCTTCCGACATCATGCTACTGTCACTGGGAAACCATCCCTAAAACAATTCAGTTTTAAGTGATTTCCTGAATTTCAGATGATCCATACAGAAATGTAAATGAACTGGGAGAGCATTTCAGTATAGAGGGGCTAGATAGGAAAACGCTCTGCCCCCTGGACAAGACTTTTTAATCTGAGGGATCCCCAAGAATGAAGAGCCTTTTCAGGACTGTAAAGGGTACGTCCCGACGTTAAATATCGAAGTCCCTTTACCATTAGGGCTTTGTGAGTCATACAGCAGATCTTGAAGACAATCCTCTTACGAACTGGTAACCAATTTAAAGACCGTAAAAGAGGAGCAGATGAGAACCTTGCAGGAGCATTGCAGATAAGGTGGGCTGCTGTGTTTTGCACCACCTGAAGCTCTGTCAACAAGGATTCATTAATAGAGGCAAGTAAAGCATTGCCATAATCCAAGCGACTTACCACTAAGGCTTGGACTACAGTCTTCCTTATTGACAAAGGAAGAAACGGAAAGGCCCGTCTTAATAGACGTAACATATGAAAACAAAGTCCAGCGGTTTTACGGACCTGATCTTCCATAAACGGAGATTGGACCAGGAACAATCCAAGATTTCTAACAACTGTCTTAGGGGTTGGAGCAATGCCAAGTTATTCTGTTCACCAATCGGAAGCCCATAGCCTTTTGAAATAGCATGATCTCAGTTTTTCCCGCTTTCAGTTGTAGACGATTCTCAGTCACCCAAACTGCTAAGGCTTTCAGGCATCTGCAAAATGTTCTTTTACTATATTGGAATCACAGTCAAAAGAAATCAAAAGCGGAGTATTATCCTCATAGGAATACAGATCCAATCCATAAGATTTCAATATCCTGGATAGAGGTGCCATATATATATTAAATAGCGTAGGGCTCAAACAGGAGCCCTGAGGAACACCTTTATCCAGCAAAACCGTGCTGGATCTGAAAGATTCCAGAGAAATGGTCTGAGTTTGTTGCAAGGTTCCTGCTCATACACAGAACTGTGCACAGAGACCTAGGACATCAGTGAATTGTGGTGTACCAGAAACTCACCTCAGTTCCTAGAGAAACCCCAACCAGCTAGCATCAGTGTCACATTATCTCTTCATTCTATAGCAAAGTAACCAATGATTAGACAACCTAGAACATGCAACTTAGAACAAACCCAGGAGTGGTGGGAAGTGAGAACACTCTTTTGTTATACTCTCATACCAGTCCACAACAGGAGTAAATAAGAGACAGGGTAAGGTTAAAATATTTAATTTAATGATGTGATCTCATGTGCAGTATCTTAGCCAACATAAGCAGACATATGATTAGAAATAATATGGTCAGCATTGTTACAATTTCATAAAATACAAAAGGAGAAATCATATTACAATGATGGTGAAAACAGGTCTTATAGCGCCTAGTTTTAACACCCTCCATATATAGGAACTATAGGGCCCATTAGGCCGCCCGCCATCCCGACGTAAAACGGGACCGCCCGCCATAAGGGCGGCTGTCCCGTGGGGGCCATTAGGATGCGCCCATCACACTGGCAGGCACATAATAAATGTTTAACATTGCGGCGGGCGGTGCTGAAAGCACCGCCCGCCGCAATGCTAAAAATGCATGTCGCGCACTTCAATGCACAACGTGGCAGGCACCATGCGGTGCCTGCCACATTGTACATTGAAGTGCAGGGGGGTACCATAGGTACCCCCCCCCATGTGCGCCCCCCACCCCTTGACAATAACGGCAATAGCAGGCTGGTGACCCTGTGGCAGGGGGTCCACGCCTGTAGCTGAGGAAGCAGCAGTACTCATTTCACTGGAAGAGACATTGATTTTAATATTTTTAACCAGCGCTCTGTCGTACAAAGCGCAGAGGCGCGCTTTCAACCCTTGAACATTTCCTGTTCTAATTTCATCTCCGGATTCCAGGACGCTTACCTGCTCACTCCTCCTGAGTGCACCGGCGGCCGGCTAAGCGCTGATCGCTTCGGCGGGCTCTCAGCGGCCGGGGGCGCCATCTTGGGCTGGGTTGCTCGGGTGAGGCGAGGCCAGTGACATCATCGCCACACCCCCCGAGTCCCGCCCCTACTTAGGAGTGCCGATTCCATCCAACTCTCGGCAATAGCAGGCTGGTGACCCTGTGGCAGGGGGTCCACGCCTGTAGCTGAGGAAGCAGCAGTACTCATTTCACTGGAAGAGACATTGATTTTAATATTTTTAACCAGCGCTCCGTCGTACAAAGCGCAGAGGCGCGCTTTCAACCCTTGAACATTTCCTGTTCTAATTTCATCTCCGGATTCCAGGACGCTTACCTGCTCACTCCTCCTGAGTGCACCGGCGGCCGGCTAAGCGCTGATCGCTTCGGCGGGCTCTCAGCGGCCGGGGGCGCCATCTTGGGCTGGGTTGCTCGGGTGAGGCGAGGCCAGTGACATCATCGCCACACCCCCGAGTCCCGCCCCTACTTAAACGGTCCATCATGTGTCAGCGCAGCGGATGAGCGCAGCGGGCGCGACGAAGGCGCGCCGGAGTTGCGCCTGAGTTAAGCCCGTCTGCGCCCGTCCGTGGCCGACCGGGACCCGGGCCCATTCCCCCTGGCCAATTTCTCAGGTACTCGTCTTCGGAACTTCATAGCCTGCGCTCTCACATACCTCATGGTCCATGACTGTACTCACTACCTTTACATATATTGACACGCATCCAACAGCTAGGACTCTCCTCCCCCCCCTTTTCAGTGGACGACGCTCAGCCTCTTTTACCATCTACTCCTGAGCTTCGACCTGTATCTACTGTAACTCACAATCTGTGTTGTTATTATCTCAACACCCGGTCCTTGACTAAAAACCAAGTCGACATCTTTTTATTCTTGAAGGAGGCAAAACCTGACATCCTTTTACTTACCGAAACTTGGTTAACCCCTCACTCCCTCCCCGATATTCTTGTAGCACTTCCCTCAGAATATTATATTTTGACAGCCAACCGCACATCCGGGAAGGCGGGAGGCGGCGTAGCAGCTATCATCCTTAAATCCCTCCACTTTAGGGAATTACCCTCTCTGACCCTTCCGGACACTGAGAATCTGGTGATCAAACTCGATACTGAAAGTGGGGCCCTTATCCTGGTCCTGATATATCGCCCTCCCCAATACATGGCCAACTATCCATCTCTCTTGGCAGAGCAGTTGGCTTCACACGTAGTCAGCTACTCTAAAACCATCTTAATTGGGGACCTAAACTACTGGTTCGACAGCATAGACACAGATACCCAAGCTGCTGAACTAAAAGACTTGTTCACAGACCTTAACCTAACCCAGCACATTTACTCACCTTCTCACCAGAAAGGTCATAGTCTCGACCAAATCTGGACGCATAACCTACCACTACCTAACCCTGTTATCAGTCCATGTATTTGGTCGGATCACTTCGTCATTCAGTTCACGCTAGAAATACGAGGGAACGTCAAGGCCAGATCACGCATGGGCAAAGAATTCCGTAAATGGAAATCTATGGATCTTCCTGGATTCATTGACGTTTTAAGTAAATCTATACCTCTGCCGCATGATGACCTGGACTCTGGCGAGAGATCTCTGTCAAACTGGCTACGCCACGCAGCAGACTTTTCAGCCCCCCCCTGTACTGGTCTCCAGTATTAGAGGGAACGACGCCCATAAATGGTTTACCCAAGAATTGAAAAATCTTAAATTAGGGGTACGACAAAAGGAACGGAAGTGGAGAGTAAATTACTCCCCACAAGATAGAGAAGTGTATTGCGCTACTAGGAAGGAGTACCAAAAAATTCTGCATCAACATAAAACCAATTACTTCTCCCAAAAAATTTTAACCTCTTCCAATAAAACTAAAGATATATTTAATATAGTCAATGAGCTCTGCGACGATGACAGGACAGCCCCCGCAATAGTTCCCACTCGGAAGTTGTGCGACTCTCTGAATGAATACTTCAGAGAGAAAATTGCAATAATAAAACGCAACATTGCAAGCTCTCCTACATCATCTCCCTTGGATGATATTTTTAATAATCCCGCCACGTTAGATGCCTTCCCTGCCATAGACTCCAAAACCTTTTCTGCTCTCCTGGCACGTGTCAAGTCTGGTTCACCCGACGACATCTGCCCACCCCACATTTTTACAGAAATAGGGCAATCTATCCCTCAGGGAATCCTTCCTCTGCTAAATGATTCACTTGATCAGGGAAAGGTACCCGTAGGGTTTAAACACGCTCTACTCATTCCCTTGATTAAAAAACCTGGCCTGGACCCCCACGATCCATCAAACTATCGTCCGATATCCTTGCTACCATTCCTTTCAAAAATTCTGGAGGCACATGCTGCTAGCTGTCTCTCTAGTTTTGTTGAATCCACTGGATATCTGGAACCTAATCAAGCTGGGTTTCGACCGGGGCACTCCACCGAGATGGTGACACTGGCGGTCCAGAATGTACTTAGATGCAATGCGGACAAGGATATTCATCAAGCACTAGTACTTCTTGACCTGTCGGCCGCATTCGATAAGGTCGACCACACCATCCTGGTCGACCGTGTCGAGCAGGCGGGCCTTAGACGCTCGGCCTTGAGATGGCTGAAGTCATTTATCTCGGATCGTACCCAGGCAGTGAGACTAGGAACCTTTACAGCCCCTAAAATTAAAAATGAATGCGGAGTCCCTCAGGGATCGTCCTTGTCCCCACTTTTATTTAATTTGTATCTACGACCCTTGTTGTTTTCACTAAGAAAGTTTAAAGTTTAATTTTTAACTACGCGGATGACTTGCAACTGATCTTCCGTCTGGATTCCCCTGGCGCTGCCATCAAATTTCGGGAGGCCATGGTCCACATCCAGAGATGGATGAGTCTAAATCACCTGAAACTCAACCCAGGCAAGACTGAATTGATTTTGCCTGGGAAGAGTGAACTGTACTGGGGGCCACATTTTTGGCCTCCGGAAATGGGAAATCCTCCAGCCAAGTCCCAAACGGTAAAAAGCCTAGGGGTTACTTTTAATGAAGACCTCTCTCTTAAAAGTCAGGTAGGGACGGTGGTATCTTCAAGTTTTTTCCAACTTCGTAAGATCAGGAAGATTGCCCACCTGTTAACTTATTCTGCTCTGATCCAAGTTATCATCGCTCTCGTGCTGTCCCGCCTGGACTATTCCAACAGTTTGTATTTGGGTCTTCCAGCCGGGCAGCTCAAGAGACTACAACTGGTTCAGAACCAAGCGGCCAGGTTGATTTGCAAGATACCCAAGTGGCAGTCCATCAGGCCGGGTCTGGCCGGTCTCCACTGGTTGCCAGTAGCGCAGAGAGCAACCTTTAAAGCTGGATGCATTATCTTTAGGGCTCTACAAGAGAAGGGCCCTGGATTTATTAGCAGCCTGCTTTTTAGGTACATTCCCTCACGCGCTCTTCGCTCAGGTCACAAGAACTTGCTAGTTGTGCCTCGCATTAGGAAACAACGCCAGGGTGGCGGTTCTTTTCACTATCTAGCCTCCTCCCTCTGGAATTCTCTGCCACTGACATTGAGACTTCATGAAGACCTTCTGGCTTTCAGACAAGCTTTCAAAACTTGGCTTTTTAGGCAAGCCTACCCATAGTTAATTTCTGCCTCTTTCTGTTGTTGTGTTATGTCTCTGCAAATCTTCCAATAGCGCCATGAAGCCTACGGGCGTACGTGCGCTTAATAAATTTTATTTAGCATAACATAACATAACATAACCTCCCAGAATCCCTGGGGGCCCGCAACGGGCCCACGCAGGAGATTACCGCATGCCTTTCCGCCACAGTAAAGCATGTTCCCGCTGCCTTCCTAATATGGTTGGCTGTGTCTAATAGACACCGCCACCATATAGAACCCTTTTCCGCCCGGTCGACATATCGACCGGGCGGAAAAACGGCGGACGGTCTTTCCGTCTGCCGCGGTCCCCCCCGCCATAATACTATGGCGTAGGGAAATGGGTGGCGGGCAGGGAAGGATGTCGGACGGATCGGCACCACCCGCATGGCGGTGGCGATCCGCCCGACATCCTAATGGGGCCCTATGTACTATAAACTAAAGAACGTCTCCTAGACGCTCTGCCCCCTGGACAAGACTTTTTAATCTGAGGGATCCCCAAGAATGAAGAGCCTTTTCAGGACTGTAAAGGGTACGTCCCGACGTTAAATATCAAAGTCCCTTTACCATTAGGGCTTTGTGAGTCATACAGCAGATCTTGAAGACAATCCTCTTACGAACTGGTAACCAATTTAAAGACCGTAAAAGAGGAGCAGATGAGAACCTTGCAGGAGCATTGCAGATAAGGTGGGCTGCTGTGTTTTGCACCACCTGAAGCTCTGTCAACAAGGATTCATTAATAGAGGCAAGTAAAGCATTGCCATAATCCAAGCGACTTACCACTAAGGCTTGGACTACAGTCTTCCTTATTGACAAAGGAAGAAACGGAAAGGCCCGTCTTAATAGACGTAACATATGAAAACAAAGTCCAGCGGTTTTACGGACCTGATCTTCCATAAACGGAGATTGGACCAGGAACAATCCAAGATTTCTAACAACTGTCTTAGGGGTTGGAGCAATGCCAAGTTATTCTGTTCACCAATCGGAAGCCCATAGCCTTTTGAAATAGCATGATCTAAGTTTTTCCCGCTTTCAGTTGTAGACGATTCTCAGTCACCCAAACTGCTAAGGCTTTCAGGCATCTGCAAAATGTTCTTTTACTATATTGGAATCACAGTCAAAAGAAATCAAAAGCGGAGTATCATCCTCATAAGAATACAGATCCAATCCATAAGATTTCAATATCCTGGATAGAGGTGCCATATATATATTAAATAGCGTCGGGCTCAAACAGGAGTTTGTTGCAAGGTTCCTGCTCATACACAGAACTGTGCACAGAGACCTAGGACATCAGTGAATTGTGGTGTACCAGAAACTCACCTCAGTACCTAGAAAAACCCCAACCAGCTATCATCAGTGTCACATTATCTCTTCATCCTATAGCAAAGTAACCAATGATTAGACAACCTATAACATGCAACTTAGAACAAACCCAGGAGTGGTGGGAAGTGAGAACACTCTTTTGTTATACTCTCATACCAGTCCACAACAGGAGTAAATAAGAGACATGGTAAGGTTAAAATATTTATTTTAATGATGTGATCTCATGTGCAGTATCTTAGCCAACATAAGCAGACATATGATTAGAAATAATATGGTCAGCATTGTTACAATTTCATAAAATACAAAAGGAGAAATCATATTACAATGATGGTGAAAACAGGTCTTATAGCGCCTAGTTTTAACACCCTCCATATATAGGAACTATAGGGCCCATTAGGCCGCCCGCCATCCCGACGTAAAACGGGACCGCCCGCCATAAGGGCGGCTGTCCCGTGGGGGCCATTAGGATGCGCCCATCACACTGGCAGGCACATAATAAATGTTTAACATTGCGGCGGGCGGTGCTGAAAGCACCGCCCGCCGCAATGCTAAAAATGCATGTCGCGCACTTCAATGCACAACGTGGCAGGCACCATGCGGTGCCTGCCACATTGTACATTGAAGTGCAGGGGGGTACCATAGGTACCCCCCCATGTGCGCGCCCCACCTCCCTGAATCCCTGGGGGCCCGCAACGGGCCCACGCAGGAGATTACCGCATGCCTTTCCGCCACAGTAAAGCATGTTCCCGCTGCCTTCCTAATATGGTTGGCTGTGTCTAATAG
The DNA here is from genome assembly GCF_964261635.1 of Lissotriton helveticus. Lineage (NCBI taxonomy): Eukaryota > Metazoa > Chordata > Amphibia > Caudata > Salamandridae > Lissotriton > Lissotriton helveticus. The sequence goes on along the minus strand of NC_136068.1, from coordinate 1,576,838,817 downwards.
ACACCGCCACCATATAGAACCCTTTTCCGCCCGGTCGACATATCGACCGGGCGGAAAAGCAGCGGACGGTCTTTCCGCTTGCCGCGGTCGCCTCCGCCATAATACTATGGCGTGGGGAAATGGGTGGCGGGCAGGGAAGGATGTCGGACAGATCGGCACCGCCCGCATGGCGGTGGCGATCCGCCCGACATCCTAATGGGGCCCTATGTACTATAAACTAAAGAACGTCTCCTAGGCTTGTTTGGGGAACCCCATTACCTTTCCGTTCAGTAAGAGTAAATCACATCCGGATCAGCTAAAGCTCTCTGCATCCCTGGAAACTGAAATCTTCCAAGTGTGTGAAATCTTTGGCAAGTGTGCAATAATAAGGGCGCCAGAATCTTAGTTGGCTCACAGCTGTCAAATTGTTGTGTCTAGAAAGCGTTACTCGAACATGTAAAAAAACAGCTAACATGTTTTGATAACCTTGACGGCTTCAGCACTCACTGTGCAGAATAGGGGCATGATGTAAGTCTAGAGATGTCGAAAACAAAACCTTTTCTCATGTGTAAACCTTCTTGAAGGCTTACTTACAAAAACAGCTATGCAGTGTCATGTGCAAAAGCAGCAAAAGGTAAAATGGCGTTTAAACTTCTAATAAGCCACGCTAACATAACATGCACGCAAAGCAGCCCTTCGCCCATGCTACAAGTTCTATTAGTGAGTACATCCTCAACCCAACTCGGAGCTGGACCACAGGCAGGAATGTGACACCATCGAAAGCTGCTGATAAATCAACTAGAAGCAACATAATTGGTTTGTTAATGTCTAAAGCACATCTCATGTGATTTGTAACAGCCACTATCCACTAAACACGTGCAGGGGTGGCTCCTTTGTAATGGTGGAGGAGCATCGCCCCACTGCTCAGAGACAGCAGATAAATAAAAGGATAATAATACAATGTTATTATTATTTTATTTATCACTGTATTCTGAGCCGCAAAGCCGATGAGTCTAGGGCAGGGCGTAGCCGGGCCATCGTAGAAAGGAGGAGTGGGGGGCGCTGTAAGTACACATGTCGGTTTGGCTGACCTTCTTAGAGCGCTGTACAACATAACAAATAGAATTCATTGTACAAGGGGAAAAATATAGACCCATAGGGTGGAGCCCGAACGCTAAACAAAGGGGTAAAACCTATAGAGTGAATAGATAATACAAAGAGACATAGTGAAACACCAGCAATAAATTCAAATTGGTATCGGTAGTCACATCAGATAGGAAGGAGATTTGCTTTGTTTTTGAAAAGAGTGAATGAAGGGATGGTCCTGATCTCTGGGGGGAGAGAATCCAAATTTTGGGGCAATTCCAGAGAAAGTTCTCTTATAAGTTTTCTTTTTGTGAAATGTTTGGGGTTTCAGTAGTACGGAACTTTTACTACGAGACGCTCTGTTCATTCCATATAGAACCAGTTTCTGAGCCTGGTAGCAAGGAGTGTTAAGGTGGATGGTTTTGTACGTCGTGCATGCTATTTTTAGGTCGATCCTTGATTCTTAAGGTAGCCAGTTCAGACAAAGGAGGGCCGTGGTGATGTAATCATTTTTTTTATGCCTGTGATGAGCTGTGCAGCTGCATTGCTAGTTTTCTGGTAGGCCAATGAGGGTATCATTCCCATAGTCAAGTTTGGAAATCACCCAACTTTTTGAGATCTGCATTGGGCAGGAAAAGCTTTAATTTTCTTAAAGCATGGAAATGGTAATTGACCCCTCTGGTTGTGGCGCTGATGTGATTTAGCATGCAGAGGTCGTTGTCTAGTGTTATACCTAGGGATTTTGCTGAATCAATGATATGTGGGGTACAGTTCAAGGCGGTGAGTAGTGGGAGCCAGTCTTTGCTATTAGAGGTGGGGTTGGGTGGCTAGATTAATAGGAATTCAGTTTTGAGGGCATTAAATTTGAGGTGCTTAAGAGTTAACCAGTGTTGAATTTTGATCAAGATGTTATTGAGGGTGCTGATCTCATCAGGAGAGGCAATCTTCAGGTACAATTGTGTATCATCACCTAACAAATGGTGGGAGATGTTATAGAGTTTGAGAATTTCAGTCAAGGGTTCCATGTAAAGATTAAACAGGGTGGTGGAAAGTGAAGAACTTTGGGAAACGCCGATCATGACCGGCATCTAATCAGATAATTCATGATTGATTAGGACTCGTTGACCTCCCGCTCTGGCGTGAAACTGGACAAAGGGGGATATGAGAGTATCCTCCCCACTGTCCGACGCCTCCCCTGGGAGAGAACCCTGAATCATCCCAACGCTTTCCTTAGAGCACTTAAGGGTTTATCTGAGGGTGGGTCTCTAGATTTGTAATGGGACAAGATTCAATTCAAGTCACCATTTCTTCTTCAACCGTCTGGGCACTCTGGACTTCGCTTTGGGCATCAAGCCTGCACCTGGGAAGACTCCGACTGCTCCTGATCTCGCCACCCTGCTTGTCTGCTGCAACGTCCATGCCTGTGCACCATACAGGAACCTTCCAAGGCCTGTCTGCATCCAAGATACCTGAAGGAATCTCCCTTGAAGCAAATAAGTCACTTCCCTGCATCTGCGGGCACCACAACTAAGCTGACTGGTCTACTGATCCTGGGCTCCCACGGAGTCTGAAAGGCTCAGCAACACAAGTGGTGGTACTTCACATCCCTCTAGGCCTGTCCTCGCAGCAAGTTTGAGGCCAGTATCCCTCTTTGGAGCCTGAGGAACCAAACCCCTGTACAGAGCATCGACTTGCAGTTGCAAAGGCATGTTGGCTTCCTTCCACCAAGATCTTTGGGCTCCAAGTAGCCCCAACCTCAAGCATCTCCAGTTGCCAAGATTTTTGTCGTCACACATCACTTGCACCGTGGGCCTGCATCTTTGGTGAGCTGCTCAAGGTTCTCTTGCGACTCCAGTGCCTCCGGCCTGTGGGTCCTTTTGAGGGTCATCTTTGAATTCTTTTGGGCTCCCCTGATTTCTCAGGGCCTGCCCTGACTCCCCTATTGTTGGCGAGTCTCCTGGACCTTGTTGGTCCCGACATTGTACCGTTTTCGACTTCCACGTTGGTTGCAGTTGCCAAGGCTTGTTGGTGCTTCCTACGGAGACTGCCCCTCAACTCTTGACATTCGACGTGGGACAGCTCGTATCCAGCTGGTTCCCACAGCGGCAGATTCAAGGTCACCGTCAGCTTCCCTGCAACACTCGACATCAGTGGGCATTCGTCTTCCGTGCCGCCTAGTCACTCCTGAGTGGCAAAGACGCTGCCCCCTCTGCTTGCAGGTACTTCTCTTCCGGAATCCACCTTTGGGTTCCACCGGACACTTTCACCTTCTCCAGCATCGGCATGAAGTCCTCCATTGGGTGCCACGGCGGTTTCCGACACCACTTCACACCTATGCTCCTGCTTCCCTGGTGTAAGTATCCTGGTTCCTATGGTATCCACAGGTAGGGTGGCTCTACAACACTTTCTGTCTTCCACTGGGTTTCTTCAGGGTCCCCTGGGAAGGGTCCTTCTTGTTTAAAATTGCAACGTTGACTTACCCGTTGACTTGCATTGACCCCACATTTGTGTTCCCACTCTGCATATGGCCTCCGTGGGGCTCCTGGTCACTTACTTTTGGGTGGTACCTTGGGTCCCCGGCACTTCTAAGTCTTCTGGGTATAGTCTTGACTTGAGTCGTGGTTCACATACTACTGTTTTAGTATATGTTTTGGTCTCCCCCAGGTGACTACTGTGTATTACGTGCTACTTACCTGTTTCTATTGAAAAGTATTGTTTGCATAGTGTATATATCCGGCTAGGGGATATCTGTATGTGTTAGTGAGTGTCTTATAATAAATACATATTTGTATAAGTAGACTGTGTTGTTCTTTTTTCACTTAATCTAGACCTATAAGATTATGATGTGGTAAAACAAGCTGCTTTACACTGCTTCTGGACTAAGCGTGAAGGCTGCTCTCCACAGCTACCACTTAGAGAGCTTTCTGAGGTTGTCTAAGATCACTAAAATCATCATAAGGGTTGTCTGGATTGGTGCAAGGTGCCCACTTACATAAGTGTACACCATATACTAAGTTAGCTTCTCACAATAATGCAGTGATGATCAGTCCAATCGCAGGGTGTGATAGAATCCAATTGATGGTATTTTCCTTGGCTATGATTAAGTCTAAGATAGCCCCTTTTAAATGAGTAGGGCTGTTACAGACTTGGGTCAGGTTGAGGTCATGAAGAAAAGCCTTGAACCAATTCACACATCGATCCTTAGTGTGGTTCCAATGAATATTGAAGTCACCTAGGAAAATCTGGTTCTTGTAAGGGAATTTGTTGGTGAAGATGATCGCCATGATTTGTTAGATGAAGGTATTATTGTCACCTGAGGGATGGTAAAATGTGTGCAGAGTGCAGGTAGCATTGTCTTTGGTTGAGATCTTGATCATCCGATATGCACAGGCAGATATTGGTGAGAAAAGTGATTGTCTGACAGAGACGTTAGATCGATAAATACAAGCAATACCAGTTAGAACGATTCTGGATGATAAAGTAGCCGAGTCGAACCAGCTATCTAGAATAGAAGAAGAGGAGTCATTTAGCCAGGTTTCAGTGAAAATTAGGAGATCAAGGTCCAAGTTGAGTAATAAGTCCTCTATGTCGGCGGCGTGTTTCACTGCTGATCTGTAGTTGAGTAGTGAGCATTTTAGGTTGGTTTTGGTAACAGTAATAGAAGAATGTGTGATGGGGATAACTTTGAGGTAAAATTATTAATGAGTCTGGGCTTGGTATGCGGATTCCTTGGTGGTTGGGTGATAATGGTTTGAATCCTAACTGAAGGTGAGATGGTGAGGGTGGTGGCAGAGTCATATAAAGAGAGAATGGAGAGAATATTTTGGGTTGAAAGGTATTTATAAAAGTCTGTTGGGTCAGGTGGAAGGGTCTAGATTAGTTGTGCATCTCCATGTAGGTTGAGATCCGAAAGTAGGCAGAACTAACTGCAGGAAGGAGAACCGGAGAGGGAAGATTATGGTGCTGTTGGTGGATCAAATGCTTCGACATATTGAGTTCCAGATTAGGGTGATGCGTAGAAAACAAAGTATATCAGCCTGCAACAACCATATATCAGATTGTATAATATCCAGCGTAGAATAAAGTATGGGGGTATTAGTGTGATTGGGTTTACTTCAGAGAAGTATCAGGGAGGAGTATGTATGATATTGTGTGTGAAGGAGTGGTTCTTTGGTTTGGAGCAGTAGGTATAAGCCTTTGGAGTATCCCGATTTATTGTGAAGGGACTATGGTCAGAGAATGTAATCTGATGAGGAGTGAGGGGAAGCGAAGAAAAGAGGTCAAAGAGACAAGAGGTGGAAAGATGATTGAGAGGCTGCTGTCCAGAGGTATTGTTGTCAGAGAGGGAGCATGAAAAGGCTAATATGTACAAATTAAGATTTCACAATGTCATCACCGATGTACAAGTTCAAGATGTTTTGTTCCTTATGAATAAGTTAGGTGTGGGTTTACTTTTGATGTCTAGTATCCCACTTGGAGCTTTGTTATCTTTGCTCGGGCCAATCTACATTCCAGCACCCAAGAGGCTACATTTACACGCATTCTATTCATCATGCACTTTGAAAGACACTTACATTTCAACAACATGTCCTCAGCTAGCACATAGCCACACAAATGACAAAATATAATACACCTTCTTTCCTTTTTTAAAACCAAATGGAAAAATAAATACATCAAACCACACGTCACCACTACACCATCAATATGACAAAAACTCAAACTCTCTCTAATTTAAAGCACATACAAAAATCTGGCTAGCACAGAAAAAAAACAACAAATCTAATCTCACAAACCTGGATCAAGCAATGGTGGCACCAGACAAAGTAGTAACACATAACACTGTCATTAACTTGAAACAGATAGATACTACAGGTACACTCGGGCGAATACATGCAACCACAAAATAGAACCCTGCCACAAAGGATGCCCTAAACATGGACAAAACTAAAGGCCAAAACACAATTAAGTAGCAGAGCAAAAAGTCAGACATCCATCCTAAGGGGTTACCAAAATCTATTCCCTGCTACCACCTCTGTCATAGTGCACTTATAATTGAAATTAAATGGTTAAGAATCTACAGAGGAAGGGGTTGGGCGCTACTCTTATCTTGTTAGTCACTGCAGGCCCCCAGGAGTACCAGAGACATATAATCAACAATTTGGTTTGTGATGTGCTACCAGAGAGTGATGGGGTCCATGACTTTCTCATACTCAGAATATCTCTGAATGCAGGACCTTAATTGGTAGCATATGGCTTGTGTTAGAAATTGGGGTTCTAGTTGGCAGAGGTATACACCCTGTCCAATGAACTGCAATTTTAGTCAGGGTAAATGTTGAACACTAAAAAAATTCCTGTGCTCACCCTGTGGTAGCTTGACACTGAGAAGTCAGGCTAAACTAAAGAGGCAATATGTAAAGTATTTGTGCAAACACACAGTAACGGTGAAAACACCACAAAAGTGCTCCACACCAGTATATAAAAATAGCCAATATTTATTTGAGTAAATCAAGACCAAAATGACAACAATCCAACATACACAAGTCAAGATATGAATTTGGAAAGCTTAAATCAAAATGCAGTGCCTAGAAGTCAATAGCTCCAACTGGGCTATCTGGTCGTGCTTGTCCGTGACAAATCAAAAAAGTTCAGTCCGACTGCGATGGAGCGTGGGCTGGATAATGGAACATGCAGACCTGCTGACTTTATCATGGATGTGTCGAAACTTGTGGACGATGCATTAAAAAATGGAGGGGATGCAATGCTGTCGAAGGCGATGTATCGGTTCAGAAACCAGGCAACGTCATTGATGCATCGATGTGAAGAGCACCGTGCGTTGGTTCCGAGGTATTGAGGAGGAACCACTGAGTTATAGGTGATGGTTGGCGCAAAGCCGGGCCTGGCTGGGCATGAGAGTCGGAGATGATGCGTCACAGATGTCGGTGATGCGTTGTCCAAGACTCACACAGCAGTAGTGATTCAGAGGCACCTCGGCTGCAAAGTCGGAGCTGCATTGTAAGTTGTGGTCGTTGTGTCGCGCAGTTGGGGAGTGAACTCCATGGCTTCGGTGCAGTCAGCAGCGATTCATCAGTTTTGCAGGGAAATGCACCGATTACAATCGACGCTTTGGAATCGATGTGTTGATTTCTTAGAATGCAACACCAAACACTCACTTCCAAGGGCCCAGGACTGGATGTGGCACCACTTGGTAGAGCAGTACTCACAGCATAGGAATCCAGGAGCTGGTAGCAAGATTCAGGTGAAGATTTTGATATCCGTGAGACTTCAGAAACAGGGAGCAAGCCCAAAAAGCCCTTGGAGAACCTTTAGAGATGCAGGATGTAGGAAGCCCAGTCCTCTCGCTCCCAGGCAAGAAGCTGCAGGTAGCAGGCCAACACAGCAAAGTAAGCAGCAAAGTGGCAGTCCCTTCTGGCAGCACAACAGCTCTTCTTCCTGGTAGAATATCTTCAGTTCCAGAAGAGTTCTGAGTATATGGGATCAGAGGTCCAGGTCTTCTACCCATGTTAGCCTTTGAAGTAGGAAGACTTTAAAAAGGTCTTTGTAGTGCACAGGACCCTGCCCTTCCTTGCTCTGGCTCCAGACAGGGGATATGCAACTATTTGTGGGGGGACAGGCACAGCTCTATTCAGGAGCAGGAGCAAGTGTCAGCTCCTCCCTCTCACTCTAGCTAAGGAGACCCATCAGCCTGATGATGGGTCATCAGGAAATTTACATTGACCATGAGTAGGACAAAGCTGACGTTTTTGGACGTTGAAGTGGCGCCTAATGATAACAAGCATTAGAAATGCAATCGGGCTCGGATTTATTTGAGTTTGAGCTAATGGCATTGTAAATGCCAATGTCTTTTTGCCATGTGTTATGGAGTGTGTGCATGTGGTGTGTAGTGGAAGTATCTTGGTTGAATTGTAATTTTACCAATGGTGGCCTGCTGTGCTTTATATGAATATGTTTAAAAGTAAAGTGTACCATACTGCGATTGCTTGGTGGAAAAGTGCACTGCCGGCTGGAGGTGTGTGTGCCTGGTGGAAAGGTGCACTGACGGCTGGTGGGTGTGTGCTTGGTAAAAGCGTGCACAGATGGATGATGGTTGTTGGTGTTTGTGCATGGTGAAAGCATTCATTGACGGCTGGGGGTGTGTTGTTGTGTGTGTTGTTTTCTGTGTGCTGGTGAGTGTGTGGTGGTGAGTCTGTGGGGGTGAGCCTGGGGAGTGAGTGTGGTGGTGAGTGTGTTGTGTTGAGTGGTGACAAGTGTGTGGTGTTGAGAGACTGAGGTGTGTGGTTTGTGTGTGCGTTATGTGTGTGTGGTGTATGTGTGTGTGGTGTTTTCTGCACACTCACACACTGCCCCTACACATTCACACACTGCTCACCCGCACACTCCCAATGTCACCCTGCATAGTCACACACTGTTTACCCTGCACACTCATTCTGCACACTCACACAATGTCCACCCTGACACACTGTCTCTGCAGTCACTCTGCACTCACTGTCACTCTGCACTCACTGTCACTCTGCACTCACTGTCACTCTGCACTCACTCTGCACTCACTGTCACTCTGCACTCACTGTCACTCTGCTGTCACTCTGCACTCACTGTCACTCTGCACTCACCGTCACTCTGCACTCACTGTCACTCTGCTGTCACTCTGCACTCACTGCCACTCTGCACTCACTGTAACTCTGCACTCACTGTCACTCTGCACTCACTGTCACTCTGCACTCACTCTGCACTCACTCTGCCCTCACTGTCACTCTGCCCTCACTGTCACTCTGCACTCACTGTCACTCTGCACTCACTGTCACTCTGCTGTCACTCTGCACTCACTGTCACTCTGCACTCACTGTCACTCTGCTGTCACTCTGCACTCACTGTCACTCTGCACTCACCGTCACTCTGCACTCACTGTCACTCTGCTGTCACTCTGCACTCACTGTCACTCTGCACTCACTGTAACTCTGCACTCACTGTCACTCTGCACTCACTGTCACTCTACAGTCACTCTGCCCTCACTGTCACTCTGCCCTCACTGTCACTCTGCCCTCACTGTCACTCTGCCCTCACTGTCACTCTGCACTCACTGTCACTCTGCACTCACTGTCACTCTGCTGTCACTCTGCACTCACTGTCACTCTGCACTCACTGTCACTCTGCTGTCACTCTGCACTCACTGTCACTCTGCACTCACTGTCACTCTGCTGTCACTCTGCACTCACTGTCACTCTGCACTCACTGTCACTCACTGTCACTCTGCACTCACTCTGCACTCACTCTACAGTCACTCTGCACTCACTGTCACTCTGCACTCACTGTCACTCTGCACTCACTGTCACTCTGCTGTCACTCTGCACTCACTGTCACTCTGCACTCACTGTCACTCACTGTCACTCTGCACTCACTCTGCACTCAGTCTGCACTCACTGTCACTCTGCACTCAGTCTGCACTCACTGTCACTCTGCACTCACTGTCACTCTGCAATCACTGTCACTCTGCTGTCACTCTGCACTCACTGTCACTCTGCACTCACTGTCACTCTGCTGTCACTCTGCACTCACTGTCACTCTGCACTCACTGTCACTCTGCACTCACTGTCACTCTGCACTCACTCTGCACTCACTCTGCACTCACTCTGCACTCACTGTCACTCTGCACTCACTGTCACTCTGCACTCACTGTCACTCTGCACTCAGTCTGCACTCACTGTCACTCTGCACTCAGTCTGCACTCACTGCCACTCTGCACTCTCAATCTGCACTCTCAAACTGCACTCTCCACTCTCAATCTGCACTCTGCACTCTCAAACTGCACTCTCAAACTGCAATCTGCACTCTGCACTCTGATTCTGCACTCTCAATCTGCACTATCAATCTGCACTCTCAATCTGCACTCTCAAGTCTCATACTGCACTCTCAAACTGCACTCTCAAACTGCACTCTCAAACTGCACTCTCAACTCTCATACTGCACTCTCAAACTACACTCTCAAACTGCACTCTCAAACTGCACTCTCAAACTGCACTCTCAATCTGCACTCTCAATCTGCACTCTCAAACTGCACTCTCCACTCTCAAACTTCACTCTGCACTCTCAAACTGCACTCTCAAACTGCACTCTCAAACTGCAATCTGCACTCTGCACTCTGATTCTGCACTCTCAATCTGCACTACCAATCTGCACTCTCAAGTCTCATACTGCACTCTCAAACTGCACTCTCAAACTGCACTCTCAATCTGCACTCTCAAACTGCACTCTCAAACTGCACTCTCAAACTGCACTCTCAATCTGCACTCTCCACTCTCAAACTGCACTCTGCACTCTCAAACTGCACTCTCAAACTGCACTCTCAAACTACACTCTCAATCTGCACTCTCAAACTGCACTCTCAATCTGCACTCTCAACTCTCATACTGCACTCTCAAACTACACTCTCAAACTGCACTCTCACACTGCACTCTCAATCTGCACTCTCAAACTGCACTCTCCACTCTCAATCTGCACTCTGCACTCTCAAACTGCACTCTGATTCTGCACTCTGATTCTGCACTCTGCACTGCCCGTAGTCCCATCACACGCAGGCGGCTATGCCCGAAAACAAATGGAAGCGCACTAGCTGGTAAAACAGTCCTGAGGGTTAATGCTCCTGCTGCTGAGGTATGGGTGTAGCCTGCAGGTCTCAGGGAAGAATCCAATGGACAAACCTAGGTGAGCGACTGTACATTCTCTAAGCTCCGTGTTTATTTTGCAGATCACACCCTCGTATCCGGGTAAGATAGCTCAGTTGGTTAATGTTGCTGCAATCTTTGTATATTCACGAGGCAACAGGGTTGAACGCTGGTCGAGTACATCAGTGAGTTAATGGTTCTTCAGCCAGTGTCTCCTTCTGCCCATGGTTTCGAGGAGCCAAAGCAGGGGCCAGGCCCACCCAAATGTGAACTTTGGCCCACCCAATCACGGCAGAAGAGGCCACGGAGAAGGCACCTGTTAAGTGCTCCATCAATCTCAACGTCAGCATGTCGAAATGTTGTTTTCACCGTCTTTAAAATTGAAAATGGGTTTTGGGGTTAGAGGTGAGAGAGGAAACAAGTTAACAGGGACAGTCAAGCTCAGGCTCTGGCTTGGCTCTTAGAGCCATGCACAATCCGAGCCCTGAAAATGTTTGCTATGTAAAACATATAACAAACATCATGTAATTTGTTATTTATGGTGTCGTTTTCTCAACTATTGGGTGAAACCTGACGATTTTATATCTCTGCAACTGTAATGTTAATTGTGCTTATATAGAGCTTCATGCCTCTGACGCGTCGCCAAAGCGCTTTACCGAACGGGTACCATCTGTGAGGAAGTGCTTGATCGCAATAATTTGCAGAGGTCTTGTGGGAAGAGTTTAGTGTCACTCATGAGTGACTGACCAGAGTGGCCCTCTTATTCTGTCTGTTCAGTAGTGGAGAGAAGAGAGTGAGTGATAGCGGACACATGGTTTAACATTAGTTGGTTTCTAACACACACACGCCCGCTTGTAAGTATGTTAAGTTGCATGTGGCTGCTTTGAAATGGGCATCTTTTACCCAATTCGAAGCGCTCCATGGTGCATCTAGCCAGCTCCTAGGCACTCTTTATTGCATCTGTCCTGTTTCGCCGAAACAGATGAGGGAGGGGGCCTGTCTCAGCGCCGGATGAGTGAGGCTAATGAAGCCCTTTCCCGGCCTGGCATGCAGCAGCTGCGCGCTGAGCGCTGCTGAATGGTGAACGCGCCCGGCCATCTGGATTCACTTACGGAGGCACCCTGACCGCTCCTAATTATAATTAATGTACTTCTTTGCGCGCACACGAACGAAAAATGCCCAACATGGCGGACGGAAACTACATTTACCCTATCACTTCAAGCCTATTAAAACGACACCACAACGAAGACGAATCACTGGCCAGATGACAGAACACACTAAGGAATGTGTGGAATTTGTCTCGCCAAAGCCCTAGGAGATACTTTTTTTTTTCTCTTCTTTAACATTAGGATCTCGAAACTCCTCCCACTTACGTGGGCGGAGGCCTCGCCCTAAAAAGTTAACAACTACTTTGCAAAGAAAGGCAACTGATAAAAATACCATCCTTCACCATACAGGTGCTTATCCTAGGAGCTTGAAAGAAAATCTTCTGTATGGACAACTATTAAGAATACGTCGCAACTGAAAGAAAATCTTCCGTATGGACAACTATTAAGAATACGTCGCAACTGTTCATCAAAATCGGATTTTGAACACCATGCAGCGCTATTTAAAGAACAGATGATCCTTCGTGGGTACCCAAAAAAGCTCTTGAAGCACTCAATAAAGAGAGCGTGGTACACGCCTCTGGAAGATCTTTTACAAAAAAAGAGAAACAGGGGACGTGGCTACCAGCCGAGCAAGATGGCTGCGTAGTCTAAGAGCTCCGAGGACGGCGTAGTTCTTTACATTAATCTGGCCAGATATCCGACATATTACGGTGCTCCAGGGGCCTGAGCGGAGGTCCGGGACCGGGCGGCAGCGATCGGTATAAAGCTGCGGCGAATCCGACATCGGCGAACGGCGGAAATCATGTGAGCCCGGAGGCGGCCTACAACCAGTGCTGAGACCGGGGCCTAGATTACTCCTGAAGGCCCGAGAACGAGACGGGAACGCAGCAGAGTGAGGCGGCAGTATACCCAACAGCGGACAACACATCCTGCAACAACACGACGGGTTGTGGCCAAGGCACCCCCCGGAGATCCAGCAGTTCACTGCTACGCGAGAGACGTAACGGAGGCAGCAGCTAGTGCACGGCGAGGCCTGTAATCTGCACAGCAGCCGGGAGCTCGAGTGGCGGTAGGCAGTGACTGTGATCGGCCTGAGGGTAGTGGGGGCTCAAACCTTGCAGCGGCTGTGACGGCGCTCCTTGCACTAGGTAGCGCTCATTTGATGCCGGCTTCCCCCCCGCACCCTGCTGGGAAAGGGTGCTAAGAAGACGCAGCAGGCTGGGGGCCCATACATAACCCCAGGAGCCCCAGGCGCATACTTACAGCAAGGCGGGTTAAAACAACACTAACAAAGAGGCGGAAGGCACAGGCCCGGAGTCGGGATTGGGGTCAAACGTGGATGCAGACCCCTGAGATCCAGGTGTCAGACCGCAGTGGCGCGCTAGCCCATTCAAACATCGCTCAATGTATCGAGGCCGGTATAAGACTTCACACTTAGAGACCGGCTGGGCCGATACACCAGGGAGGCAAGGCCACCACACAGGGCAACGCATAACCTACCAACAAAGACGCCATGTCGGGCAGGGGCCCACGGAATCAAACCACGCAGGCCAAGTTGGATAAATTTGCCTACGACAAAGGACTCCCGCCACTCCCAGAAGGGCGCGCCTTGTCGGGCAAAGGGTCGGATGGCGAGGGGGAAAAAAAGGTGATGCTGGAGGACATTACGGCAGCCCTTTCGAGTGTCCAAACAACAGTGGGAACTATCTCTACGGATGTCACCCTACTCCGAGCAGACTTCCAGAAAATGGCGGACAGAGTCAAGGAGGTGGCGATAGTCACAAAATCCCTGGTGGCAGATACAATGGAGTTGCAGACAGCCCTATCCCGACTCGAAGCGGAAAACAAGCAACTAGCCGAGAAGCTCGACGACCAAGAAGGGCGCTCACCCCGGAACAATGTCCGCATTCTAGGTATTCCGGAAAGCGAAGGAACTCAAGCTATGGACCTATATGTGGAAGACCTGGTGAAAACGAGACTGCAACCAAAGGGTCTCTCCAGTTTCTTCTCGGTGGAAAGAGCCCATAGAGTCCCGGGCGGAAGGCCTAAACCGGGAGCTCCCCCCAGGCCGGTGCTCGCCAGACTATTCAACTTCCCGGATCGGGACGCCATCCTACAAACAGTGAGACTCTCCCCACCAATTCGGATCCACAGCTCGACTGTGGCCTTCTTCCCGGATTACACGGTGGCGGTCTCCCGGCGCCGGCGAAGTTTACTGAAGGTAGAAAAAGCTCTGCGTGCGCAAGAATTGCCCTACTCCATGATATTCCCCGCAAGGCTCAGGGTGGTGGCGGAGAACAAGACGTGGTTCTTTGAGACGCCGGAGGCGGCATATGACTGGTTGGAAGGTTGGCGGTGAGTGGAAAAGCAGAGTCGCGGGAATAATATTTGACTTTACATAAAAACCAACAACGCCATGAAGAAGGGAAAATACAAGCAGCCAAGACACACGACGTCCGGATCCAAATGACTCACGACGGTCGGATGCAGACGAGGCCGTTCAAGAATAACCTAGTTCTCCCGATTGGACCTGAGAGGACATTTCTTTCCAGCACAGCCGTGGTCTTGTCGCCTTGGACACTGGACTGAAGCAGGCCATGGAGGGCAAGAAGGACTGATGCTTCCCTTGGACTCTTTACCCCTGTCAAGCAAGTACTATGGTTGGGTTTGGGAATAAGCGCTCTGCTGAGTTGGGGTGGCGGGCGGTTCTAAGTCCGTTGAGCAGGGAGGCAGGGTGGGGGGGAGGGACAATGGGGTGGGACGTTTGGACTTTGTTTAGTTTGGTTTTGAGTTGTAATGACACTGACAGTAGGGCAGAGAAGCGAATGTTCGGCAGATCTCTAATTGTGAAGTTTGGGCAGCAATTCCTGATATTTACACACCACACTCATGGCAGGGGGTTCGTAACCTGACAGTACCCAGATTACAGTTTAAGACACCCAGGTTACCACACTGAAGGTAGTGACATGGATCGTCCGCGGCCTGGGTGATAAAATAAAGAGGGGGTTGGTACTGCAGGCTCTGAAACGCCAAGGCCCCACATTAGCCTTACTGCAGGAGACACACCTCACAGGGACGGCGTGTAAGGCACTGGACATATGGGGGTATAAAATTGCAGTACACTCCGAGTTTTCATCAGGATCCAGGGGGACGGGCATCCTGGTGAAGAAAAACTCTCCCTTCATAGTGCTCCAGACTAAAACAGAGGATCAAGGGCGGTTTGCAACGATACACGGTCAATGGGAAGGCAGACTCCTTAATGTGGTATCAGTATACATCCTGCCGGCGCATCACGCTGCGGCAATTCCGTCACTCAGTGACTTCCTTCTTGAATTGCCGGAGGGTGACCTTATCATTGGGGGGGACTTCAATGCAACAATGGACACCACCATTGACAAATACCTCTCGCTTCCAGGCCTTCACAAAGGCAATGGGACTAATAGACGCTTGGAGGTACACACGCCCCACGGCATACCAATACACGTATCACTCAGCGGTACATAATAGTCTGTCCAGGATAGACTACTTTCTGTTATCAGACGCAAACCTGCAAAACGTTACAGAGGTGGACATTAAACCCAGGGGCATCTCTGACCACTCCCCAGTAGTATTGACTTTCTCCTATCGCCAGAAATCACACAGGAGGTTATTCCCCATCTACCCCGGTTACCTCCACGTTCCCCAAATAAAAAAAGAACTCAGTGCAGCCACAAAGCATTTCTTTGAGAAAAATGTAGCATCAGTTAGCTCACCATTGATAGTGTGGGAAGCGTATAAAGCCGTCCTTAGGGGGCAAGCAATAGCTTCTATAACGGGGCATAGGCAAAAGCAACAGAGGGAACTCTCAGAGCTAGAAATAGCGCTACAGGCAGCAGACATTGACCACTCAGCAGATCCCACACCAGATACAGCCCATGTCCTGCACCTCAGACAACAACAACACAGAGCGCAGCTACGAGAAAAGACAGAAGCTGGCAGAGCAGCAACTAAACACAAAATATATGATGTAGGGGACAAAGCGGGAAAACTACTGGCGTGGTTAGACAAGCGAGAGACTGGCACTAAGGGAATACGACACATAAGGAAGATGGAGGGACACCTCACGACAAACCCAGAAGACATAGTAAACACACTAGCAGACCATTTCAGGGTAGTTTACACACCGACATTAGAGGTGACGTAGGCGGAGGTAGTAGAGTTCTTACGGAACATAGAACTGCCAGCGCTAAAGCAGGAGGAATACCGGGAATTAGACACAGATTTTACGATCGAAGAGTTGCAATTAGTAATTAGATCGATACAATCAGGCAAAGCACTGGGACCCAACGGGATCCCGATAGAATGGTAGAAACAAATGGCGGAAACCGTGAGCTCGCCTTTATTGGCGATGTACAACGAAAGCTTAGAGAAGGGCAAACTGCTCCTAGACCAGCGAATGGCAACGATAGTAGCAATCCCGAAACCTGGTAAGCCCCCGTCTGAATGTACCTCCTACCGCCCTATATCTCTGCTGAATGCGGAAGCAAAGATTTTAGCTAAACTGTTGGCTAACAGATTGATGACTCACCTACCGCGCTTAATACACCCAGACTAATCGGGCTTTATGCCTAATAGGAACACGGCACTCAACCTCCGACGACTGCATGGGGCGCTAGCGAACGCTCCAGCACTATCGGAACCCGCAGTGACTGTCGCTAGAGGCGAAGATGGCCTTCGATATGGTAGAGTGGAGGTATCTCTTTGCGATCCTACCGCATCTGGGGTTTGGCCCTATATTTTGTGCGTGGATACGGCTCCTCTATACGGAACCCCTGGCTCGAGTGACAGCGAATGGACACATATCAGGCGAGATACCGTTGGCGAGAGGGACGCGCCAGGGATGCCCCCTGTCGTCGCTCCTATTTGCGTTGGTCCTAGAACCCCTGGCGGCGCTGGTCAGAGAGACTCCATTACTAAAAGGAATTCGGGGGAAGGAAGGGTGGGAAGATCGTCTCTCGCTTTATGCAGACGACATACTAGTGTACCTCACGGACCCAGAACGCTCTATACCAGGACTCCTTAACATATGCGATAACATCGGGAAGATGTCAGGATATGAGATAAATTGGTCTAAATCGGTTCTATATATCTTAAAGGAACCCGCGCCACGCCTCCCTCCAGAATGTCCGCTGGTAGTTACAAGTGACTCCTTTAAATACCTGGGTATATATATCATGAAAGATCCAGCTGAGTTTTTCTCCAGAAATCTGGCACCTCCTCTGAAGCGATTGCGAAGTGTCACATTGGGCATCCCTACCCCTCACGCTACTGGGTAAAGCTGCATTATACAAGATGATGGCCCTACCCCGGTTTCTTTATGCCCTAGAAAATATGCCATTCCTAGTCCCACCCCGGTACTTTAAACAGGTAGCGGCACAGGTATCTGCACTCCTTTGGGGCCACCGACTGGCGCGCATAGCACAGGCAAAACTGCATAAAAGTTGGTATGAAGGCGGGATAGCACTCTCTGACATAAAGTCGTATTATTGGGCAACACACCTTAAGGTCATCAACCAGTGGATCCATGCACCTCAGGATGATCCAGCATATAGGGCAGATAGAGCCCAACTGGGTACAAATAACATGCTGGTGGTTTTGTATAATAGAGGGCTAACGCTGAAACTAGTGGGTCCTGCAAAACATGCGGTCACATTGTGGTACACAGTGCAGACACGGCTGGGATGGAGAGGGGTTATCACTAAACTTACCCCACTTTGGGACACAAAAAAACTGGGACAGCTGAGCAACAGCAAGGGATTTGACCAGTGGGATAATATCGGCATCTCCACGGTGGGTGATCTGTTGGATGGAGGGTCGCTAATACCATTTACCCAACTTCAGTTACAATACGACGCGTGCCCAACCGAGACTTACAGATACACACAAATAAGACACGCATTGCTAGCGGTGATCCCGCAGGATACCGAAGTCCCAAAGGCTGGACCGTTGGAAGACCGACTGCTTACTGACCACATACAAAAATGTGCCACGTGCTTCACATACAGAAAACTCATAAACAACCTGCCATATCCAACGGTCTCACTGCGGGGCAAATGGGTGACAGAGGTGGGGGACATAGACGACTCAGAGTGGCAGGAAGCACAGGCATCGCCTAAGGAGGTGGGTTAGTAACAAGGCTTCGGTTAGTACAGCTTAAGATCCTGCACCGAGTGTATTACACTAGGACCTCATTACATAAAATACAAAGGGCACAACATCCATATTGCCTTAGAGGGTGTGGGGAGGAGGGATCGTTTATACACACAATGTGGGAAGGTGCAGCAATAGCAGACTACTGGCGAAAGGTACTGCGTACAATATCACAGACGATGGGTGTGTCACTTTTACCAGAACCGCGTAGATGCCTACTCAACATATGGTAGCCCAATGACCTCACACGCCACGGACAAACATGGGTCACGTTGGGACTCATGGTGGCAAAACGGAATATTGCGCAGAAATGGGGTGCAGTGGAAATACCTTCATTGGCGACCTGGTGCAGAGACATGGATCTGATTATGGTAACAGTATATGCCAATCGTGGGAGCCCCCGAAAATGGACTAAAATCTGGGCAGCCTGGAATACATATAGGGGGGATAACTGTGACCCAATACCAGACTCAGAGGAAGATAGCTCAGACGATGAGTAGGGGTGGAAGGGCGGGACGGGTAGGGACTGTACTACGGAAGGGGATACTGCAGAAAATGCGGATTGCTATTGATTCCATAACGGCAAAGTATTCGGATGTATGTAAACTAACTTCACTATGTGCTTCTCTGTATGCTGTCATTATTACCTATATGTTGAATGTATACAATAAAAACATTTAAAAAAAAAAAAAAGGAGAAACCACCATTGGCACATATGATTTGTGCGACCACGTTGGGTCTGGATACAAACAGATTCAGGCAAGTTATAATGAGAAATTGACACTTGCTTGAAAAATTAGAATGCGGCTTTTCCAAAACCCCTGTTCGCAATGAGAAAAAACAAAAGTATTGGTCAACAACTAGTACGAGCAGACATCTTTCCCATCCAAAATAAACTTTAAGACAGTCTTTAAGATCGCAATGGAAATTAAAACCTGTTGAGGGCCATCATAAATATGGAACGTGTGCAGCTTGCGATTCAACCATTGAAGGTGTTGAATTTTCCCATTATGGTACCAAATGGTGCCATTCAGAATTCACTAATTGCAAATCAAAAAACATAGTGTATGCAACTGTCTGCCCATGTGCCTTATTATATATTGGCAAAACAAATCAACAAATAAATCAAAGGATCACGCAGCACCACTCTAGGAGTAAAAGAAAGTGCTGACAGCCCCTGTGGTTCAACACTTTATTGACAATTCCTGAGAAGGATTTTAAATGTACGGTTTTGTCTAGCCTTGAAACAAGTAAACGCTATTTTGACATTGATGCTGCATTATTGAGAAAGGAAGCTTAACTCATTTTAGAATTTGATAGTGCCTCCACGGGATTGAATGGTATGACTGAATTTTCTGGAATGTAGTGTGTATACTACAAATCCCATAATGCAATTCTTGAGCATTTTCAAAAAGAGGGACTTCAGAGCATTTTGATTGGGCAAAATCTCTTTTCCCATGAACAATAGCTCTCCAAACAGGAAGTGCTCTGGTTTGAGATGCTGAGTTGAGTCACAACCAGCATGGTGCACAAGCTGAATATTCCTTCTCGTTTTTGAGTGAAAAGTAAGTCACTGTTTTGCCCCTGTGTTTGTTTGGTTAAAAATTACAATACTATAAAACATACAACCATATGCTTAAATGAGCTTACGTTTGTACTTCTTATAGATAATACCTATGAGGGAAAGCACGCCTGTATTTGAGAAAAAGGATAGTCCATTGCATCCAGAGTTCTTAATTGGTGACGATACGGTAAAGTAAGTCTGCTTGTTAATAGTGTTTTAAAGTGCTTCATGCATTTTGCCTGTTTGGATACATTGTTAAATGAGGACAATATCGTTTTTTTCATTTGTAGAATAAAGAATCTTCAAGGAACTCAGTCCTGCCCATACTCTGCAGTAAAGGTACATATCTTTTTGGTGAGGTTGTAAGTCGAAAGTAGAAGTTGATATATTCAATACTTTGGTTCTTTCTTTTCAGAAATGTATACTGGCAAAGTTAATGGAGCCTCGTAGGCAGTAACATAAACGAGTCCAGTGGCAGAAAAGCCCAAAATTCTTGGAGTAATTGAGCTGGAGCGGCTGCTCCAACTCTAGAACACAGGTGCACACTAAGGTAGTTACATGTACAAGAGAGAGAGTCAGTTCGGGTTGATGCTGTTTTTGCATCATTTATTAATTTTGTTTTTTGTAGAAGATCCGGTCCATTTATATGAAGCCCTAATGATAGACCTAGTACTATTCGCCTGGGTCTTGAAACGCGTTGGCATTTTGGGAGGCATTTAGTTAATTCTGAATGCGGCAAGTGTTGAAGGAAACTATTGGATAAAGGATTGATACACTATTCAGATACTCTTTTGATGCAGGAGCTGGAATAACATATGTGGTTCATAACATTGGATATGTTCATGTTTATTACTACATTTTGTATATGATGTAAATGTTTCTAAAAATGTGTTTTGCATCTGATTAATGTATGAATTCATTTGCTGATTTTGTCATGTTGCAAGCTGTTGCTAATAATTTTTTCACCGTTTTTAAGTCCATTTTTGTCTTTAAGTGTATGTTATTGTGAATTGTATATACGTGCAAGTTTATGTTTCTTTTTCAGTCTAAAAAAATTTTTTGATTAACTTTTAAAGAAACAGGAATGGTCTAATAAGATTCCATTCAAACAGATAAAAGAGTTGACTGTTCGTTACTCCATGAGTAGTAGGAGTGTACGGTAGTACAGAGCCAAGTTCATTGTTTTGTGTTCTGAACTTTCTAAAAGTGGCATTTTCAGACCTGCAATTTAAAAACCAACTTCACTAAAAATATGTGTTTTTGAAGTGTGAGCCTAGACACCAAGATTACTCTTTCTATCTTTTCCCAATTGGAAGTTACACTTTCAAAGTGTTACAAGACAGCTCCAATGATAACCTATGGGAGAGACAGGCCTTACAGTAGTGAAATACAAATTTGAGGGTATTTCACTATCAGGACACGTAAGACTGAAAGGTACATGTCCTATCTTTTAAATACACTGCACCCTGCCCATGGAGCTACATAGGGCCTACCTTAGGGGTGACTTATATGTAATGAAAGGGATGGTTTGGGCCTAGCAAGTAGGTACACTTGCCAAGTTGACATGGGAGTTTAAAACGGCACACACAGGCTCTACAGTGGTAGGCCTGAGACATGTTTGAAGGACTACTCGTGTGGGTTGCACAATTAGTGCTGCAGGCCCGCTAGCAGCATTTGATTTACA
Source organism: Lissotriton helveticus (assembly GCF_964261635.1). Lineage (NCBI taxonomy): Eukaryota > Metazoa > Chordata > Amphibia > Caudata > Salamandridae > Lissotriton > Lissotriton helveticus. The sequence goes on along the minus strand of NC_136068.1, from coordinate 1,576,817,529 downwards.
GGCCCTGCACACATGTAATGCCATGTACAAGAGACTTATCAGTAAATCAGATATTCAAATCATGGAGGAACCAAATTCCATTACATTTTATACATGGAGCACATACACTTTAGCACTGGTCAGTTGTGAAAATGTGCACAGGGTCCTAAAGCCAGCAGAAATGAAGTTCAGCACACAGTCAAAAGTAGAAGGTCAGAAGGCAAAAAGTCTGGGGAAACCCATGCCCAAGATGCCAGGTCTAACAGGGTGGCTCTACCCAAGTAAGTTCCACAATACACACAAGGCGCCTAAATGCCATAGTCATTAACATTCATCTCCCTTAAGTAAAGAGGCATACATATAGATCAAATTGTTGGAATTTGCAATTGATGGTTACCAACATACACAACGACAACTCATGATTCAAACAAAGTTTCCTATGGGAGCTTAAATGTGAAAACATATTTTTTTGTCATGCCATAAAATCTTTGCCCTGCACCGATCTGTGCGAAAATTGACAAACCTTAGCTGACTATGGCAAACAATTGACACATTTGATGCATTTCTGTCCCAATTATTCAAATTAAAAAAATTAAAATGCCTCTTCAATGGAAAATGTGGGAGGACCATAAATACTGCCAATGAGTAAAACACATGTCACATTTGCACTCTTGTTTCACTATAGACTACTCTAGTTGGTCTGTCCATCTTTTGAGCCAGTGACTGCCTCGGATAATAAAAACTGATAAAAAGCACATATAACAGATTTGCACTCTTGTTTCACATTAGATTTCTCTAGTAAATGTTTCCATCTTTTGAAGCTGTAGCCACAGAGATAAAAAAAGCATATCACCTCACAAGTGTCATCATCACAAAAGTAAAATGTGCCCAACTAGATATCAGTCTTCTGGTCTTAATGTCATAGACTCCAGGCTCCAATGTAATTGTCTACCTATTATAGGAAAGTAGGAACAGCTTTCATGGTTACCCCTACTTTTTTCATTGTGTTTTGACTGTAGTTTGCTGACATCCTTCTAATCAGGAGCCCATCATCTGTGCTCTCTCTCTTAAAATGTCTTTGGTAAGTACTTTTGTACCTCCACTATTGGCTCCTGGTGTACCCTTATAAGTCCCTATTATGTGGTACTGAGGGACCCAGGGCATAGGTACACCAGGGGTCTCCCCAGGGCTGCATCAGGTATTGTGCCACCCATAGAAGTCCACTTTGACTCTGACTACAGGTCTGCCATTGCAGCATGCAGCTTACACCTCTCCCAACAGATATTCGTTTCCTTATATCTGAGGTCACTACACTTAAAACATATGTCACCCCTATGGAATGCCCTTCAGTCCTGAGGGCAGGGTGCTTGGTTATAAGTGTGAGGGTGGCCCTGCATGAGCAGGACATCCCTACAAACCCTAGAGTGTATTCTCCAGGCTTTGTGCGGTCAGCCATTTTAAGATATATAGTGGATATCAGTCATTACAAGATGTCTAACTATATAATAGCTGTACCAAACCTGGTCATGTTTGGCATCATACATGTTGGAATCATCCCCAATACTGATTTCGATGTTTGAGGTATGACCCCATGTACTGGGGGCCCCTTAGAGGAGCCCTGTACTCCTGGTAAGAGCCAAACAGGGTCTGCCAGCAAGCTAGTGCTGCTGCCGACCACAGACACGGTTCTGCCCTTCTGCTGCTGAGCCCGAGCAGAGGAAGGTAGAAACAGAGGGTTCCTGTCACAGGAAGGTGTGAACACCTCCCAGACAAGACATGTGTTGGGCTGGGTTGGGGGGGTGCTTTTCAGTGCCACCAGACTGAATTGAAGGGCTTATTAGGTACCCTTCTTGCATACTCTGGTTTGAGCAAATTCAAGAACCCTTGGTTCCCACTCTGGCATGAAACTGGACAAAGGGCAGGGAAGTATCCTCCCCTCTGTCCAAGCCCTCCTCTGGGAAGGACCCCGAGTCGTTCCAACCCTTTTCCTTGGGTATTTAAGGGCTTCCTTGTAGGTGGGTTCTCAGATTTGTCATGGAACAAGAATCACCTCTGAAACCAAGACACTCTTCGACCATCTGGACACTTAGACTTTATTGGCCTTCAACTGGAACCAAGACTGCATCAAGGAAGACTCATGCTGCTCCTGGCCTCGCTGTTCTACAGACTGATTTGCATATGTCCATGTCTGAACTGGGGTGGCAGAGTGGGCTAAAGAACGGTGATGGATTAAACCCAGATCAGTTGACTGGGGGTGAGTGCTTGTATTGTCAATGCTCCGTCCATCATTTCCTTTGGTTTTTCTTTGTTCGCCATAAGTTGGCAGGGTATGCTCAGACGTGAGTCCCTTGCTCACTTTGCCACTGGATTCAAGCAAGCCGGGCTCATGAAGGCTGAAATGCCAGAAACCGGTCCTCGGTAGCTTGTTTCCGGTCCAGGGAAGGCATGGCTTGGCAGTTCGGGCTGGACTGTTCCCATGAGGCACAGGGTCAGACTGATTTGCATATGGTCATGTCTGAACTGGGGTGGCAGAGTGGGCTAAAGAACAGTGATGGATTAAACCCAGATCAGTTGACTGGGGGTGAGTGCTTGTATTGTCAACGCTCCGTCCATCATTTCCTTTGGTTTTTCCTCGCTGTTCTACAAGTCTACTGTCTCATCTCTGTATATGCTTCACTCAGGTTTCCACAAGACCTGCGGGCATCAAGGAAATCCAAAGAAATCTCTCTTGGAGTGAAGGAGTCACTCCCCTGCATCTCCAGACACCACAACGAAGCAGACAAGTCTGCTGCTTCTGTCATCCTGTGGACTTCCCGAGGCTCAGCAGCACAGGTGTTGGTTATGTGGCTCTCCAGAGGCCTGACCTGTCTTCCATGAAATGTGGAGAACAGCATGCCTCGTCGGAGCTGCTGGGACCAAACCCCTGTGCACTTCGTTGACTTGCCGTTGTCCAGGCTGGTTAGCTCTGCACTCCAGAGATCTTCAGACTACAAGAAGCTCCAGCCTCCTGCACCTCATCTCTTGACGATCAGCATTCTCTTTTCATTCCTACCACCATGGGCCTCTATCTTTGGTATGCTACCTGAGGTCCTCATGCAGCTCCTGTGCCTTTGGTCTCTGGGGTCTTCTCCTGCTTTTGTGGAATCCCCTCCCTGCTCGGGCCTGCTCTGACTCACCTGCAAATAGTGAGTCCCTTGGACCTTGCTGGTCCCAACTATTGTATCTTGTCTTCATACCGGGCCTTCCGAGGCCTATCAATAAACTCATTGGCTCTCTGTGGTGACTGGCTGGGGTGGGACTCGGTCCCCCAGCCTTCTGGATGGCGCAGGAGGAGGGGACAGCCCTCCTGCTGCCGTAAAGGCAACTCTCCTGTCCAGCAGCATGGGTTTTGCAAACCGAGCCATCAGAGGTCCATCAACAAACTCACCGGCCCTCTGTGGTGGCTGGCTGGGGTGGGACTCAGTCCCTGAGCATTCTGCATGGCATGGGAGTCAGGGACAGTCCTCCCAGTGCCATAAAGGAGCCTCTCCTGTCCCGCAGGACGGTATGTGCATGGGCGTGATCAGACTATGCCCGGCCCGTCTGTGCCCATCAGAGGCCATAAGAGGCCATTGGTCTTGGTTTCTGGATCATTACAACCGAAGGAGGCTCACCAATTCTACGGCTCAAGAAGCGCCAAGATGGGTAAGAGGAAACAGGGAGCGGGGTTGCACACGACACAAACACCCTCCATGTCCACCTCATTGTATAGAATGTTAAAGCATTTAGATTGATCATACAGAGAGAAGGCTGTCCCTTCCTGCTGCTGTGGTCGGCGTCCCCAATAGCACCATGGTCTCGCCCTGCTCTATAGTTTCCTTGCCAAATACTCAAGGGCAATTAGCCTTGGACACAGTGCCACCAGGACCAAGTGGAAGTTCTCCCGATAGTCCACCCTGTTGCAGGCAGGAGAAGCGACCCAAGCGAATAACTAAATCTAAGGCCAATAAAAAAGTCTCTTGAAGTTCCTCACCTTTAAAATCCTATGATGTTGCCTCAGGTTTAATAGAGGATGACCTTCCCCAGCTACTTGCAGAGCGAGACAGGGAAAAGGAAGGACAGAATATGAAGGGTAACTGGCCGCTGGAGGGCGAGGTCTCGGCTAAAATTACATCACTTATATGGGCAGAACTACTACCAATATTTGCCAAACTGGATGACGTAAATAGTGCTATACTGGATATTAGGAAGTCGGTGGGCAACCTGGAGCAAGCATGTTCTCTTTGTGATAAGGCAGATATCGGAGCAGCAGTTACTACATCTCAGTTAGGTATGCATGAGAACTATTCTCTGGGGGTCTTTCTCCTAGTCCCCCAGCCAATATCACAAATTCCTTGCCTGGAGCTTCCAAAATATGTAGGAATCGCCATAATATTATATATATATACTCAGAGGGGTACTTCTGAATCTAAGAACAAAGCCCAACCTGCAATACAGAGTCAAGGAGTGAAGAAACCTGAGTGAAAGAACAACCTTTTATAGCTTTGCCCCAGCCTCTTGTCCATATGTAATTATTCTAGCTGGTGTCACTGGTCTAAGGAGAGGTCAAAGAAGTCATATGAGCAATTATTCAACAAGACTGAACCGGCTGGGCTGCTACAGAGGTTTTCTGCCTAGACTGACCAATAACATTGTGATGTTAAGGCAGGTGGGGTGGATTGGCACTGGGAAGTCGGATATACAAGCAGACTACATTATTGTCAACTTGAATACTTAACGTTTGGCTTAAAGCTTATTACTTAATTTGAGCACCCAGGTGGAATCCAGCAACATTGTTTTATTGCCTCTGGGTTATTTTTGCCTTTGGGTTATTTTTATTAACCAAATGATCAAGCCACCTGGGCTCCTATTAGGGCCTCCAATTTACTTAGGGGGAGTATACATGCAGTTCCAACAGCAACTGTTGAGGGCCCTGTGAGCCGGTTTAGTTGTTCTGGTATACCTACATACAACGATTTGATGCCCTTGCAGATGTAGATTGACTTCTTAGAGAACAGAATGGTTACCCTCAGTATGATCTTATGTGAATTTATATGTTACTGATATAACGGGGAAGTCGACTGGGGAAGGAGTGCCTTTGTACACTATAAAAATTAATTAGACCATACTTAGCTGGAACAACGCAGGGTTAAGCTCATTACTAGAGGATGACCGGGGGTTGGATTTATGCAAACATATGGGATAGTGTGCTTCCAAGAAACCTGGGGTGTAGAGGTATTTCCTATTTGGATGGGTTCATTGTATTCAGGCTAATGCTGAGGCTTTTATGCATAGTGGCGCAAAGGGGAGCCTGGCAATGTTCGTAAGTTTAAGATTAGATTACACCACAGAACAAAAATTATTTGACTCTGGAATTATTTTGGGCATGTTACTATCTTTTCAACACAATATAAGGATGCAGCTAATTAATAGCTATAATTCACCATCTACAGAGGTAGCACCGGATGTAGAGCTAAGAAGTTTCTGTGAAAAAACATTGTTACAGTGGTCCTTTGCGCCAACAGTTCTGCTGGTTGGAGATTTTAATTTACATCCTTGCAAGGCATGTGTTGTAAAAAGGAGGGATCAGGGACACAGTGAGGCTTCAGAGCGGATCCATTTTAGGCCCTCAGGTCACTGAGATAATTTTAATCTATCTTCTTCGGAGGGAACCCGCCTAGGTCGTGGTCCATTGCCAAGATAATAGTATTTCCTAAAAAAAACAAAGATGAGAAAGAACTGGGCTCATATCGACCAATCACACTAATTAACGGGGATTCTAAAATATACTCAAAAATATTGGCAGATAGATTGTCACCCGTAATTCACAATATTGTTTCAGAACGACAACATGGTTTTGTTCCCGGAAGGTCCACGATTGATCATATACAAAGCGTTATTTCCCTCTTTGATTATACGGGGGAGACAGGAGACCCTATGGCCCTCATATTGCTCGACGCAGAGAAAGCGTTTGATAGGGTCTCCTGGAAATTCCTGTGGGCGGCCCTATCAAACTGTGGGATAGGCGGACATTATTTAACAGCAGTCCAACAACTTTATGTAAACCCCAGTGCCCACGTATTAATCAATGGGGCTCTATCGGAAAGCTTTGCCATCACACGGGGTACAAGACAGGGCTGCCCATGTTCGCCCCTCCTATTTGCTATCTATATTGATGTATTTATTCACAATTTGGAAAATAACAATTGAATTCCCTTAATTCAAGTCCGTAACGTAGAAACCAAATGTCTAGCATATGCTGACGATATAGCTATTATCACAAGTGACCCCAATAACGCCATTAAGTGGATAGAACGAGAAGCCCATGCTTTTGGCAAAGTCTCGGGTTATAAATTAAATCGTAGTAAAACCCAGATCATCAAAAATTATAAAATCACGATGCAAGATCCACTTATAATTAATAAAGCAATTTATCTAGGCGTGAGTATTGATGCTAATATTACAAACATAGTTGACGATAATCTTAACCCTCTCATAAACCGCACCAAGAAGGAACTACTGCGCCTACATAATTTACAGCTCACTATAGGGGGGAGAGTTAATGTCGTCAAAATGCTATTTTTCCCGAAGTTTCTCTATTTTTTTCGCACAATAAACCTAGAATTCTCCCAAACAGTTTTTAAAACTATAGATAATTTGTTTTCATGTTTTATATGGGGATATCACAAGCCACGAAGAGCACTCAGATGGATCACTTTACCTAGAGATCGGGGGGATGGGCACTGCCAAACTTTAAATTGTACTATTGGGCAACAGTGCTGAGATACAGTGCATACCTTTTAAAAGATGACATCGACGTTCATAATATTCCCACTCCGCAAGAACTTATTCTGGGAGATGGCTGTGTAGGTTGTTTATGGCGCCATTCAAATGATGATTACTTTAAAATGGTGAAATTTAAGACCATCTCTAATGTTCTTAAAGTATGGCAGAATGTTAAAAAACTAGCTGGTTTAGGCCGGTATTCTTTTTATACACCTATAATCTTTCTTTCTTTCATCAACTTTTATTCGATTATCAGTTTGAATAATCATGAAAAGTACATATTAAAAATTTGAACACGTGAGTAAGATAAAATGAGTAAAAATAGAAGAGACATTTAAGTAGAAAAATAGGTTTTACAGTTCTATATACTACTGGTTTGATTAGAGACATTACGACGTATTGTTAAGACTGCTTTAAGGAATGTCGCTATAAGTTTAGCTTCATGCAATGTTTTTAGAGATTGCAAGTAAAGAAATGCTGGAAAGGATTGTCTATATCCACTGGTTCGGAGAATCGGGATAATCCACGTTTTCCTTGGTAGTTTATAATATTTGCAAAAAAGGACAACGTGGATCGTAGATTGTGGGGAGATTCCGTCGCAGGGACATTTCATCAAGTTGCGCGACCAATTGTGCATTTCCGGAAATGAAACTAAGCGAAAGAAAATATTAAAGCGTAGTCTTGTTAATAAAAACTTTTCATGATTGGATAAAAAATACGTCAGATAGGGCTGTATGCATTTTTCAGACTGTTGGGTACAGATTTTTTCGTTTAGTGGTTTAGTGATCTCTGCCTGGTTCCGTAGATCCCTCAAATGGCCCATACACATTGTCTTTAACTGTTTCCTAGAAATGTCTTCCACTGAGGGAGGTTCTTCAAAGTAGGACTCGCAGTCCAGGTCTTTAAAAAAGTTACATATATAAGTTAGCCACGGGATTTTTCGCCAGTTTGTAAGCGCTAGGCAGTCAGTGATGAGGGAGCGAGTTAGGTGGCATTCGGGGTTGCTCCATATTCGATGCCACAGTAAGATAGGCTGGCATCGGACGGTGTCAATAATATATTCCATGCCAAGCTCTCGGTGTGAGGCTAGTATCGGGGAACTTTGGGGGAGGGCTAAGATATATTTTATAAAAGCATTTTCAGTGACCTGTAACTGGTCAATACGTCCATGGCCCCATATTCCTGCTCCGTAGGTGGCCACACTATGGCATTTTGCATAGTATATGGTCAGGAGTTCGGGTGGAGCTGGTTTCCCCAATTTCCTCGAGAAAGAGGTTAGTGCCGATGTTGCACGGCGGAAGTGGAGATTCCTGGCTTCAATTGCCTTTCGCCAATTCATTGCGTCGTCCACTAGGATTCCCAGGTATGGGTAAACTGGAGTTTTTTTCCAATTTGTTGTTATCAACCATTATTGGTTTGGGGTTTTTGATCCTGGGACCGATATGCATTGTGAAAGTTTTCTTGATGTTTATTTTGAGACCAAGTGAGTCCATGAATGCTGCGTATTTATTGGTTTGTGTCTGAAGTTGGTTTAAAGTCCGTGCTAAAATGACTCAATCGTCAGCATACAACAATGTGGGTATCGGGCGATGATTTATCTGGGGGAGGTCCTGGCTCCCTTCCAACATAGCCTGTTCAAGCCCATTTGTATAAAGGTTGAACAGGAAGGGAGCCAGTACACATCCCTGTCTTACTCCCTTCATTATTTGGAATGGACGGGACAGTTCGCCGCTGGTACCGAATCTTACTCGGCCTTCAGCATTTTAGTAGAGTTCTCGTAGAAAAGTTATTATCGGGGGATCCACGCCGAGGTCACTTAGTATTTGCCAGAGTTTCGCGTGCTGGACGCAGTCAAATGCCGCACTTAGGTCGACATAGACGAGGAAGATGTTTCCTCCTTTTGGCGTGAACGTATTTACCAGCCAGGAGAACAAGATTGAGGGCCTGCTCCACGGTCCCGAGCCCCCTCTGGAAACCATATTGCAGGTCGGTTATGATGTTATTCTCCCGGGCCCAAGATTGTAATCGGTCCAGGAGTACTCGACCTGCAATCTTGCCCATGGAGTCCAGAAGGGAGATTGGTCTGTAGCAAGCGGGATCGTTGCGGTCGCCTTTTTTAAAAATGGGTAGGAGGATTGAGGTTGACCATGAGTGGAAAAGACCGATCGACGCTACTGCTGACATAACCCGGGTGATTATCTGCGACCAAAAGTCTACATCGTGGAGAAACAAGTCCATTGGAACGCCGTCAGGGCCGGGGGCCTTGCCTGTTTTGGAAGCCCTGATTGCTTTTGTAATTTCATTAAGATGAAAGTATATTTTAATCGGATAGATGGCATTTCTCATTTGCTGGCCCTCGTATGTTGGATTATCTGCTGCGGAATCTGAGGGTGTTCCAAAAATTTTTGCGAAGTGAGAAACCCAGTCTTCCTCGGTTATTGCCACATCAAGATGTTCGGTGTCTGTGCTGTTGGCCAAGAAAGGAGATCTTATGATTTGCCAGAATGCGGTACTGTCTTTTCTTCGGGCACTATCATGTAATCGTAGCCAAAGATCCTTTTTAATTTGTTTTTTGCGGTCTTACCTTGCAGAGTTGTATATTTTCCTCAGGTAAGAGATTTCATGGGGATCTCTCGTAGGTTTACGCAGGGCTTCTTTAAGAGATGAAAGTGCCTTTCGACAGGCAGTGTCGAACCATCTCGTGGTAGGGGACTTAATCTTATTTTTCAAATTGACAAATAGCTCATCCCTTATTGTTTCCTGGATTCTTTGGAAACAACTGACACTGTACACCTATAATACAGAATATGGATCTCCCAGGAATATTTCAAGATTTAGTATCGAATAGATGGGTCGAATTAGGGATTAAAAAACTAGGGTGCTTTTTTTCTGTGAATGGTATCAAATCATTTGAGGAACTAAAAATCGATTTCAAACTATCTAAAAGAGATTTCTTCAAATACCTCCAAGTGCGCGGTTTTATTTTAAAGAAAGGAGGAGGCCGCATTAAATTTCAATCGTGGCAAACTATGGACAAACTACTATCCATAAAAACCCCAAAAATTGGCGAGATATATGAAGGGCTTAATATACTCTTGCCAGACGATATGGAGAAACATACGGAGGCATGGCAAAGTAGACTTGGCATCTCTGCAGAAATCTCCTTGGAAGCCTTGGAGATGTCAATTTCAACCCTAATGTCCATGAAACTCCAAGCACAATTTTATAAAACATTTTTTTCACTTTATTATACCCCAGACAAATTGGCAAAATGGGGGAATGGAAATGGGACACACTGTCCGAGGTGTTCCCGTCCATCAGCTGATCTAACTCACATGTTTGCTACATGTCCTATATTAGGGAATATTATATCAACAATCTCTGATTTTCTCTCCAACCTCGCACATTGCCATATTAACATATCAACCGAAGAAATTCTATTAGGCACGTCCAACTTACCCCGACCACATTCAATGATCGGGCTTATCTTCGTAGCTATGGCTGTTTTCAGAATGTGCATCGCTTCAGCCTGGATAGATCCATTAGCACCATCATTTGTAGAATGGAGAACTAGGCTGTTTGCGACCTACAACCTGGAAGTAGCGATCTATAGAAAGAAAGGGAAGACAAAGCGGAATAAGGGCATGATGATCTGGGCACCTCTGTTAGACTGGATGCAAGAGGAATGAAATGTTTGATTTGGTTTGGTCTTATATTTACTACCTTTCTTTTCCTTTTATTTGTTATAATCCATAAAATGTAAGATTTTATTACCTGTTCTGCGGGGGTGGGGGCTGGGGGGGGGGGTAATGTTGTTTAAAAATTTTAATGCAAATAAAAACTGTTTAAAAAAAAGAGATAATTTTAATCAAATGGTCTCAGAATTAAAAGGATTAATCTTTTAACTAAATAAGAATAAGACTCCCCTGGGGCAGTCCCGACTTTTAAGGGTAGGGGTAATAATACAACTATTGACTATATTTTTGCATCTACACGCTTGATTCAGTTTCTGGTAGGATTTAGAACAGTATGGGGCATCTTCAGTGACCATAACCCAATCATTGCAGAATTTGGCTGGTAAGATTTTGCGGGTAATACCTCCACCATTTATAAAGCCCCGCTTACACTTAAAATGCAAGGGAGGCATATTAGATGGGGTAAGGTCATCCCAGAAGATTTTCTGAGAAATTTAGTTCGAGGTGTAGCCGGGAATTTGAGGTGTGTTTGAATACTGACATTCATGATCACACCATTGTGGACTAATTTTCTACTATATGTAGTGAGGTTCAGTTAGCCCTGACTAGACATAATACAAAGACAATTAGTTCAGGACCTAAATGGTTCAACAAGAACTGCACAAGGGCTTGTAAAGATCCCAAGGCAGCTCTTATACTAAAGCCAAGGTGGACATGCACAGTAAAAGTGGCTAGGAGGATATATGCGTTGGCTCGCAGGAATAGAATAAGCGCCTTGAAGAGAGAAGCCTGGAATAAGCTTGATGAGTATTGTAGTACTAGAAACAGTACAACCTTTTGGAAAGTTGTTAACCAGCCATTGTTTTTTGAGGGAACAGTACTGGATTTGAGTGTAGCTATACCTGCTCACTTCGATCATATATATGCGTGTGGCAGTGATTTTAATCTTATTGCACCTCTGCCCAGAGAAACAAATGTCTATTTTGAGCTTCAAGAGAAGAGGGAAGGCATAATGGAATGGGCACCTGGGAAGGCTCCGGGTCCAGATGGAGTACCTGGTGATCTTGTATAGATCTCTGGGCCCCATTAATCGCACACCTGAATGCGGCAGCATGAGGCCATATTTATTCATCATTGAAGTATTCAGTTATAGTTCTTATTTTTTAAAAAGGGAACGGGTCGACCCAGCGTGCTATTATCCAATCTCTTTGATAGACCCAGAAGTAAAAGTTTTGGGTGAGGTCTTGTTGAATTGATTAACAGATTGGGCAAACAATAAGGATATTTTGGCAGATATCCAATACGGGTTCAGACGGGGTCAAGACACTATAGAACAAATCTTGAATTTATATATTTTAGTTAATAAATGCACAGTGGGCTAAAGGGAAAGTATACTTTTAGCCTTCATCGATCTCAGCACAGCATTTGACACAGTGGTGAGATCCCAACTGTGGTCAGTGCTGAGGGATATGGGGTGAATAAGGCCCTAGTGGCGTTTTTGCATGATTTGCATACAGAGCTTGAAGTCTCAGTAAGATACTGCCCATCAGTGGAATGCACTGTGCACTTTCAGTTAGGGAAGGATGTCCGTCAGGACTGTATTTTAGCCCCAATTTTATTTTATTTTATAGATAAACCAATTAGATCAGTTGTTAAGGGAAAATTGTAAAGATGTACTGAAGGTAGGACATAGAATTGTCTCCGACCTGCTGTATGCGGATGATTCTGTTCTTATCGCACTTACAGCCAATGGTTTACAATTATTATGTTGATTTTATGATTTTATGGACAATCTGGGCCTAAAAATTAATTACACCAAATCATGTGCTATGATAATGGGACCCAGAAATACCAAAACTAAAACGCATGTAATAAAGGATCATGATATAGGTAAGGTGGACAAGTTCTGTTACTTAGGCATCTTGCTGGATGAAAAATTGTCCTGGGATCCCTTATTGAGATCACACATTTAATCTTTAAATAGGGTCACCTACAGTATTGATGCCTTCTCCAGGCAACAAGACCATAGTCATGTAAAGTCTGTATTGCACATCTATAATGCAAAGTGTTCCAACTGTATCCTTTGAAGCAGAGATCTGAGGTTATAAGTCTTCCCTTACTATACAAGCGGCTGAAAATATATATTTTTAGAAAACTGTTACGAATTCCGCAGAGTGTACCTGCAGAAATAGTGCATGATGTGATGTGTGCAGGTTGTATTGCTGTTTATATATATTTGCACCCTATACTTTTATGTTTTTTGATTTGGGTTAAAAATTAGTTAAAATTCAACAGATTGATTTTGATAGATTGTTTACATATAGAATACAGCCTGCATATACCCTGGTTAAGTTATATAAAACGGACATTGACGAACTTGGGTAAACCACATCTCTATAATTCACCAGAATTAATATGTAAATCAGATACTGCCTTGGTCAAGGGAGCATTTAAGGTATATACCCAAGAAGCTAGACCCTTGGGCTCCCAGCATAAACATTGCTATACACAATATGTGATGGTGAAATATATGAATGAAATTGAACTGTATCTAGCTCTGGATATGCTGGTTATGCACAAAATGTATGAACATTCTTTTATCTGAATATGTTCCCTCAGTTTCTAGTGGGATGGCATAACCCATCAGACCCCCCTCCCCCTTTGCACATGTGATGCGTCCTCTGCACTAGACACTGTACACATTGTTTTAATTTGCCCTAAATGGGCCGATCTGCAACATAAATATATTGGTCCATTACTCGTACCTCTGAATTTTCAGCAAGCAAGACCAGCTCTTTTACATCTGCAATTTTTAGATAATATCAATTTATGTTGCTATTTATCTAGATTTTTAGCAGGGGTATAATATGGTTATGTATGATATTGTATTTTTATAATATTGAATTTTATGTTATGGTAACAAATGTATTAATGTTTTTAATTTACTTTTATTATTGCTTTTGCTATTCGAAATAAAGTAAATACTGACTGACTGAGCCCCTTGGACCTTGCTGCTCCCAACAACTGCATCTTGTCGTCTTCCACACAAGTTGCAACTACTAAGGCTAGTTGGTGATCCCGGCAGACAACGACCACCTAGACACCGACATCCGACGATGGAAAGCTTAGGAACGACTCCTGATCTCCCTCAGCGTCTCCTGGTCCCGGCAGCTGCAGTGACAAGGTTCTCGTCAACTCTCTTGAGCCCACTGCCAAGGGTGGGCATTGTGCTTCGGTGCCTCCTGGGCGTCTCTGAGTGGCATAGACTGTCTCTTCAGCTTGCAGGTTCTCTTCTTCATAATCCACCCTTGGATTCCACCAGAGATCTGCACAGACTTCTCCAGAGACCTTCTCTCCAAATTCATCCATTGTCGTCTACGCCAGGTTCTGATGTCACTTCACCCCTATGAACCCAGCTTCCCTGGTGCAGGTAACTTGCTTCTTGGGGCATCCACAGGTGGGGTTGCTCTCCAACCTTCTGTCCTCCAAAGGGTTTCTTCAGGGTCCTCTGGGAAGGGTCCTTCTTTAAAACTGCAACAGCGACTTATCAATTGACTTCTATTGGGCACACAGCTGTGTTTCCACTCTGCACACAACCTTCTTGGGGTTCCTAGGTTCTTACCTTGGGTGGTTCATTGTTCAACCCACTCCTCTGAATCTTCTAGTCTAAGTGCCATTTTTACTTGCTGTTCGCATTCCACATTCTTAGTGTTTACTTGTGCTACTTACCTGATATCTTTTGAGTACTGTTAAGTTTATTTTGGATATCTCTGGGTAGGAGATATACCAATGTGTTAGTGAATGTGTTGTGTAATAAATAGACTTATTTTTATAAAAGAACTGTGTGGTTCGTTTTCATCTAATCTACACTGTTGATTACATGTGGTAAAACAAGCTGCTTTACACTCCTTCAAGATAGGCGTGAAGATTGCTCCCCACAGCCACCACTTTGAGAGCCTAAGGTTATTAAAGACCACTAAAATCAACGTAAGGTTTGCCTGGATTAGTGCAAGATGCATCACTCCTTTAAGTTTGCACCATATACTAAGCCAGCCTCATATACATATCCTATGCTCATGTATGCACTGCTCCTAAGTCCTTACCTTTCCTGTCCCACTGTAAGTGTTTTTCCTGTCGCTGTGTCAGTCTGGTTGCTCTTGTGAGTCTGATACCTACGGGCCCACGAGGCAATGCCACTTGTTGCAAGCTGTTGTAGGTACTGGTGCAGGTTCCAGTCCCGTGACCATTGTGGGTGTAGTTGCCCATGCATGCACAAGTCTGAGTGTCAACACAGAAGCGAGAGTGGGGTTGGAACATCAACCACTAACAATATGTATTCCTCCTGAAGCAGCCTATTTCCACCACCTTAATTTAGTGTGCCTTGCACCATATTCTCCCCTGATGAGCCAATTCACAAATATGGGATGTACGGTGGGAGATCTAGAGTATATGTGGGGCCTGGGTTATTGTCATGGAGATACTACCACCAAGTAGAGTGCCCTAAAACTGGTATCAGCCACTGAGTGGGAGAGAAAGGGGACATGTGGGACTATAAACAGGTGATGCTCTAAGTGTTAGCCAATGTTGAGAATCCAACGAGATCCTATTTTTGTCCCCATCTCCTATTCAGGATCACCCTACTCATTGCTGACACTGCACAGAACCAAGCAGTGTCTATAGTGAAGGAGGTAACCCCAGCAAGTGTTGCTTACTTTTGTAGTAGGACAATCCAAGACTCTTGACTTTTTGATCTTCTGGACCCCGATCCTTGTCCTATTGATCCTTAAAGGTGCACCATCTTCTTTTGTTTGTTTTGGGTGTGGAGCCAGTTAGCGGTGATCGATAGAGGTTAGCAATGTGATAGATTGCTAAAGGTCTTTCTGCCTGAAGAGTGTTTTGGTAAGCGTGGAGACTGAGGAAGGAAGCAGGTGAGCAAAAGATGGGTAGGATGAATGGTGAGTAGTGGGCAAAAGGGGACGGTGTAGAGGGTGGAGTTTACATGGTGGAGGCTGTGTGTGGGAAACTTTTGTATAGCTTCGAAATTTTACTTCTCAATGATATTACATTGATTTTTTTCTTACCATTTTTTAATTTTTATTCATCACTTTTTTACAAATTTTCCTTTTATTGTCCACTTTTTCCCTAATTTATTTGATTGATCTGTTCTCTTGTTTTCCTTTCCTCTCTTTTAGGTCTAGCTACTGACAGCTTTTAACTTGTGTCACCCATTCTTCAAATTCAAGTACTGTAAACAGTACAGATTGGGATTTGGGTTCAGCTCACTTCAGCCATTGATATAATGTGTGTTTTTTTCACGGTTTGCTATTGCTTGGAAAGGCTATTTTTCAAGCCCATGGCTTGTCGTGGATACTTATTTTGTTCCATTTTGTTACCAATAGGTTTTTGTTTTTTTGCAGAGTTTTATATAGCGCGAACTAGACCCGAACCGAATCAAGTATCAGAGCGCTTTACATAGCACCAGTTACGTTACATGAGGACACACTTTCATTTTTTAAGTGATTTGCCCAGAATCACAGGAGGTTTTTGGCGTCGTTACCGAGACTCGAACCCAGATCCCCAGGTCCGTGGTCGAGCGCCTTAGCCGTTAGGCCAACCCCTCTCCCCTTTGGATGACGGGACTCTAGTAGTCTTTTTTGGATGAGAGACATTGTGTGTTCTTTGAGGTATTTGCTTTGCTGTTACAACAATTACATTTTTGATTTAAGGCTTATTTGATTAGGGAGCACTTGCTATTTGTTTTGGTCCTTAAAATTAATAGAGACTGTGGCTTTAGGTAATACATGGCTGAGGCAACAATGACATGCGCAATATGGATTTTCTTCTATGATGTGTCATGGGGGTTATGGAAAATAGCCTTGAGTTGTGTATGTACAAACCCTCTATGTTATTTTTCCCTAATAGATTAAGGGCCTGATTATGAGTTTGGTGGTCCAATGGACTGCCAAACCCAAGGGGCTATAGGGCCAATGCTATAGCATCCCCTTCAACCATTTGGTCATGCTGTATAGTCGCAGCAATTAAACATGTCTGAACTAAAAAGATGAACAGAAAACTTCAGCGGTGGCGCCTGTGTTCCCATGCAGAGGCAAAGCTTTGTTGTGCTTTCACGAGCCCCAGCCTCTCAGCTGAGATATTCTTGGTACTTAAGCCCAGGTGTCCAACAGAAGCTGGTGCATACAGCCTCAAACAGATCTCCATTGTGGTTACTGCCTCTACAGAGCTATGCCACCATGCAGGTCAACGTGCCCAAACGCTGATCCATGTCATGGCTTCAGCACCAATGAAAACACCAGGCCACTATGTGGGCCAAGAGGGCACAGGTGAAGGATGAAAAAGTAACTCAGGAGCCAGTGCTACTTCTCCCAAACATAAGGCATCATTGGCTTAAAGTCTCTACTCTATTCCCTCACCAGCTCACAACCTTTGTCGTATTGCTTCATCCTTAGCCTGTTGCGCCTTTTCCCCCTTCTGCAGCCTTTGCCTTAATTCTCCTCCTGTACCAAATAAACACTTACTCCCAGCTTATCACCACAGCCTCAGACTGATCCTCAATCCCTGAATCCTTACCCCCAAAGCCTCAACCCTCATCCCCCTCCTTCCACCAGCCCACATCCTCAGTCCACTCTCCCCTCTTGCACCGACCACGTAGTTACAGATGGAACTGACTAGGTATCTAGTTCTACGAAAAAAACAGGCAGTCTGCAGGTGCCTTTCTAGAAATGTGTATATTCATGACAGTTGGGTCATTTTTATGTCTCACCGGTGACGCTGCATGTGCCACTACACATGCACTCTCGCTTGCAAGACATATTGTATACAACAAGGGGCTTTGCCAATGCTTGTAATTTTTGCAGCATAAGAAGTGTGCTCATAAGAGTGCTGGGTTATTGTGAATAGTGTAAGTGAATGCAATGTGAGTCTTGCAATTGTAGGGTGAGAGGTGTGCCGATGTGAGTGCAAGGCGAACTACATTAGTGCAAGGTAAGAGAAGTGCCCATGTAAGTGTCCGGTGAAAGAAATGCATATAGAGAGAGAGAGGAACGAGTGAAGGGTGGGTGGTGTGAGCAGTGTAAATGCAGGGCGAGTATTATGCATTTATGCATACTGGGTAACCAGTTTGCCTGTGTGAGTTCCTGGTGAGCAGCGAGAGTGAATGGTGATCTGTGGGAGTGACTGTTGAATGCATGGTGAGAGAAGTTAGTGCAGGATGAGTGATGTGTCACTGTGAGTTCTGGCAGACTATTGTGCCTGTGTGTAAGCACTGCGAGCTGCAAATGTGATGGGTGAATGGAGTCCCTGAGTGAGTGCAGGCTCAGCAGTGCACCTGTGTGGGTGCAGGGTTAGAGAAGGGAGTCCAAGGTGAGATGTTGTGCCTGTTTGAGTGATGTGAGTTCAGGGTGAGTGGTGTGATCATGTTAGTGATGGGTGGTCTGTGTGAGTGACTGGAGTACCTATGTAAGTGCAGGATGAATGGTGTGTCTGTGTGAGTGCAGGGTAAGAGAAGGGAGTCCATGGTGAGTGTTGTGCCTGTTTGAGTGGTGTGAGTGCAGGGTGAGTGGTGTGCCCATGTTAGTGATAGTTGAGCTGTGTGAGTGACGGTCGTGCCTATGTAAGTGCAGGATGAGTGGTGTGCCTGTGCTGTAGTGTAGTTCCTATATTCTCAATAGGCTCTGCGCATTGGAATAATATAGCCTATAGATGTGACGTAGGACTTATGTCTACTAGGTCGCTATCAAATATATTAGACTTAATTGTGAGTGCCAGCTAGCTCAGAGGTCACTAGAAACTTTCTCGAGTTCACAAGAAGGGATTTAGTTTCTGACAACCGCATAAACATGACAACTTTGTTTCCCCAAGATAAAACTGATCTTCAGAGTCGTGGAAACAATAGATAGATATTTCACTCAGTCAATCGTGCATGCTTCGTTTCACCAGAGGTGCAGAGAAATAGAGCGACGGGCGTTTTCAATAAAAGGATTTATTGAACAGTCTTCTTTCTCAAGCATAAGAAATGAACTGCTACAATCGTAAAACTGGTTGCAAAATATAATGCATACAGTAAAAAGAGTAGAATAAAATAATACTGTAAGAGCATTGTATGGTTCCTAAACCATAGATAAATACATACATAAATACCAAAGGCTAAAAAGTACTCAACTGGTGCTTCTAAAATATGCCTACCCCGATGTACCTAAACGAAGCTTAGTACGAGGGAAGAAGTAAGTGAGGTGTAGCATAAATTTAGTATTCTTTGCCAAGAATCTGTCCAAGATTTCTCTTAGGGTCTAATCAGCTCCGTACCTTTATTTGGAATGAAGAAGGTCAGGCTCAGGACTCGGTTTCCCAACAACCCGCAAGGGTAGCTTGGAAACACTGGAGCTGGATTTCTCTGCAAGAGAAAATACAGCATCTCTCTCAGTGTGCCTGCTGGAGGGTTGGCTTCCTTCGGCACTTGCAGTCGCAGGGCGCGTCGGGCAAGTAGATAGTCAAACTGCTACAAATCACAGTGTGTTTGCTATGGCAAGTGTGGGCATATTTATACCTTGAAGGTACAGAGTTTGATGTAAAGGTGGACATAATAACGTCATCAAAGAGTCTCAGTTCTTTGAAAACTCCATGAGTTCTTGGATAAGTCAATTTTCGAGCAAGGGGAAGTCCCTAGCTGCTGAAGCCGAGTTTTCCAAGAAGTTGTTGTAGATTTTCGGAATTAGTGGAAGTAGCCCTGCTGTATTTGGACTGCATGAGCTATGTCTAAATATGGTTATGATTACTATGCCTATATAAGGATATGGTGATTTTTACCTATATAAGGGCATGAATCGGGAAAATTACAATAGGGTCCTAAACTGCTATACAACACCCACTCCACGTTATCATGTGCTGCTAAGTTCAAGCACTAAAACACATAATCTAGAGCATGTGTTTACAATCCCACCCAAACATACATAAAATGCATTTGAAAATGGTTGTACACATAAAATGAGCATTTGTACGCATTTAAAAGCAATGATTTCATTGTAAGCATCTGATATGATATTAGCAATGCTAACCAAATGAATCATGAAAATTACATTTATGAAATGGCTCTTAGTTACAGAAGAAAAAGTCGAGACCATCCCATAGCGGAATATACAAACTGTTTCGGTTTTGGTATGCGTATTAGGTTAATATTGTTCCTAGGAAGTATTCAAAGAATTCTTGTTTTCTAAGAATAGTTCTACTTTAAGCAGATTGCTTTTGTACCAAAGTCAATTGTGTTTTGGAAAAAAAAAGTCAAATCAAATCGTAGAAAAAAATAATAGAGTTCCAAAGTTAGAGGTTTTTTTGTTTTGAAAAAACTGAAGGTCAAAATTCAGATTTCAAAGAACGCTGTGTGCTAACTTCAAAAGTTATTCTCGGTGTCAGGAGAAAACATTAAGTCGTCTAGGCTGGCAAAGAAATCGTCTACCACAGTAGATGAGAGTTGAACCACTTCATTAAGAAGGTCAATTGTACACAGATGTGAAACATCGCCTTCAGTGTCAGTCGCATTAGCAATGTTCGCAGCAGATGGTACCTGTGTGCCTGTTGGTCCGCGTATCTCACCTTCAGCTGGAATTGCCGGTGAGATCTCAATGAATGCCGTCATCAGTATTGGTAGCCGTTGGGGGCAACAAAATACATGAGCTGTTACCGGACCCAGTAAAGTGTCAACATCCATTGGCATTGCCGATAGAAGTGTTAGACAGATATTCAACGTGCATTCCTCTCCACAAAGCAGGCATCGTAGAACAGGTAAGATGCAATCCTGCCAGATTGGTCTGAATGACAGGAACCATGTGGTATTCAGATCTCTCAAACGAGCCAAGCCAAGGATCTGTGTTATGCGTTCACAATACTGCATGGCCAGAAGAGCATTCTCCATGGTAATTTGGGTATCGCTGGTGGCCGGACTTGCCATAACGGAGCAGGAGGAATAAAAATAGGATCCCTGCTACGAGTACCAAGATGAGAGGCAGGCCGCCGAACACAGAGTGCACGAAGTTAGGAAAAAATACCCAGGACTGCTTCAAAGGGTGCTAACAGTCCTGAAAAAATCTTCTTAAATACATGTACAATACCGCTGGTATCAGACATGTTTAAGATACGACCTAACATTTATGCGAAATGTATGGGGCAGTTTGTTGATAATAATGCATGTATCTCCGCAGAGGATCTTGCAACTTGCAGATCATACATCTCTCTGGACGAGGTCAGTGGCACCGTTTTTTGTAAAAGAATGGCTTTCATTCTGCTTGAAGAATCCGTTCATATAGAAGAGATGTTCAGTGAAGGCCATAGTGGCGACTCCCCGTCTGTCTTAGTTTTTGGAAACAACACTTGCATACAACAAGTGACCCTGGCTGACACACTAACCAGATAGATGTCCCTGGCATCATTCCACAACAGCTGTGATCATTCAGCATTATGTAGCTTCCATTGGAAAGCTGCCTAAAAATTGGATCTATCACTGCTGCCGGGGAACCCTGCAGGTGGCATGATAAGTTGTTTGAAGAACCCTCACAGGCTCCATGTAAATTAATGCCTTGACACAGAAGCGTACCGCTTAGTGTGGTTTTACAGTTTCTACCACTAAGAAATACCTCCTTTTCCCCACTCCAACATTTGTGTGTGGATGGTAAATCCCAGGTCGACTTTATGTATTCCTTACCCAACCTTTCATACAGGCCTGCTGGTATGTGTTTTAAGCAATATTAAACTGGAAAATCGTCATTGGTATCGTGATGGTGCCATGCATTATCCAGTCAACTGATGGTTTCTCAGAAATGGTCAATGGTAATCTCTCCAGTTTTTCTATGCTCAGCACCGTATAGTCTGCTCCCCTCTGTGTCAAAGAGATTTGTTTATCTGTAGGGCTCCCGGTTTTCATTTTTTGCCATTTCCATTCTGTATTTACCCATATTTATTTTTTGGGCATTTTATCTGTATTTATCCACATTTATTTTTCCCACAAGTAAAAGACGACGCTGCAGCTAGTATTTTTCCACATTTATGTAAATTGACAATGTGCACTTGTTTGTTATTGGTCAACACAATACATTCATCTGATAACTTTGCCATTCGCAGAATGTCCCAAATACGCCTAAAAGTGCTTTAAAAAGCCATTTGTCTCAGAGCCGTGCAGTTTCTGCATGGGCACAGAGTGCCACATCCTCTCCCACACTGAACACCACACTGCCCCACTAAGAGAAACTCACACTGCCTTCATCTACAACCCAATTGTGCTGCGCTATGAACACCTGGAAGCAACTCAATTTAAATTATGCACTAGACAAGAGTAATATGCTGCCGGAAAAAGCATGTCTGTATGTGCCCAGCACTGCTTTCTAAACTGCACGTTATCATTTTTGAATTGGGAAAAACTAATATCATTGCAAGGCCCACAGTGAAGATATTGGAGCAGGAGGAGAGGGGAGCAGGCCGAGTTCACGCGATGACAGCTCTGCACTTCCTTCCAGCGCTGGGGCGTTGGGGGTGCACCGAAAACGTAAGCAAAAACCTCCTCCCTTAGACAGAGGGAAGCTAGCCTGTCACGAAAGGCAAAAAGTCAATGAGAGGTGCGAACGGGGTTTGATTTTACTGTCCCTCCGATTTAAGTCTGTGCAGACCTGTCAAGTTGAATTGTTAAAAGCGTGATTGATGCTGTATCACACCAGTAGGGAGACGGAAGGGGGGATCTAGCACCAGGCCCAACTGGAGCAAGCCCCAATTCATAGTTCACATTCAAACATTCTTAAATATACAGCGAATGGAAAGGCCTGTTATCATTAAAATGTAATCCTGCTGTTATTTAAAATAAGTCACGCTATTGGGCATCATAGTTTAGGACTGAGCCTTTTCTAACATTGAAATCTATATTTTTTCACTACTCTACCCATACATTGTATTGAAGGCATTGACAAAAATACAGTTAGTGGGCGATTGTTAATGCTTTATTGATTTGGACTACGCGAAAGTTGTTATAGTAACATGCACATGATGTGCCCTAGTTCATGCTGATAATTTTACAAACAGCCCATGCCCCGGTGCACTCAGCAATTTTCCGCAGGCTTTCGGGGGCTTCGGGGGCTCTGAGCTCTGACTCTGCTCTGCTCCGCACTGACTCTTTCCACACAGGAACTGGATGCGACATTCTTTGTTAAAAACACCCGAGTACTTTACTGGTCTTTAAAAGACCAATCACTTTTAACAAGGCCTTGTTGTTTTTTTTATGGCTTTTTCTCACCCCATAAATACCGATAACACCAATCCAGAGGCGATACTTAATCTGTGAGCAATCACCATACCTGTTTTTCAACTCTCTGCTGGAGCAGGGCAGCGCCACAAAATGTGCTAGTATTTTCCAGTTTTTACATATAAATACAGACAAAGGAAAACTTGTTTTCCGTCTGTATTTATATGTAAAATCTGTTTAAACGGAAAACCAGGAGCCCTATTTATCTGTAAGGTTAAATACAGAAAACAATGACGTAGTGTTGATTAGACGCCAAGGCACATAGCCAGAAAGAAGGTTTTGTAACATCCAGCCTAACGGAGTTATAGAATGTAATTGAGGCTGGCCATGTTGTAACATTAGCAAGTCCTGTTCCATTATGTCAATGGCAGAGGATACAATGCTCTCCAAGGAATACATTCTGGACGACAGAGTTGTTAACCCATTGCCAACCAGCTTTCTCTAAATTAATACGATCAATTTCTCGAATTCGGTCAGCAGCTTCCATTTGCATGACTTTCCAAGTCTCATTGTAAGCAGCGTATATACCGGCGTATATGAAACATTTATGACGTGGTTTGCAAGGTCCAAGTAAGAATTCTCGTAAGTCAACGCCATCTTTAAGTAAAGTTAAGTGTTGTTGTATATCTGGGAGTGTGGATTTTTGTAGCCATTCAAAGCACAGTTTTCCTACACTGTAAGTTGTTATTATCCCTGGATGTTGTCTGTGGACATATCTTGGATCTGACAGAGTTACTGTATACCCTTGTGTCTTGTTCAGGAATCTATCTTGACAGTTATTTGTGTCTGTTGGCCAGATTAACCATTTTTTCCAATCAGGATTAGTTCTGTTTTGTTGTCAAATATAATTTAAGTCTACCTCCTCATCTGTAGTTCTATTACTATCAGGTGTGGGCTTAGGTATGGACGGTTTGTTTAAATCTTTTATCTTAGCCAGGCCAAGATAAGATGTCTGTTGAACAGTTTCATTTATGAACAGTATTTGTTCTGGGATGATGCAGGCTCTGAACAATGCTTCTAAACCTTGTACCTGCCAGTCTTTTGTGCCCCAAACAGTTTTTGTCAATGTTGTTTTTCCAAAAGTCAAAGCCTGATGTGGACAATTGAGCATCAAAGGCCGCAGAATAAATATGTTTAGAATTTGTCAACATACTTTTCATGCCTGTCTTATTAACATTTTTAAAGTAAAAGCTTTCTGGGTTTGTGACATTAAAACCTGTAAAATATGGACATTTTCTATAGAATGTTTTAGAGCTACCTTTTGGAGGTGTTGGACAATGTTCCCATTGATTATACTTTAAAACATTTCTAGGGTTTGCTGTTTTATGCAACTAATGAAAACCAAAATTATTAAAACAATACATTTCTTCATAATTTGATGAATCTTCTAAGTATTCATGTTTTGCAAATTTTGCTGACATTTCTAAGTCTGCTATCATGTTATTAACAGTCTCAAAGTCCCAATCATCAGAAAATGTACTGGGTGAAACAAAATCACTCAAGGAAACCTTAAATTGGTGTAGAATCTTCAGCAGCTCAACAGGGCCATAAATGTCATAATCAGTTCTATCCCAAGCTATACCACCAGGTAGAGGAACGGCTGTGAATTTCACAGATGACAGGTCTCTTTGTTCACGATGAGATGATTTGTGTGGCTTCAGGATCAATTTGATGTTCTTACTTGCAGTGTCCATTTTAATATGTTTTCCATCTATCAGCTTTCCCAAACCTAAAACAAGAATGAGCCATAGTAGGAGATAAAATACACCTAACCCAATCCAAAATTCAACCCATGGTGAAACCAGATATGTATTTGCAAGCTGGTGACCAAGTTCCGTTAATTGTTCCTTGAAAGTTTTGTTTGTTGGCATTGTTTCAGACTCACTGGGATCCTCAGAAAAGGTATCCAAGTTGATGAAATAGTCAGAGGCAGTTCTGTCAATAGTTGGTATTGCATCTGGATTATTTGAAATCGCTGGTGCTTCTTGTTCCCTTGATATGTTTGTATAGTCAGATGCTACATCATTGTAGACGGGAGTTTCTTGAGAAACTGTTATTTGGGTTTCAATAGGCACAAGTTCCATGGCTTTATTGCATAGTCCTTCTTTTCTCACTGCAGAATCTTCAAAGGTGATGAGTCATTCAGTTTGAACCTCGTGGATAGTAGCAAGATTTGGTCGTCTGCTACATCTTGGGAGTCCACTGGGTCTACTGCTTATTATCGGCCACATGATGTGGTTTTATCAGGTCAATTGATACGGACCGGTTCTCCTTTCTTCCAGCAAGGGGCGGCAGTAACACTATTCTTGATCCGTGGACTGCTAGTACAGGTACTGGTTTTCTGTAAGAAGGCCCAAAGTCCTTCTTATCCGCTATTTTCTCTCTGACCAGATCCCCAATCTTTGGAATCCAGACAGGTATTGCTGGGACAGGTGGTTTTTCTTCATCGGTTGTTGTCTTTTGTATGGTGTTGCTTAGACTTCTTCTTGTTTCATTTAAGTCCTGTAAAACAGCCAAACGATCTTTGATATCAAAGGGTTTTTGTTTTACCACTGAAGTATGATGATCAAGGTCTTCAACCATCATTCTAGTACCAAAAAGGATTTCATATGGAGTGATTCCACCAAGAGAATTTCTTGGCAGGTTATCAAGACTACGTTGGACACTTGTTAGATGTTTGGCCCACCCGTCACCCGAATCTAATACCCTAACTTTTATAGATTGCTTTATGTCACAGTTTTTTCTCTCCATAACCGAATTTCCCTCAAGATGGAATGGACTTGAAAACCGCAATGCAACGCCCAAACTGGCAATGGCCTCCTTGCAAGCTCGAGAGCTAAAAGCAGGACCCAGGTCAGAATGTAGCGTGTGCCGATAAAGAATCGCAAATCTTTCATAACAGTTCGGGTGTCAGCCGAGCGCTGAGGCCACATCCAAATGAATCATGTTCTAGTATTTGTGGGACCGCTTTTGTTCAAAGGGACGTTTGAGCGTGGATAGTCTAATGCTATCTAACAATGGTGTGTGTACTAGACTGGCTACACTGTAGTCAGGAATCTGGTGGCGTTCCAAGCTGTGATCTCTGTAACAGTTATCGCAATTAATTCCAAATTCGTAAATGTGGGCTTTCATCCCTGGCCTCCAGTGCATCTCTTGTAATTCTAATAGAGATTTTGAGATCCCTTGATGTATCAGATCCTCTCCCATGTGTGCCACGTGAATCAGAGTGCCTCTCTTATTCCTCAAGCATGGTTTCACTGTCTATTTTTATTTTTGAACGAGTGATTGCAGCTACGGAAGCCGTTTGCACAGCTGCCTTCGCGGCTTCATTAGCCAATGAATTCCCTTCAACGTGAACGCCATCACGCTGATGACTCAGTGTATGGATCACGTGAGTCTTTTGTAGTTCTTTCTGCAAAAGAACTACTTGTTCCCAAAGCATTTTATGCTTGACTGTGCCACCTTTTGCGACTTTAAATCCATTTTGAACCCAGTTCTGCAGATATTCATTGTAAGACTGGACGCAGTAATACGGATCACACACTATGAATGTGGGGAATTCGCGATCAGTATTTTCAAGCGCCATCTTGAAAGCCTGTAGTTCAGCTTGCTGAGCTGTACAGTCTCCTAGGGATTGGGTTTTTGTTACCATAGGTCTGAATTTATCATCGCGCCAGCAACCTTTAACAATCGCGTACGCAGCACTGTAAGCTTGTTTACCCCCAATTGCGGGCTGTGCTGATCCGTCTGTATATATTATACAGCCGTAATGTTCTAGAGGCAGAATCTCAGTGGGCAGAGGACATTCTTGTTCGTATTGGATAATTCTTGTGTCTTCAAGTAAGGGTCAAAAACGTATTCAACGTCTGTTGCAGCAAGAGAATTAACCCATTGTATCCATCTTGGATGTAGAGCTTTTGCATTTGGAATGCTTGCTTTTGTCACTGCCTCTCAGGCAAGTACAGGAGTAATGACTTTTATGCGTTTTCCCTGCACGAGAGCTCTCTCTTTTGCTACTGCAGTTTGAACCGCTGTCAGAATTTTTTCTGTTGTAGTGAATTTCATTTCAGCTTGTGTGTACAAGTGTGATTTGTAAGCTATTGGTACCTTTTCACCTTCATTAAAGGTTAGGTATGTAAATCGGCATCTCCCTGGGATGATTCGGATTACAAGGTTGCGTTCATTTACGCGTGTCTGTAAATGTGTTGTTGCCACCATGTGTGTTTGCACTGAACGCAAAACTTCTGTGTGTTTTTGAGTCCAATTAGTAGGTTTGAAATCAGGTTTGATTAATTTGTAGAGAGGTTTAACCATTTCTGTGTAATTTAGAATGTAAGTTCTTCCAAAATTCAGGAATCCTAGAACTGACTGCAAGTTTTTCAGTGTTTTTGGAGGTTGGAGCAGCGCCCATTTTTCTAAAAGGTTTGCTGCCAGGCTTTTGCCTTCCCTTGAAAGTTCATATCCTCCTAAGAATAGGACGTTGAGGTGGGCAATTCTTGATTTTTTAAAGTTGAATTTATACCCTTCAGAGGCGAATCCAAGTGTTATGGTGTTCACCCTGGTCAAGTGCCTGGCCAAGTCATCATCTGTAAGATAGATGTCATCGACATAAGATAATGCCTCATCATCGTATGTTTGTAGTAACTCTGTTACTCTGGCTGAAAATAACCCAGGACTGTTCTTGAATCCCTGGGGGAGACGACTAAAGTGTTGTTTTGTCCCCATTATTGAGAAAGCGGTCAAATACCTGCTTCCAGGTGAAATGTTTTGACAGAAGAAACAGTTTGAAATATCTAATGTCGTTTTATATTTTTTGCGCACTTTGGGCCCGATTAGGATCGCGGTGATTCCGCATCCTCCGGGCCGGCGGAAGCCACTGCCGGCCTGGAGGATGCAGATTCACCGCGGCGGACACAGAAAAGACCCCCCGCCAGATTAGGATGGCTGGGGGGTCATTTTTCCGTCCGCTGCTTTTCCGACGCGGTCGCCTTCTGACCGTGGCGGAAAAGCTCTAATATGGTGGCGGTGTCTATCAGACACCGCCAGCCATATTAGGATGCCGGCAGAGACTTGCTTTTCCACAGCGGGTTTTCCGCCGTAGAAAAGCATGTGGAGTGTGAGTATGGGGGGCCGTTGCGGGCCCCCAGGGGTGTTGGGGGGTGGGGGGTGCACATGGGGGGGTACCCCTCCTGCCTTTGCATGCACGAAGCGGCAGGCACCACGCGGTGCCTGCCGCTTCGTGCATGCAAAGGAAAACATGCACATTTAACCTTGCGGTGGGTGCTGCTTGAAGCAGCATCCGCCGCAATGTTAAATATAGGGGATGTGACCGCCAGGGTGGCGGTCACATCCTAATTCCGAGGGAGGGAACGCCGCAGCCCCTGCGGACGGTCCCTCCACCTCTGGGTGGTCCGTCCGCCATCTGAATCGGGCCCTATGTTATGCATCAGTGCTGCACTGTGTGCATTTTGTACTGCAAATGTTTTACAACAGGAATTTAAATGTCTGTAGTCCATAACTAGACGATATGTATTGTCTGGTTTGGAGACTGGAAACAAAGGATTGTTCATGGACGAGGTGCATGTTTTAATCACCCCTTGGTATTCAAGTTGATCTAGGATCTCCCTTACTTGTTTCTTTGATTCTTGTTTAACTGGATACTGCTTCTGAGCAGTTGGTTGATTTTTTAACTGGATTTTGTGGTGAGGAGAATCCTCATCCCATCCCACAGGGTTTTTATATAATGCTGGAGCCTGGGCCACAGCCCATTTTCTGGCATAGGTGTATTTTTTATGAATAGGAATATGATTTGAGAAGGCTGGCATAATGATTTCTTCGCCATGTGGGCACTCCCTGACAAATTCAGGTGGCCAGTCTTTTTCAGCCAGAAGGATGTCATAACCCTTAGATAGTTTTTCCCAAAAGAGTGCTTTTATTTTCCTAGTTATGTCCCCCTTCTATTCGGAGTGTGACTTCATATAACTTATGTGGTATACTAACCCTGGTATCTGCAGTTTCAACCTGAATGCATTCATTCAGGTCCACTGTCTCCAGATGATCCTTCAGGATCTTGTGAGCTATGGTAACCTCTGCTGCGCTGTCCAGCAGTGTCTGGGCCCACTCCCCGTTCTTGAGTTGTGTCCTCAAGATCCTCGGCATGTCTGATTTTAAGACTTTTTACCTTCTTTTTGGTGAATTGAGTTTTCCTATTTTTCGGAACGTGTTGATCTTCCTTGTGTTCTGATTGTCCTCTTCTTTCGGATTTCTGCGAGGCAGTCTGAAAGGTACGAGAGGAACGTGTATCAGTATCTTGATATCTATCAGGTTTTCTCAAATTATCCCTGTTTCGGAGGTTATACCTCTTTTCAGAGGGCTCCTTTTGAGGAGACCTTCCTCTGGATTGAGAACGCTTCTCTTTACGAAGTGTTTGTCTAGTATTTTCCTACTTCTTTTTAGGAGTGGTGAGCTTCGGTGTTGTCCTTATTTGACATTGTTTAATGAAAGTTTGCAGAGCAAGTTTCAAGGAAACAAAGATTAGGTGCACAATATTTTGGAACACTGTATCCTTCAACGTTGAACAAACCAAAAACTAATACATATGATTTTTGTCCTACTCAGTTTATGGCGGATATTTTTATCCTTTAACCCACTCCAGGTGTCTATTGGAGAATTTTACGGGATAAAGGGAACTCTGTGAAAAGCACGACTGAGTTACTCTAGTAACTAGCGTTAAATTAGTGCCTTACCAAATGTTGGGCGCCATGTAGTGTAATTCCTATATTCCCAATAGGCTCTGCGCATTGGAATAATATATCCTATAGATGTGACGTAGGACTTATGTCTACTAGGTCGCTATCGAATATATATTAGTCTTAATTGTGAGTGCCAGCTAGCTCAGAGGTCACTAGCAACTTTCTAAAGTTCACAAGAAGGGATTTAGTTTCTGACAACTGCATAAACATGACAACTTTGTTTCCCCAAGATAAAACTGATCTTCAGAGTAGTGGAAACAATAGATAGATATTTCACTCAGTCATTCGTGCATGCTTCGTTTCACCAGAGGTGCAGAGAAATAGAGAGACGGGCGTTTTCAATAAAAAGATTTATTGAACAGTCTTCTTTCTCATGCAAGTAAAGTGAACTGCTACAATCCTAATACTGGTCGCAAAGTATAATGCGTACAGTAAGAAGAGTATTATAAACTAATACTGTAAAAGCATTGTATGGTTCCTAGACCATGGATAAATACTTACATAAATAACAAAGGCTAAAAGTACTCAACTGGTGCTTCTAAAATACGCCTACCACAAATGTACCTGACCTAAGTCTAGTACAAGGGAAGGAGTAAGTGAGGTGTAGCGTAGGTTTAGTCTCTTTTTGCCAAGAATCTAACCAAGATTTCTCTTAGGGTCTAATCAGCTCCGTACCTTGGTTTTAGAATGAAGGAGGTCTGGTATCTCTGCCTCGGGACTCGATTTCCCAATGCCCCGAGAGAGGAGCTTGGAAACACTGGAGCTGGATTCTCAGCGTGAGAAAGGACAGCTTCTCTGTCAGTGCATCAGCTAGAGGGTCGGCTTCCTTCGGCACTTGCTATAGCGAGCTGCGTCGGGCAAGTAGGTAGTCGAGCTGCTCCGAACCACCATGAGTTTGCAAGGGCAAGTGTAGGCATATTTATACCTTGAAGGTACCTTGTTTGACGTTAAGTCGGACATAATAACGTCACCAAAGAACCCCAAGGGAATGATAGTTCTTTGAAAACGCCATGATTTCTAGGACAAATCAATATTCAAGTAAGGGGATGTCCCTGACTGCTGAATCTGAGTTTTCCAAGAAATCCTTGTGGCTTTTTGGAACTAGTGGAAGTAGCCATGCCTGTATTTGGACTGGATGGGTTATGTCTAAATATGGGTATGATTTCTATGCCTATATAAGAACAATGTGAATTATAGCTATATAAGGGCATGAATCGGTAAATTACGCTTGATTCTAAAATGCTTCACAACACCCACTCCACTCCACTTTATTATGTTCGATATTACTAAATTCCAAGCATCTTTAAACATATCTAAAGCACGATGTGTATAAAATCCCTCCCAAAATATATAAAAATGCATTTGAAATGGTTGTACATGAAAGATGAGCATTTGTGCTGTACGCATTTTAAAAAGCAATATTTTCATTCAAAGCATGTAGTGTGACATTGAACAATGCTTATCAGAATGAGTCATGAAATAACATTTACGAAATGGCTCTTAAATACAGAAGAAAAGTCGAGACCATTCCATGACAGAATATATAAACTGTTTAGGTTGTGGACAAGGTCAAATATTGTCATTTGGAAGTGTTTCAAAGAATTCTTGTTCTCTAAGAATAGTTCTACTTTAAGCAGATTACTTTGTGCCAAAAAAGTTCTTAAAGTTGGAATGTATGTTTGAAAAGTGAAGGTCGAATACAGAGTCCCAGAGAGCGCTGTGTGCTAACTTCAAAAATCATTCTCGTTGTTAGGAGAACACATCAAATCTTCTAAGCTGGCAAAGAAATCGTCTACCACAGTAGGTGAAAGTTGGACCACTTCCCTAAATAAACCGATAGCACAAAAATGTGAAGCATTGCTGTCAGGGTTAGTCGCGTTAGCAATGTTTGTCGGAGATGGAGATGAAGGTGGTACCTGTGTGCCTGTCGATCCACGTATCTCACTGTTAGCAGATTGCGTCTGTGAGATCTCAATGAATGCCGTCATCAGGATTGGAAGCCGCTGGGGACAACACGATGCATGGGCCCTCACCGAACCAAGCAGGGTATCAACATCCGTTGGCAGTGCTGATGGGAGTGTTAGACAGACATCCAACACGCATTCTTCTCCACATAGCAGGCATCGTAGAACAGGTAAGATGCAATCTTGCCAGATTGGTCGGAATGATAGGAACCACGTGGTATTCAGGTCTCCTAGACGAGCCAGGCCCAGGATCTGTAACATGCGCTCACGACACTTCATTGCCTGGAGAGTATTCTCGATGGTAATCTGGATGTCATTGCTGACCGGACTTTCCATATCAGAGCAGGAGGAACAAGAATAGTATTCCTACTACGAGTCCCAAAATGAGAGGCAGGCCGCTGAACACAGAGTGCACGAAGTTTGGAAAAATGCAGAGGACTGCTTCAAAAGGTTTTAACAGTCCCGAAAAAACTGTCTTAAATACATGTACAATACCACTGGTATCAGACATGTTTAAGATATGACCTAACATTTCTACGAAATGTATTGGACAGTTTGTGGATAAAAGGGCATGTATCTCTGCAGAGGACCTTGCAACTTGCAGTTCATACGTCTCTTTGGACGAGGTTAGTGGCACAGTTTTTTGTAAAAGAATGGCTGTCATTCTGCTTAAAGTATCAATTCGAATAGAAGAGATGTTCAGTGAAGGCCATAGAGGTGACTCCCCGTCTATCTTAGCTTTAGGAAACAATACTTGCATACAACAAGTGACCCTGGCTGACACAGGTACGAGATAGGCTATTCCTGGCATCATTCCACAACAGCTGTGATCATTCAACATTAAATAGCTCCCGTTAGAAAGCTGCCTAAAAATTGGATCTATCACTGCTGCTGGAGAACCTTGCAGGTGGCAGGATAAGTTGTTCGAAGAACCTTCACAGGCCGCGTGTAAATTAATACCCTGGCATAAGAGTGTACCACTTAGTGTACTTTTGCATTGTGTACCACTAAGAAATACCTCTTTTCCCCCACTCCAACATCTGTGTGTGAATGGTAATTCCCAGGTTGACTTTATGTATTCCTTACCCAACCTTTCATAAACGGCAACTGGTATATTGAAAGTTAAAAATTGTGACAGGCAGAGTGATTATCCCGTGTATTTTCCATTCTGTTACAGGATTTTCTGAAACAGTTAATGGTAATCTTTCCAGTTTTTCAATGCTCAGCACCGTAGTCTGCTCCTTTCTGTGCCAAAGTGATTTGTTTATCTGTAAGGTTGAATACAGAAAACAATGACGTGGTGTTGATTAGACGCCATGGCACATATCCAGAAGGAAGATTTTGCAACGTCCATCCTAATAGCATTATAGAACGTAATTGTGACTGTCCATTCCGTAGCATGAGCAAGTCCTGTTCCATTATGTCAATGGCAGAGGATACTATGCTGTCCAAAGAATAAATTCTGGATGACAGGGTCGTTAACCCATTGTCAACTACAGAGAGTGCTTTCTCTAAATTAATACAATCAATTTCTCGTATTCTTTCTGCAGTCTCTGCCTGGGTCTATTTCCAAGCTTCATTATAAATGGCATATATACCTGCGTATATGAAACGTTTATGACGTCATTTTGCCGGACCTTGCAAGAAGTCCCTTAAATCATCGCCATCTTTAAGTAAAGATAAGTGTTGTTTAACCTCTGTAATTGTAGCTTTTTGTAGCCACTCAAGGCACAGTTTTCCTACACTGTATGTTGTTACTATCCCTGGATGTTGTCTCTGGACATATCTTGGATCTGGCCTAGTTACTGTAAACTCTTTTGTCTTGTTCAGGAATCTATCTTGACAGTTATTTGTGTCTGTGAGCCAGATTCACAACATTTTTCCAATCAGGATCAGTTCTGTTTTTAAGTAAAATAGTATTTAGGTCGACCCCTCCCTCTAAAGTGTTTTTACTATCAGGTGTAGGTGTAGGTATAGACTGTTTGTTTAAGTCTTTGCTCTTGGCTAGGCCAAGGCAGGATGTCTGTTGAACAGTGTAATTCAAAAACATAATTTGCTCAGGAATAATGCAGGTTCGAAATAAAGCTTCTATTCCCTGCACTTGCCAGTCTTTTGACCCCAGACAGTTTTTGTTTCTATGTTGTCACTCCAGAAGTCAAAACCTAACGAGGGCAGCTGAGCATAAAAGTCTGCTGAATAAATTTGCCTTGCATTGGTCAACATACTTTTCATTCCTGTCTTATTAACATTTCTAAAGTAAAATGTTTCCGGATTTGTGGTATTAAAACCTGAGAAGTATGGACATTTTTCATAGAATGTTTTTGAGCTACCTTTTGCTGGGGTTGGACAATGTTCCCATTGATTGAAAGTATAAACATTTCTAGAGTTTGCAGATTTGTGAAAGTAATGATGTCAATAGTGATTATAACAATACATTTGTGCATAATCTGATGAACCGTCTAAGTATTCATGTTTTGTAAATTTAGCAGACATCTCTAAATCTGACATCATATTATTAACAGTCTCAAAGTCCCAATCATCAGAAAACGTGCTTTGTGAAACAAAGTCACTCAAGGAAACCTTAAATTGATGTAGAATCTTCAGCTGCTCTGCCGGACCATAGATATCATAATCAGTTCCATCCCATGCTATACCACCAGCTATAGGAATGGCTGTGATTTTTACTGATGTCAAGTCTCTTTGTTCACGATGAGATGATTTGTGTGACTTCAGGAGCAAGTTGATGTTCTTACTTACTGTGTCCATTTTATTATATTTTCCAGCATCCCCAAAGTTAATACCATGATTAGCCAAAGTAGGAGAAAAAGTATGCCAAGCACAATCCAAAGTTCAACCCATGGTGAAACCAGAAAAGTTTTTTCAAGTTGCTGACAGAGTTCTGTTACATGATCTTTAAAAGTTTTATTTTCTGGCGCTGTTTCTGTCTCACTAGGATACTCAGAAAACGTATCAAAGTTGATGGAAATAGCCAGAAGCAGTTCTGTCAATTGTTGGAATTGCGTCAGGAATAGTTAAAATCGCTGGGACTACCGGATCGTTTGTCATATTAGTGTAGTCTGATGCTACATCATTGTAGACGGGAGTGTGTTGACGAACTTTAATTTGGGTCTCAAGAGGCACAAGTTCGATAGCTTTATTGCTTAGTCCTTTGTTCTATGCTGCAGAGTCTTCAAATGTTATCAGTCTCTCAGTCTGAACCTCTTGGATAGTAGCAAGATTTGGTCTTCTGCTACATCTTTGTAGTCCACTGGGCCTACTACTTATTATCGGCCACATGATGAGGTTTGACCAGGTCGATGGATACAAAACTGTTCTCTTTTATTCAGGCAAGGGGCAGCAGTAACACTGTTCTTGATCCGTGGATTGCTAGTACAGGTACTGGTTTTCTGTAAGAAGGCCCAAATTCCTTCTTATCCGCGATCTTTTCTCTGACTAGATTCCCAATCTTTGGAATCCAGACAGGTCTTGCTAGAACGGGTGGTTCTCCTTCAGTGGTTGTTGGCTTCTGTATTGTGTTGCTTTGGCTTCTTCTTTTCTCATTTAAGTCCTGCAAAACAGCCAAACGGTCTTTGATATCAAAGGGTTTTTGTTCCACCACTGAAGTGTGACGATCGAGGTCCTGGACAAGCATTCTAGTACCAAAAAGAACTTCATATGGAGTGATTCCACCCAGAGAATTTCTTGGCAGCAGATTGGTAAGACTACGTTGGACACTTATTAGATGTTTGACCCACCCATCACCCGAGCCTAGTACCCTAGCTGTTATAGATTGCTTTATGTCACTGTTTTTTCTTTCCACAACCGAATTTCCCTCAGGATGGAAAGGACTTGAATACTGCAATGCAACACCCAGATTGGCCATGGCCATGGCCTCTTTGTAAGCTCGAGAGTTAAACACAGGACCCTGGTCAGAATGTAGCATGCCGATTGCGGATGTGCCGATAAAGACTCGCAAATCTTTTATAACAGTTCGGGCGTCAGCCGAACGCTGAGGCCACATCCAAAGGAATCTTGGGCATGAATCCACTGCGACCATGATATGTTTGTAGTTACCATCCCCTTGTAAGGGACCACAGTGGTCCAGGTAAACACATGCTAATGATTTATTTGAAATTAAAAGGGGCGTCTGCGCCGGGCGTTTCACTGTTGAAACTTTTATTTTTTGGCAGATTTCACATTGCAAAATATAGTTTCTGGTCTGTTTCCTCATGCGCGGCCACCAGTATCTTTGTTTTATTAATGACACTGTAGTGGAAACATCTGCATGTGCAGAGGCGAGCCCTTCATGTGCTTCTAAAATTAGTCCTAATCTGTGTTCCATGTTTGGAATTACTCTATCCCCCACTCCAGGGATTTGAGCAAAAGGAACATTATTTACATCAGTTATATATGAGTACTTGAGTGGAAAACCTTTTGATAACCTTTTACCGCTGTCTTTTTTGGAAGCGGCGACAGCCTGCATTATTTTGCTGTCTATTTTAGTTTCTGAACGAGTGATTGCAGCTACGGAAGCTGTTTGCACAGCTACCTTTGCGGCTTCATTAGCCAATTATTTCCCTACAGCGTGAACGCCATCACGCTGATGACTCAGTGTATGGATCACGTGAGTCTTTAGTAGTTCTTTCTGTAATTGAACTACTTGTTCCCAAAGCAACTTATGCTTGATCGTGCCACCTTTTGCATCTATGAAACCATTTTGAACCCAGTTCTGCAAGTATTCATTGTAAGACTGGACGCAGTAATACGAATCGCACACTATGGGGTCGATTCCGATCCGGGAAAATATTCTGCCGTACTACTCGCATCCGTATCCGATTCCGTACGAATGGGAACTTTACGTCCGACCTGCGAATTAAGATCCGTTCCCGTCTATTTCCGTACGATTATCACCCAACCGTCCGAATCACAGTCGATGATCCGTACGAACATGCATCGGGAATCCTACCGTACGATTCGTAACCAGACCGTACAAACACACAAGTACGATCCTGTACGAGAAGCCTGACAGCGAATCGTACGGAACTAAGTTATCGCACTTGAATAATGATTCGTACGGCAATATGCGGCTCGCATCTAGCAGCGTCAACACATACCACACGCGTACCCCTCGCTCACGCACAAGTACGACATGCACATCCCCCCACGCGAACACCCCCACCCGCCAACGGCCCGTACCAGTCACTCGCACGCACAAGTACGACACGCACACACCCCCAACAAGCCTACGCGAACACCCCCACCCGCCAACGGCCCGTACCAGTCACTCGCACGCACAAGTACGACACGCACACACCCCCAACAAGCCTACGCGAACACCCCCACCCGCCAACGGCCCGTACCAGTCAATTGCACGCACAAGTACGACACGCACACACCCCCACGTGAACACCCCCACCCGCCAACGGCCCTTACCAGTCACTCGCACGCACAAGTACGACACGCACACACCCCCAACAAGCCTACGCGAACACCCCCACCCGCCAACGGCCCGTACCAGTCAATCGCACGCACAAGTACGACACGCACACACCCCCACGCGAACACCCCCACCCGCCAACGGCCCGTACCAGTCACTCGCACGCACAAGTACGACACGCACACCCCCCCAACAAGCCTACGCGAACACCCCCACCCACCAACGGCCCATACCAGTCACTCGCACGCACAAGTACGACATGCACACACCCCCACGCGAACACCCCCACCCGCCAACGGCCCGTACCAGTCACTCGCACGCACAAGTACGACATGCACACACCCCCAACAAGCCTACGTGAACACCCCCACCCGCCAACGGCCCGTACCAGTCACTCGCACGCACAAGTATGACACGCACTCACCCCCAACAAGCCTACGTGAACACCCCCACCCGCCAACGGCCCAAACCAGTCACTCGCACCAGTCACTCGCACGCACAAGTACGACACGCACACACCCCCACGCGAACACCCCCACCCGCCAACGGCCCAAACCAGTCACTCGCACTAGTCACTCACACGCACAAGTACGACACACACACACCCCCAACAAGCCTACGCGAACACCCCCACCCGCCAACGGCCCGTACCAGTCACTCGCTCGCACAAGTACGACACGCACACACCCCCAACAAGCCTACGCGAACACCCCCACCCGCCAACGGCCCGTACCAGTCACTCGCACGCACAAGTACGACACGCACACACCCCCACGCGAACACCCCAACCCGCCAACGGCCCTGACCAGTCACTCGCACGCACAAGTACGACACGCACACACCCCCAACAAGCCTACGCAAACACCCCCACCCGCCAACGGCCCGTACCAGTCATTCGCACGCACAAGTACGACACGCACACACCCCCAACAAGCCTACGCGAACACCCCCACCCGCCAACAGCCCGTACCAGTCACTCGCACGCACAAGTACGACACGCACACACCCCCACGCGAACACCCCCACCCGCCAACGGCCCATACCAGTCACTCGCACGCTCAAGTACGACACGCACACACCCCCAACAAGCCTACGCGAACACCCCCACCCGCCAACGGCCTGTACCAGTCACTCGCACGCACAAGTACGACACGCACACCCCCCCAACAAGCCCACGCGAACACCCCCACCCGCCAACGGCCCGTACCAGTCAATCGCAGGCACAAGTACGACACACACACACCCCCACGCGAACACCCCCACCCGCAACGGCCCGTACCAGTCACTCGCACGCACAAGTACGACACGCACACCCCCCCAACAAGCCTACGCGAACACCCCCACCCGCCAACGGCCCGTACCAGTCACTCGCACGCACAAGTACGACACACACACACCCCCACACGAACACCCCCACCCGCCAACGGCCCGTACCAGTCACCCGCACGCACAAGTACGACACGCACACACCCCCAACAAGCCTACGCGAACACCCCCACCCGCCAACGGCCCGTACCAGTCACTCGCTCGCACAAGTACGACACGCACACACCCCCAACAAGCCTACGCGAACACCCCCACCCGCCAACGGCCTGTACCAGTCACTCGCACGCACAAGTACGACACGCAAACACCCCCACGCGAACACCCCCACCCGCCAACGGCCCGTACCAGTCACTCGCACGCAAAAGTACGACATGCACACACCCCCAACAAGCCTACGCGAACACCCCCACCCGCCAACGGCCCGTACCAGTCACTCCCACGCACAAGTACGACACGCACACACCCCCAACAAGCCTACGCGAACACCCCCAACCGCCAACGGCCCGTACCAGTCACTCGCACGCACAAGTACGACACACACACCCCCACCCGCCAACGGCCCGTACCAGTCACTCGCACGCACAAGTACGACACGCACACACCCCCAACAAGCCTACGCGAACACCCCCACCCGCCAACGGCCCGTACCAGTCACTCGCACGCACAAGTACGACACGCACACACCCCAACAAGCCTACGCGAACACCCCCACCCGCCAACGGCCCATACCAGTCACTCGCACGCACAAGTACGAGACGCACACACCCCCACGCAAACACCCCCACCCGCCAACGGCCCGTACTAGTCACTCGCACGCACAAGTACGACACGCACACACCCCCAACAAGCCTACGCGATCACCTCCACCCGCCAACGGCCCGTACCAGTCACTCGCACGCACAAGTACGACACGCACACACCCCCAACAAGCCCACGCGAACACCCCCACCCGCCGACGGCCCGTACCAGTCACTCGCACGCCCAAGTACGACACGCACACATAACGCCAACACCCAAACCAGCACAAGGACTTTGCAAACAAGTGGCACAACAACACTGAACATGTCTCCTGTGTACCGACCATAGAGAATCAATGTCCTGGTCACAGCCAAACAGAGGTCAACACTAACACCCACCCCATATAACACACACACAACCAATTCAAATTAAGCCACACCCACTATTTGACCAATAAAAGGCTCCACA
The DNA here is from genome assembly GCF_964261635.1 of Lissotriton helveticus. NCBI lineage: Eukaryota > Metazoa > Chordata > Amphibia > Caudata > Salamandridae > Lissotriton > Lissotriton helveticus. Next base: position 1,576,778,071 of record NC_136068.1, on the reverse strand, counting down.
CATACAACCCATCATCCTTTGCAACATACCCATTCTTGCAACGAAACAGAGAGCACACCAACTATAGCAGCCACATACCTTCACACATACACCCGATCACATCTACACCCACACCACCCCCTTCACAATCACAACCACACACCCTCATCCATACACACCATCACCCCCTCAATCACATACACCCCACACTATGACCACACCCAAGAATCCAAAGTTCACTAACCCGGAGATGGAGATACTTACAGATGAAGTCATCAGAGTCGAGCCACAGCTGTTTGGCGCATTGGTCAGACAGAACAGCATGGCAGAAAAAACACGCCTGTGGGAGAGGATCGTAGACCGGGTCAATGCTGTTGCACCCATCCGGCGCACCAAGGGGGAATGCCAACCAGGTGGTATGATCTGCGAAGGATGGTCAAGAAGAAAATGGACCAGGACTACGCCTCTGCACACCACACTGGAGGTGGTGGTCCCCGCAGACCTCCTGTATACCAGCCCTGGGAGGAGAAAGTCATGGCCCTGCTGCCACCGGCGGGAGTACATGGAATATTAGGAGCCGTTGAGTCTGGTGAGTGTACAAAAAATACATGTTACATTGGTGGACTTACAACAGTGCCCAGCAGCATGGGGTGGGTGGCCATGAGTCCTAGCAGGACACAACTAAAAGTGGTTTGTTGTAAGTGGGACCCACAAAGGGTGGAAGGTGGAGGGTAGGAGGCTGCTCTCATCCCATATGCCCCAGGGCCTCACCCAGGCACCATGCCCAATGTACAGGGATAGGGAAATATCACACAAGATAGTAGACCACAGCTCCTAAACAATATCATGTTGTGGACACACCTTCCAGAGATACAATATTTTGTGACACAGTAAGGCAGTGTAGCAAGTGAACAAGCACAAACAACCTGCCTCCAACCCTGTCTCCCCCTCCCACTGTCTCCCTCTCCCTCTGTCGCCCTCTCCCTCTGTCGCCCTCTCCCACTGTCGCCCTCCCTCCCACTGTCACACTCTCCCACTGTCACACTCTCCCACTGTCACACTCTCCCACTGTCACCCTCTCCCTCTGTCGCCCTCTCCCTCTGTCACACTCTCCCACTGTCGCCCTCTCCCTCTGTCGCCCTCTCCCACTGTCGCCCTCTCCCACTGTCGCCCTCCCTCCAACTGTCACACTCTCCCACTGTCACACTTTCCCACTGTCACACTCTCCCACTGTCACCCTCTCCCTCTGTCGCCCTCTCCCTCTGTCACACTCTCCCACTGTCGCCCTCTCCCTCTGTCACCCTCTCCCTCTGTCACACTCTCCCACTGTCGCCCTCTCCCTCTGTCGCCCTCTCCCTCTGTCACACTCTCCCACTGTCGCCCTCTCCCTCTGTCGCCCTCTCCCACTGTCGCCCTCTCCCACTGTCGCCCTCCCTCCCACTGTCACACTCTCCCACTGTCACACTCTCCCACTGTTGCCCTCTCCCTCTGTCGCCCTCTCCCACTGTCACACTCTCCCACTGTCGCCCTCTCCCTCTGTCGCCCTCTCCCTCTGTCACACTCTCCCACTGTCGCCCTCTCCCTCTGTCGCCCTCTCCCTCTGTCACCCTCTCCCTCTGTCACACTCTCCCACTGTCACACTCTCCCACTGTCACACTCTCCCACTGTCGCCCTCTCCCTCTGTCGCCCTCTCCCTCTGTCACACTCTCCCACTGTCGCCCTCTCCCTCTGTCGCCCTCTCCCTCTGTCACACTCTCCCACTGTCGCCCTCTCCCTCTGTCGCCCTCTCCCTCTGTCGCCCTCTCCCTCTGTCACACTCTCCCACTGTCGCCCTCTCCCTCTGTCGCCCTCTCCCACTGTCACACTCTCCCACTGTCGCCCTCTCCCTCTGTCGCCCTCTCCCACTGTCGCCCTCCCTCCCACTGTCACACTCTCCCACTGTCACACTCTCCCACTGTCACACTCTCCCACTGTCGCCCTCTCCCTCTGTCGCCCTCTCCCTCTGTCACACTCTCCCACTGTCGCCCTCTCCCTCTGTCGCCCTCTCCCTCTGTCACACTCTCCCACTGTTGCCCTCTCCCTCTGTCGCCCTCTCCCTCTGTCACACTCTCCCACTGTCGCCCTCTCCCTCTGTCGCCCTCTCCCACTGTCGCCCTCTCCCTCTGTCGCCCTCCCTCCCACTGTCACACTCTCCCACTGTCACACTCTCTCACAGTCACACTCTCCCACTGTCGCCCTCTCCCTCTGTCACACTCTCCCACTGTCGCCCTCCCTCCCCCTGTCACCTCACCGCATCTCCCTGGGCACACACACAGTTGCACCCAAGCACTGCACAGGCCTTACAAACACCATAGAGCAGAATGTGTAGGGATGTCTCCTAATTACCAGCAGTCATCCACTAAGTGCCTGCAACACACACACCATTTCCAGCCAACACTGTACTGTGTCAGGACACACATATCGTAAACCTCTGTAGTACACAATGGCCACAGGTGTAGGCAGCACAAGTCCTTCCTGTGATCACTGCAAACACAAACACCAGGACAAGGTCACACACCCTGTGCATGAAGACAAGACCACCAATATGCCAGCATGCAACATCAGGGGGCAGCCAAATCATGAACGATGGACGCTTGCAAATCACACACAAACTACTACCATGGCCTATCCTACACCCGCCTTACAGAAATTCATCCCCTGGGGACAGGCTTTGGAGTGCAACACTGTCCCAATTGTCATGTACCACAACAAAACACTCACTCATATGAAAACGCATACTACTCATACATGCACATTGCAGATGCTCAAGTCCATTGTGGCGCTCAAACAATGCACGTGCCCCATCTCATGAACGTTGTGGATGCACTGAAGTACCAACATGGACATGGGTATTGACAAGGTAATGCGTCTTACAGAAGTGCCAAGTTCTAAATCCATGATCTATAAGTGTGTGTACAGGTCCAGGGGTGTTGGCATTGTTTGGCCATCACAGTACAGCAAAAGACATCCAAAGTAGTAGATGTCATGCAAATTAATGATGCTCTGTCTCTAACATCAACATGCTGTATCTAAACTCTGTGCATGCTTGACGCAGACATAAGGATTTACACCGTATCCTGGATGTTGCCTGAACATGACCAATGCCTTACATGTGTTGTGCCGCCAATACAAGACACAGCAATGGCTGTGTCAGTTATTGTCAAGATAATGGAATAATGAAAATACCCCAGAGTACATGTCAAATTACTACCACTACATACACAACAGAACAATGTCAACAATGTGAAGTTGGTGGAACTGTGATGCTCATAATGGATAACTAAACAAGATGTCACTTGATAGTGCCTTAACAGTGTCTGTCTCTCCCACACACAGGGGAACGTGTGCCCCCCCCCCCCAACCAGGGGGGAGAAAGATCCCAGTCCCAGGCTCAGCAGGACCCAGACCCCACCGACAGCGACGCCACTCAACGCACTGTGGATGACCCCAACCAACCTGGCTCCTCTGGATCCCAAACGCCTGCAGCAACTGTACCAGCTACATCTCAGCCAACCACCGGACCCATTCCCACCACATCCCAGCAGACAGGTCACAGCCCTGCCCATGATCCACAATCGAGCCAGTCTGAAAATGAGGGACACCCTTTGTCGGGCGCCCCTGAGGTTGCAGACGACCTCCACCCTGGCAGCACTTGGGGGGCCCATCGATTGGATGTGCCCACAAGCGCAGGCCGTGTTCGTGTGGGTCAGGGTGGTGGGAGTGGCAGAAGGCGGACGCGAGATTCTGGCCAGTCAGCTGCAGCATCCGGTATGCCTGAACTCGCTAACATCCTGGAGGCATACCGGCGGGACACCAGGGAGATAGGCCAGCTTGCGGAGACCCTCAACCAGGTGAAAGAACAGCAGGCAGAGCAAATAGCCAGACAAGACCTACATTATGGACGGGTGGAGGCAAGTCTGGCTCAGCTCTTGACGGTGCATCGGGAAATGAGCCAATCGCTACGTCAGATAGCTGCCAACATGCAGCACCCTCCCTGTGTCACAAGGCCAGCAACATCACGGCAAAGTGTGACACCAGCCGCAGGGAGGGAGGAGGAGGAGGAGTTACTCTCTGACGTAGCATCCCATGCATCGTCCAGGCCTGCACCTGAGGGTCCCCCAAGGAAGGTGGGTCGTCCACGGCTAAGACGTTGAGGGGCAGTGGGCCATGCACATCTCCCAGGACACTGGACCTGGCATATTGCCCCTGGGTGCAACAGCATCCCCTATGAGACTCTCCCACATGGACATGCTAGTCGCAGTCTGCCCAATGATGCCAAGCACTGTGGCCTGGACTCTGTTGACTGGAACTGTAAGGCATCTCATCTCCGGCAGTGAACTTTGGATTCCACCCCGTTCTGTACAGCACTTATTCACGTTCCCTGCACAAGATCTCCCAATAAATATACTAATCCTCATACGCATGTGGTGAGTTATCTTTGAACCACAGCATGAATTGATATGTTTGTGCAAATGTATGAAATGCAAGGGTATCCAACAAACAGCAGCCAACCACACACTTGGATCAGAATCTGAGTGTGGACACACATTGTTATGTTATGTTGTCTTGTAAAGCGCATGGCTACCCCAGCAATGGGGCGTCCCAGCGCTGTAGACCACTGGGGAACCCGTCCTGGCTTTCCCTGTGAGATGATCCCTGCTGGGTATCTCCAAGGTGAAACCAGGCATCCCCGGTGTATGTGGGGGGCCGTTGTGGAGATGAGGCAAGCTAATGCCCAGAGTTGCCGAGTGTGATCCCTGGTTAGAGTAGGCACCGAAGCGAGAATTATCGAGTCCGCTGACGCTGGTCCACGACCCTGCCGCGTCGGGAATTGAACCCTGGTCCCGGGCCGTCCTCTGCTGCTGCGGTCTGTCGCCTCTAACCAGTGAGCCACACCACTCCACTATTGGGGGGAAAATCCTAACAACTAGATACATGGATGGAAAGACACACCTGTGTGGGATAGTAAATGCTGGAGGGGGGTTTGGAGCCCAAAACTGCTATCACAGGCAGGCCCAGGAGAGTCACTTTGAGGTGTACAGATCAGTGTGACAAAAGTAGTTGGCCACGTAGGGAGTACCTACAACTGTGTCCCCAGGTATGTGAACTATCGTCTGCATGATGCAGTACTGTGGATGTGATGAATGGCGCACAGGACAAGGTTGGCAGGACAGACTGTGGGCAATGGGCTGTAGCACTCTACACAAGCACACCTGAATAGGTGACCTACCCCTATGTAGCTACAAGTACTATACTACAGTAATGGGAGCAACGCATACAGAACAACTACCCACATCTGACAAATACCTACACCAGAATGGGGAAATCACACCACACCCAAGAGACGTGGTCATGGTTTGTCTCCCCTGTGGCTACTTGACTGACAGTGACAGCTATGTTTTTGCTGCTGTGGCGTTGACAAGGTAACACTGTACAATATTGTGCCTATGGAAGGTGTGTGTGTGCTGTACACGGCACATGACCTGGTGGTACATAGACCCAATGTCATGTGAATCTGCCATAGTCGTGCCAGTATGTGTTGCACACACAGTCATAGCAGCTGCAATGGCTGAGTTAGAAGCATTGTGATAGCAGGAGGGTGAATATCTGGGGTAGTCTGTGTGTAGGGTGGCAGGAGCATGCTCTATAAATGGATGGAAGGAGGGTCATCCTGTAGGTCTCTGTGTCCCTGGATAATGTGTGTGGCATGGTGGCTGTATATGCAGCAGCAGCAATGAGTGAAGACATGCTGGCAGGAGGGGTGTGACAACTTGCAAAACAAGCACATACCACAAGGGCATTTGCAAGCCACAAAGTGACATGTGTATGTGAAGGCAGGAGTGTCTGCCTCACTCAGGGTCACAGCAAATAAAATGGCACAGTAATCACCAAAGATCACAGCCACTGGATCAGGGCCCTTACGGACAAGTGGGGCACAAGACACACAGCATCAGCAGGTGTACACTACAGCTAGTGTGTTCAAAGCCAAAAAGCAACTACAAAGCCATCTACCTCACACACAACATAGTATTCTAGCCTCCCTCACACCATGCGTGTGGTCACTTTACAGGTAAACACATAACAAGCATAAGCTAACTTCATGCTAAATAGTATACATGCACATTAGAAGGACATGTGCGTTGACATCAAGGTGGCACATTTATCTGTAGAAGTCAGACGTCATGCACAACATGATTATTTACATTGTGAGCCCATAGAGCATTATCAAACATACATGAGCATTGGCAAGAACTCCAAATAACACTATTAATGATGTCACCTGTAATGCAGCAGTACTATTGGCTACAAGCCTGTCAAGGACTGGCCGTACCTTACTTCATCAGTGTGGTGTGATGCTCAAAGGGTTCCACCTCCAAATAGCCCCTTGGTCTGATTACAAACGACAGACACAAAAGGGTGATCAGGCGAGGGAAGGAGAGGATGGGAACTGCTGGGAGGGAGACCTGAAACAGAGGTAAATAACCATTAGGAGTACATTCTCATGTCACTGACACTACAAAAACATCATTAGCTACACTGTACCAGTCACACCTGTGAAGTTTACTGACTGTAGACAATTTTAGTTGAGTAATCATGGTATCACATGAGATCCGATGCTATGACACAGACTCATAAAACCTAGGACAGTCTGTCATCCATTCGAGTCATGTGTTACGCTCTCAAGTGAGCTACCATGCAATGTGATCTATGTTGTTACAAATCATTCACTGGCTCAGATGAGGTTGACCTTACAAACTCATGGAAACATATGGCAATTCTACTTACGCTAACTGTAATGTCTGCATGTGGTTATGGGTACCCATAAGGGCCATGTACCCCAACGTGACTTGACCCACAACAGCTGTAAATATCACATATGATGACGAAGCTAATGATCTACATGCAATGAAGGCACTCAGTAGCCAGTCTTTTGATCTGTCAAGTGTGCATTACTATGCTAAACATGATATGCAGGTTTAAAAGATTTAAAGTGCAAGTGATGTTGATCCAAGCCACATAATGAGACCCTAGCATTGCCCAGTAATGCTGCACGGGACAAGAGATTCATGGGAATGACCGCACTCCACTGGTGCTACACAATAAATCACATATGCATCACCCAAACATTGTCATTTCCCATGCTAAACATTAATGGCATCATGTGAATCAAAACAGAACTGCTACTCACTGTGAAGGCTGGTGTAGCTGTATTTTCGAGCTGCACTGCGGTAACGACATGACAGTGACATGATATACTGCAACAAGGGGCAATGCATCCATGTAAACAGAATGACAGGACAGTTATCTCAACATGTGGAACATAGACTGTGCCACACCTACACCACATGGTTTGATGGTAAACAAACGGAACTGGCCCACAAGCTGGAGGAGAGGATCCAGTCACATTCTAATGCACACAGTGAGGCTGCAATCCCCCACAGAGTCCGTGGTTGTGACCTCTGACACAATGTAAAGCCATGGTATATGCAATGTAGCAGTGTCAATGTCTACACACATGGATGATTTCACCAGAGTCTCTAACTACAACAGATGACAGTCAGATGGGGTGACTATCCTGTCATGGGAGTGGGCATACATGTAATAAGTAACATTTTGTAGTTGCATGTATCCATGGTCTCACTACATGCACATGAACATGTACCACGCGTTTCAAAACATACCAACGCTAAACAGCCTCATATGAGTCCTTACCCAAATTGACTTCTCCACATGTCCATGCATGCTCCGTTGATTTGGCATACGTTGCAATCATGATGAGCAATAGCAGGATGACCACGATGACCCCAACGGACAACAGGCAGGGCGAGCTGTGGGGGAGAGTGGCACACAAGGGGTCAAGTTCTGTTTCATGTCATTTTGACGATGTCCTGTTTATTATCCAGATGTTGTACTACACCTGTACATTCAAAATGCACACATAGCATGTATGTGTGTTGTATGACATCTGCACCTGTGTGACACTGCACACCAAACATCCAAGTGAGCTTGCATACAGTCTGTTGCATACACAGCATGCTACCCATGCAACTCTATTGTAGATGTTTCAGATTACAGCTGCTATGACTCACCATCATGAAAAGAAGTTGCGGATGAGGTGACTCCGGATATCATCTTCACCCTCCTCGTCGCTGGCATCCTGGGCAAGGCCTTCATCCTCAACGGGCGGATGTTCCAGCTCATCAGGATCAAGGTAGAGTGGCACGGCCTTCTCCACTGCCATGTTGTGTAGCATGCAGCACACGGTGAAGATGTCACACACCTTGCGTGGGCTGTATTGGAGGGCTCCGCCTGTCTTGTCCAGGCACCTGAACCGGCTCTTCTGGAGTCCAAAAGTTTGCTCGATCACCCGCCTGGTCTTCCCATGAGCATTGTTGTACCGCTGGTCTGCAGCTGTCCTGGGGTTGCGTAGTGGAGTCATTAACCACAACATGTTTGGATATCCAGCGTCTCCTGCAAATTGACATCATGGAAATGAGTGTGTAATATGATGCAGATCATGAAGTTGTATCATACTGACATACATAGCTGACAGGGTATACTCACCAACAAGACATGCCCGGTGGTTGTGCAGCTGCAGCATCATCTGTGGTACCCTGCTACGCCTCATGATGAAAGCATCGTGGCACGATCCTGGAAAACGTGCACAAACATGTGAGATAATCATGTTGGCAAGACACACCACCAGGGCATTTATCGAGTGGTAGTGTTTCCTGTTGCGATACGCTTGCTCCTGAGCCTGTGGTGGCACTAGAGTAACATGTGTACCATCAATTGCACCAATTACATGTGGCATGCGGCCCAGGGCATAGAATTCCCCCTTGACATCTGTCAACTCTTCTGGAGTAGGGAATGTAATGAATTCATCCAGGTGCAGCAACATAGCTGCCAATACATCACCCAATACCCGGCTAAACATAGTCTGAGACATCCCTCCCACATCAGCTATGGTGAATTGGAACGTACCTGTGGCAAAGAAATGGAGGGCTGCCATCACCTTTACCTTGGGTGTCAGCGCAGTTGGATACCTGTGGCGTGGTTGTAGGTGAGCCTCCAGCCTGTCCGTCAGGTCCTTGATCATCTGTCGGTTGAAGCGATACCGACGGATGCAATTGCGCTCCCTCATGGCTTCCAAGTCAGGCAACGGCCTTTCCAGAGGGGGTGCCCTGCAATACACAATTTATAGAAAATGTCTTCAACGGTCTGACTAAGACAATAACAATGTACATGGCACAAGCAACACTGCTTCAAATTATCTAGACAATTTGGAGTGTGGCGTGGGATACACACTAATGTAACATGTGCCAGCTCCCAGCCACTCCTCCGTGAAAAGTAAAAGACCTGTGGTGTGTGGAATGGATATGACATGCATACAAACGATCTGATGGAAAGGTCTTAGTGGGCATGACAATGTATCATGTCAGTGACACACGTCATGTGAATGTGAGTAGCAGCTTGTCTGCACATCCAGACAGCTGACAGCAATACACACACACACCACATGTGCCATCATTTGCACAGTTCTGACTTAGTAATGTTGCGGTGTTTACATTCCCAAAGTATTACATGACCATCATCATACATCATAAATCTTTGATTTGTGACAAATGGTATGTGCTGCCATCACACATATGAGTGGGTAATTAACACACGGGGCATGGTGTGTGTACATTACAAACTAGGTCATCACGCCAAGGACACAACATAGATGCTCCTACAGCACATGTACTGAACTGTATGGACGAGTTACTTACGTTTTGTAACAAGATATCAGTAAGGAACAGTAGTTATTCGCATAATCCCGACTTTGAATACATGACAAGCTTTTGACAAATATGCCTCCCTGGATGCCATCAATCTGCCCAGTGAGTCGGAGCTATCCAGGCCACATTGGAAAAAAGACAGTGTGGGTGATTGGCATCCTACAAGGGCGTGGCCAAGTATTGCCCGTACCTACAACGCACACTCTGCCAGCAGTTACACAACCATGTCCCACAGAGAGTGTGGGTACCAGACAAAGAGGCATGTGATGTAGGAAGAGCCCACTCCCAGACTCAGGGAGGATGAAGACATGTTTCCGTAGTGCTCATACCTCTTGGATGCCCTCTACAGCGGAGCTAACGGGAATGTGGTCTATGATTTGGGGGCCTGGATGCCCATGCTCTCTGGGGTGGGGTGGGAGGACAGGGAACATGGTCAGTCCGGGGAGGGGAGTGGGCGTCTGACAACGTGCCTATCTACAGCCAAACATGCAGCGTGCCTGTACATGCTGGCCAATATAGATACAGTACATTCCTGAAGATAGGCCTGCAGAGGCACAGCGGAGCGTGAGTGGAGTTGAAGGACCTAAGTGAGGAGGTTGGTCCTCACGGGGAGATGAAGGGGCAAGGCTCCGGCCACCCACGTAAACACTACACTGTACGTTGCCCACTCATCCACAAACACGTTTGGAGTAGAGACATCACCAGTGTCAGGCTAGGTGTCCAGACCACTCGCATCCCCCAGTCCACCTGTCCTGTCGTCTTGGGACTGACACTCACGTGCCACTGGGTCTTCATGACCCTACAAATACCCATTAACACCCATTGTAATGAGCTGTGGCAGGCTCATTGAAGTTTTACTCCCCATGCAGCATTTATAGCGGTGTTCAGCCGCACAGTCTCCACGCTGGAGCCGTACAGTGTGTGGTATTGGGGACAGCACCACCCAAGAACGGCACCAAGGCTGACACCTGGGGGACTGTTGCCAGTGAGGTTGTGAGGTGAACCAGCGAGGACCAGGGTGACCATTCACATCCTGTCTGTCCCAGCGGTTCCGGGACGTATGCGCCGCCTGCGTCAGGGACAAAGCGAGTGATGGCGTCAGCGGCAATTCACCAGACGCGCTCGTGCCCCCAGACGAGTCCGCTGCGCCAGGAGCCGACGCGGAGGCCGTTGTTGGGTTGAGGGACATCATGGACATGAGGAAGTGCACTGACTCCTCCTGCTTCACATGCAGGGCAGGGCCCGTAGGTCGTGGTGCAGGCTACGACGGCAGCTAATCTGACAGAGCCGCATGGCCGGTGTCACCCGGATCACATGCAGCATTGCACGTGCATTGTGGTGATTTGGAAGTGCGATGACATATCTTTGACTCATTTGGGATGCGTGACGATTCAGCCCTGGAGGACTGATGTGTAATTCAGGGGCTCTGATGTCTCAACACCCACGCCCAGGCACTTGTCCTACGTCCAGACCATGAGCTATATTGGTGCAGGGCCAACTGCTGGAGTCTGAGCGGCCTGTGGGTCCAATCACACCTGGATTCATAGGTGTGTTCCCAGCAGTTTGAGCAGCTCTTGTTGTTGTGCTTGACGTGAAAACAGTGGAGACACCAACGGTGAGGGTCAGTCACCAATATGAGTCGTTGGCATTCCTAACAGGCTTAGAAACGGACATCCATACTGGCACCGTCCGGAGTCAGACAATCCAAGTGAAATGGTCTCAAGTGAACGTACTATGATTTTACTTGAAAAATGACTAAGCTTACACTCATACAGGACCAGCGCTTGTGTTGTGAAATAAAGTTCCACGCAGAGGTGAAGTCTGAGTACTCAGACAACGTCATCACGGCACACACAACGCCAACATCACATGCTGGGCCGCAGGCCCTGGCTACCGACACACAAGTGTAGTGCTGAGCGGTAATTGCCATATCCAGGATGACTCTTGGGGATATTCAAAGGTGAGTAATATGATACTGACCTGTAAATGTCATATGCTAACATCATGCACACTGTCGCACATGGCACACACATGACGTGGTCACACAGGGTCATGCTGAGCGGCTATTAGACCTCTGTGACAGTGGGCATGTTGCTGTCATCATGTGCCAGTTCCCTGTACTGAATGATGTGGCATTCCAGTGTTGATGTGCATCACAATATGTTGCAGACTTTACTCCGGTGTGAAGTGTTGAATGCATGTGATGCACATGTGAAATATGGTTGATGACATGTCTCGCCAGCTCTTCACACATCAACTGAGTCACAAAGTCACAGTCCCTGTGCTTCTTCTATGTCTGCCACACCTTGGGCATGCTGATGTATGGATGCCATGCTGATGTATGCATCCACATCCTAGACATGAGTGTAGACTACATCCCTGCTATGTGATTTCCTGGACTCACTCTCCCAATGGTGACATGGGGTAGGACAGGGATGCAGCCTACACAATCGTACACTCGAGCATGTCTGACGCACTGTATCCCAATGGTACGTGCGTGTGTACGCCTCGTTTCCCTATTGCATTTCAGCCATACGCGAGCCAAGCGTACCCCAATGGTACGTGCGTGTGTACGCCTCGTTTCCCTATTGCATTTCAGCCATACACGAGTCAAGCGTACCCCAATGGTACGTGCGTGTGTACGCCTCGTTTCCCTATTGCATTTCAGCCATACGCGAGCCAAGCGTACCCCAATGGTACGTGCGTGTGTACGCCTCGTTTCCCTATTGCATTTCAGCCATACGCGAGCCAATCGTATCCCAATGGTACGTGCGTGTGTACGCCTCGTTTCCCTATTGCATTTCAGCCATACGCGAGCCAAGCGTACCCCAATGGTACGTGTGTGTGTACGCCTCGTTTCCCTATTGCATTTCAGCCATACGCGAGCCAAGCGTACCCCAATGGTACGTGCGTGTGTACGCCTCGTAACACCATTGGATGGGTTGCATACGCAACGGCAATGTCACCGTACTTGTGTGGGAATTTGAATAAATACATAGCCAACATCTAGGGGAACAGTGTACTGATCAAAATGCAACCAGGGTGTCATGGATACAGAGTTTTTTGAGGCTCCTACAGGTGTTGTAGGAAATTCAGTTGGGCAAAAGTATACAATGTTGCAAATGTTGTTGTTCAGCTCTGGCTCAGTTTTCAAACCATGCATATGTGTGTCATGGCCTTATGTGTGATGTGATTGGATGGAACATAGGATGCTAACTATGGTGGCCTATCACACACTACTCCTTGGACTCACAGACCCTCTGCAGCACAGATATAAGGCAGCATGTGGCTGTGTGAGGGCACTTGCCTGCACAACATTGGTGTGGTAACCACAGCTGCTGTCTCTGAATCCTCTGGACCCTGATTTGCTGAGCATGGAGAGGGCACCTGCATTCACTGATGCTGAGAACAAGGCCCTGCTGGATGCCCTCCTGCCAAACTACAGCAAGCTGTATGGGAGACCAGGGGATCAGGTGAGTGATATGTGCAATACCTTGGAGTGTGCACCTGTTGTGTGTGTGACATAATGGCCACTGTGTATGTATGGTGTTTAGATGCAATGTTGTTGGGAGTGAATGCCAGGGTGTACAGTGTTGTGTCAAGAGGGTTATTTCTTGTAGTGGGGTGTGTGACAGCGTGTCAGGGGCTGCAGTTAATCCAGATGTAGCATACATTGCTCTGTGGGTGCCATGCTCTAAGAGTGTTTAGCGCACGTCATGTCATCTGTAGCCTTTCAATGGCATGTACTGCAGCAGTGTTTGCTCACAGGCCACATACTCCTGGACAATGATGCAAATGTGTGGAGGCTACGATGCCCTGTCGTCATAAAGTATTTTGTGCACATATGTGTGTCTTTTGGACATGGACCAGGTGTACTGATGCTCTTTTACTTTACATTTGTGACAGGTATCTACCTATGAGAAGGGTGAAATCTGGCTGGACATCGCCAGGGCTGTCAGGAGTGAGGGGGGCCTCGCAGGAGGCTCAGAAACATCAAGAAGAGGTGGCAGGACATCCGGTGCTGGACCCGCCGCATCGCCAGAGTCCAGCTGCATCTGGAAGCTCCACGCCAGCATGGCGGCACCCGCCACCTCACCCCCCACATGCTCCGGGTCCTGGAAGTGGTGTTCCCAGACCTCCATAGGCAGTTGCAGGAAGGACAGCAGCAAGTAGGGGGTAGGTACATGTCTGTTTGTTGTCATGTGTGTCACATGCTCCCTGCAGTGCTCCAAGGCATGGTAACACTCCCATAGTTTGAGTGGTGTGGTCAGACAGGCACTCCATGCATTGGCATTAGAATGTCCCAGTTTCTGCAGCAGCTTCTTTAAACTTTTAGCCGTACTCCACATTTGCCCGGCGCTTTGGCTGATGTTTGTTTTTTACATGTACTCCTATGGTGCAATGTCTCCGTATGCATCTTCCTTTGCACATCATCATGTTGGAGGTGGGTCTGTGACAGCTGTTGGTACATTACATGTAGCACCACATGTGCACTGTGTCTGCCATTCTTAATACTTTGGCACGTATCCTGAGTGTCAACATGTGTTTTCTGCACGAGTCAGCCTCAGTGGCCTTTGTCCATGGTACTCTTTCGACTTGTCATGTGTTGGATACAGGTGCACAATGTACATGTGCAATATTTTGGGCTCATGCATAGTCACACAGGGCAGTGCGTGTGTGCATATTCGCCAAATACTTAGATTGTTGTTTCTAACTAATAATGATGGTCAGCCACACAATGTGGCTTTGGGTGTCAACAGCTGTGATGCCAGTGTGAGGTGATGTAACACTTGATTCATGTCCCAGGATGGCATCAGATTTCAGTTCAGGCAGGACTTTTCCCATGTGCCACAAGGTGTAAGCAATTCAAACATGTCCAGGTCTGGGTTTGGGTGGCAGGGTGGGAAAATGAGCTGGGAATCATGATCAGCTATCCTGTTGTCATGCTGTGGATCATCATTGTGTCTCTCATACCAGTGTTTTCCTTGCCTGTTGCTTGTATCCTACTATACATTGAGCGTTGTGTCTCTCACAATTGGCAACAACTAGACTTTGCATTGTGCAGAGTTCTGTGTCATGTGACTCATAATGCATGCCATGTTTAGAAATGAGGCAAAATGTATTGTAGCTTATATGTCTGATGTGTACAGGTGACTGATATGTTTTTGTTGTTCTCCTTGCCCACAGCAGCAGCATCTGAATCTGAACGAGACACAGGCGGGGACCAGGCAGAAGGACCCAGCGACAGTGCCACATGCTATGAGGAGTTAGAGGGAGGCAGTGGCACGGAGGGTGAGGAGAGTCTGCAGGCCGGACGACATGTGACTGACACATCTTACCATGCCGACAACTCCGAGTCAGACTCTCAGGAGGAGGGGGAATATGCAGCAATGGTCACATCTTCTTCTTTGTCTGCCCTCCCCTCCTCCAGTACCATCTCCACCCTCCCAGTCGTTAGTGTCCCTAGGGTCCGTGCTAGACCCCGTGTCTCCTTTGTTCCCGGCACCGCAGCCCCTGCCCCTGTGTCCCCTGCTGCCCTCAGTGCTGAGACTGTGGACCTACTCTGGCAGATTGCAGTAGGTCAGACATCCATGCTGACTGTCCTCCATGGACATACACAACTGCTTACACAGGTGGTGTCGTTCATGGAGGGCATGTCATCGGCCATGTCTGATCTACGGCCATGGAGTCAACACTGACGGCAGCTCTGTACACCCAGCAGCATCTGTCCCCCCCATCCTTCAGACCCATCCACCTCTGCCTCTCACATACCTACACAGCATACTCGCACACGCCACAGGTCAGACACACCCAGCTCACACACACAGCATAAGAAGGTCAAAGCTCCACGCACCCATTCTCAAGGGGAAGTAGGCACACACCCAGGGAGAGGGGAGACACCTCACACACGCATCCACACACCCAGTAGAACTGACTCACAGCCCTGTACCTCCACCCCCAATGTGTCCCCGGGTTCAGGTGGTAGTTTTTCTGCACTGGCTGCGGTGTGCAGCCAGGTTTTTGAATCTACTTTTGGCGATGCCCCAACCAGTGTGGATGAATCCACTACACCTGCACCCACACCACCTGTCCTTCCCTCTCCTGTCCATGCGGTGCCGGAGGATTCCACAGATGGTGCCCCCATAGTTACCACAGCGGATTAAACGCCATGTGCAGGCAAGTTTGGGTGTGTGCACACCCATGGAGGCACAGACTGTTGCAGAGACATCTTTGGACTGGCCATTGGCCTTTAATGAGCAAGGACTCTTATTTGCTTTTATATTTGGAACCAGCTGAATAAAGCTATTATTTTCCTTTTCTGAACTTGAGTTTGTGTGAAAAAGTCTGTGACTGCTGTGTGCCTGGGAGGTGGTATGATGTTAAAATATAGTTATGTTGACATGTGTCAATCTCCTGGTGGTAATGTGGTTAAGAATGTTAGGTTTTTGTTGTAATGGCTGGCCACTGTTGGGCAGTGGGGGGGGTGTTATACACACACACTCTGATGCTGGGCACTGGTGGGCACTGGTGGGGGTCTCAGCCACACACACACTCTGATGCTGGGCACTGGTGGGCAGTGGTGGGGGTCTTAGCCACACACATACTCTGATGCTGGGCACTGGTGGGCACTGGTGGGGGTCTCAGCCACACACACACTCTGATGCTGGGCACTGGTGGGCACTGGTGGGGGTCTTAGCCACACACACACACACTGATGCTGGGCACTGGTGGGCACTGGTGGGGGTCTTAGCCACACACACACTCTGATGCTGGGCACTGGTGGGCAGTGGTGGGGGTCTTAGCCACACACACACTCTGATGCTGGGCACTGGTGGGCACTGGTGGGCACTGGTGGGGGTCTCAGCCACACACACACTCTGATGCTGGGCAGTGGTGGGCGTCTTAGCCACACACACACTCTGATGCTGGGCACTGGTGGGCACTGGTGGGGGTCTTAGCCACACACACACTCTGATGCTGGGCACTGGTGGGCAGTGGTGGGGGTCTTAGCCACACACACACACACACTTTGATGCTGGGCACTGGTGGGCACTGGTGGGCACTGGTGGGGGTCTCAGCCACACACACACTCTGATGCTGGGAACTGGTGGGCACTGGTGGGCACTGGTGGGGGTCTTAGCCACACACACACACTGATGCTGAGCACTGGTGGGCACTGGTGGGCACTGGTGGGGGTCTTAGCCACACACACACTCTGATGCTGGGCAGTGGTGGGGGTCTTAGCCACACACACACTCTGATGCTGGGCACTGGTGGGCACTGGTGGGGGTCTCAGCCACACACACACTCTGATGCTGGGCAGTGGTGGGCACTGGTGGGGGTCTCAGCCACACACACACTCTGATGCTGGGCACTGGTGGGCACTGGTGGGGGTCTTAGCCACACACACACTCTGATGCTGGGCACTGGTGGGCAGTGGTGGGGGTCTTAGCCACACACACACTCTGATGCTGGGCACTGGTGGGCACTGGTGGGGGTCTCAGCCACACACACACTCTGATGCTGGGCAGTGGTGGGCAGTGGTGGGCACTGGTGGGGGTCTCAGCCACACACACACTCTGATCCTGGGCACTTGTGGGGGTCTTAGCCACACACACACTCTGATGCTGGGCACTGGTGGGCAGTGGTGGGGGTCTTAGCCACACACACACTCTGATGCTGGGCACTGGCGGGCACTGGTGGGCACTGGTGGGGGTCTCAGCCACACACACACTCTGATCCTGGGCACTGGTGGGGGTCTTAGCCACACACACACTCTGATGCTGGGTACTGGTGGGCACTGGTGGCGGTCTTAGCCACACACACACTCTGATGCTGGGCACTGGTGGGCAGTGGTGGGGGTCTTAGCCACACACACACTTTGATGCTGGGCACTGGTGGGCACTGGTGGGGGTCTCAGCCACACACACACTCTGATGCTGGGCAGTGGTGGGCAGTGGTGGGCGTCTTAGCCACACACACACTCTGATGCTGGGCACTGGTGGGCACTGGTGGGGGTCTTAGCCACACACCCACTCTGATGCTGGGCACTGGTGGGCAGTGGTGGGGGTCTTAGCCACACACACACTTTGATGCTGGGCACTGGTGGGCACTGGTGGGGGTCTCAGCCACACACACACTCTGATGCTGGGAACTGTTGGGCACTGGTGGGCACTGGTGGGGGTCTTAGCCACACACACACACTGATGCTGAGCACTGGTGGGCACTGGTGGGGGTCTTAGCCACACACACACTCTGATGCTGGGCAGTGGTGGGCAGTGGTGGGGGTCTTAGCCACACACACACTCTGATGCTGGGCACTGGTGGGCACTGGTGGGGGTCTCAGCCACACACACACTCTGATGCTGGGCAGTGGTGGGCACTGGTGGGCACTGGTGGGGGTCTCAGCCACACACACACTCTGATGCTGGGCACTGGTGGGCACTAGTGGGCACTGGTGGGGGTCTTAGCCACACACACACTCTGATGCTGGGCACTGGTGGGCACTGGTGGGGGTCTCAGCCACACACACACTCTGATGCTGGGCAGTGGTGGGCACTGGTGGGCACTGGTGGGGGTCTCAGCCACACACACACTCTGATGCTGGGCACTGGTGGGCACTGGTGGGCACTGGTGGGGGTCTTAGCCACACACACACTCTGATGCTGGGCACTGGTGGGCAGTGGTGGGGGTCTTAGCCACACACACACTCTGATGCTGGGCACTGGCGGGCACTGGTGGGCACTGGTGGGGGTCTCAGCCACACACACACTCAGATCCTGGGCACTGGTGGGCACTGGTGGGGGTCTTAGCCACACACACACTCTGATGGTGGGCACTGGTGGGCAATGGTGGGCACTGGTGGGGGTCTCAGCCACACAAACACTCTGATGCTGGGCAGTGGTGGGGGTCTTAGCCACACACACAATCTGATGCTGGGCACTAGTGGGCACTGGTGGGGGTCTTAGCCACACACACACACTGATGCTGGGTACTGGTGGGTACTGGTGGGCACTGGTGGGGGTCTTAGCCACACACACACTCTGATGCTGGGCAGTGGTGGGCAGTGGTGGGGGTCTTAGCCACACACACACTCTGATGCTGGGCACTGGTGGGCACTGGTGGGCACTGGTGGGGGTCTCAGCCACACACACACTCTGATGCTGGGCAGTGGTGGGCACTGGTGGGGGTCTCAGCCACACACACACTCTGATGCTGGGCAGTGGTGGGGGTCTTAGCCACACACACACTCTGATGCTGGGCACTGGTGGGCACTGGTGGGGGTCTTAGCCACACACACACACTGATGCTGGGCACTGGTGGGTACTGGTGGGCACTGGTGGGGGTCTTAGCCACACACACACTCTGATGCTGGGCACTGGTGGGCAGTGGTGGGGGTCTTAGCCACACACACACTCTGATGCTGGGCACTGGTGGGCATTGGTGGGCACTGGTGGGGGTCTCAGCCACACACACACTCTGATGCTGGGCAGTGGTGGGCACTGGTGGGGGTCTTAGCCACACACACACTCTGATGCTGGGCAGTGGTGGGCACTGGTGGGCACTGGTGGGGGTCTCAGCCACACACACACTCTGATGCTGGGCACTGGTGGGCACTGGTGGGCACTGGTGGGGGTCTTAGCCACACACACACTCTGATGCTGGGCACTGGTGGGCACTGGTGGGCACTGGTGGGGGTCTCAGCCACACACACACTCTGATGCTGGGCACTGGTGGGCACTGGTGGGCACTGGTGGGGGTCTTAGCCACACACACACTCTGATGCTGGGCACTGGTGGGCAGTGGTGGGCACTGGTGGGGGTCTCAGCCACAAACACACTCTGATGCTGGGCACTGGTGGGCACTGGTGGGCACTGGTGGGGGTCTTAGCCACACACACACTCTGATGCTGGGCACTGGTGGGCAGTGGTGGGCACGGGTGGGGGTCTTAGCCACACACACACTCTGATGCTGGGCACTGGTGTTGTGCGGTGACGTACCGTACCCCGAGGTCGTTGACGTACCGTACCCCAGCTGGATGGCGTACATGCTGCACGTATGACACTGGTGAAGTGCGGTGACGTACTTCGATGACGTAGGTGCGGCATGCCTCCGTATTGCACTGATGTTGTGCGGTGACGTACCGTACCCCGAGGTCGTTGACGTACCGTACCCCAGCTGGATGGCGTACATGCTGCACGTATGACACTGGTGAAGTGCGGTGACGTACTTCGATGACGTAGGTGCGGCACGCCTCCGTATTGCACTGGTGTTGTGCGGTGACGTACCGTACCCTGAGGTCGTTGACGTACCGTACCCCAGCTGGATGGCGTACATGCTGCACGTATGACACTGGTGAAGTGCGGTGACGTTCTTCGCTGACGTAGGTGCGGCATGCCTCCGTATTGCACTGGTGTTGTGAGGTGACGTACCGTACCCCGAGGTCGTTGACGTACCGTACCCCAGCTGGATGGCGTACATGCTGCACGTATGACACTGGTGAAGTGCGGTGACGTACTTCGATGACGTAGGTGCGGCACGCCTCCGTATTGCACTGGTGTTGTGCGGTGACGTACCGTACCCCGAGGTCGTTGATGTACCATACCCCAGCTGGATGGCGTACATGCTGCAGGTATTACACTGATGAAGTGCGGGAGTGTGTGGACCAACGTACCCAGAGATGACAGTCGTGCAATGGAGATGTGCGCGTGTGGCAACACGTACAGGTATGTTGGATTTTGTTGTACTCACCTTCTGCGCCGTCGTCGGTTTCTAAGTACGAGGTGGTGGCCGTACATGATAGAGATGAGACGGACGATGGCGTTCATGTCCTGCTTGTCGCGTACCGGGGTGCGGTTCGTGCCGGAGTGTGGTTTTACGGTAGTTTTGAGCTCTCGTAGAAAAAGAGCCGTACGGAGTGTGTTCTACACGGATCGTACTTCCTGGTTCGGGAGACGCGCTCTTTTTAGGTTCGGACGTTGCGTCGAGCGTCAGCCGAATGCAATTCGTATGGACTTTCGATTCGTACGGCGTTTTTTACGAGTCGTACGGAGTGACGCTTTAGATTGTGATCGTACTTGCTGATTCGTTCGGGGACGCCTACGGGTACGACTCGTACGGGGAAAAACGCTCCGAACCGCTATTCGGAGCGCTTTTTCTCGGATCGGAATCGACCATGAGTTTAGGTATTTTCATGAGCCATCTTGAAAGCCTGTAGTTCAGCTCGCTGAGCTGAACAGTCTGCGAGAGATTGAGTTTTTGTGACCATAGGTCAGAATTTACCATCGAGCCAGCGGCCTTTAACAATTGCGCACGCAGCACTATAAGCTTGTTTACCCCCAATTTCGGGTTGTGCTGAGCTGTCTGTATAAATTATACATTCGTACTGTTCAAGAGGCAGAATCTCAGTGGGTAGAGGACATTCTTGTTCGTATTGTAGAAATTCTTGAGTTTTCAAGTCGGGTCAAAAACGTATTCAACGTCTGTTGCAGCAAGAGAGTTAACCCATTGTATCCATCTTGGATGTAAAGCCTTTGCATTCAGAATGCTTGCTTTTGTCACCGCCTCTAAGGCAGGTACAGGAGTAACGACCATTATGCGTTTACCCTGTGCAAGAGCTCTCTCTTTTGCTACTGCAGTTTGAACCGCTGTCAGAAATGTTTCTGTTGAAGTGAATTTCATTTCGGCTTGTGTGTACAAGTGTGATTTGTAAGCAATTGGTACTTTTTCACCTTCATTAAAGTTTAAGTACGTAAATCCGCATCTTCCTGGGATTATTCTGATTACAAGGTTGCATACGTTTACGCGTGTCTGTAAATGTGATGTTGCTAACATGTCTGTTTGCACTGAATGCAAAATTTCTGTGTGTTTTTGAGTCCAATTTGTGGTTTTGAAATCAGGTTTGATTAATTCATAGAGAGGTTTAACCCTTTCTACCTAGTTTAGAATGTATGTTCTTCTGAAATTCAGGAAACCTAGAATTGACTGTAAGTTTTTAGGCGTTTTTGGAGGTTGGAGCAGCACACACTTTTCTAAAAAGTTGGCTGCCAGGCTTTTGCCTTCACTTGATAACTCGAAGGACGTTGAGGTGGGCAATTCTTGATTTCTTAAAGTTAAATTTATACCCTTCAGAAGCGAATCCAAGTATAATGGTATTCACTCTGTTCAAGTGCCTGTCCAAATCATCGTTTGTTAGATAGATGTCATCGACATAGGATAATGCCTCATCATCATATGTTTGTAGTAACTCTGATACTCTGGCTGAAAATAACCCCGGACTATTCTGGAATCCCTGGGGGTTACGACAGAAGTGACACTGTGTCCGCATTATTGAGAAAGCTGTCAAGTTCCTGCTTTCAGGTGCAATGTTTTGACAGAAAAAAACGTTAGAAATATCTAATGTGGTTTTATATTTTTTGCGCACGATGTTATTCATCAGTGCTGCACTGTGTGCATTTTGAACTGCGAAGGTTTTGCAACAAGAGTTTAAATGGTTGTAGTCCAAAACTAGACGATATGTAATGTCTGGTTTGGAGACAGGAAACAAAGGATTGTTCATTGACGAGGTGCATGTTTCAAATACCCCTTGGTATTCAAGTTGATCTAAGATCTCCCTGACCTGTTTTTTAGCTTTTTGCTTAACTGGATACTGCCTCTGTGCAGTTAGTTGAGTTTTTAACTGGATTTTTGGATGAGGAGAATCCTCATCCCATCCTATATGATTTTTATATAATGCTGCAGCCTGGGCTACTGCCCATTTTCTGGCATAGGTGTATTTTAAATGAATTGGAATATGATTCAAGAAGGCTGACATAATTATGTCCTCGCCGTGTGGGCACTCCCTGACAGATTTTGGTGGCCAATCTTTTTTAGCTAGAAAAATGTCATAACCCTTACAGAGCTTCTCCCAAAAGAGTGCTCCTATTTTCCTAGTTATGTGCCCCTCCATCCGGAGCGTTACGTCATATAACTTATGGGGTACACTAACCCTGGTATCAGCTGTTTCAACTTGAATGTACTCATTCAAGTCCACTGTCTCCAGATGATCCTTCAAGATCTTGCGAGCTATGGTGACCTCTGTTGCGCTGTCCAGCATTGTCTGGGCCCACTCCCAGTTCTTGAGTTGTGTCCTCAAGAACCTCGGCATGTCTGATTTTTAGACCTGTTACCTTCTTATTGGTGAATTGTTTTTTTAAATATTTTGGAACGTGTTGATTGTCTTTGGACTTCACTCGTTCTTCCTTGTGTTCTGACCACCATTCCCTCTAGGGAGCGCGCGCGCGCATCTCCCCTGACGTCAGCGCGCACCACCTCGCGTTGAGCGCGCACATAGGACGTCGCTAGAGAGAGTCGTGCTGCCGGCCGCTTTAAAGAAGCCAGCGGCGCGATTCATGCGGTGGCGGTGGCGGCAGAGCGGGCGTGAGAAGTGCAGGTAAGGAGGCGGGGGCTGGTGAGGATTGTGGCGCTTGCGGCTATGTGGGAGGACGGGGCAGCCTGTGGCCTTTTGTTTAAGTATTGCTGATAATCAGAGCCCCTTCACGGGCTCCGATTAACAGCAATACTTAAACAAAAGGCCACAGTCTGCCCTGCGCTCTACTAATAAAAGCGTACTCAGTTTCCAAACACAGCGCGTACTTTAGGACACGCTGTGTTTGGAAACTGTCTCGACACTTTTGTTAGTAAAGCGCGGGGCAGACTGTGGCCTTTTGCTTAAGTATTGCTGTTAATCGGAGCCCGTGAAGGGGCTCTGATTAACAGCAATACTTAAACAAAAGGCCACAGCGGCTGGGGAAACTAGCGGAACAGAAGGCAAGAGGGCAGAAAGGCAGAAAAAACGAGTGGGACAGAGGGCATAAAGGCATAAAAACGAGTGGGACAGAGGGCATAAAGGCACAAAAAACGAGTGGAACACAGGACAGAAAGGCACAAAAAACGAGTGGGACAGAGGGCATAAAGGCACAAAAAACGAGTGGGACAGAGGGCATAAAGGCACAAAAAACGAGTGGAACACAGGACAGAAAGGCACAAAAAACGAGTGGAAAAGAACGCAAACAGGCATAAAAAACGGGTGGGACAGAGGGCAGAAAAGCACAATAAACGAGTGGGACAGAGGGCATAAAAGCACAAAAAAACAGTGGAGCACAGGACAGAAAGGCACAAAAAACGAGTGGGAGAGAGGGCAGAAAGGCACAAAAAATGAATGGGACAGAGGGCATAAAGGCACAAAAAACGAGTGGGACAGAGGGCATAAAGGCACAAAAAACTAGTGGAACACAGGACAGAAAGGCAGAAAAAATGAGTGGGACAGAGGACAGAACGGCACAAAAAACAAGTGGGACAGAGGGCATAAAGGCACAAAAAACAAGTGGGACAGAGGGCAGAAACGCATAAAAAAACGAGTGGTACAGAGAGCAGAAAGGCACAAAACGAGTGGAACAGAGGGCAGAAAGGCACAAAAAACGATTGGAACAGAGGGCAGAAGGGCACAAAAAACGAGTGGGGCAGAAGGGCACAAAAAACAAGGGGAAAATGAAGTGGAACAGAGGGCAGAAAGGCACAAAATACGAGTGGAACAGAGGGCATAAGGGCACAAAAAATGAGAGGAAAACAAAGTGGAAGAAGAGGGCAGAAAGGCACAAAATACGAGTGGAACAGAGGGCACAAGGGCACAAAAAACGAGGGAAAAACGAGTGGCACAGAGGGCAGAAAGGCACAAAAACGAGTGGAACAGAGGGCAGAAAGGCACAAAAAACGAGGGGAAAACGAGTGGAACAGAGGGCACAAAGGCACAAAATGAGTGGAACAGAGGGCAGAAAGGCACAAAAAACGAGTGGAACAGAAGGCAAAAGGGGCACAAAAATGAGTGGCACAGATGGCAGACGGGCACAAAAAACTAATGGCACAGAGGCAAAATACAGAATACAGAAATATAGGGGCAGCTAAGAACAGAAGGCAGAACGGGCAGAGAGGCACGGGGGCAGCGAGGGGAACAGAAGGGAAAACTGGGCAGAGATACGGGCAGCGAGGGGTACAGAAGGAAAGACCGGGCAGAGAGAGCACGGGGACAGCGAGGGGAACAGAGTGAAGAAAAATGGGCATGGACCACGTACAGGCAGCGGGGAAGACAGACAACAGCAGTCACAGACACAACAATGAAAATACAGGCAATACAATAAATTTGCAAACTGCCCTTAAGACCCTTATTGTGGCGCTGTATGTGTGAAAATGCACCATCTTTTCACTTTTTAAAGTAAACGTTTTGAGTGCCATTTGGTGCCGCAGACACGCGCGGTTTAGTTCCTGGCACACATAGCCATGGTTGCAGCGCACAGAGACCCTTCACTGCCACACACAGAGGAAAAAAATTAGAGGGAACATTGGTTCTGACCGTCCTCTCCTTTCCAATTTCTGTGAGAAAGTCTGAAAGGTACGAGAGGAACGTGTATCAGTAACTTGATATCTATCAGGTTTTCTCAAATGATCCCTATTCCTGAGGTTATACCTCTTTTCAGAGTAGGCCTACGTCTGGACTGAGAATGCTTCTCATTAGAAGTTTGTTTAGTATTTTCCCACTTCTTTTTAGGAGTAGTGAAAGTATTTTTAATAAAAACCTTTTCAGTATTTTCTGTTAGTTGGGGTTTAACTGGTTTCCCACCCAAACTATCTCTAACTAGTTCTTTATAGGATTTTTCTATTATTCTGGCCAGTTCATATGGTTGCTCAGTTATATCTATTTTTCTTATTTTTTGGCAGATCGCCACGGATGCTGCTACACCTTTAATATTAGCTAATATTATAACTGAGATCTGTTTGAAATCTTTCAGTAATTTCCTACCCAGATTTAAAGCAGGCTCTGCCCCGTATTCATTTTGAATCTGTTTCAGGACGTCAGGTATCACCACCATAGACAGAACACCATGTGTTTTTGTATAGATTGCAGCAAAGACTGTACCCCAAGTGTCGGAGTCCTCCAGGTATGGTGTGATCCCCATTGGTAAACAGATTGTTAAAATTCTGTGTTTCTCATGAGGTGTACTATCAGGAAATACTGCCTCGATTTGAGTAAATTTTGAGCTATCCAGAATGGAATTTGTTCCCTTTTTGCAGGCAATTTACCACTGACTGATTGTATAGTCTGTGGTGTGATTTTATTTGTGTTCCCCTGGTGAGGGGTTTGTTGTGGAATCCTTATAGGAGGTTGGACTGTTAGAGCCCGCATGACATATTGTACCTATTGTCTATGTATTTTTATTAGTTGTTTTAGTTGAACTAATAGTTCTTCCCTTGACATTTCTTCAATGTCAGGATGTGGTGTATAGCTGGCTAGTACCGGCCATGTTGCTCCTAGTCTACCTAGTGGAACGAGCCTGGTAATGTGCTTTTGATGTTATAGGGTGCCTTTAAACCAGAGCTGATGCTCTTGGTAAGTTAGTGGAATTTCAATGTCCTCGAAAGGAACATATTCGTTGGAGGTTCCTCTACTTTGTAGAATTGGAACACATGTGTTCCTGGATTTTCTTCAGGGAAGACAATCCATGAATAGAATACCTCAGTCTGCCAATATTCATGTGCCTCTATGACAAAAATTACCCTACCACCTCTTGATGATAGGCCATTTATTATAAGCTTTATAGTGATGGTTTTCCTTAAGTTTTCCGGGATGATTATAGCATCCTCATCGGTTTCTTGGAAACCTGTAATGTTTAAACCCGGTTGGGCTGCAGCCCCACCATTCTTGCTTTCAGTCATTTTGTTGGCTGGAAGTTTGCAGAGCAAGTTTCAAGGAAACAAAGTTAAGGTGCACAATATTTTGGAACACTGTATCCTTCAACGTTGAACAAACCAAAAACCAATACATTGGATTTTTCTCCTACTCAGTAATGGCGGATATTTTATAATTTTACCCACTCCAGACGTCTATTGGAGTATTTTACGGGAAAAAAGGGGTCTCTGTGAAAAGCATGACTGAGTTACTCTAGTATCTAGCGTTAAATTAGTGCCTTACCAAACGTTGAGCGCCATGTAGTGTAGTTCCTTTATTCCCAATAGGCTCTGCGCATATATCCTATAGATTTGACGTAGGACTTAGGTCGACTAGGTCTCTATCGAATATATTAGACTTAATTGTGATTGCCAGCTAGCTCAGAGGTCACTAGAAACTTTCTTGAATTCACAAGAAGGGATTAGTTTCTGACAACCGCATAAACATGACAACTTTGTTTACCCAACAATAAAACTGATCTTCAGAGTCGTGGAAACAATAGATAGATATTTTACTCAGTCAATAGTGCATACTTCGTTTCATCAAAGGTACAGAGAAATAGAGAGACAGGCGTTTTCAATAAAAGGATTTATTGAACAGTCTTCTTTCTCATGCAAGTATAGTGTACTGCTACAATCGTAATACTGATTCCAACGTATAATGCGTACAGTAAGAAGAGTATTATAAAATAATACTGTAAAAGCATTGTAGGGTTCCTAGACCATAGATAAATACATTAATAAATAACAAAGGCTAAAAGAACTCAACTGGTGCTTCTAAAATACGCCTACCCCAAATGTACCTGACCTAAGTCTAATACGAGGGAAGAAGTAAGTGAGGTGTAGCCTAGGTTTAGTCTGTTTTTGCCAAGAATCTAACCAAGATTTCTCTTAGGGTCTAATCAGCTCCGTACCTTGGTTTTAGAATGAAGGAGGTCTGGTATCTCTGTCTCGGGACTCGATTTCCCAACACCCCCCGAGGGGAGCTGGGAAACACTGGTGCTGGATTCTCAGCAAGAGAAAGGACAGCTTCTCTGTCAGTTTGTCAGCTGGAGGGTCGGCTTCCTTCAGCACTTGCTGTAGCGAGCCGAGTCGGGCAAGTAGATAGTCGAGCTACTCCGAACCACTGTGTGTTTGCTAGGGCAAGTGTAGGCATATTTATACCTTGACGGTGCCTTGTCTGACATAAAGTCGGACATAATAACGTCACCAAAGAACCCCAAGGGAATTGTAGTTCTTTGAAAACGCCATGATTTCTAGGACAAATCAATATTCAAGTAGGGGATGTCTCTGACTGCTGAATCTGAGTTTTCCAAGAAATCATTGTGGCTTTTTGGAACTAGTGGAAGTAGCCATGCCTGTATTTGAACTGGATGGGTTATGTCTAAATATGGGTATGATTTCTATGCCTATATACAGCAATGTGAATTATAGCTATATAAGGGCATGCATCGGTAAATTACGCTTGATTCTAAAATGCTTCACAACACTACTGATTTGCTTTTGAGTTGATAATATTTCTGCTGCTTCACTGTTTGTGCACAGTACCCCACTCTTGCTTAAAGTGCTACAGGTGCTGCTGTACTGTTTCTGTACTCCTGACGCAGACAGTACTGCTTCTATCACACTTTTTGTAATCTGACTCGTGCAGCTTGCACAACTATATTTTGCATAGGCCGCCTGTGTCACTTTGTGTCTGAGCAGCTAGTGGAGGAGGCTCTGGTGCTGTCAGATTATTTCTACATGCGTGTGCAGGAAGCAATGTTGCTGTTTCATTGTTATCGTAAAGCCAGTGTGTACTATATCCTGTACAGCATTCTGATAGATATGCCATTATGCCTAAATAACTACAAATGCACTTCATGTGGGTAAGTATCCAGGGATCACGTTTGATGACAGAATGTCTTTTATACATCATTTTACCAACACACAGGCCAGAGCCACTGCACTTTATTTTGCTTTTAGAATGCTGCGAGATAAGTTGTCATGTCCGAGTTATGAGCATTTACTTAAGGTAATGAAGTCAAAGTTAAATCCCTTTCTAGCCTATGGGTTAGTACTTTTTTGCAGCAAAGACTCCAAAATCCTTGATAATCTACAAATAAAAGATTTTAAATACATTTTTAGGGTACCATGAAATGCCGGGCATGCTAACGTTAGATTGGAAATTGGCCTAAAAAGACAAACCCTAGTGAGACAATCTGCGTTTCCTAAAAGTTTATATTATTTCTTTTTGCTGACTTGCAAATCAGTGCGGGCAGGAAATAACGAAATAAGAGTATGCAAGCATGTGGAGATCTTATCTAATGGTGAGCCTAAACACTTTTAAGTCCCTGCCTTTTGAACTTATGGATAGAAATAAAATTGTGTCTAAACAGATATTAAATGAATCGGCACATTTCTTATCGACCATACTGGAAAAGGAGGAGTTTGCAAAAAAAAGCATGGCTGGTCAATTTTTAATTCATTTATTAAAATGGAGCCACAACCATATTTTATCTCCTATTTTAAACCGTTTTTAAGGGATACATTTCTTATGCTAAGATTTGGTCGACATTCCACAAAGGACAGAACCCCAATGGTATGCAGACATAATATGGATTTTTTATTATCGATCCACAATAATATCGAGTTTTAAATATCGTAGGGACAGAATATCGAAGTCAAGAATATCGGTGGCTAAAATATCGACCTTAAGGTAAATAATATCATTTTTTTTATATCGAAGTAAGTAATATCAAAGTAAGTAATATCGTTAGCAAAAATATCGTTGTTAATAATATCGATATATATATTAGTGTTATGTATTTTAGTATGTATTTTAGTTATGTGTTTAACATTTTTTGTAATGTTTTGTCATTCTTTTTAAATATATGTATCACATTTTTAGAAATTAGGGGAATAGGGTTGGAAGTAATTTAATTATAATTAATTAATGAACAGTTTCAATTTATTTTTATTGATTATTAATTGATTTCTAATTAATTATTAATTGGTAATTAATTTCTTGTTGATTAATTTATGACTATATTATTTATAATTAATGAGTTATTATTTTGTATTTATTGATATTAATAAATTTATTGATATTTAATTATTAATTGGTAGGTAATTTTTATTAATTGATAATTAAATTAAATGCGTTCTTTTTTATGTGTAGCTGGTTATGCGTTTATAGGGGAATAGGGTGAGAAGTAATTTATTATACTTAAGTACATTTGAATTGTTATTAATTTGTATCAATTAATTAATTATTAATTGATAGTTAATTTTAATTAATTAATTGATAATGAAATAATTGTGTTATTTTTAGGACTTACTGAGCCAATGCGCTTGCGCATTGCTGGTGAGATTATAGTAAGGGGAAAAGAAAAGTCTACCAAAGACCTTTGGAATGCGGTTTATGGCAGTGCATGTGAGGCATTCAAGCGTGAAGCTGGCACCTGAATCGGACTTGAAAGCAGAAGACTGCTTTTGCCAGCGCACGCTCGGCCTCACTTCCTGCTCCCCCTCTTACAGCAATTAACTTTCGTTATTGCTCACACCACATATGCTCGTTCCCTCCCGCCCTTCCTTTGATGTCCGCTTTTCTTGTTAGTAATGGCACGGTTCAAATACTGCTAAGTACTTTGGCATTTATGTTTTGAACATTGGAATACATGAGGAAATGCAACAAACGTACCTATTTTATGTTTGCGGTGAATAAATACATTTAGGAGGTCGCCTTTTCGTAAAGTATAATACACACCTTAAAAGATATCTGATTCATTCATGCGTTTATCAACAACCACTGTTAACCTCCCCCATAATTCCCCGGAATCTGGCAGGGCTTCCAAGCGCTGCTCGGAGCTGTAAAAGAGCCCCTTACAGATCGAATCATATTTGCATGGGAGATGTTGCCAGGCAGGTGTGCTTTCCCGCACAGTGACACGTAAACCCGTGAAGAACTGCACTACACAAAATCTAGCACATCTTTGAAGAGTTAAGTACAGAAGGCTGTCCCCTTTATTGCATCGCTGGGCCTCCTGACCTGAACCCAAGCTAACCCGGAACGGTCACCGCCCCAGGCATAGAGTAGCTTCAGCAGAGCCAAATGGACTGCAATGCTTTCCCCCTTCCACTCACGATGAACGTGCCTATTTACAGCCGCCACCGCGTAGCTGGGTTTTTCATAACCTAACCCTGCCAGTGTCTGCCACACTCCTTGCGTTGTATTGCTATTGCAGCAGTTCTGTATATCGCAAACAAACCTGGTCGAAAGGCAGCTGCTGATGCCACAGCTGTTTCGTCACGGGGCTAGCCTCCACGTTCACTTCTCTAAAACGTGCATGCACTGAAACTAAAATCCCAGCTATTTTAGGGCAAACCCCTGAACCAACCCATCTGAATTGAAGAGGTTTCGATGCTTTGCTGGTGCCCGTTTGACTTACAACGTGCTTTCTCTTTCCACAAACTGGATGTTTGCGTTCCTTTATTTTGAGATGCTTTTAGTATTACTGTCACACACACAACCACAATCACACACACAACCACACACACAGACACAACCACACACACACAACCACACGCACAATCACACACACAACCACACGCACACAACCACACACACAACCACACACACAACTACACACAACCACACACATACAACCACACACACACAACCACACACAACTACACACACACACACACAACCACACCTTCAGTGCACACTTTCACCAGACATAGACACCATCAGTCGTCAGTGCACGCTTTCACCGGCACAAACACCACCAGCCGTCAGTGCACGCTTTCACCGGGCACAAACACCACCAGCCATCAGTGCACGCTTCCACCAGGCACATACCACCAGACGTCAGTGCACGCTTTCACCAGGCGCACACACACCACCAGCCGTCAGTACACGCGTTCACCAGGTACACACATACCACCAGCCGTCAGTGCATGCTTTTACCAGGCACACGCACACCACCAGCCATCAGTGCACGCTTTCACCAGGCACACACACACCACCAGCCGTCAGTGCACACTTTCACCAGGCACACACACCACCAACCGTCAGTGCACGCTTCCACCAAGCACACACACTACGAGCCGTCAATGCACACTTCCACCAGGCACACACACCACCAGCGATCAGTGCATAATTTGTACAGGCACACACACCACCAGCCATCAGTGCACACATCAATTGTTAACGCATCCACAATTAACTATTGTAGCAATCGCAGTATGGCGCACTTTACTTTTAAACATATTCATCTAAAGCGCAGTCTGCCACCATTGCTACAAAAATAAACACACAATTTTTTTGGCCTACAATTTATAGACTTTTGTTGCAATTGGTGTTGCAATATTTAGCAATGCCAATAGCTCAAACATTTATGCGAGACCTATTGCATTGCAAATGCTTGTTTATGTGTAGTGGGTTGTGCATTTATAGGGGAATAGAGTGGGAAGAAAGTTGATGGTATTTAAGTAAATATTTATTTTATTTTATTGGTATTTATTATTAATATTTTCGTTAATTACTTATTCATATGTTATTTTAAAAACACTATTTAATTAATAAGTATGTTAATTTAACCCCTACGCTATCCTACATTTTCCACACTGTTACAATTACTGGGGTGGGAATAGTACTTTTAACCTCTACGCTATCTAACCCTTTTCCTACTGTTGCACTCACTGGAATGGGAATAGTAATTTTTATCCCTACGCTATCCAACACTTTCCCTAATGTTGCACTCGCTAGAGTGGGAATAGTGGTTTTAACCACTACGCTATCCAACACTTACCCTAATGTTGCACTCACTGGCGTGGGAATAGTAATTTTAACCCTACTCTATCCCAAACTTTCCCTACTGTTGCACTCACTGGAGTGGGAATAGTAATTTGAACCCCTACGCTATCCAGCACTTTCCCTACTGTTGCACTCACCTGGAGTAGAATAGTAATGTTAACCCCTACGCTATCCACACTTTCCCTACTGTTGCACTCACTGGCGTGGGAATAGTAATTTTTACCCCTACGCTATCCAACACTTTCAATACTGTTGCACTCACTGGAGTGGGAATAGTAATTTTTACCCCTATGCTATCCAATACTTTCCTTACTGTTGCACGCACTGGAGGAGGAATAGTAATTTTTACCCCAATGCTATCCAACACTTTCCTAATGTTGCACTCACTGGAGAGGGAATAGTCATTTTTACCCTTATGCTATCCAACATTTTCCATACTGTTGCACTGTTTGGAGTTGGAATAGTAATTTTATTCCCTCCGCTATCTAATCATTTTTGTATTTTTTTAGTTAATGTAGTATATAATGAATTTTAAAAATATTAAAAATAATTGTCTTTTTTTAATTTGTTATATATATTTATTTATTTTTTATTTATATTATTGTTTTATGTATAGAGATGTATTTTCTAATTAATAGGATATTTTTTAACAATTCATAAGTTATTACAATAATTATTAAAAAATATTATTAAGTATATACATTTTTTATGTATATGTTTAATTTATTTTTGTATATGTATCAAATGTTTAGAAATTAGGGGAATAGGGTGGGAAGTAATTTAATTATAATTAATTAATGAACAGTTTCAATTTATTTTTATTGATTATTAATTGATTTCTAATTAATTATTAATTGGTAATTAATTTCTTGTTGATTAATTTATGACTATATTATTTATAATTAATGAATTATTATTTTGTATTTATTGATATTAAATAATTTATTGATATTTAATTATTAATTGGTAGGCAATTTTTATTAATTGATAATTAAATTCAATGTGTTCTTTTTTATGTGTAGCTGGTTATGCGTTTATAGGGGAATAGGGTGAGAAGTAATTTATTATACTTAAGTACATTTGAATTGTTATTAATTCGTATCAATTAATTAATTATTAATTGATAGTTAATTTTAATTAATTAATTGATAATGAAATAATTGTGTTATTTTTAGGTCTCGCTGAGCCAATGCGCTTGCGCATTGCTGGCGAGATTATTGTAAGGGGAAAAGAATAGTCTACCAAAGACCTTTGGAATGCGGTTTATGGCCAGTGCATGTGAGGCATTCAAGCGTGAAGCTGGCACCTGAATCGGACTTGAAAGAAGAAGACTGCTTTTGCCAGCACATGCTCGGCCTCACTGCCTGCTCCCCCACTTACAGCAATTAACTTTCGTTATTGCTCACACCCCATATGCTCATTCCCTCCCGCCCTTCCTTTGATGTCCGCTTTTCTTGTTAGTAATGGCACGGTTCGAATACTGCTAAGTACTTTGGCATTTATGTTTTGAACATTGGAATACATGAGGAAATGCAACAAACGTACCTATTTTATGTTTGCGGTGAATAAATACATTTAGGAGGTCGCCTTTTCGTAAAGTATAATACACACCCTAAAAGATATCCGATTCATTCATGCGCTTATCAACAACCGCTGTTAACCTCCCCCATAATTCTCCGGAATCTGACAGGCCTTCCAAGCGCTGCTCGGAGCTGTAAAAGAGCCCCTTACAGATCGAATCATATTTGCATGGGAGATGTTGCCAGGCGGGTGTGCTTTCCCGCACAGTGACACGTAAACCCGTGAAGAACTGCACTACACAAAATCTAGCACATCTTTGAAGAGTTAAGTACAGAAGGCTGTCCCCTTTATTGCATCGCTGGGCCTCCTGACCTGAACCCAAGCTAACCCAGAACGGTCACCGCCCCAGGCACAGAGTAGCTTCAGCAGAGCCAAATGGACTGCAATGCTTTCCCCCCTTCCACTCACGATGAACGTGCCTATTCATAACCTAACCCTGCCAGTGTCCGCCACACTCCTTGCGTTGTATTGCTATTGCAGCAGTTCTGTATATCGCAAACAAACCTGGTCGAAAGGCAGCTGCTGATGCCACAGCTGTTTCGTCACGGGGCTAGCCTCCACGTTCACTTCTCTAAAACGTGCATGCACTGAAACTAAAATCCCAGCTATTTTAGGGCAAACCCCTGAACCAACCCATCTGAATTGAAGAGGTTTCAATGCTTTGCTGGTGCCCGTTTGACTTACAACGTGCTTTCTCTTTCCACAAACTCGATGTTTGTGTTCCTTTATTTTGAGATGCTTTTAGTATTACTGTCACACACACAACCACAATCACACACACAACCACACACACACACACAACCACACACACACACAACCACACACACAACCACACGCACACAACCACACACACAACCACACACACAACTACACACAACCACACACATTCAGTAATTTGAACCCCTACGCTATCCAGCACTTTCCCTACTGTTGCACTCGCCTGGAGTAGGAGTAGTAATGTTAACCCCTACGCTATCCACACTTTCCCTACTGTTGCACTCACTGGCGTGGGAATAGTAATTTTTACCCCTACGCTATCCAACACTTTCAATACTGTTGCACTCACTGGAGTGGGAATAGTAATTTTTACCCCTACGCTATCCAATACTTTCCTTACTGTTGCACGCACTGGAGGAGGAATAGTAATTTTTACCCCAATGCTATCCAACACTTTCCCTAATGTTGCACTCACTGGAGTGGGAATAGTCATTTTTACCCCTATGCTATCCAACATTTTCCATACTGTTGCACTGTTTGGAGTTGGAATAGTAATTTTATTTTTACATTACATTTTAGTTATAATTTTTAACCATTTAAAATATTTGTATCTATGTTTATTTAAATTATATGTATTATTTACTTTATTTTACATTATTTTTGTAACTTAAAAAAAACGATATTTTTAACAACGATATTTTTGACATTGATATTTTTTTTAATATTTTGGTACTTACTTTAATCTAGATAGGATGTCGATTTTCTTGACTTCGATATGTTTGCGTCGATATTTCTGTAGGTCGATTTTTTAACTCTTGATATTCTGTCAGTGATCCAACTCCAATATTGTTACAATATTGGCCAACATATAATTGTAGATTATGTGGTTTTCATAATGAAACATTATTACATATTGTATGCATTTGCCCCTGATTGCGTCAGGAGAGGCAAGCATTGTTAAAGTCCATCTTTAAGAAAAACGCATGAGAACGTGCCGCCAAGCAATTATAACTTGCCTTTCCGGTAACTTTACTTGTGGAGCAACCCAATTTGTAAAGTTTATCTCATAGCAGAAAAAAGTTAAACTAGGAGTGCCCCTCAGACATAAATAGTAAGCATGTATGACTAGTAATCTGTCCGGATTAATATTTTATTTCCCCAATGGTGTCGTGAGACCTAAGCACGGTGAGATTGTTTATCAAAATCTCTAACAATTAGATGCTGAAGGAGGTAATGTGTCTCAGGCATAGATACATTTTATTGACTTATCAACTCCCAGTAATCTATCTAAACTATCACCCTTAATTGTTTGAATTACTTGACTCATTCGACTTATGACAAACAGTGTTAATTTTACTTTAACTTTAATATATAATATTGAAAAGAAGCACGTTGACACCTTATAGATGTAGCCAATCTATTTGACTTGCACTAATTTTCCTAAGGAATTAATTATTTAACTATTTCATATGGCTAATTGGCAGTGTTAGCTTATTTTAGAATGGGACTTTAACAAATCTATAAATATTATAATTTATGAAGTGTAGGGTCCTTGTGTATAATGATCCAAGATCTGTTCTCGCAAGAAATTGAACTCATCTCTGGGAAGCAAGCACAAAGTTATTTAATAGATCTTAAATTTCCCAATTATTGCAGCTGAACTGTTAAGAATTGGTATGCCTTATTACTTGTGACTCTAATTGATTTAGTTCAGATTTGAGAAGAAGCTTCCCAATCGCTGTAGATAAACCACTATGAAATTATAAGCCCCCTTATATAAGATTGCAATAGATTTAGTCTAGCCTTGTGCAGAAACACAGAGGCATTTCTGGAATGCTATTCTAGTGATGGATTTTTGTGATATCAATGATTCATTGTGACATGTTATATCTAAATCACCTTAATACTAGTAATATATTTGTTCTGAATTTGATGATTGAAGAAATTAACACCGCTCCTCGATGTACTTGTTAACTTTACTCTTTTAATGAAGCTAATGTATTTTATACATTCCCTGATTCTAATCATTTTTATTAACTTACAATAATGATTTACTTACTTATTCACTTCATATGGGTTGTGCTGCTATCACAATGCGTCCATACAGCAAGTGCAAGTGCTACTGCTGCTATCACAATGTCTGAAACTGCATGGTTATTGCTGTTACGCTATTTGTAAACCTTGTTATGTTTCATTGTCACCTTGAAAATATAGCTAATGTTTCACTGTTTCTGTGTACCTGCTGAAGAAAATATTGTCATCAGACAAAATAGAGAGTAACCACTCAAACCAAGGGGGCAGGGTTGCGTCCAAGATAGGTTTCAAAAAGGCATGGGTGGTTCCTCCGTAATGGCCATGAAGCGTTGCCCCCACTGGTCAGAGTCAGTCAGCAAAAAATAAAATGACAATAAAATGTTATTATCATTTTATTTTCCGCTTGTGACTGAGCCAGGGTGTCTTGGCCTGGACAGGCCGGGCGACGGTAGGGAGAAGGAGTTATGGGCACTGTAAAGTGTACATCATGTCGGTTTGGCCGGCAGTCTTAGGCGAGCCAAACAGACATGCACACTTTGGTTACTCCAGCCCAGCTGTATTGACAGCCAGGTTGGAGAAAAGCTGCAGGGTCCCCGTGCCTGAGCGAGCGTCAGACCAGCCTGCTCAGGCCAATCCCTACGCTGCTCTCATGCGTGGTATAGCATGAAAGCAGCTTCTGCATTGGGTTGGGAGCCTGTGCTTTGTGTAACAGTGATTGCCAGTAGAGAAGCACCAAGGCGGCCAGCAGCGTCAGCACAGGTGGCTGGAAAAGTACTTAAAAATATATATATTATTCCCCTTGTCCCCTATCCCCCCAAACCCTCCCACTTTAGTTTTGCGGCGGCTCTCACTGCAAAATCTTCCTTTAGTAAAATCAAAACATACAAATCCCTTTTACAGTTCGCCCATAAACATCACTTCGGAATTACTCACATACACACACACAAACACACACACATACATAATATATATGCTCCTGCATTTGGAGGTTAACACACTAGTGATACAAAGTGTTAGCAAACCTCAAACCCTGATACTGAAAGCAGTTGATTAGAATTCTGCTTGCCAATTGAGAAGTCGAGGAGCTGAACATTTCAAGGGAGACTTTATCCATTGAACTGTGCCTCTCACTATGAAGGATTGGTTGTAAGGATTCTTCCAACAGAGTGGCATGTTCACTACAGAAGTTGATGGGTATATAATATCCTATATAAATTAGAGGTTGTTATGGCTACTTAAAAATCCTTTCAAACAGATACAGATGTTCAAACTGGTGCCTGTGATGGACTTTTGAGGACAGCAGTAGACCCGCACATCATCTATGCCTGGTCTATCACTTGAACAATAGGGAGGAGTAATCTACACATTAGTCCTGAAGGAGGTGGTGTGATCTACTGTTTCCACGGAAATGTGTGGATGAGATCGGAGGGGCATACACTAAGGTGCACTGGTGGTTTCTAAATGCAATCAATGAACTGAACAGACACCAAGTAACATAAATAGTAGTGGTGCACATATCAAAAGACTAATCGTGAGGTCTTTGGAAATACCTGCTTGGTTTTTAATAATTTCCCCATGTTTTTATGTGTTTGTATTATCAAAAGATGTATTTTTAATGGATTGTTTATATATATATATATATATATATATATATATATATATATATATATATATATATATATATATATATATATATATATATATATATATATGCACGCTCCTCTTCCACATGAAAATCAGGGCACTCGTAGGAAAGGACTGGTGCTTTGAGTTAAACATGAACACCATTTTGTAATGGATAAATATCCTACTGTTATATACAAATTGCAATTCATTTATGGATTATTCCAAAAGAACCATGTACATATATATGTTCAAATGCCTACACTTATATTTACAAGTTGTTTCGCAAGCAGCCTGGTATAAAATTCAATATCTCATTTTCACGCAATCTTTGCTCATACCAGTATTGTCGACCGTATATCGGTTACACCATGTACATTGTGTCAAAGTACAGAAAGTTTGTTTTGCCGTGATTCAGCTCATATCCCTTCCTTGAAACCATTTCTCAGAAACTATTTTTTCCTTTTTTTTACACATTTCATTTCGAGGCATATAAACATTTCATATTTGTTAAACAAAACCTCATGTTTGTTAAAAAAAACCCTCTCTTTTATCAAAAAGCATTATACAGTTACAGTTTCAACAGCCATTAAAAGCTCTCAGCTTACTATCCCCATTGCATTTACCCTGAAATTAAATTTCACTCATACCCCTATGTGTACAGATAACTCCTCTCCACTATTTAAACCACGAGGGAATTTTGTGAGTAAGCCTATTATATAACGTGACTCGAGTCTCCGTAATTTTCTTACTCTGTCACCTCCACGGACATTTAAGGGGACATGGTCCAAACCATAAAATTGTAGCTGATTACTGTCACTCTGATGTTTTTCTGCGAAGCAACGTGCCTCCCCCAAGCCTCAGGCGAGTTTGGTGGCACTGACGGAGAGTGCGGGGCCTCGTATACCTGAGCACGGTCCAGGTGAGGTGAGGTCCAGTCCCCTGTCATGTTGGACCTACTGACAAGGAGGATGAGTAATTAACTGTAGGTACAGGTTGTATTGTTCCTACTCTTGTACTCTTGTTCACTGATTTGTCATATACATTTTTGTTTTCTAACACATATAACAGTAGCAACCTTTTAGAGCAGTGGCCCTGACGAAAGCCAAGGGACGTGTTGCCCGGTAGGCAGAAACATGTTGGCCCTAATTGGGACAGTCATTTGTTCCATACTGTTGTTTGCGCTGTTCCTATCTTTTAACTAGGGGATGTGCCTGGTTTCTATTAAAGTATCTGTTTCAGACATATCACCCTATTTTAAGACTCACCACTTTTTTGTATGTTGCACTGTTTTTCACCACTTCCTACTGACCATCACAATCTGACCAATGATTGGAGGTACACTGTGGACCGTATTCAGCACTTATTATGACTGTGTGGCATATGGTCTACATGATCCAAGGACCTGCCAGGTCACAGTGTGGACGACCAAGTGATAGGACTGATCATTTGGTTTGTTTGATGGTTATCCACAACATACACATGTACTGGATTTGGTTTGATTAGCTCTCCAATTGATTATTAGATATCACTGCTCCCTATTTTCTTCTCTACTTCTTTATACATTGTTATATGGTGACTGGGGCATCAACTGACATAGAGATAATCCTGCCAGTTTTTTGCCAGCAATTTGCTTGGCTTATAGACCTCCTAGGTTCTTGTGTGTTATTCAATTGTTGTTACTGGGGAAGTGAACCAGTAGTAGGTCTTTAAACTGCTTCCCTTTGACCCCATTCTCCCTGTATGTTTTTGAGTGCTACAGGATAAGTCTGATCATTTTTATCAATGGCCCTTAGATGTTCCAATATTCTGATCTTTAATTGGTGGACCGTGCTCCCTATACAGCGTAGCCCACACGGGCATACCGGTAGACTGCATCTGCCGTGCTACATGTAATGAATTTGGTGATTTTCTTTACCATGCCTATGCCCGGGATTGTGTATGATAGAACTCGTTTACTGTTGGCGCAAGCTTTGCACCGACTGCACGAAAAGAAGCCCATCATTTCTTTCAAAGTGCTCACTCTTTGAGGGATTTTCTCTAGATGACTTCTAACCAGCATGTCACGAAGTGACCTATTTTTTTTAAAAGTTACGAGTGAAAAAGAAGGAATATCATCACATATAGTCCTGTCAGTTTTTAATATGTGCCAGTTCTTTTTAAGCATGTGTTTTAAGTGATTGGCTTCAGCAGAATAAGGGGTAACCATCCGGAATTTACCCTTGTCTGCTGTGGATTTCTCTTTATCCATTAACAATTTATCTCTTGAGATGCCTCACACTCTTCGCAGTGTGGCACTAAGAGCCGTGGGATTGTATCCCCTTACAGTAAACCTGGCTATACTTTCTGAAGCGGCCGCTTCAAAATCCTCTTCCTTAGTGCTATTTCTTTTTAGCCTGAGTAGTTCGCCATACGGTATACTTTGGATAAGCTTAGGGGGATGGCTGATGGTGGCAAATAATACTGAATTGCCAGCTGTGGATTTGCGGTGAAGAGCTGTCTGGATCTTGCCTTCTTCTACAAATACCCTTAGGTCCAGGTAGTCCACTGCCACTAGACTCACTGTTCCCGAGAATTGCAAGTTTTCATCATTGTGGTTAAGGAGATCGATATATCCACGTGCTGAGTCTGCTGTTCCCTGCCATACAATGAACAAATCATCGATATATCGATACCATTCTATTACCCTGCCACTTGAATTCTCATCTTGGTAGGTTCGGGGCACCCGCACCTCCCACCAGCCAACGAACAAGTTTGCATAGCTGGGGGCGAAGCAGGTGCCCATCGCCATACCAGACAACTGTTTGTAATGTTGTTCTTCCAACAGAAAGATGTTATTTCTCAGACAAAACTCCAAAAATTCTATTAGCATTAGATTGTGTTCTGCATACCGCAACTGGCGTTTTTCTAGATAGTAATTTGCAGCTTTAACCCCATCACGTATAGAGACTGGTGATGTCTAATACCATTAATTGGTATGTAGAGTCCCATACCATGTGCATGATTCTATTCAAAAAATCTTTTGTGTCCTTCACATAGGAGTCTAACTGAGCCACAAAAGGAAATAAATAGTAATCAATAAACATGGATAAATGTTCAGTCAATCCATTCAGAGACGAAACAATAGGCCTACCAGGTGGATGCAGGGTTTCCTTATTCAGTTTGGGATTGTGGGAAAAAGTAGGGATTACAGGATTAGAGCTACACAGGAACAAGTGTTCTTCCGGTCCCAACATCAATTTGTTGTACCATTTCATGATCAGTTCATCATAGGCCTTAATGCTGTTTAAATACGTCTCACCAGTTGTTTTTTGGTAGCATTTTGCATCCGCTAGTTGACGTAAAGCCTCATTGCAATATTGTTCCCTCGTTTGCAGTACAACATTCCCCCATTTGTCAGAGGGTTTGATAATAACTGACTGATCCTGCATCAAATTCTGCAGTGCCAGTTTTTCCAATTTCGATAAGTTGCTGGGGGATGATATTGTTCTGTTCTTGAACCTGAATTTTAAAAGATCATTGACCATGGTTTCAGAGAAAACATCGATGGCATCTAGGGGCATTTGTGGGTTATATATATAACATTTATTGGATTAAAGCCATAGATTTTTTGTACCGTGTTGTGGTATTCAGCTATTATATACAGTATGTGTGTGAGTAATTCAGATGTGATGTTTAGTAGTGAAGTGTCAAAGGGATTTGTATGTCTTGATTTTGATTAGGGGAGATTTTGAGATATTTGTCCGAAATTGTTGTTGCAGTCACTTTTTCTGCTCAGCTGGCTCTGGCAATGCTCCTGCGAATAAACTATTTCCAAGTAGCACTGCTGCTGTTAAACTGTTGCACAGTTACTGTTTCTGCTGTTGCACTGTTTCTGCTGTCGCACTGTTTTACTGTTTCTGCTGTTGCACAGTTGTACTGTTTCTGCTGTCGTTTTACTGTTTCTGCTGTCATTTTACTGTTTCTGCTGTCGCACTGTTTTACTATTTCTGCTGTCACACAGTGTTTCTGTTTCTGCTGTCGCACAGTTTTACTGTTTCTGCTGTCGGACAGTTTTACTGTTTCTGCTGTCGCACTGTTTTACTGTTTCTGCTGTCGCCCTGTTTCACTGTCACCCTGTTTCACTGTTTACTGTTTCTGCTGTCGCCTAGTTTTACTGTTTCTGCTGTCGCCCTTTGTTGCAAAGTCATCCTGTGCCCTGGGCACCCTCCAACTTTTTGCAGACTGGAACTGGTGGTAACTGACTCAGACTGACCCTGGGCTCTGTTTAACCAGGCCCAGTGCCAGTGCCAAGCTAAAAGGAACACATTAGAATACAGTTAAGACACCCAATATACACTAGGGTACACTATGGTATGGTGGGGTACCCCTGTAATTGGCATTACCTACCCCATAAGCCCCTAGTATGTGATAGGGCAGGGGATTGAAACTACCTAGAAGTCTCCAGTATCCTGGGGCATGGCAGTTTACAGGCCAGCAGATTTTCTGCACTAGCATGTGCGCAGTGCTGAAGCCTGAGGTCAGTTTAAAAGCATCCCTGGTGGCCAGGACAGCTTTAAACCTTAAATTGTGCCCAAACTTGACTTTGGGGGAAGGGGACCCTTAAAAATGAAAAACCTACCATGTTTTTGCATATTAGGGATCCCCAGGGTCACCCCTAGGAATCCCAGGGGTGGGGGTCAGTTATCTATAAGGTACGCCTTTATAAAATGATTTTTTATATGCCTGGGTAAAGTGAAATTTTACATTTCAATCCCCACATTGTGTTAAAGAGCTGCTCAAATTCGACTTTGATGCTAGAAGAATTGTTTAAGGATGATCTGCAATATTCCTGCAGATTCATAACCCCTGAAGTCTCCTCTAGTTGCACAGGGGAGGGGGTCCTGTAGAAATTAGGGAACAACATATAAAATATGGTTTTATAAGCCCTGGTGCTGGAAAATGGCTCAAGTCATTTTCCCCATTGCAAACCCCATGGCCCATAGGTTAACATGGTAGGAAGTTATTGATTAACAAATATTGATAGAAGAGGACTAGCCGGAACATTCAAAGACTTCCCAGAATGGTAGTAGTAAATCCAACAATATTATATTGTTGAATTTCTCCTAAAGTGTACATACAAGAAGTTATTAGACTTTCTTGTTTGTAAGTCCAAATTCAGCCTTTCAGTGGTCTGCCCTGATTGGTCAGAGTTAAGTGGATTAGCCAGGCTGCTGGGAGGGCAGTGGGCTGGTCTATAGGAATGCCAGGCCAGGAGGTGGCGTCATAAACTATGCTCTTCAAAGGCAGAGGGGGGGCCTGGGTTTCAGGTTCACTCTGACAGTCTTGACCCAGAGTCAGGGCTAGGCTTAAGGAAGGTATGTGCAGATGGTAGGGGGAGAGTCCATGGAAATAAGCCATCCCAGGGGGTGTGTGTTTAGCCAGCTCTTACCTCCTTGCTGGAAAATCAGCCATTATGGATTTGGAAGAATGGTGCACTCTGGGACAAACTAATGCCACAATCTACAGGATGTGGTCATAACTATGAGGAGTTGCCCTGCTCTCATTGGTCAGCAGTGACCTGGTGCTTAACCCAGAGAATTTTGAATAAGTATCTGAGAGGGGCAGAGCCCTCCAGATCTGCTGCTTGAAAGTGAATGAAGCAAGAAGTGCCCTGCTGAAAAGATTTTGCTGTGCAAGGAACTCTAAGGCATGACCTATGAAGACTGCACCATTTGAAACTACAGCCCTTTGGATTACCTTGCTGCCAAAGGATTAAGAGTGGACTCCCTGCAAGCTACAGTTTAACAGAGCTCGCCTGGACAGCCCCACAAAGAATTCAAAGCCTGGAGTACCAGTGGATTTGTAAGGGTTTTGTTCAAGTGGATTGCGGAATTGAAGTTTCACACTTTCAAGGCCCCTCTTGGAGATTCCATAGTCATAGTCATAGTCATAGTTTCTTGTATAGCGCACAGATCACCAAAGTCTCAAGGCGCTTCCAGAACCTTGGATTGTGTGTTGGATACTTTGGGACCCGCAAGCAGAACTCCAGGAAGGTGTTCTAACTGGACCCCGCTTGCTGAAGAAGGCGGCCCACCACAGTGGTGAGAAAATTCTTCAGAACGATTTAAAAAGGTGTGTCCCTGACAGAGAAAACAAAATGACTAAAAGGGGCACTGTTGGGTTCTAAGCACTAGAAAGTGACTAATCTTTTAAAATTCATAACTCTGGTTCCCTACAGTGGATTTTTTTCGTTTTGGTGTCATTTAAAAGATAAAAATATTATCTATTTTTATAAATTGATTTTGGATTTTTATTTTGTGTTGTGTCTTAATTATTCACTGAAATTGTGTTTTTAAATGCTTTACATACCTGTCTTTGAAGTTAAGCCTGTCTGCTTGCAGCCACATTACCAAGGGTTGAGAATAGGAATAATTTTCTAAGACCTATGCTGAGTCCTATCATGTGTTAGTGGCCTTATTCCCAGTGGCAGACCTACATTTGCCCCTACCAATAGCCCACTTTCCAACACCCTGTTTTACTGTT
Organism: Lissotriton helveticus; assembly: GCF_964261635.1. Classification (NCBI taxonomy): domain Eukaryota; kingdom Metazoa; phylum Chordata; class Amphibia; order Caudata; family Salamandridae; genus Lissotriton; species Lissotriton helveticus. Next base: position 1,576,733,230 of record NC_136068.1, on the reverse strand, counting down.
TCTGCTGTCGAACTGTTTTACTGTTTCTGCTGTCGCCCTGTTTTACTGTTCCTGCTGTCGCACTGTTTTACTGTTTCTGCTGTCGCCCTGTTTTTCTGTTTCTGCTGTCGCCCTGTTTTACTGTTCCTGCTGTCGCACTGTTTTACTGTTTCTGCTGTTGCCCTGTTTTACTGTTTCTGCTGTCACCCTGTTTTACTGTTTCTGCTGTCGCCCTGTTTTACTCTTTCTGCTGTCGCCTTGTTTTACTCTTTCTGCTGTCGCACTGTTTTACTCTTTCTGCTGTCGCACTGTTCCTGCTGTCGCACTGTTTTACTGTTCCTGCTATCGCACAGTTTTTCTGTTTCTGCTGTCGCACTGTTTTACTGTTTCTGCTGTCACACTGTTTCGGTACACACAGCGCAGAGGGTTCAGCTTTTGTCACATTGCTTCTGTACACCTTACGCCTTTTAACACCTGGTATGATACATACAAATATACGTACCCTGTCCCCTCCTGAGTGGACCTCCACTCTCCTGAGAAAATTAAGTTGGCTGCTACCATAACTGCCTCTATCCAGTATGTACTGTGTACTACACCTGTCTCGCTTGTGGGCAATGGCAGGAATAATGCAGAAGAATAACAGTATACTAACTTGTAGGGCATGCGCCGTATCTCTCTCACCTCCGCATACTATAACACACTTAGGCACAGTGACCTAAAACAAGGTAAGATGAATCGCTATGGCCACTTACACACACCAAAACACTTCCCATGTAGGCAACGCTGCAATTTGCAACACTCCTGTGACTAAGCACTGCACAACCTACAGTGCTACTTGTCCACTAACGCGCTTCATCACCTCACCGATGGTAGCTTTAGGAATGGTAGCACAGTACTACTAGTGCAGATAATCTGAGAAATAAGTTATCTTTAGCCAGTCTAAAACACCCCAGACCACTTGCTGTCCTCGAGGGGTGACACCAGCACCATGTGCTGAACTTGTTCAGGTAGGGAACATTACATTGGTGCTGGGAGGTCTCTATCTGAATAACACCAGCCTCTAGTCCAAACAAGGGGCTGGGAAGGAGGGGCACGTTATGCTTCCTTTCTCTGTGTCTGAGGCCAGGTCCAGCTGCTGCTGCTTGCATTGTTCTCGTCAATAACCTCTTCTTTAGCATTCAGTTTGTTTTTTTGCAAGGAGTGTGATGTTAGCACATTTGCATAAAGATATTTCCATTTGAAAGGCTTTGACTATTCTCTCACTCATTCAGTAGTTTAACCCTTGATTGCCGAAAGTGGAAAAAAGGCAGAAAGTCAGGCACTTCATTTTATTTTCCATTTCACAATTCCGCCGAGTGGCACTATAATATATGAAATAATCAGCCACTCCTGTTTTTTTTCGGTCAACACGTTGCACTGTGGGGCTTGTAGTTTGTCTTTTAACACTTTCATTATTTGTTCAAAGCCACAAAATGCAAAGTGATGTTGGCTTAAAATTCCAGAACAGGCCAGAGGTGTTGGACTGACATGGAGCCACGTGTCAGCTATGTTTTAAATTTTACCATTTCAAAAATGGCTGTTTTCACATGTAGAACCAAAAATAAACTCTGCCCACATATTTTGTGATGGTTCACTCTTTCATTCACATCATGCATTAAAACAAGGCCTGGGCGGTAAACTCTGCTCCGCTAACTGAGTTTTTACAACTCTGCGCTCCATGTAGAGCCCAGAGTTCAGAAAATCCCCGCTTGGCGGTGCAGAGCAGACTTTTTCCTCTCTCGGAGCTCGTCAACATTAAGTTGGCGAGCGTGAGCGAGGAAAATCCAACGCAAGACCACCTCCCGTGAGATTTCTCAACGCGGGCGGTCAGGGCTGGTCACTACTACTTGCGATGATAAACCTGCTGCTCGCATTGAGGAAGCTGCCACTCAAGTAGAACATCTACTCAAGCAGTAGAATGAAGCTGAGCCCTCTGCCGCTGCGTGGGGTGCCTTTCGCGCTGATTTTACAGTGCATGACAAATGTCCAGCGCAAAAAATTCACGCAGCGCAACTTACCTCACTCTGCCGCTTGTGGAACTCCACGGAGTGTGGCAGAGTTTTTTTGTCACTTCATTATACCCAGGCCTAATAGCAATGGCATTGCAAATGTTTTGTTTTATACCAACCTTCACAACACAACAAAGGTACAATATAGACAGCTACAACACAACCTTTCCTAAAACGAAGCCTGACAGTAGTGCAACAAGGTTCCCTCTCTCACAGAAGGAAGGAGGCGCATGCTTCCATCTTTTGCAGAACAGATCTAGCAGGGCAGACTAGTACAAGATTTAATCACTGACATATAAAATACAGTTATGGCATGAGCGGCATGTAGCTTACAGACTCTCTAGAGAGGGCGCTTAACTCATTGAGAGGAGTGTAGATGTGGATGATGGTGAATATGCGATTTCTGAAACCATTCTCACTTAAGTGATTCTCATTGAAAGTCCTGCAGTGATAACTTGGGGGCCTGCTGTTTGCGTTGATTCTTTGGTTTTCCAGATATTGAGTGGCCTTTACCATGGAGGTCAATGTTATTTAGAGCCACCCAGTCTCAGTCTAAGTGACTGTGCTGTATACAGGCACACAGATGCCAACCTCTATGAAAAGTTTTAGAATGGACGCACACCAGGCGCCGTGCAATCTCAGCCTCGGGGCTGCACCTGCTCAAAATGTTGAAGGACATCAGTGCCCTGCAGTGATGCTGGAACAATTTTTAGAGTGGGGTGCCATCAACACGATATCACTGATGTCACAGGGATTGCGAAGAGTCACACAAAGAACAAATGTAGGAAATGTATTCCACAGGACGGAAACTACGATTCAGAGGTGTTAGCATGCCTCGATCATGACGCAAATGCATAGGAATGATGTCCTAATCATTATCGGTTCGTCGACACCAAATTCGTCATGGTACGTTGATGTTTCGGGACACGGATATCGGGCCTCGATACCGGGACAACAGTAGGGTCCAGAATTTCAGAACCACAGGGTGTATGTAGTATGTATGTGGTAGTACTTTTTGGAGCACACTGTCGCAAATATGTTAAAGTATGATGCAGTAGCGCACAGTCATTTATCGACAGCACACTATTAAAATGGCACTAAATTTGTTCAGACACAGGTTTTTAATGATAAGCGCACATGCGATAGTGTGGGTAAATTGGGATTCACAAATTATGTAGTGATTTTTTTGATCCAATTAAAATGTTTGTTTTCATCATACTTCAGATGTTTACAGCAATTGTTTTCCATTCATTCTTTTTTGAACTGCTAATAAAGGCTGAAACATGTGGACCCTTCATTTACAGGAATTAGAATTTTATGATGTGTTACAAAATATATCGTCTACAAGATTGCCAAATAATTTACTTTACAAAATCATATCCCTTGCAATTAAACACCCTTTTCCATGTTAACAGAATACAGAGCCATTTGCCAGTAGTTATTGCCTGAGGAGCTTATTTACAAGCCCCTTGCGCCTGGCGGTGCGTCACTTTTTCCCATATTAATAGTGACGCACTGGCAGCGCAAGGGACTTGTAAATAAGCCCCTCAAATGTTACCTCTGGTCTTTGAAGCACTGCAAATGTTACCAGATAAAAAGAAAATTAAAGGCATCTTTATTGCGCATACACTTTCTAAACTCCAGCAAGGTGTTTTGGAGTGCTGCAGCTCCCCCAGCACCTTTATTTCTAGTGCCTATGACGTCACGCTGGTTTAGCACAAAAGTATCCCGTACAGTGCAGTATGAGTATGCTTTGACTGTCTGCAAGGCGCTGGCGGGCTTTACCTGCCACCCACCTCCGTTTCTGATTACTAGGTGAGAAGTAGCCGCGTACTCTATCTATCTACATGGCCTACCCCGAAGCCTCTCGTAGGCCTGGCAGCTGCTGCTACAACCTTGACAGGCCAGCGGGTGTAGTAAGCGAGGCGCGGGCCCGGCAGCCGCAGAAGCGGGGCCGGCTTCCCTGCCCCGAGCCGGTCATTAGCTCTGAGCTGAGTCAGCTCGGTAGAGGCCGGAGAGAGCCGCCGCCGCGGCCGCCGCAGGGGTGTGCGCGCGCCAGCCAGAGCTCCTCCTCGCGCCCGCCCGTGCTGGACAAACGAGGGTGACTCACGCCGGAGATGAACCGAAGGGCCATCTCCCTAACAAGCCATCGACAACTCGCCAAGTAAACAATTATCTGGCCGTTTAACGAGCACTCCCTGACCCCCCTCTCGCCTCGCGGGGCCCGGGAGGTGCCGGAAGCTTCCGGACATTTGATTTTACGTCAGCAATGAAAACAACAACACCCGCACACGGCGGATAATAGCGAGGGGGCATAATGACTGTTCGACTGGCTTTGAATTAAAAATATCTGCCCCGCAGACGCAGGCGTTGGGCCTAGCGGCCGGCCTCTCCCTATGCTGGCGTTTCATTATGGATTCATTATTGGTTTTAGATTTGACTTTGAGGGCCTACGTTCTCCCAGAGGAGATGCATTAAAAACAGCGTGTTTTGCTTATATTCTGAGTTGTCATAACCCCTCCCCTACTTCAGACATCTAGCAGACAGAATAGTGTCTGTGGCCAGAGGTTAGGCCGCCTCGTCCGCTCTTCGCCAATCCCAAAAGAAGGGGAGCACTTCGTTCGGACATTATTTGCGTCACATTCTGAGAGAAATAATTGTATAAATATGAGGCCTAGTGAGCAGTCGCAGACAGAAACCGCCCCTGAGGTGTGCTCCCACTCAGCACAGTTGGACCAGCACGAGCCACTTTCAGGTATGGCGCCGCTCCATGATTTCAGAGGAAGAGAGGGCAGGTGTACTTTGAAATGCAGCTTGGTAGGAACTGTTATCGTACACCACACCTCTGGATCCATAGATGGGCTGAAGGCAGGGTGGCGTTGGGGGTGGTTGGCTAGGGCCCTCTCTGATCTTCAGAGTTGGCTGGACCATGGTAGGCGTGGCACTGTAGCTCTCCTAACCCCTAGCTTGGGATACTATGGGGCCACTGTGCCACAGATGGGGTTTAAAATGGGCAGGTAGCGTCAGGTACTGAGTGCAGGCACTTCTTTAATTCGAAAAGGAGAGTACTCAAGCTTTTCAGCAGGGGAACGATACTTTAAATTGCAAAATACTGGTATAGTTCAGTGTCAGAAAGGCAAATTCAGATAGAGAAGGACTGGACTTTTAAATTCCATTTCAAGCACTGGGCATAATACTTAATTGTGATTGAGACAAGGTGGCTAATGTGCAACACGTCTCTTGGTCCCTAGACTGGTTTAAGGTAGATCAGGTTGAGGTGCTGTGCCTCTTTAGAATGGTGATAGAGTGAGCTGGAATCGGGCCGGTGTGCTACATTACCCCTCTTTGATTGGTACTATAGGCTGATACATTGCATGTGCCTGCTGTGCCTCTTTCCGATCTCTAGCTTCGGGATGACAAAGGGCAGGTGTGCTGTGGTGCATCTCTCTGATTACTGCCTTGTCACTGTATATCGCCCCCCAGAATATTCTCTTATTAGAATATTGATTACCAAATTTCGATGGACCAAATATTGTATGTATTTTCAAGTACATATGTCTGGCTCTTAGATTTTGTCCGCCTATGACAGGTGTAGTGTGAGGCAGCTTTCTTATAGCTAGAGTGATTAAGGACAGGAAAGTTGTGGCACATAGTACCTCTATGAAATTTAGAGTGGGTTAGGACAGCAGAAGTGTAAGATTCATGTCACTGTGATTGAGTGTTTTGGAAGGGGCAGGGTACCGTTACTTAATCTGCAGTTTTGATGGGACAGGGTAGATGTAGTATAGTACTGACGTGATTGTTAGGTAGGCGGGATGAGTGGTACTGTACCCGCCTCTGATCCCTAGCTTGGATAGCATGGGTTGGTCGGAGCTGGAGCTTCTTGGATTCCTAGAGAAGTTTGGGACAGGGCAACTATCGCCTGGTACCTTTCCATGATATTTGTATTGGTTGCTGTACAGTGTATTGCTTTGTTTCTACAGTGGGTTTAGAGATTGGACTAGGAAAGTACAGCACAACCCTCAGTGTCTCCTAGAGTGGACTTAGAAGCAGGCTGTAACATTTTCTGCTTGCTGACTGGTAAAGTGCAGCTTATGTATAGCACTGCCTTCCATTACTACACTTAAGTAGAATAGATCAGGCATGGAACAATAGTGTTATTTTATTTGAAGATGGGCTAGGTCAGGGATCGTGTTGGACACCACCTTTGATTTATGGTGTCTTATTTACAAGAAAGTGCTGCAGCGCGCCACCTCAAGCCCTTTGCCTGCTCCACACTGCGGCACTTTCAAAGCACATGGATGTGTCATATTAACAATAATATGGCGCATCTCTGTGCGTTCCCCTGCACTGGCGCACAATCAGCTTCCATGCGCTATGCAAGCACCCTTACGCCATGGTGCAAGGGTGCCTGAGTTATGGGGAGATTGTTTTTGTGCAGGAAGGGATACCTTGCCGCACATAAACAATCTGAAATTTTGTTTTTTAACTTCTATGTGTGCTGCGTAATGCAGCACACATAGAAGTTGAAAATCATAATTTTTTCAATGATTGTTTATGTGTAGGAAGGGACACCTCCCTGCACATAAACAATCATAAGAGGTGATGTCCTCGTTCTATGTGTACTACAGAATGCAGCACACATAGAAACAAGAAAAAACGAGGAGAAATAAAAGCATCTCTTGTTGCTACGCCTCCCCTGAGGAGGTGTAACATTGAATGTATGACTTTACAGCGCATACTTTTACCACGCATGCCTTTACAACGCGGTATTTACAACGAATACCTTTACAACGCATAGTGCTTTGGGGCGCTGGATAGTGAATAGTTTAATTTACTATTCCAACTCCAGTCCCCGTGGACACTAGGGAAGGTGTTGGACAGTAAATTAAACGTATTCCCTATCCTAGAGCGCCCCCCAGCGCAATGCGTTGTAATGGTTTGCGTTGTAAAAGTTGCGTCGTAAAGGCACAGCGTGGTAAAAGTTGCGTGGTAAAGGATGTAAACCGTAACATTCAGACGCATTATCAGGTTTATGATTTCTCATAAATGTGCCAGGTTCCATGGGTGTTGCGTGGAAATTCCCACAACACCACCCATGGAACGCCTGTTTCACTCAAAGTGCTGTGTGTAAAGGGGCCATATTTATGAGGTCAGGAAAAGCCTGTCCTTGTAATATGGGGCAGCAAAATGCGCCGCTAGTGCATCACAAGAAGTAACGATCCGGCGGCGCAAGTGGCTTTTAAATAAGTCCCATAGTGTGTTGTGAGCAGAGCTGAGCTGATGTAACATGATCATTTTCTCATCTCTGGTGTGGGACAGGGTGGGTGTGGTAGGGAATTCTCTGAATCAACAAGTGGGCTGCTGCAGGCCTGGCCTGGACCAGCACCTCTTTCAATTTTGTAGGTTCCTTTTGGACGATGGAGTTGTGGTACTTCACATCTCTTTGATTATCAGAAGAAGACGGTGTCAGTGTAGTACATCACCACATCTGATCTCTGTACCTCTCAGTAATTCCTAACTAAAATAGCGGGCAAGTGCGATACTACACCTCTCTCATTCTCAGCTGGCAGAGCGTCTGGCGCACAACAGCTCTGTGGTTTAAAAATGGGTTGGTGCAGGGTAGCAGTGGCACTCTACCTTTCTCTGATTTATGCAGAGGTTGGTACAGGGCAAGGGTGCTTCTGTGCTTATCTCTGATTTTCAACAAGGTATGAGAGAGGCCAAACATGGTACCCCCTCCTGTTTCTAGGGTGGGACAGTTCATGTGTTATACGATATATATTGTCAGGGCGGGCATGGTGTGCTGCTAGCGCTCCTGCCTTGTATCTTTTAGGTGCGACCCCTCTCTAATCCCCAGAGTGGGTGGGATAAGCCAGGTGTGCCATTGAACCCCCTCTAATGCTGGCGGGTTTGATCCGTTAGCGCGCAACGATGTATAGGTTGTTTTGAAAATGTAAGCAGATGATAAGGGGCATCTGACAAGCATCAGCGGTGGGTGGTGCAGGGCAGGCACGGTGCCACTCTGTACCTATTAGAGTGAGCGGAAACTGATCACGTTTTGTACAGTGCTGCTTTCAGATCTCTTGCTTTGGACAGAGCTGGTGCTGTGCGGTTCCTTTAGCTGTTAACTGGAACGTGCTGGTGTGGTGCATTGTCTCCCTAATTCCTCTGGCATGGTGGTGTGGTGCGGAACCTTTCTCTGATTACCAGATTGTATTGATTTAGTATCCTTCTTTCCCTGATTCCTATGGTATTTTATAGTAGTACCCTTCTTTAATCCCTATGGCATGTTGGTGTGGTACAAGACTTGTCTCTGATTCCTATTGCATGTTGAAGTGTTACAGCATCTGCCTTTGTTTCCTTTGATGTGATGATGTATTGCTGTACCTTCCTCTGTTCCTCACATTAGTTGGGTGTGGCACAGTAATTTTCTGGGATTCCTATGGCAAGCTGGTGTGGTTCAGTACCTTTTTCTGATTCCTATGCCGAGCTGGCATGCTACAGTACCTTTCTCAGATTCCTATGGCATGGCTGTGTTGGAGTGGTACTGTACCTTATTCGGATCCCTTTGGCATATTGGTGTACTACGGTACCATTCTCTAATACATATTTCATGTTGATGTGTTATGGCATCTTTTTCTGATTTCTATGGTGTGTTGGTGTGGCATGGTACTGTTCTTTGATTCCTATGGTATAATGGTCTTGCTGTGGTACGGTACCTTGGTTTGATATATTTGGTATGTTGATGTATTACAGCACCTTTCTCTAATTCCTAAGGCATGTTCATGTGTAATGTCATCTTTCTCTGTTTTCTATGGTGTGTTGGTGTGGTATGGTTCCTTTCTCTGATTCCTATGGTGAGTTGAAGTAGTACGGCACCTTTCTTTAATTTCTATGGTGTGTTGGTGTGGTTATGGCACCTTTCTCTGATTCCTATGCTGAGTTGATGTAGTACGGCACCTTTCTCTGATTTCTATTGTGTATTGGTGTTGAGCGCGGAGATACTCCTTCGGGGGCGATTGCGACGCTTTATAAATCACATACAAATATCGCACCTTTCTCTGGTTCCTATGGTGAGTTGATGTAGTACGGAATATTTCTCTGTTTACTATGGTGTGTTGCAGAATCTGTTTCTGATGCTCATGTTATGTTGATGTAAGTATGGTTCCTTACTGTGATTCCTATGGTGTGTTGGTCTGGTACAGTACCTTTTTTCTGATTCCTATGGTGTATTGGTGTGGTATGGTACCTTCCTCTGATTCCTATGGTGAGTTGAAGTACTACGGCGCCTTTCTCTGATTTTTATCGTGTATTGGTGTGGTATTGCACCTTTCTCTGATTCCTATGGTGAGTTGAAGTAGTACGGCACCTTTCTCTGATTTTTATCGTGTATTGGTGTGGTGTCGCACCTTTCTCTGATTCTTATGGCGAGTTGATGTAGTACGCATTTTTCTTTGTTTACTATGGTGTGTTGCAGAATCTGTTTCTGATGCCCATGTTATGTTGATGTAGTATGGTTCCTTACTCTGATTCCTATGGTGTGTTAGTGTGGTACAGTACCTTTTTTCTGATTCCTATGGTGTGTTAGTGTGGTACAGTACATTTTTTCTGATTCCTATGGTGTGTTGGCGTGGTAGAGTACCCTTTTTCTGATTTCTACGGTGTGTTGGTGTGGTATGGTACCTTTCTCTGACTCCTATGGTGAATTGAAGTAGTTCGGCACCTTTCTCTAATTTATATTGGGTATTGGTGTGGTGTCGCACCTTTCTCTGATTCCTATGGCAAGTTGATGTAGTACAACACTTTTCTCTATTTACTATGGTGTGTTGCAGAATCTGTTTCTGATGCCCATGTTATGTTGATGTAGTATGGTTTCTTGCTGTGATTCCTATGGTGTGTGGGTCTGGTACAGTACCTTTTTTTCTGATTCCTATAGTGTGTTGGTGTGGTTTGGCACCTTTCCCTTATTCCTATGGTGAGTTGATGTAGTACGACACCTTTCTCTGTTTACTATGGTGTGCTGCAGAATCTGTTTCTGACGCCCATTTTATGTTGATGCAGTATGGTTCCTTACTCTGATTCCTATGGTGTGTTGGTGTGGTACAGTACCTTTTTCCTGATTCCTATGATGTGTTAATGTGGTACATACCTTTCTCCAATTTCTTTGGTATGCTGATGTGGTATGGTACTTTGTTTGATTCCTGTGGTGCAATGGTGGGATGTTTGTGTGGTATAGTACCTTTCTATGATTCCTTTGGCATGGACATGTGTTACAGCAGTCATCTCTGATTCCTTTGGCATGTTGATGATTTGCAACACCTTTCTCTGATTCCTATGGCGACTTGGTGTCGACTGGTACTGTTCTCTGATTCCTATGGCATGGTGGTCTTGCTGTGGTATGGTACTTTGCTTTGATTCCTTTGGCATGTTGATATATTACAGCACCTTTCTCTAATTCCTAAGGCATGTTGATGTGTCATGGCATCTTTTTCAGATTTCTATGGTGTGACATGGTACCTTTCTCTTATTATTATGGTGAGTTGGTGTGTAGGGCACATTTTGTTGTTTCCTATGATGTGTTGGCGAGTTAAAGATTGTTTCTCTGGTGCCCATGTTATGTTGCTGTAGTATGGTTCCTTACTCTGATTCCTATAGTGTGTTTGTGTGGTACATTAACTCTTTTCTGATTCCTATGGTGTGTTGATGTGGTATATACCGTTCTCTAGTTTCTTTGGCATGCTGATGCGGTATGGTATTTTTGTTAGATTCCTATGGTGCAATGGTATGTCCCTATGGGATTTTGGTGTAGTATAGTACCTTTCTCTGATTCCTCTGGCATGTTCATGTGTTAATGCTGCTATCTCTGATTCCTTTGACATAATGATGTGCCGCAACAGCTTTCTCTGATCCCGATGGTGATTTGGTGTCATATGGAACCTTTTGCTGATTTCTATGGCATGATGGTGTTGCTGCGGTACGGTTCCTTGCTCTGATCCCTTTGACCTGTTGGTGTAGTGCATTACCTTTCTCTGATTGCAAGGGCTTTTTGGTGTGGTGCTGTAGTTTTCTCTGATTCCAATGGTGAGTTGATGTGTTGCAGCATCTTACTCTGACTCCCATGGTGTGTTGTTGTAGTCTGTTTAATTTCGTTGATTAGGATAGTGTATTGGTGTAGTACAGTATCTTTCTCTGATTCCTTTAGCGTTTTGATGTGGTATGGTAATTTTCTTTCAATCCTATGGTGTGATGAGTACCTTTCTCTGAATCCTCTGGTACATTAATGTGATATGGTACTTTCCTTTTACTCCAATGTGGTTTTGGTGTGCTAGTGTGCCTTTCTCTGATTCATTTGGTGCATTGATATGGTATGGTACTTTTCCTTGATTCCTATGGTGTTTTGGTGTGCTGCAGTACATTTATTTCTCTGATTCATTCTGCTGTAGAGTGGGTGTGGTATGTCAACTCAGTCTTTTTCTAAAGTGGTCTGGTACCGGCCATGCAGCGGTGCTAAAACACTGCCATCAATGTTATGTCAGGAATGCCATGGAGGGTGTGAAAAATCCCAGGTGTTACACAAAGTGTAGCAAATGAGCCACGCCCATTCAGCAGGAGAATGGTGGGCGAGTAGTGTGTGTACATAGGTGCATTTTGAAGCACATTGTCCAAAACATATGACTAAAGCATGGTGTGGTAGGATGCTATCTCTTACAGCGATTACCTTTTAGATGAAATGGCTCTTGAAATGGCCACTTAAATTTACATTGGTGATGGAGAATGGTGGGCGAGTGTTGTATGTCCAGTGGTTCATTTTTAAGCACATTATCCTACATATATGATGGTGGGTAGGGTGCTGCCTTTTACTGAGAGTTCCTTTTCCACTGAAATGGGCTCTTGAAATGGCACTACGTTTGCATTGGTCCTGCAGCTTTACTGTTAAACCTATGTCCTGCACAAACAAAGTGTGGAAAGCAAATGTCTGCATATATGTATTATGTGTGCATCACCCAAATCTCGTGGTTTGTTTATAACCTATAAGTCTTTGTTTCCAACACACTTCAGAATTACAACAAAAGTGCCTCATTTGTACATTTCTTACTACTGATATATTTTGAACTCTTTGTAAAGTTCCTTTAGTTCTACTTACGTTTTGTTGTGTGTTAAAAATAACCTTTTAAACTCTTCAGCCTTTCCTTTCACACTTCCTGTACCCCAGCAAGATTGTCAGAAGGCGTTGCATGGCATTTGACCTCTGTTTTTAAACTCACAGAAAATGCCCAAAAATAGAAATACAATGTAAAGTACTCTTATTGCTCTTTCTGTTTCTGAACTCCTTCGGTGTTAACTTGGGGGTGGAGTAGCACCTTCTTCACTCCTACTTCCGGATCTTCTTTGGCTACGTGTGTTTTGGTGCGACTCTGTTTCCAAGTTCAGGCTGAGACAGGGCCAGTGTTGTACAATACATTTCTCTGATCACTAGTGTTGGAGAAGGCACCTCTAGAGAAGGACCACAATACAACAATATAACAATAAGCCCTTGGACAAGGTTCCAATCAGACCCATCTCATGCGGTGGGTAAGGGCAGGCATGGCACACAATCCCACTGTTCTACTGAGTTCCTTCTCATGTTGCTTGTGGTGCCATCTGGAGGGCACCTGTCCTAGCACTTGGATTGGAGCAGGGCAAAGAGTGGTTTCCATATGGCTGGTGACTGCTACAGTTCTGTGGTGGGGGGGAGGGGCGGGGGGAGGACTGGAACGCAGCACAGAGCGATCGCCAGTGGCTGAAAATAATCCAATCATTCCTTCCATAACTTTACTGTTTTTTGTTGTTGTAGTAAAATACTTTAGAGTACAGCCTGATCTGCATTGTGGTGAGCGAGTTTTGTCAAAGCTCAGTAGAGTAATGGATCGTGCAATTGAGATTGTTGTGTCCTCTGAAAGTAATGGGTTTGGGATCGAATGCACATCTTTTCAAAGTCGAAAAAACTGTAGCATTAGGTTCATTGATATTTAAGTTGCGTTTTTGAACTCTTTGACACTTAACTTATAAAGTAGCATGTAAGCACTTAGTTTCCTTATTTGTTATGATTAACACCTCTGACTTTTGTGCCTGTGATCGCCTTGTTTCTGTGGACTAGGGGATGGAAGGATGTGCCACCGGGAGAGCCCTGCTTCCCCTTGCTTTCCTCCTGGGATGCTGCCTGCTGCTGTCCTCTGCCACTGTCCTACCTCATCTACGGATCCCAAACAGGTGAATCATAGCTCTCTTTACATACCTTCTTTCCTTATGCTTGTACTAAGGATGAGCTGGTTGGGCGTTTCACCTGCATAGGCACACCAGGTGTGATGGAACGATACATTTTGGATAAGGGTGTGTAGAGAGCAGGTGGACAATGAGGCTCTGGTGGTATATATCTATCTTTGTACACATTTGGGCACATTTTGTTCAAATTATGGCAGCAAATGTTTAGGGGTTGCAGTTGGCTAAAGAAGGCGCCCGCTCGTAATAAGGAAAAATACAATATATTGGCCTATTATTTCCAATTAGTAAGGAGGTCAACTCTACTTATGATCCTGAGTATGAACATGCAAAGAAATTCCCATCGGACATTCAGAATGATGCTTGATCAATTGCAGTTTTGACTTTGAACCTCTGTGTTGCCAAAAGATCTGTATCACCACAACTCAGTTTTCAGTCTGTTATGAATGCACCACCTGGCTGTCTCCATGTTTAATGAGTTAGTCCTTGAAGACTTGCATAGCCAAGTAGGATTTAATCACCACCTCACAATGGGCCTCATTTACAATATATTGATACTGGCAGCGCAGCAGGTCTTCCTGCTGCGCTGCCGTGTGTTAAAAGAAAAGCACAGGAATGGCGCTGTATCTGCACGATAAGGTGCATTCCTGTCCTTTTCCCCTGCACTGGCGCACCGTGGGCTGCCATGCACCAATGCAGGCACCCTTGCACCATGGTGCAAGGGTACGTTGTAGGGGTGATCATGAAATCATGAAAGGTGTTTTCCTCTTTCCATGTAAGTTTGTAAATCTGGGAATGATTTAGGTTCCATGGATGTTGCGCGGGAATACCCACAGCAACACCAATGGAATGCCTCTTTCACGCAGAGTAATGAGTGAAAGAGGGCCATATTTACAAGCCTATGAAAAGCCACACAGTGTGGCTTTACGTGGTCTTGTAAATTTGGGCAGGCACACTGCGCTGCCGTTGCGTCAAAAAAAGTGATGTACCGGTGGTGCAATACACTTGTAAATAAGCCCTCATATTTGCACATCCATAGCGCAGCACCTTTCAAATACACTCAGCAGGACACTAACAGGATTTCCTTCTACAACACCCTTCTACCCAGATGCCACTCTCTTAACCCTCAACTGCACAATCATTTCCTTATCAAGGGTGGGATTCAGACTAAATTGGATTGTCTTTGGTTCTTGGGCAACACCCTATAAAACAAGCATTGGTATAGCCAATAGGTCTCTCCTCTGGGACCTTATACGTTTTTAGCCATGCAGCACACCAGACTACCCAATGTGTTACAAAACCTAAAATAATTAAATGAAAAAAAATCTGAAAATAATTATCACCACTACCTTCCCGAGGAAGCCGGGAGTGAAATGAGAGGCTGCAACACAAGCATGATAAGCCTTCTCTGTTGGAAACAGGAGGAAAATAAAAGTCTTATTTTGAGTTTGGTGAATGCAGGAAATTTGTCAAAAAGCAACGGTATGCTGTCCACCATATTTACGGCACTTGGCTCCTATATACTGTAAATAGGTCAAATGGGAAATCAGCCACTTTTTTTTCACTCCAAGTTAAACTCTAAATCCGTGGAGGTGAAAAACTTAAAATCCTCACCATATTTCCACCTTCCAGATATCCTTTCGTTGAAATCAGCGCTGTAAATTCCAGATGCATCAAATGTTCTTTCTGCTGTGTTACAAACTAAATCTTTAATTAAGGGGGTTGCCACCAGTGATTTTCACAACTACAGCCCACGAAACAATGTTATACATCAATTTGTTTTTGGTTTTGAACTCTTAAGACATTTTACTTATCCGTTCATTCTTTTAAAAAGAAGCCCATTCTTGGCCCTGCTGCCACAGACTGAGCTACCTTCCAAAGCTGTAAAAGCTACACTTGAGACAACTGGAAACCAAGAGCGCCTGCATGGACCTGCTTGGTTTGGAAGGCGATGAAACAAAACACATTAATGGCAGTTTGCATGGTACTGCTCTGCTGCACCCATTGTTCATTGGTCTGCGAATCCATTTGTGTGTGAGGCAGAACAGTTGAATTGATGCTCCCTGTGTTGAATCAGTGGTGTGTGCATCTTTGTATTGTATTCTAACTAGGTTTATTTGGTGTTGTGTGAGTGTAAGCGTAGTCCTGCAACTGTGAATACAAAGCCCACTGTGTGTGTGGGGGGAGATCGTACTGGATGGTGTGCATATGCTCACATACACACAGATTGGTTCCACACGACTAGATGTTGGTGTGGAATTTGATGTAGGAGTGCACACTGCTGCTGCTAGTTCAGTGTATGATGGAAGACTGGTCATTTTGCTACATCTGATTTTCTGTGAAGTGAATGAAGCGTGTACTGCTCCTGCCCATACTGTAGTGGTGGGTGAATGAGTAAGCTTGCACTGATGCTACTGTCCATACTGCTGCACTGCATGTCTCTGCTGCATTCCTGTGCCTGGTGTGTGCATGGAACCCTGAACTGAGATTCTCCACAGCACTAGGGGCCCGATTCACAGAACTAACTTAAGACAACATCCTAAACTGACTACCATTTTGGTATTCACAGAAGGCACTTACTCATGTTGGTATTCACAGAAGACACTTACTCATTTCAGTATTCACAGAAGTTAGGAGCCCTAAAGTTAGGAGTCCTAACTTTACTACTCTTAAACTGAAAGAAATCCTTACTTTAGGACTTTCGGTATTCACAGAAGGCATTTAGGAGTCCTAAAGTTAGGAGTCCTAACTTTACTACTCCTAAACTGAGATAAATCCTAACTTTAGGACTCTCGCTATTCACAGAACGCATTTAGGAGTCCTAAAGTTAGGAGTCCTAACTTTACTACTCCTAAACTGAGAAAAATCCTAACTTTAAGACTTTCGGTATTCACAGAAGGCATTTAAGAGTCCTAAAGGTAGGACTCCTAAACTTCTGTGAATACCGAAATGAGTAAGTGCCTTCTGCGAATACTAAAATGGTAGTAAGTTTAGGATTTTGTCTTAAGTTAGTTCTGTGAATTGGGCCCTGGGAGTTAGGGTGGGGTGTGGGTTAGATTACACCACTTGCCTCCTCTAGCTTTGCGCCATAAGGGCATGGTTTGAGCTATAAAACTACCCTGTACAAACCTCCCTGCACAAATGGTGCCAGGGAATAGGTGCTAGCATGTCCCGGATGTTGGTCCATAGTCATTACCCTGAAGTCTGCAGGAAATTGCCAGCCCAGCCTCTGCAGCCATGGTACCTGGGTGGAGATCAGTCTCTGTGATAAGGGTTTTACTGAGTGTGGGCTTGTTCAAATTAAACGAAATAAAAAAGAGGGCGGGTGAGAAGAATCCACATTCTTAATCCTGCTTTATTTTGAAAAATCTTTCATCAGAAGGGGCAGCTGTGACAACCATAGGGGGTGGAGGATGGCAAAGTGAGTAGTAAACTGGCAAGGAAAAAAAAATACGGGCATGGGGTGGGAAAGAATGGTCATACAAGTCCATAATGCACGAGGACACCATTTTAGACATGAGCATCCCCTTCAATGAGACGACTATTGGTGCACCCTCAGTCTCCCTGAAGCCCAGGTGACACATATAAAGGTTGTCCACCAAAGCACTGCTGCAGGTGGCATGTCGAGCTTTTGAAAATAAAACAGCATCACCAAAATCCCTAAGAGGCCCTTCAGTTTGTGGTGTGTGCTATATATTTTAGTTTTGGATACTGGTATTGAGGACCAAGAGTAATTAACGCTTCACCAATAAAAAATACATACATTCGTCTTTTACTCATCCAGTACAACAAAACGAGTTAGCAGGTAATGTGTATTGTTGTCCATGATGGCATGTGTGGTACTGAAGACACTGACAAACTAATAAACCTTCGTCCTCAGAGTTTATTATCATGTGAGCAGAATGCATCAAAAATAAGATGGAGATATAATACATACATTTATAGAACATGAATGCATTATGGTCCTAGCATGGGCCACTGAGACATTCTGACAGGCTAGACAATTGGGCTTCTTGCAGAAAAGAAGGACAGAACGCCACATTCACACGTTTTGCTTTTCAAGGTTATTTTTTAAGACCAGTGTTACTGAAAAGTGATGCCTTTAACACACCACGTGGAGCAGTAATTTGAGAAGTCACGGGAGACCATTGGGGACATGCTGGAATCCCGGCTCATCTTCAAAGACACTGTGTGTCCTAACTGGGCTCCGGGGAGCAGAAACCAGAGCTCCCACCCGGGATGCTGGGCACACGGAGCCTTCACTTCACTTCAAATCAAATGTCAGTCAAGGTTCTCCCGCCCACTACAGCATCCCGAGAATTAAAGACTTCTTGACCTCGCAGTCAAAACCAAGCATTTGCAATGCAATAGTTCTCGCAGTTATGCCAGTTTAAGCTATTGGCATTGTAAATGACTATGCGTTTTATTTATGTTTTAAAAACCAAAACATAGATAAAAGGCATTGTTATTAACAATGCCAATAGCTCAAACCTGCATAAATGCGAGACCTATTGCATTGCAAATGGTAGGCATCACGGACAACGGGAGGAAGGGCGGGTGGGTTGGGGGGAAGAAGGCACGGACAATGGGTGGGAGGGCGGAGGGCAAAGAAGACACGGACAACGGGAGGGAGGGGGGTAAAGAAGGCACAAACAGGAGGGAGGACGGGATTGTAAAGAAGGCACCAAAGCATGTTGTGCCTACAGTAAGAAAAAGCACGTCATGCCTGCATTAAGGAAACTCTCAAAAGAAAATAGTGCTTAAAGACTAAATAACAGGTACCGTGTGACAACCGAAGTAAAAGAGCCAGTCACCATGGGAGGTGACATAAGGAGGGATTAACAAGCCTATTTACGAATCAGAAGCCAGCATTTAGGAAGGAGAATGGCACAAGCCAATGGCAAATATGGGTGGAGAGTGGGCGGGGCTTCTATTCCCTACTCCACTACAAGTCTTGCAGCGCAGCATGCACGCTGACTCTAGGCTCGACCTAAAAAGGTCATTCTAACCTGTCTAATGCCCTTGGGACTTTCCCCATAGCATTACAATTCTCTGCTATGGACATACAGTCTCTCGCTAGTGTCTCAGTATGACAAGTGCTCTTTTAGTTGCTCAGTACGTAGAGCTCCCCTCCTCTAAACAATACATTTCACTTGTTCAGCCACCCAGAGGAGGTTCAATGGTTAGTCAGTAGGGTGAACATCTTCTCAAAACAGATGCCTGCCTCAATGGCATTACGAAAGAGTACCATCTAATGTGAACCGATCATATCCAAAATATTCTAATTGCCCTTCCATTATCACTTACAAGTGGCCAATGTTTGGTATGGGATTTTTGAAAGACTTATTCAACTCTCACAGCTCTTGCTCGTGTATGAAATAAGGTTATGCCTTTGCACTTTAAATTACTGAGCAAAGAAAATGCCCTGCTTTTCCTGAAGTGTCTCAAAATTGTCACTGTGGTTCTTGTGTTTGTGTTGTTCCATTAATGCAACTCACTGTTCTTTGACACCATACCCCACAAGTATGCCAAAGTGCAGCCTCCCCAGTTTATTGGATTGAGATCCTTGGACCAAGTTTCTACCACACTATACAACACCACGGGCTACCTAAAAAACCCTAATCATTTTCAAATATGTATGCTGCACCCTCAAAGCTATCAATATAAAAACAAATATTTTAGTAAACAACTGTATAAACTCCTAAAAAACACAAACCTACAGGCATTACCACTGTGCACTACACTTATCAAAAACAAATACCCCTCACAGAAGATTTTCAGAGGCGCTGCCCCTGCAACTATTTTCTCCCTGCACATCAAAAGCACAAATTCACAAAAAAGTTACTCTGAGTAGGTCTTACTTACTCTTGAAGGTATTCCTGGCTTATTTCTGAATTCCAGAAGTTAATTGGGAGTACTCGAAGAGAAAGCCATGGATAAAGCATTCTGAATCTGGCTGCAGTGTCCTGTATGTCAAGAAAACGTTAACTCTTACCCTGAGTGGACAACTTTTATCAGTTCTCAGGACATTCCACATAGGCAGACTCCTTGCATGCGTAGAGGCACTTTGCACGCATAGAGACACCAGAAAATGTTTATTTGAACTATGAGGTGGTGAGAGCATTTTTGGGATTTCATTTTGAATCACTCTCCTCTAACTCAGACTCCTAATCTCTTTAAAAGACGTAGTTCTTCCCAGCATGGATGTCAATTCACCCAACGCTTTTATCTCCCACTAAATAGGTATTGCGTGGGTAGAATCAGACCAAAGGTAGTCATCCACATGGCTAACTGTACGTCCTTTCAAAGCAGGTATAACCTGCCAGGTCACCCTCCCCCAGGATTTGGTTTTCTTCTCTCCTCTACTAGAGGGAGAGACCTTGAAAAGACACGTGCAAAGTTCAGCAGCAGCAGAGAAAGTTACACAAACTCTTCTGCTTTTGAAACCCATTACCTCCTCGTCCTGTCTCTCCGTCCCATTTCTTAACAGTGAGCAGCTAGTCTGCTCTACAGAAACCTATTACCTAGCTGAGCTTTTGCACTTCCCCCAACATGGTATCACCATCATGTGACAATAAAGGGGGAAGTGCAGTGGAGAAACTTCCTGTTCTTTTTTTTCTGCGGTGTAGTTTGCCTTGATGCCTGGCTGAGCTGTGGGTAAGTGTTCACTTTTTCTTTGTTTTGCATTGCGGCGGCCTGCTTTAGCGACCGCCTTTATTTTCTTGCTTTATGCCCCTAGATGTGCCGGTTTTGTATGCGGTTCGCTTTAGCGGCCGCTTCTGCCGGGTGCACTCACCTGTTGGGTCGCGGCCCTGCTTCAGCGGCCGTTTTACTGTTTGCAGGTCCCGGGGCGCCCTGCTTTAGCGGGTGGGGGTTGCGGCGGTGTTCTTGGCGGCGCATGTGATCCTTTGTGGTCCCGCTTCTGCGGGATGGATCCTGGGGGCAAAATTCGGGCGGTCAGCTGTGTTTTGAAGGCCGGCTCATTTTTTCTGGTCCCACGGGAGCTTGGGTCCTCGGGACTTCGTTGCTTCAAGATGGGGTCCTTTTTTGCATGCACTCGTCCTCTGTGAGTGCCTGTTTTGGTGTTTCTTTGACGTTGTCTGCAGTCATGGACTCGAGTGCCTCTTCCTCTGCTGCTCCTCTTGATGCCCTGCGCCTGTTGATTAATGAGGCAGTGGCTGCTGCCTTCCTGGCCAGGGATGCTGCTGGGCCTCCTTCCAAGGTGCCTTGTGGTTCTGTAGATCCGCAGGCTGCTCCTGATGATGAGATGGGTCCTGAAGAGGATAAGGGTGTACGGGGGCGCTTTGTTTAGGGTGCTGAGCTCTCTGGCTTGTTCGCCCATGTGCGGGACAATTTGGGTTTAACTCCTCCTGATGTTCTGGAGGATGACTTCTTTATGCAGTATCACCAGCCGGCTCCTGACTCCTTCCCGTTGCACGGTGCTGTGCGCAAGGTGCTGGATCACAAGTGGAAGGAAGTGGATAAATCCACCTTCCCTTGCTTCTTGTCTAGACGTTACCCTCTGGAGGGTTTTGCTGCTGAGTTTCCCAGGCTGTGAAGGTCGACAATTTGATGGCTGGTCTTTCCTCTCAAGGTGTGGTCCTCTCGGATGACGCCCTTCCTGCAGACGCTGTGGATAAGCGTGTTGAAGGGGCGGTGAAGCATTCCTATGCTGCTTCCAATTTTTCTGTCCGTGCAACTGCCTATTCAAATTACATGATCCAGTCTCTCCTCAAGGATTTTCAGTCCCTGTCCCTTATGTCGCAGGACGGTGAGGATGCCACCCCTCTTTTGTCTCTGATGGAGTTGCAGGTGCGATACTTATCAGATCTTTCCTTTGACAATCTGAGTGCCGCTGCGGCTGCTTCTGGTGCTTCGATTGCTGCACGACATTATATTTGGATGTGTTCCTGAAAGGCTGAGTCTTCCCAGAAGTCGGTCCTCCTTAAGTTGCCTTTGGGGGTTCCAAAGTGTTCGTACCTCAGCTTGAGGAGATGGTCAAGCAATCCGCGGAGAACCGCTAGCTTGTGGCTCCAGTCTTCCCTCCTTCTCGGGGGCGTGGTTTTGGCTACCGTCGCGCTTTTGGGCCTCCTGCTCGGGGCGCTTTGCAGCCCTATCGTGGCAGGGGTCGTGGCCGGGAGGCCCCTGGAGGTGCCAAAGCCCGGGCCCCTGCCAGTGTTGCTGCCAGCGCTTCTTACTCTTCCCAATCTGCCTTTGCCGGTTGGTGGTCGCCTTCAGTCTTTCCTGCCCCAGTGGTTGTCGGTCCCGGATGCCTGAGCGGTTCAGACGGTTTCGGAGGGTTGTTGGATAGAATTTTCCTCTCCTCCACCTCCGGTCTTCCTTCTGACTCCCCTGCCCCATCTTCCTCTGCGGAGGGAGGCGTTGTTGGCGGGTGTGCGACTTCTGTTGGAGAAGAAGGCTATAGTGGACGTTCCTCCTCTGGAGAGAGGCGAGGGTTGTTATTCGATCCTCTTTCTGGTCTCCAAGAAAGATACTTCGGATCTGCGTCCTGTTTTGGATCTGAAGCGGGTCAATCGCTTCATTCTCTATCGTCCGTTCAAATTGATGACTCTGCATTCCCCTGCCTCTGGTGCTTCCGGGGGGCTTCCTGGCGTCCCTGGATCTGATGGATGCATATCTTCACATCCCGATCCATCCGGCGGATCAGAAATGTCTCCGGTTTGCTATGGAAGCCCGTCACTACCAGTTCCGGATGCTCCCCTTCGGCCTTTCATCGGCGCCCAGGGTTTTCACGAAACTCTTGGCCCCTCTGGTGGGTATTCTTCATTCCAGAGGGCTGCAGGTTTTTCCCTATCTCGATGACTGGTTGATTGTTTCTCCTTCTTTTTCTCAGGCCCTGTCGGATGTGGACCAGGTGTGTCATCTCCTGGGTTCCTTTGGGTTCCTCATCAACCACCGGAAGTCCTCCCTGATGCCCTCCCAGTCCCTGAAGTTACTGGGAGCTCTCTTCCACATGGATCTTGGCATGGTGTTCCTCTCCCAGGAGTGCCAGTTGACTTTGTTTCGTAACCTTTCTTGGCTTCTGTCCCAGTCCCAGGTGTCCGCCCGTCTCTGCTTGAGGAGTCATGGGGAGATGGCGTCCACTTTGCATCTCCATCCTTGGGCCAGGCTGCAATTGTGTCCCCTCTGGCATCATCTCCTGTCGCACTAGGATCCTGCCTCCCTGGAGTAGGAGGCTCTGATACCGGTCTCTCCGGGGATTCGGGTGGATCTCCAATGCTGGTTGTCCCCTCATTCTCTTTCCCTGGGGTTCGATCTTCTTCCCCCTCGGGCTGTGGTTGTGTTGTCCACGGATGCCAGTGCCATGGGTTGGGGTGCTGTAATGGGTGCATCCAAGGCTCAGGATTGGTGGTCCTGTTTCGAGTCCCCCCAGTCCTCGAACTGGAAGGAGTTGCGGGCAGTTTGGTTGGCTCTTCGGTGGTTTGCTCCTCTCCTTCGGGGTCAAGCGGTCTCGGTGCAGACCGACAACCAGGTGGTTCGGGCTAATGTCAATCGGCAAGGGGGCATGTGTCGTCTCTGTTTCTTCTCTCCAGGAAGATCGGGCTTTGGGCCGAGCAGAATCTCTTGTCTCTGATGGCGGTCTATCTTCCGGGGATTGAGAATGGGCCTGCAGACTCTTTGAACATGGTGTTCCCCTCCTCGGTGTCTCTGTGTCTGTCTCCGGATCTGTTCGATAAGATTGTCCTCAGGTTCTGCCGTCCTTGGCTGGATCTTTCTGCCTCGGAGGATTCTGCCCTTCTTCCTCGGTTTTGCAGCCTAGTTCCCTCCCGGGTTGGCGTGGGCGACCGTTGCTTTCTCGGTTCCGTGGTCGCTGGGGGTCCTGTTTACCATCCCTCTGTTTGCTTTGATTTCGCGGGTCCTCCAGAAGATTTGGTTGGACCGAGCGGAGGTTCTCCTGGTTGTGCTGGAGTGGTCTCATCAGTCTTGGTTTCCCCTGCTGCTGACCTTGTCTGTATGCCCCCATTGGAGGTTTCCCCTGTATCCCTCTCCTCTGCGGACTCCTCTTCCTCGGGATTGCCTCCCTGCGCCGCCTCCGGCTGGGGGTTTGGCGCTTGAGAGGTTGAGTTTGTTGGGTCAGGGTTGCTCAGTTGAGGTTGCCCGGTGCCTCCAGTTGTCGCGACGTCCTTCCACCTTGAAGTCCTATGCCCGTCATTGGAAGAATTGCTCCTCCTGGTGTCTTGGGAAGGGATATCTTCTGCCTCCTGTGCCTCCGTATCTCACTTCCGCGGCACACACGAGATACGAAATGAGGGTGGCGGACTTGCTGCTGTGAATCAGGAGTGCAACTTTTGAGCGCTCCGTTATCTGGCACTAACCAGTTTTTTATATAGTCTTATCTGGCAACATTGCTTGAATATAACTACAGCCGGAACGGAAGTAAAACCGGCGGAGACTATTTATCTCCACTTTGATAGCTGTCCTATAGCCCTGAAGAAGTCTTGGGTAACTCCCTGACGAAACACGTGTTGGCATGGCACATGGAATAAACCTAACTGAAAGAATACATCTATCAACATCTGTCATTGTGTTATTTTGCTTAATTACGTACAGTACTCATACTGTTAATGGAATGAACGTGTGCACAGATCTTATGTATATAAATCCAGGGGTCCCACTTCATCATGCAACCACATTGGGTGCTTTTGGTCAATCACATTTTGAATATATTATTGTGCTCATGTGTTTTGCAATAATTGGAAGTACATAGAATCCTGTTAAATGCTTGCTTGCAAGTGTATTTTAAGAAAACTGGACTGTAACCTAATAATATATTGAATGTTACCCTGGGAACATGCTCATTGCTGTTGTGCTCTTTTTTAACCTTTCTAGACTCTGGAAACGTGATGTGTCTGAATACCAATCCAGCCATAAAGCCATGAACCCTTTCCTTCTAAGACCATCCACTTGGGGTCTGCAGCTCCCTTCTTTCACCCTCCGTGACTGGAGCATCAAGATGATGTCATCGGGCCTGCAGCCCAATCAGCCATCACCAGCAGAGCAGGAAGGGAAACCCCCTTTTCAGCCAGTCCCCAGACAGCTCCTATTCGACCCTGCCAATGGTGTAGAACCAAGGAAGGCTGTTGGGGTAGAGGCTGGGCTAGGCCGTATTTTACTGGGACAAGGTTGGATACCCGACTGGTCTTCTGGTGAGGAAAAGCGGAGCATTGTACTGGCAGATGATGCAGCCTTCAGAGAGAAAAGCAAAATGCTGACAGCCATGGAAAGACAGAAGTGGCTAAACTCATACATGCAAAAACTCCTAGTGGTTAACTCTAACTATTCTAACTAGTCAGCATAGCAAAGGAGAGTCTGATGGGTGGGAAACTGGTCAGAGGAATGCCTATTGTGTGGTATAGAAACTGTACATTTTATCAATAAAGCTATTTGTTTGCCTTTATTTGGAAATGAACTACAAATGTGATTGTTGGTTTTGGATTTTGTGATGGGCCTTGTCATCTCCATCTGCTATTTTGGTGGGACTGTCTTGTAGTTTTTTCGGACTGAGCTACCTCATCCTACTTGGGTTGAAGGTCTCACTTGTGATAGATGCTTTCGCTTCTAATGTATATACTCCATTATTCACAATTGTTGCATATTTTAGCCTGGCAAATTCCAATTTCAGTTACCACGGAGAGAGAGGGTGATGCACGGCTTACTTACTGGTAATATTTGTTAGTCATAGTCACTACGAGGTTCTAGTGTTAACATATAAACCATATTTAATTTAATCTCCCTAAAACAAAACAAAACTTCACGATGATCCCTAGCAGGGAACTCCTTCTCATCACCACGGAAATAAATAGTCTTAAAAGTCTATTCTTACTGTTATCATAAACCATCAAATATACTTAAATCTATACCCGTATATCCTTACCTGATAAAAGTAGGAGGGAATGTTGCACTGTGACAAGGAAAATATGGGCCTGATTTAGAGTTCGGTGGATGAGGTTACTCTGTCACAAATGTGAGGGATATCCCGTCTTCCAAATTACAATTCCATTATATGCTATGGGACTTGTAATAGTGCAGGAGGAAATCCGTCTCGTTTGTGATGGAGTTACATGCCCGTCAAACTCTAAATCAGGCCACATATCTAAAAGTAATTAAGATTACCAATAAGTAATGCAAGCATTACATCCTCCTCTGTCTTCTCGTCCCTTTCCTTACTGAGCAAGGATTTACCCAAGCTCTGCTTTATCTACATGACTGCAAAGTTTGTTTTATATCTTATCTCTTTCTCCTCTAGTTTTTTTAGAGACCCAAAACCAATATATAATGTAACACTCTGTCTTATGTTATATTCCAAAATTGTTAAACAAATGTTTTCATGTTTGAGTCACTGAAACCATTGTACCGAAAGAAGAAGCTGAACCCCCTTAACTGTTACCTGTAAATGGAGACAAAATTATGGGGAGAAGACCAGGTGGCTGTGTTGCATATATCCTTTAGGGGCACACGTCTGAATGCTGTCTATGAAGCAGTCTTCCCTCTTGTTGATCTTTCCTGAACCCTGTTATCAAGAGCAGAATCCATCAACTCATATACCGAAGAAACTGTTTCCTGTGTCCATCTACTCATAGTGATATAGAGGGATGCATTCTGTAGGAACTGGGTTCGCCAGATCCCCGGATCGACGGGGGTAGCCTGGCTCGAGCGGGAAGGCACCCGAAGCTTAGGTGTAAAGTGACTACACAGCACACGCATCACTGAGACAAGAAGTACACGCAGAGACTGAAACCACACCAGTGGGTTTGATTCAAATAAATAAGTTTTATCTAAGATCAAGATCAGGGCAATCAAAAATCACAGTAGTAATAACTCATTACCTTTCCTTAAAACGCATATTTTTCAGCACTTGGCCATAAATACATGAATAAATAAATATTAAATAGTGAGTAACTGTAGGCCCTTCAGAAAATACTGCCTAGGCAGGATTAAAACATTTCATGTAGCATTGGTAAAATCTTCCAACGAGCATCTGCAAGGAATTCGTTAAGGAGACATGCACATACATTTCATTTCGCAGGAATAAAACATTTCTTTATACCCCTGTGGGCATCTAGTCAACCTTTCCTTATGCAGGAATAAACATTTCATCCAAGGAATGACGTTTCATTACTCAGCAATACCATTCCCTAGCTGCAGGAATTAGCAGGTCATCAAAGGAAGGTAAACATTTCATTGAGCGTAGGTAATGCATTTCATCAAGCCAAGTAAAACCCTGCATCAAGCAACAATAAACAATCCCTCAGCCCATATACCTAACCTCTGGGCTGGCCTAGGGTGAGTGGGAGCAACTAGTTCTCCCCAATGGTTGTGGAAGGGGGATTGCCGGCTCCGGCCCAGTTGCGGTATTTTCAGGGTCAATTAGGGCCAATAGGGCCCAGTCTCAAGTTCTCCAGGGGGGTGGGGCGGTCACGGGCCTCCCCCTCGCTCCTGGGATGTAATGTAATGTAATGTAATGTAATGTAAAAAGAATTTATAAAGTGCAACTAACACCTAGCGGTTTCTTGGCCCTAAGGAATAAAGAAAACAAACAGTCCCTGAGGCTGGGAGCGTTAGTTGTAGGCATTACGGAACAGGTACGTTTTTAAAAGGGACCTAAATAATAATAATAATAATAATAATCCACATTTGTAAAGCGCACAATCACCCGTAAGGGTCTCTAGGCGCTGGGGGCCGTCGGGAAGATTAAGCAAGCTATTGCCCAGAGTCACATGGTGCTGGGCTAACCTGCCGCCGGAGCCGGGGATCGAACCCTGATCCCCAGATTCCAGCGTCAGTCGCCCTGGCCGCGGCGCCACACCTCTCACACCTAAAGTGGGTGTGGGGGGAGGCTTGTCTGAGACCTAAAGGGAGGGCGTTCCAGAAGGACGGGGCAAGAAATGAGAACCTCAGTCCTCCCTGTTTTTTGCGTTTGAAGGTCGGGATCTGGAGTAGGACCAGATGAGAGGAACGGAGATTGCGAGAAGGGATGTATGGATGCAGTAGTGAAAAAATAAACGAAGGACCTGTGCCAGCAAGGGACTTAAAAATAATGCAGCCCAATTTAAAATTGCACCGCTCAGAGACAGGGAGCCAGTGGAGGGATTTTAAAAGAGGGCGTACATGTTGGTGTTTGGGCGTACATGTTGGTGTTTGGGCGTACATGTTGGTGTTTGGGCTGGTGATGAATGAGCCGTGCGGCCTGGTTCTGGACGAGTTGTAACCTCTTTAGTTGTTATGCCGGTATGCCAACGTAAAGGGAGTTGGCATAGTCTATCCTGGAGATGACTAAGGCCAGTAGGACCAGGGTGAGGGCCTCAGTGGTCAGGAAGCGGGCAATTTTTCGAATTTTCCTCAGCTGAAAAAAGCTGGAGGAGACTACAGCGTTAATCTGGGGTTTCATCGTGAGGTCATTGCTAATAATGACCCTAAGGCTTTTTGCTGAACTGACAGGGGATGGGGGGGAGCCCAACCTTGTAGGCCAAAAGGTGGATTTCCAGGGGTTGGCTGTGCCCCCGACAAGCACCAGCTCTGTCTTGTCGGGGTTGAGCTTCAGATAATTCGCTCCCATCCAGTCGCTGATGTGACAGAGGGTGGTTTGAAGGTTGTCGATGGATTGGTCCGTAGAGTTGATGTCGAAGACCAGCTGAATGTCGTCCGCGTAGTTAAACGCGGTGACACAGCTGCCTCGTAGGGACCGAATAAGGGGGGTAAGGTATAAGTTAAAAAGAAGAGGGGATAAGGAGGAACCCTGCGGGACGCCGCAGGTTAGCTCGACCTCGTCCGCAGAGAACTGTGAGAGCCGAACCGCCTGACGGCGGTTGCTCAGGAAGGAGCGGACCCAGTCTAGGGCAGTGTCCTGGATGCCGGCCTCCCTGACACGGCCGATCAGAATGTCATGGTCGCGTTTGTGTGGATTCTCCGCCCTCCCCGGGGCTTTACCTGTAGTCTTCGGGCCTTCCCAGGGCCCCTTGCGATGATCTCGGAAGGCAGAGGAGGACTGCGGCCCTCCGGGGCCTCACTCGGCCCAGTGCTGTGTGGGGTGGATCGGGAAGGCTCGCGACTCTTGAAGAGCCCCCCCACTCCAAGATGCAGTCGGCCCCGGGCCTCGTGCTGTCGACAGAGGCCGGGGACCGGTCGGGCACAACCTCGGCCAGGGCATGTCACAACGGGCCAATGAGGGTGCGGCGGGGGCGGAGTCCAAGACGCGGCCCCGTCACGTGAGGCTGGTGTTGGGCTTTTTCGGCCTACTGAGGCCTAGGGCGGCCCTCCGCTGGCTCTGAGGGCCGCGGGGGTGAGGCGATGAGGCGCGAAGATCTCCGCTAAGGGGGCTCTGGGACTGCGGTCGTGGGGACCTGCCTCCAGGCACAGCGGGGATGATGCGAACAGCGCCGGCCCTCGGCGGTGAGTTTTGCCCCGCTCCTGCGCTTCTTCACCTCAGCGCTCTGGGGGACGGTCAGGGCTGCTTCTCTCTCCGGGCGCAGCGCATTGGGGCAGAATGGCGCATGGCACATTTAGCACCTCAGGGGGTCACCGCGCTCACTCATCACCGGCGCGTAAAGAGCAATGTCAGAAGTTCTTGGCAGGCTACAGCGCTCAGGGGGGGAATGCAGCGCTGGGTAGAGAAAGCGCTGGGGTCAGGTTTCTCCTTAGCGCTTGGCAGGCAGGTTATCACTTCAGGCAGGACAGCACTGGGGGCACAGGTTGATACGCGGGGCGCGGAGGTGGCAAGGCCCAATACCTGGTTGATCCCCAGTAGTCCTTGGGGGCACAGAAAGGGGGTCTTCTCGACGCCAGTTGAGTCCCACGCCCTTCTGAGGTAAAGTCCTGGTTTCTTGAGGAGGGGGGGGTTGTGAGTTGAAGGCTTTCCTCAGCAGGTCACTTCAGGTGGTCCCTGGGTTCCCCTCCCGCCGGGCCAGATCAGTGGGCTAGTTCAGTGTTCCTCACTCAGCTTGGTGGGCAGCGCCTAAACCCTGTCACCCCCAGTGGTATAGGTTCCTGACTAGGCCCTACCGCCTAAGTCTCCTGCATAGGGTCCCCCAGGTCAGTGAAGCCCCAACTGACTGGAAAGTTTCCCTCCCTTTTCTTTTATAGTGGCAGTTGGCGGTTGGCAGTGGGCAGTTGGTGACCACTCTCCTATTCTGGAAGGTTCCAGGAGCTTCCTCACTCTAGCTATGGGCAGGCAGGCAGGCTGACATTGCAACAATGTTTAGTGGTTCCAGCCAGCTCCTGGCTACTAGAGTGCGTCTAAAAAGACCACGCTGCAGTAGCAGGGGTCAGTGGCAGCCATGTTGGGGGAAGAGAGCACCTGCACCTTAGCATTAATTAGCAATGGGAAGGTGCCCAGAGACCTAAGGCCAACAAAAAGAAGGTGGGAAAAATGAGACAAAAGCGAAAAAAAATAGGGAAAGACCACCCTGAAGCTGACAGGTCTAACATGCGTCCTCCCCAGCTGAAAGTGGGCAGAGCTACCCAACCTCTAGGGAGTTTTCGACACTAAGGCGGAAAAACCGGGAGAGACCGTCAGCATTGGCGTGGTCAACTCCGGGCCGATGTTCCACCCGAAAGTCCATCCCCTGTAGGGAAATGGACCACCTTAGCAACTTGGGGTTTTCGCCTCTCATCTGCATGAGCCAGCGAAGGGGTCGGTGGTCGGTTTGAATCAGGAAGTGAGAGTCAAACAGGTATGGCCTCAACTTCTTCAAGGCCCAGACCACAGTGAAGGCTTCTCGCTCGATGGTACTCCATCACCGTTCCCGAGGGAGGAGTCTTCTGGAGATGAAGGCCACAGGTTGGTCTTGGCCATCGTTGTTGAGTTGCGAAAGCACAGTGCCTATGCCGTGCTCAGAGGCGTCCATCTGCACGATGAATTCCTTCGAGAAGTCAGGTGTTGCAAGCACCGGAGCGGTGCACATCGCGTGCTTCAGTGTTTCGAATGCCTCTTGGCAAGCAGCCGTCCAGATCACTTTTCGTGGCTACTTCTTGGACGTCAACTCAGTCAAGGGGGATACGATGGTACCATATCCCTTGATGAACCGGCGGTAATAGCCAGTGAGGCAGAGGAAAGCTCAAACCTCAGTCTGGGTTTTGGGGGCTCCCAGGCCAAGATGGTCTCAATTTTGGCCTGGAGGGGTTGCACCTTACCCCCGCCCACCAGGTGTCCCAGGTAGCCGACAGATCCATGTCCAATCTGGCACTTGCTAGCCTTGATGGTCAGGCCAGCACGTTGCAAAGCCTGCAGCACCTCCTGGAGATGCTGCAGATGGTCCTCCCAGGTGCTACTGAAGACAGCTATGTCATCCAGGTACGCCGCTGAGAAGGACTCCAGGCCAGACAGCACCTGGTTCACCAACCGCTGGAAGGTGGCCGGAGCATTCTTGAGCCCGAAGGGCATCACTCTAAATTAAAAGTGGCCCTCGGGGGTGGAGAACGCTGTTTTCTCCTTTGCTCTGTCGGCCATGGCAATCTGCCAGTACCCTGATGTTAGATCAATGATGCTGAGGTACCGGCCTGCTCCCAGCCGGTCAATCAGCTCGTCTGCCCGTGGGATCGGGTGAGCGTCTGTCTTGGTGACAGAGTTCAATCCCCGATAGTCCACACAGAACCAAAGTTCTGGTGTGGTGCCCGGCCGGGCCGCTTTCGGCACCAGCACGACCGGACTAGCCCACGGGCTGCTGGAAGGTTCAATCACCCCCAGCTCCAGCATTTTGGCCACCTCACCCTGGATGTTGTTCTTAACTTTATCGGACAGCCGGTAAGACTTGGTTTTGACAGGCGGACTGTCCCCTGTGTCCACATCATGGGTACACAGATGTGTAATTCCAGGTGTGAGGGAGAACAACGAGGCGTACTGCTCCAACACCTGGCGGCAGTCCCTCTGTTGTTCTGGGGTCAAGGATGGGGAGAGGATAACTCCCTCCACTGAACCATCCTTCTCCTGGGCCGCCAGAAGGTCAGGAAGAGGCTCACTCTCTTCCTCCTCGCTCTCGTCCGCCACCATGAGGAGAGCAAGCTCAGATCGCTCATGGTGAGGCTTCAGGCGGTTGACGTGAAGCACCCGATGGGGCTGACGGGGGGTCTTTAAGTCAACGACATAGGTAAACTGGTCTCGACGCTCCACAATTTCGTACGGACCAGTCCACCGGTCCTGAAGGGCACTAAGCTCCCCAGGCTCTATGACCCACACCTTCTGTCCAGCGTCCAACTCCACTGTCCGAGCATTGCGGTCATACCACTCCTTCATGACGGCTTGGCTAGCCTCCAAGTTGTCTGAGGCTTCCTTCCACAGCTTGGCCATCTGGCTGCGGTACGCCAGCATGTAGCTGGCGACATCACGGGGAAGCTTCATCGAAGTCTGCTCCCACCCCTCCTAGACAAGGCTGAGGAGCCCCCTAATGGGATGGCCATAGAGCAGTTCAAAGGGGCTGAACCCGACTCCCTTCTGTGGCACCTCACGGTATGAAAACAGCAGGCAAGGGAGGAGGATGTCCCATTTCCGCCTCAAGTCCTCTGGCAGGCTCCGGATCATCCCCTTCAAGGTTTTGTTGAAGCGCTCTACGAGCCCGTTAGTCTGGGGGTGGTAAGGAGTGGAGAACCGGTAGGTCACTCCGCAGTCCTTCAACATGGCCTGCATGTAGGCCGACATGAAGTTCGTGCCCTTGTCTGACACCACGACCTTGGGGAATCCCACTCTGGTAAATATACCCATCAGGGCCCGCGCCACCACAGGTGCAGTGACGGTCCTCAGAGGGATAGCCTCCGGGTACCGAGTGGCGTGGTCCACTAACACCAAGATGAACCGGTGTCCCGCAGAGGTCGGAGGGTCCAATGGCCCTATGATGTCGATTCCGACCTGCTCAAAAGTGGTCCCGACCACCGGGAGCGGTTCCAGAGGGACCTTCACTTTAGCCCCAGTCTTGCCACTTGCCTGGCAAGTGTTGCAGGTCTTACAGTCAGTGTCGGTGGCAACTCTCACCCTGGGACAGTAAAAATGCGGGACCAACCGCGCAAAGGTTT
Source organism: Lissotriton helveticus (assembly GCF_964261635.1). Classification (NCBI taxonomy): domain Eukaryota; kingdom Metazoa; phylum Chordata; class Amphibia; order Caudata; family Salamandridae; genus Lissotriton; species Lissotriton helveticus. The sequence goes on along the minus strand of NC_136068.1, from coordinate 1,576,700,918 downwards.
TGTCCTGGCCCAGGTGTCCAGCCAAAGGAATCTCATGCGCCAGTTCCAATAAGAAGGCCCGGTAGCATTGGGGGACCACTAAGGCCCTCGAAGATCCATGCACCGGAACCTTAGGTTCACTGTAAAGGAGGCCATCCTCCCAGTACACATGAAAACTGCCGGTCTCCTGATCGATCGCTTGGGCTTCGGCCTGTCGCCGCATGCCTTCAAGCGTGGGGCACTCCTTCTGCGCCCTACAGAATTCCTCCCGGGTAGGCCCTCCTTCCACATGCCACTCAGCAAGGGTCGGCAAGCCCCCCACGGGAACAACATCCACCTCCACGTACTCCGGGGGTACCTCCACAGACTCCCCATCCATCACACGGGGTGTGCCCTTCACAACATTCTTCTCTTCAGGACCAGCATTGGGTTGGGCCGTTGTCTCAGGCTCCAACCCGGGTTGAGTTCCTTGCTGGGTAGTCATGGACCGCGTGACCACGCAAGTCCATCCTGGCAACCCCAGCATCTCAGTGTGGGCCTTAAACTCCACTTCCTTCCAGGCGGTATGTTCCAGGTCGTTTCCTAGCAGACAGTCCACAGGCAAGGCAGGGCTGATCGCAACTCTCAACGGGCCTCTCACTCCTCCCCACTCAAAGGTAACCTGAGCCACGGGATAGTAGCTCAGACTGCCGTCAGCCAACACAGCCGGATGGAATACATCAGGTACTACTTGCTCAGGGGACACCAGCCGCCTCACTACGGTGGTCATGCTGGCACCTGTGTCCCTCAGAGCGTCCACCTCCTCCCCATTGACCTTCACCCTCTGCTGGTCCTTAGCAGTGTTCGATGGGAAGGGCGTCATTGGGACCATCTCTCTATCCCCAAGTGAATCCAGGGTCAGGCCTGTCCACTCCCCTTTCCTATCTAGGGGCAGCTCCACCCCAAGCGCTACACTAGCCACCCCGGGACTCTTGCCACCTGTGGGGGCTGGGGGTCGTTTGCGACACTGGGCATCTCCCTTGTAGTGTCCAACCTCCCCGGATTCATAGCACCGGACAATTTTTGGCTGTTGACTCTTGTCAGGGTAAGTGGGCTTTGGGGAACTGGACTGAGGTGGGGTACCTACTCCTCTCCCAAACTGTCTAGTTTGTGGGCCTCGTGAGAACTCCTTTTTATCTCCCCCCTCTTTCTTCTGGGGGACGCCCTGTCCACATTTCGGGCCATCTCCCCGGGGCCCTTGTGTGACACCCGGGTGCTAACCCAAGTATCCGCCTCCTCCGCAAGCTCATGGGGATCAGTTAGTTTGCGGTCCACCAGATGTTGGCGCAGCTCCGGAAAACACTTATCCAAGAGGTGCTCTCTCAAAAATAAATTGTACAGGCCCTCATAGTCATGCACCTCGCTGCCACGCACCCAACTATCCAGAGCCTTACGGGCATAATCAAAGAAATCCACCCAATTCTGCGTGGACAGCTTATGGCTGCCACGGAACTTTTGGCGATACCTTTCGGGGTTGAGACCAAACTTTTTAAGGAGCGCCTCCTTCATGAGGGAATTTCTGAACTGATCCGCCTTATCAAGATACAAGAGGATGTCCCTGACATTTGGAGGGATGTAACGATACAGGCCACCTCTCCAGTGTTTCTCGGGCACCCCGTGGGCTGTCAAGGACACTTCATACGCCTCCAATCACTTGGCGATGTCATCCCCCTGAGTGTAGCTCGCTATCACCTCCTTGGGTAACCAAAACCTAGGCTCGTGTTGACCCCCGGGTACGCTGCCACCATTGGGGCTTGCTGGCGCACTCAATTGCAATGCTCGCAGCTCCAGCTCCTTAAGCTGAAGCTCGTGCGCCAACTTCCTCTCTTCCAAAGCTAATCTTTCTCTCTCCCTCTCGTTCTCTAACTTGGAAAGCTCCCACTTCAATTGCCTCTCCTCCCTCCTGTCCTCATATTCCTGTGATGATGTACTCCTTCTAGACCCACTACTACTTGCCCTGGAACGTCTACCTGGCAACACATTTTCAGACACACCAATGTTTAGTAGGTCTAGTTCTCCTGAAGCACCCGCCTCCTCTTGTGTGACCTGCCCCTCCTGTTCCCCATCCCCTCTCCCCTCTGGGTGGGCCCTTACCCATGCCCTCAAAGCGGTACGGAGTTCCTCCTTTGCGGCTCTCCGCCCAACCGGTACCCCCATCCCATGACAAAATTCCCTTAACTGCACCACCGTATACTCTTCAAGGTTGGCCAGCTGGAACTCCATTTTGGCAGGTGGGGACCCAGATAAATTAAAGGAAAAGCACTAGGAGGTAGGTAACAGGTTTAGGTCACAACAGGTCTCTACACACTCAGGTTAGACAGTGGGGGTCAATTGTGTAGGCTTGCATGCACAATAGGTGTCTAGTCTAATTGCAGCGCACTCTGTCCCACTGGAGGGTGCTGTATAGTCACAGGTCCTGATACCACCGCTCGGCACCAAATGTAGGAACTGGGTTTGCCAGATCCCCGGGGATAGCCTGGCTCGAGCGGGTAGGCACCCGAAGCTTAGGTGTAAAGTGACTACACATAACACGCATCACTGAGACAAGAAGTACACGCAGAGACTGAAACCACCCCAGTGGGTTTGATTCAAATAAATAAGTTTTATCGAAGATCAAGATCAGGGCAATCAAAAATCACAGTAGTAATAACTCATTACCTTTCCTTAAAACGCATATTTTTCAGCACTTGGCCATAAATACATAAATAAATAAATATTAAATAGTGAGTAACTGTAGGCCCTTCAGAAAATACTGCCTAGACAGGATTAAAACATTTCATGTAGCATTGGTAAAATCTTCCAGTGAGCATCTGCAAGGAATTCGTTAAGGAGACATGCACATACATTTAATTTCGCAGGAATAAAACATTTCTTTATACCCCTGTGGGCATCTAGTCAACCTTTCCTTATGCAGGAATAAACATTTCATCTAAGGAATGACGTTTCATTACTCAGCAATAACATTCCCTAGCTGCAGGAATTAGCAGGTCATCAAAGGAAGGTAAACATTTCATTGAACGTAGGTAATGCATTTCATCAAGCCAAGTAAAACCCTGCATCAAGCAACAATAAACAATCCCTCAGCCCATATACCTAACCTCTGGGCTGGCCTAGGGTGAGTGGGAGCAACTAGTTCTCCTCAATGGTTGTGGAAGGGGGATTGCCGGCTCCGGCCCAGTTGCGGTATTTTCAGGGTCAATTAGGGCCAACGGGGCCCAGTATAAAGTTCTCCAGGGGGGTGGGGCGGTCACAGGCCTCCCCCTCGCTACTGGGAGGCCCCACGTTTGTGTGGATTCTCCGCCCTCCCCGGGGCTTTACCTGTAGTCTTCGGGCCTTCCCAGGGCCCCTTGCGATGATCTCGGCAGGCAGAGGAGGACTGCGGCCCTCTGGGGCCTCACTCGGCCCAGTGCGGTGTGGGGGTAGATCGGGGAGGCTCGCGACTCTTGAAGAGCCCCCCCGTGCCGCGATGCAGTCGGCCCCGGGCCTCGTGCTGTCGACAGAGGCCGGTGACCGGTCGGGCACAACCTCGGCAAGGTTGCGTCACAACGGGCCAATGAGGGCGCGGCGGGGGCGGAGTCTAAGACGCGCCCCCATCACGTGAGGCTGGTGTTGGGCTTCTGCGGCCTACTGAGGCCTAGGGCGACCCTCCGCTGGCTCTGAGGGCCGCCGGGTGAGGCGATGAGGCGCGAGGACCTCCGCGAAGGGGCCGCGGTCGTGGGGACCGGCCCCAAGACAAAGCGGGATGATGCGAACAGCGTCGGCCCTCGGCAGTGAGTTTCGCTCCGCTACCGCGCTTCTTCACCTCAGCGCTCTGGGAGACGGTCAGGGCTGCTTCTCTCTCCGGGCGCAGCGCAATGGGGCAGAAGTGTGTGTGACACCTTTAGCGCCTCAGGGGGTCACCGCGCTCACTCGTCCCCGGCACGTCAAGAGCAATGTCAGCAGTTCTTGGCAGGCTACAGCGCTCAGGGGGGGAATGCAGCGCTGGTTAGAGAAAGCGCTGGGGTCAGGTTTCTCCTTAGCACTTGGCAGGCAGGTAATCATTTCAAGCAGGACAGCACTGGGGGCACAGGTTGATACGCGGGGCGCAGAGGTGGCAAGGCCCAATACCTGGTTGATCCCAGTAGTCCTTGGGGGCACAGAAAGGGGGTCTCCTCGATGCCAGTTGAGTCCTACTCTGAGGTAAAGTCCTGGTTTTTTGAGGAGGGGGGGGTTGTGAGTTGAAGGCTTTCCTCAGCAGGTCACTTCAGGTGGTCCCTGGGTTCCCCTCCCGCCAGGCCAGATCAGTGGGCTAGTTCAGTATTCCTTACTCAGCTTGGTGGGCAGCGCCTAAACCCTGTCACCCCCAGTGGTATAGGTTCCTGACTAGGCCCTACCGCCTAAGTCTCCTGCGTAGGGTCCCCCAGGTCAGTGATGCCCCAACTGACTGGAAAGTTTCCTCTCTTTTCTCTTATAGCGGCAGTTGGCAGTTAGCAGTGGGCAGTTGGTGACCACTCTCCTATTCTGGAAGCTTCCAGGAGCTTCCTCACTCTAGCTATGGGCAGGAAGGCAGGCTGGTATTGCAACAAAGTTTAGTGGTTCCAGCCAGCTCCTGGCTACTAGAGTGTGTCTAAAAAGACCACGCTGCAGTAGCAGGGGTCAGTGGCAGCCATGTTGGGGGAAGAGAGCACCTGCACCTTAGCATTGATTAGCAATGGGAGGTGCCCAGAGACCTAAGGCCAACAAAAAGAAGGTGGGAAAAATGAGGCAAAAGCGAAAAGAAAAATAGGGAAAGACCACCCTGAGGCTGACAGGTCTAACACATTCCCTTCCAAGGGACTCTCAAAGTCACAAATTAAGAATAAACCCAGCGGTGCATTAAAAAAGTATTGCAACTGTAATCCTGAGTCCAATAGGAGCGGGGTCAGTGATTGTGGGGGCGGAGCCAAAGACATAGCTAAAAAGAACATACTATTCTGTAACTATTTTGTTGGTCTTTTACATTCAAGTAACTGTATGTAAAATAACACACACCTTAGATGAAAAATACATAAGTGAAAGTAATCAGTAAGAGATGCACTATTTTATGTTGTGAAACCTTTATTGGTTTATGTGATCACTGCAGATATCTGTGTATGTTATCAGACAACCACAGAACGAAATTCTGATTAGTGAAGTGGGAAATAGTAAATTGTGTGTTTTCAAAGTTACAAGGTCTCACCTTGTAACAGAAAGCACTGTGAATATGTATGGCTATATTCTAAACTTGCATTACGCACAGTATAAGGTAGGCTGCCACCAATAGATTTAGATTTAAGATTAAAAAAGTGCTTTCAATATATAGATCTGAGTAATAGGAAAACTGTACCTAGTCCAAACGGCCCATGAAAAGCAGAAGCTCCAGAGTTCATCAGTTCACCTTACAATACCTCTCAAGAAGAATACTGTGATTCCATCAATTATAGCCAATACCGGCTTCCAAGCATCCATTACATATGCAGATAAATCAGATGCGCACATTTAACGTTTCTTTAGGAAGCGACATCCTGGTGAAAACGCTTACTTTTTGTTCAGCTCTCTGTCCCTCCCTCACTTCACAGCACACAACATAAAGTAGGTGAACTGTCTGTGCAAAAGAAAAAAAAATATGGGCTGTTTGGGCACATTGTGCCCATCAGATCCTGCCCACTTCTTCCTATGTCTTTCTGAAAGAGAAAGTCGTAGTTACATAAATGAAAAGGGCCCTCCGAACATTTATTAAATGTAATGTCTTTCCACCCCTGTAGTAGAGGGAAAATAAACAGGTAGGACTATATCTCGTTCCTAATGAAAAGAAGGCACACACTTTGGTAAAAAGAAAAGAAAGAAAGAAAAAACTAGATCAGTGCTCACAATCATCGTATCTTGACCAACTATATGGACCGTGAAATAGTAAGACACCTATCCCACCAGACGGCAAAAGTCGAGAATGTATGAGTAACTGAATATAAGAGATCGAAAGGCATTCTCTGTAAAAACTAAAGGTAAATTCAATAAAGGGACTAGAGAGTATGTTGCTAGAGGGTGATAAAAAAATATTTTAGCAGCCTTGATACAATAGATTTTAGATCCTGAACACCATTACCTCTGAAATGTGTAATGGCTGCACTCTGACTGCAGAGTATAGGCACCACTAACTTCAAGCAATAAGCTCTTTCCTATGAACATCTAAGGACATTGCCAGAGGGAAAGTACAAGGACTAACGCCCTGTGAAGTTCACCTGTTTTCAAAGTTTTTGGAAATAACCCTTAAGGGAAGCAGGTCTTATAAATTGTTGGGTTGATAATACCACCCCCTCCAAACATCCCTGGGCTCTTAATATTCTCCTCTCAAATTCCAAACCCCCAACCTCAGTCTCATTAGCGGACATAGGACCTAAGGTGGGAGGAAGGTGTTGGAAATATACACAAACTGAATAGAGACAGCTTCAGATGCAAAAGATACCCGAGTCTCTCTCCAGTGGTTCCACTTTCTCCTCTTTGATTTTTCACAGGTTCCTGGGTAGGAGAGGAACAGGTGGGAAAGCAAATAGCAGACCTTTGAGTCAAGTGCGAGAAAGAGATTTCTAACCCAAGCCTTTTGAGAGGGGACAGAGTGCAGAACTGAAGAAGCAGAGTGCTGCGTTCGGCCACAAACCGGTCAACCCAAGGAAGGCCAAATCTCCTGACTATCCCCTGAAAGATGACTGGCCTGAGGCACAGAGATGTTTTGGGAAAAAATGCTGCTCGGATGGTCCATTTGCCATTCTCCTTTCCTGAACGATGAATCTCCTATAGAGAATTGCACGCTGAGCGCATATCATGCACACTGGGGAATTAGCTTTCTGCATTACAAATTAATCATGTCTGCCCAAGCAGATAATACCCTACTTTATACCTGGAACCCAGAGCATAACCTATCCCCACTTCTTAGAGACTGGTTGGTGGACACTCTGGGCTGTGCATTAACTGGTATAAGTCTCATATAATCCCCACTCACTGCAGCCACAACGCCGGTACAGAGGGAGTATCCAAAACAATGGACAAAAGACTTGGGGCCTCATTTATGAGAAATGACGCATCGCTGCGTGAAAGCAGCGATGTGTCACTTCTCAGTGCGCACTCCTTGCGACATGCTGGATGCGTCATATTTAATGTATGACGCATCATGTCGCAAGGAGTTACAGATACGTCAGTATTTCTGCCGTATCTGTAAACGCAAAAGTGACGCATTGCTGGAGTGTGTCACAAAAGTGACGCAACTCCAGCAATACATCCTTTCACATGGGACTTGCCCCATGTGAAAGGGCTTGCGTCAGTCTTACGCCTGCTGTGAGGCAGGGGCAAGATTTTGACGCAATGGCGTCCTAGAAGTGATGCAGTGCAATCTCATAGATTTCACTGCATCACTTCTACGAGGCTTTTTGCGGGGGAACGCCCACCCTGCATACATTACACCTGGTGCAGGTATAATGTAGCGCAGGGGTTTACAAAGTGACACATCTGGTTAGATGCGTCACTTTGTAAATGGTGCGCAACAGGAGGCATGTTTTACGCCACCGATGCGTCACAAAAAGTGACGCATCGGAAGCGCAAAACCTACACAAGGCCTCATAAATGAGGCCTTTGGTGCAGCACTTGGCACACATGTCCTTATGGACCGGGCAGTGTTATTGCTGGATAATTAAAGCAGAGTGATGCAGCGGCTGATGGAGGCGATGAAGCGGTGTATTCGTTTGCCTCTGTCGCTGTGTGGCCAGAACGCCATCATGAAGGTGGTAGTGTTACCCCGTTTCTTGTTCTTATTTGCAAACATCCTGATACATTGCCCAGCACTGTATTCTGTTCCATGAGTGCTTTGATGGCGCACTTGGCCTGGGCCAGGAAGAAACCACGTGCTCCCTGGGACATGCTTACTCTCCCTTAATCCATGGGTGGGCTGAACGCTCCTGACCTAGAGGCATACTATAGAGCAGCACAATATATTTTTCAGACTGCCCACAATCAGGTAAAGCTTTCATTAAGTCATTGCTTAGATCGTTTGCCAAAAAGTTCAAATTTTAATTATCTAGTAATGGTACTTCACATGACAGTCAAAAGATCAAGTTTCATAAAGCATAGTAACAAAGATACTGTCTAAGTCAAAAAATCCTTGGGTAGAGGGATGTCTTTGTGTTCTCGAGAGGCACCAAGAGTTGGAATCGGTCACTAACAGAAACTTATTTGTCTATTGATAGGATTGATGTGCTACTGTACTTGCCATGAGAAAAAAGGAAGTCTTACAGCGAGTAAGAAACTGTCCTGAGCACTCTTGGTGCACTGAAAGTGCGTAATAATAGGTGAACCAAAAGTAAATCACATGGGAACATCAAGGCTTAGTGGATATATTTATTCCTTTGATAAATCCAAAAGCTGTCCATAGAAACAATTGTCTTCTTATGTGAATTTACACATCTTTTTCATAATAAATCCATTGCAAATTCATGGAGCATGTATGAACATAAGGTAGAATGGATAACCCCAATGCATTTCGTGCTAGAACAGCACTTCTTCAGGGGGATATATTTCTAGGTAAAAAGAGAAATAGAACAGACTGTAGGTCGCTGAGCAACAGGAACAGAATGACGCAAGCATATAAAGCGTAAACTGTGTAAGATAGTAAAGAACCTCGGACTGGAACATCTCACAAGAACACCCGGTGTTCTAAAGATATATGAAAAATGACATGCCAGTAAATTAAGATAAGGTGCTCATGGAGAGTAACCGTGGTAATTAAAAAATGAAGGAAACAAAGTCAGGAGAAATCCCAGTCGTGGTCGAAAATCTCCGATGAAAATGAAAGAATAGAAATGTGCGCGAATTTCGAAATGCACCCAGTGTAAAATATAAGTGAACAACAGTATCAGGAAACGAAACCATGAAGCATCCGCCACCTAAACCGAAGAGACTTAAATGTAAAGCTTACCCATTACCAGGAGAACGGGCACGTGAAAAGAAACACGTCAGTGAGCTCGGGACACAACCCGGAAGACGCCGGCTAAACCACTGGCACCCGTAAAGAGGAAAGGAAAAATGGCCAAAATAGAAAAAGGACTCGAAGACGCCAGAGTCCGTCAGACCCCCCCGAGGAGTGAATCAGTGCAACAAACATAGGACAAAACAACACATACACAAGAAACAAAGTGAACAAATGGAAAAGGAAAGGGAAAATAGACAATTCTGGGTGAAAAATAAGAGAATAAGAAAATATACTGAAAATAAATGACGCATAATATAACTGGACAGTGAAAAACACAGAGAGTGAAAATTATAAAAGAATATATGGACACAGGTGCAAATGAGCAGAATCTGAAAAAATGTGAAAGGGGAATACAAAGTACAATGAGATAAATTCAGTACCATTAAAGGACACAGATTCAAGAGAGATCGCAAATTCAAGACACATTATAACAGTTAAAGGTGACAACTCAGTTCAATTCTGTCATTAAGCCCCTTGGGTTGAAGGGCTTGTAAAAAGTAGATCCAGTGGAGTTCACGTTGCAACAAGTATTTACTGTTGTCTCTATGAGAAAGTTTATCAACCATTTCCAAAATTAGATAACGGATTTGACTGGGGTTGTGAGAGTGTGAGACAAAATGAGCTGCTACACATGACTTCAAGTTCTTTGTTCGAATGCTGCTGCGGTGCTCGTTGAGTCTGATTTTAATTTTTCTTTCTGTTTTTCCCACATATGGGAGACCACATGGGCATTTTAACATATATATGACGTTAGTGGAGTCACATGTAGCAGTAACTTTCAGGTGGATGAGAGTTCCTTTAGAAGGATGACACAGTATATTACCAGGTATAATGCTGTTACAATGTCCACAATCATGACAAGGAAGGGTACCCTTATGTGTCACCACCTTTTGTAATCATGTGGTGTTATAAAAAAGAAAACAGCGTGAAAACAGGCACTCGTGAACAAGGGAGTGTTCCTGAAATGCGTTGAGTGTTATTTGCCATTCTGACCTGTAAATAAACGGAGGATAACTGCAGCCGATTTTGTGTCCGTGATTGCTGTCCTGCTTCGAATGGGAGACGGCTTGGGTGTATATGTTTGAGGCTGCCTGCCTCATCACGGACCGCCGCCATGAAGTGGCTGGGAAAGGCACTGTGAGCAACTGCTCACAAATTTTGACGGTGCAATGAGCTTGTAAATAAGCCCCTTAGTTGCCCTTGGATTGCTGCATGCTAGGTGCAGAATAGCAATGCGCTGAGTTTAGGGTCCATTCCAGATGCTTCAGGAATGGCGTGCAAGTATAGTGTATTGCAACACTCAGTCTGACGCTTATCATGACCTGATGCCAATCGACAGCCATCCAAAAGATATTTGGGAGCCCTACCAACCTTTTCTGGCATGTATGGAAGAGGCTGGGGATAACGATGCAGGGGTGGTCGATGCTATGACACAGGACATGGGCCAGCTACTCTTGCTGTGTGCACTTTGTGTGGATTGCCCTGTGAACGCTATGCTGCGTAGTGTGACCTAGTAGGCTGCTGGTAGCCTTTGATTGTTCCATGGTGCAATGGTGATTGTGGAGGGGATAGCTGCTTGGCTACTGGAGCTGGAAGGTGCAGGTGCTGTGGAGACTATGGGGTATATTTTACAAGTCCGTGCACCACCAGTGCATCCCTCTCAATATGGAAAAAAAGTGACGTACCGGTGGCGCAAGGGGCTTGCTAATAAGCTCCTATGTTCACACTGTTGTTGCTACTTGTGTATTCACCTTGTGTTCTTAACAGCTCCCTGACTGTCTACTCTGTTGTATGACTGCCTGTGCCGACAACACTTGTAAAGTATGTAACATTGATTCTCGTGCCATTATATACTGTACGGTTGTAAAAAATGAACCTAAAGAGTTAAAAGAGTAAAGAGTTAAAAAAAAGAACCTCCTATAGAGAAAAGATATCCTAAGATGCCAGCTGCTGAGTTGCTGTGGCTAGACTTCAGGCCCGGAAGCCCTCTTGATGCATGCCTCCTAATATATGTCTAGGCTACCTGGTTGTTCAAATTCTTACAGCTTGGCCCTGGATGAAAGGAGCAAAGGCCTGGAGTACTCACAAAAGTGCTGTCAGGACCTTTCAATTTGAGCACATTTGAGCTTCCTCTGACACCAAATATTCTGAACACTTCATTGTTCCACCACTGCACCCCATCCTTTCTGATGGCATTTATTGTAATTTTTCCAGAAGCTGGAGGGGCCAAAGAGACATCCCTAACCAGAATAACTGGACCCAGATCGTGGCAGATTTGAGGTATCACCAGACGTATTTTCTCCATACTCAAAGCTCGGGAATTCAGGTGTGCCTGTAGAGGCCAAACTTGAGGTGGCAGATGGACATAAGACTTTAGTCAGTCATTTTCTTCTAGTGTCAGCGTTAGACCAAACAGTAGTAGTGTGAATATAAATCTTGCGCTTCCTTGCCCTGAGTCCTTCTCTTAGGGTTCATCATTCTGCAAAGCATTCTCCATCTTCCTTATTTATATGGAGGTTCTTGTGTTTTTAAAACTGCTGCCACATCCGTATTTGACGTAATGTGCAACACTTAGGCAGAGAAGGGGAGTGAAACACAGAAATGTACTCCTGAGATACACTTTCAAGATCAAAGTATCGTCTGTTCCCGAGGGAGAGAAGTGCTTTCCACAATTCCTGTATTTAGGCAATGTAGTATCGCGCCTCTCACTAGTCTTGTGAGACTGCCACCTACATTCATTGAAGATGGTAGCCACTCAATACCTCTGCACTAATTCCTCCAGATACAACCTATTTATTTATTTATTTATTTAAGACATTTATATAGCGCAGCTATCACCTTAAAGGCATCCTGGCGCTGTAGCTTCACGAAGTGGCAACACGAAGGTAGCAGAGAGAGGGGTCCGGCAGGTTAAGCCTTCGGAAACAGCCAAGTTTTGACCCGTTTCCTAAAAGGGAGAAGTTCCTCCGTTTGACGGATATCCACGGGCAGACTGTTCCAGAGTTTAGCAGCAGCAACTCCGAAAGATCTGCCCCCGGCCCTGACCTTCTTAAATCGAGGCACTCTCACGAAACAGGCAGTTGCTGGCTTGCAGGGAGCTGGGCCCAAGTCCATGCAGGGCTTTGAAGACGAGACAGAGGGATTTAAAGGACCTAAAAAGTACTACCCTTATAGTCAAGCAAGAATGATATCACATTTCACAAAACTTTATTCGACAGTTGCGTCATAAAAGCACATATTACAATACAATTAAAACAATTTTTAAATTAGCTAAAAAATGTTAAAATACAATTAAACCATTCTTTAACCTTCAAATAAGTAATCACACAATCATGTTAAGACTTTATATGTTAAAAAGTGTGACCAATTATTTCATTCATTAGCACATAAGATATTACTCAATTTATAGACCTAAGGTGACAAATAGCGCAGTTGGGTGAACAGAGCGTCATGCAGACATAAGCCCAAAGAGATTAAGGGCAAAAAGGAAAAAAGCAAAGAATAGTATTCACTCATTGGGACCTGAGTGCAAGGTGCTCAACCTAATTCGCCAGGCCCACCCCAAGAACTTTGCAACAGCTAGGGAAATTGGAGGTTCTGAATCAGAGCACAGTATTCTCAGAGCTGTTGCATACCTTCTGATTCCCATCACTCTACAAATAGGCTTTAGCCACATTTTACGTGGCACAATGTACAGGGGGCAAAAGAAAAATATGTGCCCCACAGTTTCAGATTGATTAGTACACTTATGGCATTTATCATTGCTTGCACCCCCCCATCTACAGGTGAATACACGAGTTGGCAATGTGCCTACTCTTAATTGAAAATACAATTTACGATCATGAGCTTTCTCGATCGTATCCCAATATCTTTCGAAAGTTGGGCGAGACTTTAGCTCGAGAAAACGGCCTGTAAGATGGGTCGACAGGCCTCTAGAGGTTTCTACTGTAAATACCATTTCCCAATAGCGTTCTTTCAAGTTATCCTTCAAGGGGAATATCCCATTGGATGGATCAGTCCAAAGTTCTGATAAACCAAGGTTCCCCAGGAGGAGTCTAATTTCATTTAACCATTTTATTTTGTGGAACGAGTCAGCTCTTATAACGTCCATAAGACAGCTAGAGTAGTGAGTAAGTTCCTCTGTACACCAGAGCCTCCGCCAATATAGTAGGGAGCGAAGCTTTGCAAGATGTTCCACGGGCTTCTTACCAAGGTCGAGTAATAGTGGTCTTAGAGGAGTGCTTTGGGGAGGCTTGTTACTTTGCGTAAAAACGCATTCTCCAATGTGGTCAAACACTTTAAGTTTTCGAACCCCCAGAGCTCTGCTCCATAAAGGCAAGAGCTCAAGACTTTCATCCCATACATTTCTAAGACTGGGCTAATGGGTTTTGTGAGGGAAGTTTTGATCTTAGTTAAAAGAATTCCTGCTTGCTGTTTATGCGACAAGACTGCCCGGTCAAGTTGGCAGTTCCATCGCATGTCACTCTGTAACGTGACGCCCAAATATGTAAAGGAAGCGACCTGTTCCAGGGGCATATTATCCATAAGTACATTGCCCTTGAACGACTTATGCACTTTAAATGACATATACTTCGTTTTTGCGGTGTTCACCTCCAGACCGCGTAGTTTGCAGAATTCTTCGAAGAGCCGGAGGGCTTTTTGTAAGCCACTAGGCGTCTTGGAAATTATTAGGGTATCATCCGCAAACATGAGGATTGGGATGAGTGACCCTGCTAGCCTCGGGGCATCCGTGGGGGACAGAGCGAGGAAGTCGGCCACCCCGTTGACAAAGAGAGAGAACAGGGTAGGCGCCAAGACGCAACCCTGTCTTACACCCCTGCCAACAGGGAAGTCTTCTGTCACTTCGCCCATGCCCCCCCCACCGGACCCGAGCATAATTCCCCTCATACAAACGGATGATTAGGGAAAGTAGTTCTGGGGCCATCCCCATTTCCCTCAAGACCTGCCATAGTTTCCCTTGCGGTACTAGATCCAAAGCTGCCCTTAAATCGACAAATACGGCGTAAATGGCTCCTCCGCCTATAACCACCGTCCTCCAGTACAGATTGATGAAACGGAATACTTGGTCTATTGTGCTGGTTCGGGGCAGAAACCCAGCCTGCACAGGGCTTAAGATGTCATGGATCTCAATCCAAGTCTGAATCTTTTCTAAAACCAATCTGCCCATCACCTTCTGCACAGAATCTATAAGACTGATTGGTCTATAATTAGCTGCTAGGGACTTCTCGCCCTTTTTAAATACTGGGACGATCTCTGCTCCCTTCCACAAGGGTGGAATGTCCGCTCCTTGGGCAATTGCGTTAGCAATGCACGCAATGTAAAGGTGCCACGTTTGGGTGTCACTTTTAAAAACGTCTGCCGGAATGCCATCCATACCCGGCGCTCTACCCTCAGTCACTGTGTCTAATGCCCTATCTACATCTGCTGGGGTAAAAATCTCCGCTTCATAGTATATGTCAGAGAGCAGGTCAGTAGACGCTGCGTCATCACTTCTAGCGTACTGTGGCCTAAAGTAGTCGACCCAGTCATTTTGAGCCACATAATACTGAGGGCGATCAGGACGACCTCCCTTATCCCATTTGACAACATCCCAGAATAATTTGGGGTTTCTCGCTGCACAAGCTTCCTTAAGCTCCTTCCACATTTCTTCATCACAGATTTTTTTTGCCTCTATCATTGTTTTCTTGTAGTGGGCAGGAGCAGACCTTACCGATGGTATATCTCCAAACTTAAGTGCTCTGGCTAAATTGGCCCGAGACTTTCGACAAGCTGGGTTATACCATCCCTCCTGCTTTATTCCTTTTGTTTTTTTCCTTGTATTTGGCCTACAGAAGTAAATGTAAATAAAATGTAAATGTAAATGTGAGCATACTTATAGAGCGCAGCTGTCACCCAAAGGGTATCCTGGCGCCTATAACCACCGTCCTCCAGTACAGATTGATGAAACGGAATACTTGGTCTATTGTGCTGGTTCGGGGCAGAAACCCAGCCTGCACAGGGCTTGAGATGTCATGGATCTCAATCCAAGTCTGAATCTTTTCTAAAACCAATCTGCCCATCACCTTCTGCACAGAATCTATAAGACTGATTGGTCTATAATTAGCTGCTAGGGACTTCTCGCCCTTTTTAAATACTGGGACGATCTCTGCTCCCTTCCACAAGGGTGGAATGTCCGCTCCTTGGGCAATTGCATTAGCAAAGCACGCAATGTAAAGGTGCCACGTTTGGGTGTCACTTTTAAAAACGTCTGCCGGAATGCCATCCATACCCGGCGCTCTACCCTCAGTCACTGTGTCTAATGCCCTATCTACATCTGCTGGGGTAAAAATCTCCGCTTCATAGTATATGTCAGAGAGCAGGTCAGTAGACGCTGCGTCATCACTTCTAGCGTACTGTGGCCTAAAGTAGTCGACCCAGTCATTTTGAGCAAATAATACTGAGGGCGATTAGGACGACCTCCCTTATCCCATTTGACAACATCCCAGAATAATTTGGGGTTTCTCGCTGCGCAAGCTTCCTTAAGCTCCTTCCACATTTCTTCATCACAGATTTTTTTTGCCTCTATCATTGTTTTCTTGTAGTGGGCACGAGCAGACCTTACCGATGGTATATCTCCAAACTTAAGTGCTCTGGCTAAATTGGCCCGAGACTTTCGACAAGCTGGGTTATACCATCCCTCCTGCTTTATTCCTTTTGTTTTTTTCCTTGTATTTGGCCTACAGAAGTAAATGTAAATAAAATGTAAATGTAAATGTGAGCATACTTATAGAGCGCAGCTGTCACCCAAAGGGTATCCTGGCGCTTTGACCATAAACATTACCAACAGATGTTAAGTAGTTAAGAAGTAGATTTTTAACCCTTCAAAAAGCTTAGTATGGACATCAGTCACATAATGCCTGTTGTCCAGGCTGAAAGAGGCAGATCCCAGTTCTTGTAATGCGTTAGCTACCTCCTTATTGATAGCAACTACAGTTTCGGGGACCTCAATGATTCTGCACCATTTTAAGTGGCGCATATCATTGTTTAAAACATGGTCGGATGCTAAAGTCCCCTGGAAGGGTAATATACCCCCCGGGATGATCAAATTAAAAACGGAGGTGAGTGGGTGATGGTCACTCACTATTCGTTCTATAACCTCCATATCTACCAAATGGGACTAGAGCCTTTGGTGAACTAACAAGTAATCGATACGGCTCGACCTAAGGCCGTTATCAAAAGTATTTCTGCCAGACTTATCTGACAAACTACGCCCATTAGCTGCCCTCAGGTGGCTGACCATACACAACCCTTTCGCCTGAATTGCTGCTTCAGTTTTTTTTTTTACTGGAGCTGCCTCAATAGTTGGAATACCCCATCTTAGATCTTCTTCTTCTGTTAGCAGGGAGTCATCATATCCTAAGGGCTCAAAGGTGGTATTGAAATCCCCTGCTACCAAGGGATAAGGTATTCAGGGGCAGCGCTCCTAGTAACTCTTCTAGATCATTTACAACCTCGGATTTTTTTCCCCCTGGGATTCCTCGCGCATAAACATTAATGATCTCTATGCTTTTCCCCTCAGTAGTACTGACTCTGATTGGCAGTATATCCTTATTGGGGGCAGTACTTTGATTAATCTGGCAGCATAAACCCTGCCTCACCCATGTTGTTAGTCCCCCAGCTGGACGGCCCCTATCTTTTTTCGTCGCAGGGTTATAGAAGTTAAGATAACCATCATGGAAAGCAGGTTCTAATAACCATGTCTCCCGAAATAGGCATATATCCATTTTTTCAATAAAATCTATCCACTCAGGTAAGACTAGCTTTGAGCCCAACCCCGCCAAGTTCCATGATATTATCGAAATACTTCCTTTGTCCTTAACTGTTCCTCCTACACAATCCGGCCCTGATAAGGGGTCACACCAACTAACACCCTCTTCAGAACCCAAATCATTCATCAACCCCAGGTCCGCCCTATATGAGAGGTCGTGTCGATCGCCTTTGTTGGGGGGGCTAGCTAGGGGAGGTTGGGCCTCTGTTACCCTCGATAAGTGTGCTACGCTCTCAGATCTAGGTGGTGGGTGGGCGCTACATTCTGGCACCAGTGGAATGTTATTATAGCTAGGGATTGCAATATCCTCATCCCCTTTAGCACCACTCACCAGTAGATCACTTCCCCTAGTTTCTGTTCACTGAGGATGGGCTTGGATATTAGTCCCAGATCCGGGCAAGGATGACTGTCAGTCGCAGTCCTCCAGCCCCGAGAGTATGTCAAAACCGTTATAGGTCCTGACCCCTCCCCTGTTGGCTACCCAGTTGTCTAGACCTCTTGGAATTAGATTACTTAAGATGTGTTGTGGCGGTGCATGGTAGAAGGAGGTAAGGGACAGAGAGTGAATTAGGTGTCCCGGACTTACATCCTGCCAATTACAGATGTATTCGACTGCCTTCCTGTCCCTAAAGTTAATAATTATACAATCTCCCTCTATAGACTTGCGAAGGGGGCCCACCCAATCCACGTGTCTAGCAAACAGAATTTCTGATGAAACATATGGGGGCAGGGGGCGGTTGGCATTGAGCCAATGAATACACTTGTTCTTAAGTTCACGATACTCCTCCCTCTTGTCTTGTCTTAATGGGGGGACCCCTGCTAATATCACCACATAGGGAACGGATTCTGGGGGGAGATCAATGCGAGGCAACCTTTTCATTGTTTGCAAACTGGGTGCATCCCCCCTTGGTTGCGAAGTAGGTGGGCCCTCACTAGAGACCGCCCTCCTCCCACCCCCGCCATCTTTTGCTGGGTTGCTGGATGCAATATTAACATTGACTCCCGGACATAATGAAGATGGTGGAGAGCCCTGCGGAACAACAACAGCATTTACAGTGTCCACGGGTGTTACACGACAGTTGTCAGTGGGTTTGTTTGGCGGTTGGCAATTACCGGGGCATTTAGTCCTTGATGTAGTCCGAGCCTGGGCCGATGCATACGCTAATTCTAAACAAACCAGTCTGTTTTCAATTGTATCTAACCTGTCGTAGATTGGAAGACATGTTTTATGAAAGATAGCTTCCAACCTGGTCCAAAAGTCCTTTCCCATTTCCATCGAGGCCTCATCATTAGGAGTCGGGGGCAAGGTTATTACGTCACTTACAGGACAATCAGGGTCTGGTCGCAAGTTGGCTGGGGGGATGACATTACTAGAGTCTGTATTAATTTTCCGGGACTCTGGATGTTTCCCTTTGGCAGCTGCTACCCCACGTTTTCTTTTGGAGCGTTGGGTCTTCCCCTTACCCACAATTAGCAGGCTAGGTTGGCCCTGCTTAGTATAAGTTGCGGACCGTGTTGTAATACACTGTGCCACCTCTCCTTCGTGCCTGTCACCGAGTTGTTTCCATGTTGCTCTGTTAGTAAAGTTTGATTCATCAGACTCGGGGAGGCAGCGGTTAGTCTCTTCATACTCGGGCAAACAGTTTACTATTTCTCCTACTATAGTGCTTCCTCGGTTAGGCTCCACACCAGAGGGATGCAATGGCGATCGTGCTTGTGCCAAAAGACCCAGGGAAGAGCGTTTTTTCCGATAGGATCTCAATAGACAATCTTTTTTCTGCCATGACTATTTCCTTCTCAACAATTGTGGTCGCTCTTTTTAGAAACTGGTCCAGAGTTCCCACTATAGAACCACCCGTTAGCGATTTTCTTTCTTTTCTCCCTGAAGGTTCAGGGAGGAAAGGAAGAAAATGCCATTATAACATTCACAGGGTTTTTATTTTATTTTTTGTGTTGTGCACACACCCAGAGATTGAATCACTTAGGGTAGTAGAGGAGGTACTAGTGGTTAAGAGCAAACGTTGAGCTGTCACTGCCCTTTTGAGAGGTGGAGGATGAAAGAGGGTAGCCCCGTCCCGTCCTCGAACGGTCTCTAACGGGCCCGCCCTTGTCCCGGGCTTCTCCCGCGTGCTCCCGCGCAGCGGAGGATTCTGAAGATTAAATATCGTCAGTTGGGGCGGTGCTCCAAGCCCCTGATGCAGGTGAGAGCGGTCGAGAGGATCCTGGGACTTCGAGTCCAGAAGAGCTAGGAGCCTCGTCCCCTCGGTTTGTATGATGCGGTCTTTGTCAGGCAGATTTGTTGCCACCACTGATGTCTGTGTGGGCAGGGAATCGAAATGCACTTTAAACACCTCTACGCTGCGGCAAGGATATCTTTCAAACAGGAGCGGCCCAAGCAGGTAAGAGCAGTGAGGCGGGGTAGATGGGGGATTTGAGATACGGTGGCGAGGGAAAATAAATACATAATTAATTTTCCATTGTCGTCGCTCCTGCATGACCTGGATAAAAAAAACAAGCTCTAGCACTTGTAAAAAGAAGCCCACCAGTGGCTGCACAAATGAAGACAAAAAACTGTTGTATATTTTATGAAAGTAGATACATGTCTTCCCCAAATGTATGAAAGTATTGTGATGTGATATGAGAACATACTCACTGTACATTAAACCAAACTACTACATCATCTTCACCCTTGAAACTAAAAAAAGTGATGGTACTTTTGAAAAAGAAACAAAGAAATCTTCCATACATAATTACATCATTATTTTTTCTTGCCACTCTAGAAACACTCTAGAAACATGCATAGCAATGTCTCTATGCAAGTTATCATTGGCTGAAAGATTTCCGTTACTCTAACTCAAGTCTGAATTGGAGTCTGACTCTGTTTGCAAACCTACATCGCCAGTACCACTTGCTGCATCAACCCAAGTTGTCCAAACAAGTTCAGAATGATCATTTATCTTTTCTGTTCTGATATTCTAGCTTGGTCTTGTGATAAACGAATGAGATTCCTCTTGTTTCTCCACACTTTACACTTTAGCAAAACTGCTCCTTTTGACACGTTTTCAACAATGACTAGAAGAGAGTACCTGGACTCTCCCTTAACCACCTTATGAAGTTTTTTTTTGTAAAACCCAATCCCCCTCACGAATGTCTACAGTCTTGCACTTTTTTAATTTGTTAAAACATTCTTTAGACAATGCCTGTTACACAGCCTCCCTTGACCTCACCTCCTCAACATCAGTTCTGACCTCAACAGAGTTTTGAGTACCTCTAATCAATGTAAAAGGCGAAATACCTATAGTGGCATGGGGAGAAACATCATAACTCCATATTTCTCCTTTAGGAACTTCCTTACATCTAGACTAGATGCTATTGCGGTTCGAATTCTCTCTGTTATTATTCTGTTCGCCCTCTTCACAAGCCCATTTAAAGATGGAAACTAGAGAGCAACTCTTAAATGGTTCACATTATGCAGATTTAAAAACTTGTGCAACAAAATGTGTACCACTTTCTTTTTTATTCATTTTTTTATTATTGGGATTTTAAATGTGTACCACTTTCAGTAACAACTTCTTTCAGAGGTCATTCAATACTAAATATAGTCTTCAAAAATGTTAACACCAAATCTGCGTAAGGATTGCCTACAAGTGAAAAATATATCCGCTTAGAATAATAAACTATTGACACAATTAAATACTTCATGCAACGTGGTAAAATATTAAAAAGGCCTGAAAAATCAAGACCTATTTTACTCCATGGAGCATCTGGAAAGGCGATAGAACGATGTTTCTATTGTCTTCTACATTTTGTCAGAAAGAAGACATTCAGCACAGTCATCAATGAAATGTTTAACCTGAACATTCATGGATGGCCACCAATAGAATTATATCATTTTTTACATGTTTTTGTTATTCCTACATGCTCCTCGTGGGCTAACAAGACCAATTGTCTTCTCTTCTTTTCCAGTGGCACAAAAAGATGATGTTTGATTACCATATAACTAACAACTGAAAGTTCCTTCAAAACCTGTGCCAATGATTTTAAATTTCAAGTACGTTTCTGTGTAATAGGCCATCCATCTCTTGTGTATTGTTTGATTCCCTGCATTTTTTCATCCTTTAAACAGGCGTTCATCCATTCCTCCTCTGATATCTTATTTCCACACTCATACACAGCATCGAGTGCTGCAACAACACATGCTGTCTCTTCTAATGACTCCTCTTCAATATTATTTTCGAGTGGCATATGTGACAGGCAATGTTCCCTAAAAGTTTTACCACTTGGAAGATACTTAATAACAAAGGTGTACTCTTGAAGTTTGGAAAGTAGCCGTACCAATCTAACAGACGCTTTGGGGTCTATTAGGATGACGGGCGGACTTTAGTCCGCCCGCCACCCTAACGGTGCTGGGACCGGCTGCCAGTGGTGCGGCGGTACCGCACCGGCAATTAGGATGCCACGGTAGCATCCCCATCCACAACATTGTGGCGGGCGGTGCTCACAGCACCGCCCGCCACAATGCTGTGGATGCGCCTCGTGCATTGGCATGCTCAAGGTGACATGCACCACGTGGTGCCTAACACCTTGTCCATGCCAATGTAGGGGGTACCATAGGTACCCCCCATGTGCACCCCCCACCCCCAAACACTGCGGGGGTCCGCAACCACCCCCCACATGCAGAAACTGCATGCCTTTCCATGGCAGCAACGCCGCCGTCGAAAGGCACATCTCCACCTGCATTGTAATATGGATGGCGGTGTCTGGCAGACACCGCCACCATATTGAGTCCCTTTTCCGCCTGGTCGATGGCGGAAAACCGACGGATGGTCTTTCCGTCCGCCGGGATCCCCCGCCATCGTAATATGGTGGGGGGAAATGGTAGGCGGGCGGTGAGGAATGGCAGGCGGATCCCCACCGCCATACGGGCGGTAGTGATCCGCCCGCTATTCTAATAGACCCCTTTGTTGGCACCTGTACCATTCAATATATATTCTAATGGTTTAGGGTCAGTATCAGCCGCGGCCGGCAGAGGGAGTACCTGCAGGGCGGTGACGTAGGGAGGGGGAGGGGCAGGGTGGGGGGTATTAATGTATGGATTACGGAGTTTTACAGGTAAGTAAACATTTAAATAAATAAAACGAATTTCGTTGCGCGCACTGCATCGCATTTGGGATGCAGTGGCTGGTCAGTATATAATTCAAATTAATTCGCGTATATGTATGTCTTGAATTTTTCCACAACCCATGTGCCTGCTAAAGCCTCTCACTCATTGGTACAGTAGTTTGTCTCAGAGTGTTTCAAACCTCTGGAGACAAAGGCCAAAGGTTGTTCTTTCTCAGAAACCCACTGACTAGGATGGCACCAATTCCAACTAGACTTTTACCATCAGTTATCATACACCTTTTTTACAGAAATAAATGCATTAAGAGCTGTAGCTTCTGTAATCAACATTTTAACTTTCTCACAAGCTTCATCCATCTCTGTTACCCTAACATACTTAGCACCTTTCTTTAATAAAAACCTTAAAGGTTGTACTAACTGTGTTTAAACTTGTACACAATAAAAATAATATTTACAAAATCCTAAGAGGAAACACAAAGCATCCTTATATTTAGGAGATGGGGTCTGTTTGATACCTTTTACCAAACAAAATTTTGGTTTTATACCAGCTGAACTGATCGTTTGAACTCCTGAAAGGAAAATTAGCATTTTCTGCATTGTACAGTCATACCTCTCTGCAACAAAACATTAAGAACATTCTCTAAGATTTTATTATGCTCCTCAACATTGTCATAAAACATCAGAGTGTCATCCTGTTAGAAAGAGGGGGAGGGGGGTCTCTAGTTGGCAGAGGTCGGTAACTGTGTCCAAATAGGGACCCTTGCTTCTAGTCACGGTAAAGGGGATTCACACTTTAGATAACTCCTGCTCAACCCCTGGGAAGCTTGGCACAAGCAGACAGACTTATCCCAAAGACAATGTGTAAAGTATTTGTACTCAAAACACACAGTAATACAGTGATAAAACCACAAATGGATACCACACCAGTAGTATCTTTGTCTAAACTCAACAAGACCAAAAAGACAAAAATCCAGCATACGTGTACTAAGAATTTGACTTTAAAAAAGTTGCAAACAACTTGGACCATAGAAGACTATGGATGCCTGATTTCTCACAAAGTACCTGTAGTTGCAACAAAACTCATAAGGTGATGTAACAGTTCTGCTGCCCACAGGAGAAGTGATGCATTAAATCTGGTCTGTAGGGGAAAGTGATGTGTCGATTCCGAGACGGTCCTGGTCCGCATGTGATGCTTCGGGAAAACTTGCAGCACAGGTACGATGCATGGAAATCCGTGATGCATCGGCAGTCAATGCGGCGGTGCCGATCAGTGCTACGTCGGTTTCTTCAGCCGCGACCCCTCGATGCGTCGGTTCTTGCAGAGGCGACAGTCGTTGATTTCGGCAGCGGCGTGGCGGTGCCTGGAGAGTGTTCTCTCACCGCAGGGCTGCGTCAGAAAAACGAACACAAGAAAAGCGAGGCATTGATTTTCTTGTAGTTGCGTTGCTTTTCTAGCTCACAACAGCAGGAACAACCTCCAGAGGCCCAACAAAGTCACAGGCACCTCTTGGCAGGTCAGAACTCCCAGCAAGGAAGTTCAGGGGAACAGGGGTTGATGTCGGTGTGTCCCTGAGACTTCAGAACAAGAGGCCGGCATACACAGGCCCTTGGAGATCTTCCTCAAGCAGGGGCACAACACACAGCAACGTCCTTATCCTTTATTTAGCAGAATCAGCTACTGCAGGCCAAACCCAGATAGCAAAAAGCAAAGGGGCAGTACTTCTTCTTCAGTTTCTCCTGCCCTTCTCCTTGGCAAAGGTTACTCTTGGATTCCAGAAATGATCTAAAATTTAGGGGTTTTAGGTCTAATACTTATACCCCAAAATGTCTTTGTTCTCTTTGTGCAATGGTCTCTGAGCTCTGCCCAAACCAATTCTAACCTCACTGGTGCAGTATGACCACAGGTGGTGGAGACAGCATTGTGCAAGGGAGACAGGCCCTATTCCGGTGTGAAGAAATCTCCTCCCACTTCTCTAAATTCAGCCACGGTCTATTGAGCTCAGCTCTGAGTCATCCAGGAAGGGCCAAGCACACCTTAACACCCCAGTGTTTGTCTGCAGTGAATGCACATACCCAGCCCCTGTCACTTCAAAACCAGACGGTCAATACACAAACAGACAGAGGCAACAGAATTGTTAAACAAGAAAATGCGTACTTTCTAAAAGTGCCAAGTCAATATGTCAGTTAACAACTGCACGCAGACACTGCAGTGGCAGGTGCTGCAGGCCCACTAGTAGTATTTGAACGTATCAGTAAATTAAGTATGCCAGTTAGTTAGAGACAACTGTAATCACAATTTACACAGGGAGCACTTGTACTT
This sequence comes from Lissotriton helveticus, assembly GCF_964261635.1. NCBI lineage: Eukaryota > Metazoa > Chordata > Amphibia > Caudata > Salamandridae > Lissotriton > Lissotriton helveticus. The sequence goes on along the minus strand of NC_136068.1, from coordinate 1,576,676,618 downwards.
TGACACTGATCAGCAGTGGCAAAGTGCCCAAAGCATCTAAGCCAGCAAAAACAAAATCCATCACAGCATCAAAAATACAGGAGGTAGAGGCAAAAGTTCTGGGGAAGCCACGCCAAAGATGCCAAGTCTAGCATGTGTCCCCTCAAGCTGAAAGATGAGAACTACCCATCCTCTTGGGAGTTCTCATCAATTAGGTGGAAGAATCTGGGCAGACCATCAACATTGGGGTGTTCTGTACCAGGGTGGTGTTCCACTGTAAAGCCCATTCCCTGTAGGAAGCTGGACCACCTCAAATGTTTCGGATTCTCACCCCTCATTTGCATCAACCATCTGAGGGCCCTGTGGTCTGTTTGAACCCGGAAGTGAGTCCCAAAAACAAGTAAGGTCTTAGCTTCTGCAGTGCCCAGACCACAGCAAAAAACTTTCTTTCAATTGCACTCCACCTCTGTTCCCTGGGAAGTAGCCTCCTACTAATGAAATCTACGGGTTGGTCCAAGTCCTCATCATTCAATTGTGAGAGTACTGCTGCCACACCATGGTCTAAAGCATCAGTCTGCCCAACAAATTCTTGGGAGAAGTTCGGCACAGGATTTTACGGCATCAAAAGCAGTCTGACAGGCATCGGTCCAGATAACTTTCTGTGGCTGCTTCCTTGAAGTCAGTTCTGTCCGGGGCGCAACAATTGTGCCATATCCCTTGACAAACCGTCTGTAGTAGCCAGTGACTCCTAAAAAGGCTCTCACCGCTGTGTGGGACTTGGGGGTTCCCAAGCCAGAATGGTGTCGATTTTAGGTTGTAGGGGCACCACCTGGCCGCTTCCTACCTGGTGGCCTAAGTACACCACAGATCCCTGCCCTATCTGGCAATTACTGGCCTTGATAGTGAGGCCTCTGATGTTGAAAATGCAGATCTTTCTCTGGCCCCATCAGTCAAGGAAACCTGCCAATACCCAGACGTGTATCACTGACAAAATATCGATTACAAAAATATCGAGGTACAAAAATATTGTGACAAAAATATCGAAGTCAAGAATATCAACATCCTATCTACATCATGGTAAGTACAAACATATCGAGAAAAAAATATCGATGTAAAAAATATCGTAAAAATATTGTTTTTTTTTTAAATGTTAATTTTTCTTTTTAAATACAGTAAGTAATACATATAAATAAAAGAAACATAATACAAATTAAAAATGTTTAAAAATTATAACTAATACATATAAGGGTAAAATAAATTAAACATATACATATAATGTATATACTTACTTAATAATATTCATAAACTAACAATAAATTAATTATAAATACCAATAAATAAAAAAATCACTATAATAACATTAAATTACTTCCCACCCTATTCGCCAATAAACACACAACCCACTCCCGATAAAATGTAACACAATTAATATAATTATCAATTAATCGATTAAGAAAATGTATTACACATTAACAATTAGTTACCAATAAATTAATTATCAATATCAATAAATAAACATTATTTAACATGAATTAACGATTAACAATTAATTAACAATAAATTAATTATCAATATCAATAAATATTAATAAATAATTACTTAATTATAATACATTACTTCCCACCCTATTCCCCTATAAACCCACAACCCGCTCCAATAAAAAGTTAATACAATTAATATAATTATACATTAATCAATTAATGACCAATTAATATTTAATTAAAAATAAATTAATTATCAATACCAATAATAAAACATAATAATTACTTAATTACAATTAAATTACTTCCCACCCTTTTCCCCTATAAACCCACAACCCACTACAGAACTAAAATGCAAAATTAATTAAAATAATTAATAATTTGGAAAAATTATAAATTAATTTACTATAATTAAATTACTGCCCACCCTATTCCCCTATAAACGCACAACCCACTACGGTACTAAACGCAAAATTTACTTAAAAAAAATTACTAAATTCTAAAAAATTTATCCATATATTTAAAATAAAATACAAAACAACAAAATCTGTGAAACACATACATTTAAAATACATGCTGAAATACATAACACTAACATAAACATTGATATTATTAACATCGATATTTTTGCTATCGATATTACTAACTTCGATATTTAAAAAAGGATATTTCTTACCTTCAGGTCGATATTCTGGTCACCGATATTCTTGATTTCGATACTCTTTCCCTCGATATTTTAAACTCGATTTTAAGGTAGGTCGAAATAAAAAACTCAATAGTTTGTCTGTGCACCCCCAGATGTTAGGTTAGATCAAATGTACTAAGCTCCCAGCCGATCAATGTGCTCATCCGCTCGTCAGTCCTGGTGACTGCATTGAGCCCACAGTAGTCCATGTAGAACCGGAGTTCAGGAGTTGCACTGGGTGCAACAGCTTTCGGAACCAAGACCACTGGGCTAGCCCAGGGGCTGCTGGAGGGCTCTATCACCCCTAATGACAACATTTTGGAAGAGTCTTCCTTAATGCTGGCCCTGACTTTGTCAGTTACTCTGTAAATATTATGTTTTACAGGTAAACTGTCCCCAGTGTCCACATCATGAACACACCAATTGGTGATTCCTGGAGTTAGGGAGAACAGGTAGGCAAACTGTCCCAGCACCTGGTGACAGTCCCTCTGCTGCTCTGGTATCAGGGTGGGAGAGACGCTCACCCCATCCACTGACCCATCGTGTTCCTCGGCTGACAGGAGGTCAGGAAGAGGCTCACTCTTCTCTTCCATTACATCATCTGTAGCCAGGAGCATTGTTACTTCAGACCTCTCACAGTGAGGTTTGAGGTGGTTCAAATGGAGGACCCTCAAAGGGTTCCTAGGAGTCTGCATGTTAACCAGGTAGGCCCCAGAGTGTTTAACAGAACACCGCAATGACATAAGTGCAGATCCATCATCAGTTATTATTTTCCTAATATATATTAACTTAACTCAGGCTTCTCATGGCGTTAAAAACACTCCGGCGTTAGCAACCTTTCCTAATTGCAGTACAAAGTAAACGTGGTATGCGTGTGCATGTTAGTTTCATGTATACAACTCGTACGACTTCACTCCACCAAGTCACTTCAATCAAATAATCGATCAAACGGGCTTATTGATAACATAAAACCAATAGCACAACCAAAAGGAGGCATAAGAGGGGAAAGCAGGAGTCCATATAGGTGAGTGAGGAACGCTGTCTTTGAACATTGCAAAAGTTGCCATTTATACAATCATACATTTGCATATATTATCAACGTGATATTAACACATGGTGGTTTGAGGTGCATATAACATACTATTTATTTATTTATTTATTTTTTTGACAGTTTTTTATTGCAGACTTATGAAATACAGGGTTCAAGCAGTTATTCATCTTCTCCCTGTTGTCAGCTCCACGCAACCTTCGTTTCCCGTTTAACACAGCCTTTAAGCCCACAACCCGGAGGTCGTTGTTGTGCTACGTTTCTCAAATCGCAGCAACTCAGTGCTAGGTGCAGCCGTAGCACCTGGGAGTTCCTCGTCCGCTTTTATTTTTTTCCCCCTCTCAATCTCCACCCCCCCCACATCTATATAACTTACAACTCCCCCCCTCCCCACCCACCACCCCTTAGGTCGCGCCCCCTACGCCTGAGCCCGCTGTTAGCCTGCCTTCGTGAGTGTAATCAGGAATCGATAAATGTCTAAGTGGTATTTGTATCCTGCATGTGAACAGGGGTCGCGTCGTCGTCACTGGGAGTGCGCTCCCTATCTGGGGTTGCGCTGTCACGTAAGGCCTGCACGAGCGCCTCCCATGCGGTTGCCGCCTCTAGCGCCTTATCATTCGCTGTTCGGCAAGCCTGTTGGTACCTGAGCGTGCTCTCACACGCTGCCCATTTCAGGAATTCAGTCTCCCATCGCTTGTATGTGGGGCCCGTTCTCTCTTTCCAGTTCCTCGTTATTTCTTTTTTAGCCAAGAGAAGTCCCATATCTATACATTTACTGGTGATCTTATTTTTTGGTGTGTCGGGGAACCAGTGCAGTATGCTAACGGCCTTATCATACTCGAAGCCTCTGTCTGTTAAGTCATTGAGTGTCTCTCCAATCCCTTGCCAGTATTCCCTTAGGTGTGAGCAGTCCCATAACATGTGGCCCAATTCCACCCGCTCCGCAGTACATCTGGGGCATGCTGCGTCATTCACTCCGAAATATTTCCTGATTTTACCAGGTGTTAGATAAACCCTATTGTGGACATAAAAGTGTATTAGCTGGAAGCGTGCATTCCTAGTGCTTTTTCGCGCTCGCCGCACTATCTGTGTCCATGTTGTGTCGGGGATTTCCTTATCAAGGTATGTTTCCCATTTGGCTTTCAACACCGACAGCGGTTGTAGGGTCTCCCGGAGCATCCTAGAGTAGAGGCATGTCACAGCTTTATAGGTGCCTGCTGCCATCATGGCATACTGGCACGCCATGGATGTCTTGGGTTCCGATAGTCCCTCCTTCCAATGTGCTGCATGGCTCTGGTCACCGCAGCATGCAACAGGTATCCCCCCTCGGTAGGTCGAAGCGATCTTGGAGCGCCCGATACGGCAGTAACACACCATCTTCGTACAGGTCACCAATGATTTGTATCCCGGCGTCTTCCCAGATCTGTAGCCTCGACCAGTCTCCGCCGTGGGGGAGCGCCGTCACCATCCCCAGCGGTATCTCAGGCGCATACGGATGACCCACGCCCGCACGACGCTGTGACCGGTTCCAGCAGAGCCTGAACGTTTGTTCCTCTAGGGACAAGTCCCTTAGGGAAAGCTTTTGCTGCAGTGTGATATAGGCCAGGACATGGCGTGGAACACCCATATCTCTCTCTAGGTCCGGGCCTCGGAACACCCTCACTACCTCCTGCGTGAAGCTCTGTAATTGTGCGGCCAAATAGTAGAGCTCGAAATCAGGGACTGCCAGTCCCCCTTCATCCTTGGGGCGCGTAAGTGTAGCTAGCGCAATTCTACGCCTGCCCGCGCCCCAGATAAACGATATCACTTGCAATTTTATTTGCTTAAAGACGGATCCGGGTACCCACACTGGGAGCGTCCGAAAGTAGTAGAGAACGCGTGGTAACACAATCATTTTTAATAATGAAATGCGGCCCATAACCGACAGTGGTAGGGTGGACCAGAAGGACATACTTCCCTTCAATGCTCGGAGACAGCGGCCCACGTTGCCCTCCAGTATGTCCGCCGCTGTGTGATACACGTGTACTCCGAGATATTTCAGGCAGGTGGGCTCCCATTTGAGTGACGGACAGTTGTCGGGCCGCGCTACTCCCTGCCTCAGAGGGAACAGGCAAGTCTTGGACCAATTGACTTTCAGCCCTGAGAGCCTGCCAAAGAGTGATAGCAGTCTCTCCGCGCCTTTCAATGCTTCCGCTGCATTTTCGAGGAATAGGAGGAGGTCATTTATTTATTTATTTATTAAAGTTTTGTATAGCGCTAGCTAGACCCGGAGGTATCAGAGCGCTTCACAGCATGTACCAGTTATATGCAAACAATATCTGAACGGAAAAAAAGGAACAAAGAAGAAAATACTGACAATGCATCTTTGGTTAAGTAAATCAGCTTCAGAATGTCAACAGTACCGGAGCGTGATTCCCGGAGTAGGGAAATCAATATAAGCCTTCTTCAGTCCATTCTAGGTTCATCTTGACGGTCGAGAGCGCTCTAGGAAGAGGGCTTTTAGAAGTATCTTGAATTTCGGGAAGGAAGGGGTCAGTCTGATGTGGGGAGGGATGGAGTTCCAAATTTTGGGTGCATTGCCCGCGAAGGATTTCATTCTGGTTTTTTGTTTCCGAGCTCTTAGTGGGATGAGTAGAAGCGTGTTGGAGCTTCTTAGGTTTCTGGACTGACCGGCCCTTTTGAGTTTGGCGGGCAGATATTCCGGTTTGCCTGTGTGCAGGGCTTTATGGGTGAGACAGGCTGTGCGAAAGCTGGCTCGTTGGTCAATAGGAAGCCACTTCAGTTCCCTGAGTGCCGGAGTGATGTGCTCAAACTTTTTTGTTCCTGTGACCATTCTTGCTGCTGCATTGAGGGTCGTGGACAGGGGACCTAAGTGAGAACTTGCTGAACCGGTCAAGGTTGCGATTCCGTAATCGATTCTGGAAAGCACCAACGCCTGTGTGGCCTGTTTGAGATCTTTGGGAGGTAGGAATGGTTTTATTCTGTACAGGAGCTTCAGGTTTAGGAATGCGGATTTTGCGGCTTTTGAGATGTGTTTTTTCATGTCCAGTTTGGAGTCGAGGGTGATCCCTAGGGATTTCACAGAGTTCGTTGGCGTGAGAGCCCCATTGAGGGCGTCTAAGGCTTTGAGCCATTCTTCGATTTGCGGGTTTTTGTCTCTGTTTGAGATGGGAGGAACTTCTGTTTTCTCTTGGTTGAGCTTGAGGTGGTTCATTGAGAGCCATTGCTGGACCTCTTTGAGTGTGGCGTTTAGTCTGTGGATGTCTTCAATCGAAGTATTTTCCAGGTAGAGTTGTGTATCGTCTGCGTATAGGTGGAAGGGAATGTTGGATTTCTTTAGAAGTGTGGTCAGGGGTTCCATATATACGTTGAAGAGTTGAGGAGAGAGAACTGATCCTTGAGGGACTCCTCTACTGACTGGCCGGGGGTCGGACTCGAAGTCGTTGATTTTTATTCTTTGTGAGCGGTTGTGGAAGAAGGAGGAGAACCATTTAAGTACCGTCCTTTCGATACCCGCTCGCTCTTGGAGGGCTTTGAGGAGCAGGGAGTGGTCAACTGTATCGAATGCGGCTGATAGGTCAAGTAGGATGAGAAGGCTGCATTGGTCCGAGTCGAGGGACATGTGAAGATCGTCTAGGACGTTTAAGATTGCGGTTTCGGTGCTGCATCCCTTTCTGAATCCAGATTGGTGAGGGTCAAGTAGATTGATGTTCTCTAGGTGTTGGGTTAGCTGAGGGAGAACACATCGTTCGAGAATTTTAGATAGGAGCGGAAGGTTGGACACCGGTCTGAGGTTGTTCATGTCCTCAATGTCCAGACCAGGTTTTTTTAGTAGCGGCGTGACTTGGCCTACTTTGAGGCAGTCAGGAATGAGTCCCGAACTCAGTGAACTATTGATTATCTTGCACCAGATTGGGGCTAGGGTAAGCTTCAAGTCTTTCATCAGGTTCAAGGAGAGCTGGTCTAGGGAGTGGGATGAGGGTTTGGCGGTGGCTATCAGCTTGATTATCTCAACTTCCTGGATGGGGCGGAATGAGGACCAAAGCGTAGGAGGATTCACTGGGGGATTGCTTAATGATGCTAGTGTCGAGGTCCCCGAGAGAGAGGCAGGGTCCGTGCTGAGAGCCCGATCAATTTTGGCGATTTTATCATTGAAAAAGCTAGCAAAGTTGTTACACAGCGCTTTTGACGCCGTCATGTTGGAAGTTGCCGGTTTGGATGTTTGGGTCCTAATGATATTAAAGAGTTCGTTGGGGCGGTTTTTAGCTTTGTTTAGGGCCAGGCTGAAGAATGATGACTTTTTGTTCATGATGTGCTTATTATAGTTTCTGCGTGTTGCCTTCAGTTGATCGCGATGGAGGGAGGAGGGATTATTCCTCCAGGTTCTCTCAACAGTTCTGAGGTGTTTTCTTTCCTCGTTGATGTCAGTGGTGAACCAAGTCCTTGAGGGTGTTTTTCTAGGTTTTTTTTGTTTCAGGGGAGCCAGCTTGTCCAAGGAGAGTGTCAGGTTGGAGTGATAGAGGGAGGTTAGATCAGAGGTTGAGAGGTGCTCCACTTCGATTGGAAGGAGCGAGCTAAGCCCTTCTTCTAGTTTATCTCGAGGGACTCTGGATGTGTTCCTGACCCATTTAGGAGGAGCCAGAGTGGGGGGTTTGGGAAGGGCCTGATGTTTGATATGAAAAAGAATAATGTGGTGGTTGGACCAGTCGACAGGAATGATGTGGTCAATAGTGATTAATTTCTTGTCCGCGATGATTGCATCTAGGATTGCTCCTCGGTGGTGTGTTTCTTCTAGGCAGTGTTGGAACAGACCGTGCTCTAGCAGGAGGTCATTCAGAGATTGGATGAGTGGGTTTTTTGATTCATTCCATCTCAGGTTAAGGTCTCCCAGAATTAGGCTACTATCGTTGCTGAGAGCGCATTGGGTGATCAAGTCCTTGAGCTGTGCTCCAAATTCGTTGTGGTTACCGGGAGGATGGTACAGGAGATGGCAGTGAAGTGGGCTGTTAGTACTCGATTTGATGATGACCGATAGGCATTCGAAAGATTTATAAAGGCAAGAGGGATGTTCTGAAATGGAGAGGTCACTCTTGTGAATGATAGCTACACCACCCCCTCTGTGTTCAGGTCTGTCTTTATGGATGATTGAGAAACCTGGAGGCACCAGCATGTCCATGTTGGGGAGAGACAGGGTGTTAAGCCATGTTTCAGTGATGAAGGCCACATCCAGGTCGTGTGATAGGATGGCTTCCGCTATTTCTGTAGCGTGTTTGGCAGCAGATCTGCTGTTGATGAGCATACAGTTGAGGTGAGGTTCATCTTTAGGCTTCTGAGTGTCAAGGAGGGCCCTGGGTATAGAAGTTAGGTACTCTGGCGGTCTGGGGTGTCTGCGTTGGGGAGGGTCCCTTCCCATACCAGTAATAACTTGGATTGCGGATTTGGGTGAGGATGATAGAGTCGGGGTTTGTGCTAAGGTGGGTGAAGTCGGAATCTGAAGATTAGGAGCTAGTTTGTGGAGGGGGATGGTAGGGTGGTCGTATGATGCGGAGAGTGTGGTCGCTTCCTGGTGGGAAAGGTTGGGGTCCGTTCTTTTGGGTCTCTCTGGTCGTGAATCCACCCAGGGTTTCTTAAGAGGGGGCCGGGGGCTTGTGTGAACCATGGTCTGGGTGGTGGGAGGTGAGTCAATTCTGTTAGTTTGTGAAGGAGAAAGGGGGTTGGTCAGGACTGGGGAAGACCGCTGTGTTTTACTAAGGGAGAGAAGAGTTTCCTTTAGGCCGTGGACTAGGATCCCGAGCTGTGCTTCTAGCAATTCAAGGCGTTGCATTAGCTTGTCTGGAGGAGCGAGGGGGAGGTGGAGGGAGGGGTAGAGCCCTGTGGTCGAGAGGCTGCTAACCGTGTCGATTCTAGGGGGGATCGGAGGTGGCTTGGGAGCTGATTCAGGCAAGTCATCCAACTGCGGAGGGGCAGGGGGGAGGGGTCGGAGGCCTTGTTGAGGAAGTAGGACAAGGTCCCCATCGCAGGAGGAGTTCTGTTCTGGTTGAAAAGGTGTAGGTGGGGTGACGGGTCGGGTTCCCTCTTGGGCGGGTGAAAGAGATCTAGGTATAGGCTGGTTAGTGGTAGGAGAGGGACTGTGGAGCAGTAGTGTATGGGAGGGGGGCTGTGGGTGTTGGGTTGGGAGGGTGAGGGGGCAAGGGAAGGTGGTCGGATGGACTGCGGTTGCGGCGGAGTCTAGGTTAGGGCGCTCTCGTAGCAGGAAAGGGTGGTCTCTTGGATCGGGCCTGCGCGGGAGCAGGAGGTTTGGTGCTTGAGTTGGGTTGCTTGAGGGGGAGGGCCTTGACTGTTGGTCATCTGCGTAAAGCGAGATGAACTGTGTCCCCCTCTTGCTAACTATGCCTCCATAGTGATTACCCGTTCTGATTTCAGCTGCTAAGGGTTCTATTGCTAGGGCAAACAGCAGTGGGGATAGGGAGCAGCCTTGCCGGGTGCCTCGTCCCACCGGGTATTGGTGCGAAATGAGGGGGCCCACTCGTACCCTCGCCACCGCCGATGCATACAGCACCCTCGTCCAAAAGATATAGCCGTCACCAATGCTGAATCGCTTCATGACCTTATACAGGTACTCCCACTCTAAGCTATCGAATGCCTTCTCTATATCTACAGATAATACCAAAGGCATCCGGGTTTCCGGAAGTGGATCATCCAGTAGGCGTATGAGTCTCCGAATATTCATGGTAGTATTGCGCGTGGGGATAAATCCAGACTGGTCAGTATGGACTAATTCAGTCATATACTGCAGCAGCCTGGTTGCCAATATGGTGCTTAAAATTTTGTAGTCGGTGGTCAGCATAGTTAAAGGCTGGTAAGAAGCCGGACTACTGCTCTCCCTACCCGGTTTCAGCAAGGGAATTACCAGAGCCTCACACATGGATCGGGGCAACCGGCCATTGATCTTGGCCTCATTGTACACTATTTGGAGGCGTGGGGCGAGCAGGTCTAGATATTTACTGTAAAATTCTATGGGCAGGCCGTCTAGGCCCGGGGTTTTATTGCGGGCCATTTTTTTCACCACACTCCTGATTTCCCCTACATCGATATCCCTGCCCAAGGCACCAGCCTGCTCTTGGTCCAACTGTGGTAGTTGGAGCACCCCTAGAAAAGTGTCAGTGTCACAGTCCCGGCCCTCCAAAGTGCTGCTACATAGAGTTTCATAGTAACTGTGGAAGCTGTTCAATATCTCTCTCTGGGTGTAGAGTGTATCACCTCCCTCCTCCTCCAGCGTTAGGATCGGGGGACTGCGTTTGTCAGGGTTAGCTAACCATGCTAGGAGGGTCCCCGCCTTGTCCCCTTCCGTATGCGCCCGCAGCAGGTAGGCCTTGTGGTCGAAGCTGCGGAGGCGTTCCACCTCGCCTGCTACTGCTTCCCTGTCTGCACTAACAACTTCTTGGAGCTCCGGGTGACCTGGCCGTGCCACTTCCGCCTCGCGCAGCCGTTTCTCCGACTTATCAAGGTCGTCCAACAGAGTCCTGCGTACCCCTGAAAATGTTCCTATACATTGTCCTCGGATTACTACCTTGAAGGCATTCCACTCCATCGCTCTGGATGCGGTAGTGCCCTCATTCTCAGCAAAATAATGCGTGATCCCTTCCTCGAGCGCCTCGCTGAGTAGTGGGTCGTCTAACGCGTCTGGGCGCAGTTGCCAGGTTGGGACCCGCGATATCTCAGTCATCCAGTCTAGCGTCAGTAACATGGAGTTATGGTCAGAGAGCGTGCGGGTTAGGTCCTCAGTACGCGCAACGCCCGGCAGCACTAGTGGGGAGCACAAAATCATGCGAGTCGGACATGGAGGTCATGTAAACTAGAAAAATATGAGTAGTCCCGCGCAGTCGGATGTTGTGCTCGCCAAGCGTCTAATAATTCCCACCTCTCCTGCCAGTTAAGCCTGCCCTTTACCAGTCGGTGCACCGGGGAATCTCTGAGCGGTGGGTGGGATCTATCCAAGTCTACATCCATCACGGAGTTAAAGTCCCCTCCCAGCATAATAGGGCCCGCTAAGTATGTCGCAAGCGCACCAGAAAGTCTTGTTAAGTAAGATAATTGATCAGGGTTGGGTGCATACACGCTACATAAGACTATGTCTCGGCCTCTAAGTTTGCCCTCCACAGCTACGTATTGACCTTCAGGGTCTGAAATTTGCCTGATCACTTGGAATGGAGTGCCTGCTCTGACCCAGACTAGTACGCCCCTTGCATATGCGGAGTACGTGGTATTAAACACCTGCCCTCTCCATCTACGCTGCAGCGCCACCCCCTCCTGTTTCGTCGGGTGTGTTTCCTGTAGGAACGCTATGTGGACTCCTCTCCGAACCAGATAAGCGTGAACCCTATGCCTTCGCGCCATAGTGTGCAGCCCCCTCACATTCCAGGTCATACATCTCAAAGTTCCTGAACTAGCCATATCCCCATTGTGGTCGGTGCAGTGCAGTACAGTTTCGGGCCCCAGCGCAGGCGGCGGTTTCTACCCAACAGAACTTCAGGAGGGTTCTCTCCTCTTTTTCGCATTTCCCACCCCAAACAGCCCCAGTTAAACTCCCATGGAAAGCATCCCCAACCGCCCTCCTCTCCCTTCCCCCCAGAACAGGTCCCAATTTCAAAGCATCAGTTCCCATCCAAACTCCAGAAACAAACAATTCAACTTCTCTCTAAACCGCAGTCGACACCGCGGTAGCCTTAAGGGCTAATAGGGTGTAACTAGGGCCTGAAGGCGGTTACTACAGTCCCATCCCCCCGCCCCGTAATCCCCTCATGATTGCATGCAGTCCTCCCCTTCAGCTTTGCTATACAGCAGGGGTACTCATAGAACGGCCCGCGGGCCGTTGGCGGCCCGGCAAGCCTTCCCTGGTGGCCCGCGGACCGTCCAAACATCGTATCCGTATTTTAATATATATATATTTTTTAATAGTGTCAGCAAACACCCCTGCAGCAGCGCGAGTCAAGAGACTGCTGCTCTGTGGGGGCCGGGGCCGGGCGATTCCGTGGAGCTGCAGGGGCCTACGAGGTGAACAAAGCCTCGTTAACATAGGAATGGTCTTTTAAAGACCTGTTAATTGCTCGGGTGCGGCTGTGTGTCTGTGTGCCCGGAAGCTGTCTCAGCCCAGGCACACACAGGCAGGATTTGAAGACAAAGGTGTGTATAAATCTGGTAGGCTTTGTGCTTTAAACAAGGGGAAATCTAGTTGAGATTGATGCTAGCTATACCAACTATAGTTTGGCTTCTGAATCTAAAACCATCTATATTTGGTATTTTTGAGCAAACCGGCACCAGGGGGAGGATGGATAGCTACCTGGTCTTAAAGAGGTACAATTCATCCCCGTCTGCCAACCTAACAAATGGTGCCATTTGAAAGTCAGGGGGAGCTAGGGTAGAACCAGTCACAGGTCAGCCTTGCATCTTTAAGGGAATGAGGGCTTTGGACGAGTGAGACCCTGTAAGGCCGCCGGGGCTGGGCCTGCGTCAGCCACACTTGTGCGGCTAAACGATGAAGAAAGATTACTAGGCTGGTCACTGCATTTTAAAAGTGCAGAAAGGCAGATGTATGCAGCAACATTATATCTATCGTCTCACCTTTAACACCTTCTCGGTTTTTGCTGATTAATGACAACTCAGCCGCACTGTTTTTGTTATAGACATGCACGGACTATTTTCTCAGTTTAGGTCCTATCTGGAAATCAAATGAGGTGGGGCGGAGTCAGTCACGTCATGTTATTAGGTTGGCATAGAAGGGTTTGTCATTCTGTTTGTATCTGGAAGAAAATGAAACACTATTTAAAAAGGGAAAAAGTGTTCCAAGAAATGGCACCCGTTTTTAAGGGAAGACAAAAGCAAATATATGTTATATTTAAATGTCTATATATGGAGAGGAATTTGAGTTTGATCCTTAGTCTAAATGGGGCTAATGAGTTTTAATTAAGGGTCTCAGTTAAGGTTTGACGGGTTGGGCACCAAACCATTGGGCTGGGGCTTAGGACAGATACACATCTCCTTTCCCCTGACATACACTGGGGTGAGTGTTGGGGGGCTTAGGACAGACACACATCTCCCTACCTGAGGGAGAGCGAGGGAGAGCCAGACAGAGGGAGAGCCAGGGAGAAGCAGACAGAGGGAGAGCAAGGGAGAGCGAGGGAGGGAGACAGAGGCCGAGGGAGGGAGACAGAGGCAGACCGACTTAGAGCGAGGGAGAGGCAGACATAGGGAGAGCGAGGGAGAAGCAGACAGAGGGAGAGTGAGGGAGAGCGCGGGAGAGTGATGGAGAGCGAGGGAGGGAGACAGAGGCAGACAGAGGGAGAGCGAGGGAGGGAGACAGAGGGACAACCAGACAGAGGGAGAGCGAGGGAGAAGCAGACAGAGGGAGAGCAAGGGAGAGCGAGGGAGGGAGACAGAGGCCAAGGGAGGGAGACAGAGGCAGACAGAGTTAGAGCGAGGGAGAGGCAGACAGAGGGAGAGCGAGGGAGAGGCAGACAGAGGGAGAGTGATGGAGAGCGAGGGAGACAAAGGGAGAGCGAGGGAGAGCCAGACAGAGGGAGAGCGAAGGAGAGCGAGGGAGAGCGAGGGAGAGGCAGACAGAGGGAGAGCGAGGGAGGGAGACATAGGCCGAGGGAGGGAGACAGAGGCAGACAGAGGGAGAGCAAGGGAGGGAGACAGAGGGAGAGCGAGGGAGAGCAAGGGAGGGGAAGGGAGGGAGACAGAGGCAGACAGAGGGAGAGCGAGGGAGGGAGGCAGAGGGAGGCAGAGGCAGACAGAGGGAGAGCGAGGGAGGGAGGCAGAGCGAGGGAGGGAGACAGAGCGAGGGAGGGAGACAGAGCGAGGGAGGGAGACAAAGTGAGGGAGGGAGACCTCAGAGTGAGTGAGGGAGGGGGAAGGAGAGAGAGGGAGACAGAGGGAAGGAGGGAGAGGGAAGGAGACAGAGGGAGACAGAGGGAAGGAGGGAGAGGGAAGGAGAGAGAGGGAGAGGGAAATAGAGTGAGGAGAAGGAAACAGAGAGGGAGAGGGTAACAGAGAGAGGGAGAGGGTAACAGGGAGAGGGAAACAGAGAGACGGAGACAGAGAGAGAGTGAGACAGTCAGAGTGAGTGAGGCAGAGGGAGTGAGACAGTCAGAGTGAGTGAGACAGAGGAAGAGCGGGAGTGAGGGGGAGTGAGACAGTAAGAGTGAGTGAGACAGACGGAGACAGGGAGAGAGAGGTAGAGGGAGGAAGAGGGAAAGAGAGAGGGAGGGAGACAGAGCAAGAGAGAGAAAGACAGAGAGAGAGAGAGAGACTGAGAGACTGTGTGTATGTCGGGTCTGGTGGCTCAGTGGACGAAGGCGTCCGCTGCAGGGACCAGTGATCAACCTCATGGTACCAGTTTTTTTTGTTGCTTGAGCTCCGCCCCCTCCCCCACTGACCCCGACCCCACCGGTGTGGCCCTTGGCCACAAACCACCCTGTAAATTTGGCCCCCGAGAGAAAGTTTGTGAGTACCCATGCTATACAGTATGCGTCTTTTTAGGGAAAAAGCCCCCCCCAGTTTCCACCAGTGGCTCCCTTGACCAGCGTCCGCTTCAGGGTCCCACAATTTCATCTGATGTTTGCGGTGTTACTATCGGTCCCTTAGCGCTCTTAACATCAGACAGGTCTGTTTCGGATCCCGTGGCAATGGCTTCCGAGTCTGTGCCTCGGGGCGTGCGGGCCGCATCAGTTCCCGCCAGATCCACCACTGCCTGCAGTGCCGCCCTCCTCTCTTCGTCCGTCTGAGACCCCTTGGGTTTTCGAGATCCTCGTCTGCGCCCGCGGAGCCTCTTTGACCTGCGCTCCGGCGGCGCTCCTCCTCCTCCCTGAATCTCGCCCCGTCCGTTCCAGCTTTATACGTCTCCCACCACGTACAGGTGTCGGCCGATGTGGGGAAAAAGTGTGTTTTTTGTCATCCACTACTACTCTAAGCTTCGCCGGAAAAAGTAGGGAGTATCGGATACCTTCGGCTCTTAGCTCTCGTTTGATGGATAAGAAAGAAGCACCCAGTTTCTGGGTCTCCATAGTGTAATCAGGGAACAATGTCACGTTACAATTGTCCACCTGAAATGGGCCCGCATCCCTGGCCCTCTGGAGCAGCAAGTCTCTGTCTCTATAATGCAGCAACTTGAGCAACACCGGTCGGGGGGGTAGGCCCGGCTTGGGAGGTCTGGCCGGGACCCGGTGCGCCCGCTCCAGAGTGAAGAAGGGAGAGAGTCCCTCAGGAGCAACTACCGAACGGAACCAATCGTCCAAGTATCCGACCATATCTCCACCGTCCTTCTTTTCCGGCAGGCCCACCAGGCGGACGTTGTTGCGCCTGCTGCGATTTTCGGCATCCTCTGCTCATCTTTCAAGCGCTTGTATCCTGTCCAGTGCGTCCGACAGCTTCCCCTCCGCCGATTTATGAGCCGGGACCAGCTCCTGCAAGGCAGTCTCCGTGTCTTTGACTGTCTTTCAGTTTAGCGTAGTCCGCCCGGAGGATCCCCAGCCCCGTTGCTACCTGCACAATGTCCTGCTGTAGTGCCTCCAGAATGCGGTCCTGGAGTTGCTGCAGATCTGTACGGCCTGGCACGACACTCTCCGGCGGCTCGGAGCTGGTGGCTCCCTCTTGTTTGCCCCTGGGTTTCCCCATCATACCTCCACTCCAGCCGCTCGTGTCATCCTCCAGCCTCAATGGGTCACGGGCACTCAGCGTCCACCCCGAGCCGGTGTCCTCCCGATCCGGAGCTGCAATGCGGCTGCGGTCCACTCACCGAGTCAGCACATCCGGGTCAGATAGCCTCGGTGGTGCGGTAGCTCCCCGGTACGTAGCCGCCCCTGCTCCTACTTCACTTCTCACACCACTCTCAAGGGTCAGGAGCACAGGGCTCCTCCCAGTAGTGCCCTTAATCTCCCAGCTCGGACTTCAGCGCCTCAATAGGCCCCCCGACAGCAGTCGCCCTGCAGCACAGCAGGGCTCACCATTCCTTCTACTGCGACCCTCCACTCCCCTCGGCCAGCCGTATTCACCAGGGGTGCGTCTCAGCCTTCCAGGCGCCGCCGGCCGCAGGTCCTAGGCTCACTACGGTCCGCAGCAACTCCGCAGCACGGGTCCCAGCTCTTTCCAGTTCAAAGGTGCGCTACGTCCCCCCTTCCGGACCGCTTTCCGTGTGGGGGCCCTGCTATCTCGATCTGCACAGGACGTGGTATCTGTTAGGGCCCATCCACTTCTCCCGCTGTGCCCAGCAGGCGCCAAGCCACGGCCGTCCCCCCCAGAGCAATGGGAGTCAGGCAGCTCCTATGTGCAGTTGCTCGCAGCCCCCCGTCCAGGCAGCCTGCCGTTGGAAGCCGAGGCGCTTCCCACCTCTCGTTGCGGTCTGCACGTCTTCTCGTGATCTGGGCGCCGATGCCCCTTTTTAGGTCGAGCGACCTATCTCAATGCGCATGCGCATTGAGCGGGAGCGAGATTTATAGGGCTTTAAACAGACTTTAACTAACTGGCGATTTGATGCTGTACCCGCGCGCTTTTAGGTCAATGCGCAAGTGCATTGACCTAAAATGCGCGTGCACAGCATCAAATCGTCAGCCATCTGTTGCCCAGCTTGGTGCCGCTCCACCCCCTGTGGCATCAAAGGCTTTCATGGCCGGCCGGCCGTGCTTTCAGTTTGCCGCTCCACCCCCTGCGGCATAAAAGGCTTTCACGGCCGGACGGCCGTGCTTTCAGTTTCAAGAGCGCTGCATTCTTTTCACGGCCGGTCTCCGGCCGTGACTCGCATTTCTCCTTCCTTCCAGCGCGATCACTTTCACTTTTTCCTGCTCCCGCTCGCACGTGCATCACAAGCGTGCTTTTATTTTAATTTTATCGCCCCCTTTCTATCCCGGTGTCTATCAAGTATGTGGAACTTATTGTATTAATGTTAGCATGCTGCTGTTCTCTCCGCCTCTGTCTCACTCACTTCCTTTTCTGATACTCACTGTCCCCCTGTTAAGTGTGGTACTTAGTGCCCCGTACAGCTCTGTTAGGATTCACTCTGCCGCGTGCTTTAAAAAAAATGTATCGTCCCCTTTATATCCCAGTATCTATCATGTATTTGGAACTTGTTATATTAACGTTAGCATGCGGCTGTTCTCTCCGCCTATCGGAGACCCCTATGACCCACCCCAATGTGGCTCCTTCAATCTGCATTGGACACAACCCCAGCTGAGGCTTGGGTCACCCTCTTACTCTCCCGCCTCTCCCTCCCAGCTTTAAAGACAGGTCTGGATTTCAGCCTCCTCACAAGGGAGTGGCGCTAATGCTCCTCCACCCTGAACTCAGAATTCTAAACACACTGACACCACCCCCTCCCTCTCAGCTATATAATGATCTCTTCATCATGTGTAATTATATGAAATAAAACTATTTTGAACCCTTAAGTCTACAGCTCCATCTACTATTTTCTAACACTTCTCTGACTGTACAATAAACGATTCACATTTAGATTAAGTGTGAATTTTTCTTACATGGTGATCCAGCAAACCTGGCATGGAGCCAGCTCCCCGAGAAACACTCCTGGTCTGCGTAGGCTCAACACTAAATCACTCTTTCGTATATGAAAAATGGGTTTGCATAAAAAGCGTTTTAGTTCAAAATACCCGTCTTACAGGGAATACAATTTAATAAAATAGATTTGAAAAAATTGATGACTTTGCAAAGTCTTTGACAACAATTTGCGCCGCAACAATGAATAAATAAGTCATTATATGGTTGCCGCCACCTGCTACATGGGTCTGAAGTAACGATGATAATCGGTTACAGTGTACTGAAAAGTGTAGCACGTTTCCCCCCAGTTTTCAGTGCCGCCTTTCTATCTCCATTTTCAAAGCCTCTTCTACGCTTCGATAGTGGACGCAATCTTAGTCCTTGTGCGGTGCTTGGATGTGGCGCTTAAGACATGGACATTCTTAGACGGACCAGAATTTCCTAGTTTTGGTTTAGCTAAAACGAGCTGCAGGTCTCGTGTGCCAAGGCCTTTTTTCATTACACTAAATGTGAAATATTCACCATTCTGCACAATGAAAAATATTGTGTGGATTTTTTGCACAAGAGAATCTATTTCGAAGAAAAAAAAATTCACACGCAACATTTTCACCTTGAACAAGACGTTGAATCCTTGAATAAGTCTTCTGCCGGTATCTTATTTGACTTCTGTGCAAGATATTCCTTAACGAAGAAAAGTTACTCAAGATACTGGCAGAACCTATTTTAAGTAATTTCATGAAAAACAAGCATTGGCATAGCCAATAGGCCTCACCTTTGGGACCTTATAAGTGTTTAGACATGCAACAGTTGATGTTGTTGCACTAAGGATATTGTGCTGCATAACTAAATACTTAAAAGGTCCCAAAAGCGAGACCTATTGGCTATGCCAATGCTTGTTCACTCCGCAGCCCCCCTCTCCCACAGGCACCGCTCGCGGCAGGCCCCAGTATCTCCTTCAATGGCCAGTTCGCGCTGCGGCCGCCATCTTGTGGGGTTCCGCGTCTGCAAGCTTGCCGTCAGTGCGAGCCGTGCCGCTGGGGTAGGCGTTCACAGTTCACAGCGCAGACCCAGGGACACCTTCCGTAGCTCCGCTTCACTCCCCTGCTCCGGTTCCCCGTCAGGCTTCCCCCGGTCGGCTCGTCAGCGCTCGCAGTCTCCGGTCGCAGCCTCCGCCGCCATCTTGGGTCGCCCCGTCTCCTGGCCAGGCGGCCCTTCTTACAGTCTCGTTTGCCGGCGGGGAGGCACCCCCGATGATTCCCGGGGTGCCGCCGCCCCTCTGACGAGGAGTAGCGGCTCGGCAGTGTTGTTAATGTGGGAGAACGCTCCCGTTTTCAGGATGTTCGCGGGGATCGGGCGCGGAGCTCTGGGCTCACGCTGCCAGTCCCTTCGGCATCCAAGCCACGCCCCGTGCATATAACATACTATACAGTCCAGGTCACAATTTGGGTCACATCACGACACATGTATTATGCAATATTAATTACCATTAGGAATGTCAGATACGGAGTTAACAACA
The DNA here is from genome assembly GCF_964261635.1 of Lissotriton helveticus. Classification (NCBI taxonomy): domain Eukaryota; kingdom Metazoa; phylum Chordata; class Amphibia; order Caudata; family Salamandridae; genus Lissotriton; species Lissotriton helveticus. The sequence goes on along the minus strand of NC_136068.1, from coordinate 1,576,657,365 downwards.
CTTAAAGCGTGCACAACATTGCAGTACAATCGGTGAATTTGAGTAGCCCTAACGTATCTTGCCTTATTAGTGAGACCGCCTCGGCCTTAACCCAGTTTATCATTGAATGAAACCATGCTTTCATCGGTGGGGGATCTTCTGCCTTCCATGGGTGTGTAATAAGCTGTTTGGCCACGACCAGACCCAGATCTAAAAACCTGGAAGAGGCTTTATGTTTTTTATGTCTGGGGAATATCCCCGTTATACATGCCTTCTATGTCCTTGGCAATTTCCTATCTGTACTGACACCCAGCGCACGGATTGCCCCCTCCCAATCCAGATGCAACTTGGGGCAGGACCAAAGCATATGTTATAAATCCTCATTCAACAATTTACATCATGGGAAGCATGCATCTTCTTAAACCTTATTAAAATATCTATTAATCTTGTCTAGGGATAGGTACATCCTGTGAACAACATAAAATTGAATCAACCTGAAGCGTGCATTTCTGGGGACCTGTCTGGGGCTGTCCAATACTATGGACAACTTCTTATCTGAGTATGAACGTGCAAGGTCTTTTTCCCATTTGTGCTGCAGTGGTGTTAAGTCAAACATGGTATGTACCCGAATCATCTTACAAGATGACGCCCCATACCCATTATATGCACATATTGCATTAGGAGATGTGTTGGGAGTTCTTGCGAAATGTTTCTCCAGTAACGTCTCAGCATGGCTGTCCAGGAGGCATAGTTCAGGAATTGCCCAGGGGGGGACTTGGTCTACCTCAGACAGAGAAAGAAATGGACGCAGCATGCCCTCCCTATACAGATTTTCCAGTGTAGATATGTCTGGCCCCAGCCAGCATGTAAGGTCCTTTATCCTGACTCACCCTCTCGCTACCGGCATACTCAATAAAGGCATCGCTGGCACATATGGTATAACATGCCTAGTAAGACGCAATGCCCTCGAAAAACATTTTTGAGCAATCTGGACCATAAGCGGGAGTGGCTCATGTGATCTGTTGCATGGATGGAATAAAAAGAGAATCCTATCCAGGGAATACGGGGGCTCAGGTTCAGCTGAATCTGCCAGGTGTAGCTCTTCCACCCTTTTTGCTACCCACAGTATCTGGGAAGCCAGAAAATAGTGCTTCATGTTGAGTAGGGTCAGCTCGCCCTTCGACCAGGGTAAATACAACTGTGCAATGCTACCCTGCACCACATATTATTTCTAGTAAAGTCCCTTATGACCCCCTCAAGGGAACGAAAAAAGGATGCAGACAGCTATAGCAGGAGGGTAGCAAAATTTTAAAGGAGGTGCTGCAGCATTACTTCTTTATCAATTCCACCCTGCCTATAACCGAGAGATTAAGCATTTTCCAAACGTCGATTTGGGATTTAAGCGCTGTGACTGCTCTAGTTATTTTGCCATCCATGAGATCTGAGTAATTGTGGTAGATGCGTATACCCAGATATACGAACGACACTGGTTGCCACTGTATCACAGCTCCATCCACCTCCAGGTGGGGATCATCCATCCCAGGGGTAAAGGGGAATAGACAAGACTTACCCCAGTGTACACCCAGCCCAGACAATGAGGCAAATAATCTCAGCGTGTCCGGGATAACCGCAGGACTGGCTGGAGATCCTTAACATATAGCAAGATCGTCCGTGTATAGCAAGACTGCATGCAGGCAATCGCCAAGGTGTATCCTCCAATCTGGCGCCGGTTTCCGTAGCGCTATTGCCAGAGGTTCTATTGCCTGGGAAAAAATTTACAGGGAGAGGGGCACCCCTGCCTGGTCCCCCTCTCTATCAGTATAGGTCTGGAAAACAGAGTGCCAAGACGGACCCGTACTGTGGGTGCTTCATACAGTAGCTTTATTAAACTCAGTATGTAAGGCCCGAACTCAAACCGATGGAGTACTGCAAACATAAAGGGCCACTTGACTGTGTTGAACGCCTTCTCCAGGTCCAACGCGACACAGCCAGCTGTAGGCCAGTCCATTGCGGTGGAGAAGTGTGGCTCACTGGTTAGAGGCAGCAGACCCGTAAGCAGAGAACGGCCCGGGACCAGGGTTCGATTCCCGATGCGGCAGGGTCGTGGACCAGGGTCAGCGGACTCGATAATTCTCGCCTCGGTGCCTACTCTAGTCAGAAACCACACTCTGCAACTCTGGGCATCAGCTTGCCTCATCTTCACAACGGCCCCCCCAGACCACCGGGGATGCTTGGTCGCACCTTAGAGATACCCATCAGGGACCATCTCTCAGGGTGAGCCAGGACGGGTTCCCCAGCGGTTGAAGCGTGGAGATACTCCTCCGGGAGTCGATTCCTAGCGCTATATAAACCCGCAATTGCCACATCGCGCATCACCTGAAACAGCCTGCGGATGTTAAGCGAAGTGTTTAGGGCCGGCACAAATCCATTTTGGTCCTGGTGGACTAATTGTGGGATAACAGGCGACAATCTGCCTGCTAGGACACCTGAAAAAAGTTTACAATTCCCATTCATGACCGCCTGGGGTCGATATGCTCCTGTATATGTAGGGTCTCTACCCGGGTTGGGAAGCGTAATCAAGGTGGCTTCTGCCATGGCGGTAGGGAGGCTCTCTAGTGCTTCCGCGAATACCTTAAGCAGTTGTGAGCTTAAAAGATCAGCATACGATTTATAAAATCCGTGGGGGAAAGCATCTGGTCCTGGCACTTTTCCAGACGGCAAGGCCCTCCTCATACCTCTAATCTCTTCTAGCGTGAGTGGGGCATCCAGCTCCAGCCGCTGCTCCGGCGTTAGATCTGGAATCGAAAGGCTATCCAGGAACTCATGTATTGCTATCTCTGGCACCCTCAGGGTGTATCTGTGTAACTGAGCGAAATGATTGGACAGTTCAGCAGGTATATCGTGTTGGGTAAGGTTGAGTCTCCCATCCTGAGACCGGAGAGCGATGAGCGATGATGGGTCCGACCGACTGCTCTTGGTTGATCAACTAGGCCAGAAGGGAGCCCTACTGATCCACTTTATCATGCGCAGATGCTGAGTGCGCCGCAAAATTGAGACAGCGTTAACGTTCTAGAAGTTCAGCATGCTTCTTACGTGCCTCGGACAAGAGGGCCATTCGCGCAGCATCCACAATTGCTCGAAATTCGAGTGTAAGAAGCTCCCTTTCTACAATGAGTAGTTCCGATTCTACCTGCTTTCGCAACCCACAACCCAGTCCCAAACACTTCCCTCACAATGTGACCTTCATGCCTGCCCACTCCACCAGGGAGGAAGAGGTAGTTCTGGTGTTAAATGCAAAATATTCCCCAACTTACTCCCGAAAGATTGAGTCTTCAAGCAAAGCCGGTTGCAGCCTCCAATTAGGGACCCCAGGAATCCCACCTTCCCATGCCAGTGTGACACAGTATGGATTGTAATCAGAGTGTGTGCTCCCCAATACTCCGAATCGGATATGTAAGGATGGAGATCCGAAAAACCTGTCCAGGCGAACATGCAGATTATGGGGTACTGAGAAAAAGGAGTACACCCTCACCCCGGGTTCGCGATGGCTCCAGACATCAGTTAAATCCCATCCATCCGCCCATCCATTCAGCACAATAGAGTTGGCCGTGGCAACCATACCCCGAAGTGGGAGAAAAGATCTATCTACCCCGTGTTCAGCACGCAATTAAAGTCTCCACCAATTAACCACGGGACCTCGCACCATTTCCTCATCGCTAGGGACAACTGGAAAAATAACTGACTTTGATCTACATTTGGGGTATACACGTTTCTGAACAAAATATGTCGCCTGCCTAATCTGCCCTTCCAGAGTACATATCTACCCTCTTTGTCGGTAAGGACCTCGTCTATTGCAAAAGACGTACCCGGACGAATCCAAATGAGGACTCTCCTTACGAACAGAGAGTAGTCCATGGCATATACCTTACCCCTCCATTTGCGTTGTAGCCTGACTGTTTCCACCACATTTAAATGCGTCTCCTGCAGCATCGCTAAACGCACTTTGGGCCCGATTCACAAAAGTAATCTGAGACAAAATCCTAACTTTACGATTTTCGGTATTCATAAAAGGCAATTAGTAGTAGTAAAGTTAGGATTACTAACTTTAGGCCTTCCCACACACTAGACCTCTTTACATTCCAATGCACCCAGGCTACCACAAGATGTAGCTAAGGCTGGCGAAGGCAAAACACGTCATGCAAACATAACTACACATTACTTTTAAGATAAGCATAAATCAATAATTTGTAAAGAAACACAAAACAACAGTGTTCCTATGGCATTAAACAAAATCTATCATTAATTCAGGTTTCTGATTAGTCAAAAATGTTGGGGGTATCAATGGTTTAGCCTTGTATATTAAGGGCCTTATTGACAAGCCCCTTGCGCCGCCGGAACATCACTTTTTCCCATATTAATAGTGACGCGCCAGCAGCGAAAGTTGCTTGTAAATAGGCACCTAAATATTTTGCATTAACATGACATTAACACACAAATGTTACTTATAAAAGAGAATGAATATTTATTCACGTTTAGATAGACCATGGCTTGTGTAGGCCTGCATTTTAAAATGGCTAATGCTGCCATCTTGTTTTGTGACACCTGAACATTTCATATCTAGGTGACGCTTGAGTCCTAATTATCGAATTCAAGGTTTTTTTTGCGCTCTTTCCCAAGTGGAATGTTTTCTTTTCTTTGTGGTATTCATGTAATGTTTTAATGAGTATCACATTCACAAAGGAACTTGTAGAATGCAGGCTTGTCCCTGTAACTCATCTTGTTACAGATAATGTGAATTTGAAGGGCACAGAGAGAGGCTGTATTGTGAGGAGTCATGAGAAGCCAACAAGCATACAATTGTACATATGGCTATAACCTGGTTGGACCATTTCATTAGAACTGTGCGTAGGCGTATTGATTGTTGGATTTGTGTAGTTTAAGTTAGTGCAGAGTAGAGAATCAGCAGACTGCATATGGATACATAGTTAGAGCAGAGCAGAGAAGGAGATTTAGGCTACTTTCCTAATGGGAGAGCTGGCTTTCTTTTGTGTTTCCCATTGAGGCGACCTCGTGCTGGCCTCTTTCTTATATGTATAGGACTTTGATTTGATTTGAACTACATGTTATTTGATATATTCATATTTGATTACCCAATACCAATTTGATGGTGTCTTCTGGAATAAAGACATATGATAGATCCCACATTCAACTAAATTTAGTATATATATATTTTTTGTGAGGAAGAGTAGTGCCATTTATTCCTTTATGAAGCCCTTAGGAGGCAGATGTATGTGTTTGACTTTAGAGAAGTGCACACAAGCAGCACTATTAAGTTTCAATTTAAGTTTGAGCGCCACCACCGGAGAGTGTGCCACCGTCAGCTCGTGGAAGCAGGCCAGTTGGGTCTAGGTGTGGCCTGCAAGCTTGTCAGGAAGGCCCCACTCACCTGGGGCTCCTGTTGGACCCAGAACCTGCTGGGGACTGGTGGTGCAAAGGACTCGGTGGCAAGTCTAAAGTCTGTTAGTTCTGCAATTTAAACCATGAGATCAGGGAAGACCAGGGGCGAACTAGCATCATCCGGAAAAAAGAAGAAGTCAGCCACTGAAAGAGAAGCTAAGGGCACCCAGGAGAAGGGGAAGGAAGCCAAAGCCACAAAATGTCAAGGAAAATCAAATCCCCAGCCCAACGAAGGACCATCAATTGATCTCTCAAACCAAGTGGACCCACCTGGAAGGAAGGGATCAAAGGGAAATCTTTCGGACTTTAGGCACACAATTTGCTCGAATAAACCTAAATTCACACAAAGTTTGCTTTCCTAAAAGATGTGGAAGCAGTGTTGTTCTCAACTAATGACAATCTTACGGGCCTACAAACACCATTATAATCCACTACTCCAACCAAGCGTGCATTGTCTCCTGATTCTAGTCGCTGCAATCTCCAGTATCCTACTACAATAGCTTCACCCTCAAAATTGCTTACAAAGGTCGAAGTGAGTGTTCTAACAAATTCTTCACAATATTTAAAACTGTCCAATCCAAGACAGAACCTCTGCAATCAGGTCCTGTGGACCTATATGAGAGCATTCCTTGCTACCAGGCAAGTAGCGGCATGCAGGGCATCATTTCACAAAATAAATCAATTGTGAGAAGTTCTATAACCTCCAGCAGCATAGGGATTCCTAATAGCATGCCAAAATCAAGTCTCAGGAAAGATAACACTTTACCATCAGTATCTTCAGAGACCCAAGAAGAAAAAAGATAGCTAGCCACTCCCAAAGAAAACTACACTATGAAGGGCAGCCAACATGTGGACCCCCCAACATGAGGGAAGGTGGACCAGACCCAAAAAACAGGAAATACCAAATACAAACGCGCACAAAAAAGAAAGGGACGGAACAAAAAAGCTACCAGCCAAGTGTAACTCTATCCCCTATTTGAGACCTTACCACGACCAGATTCCAAAGCGACTCAAAAAGTAACAGGGTCCATACAGGGAGAAGAGGAAAAGGGATCATTGTGCCAATCAGACCCGACTTGTGCAAGGCCAGGTAAACAATCTACTTACTGTGACCACTAAAATTCAAACAGCAGCTGGTATCCATAAGGAACCCCATGATACTCTTCCAGCACAGCAAGCAACCGCCTCTAAGTTTATGAAAATTCACACTGAGGTACGAGCTGAAGAAAAAATTATATCCCCAACAGCCGGAGACGTAAGGGATAGAAATGGCTCATGGGATGAAGTACTTGCTGTAAAAATGGGAAACAATGTCTCTAGGCATACAGATAAATCATTAATCCAATTGTGGACCTAGTTTCGACATTCTCCATCAGCGTTCAACCCATTATTTCCCTTGGAGACTCTACAAACGTAACGGTGGCTCACTTGAGCCCGCACAAATACATTCCCACGGTACTAGACCTCGTCAAAATAAGTTCGAACTTAGAAAGCTTTCAGACTGCACAAATGGATTTAAACAATGCCTCAGTCCTAATCCTGATTCCGGAATACGTATCTAGAGGCAGACATTCCAACGACTTCTTGATACAATGACAACCTATTCGCAAACCAATGGCCTACAAATCAATAACGGCAAAATGAAAACCATGTGCTACAACGTCAAGAAAACACAAATACAGGAATGGTTCATGGGTAAAAAGCAGTTGAAAAACACAGTTGAATACAAATACCTCAGAGTAATTATCAAAGATAATGGGAACTTTCATGTGCAGAAGGAGGCAATCAAAAAGAAAGGCTTGGTCTTAGCTGCGGCTTTTAAAAACTTGAAGAAAAAGGTAGATGGACCTGTTTTGTCCCCAAAACTGGAAGTTGTAAGAGCAAAACTCCTTCCAACAATTTAATATGGAAGTGAGGCTTTAAGAGGGCAGGATGCAACCACGCTGGATAATGCAGTCTCCCAAGCTTATAGAATTACATTCTCCTAGCCAAGTTACACCTCCCCAATTGAAATAAGGCTAGAATTCGGACTGGTTAAGCAATCACTAGCCAGGCACTGCTCATATATAATATGCTGGAACAAAATCAGGAAAGCTGAATTGAATACTTTGAATCACATGTTGTGGGACGAATTACAGCATCGTCATACATCACCAGGCAGAGAGTATCTGCAAGAGTCCCTAGCACGTACAGGTCTTGCCCAGCTTTGGGAAATGTCAATTGACCTACAGGCCTTTAAGCGTTTGGTAAAGAAATCTCTTAAAATTCAATCAGCTACAGAAGATAAAGCTACACTAGCACAAAGGGCACATGGGTGGACGACATTAAAAAATGACACGTCTATTGCACCACAAGATTACTTTGCCACCAGTTATCCAGTTTTTATTAAGCAGCAGTTCTTAAGATACCGGTTAGGGTTACTACCAGCCAAAGAACACATGGCACCTTGGCAACGTGATAACCTACCTGTTACTTGTCTCCTCTGCGGGAGTTGTAAGGATGACATGTTGCATTTGGTTTGCTCCTGTAATACCGTAATGGCAGAAAGGAAACAACTGTTAACGAAGGCTTTTAACCAAAGAGGAATATGAACAAGAAGACAGACAATCTTAGCCTGCTTTGACCCAGGTGACACGCAGTTAAATAGCCGTTTTGTCAAATTTCTGCTAAAAGTGGAGCAAAGATTAAAAGAACATGAAAATCGTCCTGAAGAATTGATATAAGAAGCAATTCAACAATCATATTAACCTTCAGAAACATCATAGAGTTCCCCCAAATAATATTTGTGGCTGAACCATCAACTCTTATTGAATCCCCCTAAGGACGATTAATGAACTGGAATACTTCCCTTGAGTGTTCTTTTAGTCTCCAAACTGCGACCTCTGCTTGCCTCCTACCATTGGAAATATTTTAATACTAAAGATTTGATCACTTGAATTTTGTTTCACCATGAATGTTAGGTTTTTATCATGTACATGTATAAGTTACTATCAAATAGTTATATTAACTGTTAGGCTGTCAGGGGCGGATTGGTCACTCATTGGCATATATATGAATCGAAATGTTTTTGTACCATAGCATCTTTAATTTTAAAGCTGAAACTATCTGATTTCCTTCTTATCTGTCATATTTGAAAAAGAAATTGAATTGAAAGATTTTATCAATGATTTTTAGCTCACCATGTAAATATGAATCTTGTATATTTATTGCAATAGTTTTAAGTAACCAAGCAATTGTCTAAATAAACTAAACTTAAACTTAACTATTAGAGTCAGTCCTGGTGTTGGTTCCTCCGGTTTTATAGGAAAGTTGCCAATGATGAGAAAGGAAGCAAGTTGGTGAGTAACAGTCAACAGGCTCATGGTGCCCGCTTAAGTGAGGCACTTCCTACATATATTTTTTCACACAATCTTTATGAATTGTATTGATGTTTAAGTCCTCTGCCACTGGGCCTGGCAAAAGTATCACTGTCAGGCACAGGGATAGCCTCTGAATAGGTTTTGGAGCATGACTCTCCCCTAACTGATAACTGGCGCAAGGGACTTGTGTTGCCAATTAGATATCGATAAAATCCAGGTTACATTCTTTTATTTAGAACACCACTACTCCACCAACACGTTTCCACTATACAGGGTCTTTTTCATGGGAAAAAGACCCTGTATGTACAATGGTTTTCCTTTCCTTGGGTGGTAGCAAGTCCAGAATTTTACTCAGAATTTTTAGAGTACCAAAACATTTACCCACTACTTTTCGTATTTGGGCGTCGAAGGACAATTTAGGATCGAACCATACTCCCAAATGTTTAACTTCCGTTTTGGGAATAGGTACTTGACCTAATGTTTCTGGCCAACATGCAGAGGACCATATATTAGGGGCTTTGCCCACTATCATTACCTCTGTTTTATTTCCGTTCAGCTTTAGCTGGTGATTGGACATCCATTCTGCTACCCTTTCTAAACACCTGGCAAAATTGGGCGCTGCCTGTTCACTGCTTTGGGATAATGTCACAATCAGCTGAGTATTATCAGCGTACGATACAATGGTAACATTATTATTTTCCACTAACTCTGCCCGTGGTCCCACATATAGATTAAGTAGTGTGGGACTCAGGATTGACCCCTGTGGAACTCCCTGGCGCAAGGGGATACTCTTTGATAGTTGAGATTGTTGGGAGACTTGCAAACTGCGTTACGAAAGGTAAGATGCCATCCTGCATAGAGCAGTACCTTTTACACCACATTCCCCTAGTCTATGCAAGAGCAGCCCGTCAGAGACGGTATCGAAGGCCGCACTTAGATCCAACAGGATAATTGTAGCAGTCTGTCCTTCATCCGCACAGCGTCTCATTGTGTCTGTAGCCAGTAATAGAGCTGATTCAGTTGAATGTGCTGCTCTAGAGCCTGATTGAGAAGGGTGTAGTAGGTCATTTTTCTGTATGTGGTTGGTTAGTTGTTTATTTGCTACTTTTTCCGCAATTTTTGCCACAAATGGTAGCGGCGAGATGGGGCACAGGTTTTCTAAAACTGCTTGGTCTATTGATGGGTTTTTCTTCAAAGGACGAACTATCGCCTGTTTCCAGCTAGTAGGAACTTCTCCCTTCTGAAAGCTTGTAATTAGCTCAGAGATATAGGGCATGATAAGATCTGCTCCAATCATTAGTTGCTCTGGATGTGCAAGGTCTTGTGGAGAGCCAAATTTAATACCTTTAGCGATAGTTTTTAGTTCATCTAGTTCTAATATTCTAAGTTCAGTGAGCGTTTCTCCTATGAATTTCTTCTCCTCCCTGGGTTCTGGGCTCTTCCCCTGGTATGCTTCTGCTGGGAAGGCATTATATATCTTAGTTACTTTCTCTGCAAAGTATTCAGCAACTTTGTTGCAGCTTTCCAGTGAGGGTATTGCTTCCTTCTTTGGGTTTTCATATGATTTGAGTGACTTGAGTAAAGAAAACATTTCTTTTGAAGAATTCCTCGCTCTTCCTATTTTTACCGTGTAGAAATCGCACCTTGTCTTCCTAGTTAATGTATATTTTTTAGTTCCTTTTTATAACAATCCTTGGGCTTGTTACAGAAATGTTTGCGCCATGTGCGTTCCAACCTCTTACAGTGTTTCTTTGATCAAGAGGGTGTTTCATTAAACCATGGTGATGATGCCTTCTGTCTCTTGGGACTCCTGGTACTCTAGGGTGCTATCTCATCTAATGCCTCTGTTACCAATTTTTCAAATTGGGTGTTGGCAGTATTTATATATGTGTCTAATATCGGTTTGTTCATCGACAGTGCCTGTGAGAAAGAGCTGGTATTAAACCCAGTCCACTTCCTGAACGTAACTTTCGGCCCTGTTCCCACTATCCTTGCTCAGTACACAGGTTCCGATGTGATGCGCCAATTTTACTCCCACAACCGTGTTATTTTGCCAGTTCTGCTACACACAGACAGGAGGTGTGTTTAAATCTGTGTTTCAGGTATCTGGGCCACTTCCAGTAAGCCAGGCACCAGATCAGTGGTGGAGACTTTGATATCCCTGAGTCTCAAGCCACAGAAGGCAGCCAACAAGCCATTTGAGAACACTTGGAGTGCAATTCAGCTTTCCTGCAGGGCCACTAAGTTCCTTCTGCAAGTGAACACTCTACTTCCACCAAATGGGCCACCCCAAAGAGACAATAGCAGGTTCAAGGCAGGGAACCTTGAAATGAGGATCTTGAAAGTTGATAGTTGAACAGTGCGTTTCGCACGCTTTCGAATTTTTTTTTTTTTTATAATCGGGCTTTCACTGGGGCTGCGCCAAGAATATGGAACTCCCTCCCACCTGCCATCAGAAGAATCCCCTCTGTTGCATGTTTCAAAAAGGAGGCCATATCCTTCCTCATGAGTAAATTCCTTGTCTAAACCCTGTCCCATAACCCCAACAGAGACTATTGCCTCCTTCCATCGACCTTTCGCCCCACCAAGAAACCCGGGGCCTATCTTCAGCAACTATAATGTTAACTATACTTTGTATCCTTCCTTCCCTCCCGTTACCCTCTGCTACTGTAATGCTAACTGTACCTTGTGTTCCTTACATCCCCCTTGTACTCCCGTAATTCCATGCCTTTTGTACAACTCCTTGACTATGTAAAGCGCTCTGATACCCTAACGGGTCAAGTTTGCGCTCTAAAAAACACAAAAAGAAATAAATAAAAATACATTTTTTCCTTTTATTGCTAAATTAAAAACCCTCATCGTCACAATTCTTAGAGCACCTAATGGGCTATCGTCTCTTTTAGAGTACCGTATTTTTGTAAAGTAATGAAATCTTAATAATGAATTCTTTTTATTTTTGTAAATGTTTTCTTACCCAGACATTTTATGTAAATTGCAATGATTTAAATTAAACTGCAAATAAAATATTACTTACTTACTCTTCACTTGGAGTGAAGGCAGAGCCTAGCTCTCCTTCAGCAGAGCCAGAGAGCAGCAGGCAGCAGGGCAACACAAGAGAAAAGCAGGCCTTCCAAGTCTGCAGTCCAAAGATGAGTCGTTTTAAGCAGCACAACAGTCCTTCTGACAGAAGTTCAGTTCAAGAGCCAGAAGTGTCTGATTTTAAGGGGTCAAAGAGCCAGTACTATGATGTGGGGGTGACTTCAAAGCTGCTCTCAGGAGTGCACAGGCATCCTTTTCAACCAAGTCCTGTCGGCCATGCTATCTGTGGGGGGTAATCAGTCCTTTATGTGGAGACAGGAGACAGCCTATTCAAGTGAATTGTTAGCCCCTCCCTTCCATCCTGCTCAGGCAAGTCCATCAGAATGCAGATGTATGTAGATGGATACTCAGGCGCACCTATCCTTCCTGTGTTGTGGTTATCTAGAGTGAATGCACAAAGTGAAGCTGTTATCCATCCCAGGCCCACGGAGCAGTAAGTGCAGATAAATATCCACTTTTTAAAGGTGGCATTTCTAAAACAGTAATGTTGAATCCAACTTCTCCAGTGAGGAGGATTTATCATTACAATTCTAAAGATATGAAACCTGAAAAATCTACTGATCAGGAATTACAGCTTAAACGTGTATCAAGGAATTCCCAATGCTAGCCTATGGTGATTATGACTGACTGCTAATTACACTGTAGAAGCAGTATGGCATGCAACCTATTTCTGACTATGAATATTTTTTTATTTGTTTTTATTAATACTTTATTCGGCATCTGAACAATACAATAAAAGTACAATTTAAAAACATTCACATTTTCCTGTTTAGAAAAATTAAAACAATCAGTGTAAAACAGCCCACAAATACATGTACTACATAGTTCAAATTGCAGCCCTTTCCTTCTGATAATCTTATATGAATAGTTCAAACCTTATCTAAGGTGGGAGAGCAGATACCTAACCAAATAATTCTTCGCCTCTACTAGTTCTAAGTCGCATTGCGACCTAAAAAAACTTATGGTACAATGGAGAGTTAACACTTCTGTGGACAATTTCAAGAACAATAGAGCCACCTTCGCCTGATTGAACCCTACTCTTCCTAAAATACCTTTAAAAAACAGCTTTCTGGGGTGTGCATAGTAGGGACACAATAAAACAAAGTGGAGGGTATCCTGCGGAGACCGTTGGTGGCAGCCGCATGGGGCCTTCACTTCTATGTTTTGAGTGTAACCTGCCGGCACAGCCAGGCTATGATGTAGGGCGGTGCACAGACATAATATCGACTCCACAATATCGAATGGACAAAATATCGAGTAAAAAATATCGAATATAATAAAATATCGAGAACAAAAATATCGTTGTTAAAAATATCGATTACAATAATGATAATAAAATATCGAGTCCAAAAATATCGACTCAAAAATATCGACATGACAAAATATCGATTAATAGTCAAAGTAAAAAATATCGATATTATGTTGAAAAAAGGTAAAAAATATAAATAAATTGTAATAGTAATATAAATTGTAGTTAATGTTTAGGAGCGGGATGTTGGGTTAATAGGGGATAAGGGTGGGGAGTAATTTAAAATAATTAATTAATGAACATATGTTTGTAAATATTTATATATTTTAATTAATTGGGAAATAATTAATATTAATTAGTTAATTAATTTATATACATTTCTATACAATTTTTATTAGTAATTAATTGGTAATTAAATAATATTAATTAGTTAATTGGAAAATAAATCATATTAATTAGTTAATTAATTAATATAATTGGTAATACAATTTTATGTAGTAATTAATTGGTAATTAATTATTATTAATTAATTAATTGGAAAATAAATAATATAAATTAGTTAATTAATTAATATAATTTGGTATAAATTTTGTATTAGTAATTAATTGGTAAATAATTAATATTAATTAGTTAATTACATTATTTAGAGTAATTGTTATATATATAATATTTTGTTATAGTTCATTAAATAATTGGGTAAAAATTTATTAATAATTACATGAAAATAATTACAGCTAATGTGCTAAAATATTTTCATATTTGTTATTGGTATAAATTGTAGTTAATGTTTAGGAGCGGGATGTTGGGTTAATAGGGGATAAGGGTGGGGAGTAATTAAAAAGAATTAATTAATTATGATATGTTTGTGAGAATTTTAAATTATCAATTAATTGGTAAAGAATCAATATTAATTTGTTAATTAATTCATATAATTTGGTACATATTTATCATTAGTAAATAAATAGTAAATAATTAAGATTAATTAGTTGATTTAATTATTAATAAATAATAGTTTTTTTCATATTTTGTTATTATTACATATTTTTTGGGGAATAAATATTATAAAAAATTATATTTAATTAATTACAGCTATTTTGCTAATATATTAACTTATTAATTATAGTTAATTAATCATTAATAGTTAATTAAATAATATTAATTCAATTTGGGTACAGGAGGAATTTTAGTGTTCAGGGTCAGTTTTCTCTCTTTAGGTAAAGGGGTATTTTTATGTTTCAAGGTCAGTTTTCAGTTTTAGGGTAAAGGGGTATTTTTAGAATTCAGGGTCAGTTTTCAGTTTGTGGGTAAAGGGGTATATTTAAGGTTCAGGGTCAGTTTTCAGTTTTTGGGTAAAGGGGTATATTTAGGGTTCAGGGTCAGTTTTTAGTTTGTGGGTAAAGGGGTATATTTAAGGTTCAGGGTCACTTTTCAGTTTTTGGGGAAAGGGGTATAATTAATGTTCAGGGTCAGTTTTCAGTTTTTGGGTAAAGGGGTATTTTTAGGGTTCAGGGTCAGTTTTCAGTTTGTGGGTAAAGGGGTATATTTAAGGTTCAGGGTCAGTTTTCAGTTTTTGGGTAAAGGGGTTTATTTAAGCTTCAGGGTCAGTTTTAAGTTTGTGGGTAAAGGGGTATATTTTTAGGTTCAGGGTCAGTTTTAAGTTTTTGGGTAAAGGGGTATATTTAATGGGTCAGGGTCAGTTTTCAGTTTTTGGGTAAAGGGGTATATTTTTGGGTTCAGGGTCAGTTTTCAGTTCTTGGGTAAAGGGGTATTTTTTGGGTTCAGGGTCAGTTTTTAGTTTTTGGGTAAAGGGGAATTTTTAGGGTTCAGGGTCAGTTTTGGGTTTTTGGATAAAGGGGTATTTTTTAGGGTTCAGGGTCAGTTTTCAATTTTTGGGTAAAGGAGAATTTTTTGGGTTCAGGGTCAGTTTTCAGTTTTTGGGTAAAGGGGTATTTTTTAGGGCTCAGGGTCAGTTTTCAGTTTTTGGGTAAAGGAGAATTTTTTGGGTTCAGGGTCAGTTTTCAGTTTTTGGGTAAAGGGGTATTTTTAGGGTTCAGGGTCAGTTTCCAGTTCTTGGGTAAAGGAGTATATTTTTGAGTTCATGGACACTTTTCAGTTTTAGGGTAAAGGTTTTTTTTTAGGGTTCAGGGTCTGTTTTGTGTATATAAAGTGTGAGAATTTTTTTTATAAATATTACAAATAATTGAAAAAAAAAATTGAAAAAAAGTTGCTCATTTTTATGCTAATAATAATTTTTTGAACTACTCAGCAAAAAATATACTACTAATATATGTTAATAATATTTATAAAATATATATAAATATTTGACAAATTTTACACTATAACATTATACTAAAGTAGCTATTCTAATTTATACATGGTCAGTCTTCAGCACCTTTCCAGATATTACTTTCACTTGAGTAGGAATAGCAATTATTAATTGGTCAGTGTCCAGCACATTTGCATATAATTTTACATTAGTGTGTTATTATATTACAAGACAATGCAAATTGGATGTTTTCACAAAACTTTATTACAATTTTCCAATTTTTTCATGTGTAATACAATACAATCACTATCAAATATAACATAAACATTTTTGGAAATGTTGTATTTGCAGAATAACACATTATCATTTATGTACATGTTTTAATTTGTCACACAAAAGTTTTTCACAACATTTTTTATGTCAAAACTAAATATTATTATCAATCACTTTCTGTAACAAGTATTTATATTGAAATAAATAAAATTCAAGTTATTTTTCTGTTTCTTCCATTTATATTTAATAATGTTAATATTATATATTAATATTATTAAATATTTAATTTTAATATATAAATTTTTATAAAGTAACATGACAATTATTATATTTGCTCAAGATATGGAAATACTAATTAAGACATTTTTTTTACATATTTCTGACAATGTTGTTTTTAAATTATACATATAAATATATTATGTTGTTAACTTTATAACTGTAAAGGGGAATAATATGTTTAATAATAATATCTGGTATTGGTAAAAGATTATTTATGCAATTATATACTTTTATAATACTTAGACATTATTATTAAAAAAATTTAATTAATAAAAATAATAACAAATATATTTATTATTATTATTATTATTATTTAATAAACTTAAACATTTATCTTTTCTTTTCAGAAATACATACATCCAGAGAAATAAAAATACATTATTTAAGGGCATTATTTATATAGTAAATGGTTATAATTTTTATATTAATAATAATAAATAAGTTATATTATTTATTATTATTAATTATTTACAAAACAATTAATAATGTTTAGTTATAAACAAACACAAACTTATTCCTATAAATGCACACAAAAATAAATTTTTTACATATATTATTTCAAGTGTTACATACTTATTTAATATTATTAATATATATTAATTACTATATATTAATTAATATTAAAGAAATTTAATTGTTTTTAACAGTTTAAATTATAATGAGTCTACTGTATTAATTTGTTACAATAACAATGTGTATGTATTATATTTTTATACTATAACATTGTATTTTCTATGATACCTTTTCAAAATTGGTTTAAGGGGACTACTTTTTTACCGCGTAAGGTTATTGCGCTTCATTCAAGACTGGAGAAGCTCGCGGTTGGGAGTTGCTTCGTGTGGAGAGAGGTAAGGTAAATTTTATATACTATTTATGACTGAGTGGTAATGTTTGAGGGTATATTCGAACTGTGTAGTGTTTTTGTGTGTATGTATGATTTGTTAATGTAGCGTTTAGGTGTAATGTCGTCGTTATAGATGCGTCGTGTATGTTTTAGTTCTAGTGTTATTTGAATTGTTAGGAAATGTCTTCTTACATGGTTAATGTTAATTGTGAGTGTATTTACAAATTTTATGGGCTATTTGTGGGTGGGTTTCGTTATGTATGTTTTTTTACAGGTTCCGGTTCCTCGCATGAAAACTACATGGAAGGAAGCGTGTTTTTTTCGGAGATACTAATGTATGACTTATTATGGTTATATTTTTACGTTTATCTCCTATTTTTCGTGTTTGCCAGGAGCGGATTTTAATAATTTTAACCTTTTTTCGGGATTTTTGAGGGTTTTGTATTGGATTGATACATTGGTATGCGTCACCGTTTTTTTTAAAGTTGTGTGTATATCACTTTTAATACTAAAGTGTCCACACTACTGTTTTAGGGATTTCCTGGAGTGTTTATTTTATTTTTACATAATTTTCGGGTTTTTGATGGTTTCCCATATTGGATTTTTCTTACTTTGTAATGGATTGTATGGATTGTATTTTGCTTCATTACGTCTCTTTCATCTACAGAAATTTTAAGTATTTTTATATTTCTATTTATTGGGTGGGAAATGTCGATCTTTATGTAATGTGTATGTGTGATGTAATTATAAATATTGCATATTTGTTCAGAAATAATGTGCAAAATTTTGATAAGTTTGTAAAACAAATATGTCTTATTTATAATTGTTTATAAATGTTTATGATTGTTATATGTATCATTATTGTAAGAAGATATTCGTATATTTTGTCGACATTTTTATAGTAGGGTTTTAGCTATTATTGCCAGATATTCTAATCCTCTAGTTGTAGGGTATAGTGTGACTTGACTTTGCAGTAGTCGGAACATTTGTTTAGTTTGTTTACTTAGTTTTGGACCAATTTGGGTCACAGATTGTTCCATTCTTAGTTCTTGATAGCTTTGTTCTTTTATCAAAGCTTCTAGCAGGTTATGGAATGTGGGTCTTGTTCTGCTTGTGGTAGCTTGGAAAGCATTATGCCACCCTTCTACACTGTTGTTGGTTTTAGCCTCTTGGTTTAAAGTACTAAGATAGACATTCCACCAAGGGATTTGGAATTTGGGTTGGCGTCGATGTCCAGATCTGTGCAACCTTCCCACCCAAGTATCTTCGAATAATCCAGTAATGGGGTTAGTTTATCTTCATTCCTCTTGTAATATGTGCTGTCAATTAATAAATTATAGTGTTCCGCTACATCGGTAACAGGAACGTAGGCCAGTGCTATCAATTTTTTTATTTGATAGGCAAAGGTGCTATCTGTTGAGTACAAAATACTTAAAGTTGATTTTTGGAGATGTCTCCATATGCTCTGATTGAAATGATAGTAGCAACCCTGGATTGCTGTGTGGGGAAATATTTTCAAAATGCTATTAATCATAGCTAATTCGAAATCAATAATTATTTTTTCTGGAAAATAATTATTGATTTCATTTTTGAGAACATTTAATATTTCTGTGTAAGTGTTTTGCTGTTTGTTTGGTAGCAAACAGTAAATGAAAGGGATGTTATAGTTATGGTATAACCCATGGATGGAATATAGTTGATAAAAAGGTTTTGGGCATGGTTTAAATGTTCCATCCATCATCCATTTGGGACACTGTTGGATTTTTCTTAAATTACTTGCAGTTGCAAACATTATGATTCTGTTTGTACTGCTTTCATTGTCAAAAAGGATAAATTTGTCTTTATTGTGTGTGATGGACATTTCTGGTGAAATAATAATTTCCTCAAAAGTAGTAGGGTTGGGTGGGGTTGTGGAAGTGCGTCTTTTAGTGTATGCAATTGTGCGTTTTAGGGAGTCAATAGAGGGTAGTTGACCTGAAGCATGGGCTGGGACTTTTAACAGTTCCTCTTTAAGGATTTGTGTTGTTGGTCTATCACTTTGTGTGCTAGCAGTCTTTATACTTTCTAAAGCATCTCTTATTTCAATTTCTGTGACATTGGGGGGATGATTGTGTTCCCTGGTAAATAGCACATTAGTTTCCTCTGTAGTAGCCCTTCCATAACATTTGTTTGAGTAATATTTTGTACATTTCCAGAAAACTTTTCTACCACTTTGTCTTTCCTGGCTATAAACATAACCCATATAACATAACAGTAAATTGTTTTTCTGTGACATAACAAATTCTGCACCTTCTGTCATTTTGTTTTACTTGTTCTAGGAAAGAGTAGAAAGAAACAAAATCAAATAACATATATTTCAATTAGTGGTGCTAACATAATTAATGTTGTATTTATACTTACGTTTACTAAAAGTAGTAATCACAAATGCAGAACTGTATTTTGAAGGACTTTCTTGTATGTATTTCTTTATTTACTGTTGGTATGAAAATATAGAAATGCTAAGTTAATGTTTATACATAACAAACGTTTTTCGTAGGAAAAAGCAGTTTTTTTATTTGCTTAGTACTACATTTGATGTGAACATTACATATACTTAAAAGTAAAGTCCACATTTGTAAAGCGCAC
This sequence comes from Lissotriton helveticus, assembly GCF_964261635.1. Taxonomy (NCBI): domain Eukaryota; kingdom Metazoa; phylum Chordata; class Amphibia; order Caudata; family Salamandridae; genus Lissotriton; species Lissotriton helveticus. Next base: position 1,576,637,935 of record NC_136068.1, on the reverse strand, counting down.
AATCACCCGTAAGGGTCTCTAGGCGCTGGGGGGCCGTCGGGAAGATTAAGCGAGCTATTGCCCAGAGTCACATGGTGCTGGGCTAACCTGCCGCCGGAGCCGGGGATCGAACCGTGGTCCCCAGATTCCAGCGTCAGTCGCCCTGGCCGCGGCGCCACACCTCTTCCTTACACTTACTTGTTTAAATAGTTGAGTTGTAGTATTTGGTGGAGTACATCAAGGTAGTAAAGTTTAGATCTGTAGAGAAGATAGAATAAATACATGTCACATATGATAAAAATTATTTTGAAGCGTTGGGAAATAGTAAATATTTAAAAGTATACTAACTTCTAAATATGTACTTTTCTTTGCTGTAGGTAGAATAGATGTATGATGTATTCACAATATCTGTAGAGGAAATATAAAATACATAACATGGTGTTAAGAACATAGTTCTTGTTTTTATCGGACGTTTTAGACAAATTGAAGTATACCGTATTTTCCGGCGTATAAGACGACTTTTTAACCCCTTAAAATGTTCTGGAAAGTCGGGGGTCGTCTTATACGCCGGGTACAAAATTTAAAGGTATGTTTTCAGGCGTTTTTTACATAGCGCGGACTTTACCCGAAGGTGTCAGAGCGCTTTACAGTAGGAACAGTATTGATACAAGAGGAACAATTACAAATGAACAAATTACAAAAGCAAACGTTAAGTTACATGGATCAAAAGTGACAATAGTGAGCAACCAAAATACATGAGGTAGCAATCAGTACATTCCTGGAGAAAAAAGTGATAAGTGTGCAGGTTACAAAAGCGTACAAAGTACGAGCCAACTATGCAGGGCTGCGTTGGACTGCGCTGGAAGTGGGGGTAGTCTTATACGGCGAGTATAGCACGAAACCTACATTTTATCAAGCAAAGTAGGGGGTCGTCTTATACGCCGGGTCGTCTTATACGCCGGAAAATACGGTACTTACATTTTTTACAAGGGTAGTCTTGTCTTTTGGTATAGTTGATGTAGGATGTTTTTATTGGATCTGTAGGGAAGATGTAATATGCAAGATATGTTGTTTAGAAAATAGCATTTTAAATGTTGGTTGTTTACTAACAAAAACATATATACTTACATGTTTAATTAGTGTAGTTCTATACATTTGTAGTGTTGAAATCGGAAAATCGCTGAATATCTGTGAATAAAATGTTTTAAATTAAGTATGAATCTTGTGAAATACTGTTTAAAAACAGCTGTTGTTGTATAACAGACCATTAATATATACTTACTATCTTATTTTGCAGGGGAAGAAATAGGAGCATGTATTAGGAATTTTTTTGTAGTAGTTTCTATCATAAAAGTAGGAGGAGATAAAAATTAAATAAGTGGAAGAGTTAGGAGATATAAGTAAAATAATAGACTACTAATTTAGATTTTTAAATAATGGAATGTAACTTACTTGAATGATTAGCTAGTGAGCTGGATCTTTAAAGATGTTTGTTCAGGAACAAATTCTTCAGAGTGTTGGCATCTTCTTTCTATGGAGTTAGTAGCAGCAAATGGTAGAATGCATTTATCCCTTTTATAGTATGTGTATTTTGTGTGCTTGGATTTGATTGGTTGTAGGATGAAAGGAAGGATTGTATAGGCTAGTTTGAATTTTTTTTATGTTAATTGGTGTGTTTGTTGATGTGAGAATGGTGGTATGTGGTGCTTTCCGCATTAAAGCAGGTTAGTTGTTAAATAAAATAGATGTGTAAGTGTAAAAATATTATGAAAATTTTAGTTACATGTAAAGATTCTTTTTCAAATGATAGAACGCATTTAATATAATGTATAGCAAATGATGATAAATAGTAATGTTATAAAAGTAACAGGTATTATATGTAAAATGTTTTTTGTATAGAGCAATGACTTTTATAGACCATTAATATGGTATTTTAGACATGAAAGGGTACAAAAAATAACTCGAGATTTGTTTAGAAACTATATTTTTGTACTCTATATTTTAGTAGTCGATATTTTTGTAGTGTTAGGTGTAATTTCATGAACAACGATATATTAGTAGTCGATATTTAATAAGACGATATTTATGTACTCGATATTCTAAATACTCGATATTTTTTAGTCGATATTTTTGTATTTTGTGTAATAAGTATACAAAGTCAATATTTTTGTAGTCGATAATTATTCAACGATATTATTGCTAGTCGATAATGTGACCGTCGATAATATTTCAGTGATCCATGTAGTACATCCAGCCTAAAGCGAGTCATTAAAAATCTGTCTTCGGGATTGTAAATAAGAGACAGATAGGGTTCAATACCCAAGCAGGATTTTGTCAGAATGTACGCTCTAACAATCACCTCACTGTCCTCCGTACGGGACGCTACATATTTCAAGAATTCAGCCTTCACATGGTCTTTATCTCGTGGTACCAAGTCTGTTGGATGATTAAAAAAATCAGCACAGCCCACGGCTGACAGGGTATCCCTAATATTTTTCACCCATGGAATGTTCCTCCCCTGATCCCGGTCAAGGCAATGCAGAAGAATCCCCTTCGTTAATGCTGCCTCTGGGTTCGTCCAGATCTTAATCCAACAAGTGACAGGTTTTAGTGCTATCCTGTCCCTAATGTAACTAACACCCAGTTCCTTGTGAGTGATTGAGGACGGGGTGCTCTGTGGGACCTTCAACAGTCTCCGCAGATATTTGTTCTCTTCTGTGTGGATGACTTGCGCATTGATGAAACCCCAGACTTCACTGCCATACAATATTTTGGCACAACACATCGAATTGTAAAGTCTCAGGATTTGTTCCGGGGACCACCGGCCCAACCTACGTGCAAAATTCATAATGGCACCGGAACAGCTAGTTAAAGTGCGACATTTCTCCTCTAACAGGGCTTTAAAACTAAGACGAGTATCGAATAAAAAACCCAAGTATGAGAAAGTCTGAACTTTTTCTAGACAGTGCGCACCAATCATATACTTATATTTCTTTTTCTGCGTTTTCCCCACCTCCATGACATAAGATTTGGCAAGGTTGGCAGAGAGGTCTAGACCTTCCATAAAACGAACAAAGCCGTCTATCAAACATTGTAGGCAACGAGGGGTCCGTGCTAAAAGTACTGCATTGTCTGCATATAGCAAGACGTGGCCCCCTTTGATCCTATCCTAGGCGAGTCCACCCTCAGATCTTTTAGCGACACCTCCAGTCCGTTTATATACAGGGTGAATAAGAAGGGTGCCAAAATGCAACCCTGTCTTACTCCCCTTGAGCAAGGGAATTGGTCGGTCATGCTCCCCTCTTCATTGTATGTGACCCGGGCAAAGGAGTTCCAATGTAGTGATCTTAGGATGTTGACTAAACCTGGGTCTACCACGAGGTTTTCCAAGAGCCTCCACAATTTTCTGCGGTTAACCCGGTCAAAAGCCGCTGTCAAATCCATGAAAGCCAAGTACACTGTCTCCTGACTGGCGACCGTGTACTTGGCTGTCAATAGGTACAAGTTGAGGCATTGGTCGGCCGTTGAACGTCCTATCCTAAACTCATATTGTGTGTCAGAAATGATACAATTATCCTCCGCCCAATCCAATAATCTATTCAGAATGGCCCTACCTAAAGTCTTCACTGTCACATCGATAAGGGAGATAGGGCGATAGCATGATGGACTGTCCCTATTTCCCTTTTTAAAGATAGGCACGATCGTGGCCGAGGACCAGGAAGCGGGCATGCCTAAAACTACTGCAGCATTGATGACCCTTGTCAATATCGGTGCCCACAAATGTACCTGGCTCAATAAAAGGTCAGGGTGGACCCCATCAGGCCCTGGGGCCTTGTTCCTTGTCAGGCCCTCAATGCCCGCCTTTATTTCCCCCACCGAAAATGTTATTAGTTCCACTAATTGACCTCCACCCACAGCTGGTAACAGTTCCTCAGAAGGGTCAAGATTAAATAGGCCATTAAAGTGTTCGTAACATGACTCCGGCAAAATATAGTTTGCTACTTTGGGATTATTGGTGTCTTGAAAACATGGTTCATTGATGACCTTCCAGAATGCAGTCATGTTTTTAGTTTCGACTGCTTCCCTCAAATTCTCCCACGCCTGATGCTGTAGGGAGATTTTGCATCTCTTTACTGCATCTTTGTAGAGTCCCCGGCATTTCGTCACCCTTAACTTGTCCCTTGGGACTATTTTTAGTGCAAGTTTTAATTCCTTTGCTGCATGGGAGCAGTCATGGTCAAACTATCTATGATCCTCTTTTATTTTATTAGTACGTTTGGCCCTAAGTAGACTGTGAATATGCTTGGTGACACCTTCAAATGCCTTTATCAAATCAGCTCCCTCCACCGTGGGCCTCAGGCACTTCCAAACATACTGCTGATTATCAGCCAGTAAGGCTTTATAGAAGATATCCCCATCCACCTGGGTCCATCTGAGCCTCCTTCCTTAGGCTGTGGCTAATAGTGCACCATTCCCTCCCTTTCTTTCCTGCTGCTTCAATAAATGTTGTTCCCCCAGAGACAAAACTAAAGGATTATGGTCACTAAAGATGCTTAACTGAATCTCAAAACCCAAGATCCTCCTCTTTAACGTATTAGAGACAAATATGAAATCAATAAAAGTCACATCCTCTGCTTTTAAAGGTTGGGTGGACCACACCGTTCTCTCCTGGGTTAATCAAGTCTATGGTATGTGTCAGATCATATGTAGCTAAGATCTTGCTTAATTCGTTCCCCTCCTTGGTGTGCTCTGGGTGCAGGCCCCCTTCCAATGGACAGGAAAACTAGTCCCCGCTTCTAAGTTTTACATTTGGGCAAAAATGACAGTTGAAATCGCCTAGCAACACCAACTGCTGTGCCAGTTCCCCCTTGTCATGTAACCCTTGTAACCTTCTCTCCAGGTCTTTGAGTCTTGATGTTGGTTGACCCGTTGAAACAGCATTATCAAAATGAATAAAAGTTAACTTGAGGGCCCTACCAGACAATCTAAACCCCTGTAAATAGAATGAGTCCCATCCCAAGTCATCCTACTTCGCCTGAAGCCTCAGATCCACATATGAAATTAGGCCGCCACTTGCTCTGCCCACCGCACCCTTGCGTGCTGGTACAAAAAACATTTTATAACCCTCCAGAGCTAGCATGGCACTATCAGTTTCCCAAGTCTCCTGGAGGCAAATTACCTGAAATTTCCTAATATACACTAGCCATTCTTGGTTGGTTATTTTAGATGATAGGCCAGCTATAATCTGAATAGGTCCCTGGCTATCTGTGGCTGGGGTAACTAGTGTCGGGCTTCTAATCAGGCTGGTGAGAACAATGATTACACTGTTAGCCCTTTCCTTGTCCAGACCACTACAATCTCCCGTGGTGGATGAAGGAAGGTGCCCCTTATCCTGTGGCCTTGCGCTCCGGCCAAAACTTAAATTGGGAAAAGCAGCACCCCTTCTGTGGCCTTCCCCTATATTGCTATTCCTTTTGCGTCAATCAATGTCATCTAAGACCAAGGCATTTCTGAGAGGAGCAAACCGGTTAAAAAGCTGAACATGCCGGCCCCCTTGATTGCATCCTACTCTGTCTCTCCCCTGATTATCATTACTGGTTGCGCCCAACAAATCCCTGTAGAAAAACCCCAGTGGTAGCATTCTAATGGTTGACCCCCCTTCATCCCAGCAAGAGCCCTTACGCTGGGTAAGGAGGTCATGTAGCAGCCCCGTGAACCTAAAGTTTACAATCACCGTGTCTCCCGGGAAGCACTTTCTACTGCGACCAATCCAGGACGCCCTTCTTGCCATTAATATGTGCCTGTGGTCTGCTATTCTAAATGATGTATTTTTGTTCAACCAATGTGCCGCCTTGTTAATTAACATGTGTGTGGTTTCTTCTCTGTTTCCACTCAGTGCTGGAACCCCAGTCAAGGCTATGGTATATGGACAAGCTGCTGGTAGCAGTACAACTGACAGAATCATCTTGGGTGGGCACAGTATCCTGATGCATAAGTCCTTTACCACCAGTGCCCCCTGTATTATCCACGCCTACATACTGGGACAAGGTCTGGGTTGGAATGCCCTTCCTCCTGGCCCTATTGTCACCCAGGTCACCATTAGCTAACGGGACATGTCCATCCCTAAGCCCCGGCAGTTGCTGTTCAGCTATCCCATCCCTGCTTTCCTTCTGCTGATCCCTCACTTCAGGAATGCCCTCATTTCTGACCGTTGTCAACAAAGCCCTGGGCGGGCTGGGAGCAACTCGTTCCCCCATGTTAAATGTTCTAGCCACAGGTATTTGGTTGTTATTCATGGTAATCAGCCGGGACACTTTTCTCCTGAATGGGCCCTAAATAGGTAACAAACATTTTTTCCAGCCTGGACCACTTGTCCGGTTCCCCCCCCCCATTTTCATTGTCGCTACACTTTGGATACGGGGTTATCCCAACAGGGTTTTCTGTATCCTTAATCCTAGTCAGATTTGGGGCCCCTTACTGCTTGGGTTTACCAATGGCGGTATTATATCCCATCCCTCGAGTGTGCTTTGCTATGGCCGAAGGACCATTTGGGGGGATAGCAGCCCTACTTGTCTCAGTTCTGTCATTTAACATCCTCTTGAACCGTGTAACAACCTCCCCCTCTTCCCTCGTTACAGTTTTGCCATTCATAGGTGTCCTAGCGGATGCGCAGCCTCCCATTGACTGATGTACCTCGCTCACTGTTTCTAGGTCCGAGCTATAGCCCTCTACATTGTCGGTTACAACTATCTCCAGCGAGGAAGGCAAGTATTGTGGGGCCTCAGCTGTTTGGGCTACTTGTCCCTCCCCCTGTGATGTTGCCATAGCGGTATGAGGGTCAATATCATTAACTAGAACAACTGGATTAACAGATTTGGGCGACCTGGCCGTAGCTAAACTCCTCATTGAGGACCTCTTCTGTGACAGAGTGGAATCTAGTGACAGCCTCTTCTCAGCCCATTGAATCTCATGGATTAATAGAGATTCCGCCCTCAATAAAAAAGCGTCCAGTGTCCCCTTTGCGCTCCCCCTCACCTTGTCATCTTTTGTTTTCCTCCTTCTCATTCCACCTATCAATCAAAACAAAACAAAACAAGAGCTCGAGAAGCAGTCCCAGAGCAAACCCAACGGCCCGAGGGCAAACCGAACAGTCCAGAACTTTCGAGGGGAACTAGGAATGTCCTAATTTGTCCCAGCCATGCAATCCAGTTCAGGCAGATCTGTGGTTGCCCCCCAACAGTCACCAACAGTCATCAAGCCCTATATAGTACCTTGAGCTTGAGGTTGAAGAAAGTCCAATCAGGCAGATAGCGCGATTCAGTATTCTTGTGATGTTGGGGGGATGGCCCAGCCCAGCCTCTTCCGGCCCTTGACGGCTCTAGGTGATTTTAAGCGCCTCCTGGTGCTTTTCTATGACGTCGTTAGTGGGCACAAACAGGGGCTGCTGGGAAATGCAGTCTTTCACCTCTACCGCCCGTACGGCGGAAATTGAAACGGCGTCGTGGGCCCCTGGGCAAAGCAGCAGGCAGTTCAGGAAACCAGCACAGGGAAGCCCAGGGAAGCCAAGAAATAACAGATGAAACCTTCTTGATTCGTAATGCTGTGAATCTAAGTCCAGGGTTGTGGACCCAACACTCTGATATCAACTTCAAGGGGGATCTCAAGCACTCAGCGCAAGCCACCTGTTCGAACCAGCAGGGCGCAGATATCCAGTGCTTTAAGTGGAAAATTAAAAGTGCCGGTATTCACTAATTTAGAGTGCCCGAACGTCCCGGATTTGCCTGGACAGTCCGGATTTTTCGGGAAATGTCCCGGTGTCCGACCCTTATTGCAAAAATTATCAAATGTCCCGGTTTTGAGAGTGGGTAGGGTGAGCACGAACATTTACACTTTGCTGTGAAGGTTCACCTTCACACCGGCCCTCTCAAGATACCAGGGACAGAGAACAGTTTGAAAGATTCTCTTACTGTGCTGCCTGACTTAATCCAGGCAACACAGCAGGGTTTAATGAAGGGTGAATCAACCCCCTGCAAAGCACATTACCGGAGGCCAGAATCACAACGCTCCCCGTGCAACACACCCCAGTTTGGCACTTTCATCGCTGCACAACATATTGACAGAGCAGGGTCTGTCTAGAGACCCTACTTTGTTAATCACTGTGTGACGAGCGCCCACTCAAACCCCTGCAGTTTGGGAACAATGAAATGGGCGCTTCTAATCTTCAGCAGCAACTCTGCGAAAGGGCAGCTACTTCACGGCTCATTTACTTGCAAGCTGCTCAGAAGCCCTGCCCTGCCCTGGAGGAGATGCCTAGCCAGAGCCTGCCGTCGATGAGGGTACCGGTACTCTCCCTGTGCTACAGAGAAGTGCCGGTACTGAGGACCCAAAATTTCGGAAGAGCCGGTACTCAGTACCGGTGAGTACCGTCCCATTTAAAGTACTGCAGATATCCGATACACACAACTTCTCGTCGCAGACGATCTTACTGGGCCGGCTCACCTCTGCAACGGGACCCACATGTGCCTGATTTTAAAATGTCAACTCGGTCTCGACCCTGCAAGCCTTCTGCCGCGTCTCACCGCTCCGGAGCCCGCAAGGACAGCCAAGGCCTACCGAAGGTGAGCAGTCCCGCCGCGATGCATCCACTACCCAGTGGCTCCGCAGGATCACGGCTCCAGCCTCACAGTCACCCCAGGTAAGTGCCAGTTCCAGCCGGGTCGGGAAGGTTTTACACACGCCTCAGGCTCTCCAGCGCCCGATCGAGTTACAATTGTCTCTAAGCTGCACCTTGTTGGCAAACAAGTCTACATGCTGTCTCGACACCACTGGAGTTGGTGATTATGACTGACTGCTAATTACACTGTAGAAGCAGTGTGGCACGCAACTTATTTCTGACTATGAATGTGATGAATATTACATTTTCTGGCTGGCTTTTGTGAACTCATTGGGATATGTAAGTTTAATATTAAAGAAGAAATCCATGTGTAATCGTAAAAGACTGTAGTGTAGTTCCTATAGTCCCAATAGGCTCTGCGCATTGGAATAATATCTTCAGTAGTGTAGACGTAGGACTGAGGTTAACTAGGTCTCTACTGACTATATTAGACTTAAGTGTTTGCCAGCTAGCTCAGAGTTCACTAGAAACTTTCTCGAATAAGCGAGGAGGAGTTTAACCTCCCTGGATAGACAAGAAGGGATTTAGTTTCTGACAACCATAAAACATGACAACTCTGCTCTCCCTGAATAAGAGCATATCTTTAGAGTCGTGTGAAAACAAAAGACAGCTATTTCACTCAGTCAAAGGTGCGTACTTAGTTTCACCAGATTGCAGAGAAAAAGAGAGACGGGCGTTTTCAATAAAATGTGTTATTTATTGAGCAGTCTCTTTCCTCATACAAGAGAAATGAATTGCTACAATTGCAATACTTATAGTTAAGTAAAGTGCATACAGTAAAAGCAGGATTATGAAATAATACTGCATTGATATGGTTTCTTAGCCATATGATACTTTAAAATGGATAAAATAGATACATACATATATACATTGACTAATCGTACTCAACTGGTGCTTCTAACTACGCCTACCCCGGTGTACCTGACCTAAGCCTAATACGTGGGAAGTGTGGTACTTTAAATTCTGTACTCGTGTAATAAACTTTGTCGTAGCATGACGATTTTGATATCAAAAGACCGAGAATGGCTAGTACACTATGTACAAGCATTTTCGTTATGTTCCAGTAACAATTTCACCTCGAAATCGTCATTTTCGTTCTGAAACCCTTGGCATCCATTTTGTGTACAGCAGCCATGTTGTGTGTTGCCCTTTACATAGGCTATAACACACAGCTAAATTCGATTCCAAAAGGCCACGTACACCTTGATTGACTTTCCCCTGACCTGAGCCTGTTGGAACCATTGCCCCAGGCCGAACCTGTTTGGTCAGTTCCTCTCCCAGTGGCCGAGCAAGATAGCATCAAGGCCCAACATGCCATAAACCTTCTCATCGCATACACACCCTGCCTATCTTACTTCCATCTGTTCCTGCTCCTGCCTCCACGAGCTATTTATGCCATGGGCTGTGATCTTACTGTTTTGGGGTTATCCGGCCTTGTCAGCTAAAGAATGTATTCATTATGTGGACATTGTTTATGGCCTGGACTTATCTTGAAAGTGGGTTTTGCATCTGTGTGCACGTTCTGGGAATGTATTTCAAATATGTGCCTAAGGCATAACAATCTGTATAAAAGGACTGTGCGGAGTCCATGAAGGCAGGCTATCTCATCCAGTCGCTTTTAGGCGTGGCTGGGCGACGTAGCCTCACAGTTGTATGTAATAAAGATGTCTTTTCATATTTCAGATTCTCTGTCAATTCCTTTGCTGCTTTTGAATGGACTACCTATTGGTAAGACCCCTGGGAAGGAGTTTGAGGATTTCTAGAACCACAGTTGACGCCCAACTCGTGGCTCAATCGTCCAGTGGCTATCTGAGGAGTAATTGTGTCAGAGGATGGAAAACTGCTGGGGAAGGCAAGACAGAAATCTACTAAAAAAGGTACTCTGGGCACAGAGGTTCTGGGGGATTCTCTGTCTTTGCGGCTCAGTATGTTTTTGATTTTTTCTGACTCAGAATCTCCAAAAGATGCCACTCTTGATTGAGAAACCCTTTCTTTTTGTGGCGTAAGTATTTTAAAAGAGACTGTTGGGACGGTTGGGAATTGGCAGTTAGAATTTGGACAACTATTTGTTTGCTATAGCTTTGATAGATTTGTATAGGTTTGGATATGCGAATTGCAATTTGTGTAGGCGGATAATGAAGAGACTTTTCTCCATCTGCTTTACTTGGAGTATAAGTGGGTCGCTCCCAGTCCTTTGTTCTTTGATTTTGATTGGTTCTTACTTTGTTTGGTCCTTAGTTTATTTGAACATTGCAATTTTCAATAACCGAGGGTCTTGTAAATTTACGAGTGTATCGATAGAGATAGCGCCCTTGAAGTTTGGAAGCTAGATTAGTGAGCTATAAGATGCCTGATCTTAGCAAATTTGGAACTTGGTGTTGGCCAACTTTGTGCGCGTTTTGGATTAGCCGGCTAGATATCTAAATAGGTTTACATTTAAAAGACATATTTCTTCCCTGGTGACTTTGTATCCCCAGGGAATTAAAATATGACATAATACATGTAAGGATCCTTTGTTCTGTGTAATTTTATGAATGGAGATGCAGAACGAATTTTGGTGTTCTGCCAGTATTGAGAAGCGGTTCTTGTAAATATGACTTACATTTAGTATTTACAAAATGATTTGGTTTAGGTACAATCTTTGTAGCTGTCTTCTGTTTCAGTCCTATGTATTGTGACCTGTGGGTTCCATGTGTGTTTAAATGTGGTTTTTGCCGTTACTGTAACTTCTGTTGTGAATAGCGTTGGCGCAATTTATGAAACAAAATGCCTAAAAGCGCTGTATTGTGTGTCCTGAATGTTTCAACACTTTCTGTCTCTGTTTGAAATGAGCTCATGTGTGTATTAAGAGTTTTTGATGTTTTTCAGTTTGTTGAGTGAAATGTTGGATTAATTTATATGAGGTCGAAAATTACATGAACATGAAGCTGTGTACCATGCGACATGCTAAAATCGCTATATGTTGCTATTTAATTTATACATTAAACGAAACGCATATGTGCAAAATGTTAAAGGATTGAAATTAGATAAAGTTAAAATTCGCATTTACTAGGAATATGAAAAGCCTCAAAAATAAATTGTGTGTTTTATAGAAAAACGAATTTATAGCATTTTTTGTACCTACATGCATTAGTATATGCACGCATACAAAACTGCCGTTACATGCTTAAAAAGGATAAAATTAGGAAAAACATTCAATGGATATAAATCAGGCCCCAAAAAGGAGAAAACGAAATTGTCTATTTTTTTCAAAAATAAATAAATTTACTGCATTTTTCCTTAGATGCACTGTATTAGATGGTCACGGGCAAACATCTCAGCTAAAGTAAAAATTTTTCCTTGTCAGATTTAAATGCATCTTTTTGCACGTGCATTTTTAAAACTTAAAATGTCTGTTTTTAGTAAAACTAAAAGCGTGCTCAGGTTTCAGCATTTCTTTCAGGTTTTCAGCCTTTCCTGCCTTAAGGCAGCAGATGTTGTTTTTCGAGGGCCATAAATTGCATTGGAACGTTTTTAGCACAGTTGGATCTTTTTAATTTTAGATTAGTGTTTTAGAGGGTTACAAAATAAGGTTCTGTGTATCACTGGAAAACATCCAAATGTGGTTTTATTCTCTTTAAGCAATTTTTAAAAGTATATTTTTGGTTCTTATGCTAAATACTGATGGCCTTTTAAAATATGGCGCAGAAATGTGACGCAGGAAAAATGTCATGTTTAAAGTTAAGTTTTTGTGCTTCGGCGCATAAATGAACTCATCTAAAATTATAGGCAAGGGATGCAACTTACCTTTATATGTGGAATTCTCATAAAAAGATAATTGGTTTCTTTGAAAGAAAAATTATTAATTATGAAAAAATTATCTGAAAAAAAACAAGTGCTTTTTAATATCGTTTTTTGATATTTATAAAGCTTAGTACTCATGCTATGACCCCCTAGCATTAAAAATTGATTTAAGTTATGTGTTACTGAATAATTAGGTAATTTGCATGTTGGTTTTCGCTTGGCGCAGGCGTAAAAGACTTTTTTTCTAGGATTTACATGGGAGATGCCCAATGTTCAACCTCTGTCATGTGTAAAGGACATTCTGAGGAAGATTAATATGTGAAGCAATGATAGGATATTAACTTTTAAGTTCCCTAAAATTCCAAAGTCGAAAATGGGTAAATTAGACTATTTAAAGAGGCATTCTTGCCATTAGAGTAACTTTCACAGTGTCTTAGGCTTTAGTAAATACATACATTTAGGTATCATATGTTTGCCAGTTATTCTTATTTGGGCTTGCTATGCTGCCTCAGTGAGCCAATGTGACTGGTGCACGGGTTTTGTTTAATATCAGGATTGAAGGTTCTAGCTTTGGCAGGGCCTACTTGGACATTCATGTTTAGGGTTGATGAAAAGGGGTATCATTGCATAGGGTGGTAACAAGCAGTTGTTTTAAGCTGGTATGTTGTGTTGTTGTGCCCAGCAAATTCTTCACAGTGAATGTTTTAAAATTCTAAGAATAAAATACTTTTAGCCCTTTAAAGAAGTCATTTATAACATGTGTTTTTCAATAGGGTTGATTATTGGAGGGTTAAAAAGAGTGGGACAGTTTTTTGCATGTGTCAGCTCCAGGGACGAATAGGAGGGTGGTCAAGGAACGCACGGAGTATGTCAAGTAGAGTTTGACCTAAAGGTCAGTGAGGTGGGGTTAGGAGTAAGTAAAAACAGATGTTCTGCTGAGGGCCTTTCGGACCTCAGGGCATTCTGGCGCAGGGGATGTAGAGTGTCTGTGAATGAGTTCTGCTTTTTGAGAAATTGGAATTAGTATGTTTTCGGAAGATGGTTAATTACAGTTGGTATTTTGTATGTTATGTGCAGTCAGCAGTATGTTGACAAGAGATGGTTTTTTTATTATGACTTCTTTGCAAGGAAATGTTAGTGTTTTTTTCATGATTTAGCATTCTCCCCTTTATGAATCGTTCCTGCTGGTCGACACTGTAAGTTTTATTTGACAGTTCAATCTCCAGTGCTGGTGATGATCTGTCAAAAGGGTGGGAGTAAGTGAAAGTGTAAATTTTGAGATTAAATGAAAGTGTGCAATTTTGATTTTTGATTCTAAACCTGACAAATTAAGCAGGCCTGCATTGATGGGTTTTGGGCTGCATGAATACATGCGTCACTGCTTATGTTATTGTGATTTGTCCATGCCTTTTTGTGCTTGCTATACTGCATGTATATTTGATGGCTTGGTATATGTTGGTTGTGTTTTATGTTGCTACTTAAGAAATTATTACAAGTTTGCCTTTATTGCAAGGAGGCATGTATGACGATATGTGTCACTTTTACAATAATTAGGTAAAATTTGTATTGATACTAAATTTCACAGACATGATGTTTGCATGCTGTTGACACGAATAGACAACACCTCACCAGTGTATGTCACAATTTGGCCATAATAGTATTGAAGTAAAATAAAAGAGATATACATGAGTCATGATATTGCCCTCTCCCTTATGGACCAGGTAATTCTAAATTTATGTATCCTTGATTGGACCTAAGGATGAAATTATAGATTTGTGGCTCTTGTTAAAGGTGACCTAAACTTTTCATTTTTTCCCCTGCAGAAGGAACTGGACCATTAACTGATTGGGGATTTTAGTTGTGTCCTATTTCCATTTCCCTTTTTCATATTCCTTTCACCAGTCAGCCCATTTATTACTATGGGTGTATTGTTTATGCGCACACTTTTAGACTAGAGTGATGTATCAGGGATCCCCCATGTTATGTTAAATGTTTTTTTCAGACTGATTGTCGGGGTAGTGACAGGCTGGTTAACTGACCCAATGTTATAGTAAGACACGTTTTCCATCTCAATAGGAGATATCTTAAGTTTACCTTTTTAACATGACGAATTTTCAATGTCTATTTTAATTCCTCAGTTCTCTTTTATTCCTGCTGCTTTAATTTGTGGTGGGATCAGATGTGTTCTAATCATGCAAATAGCGGGACTCTCCAGTTCTGGTCTTGTTGTCTGCATATTTGATCATTAGCCTTTGTATTGCATAGTGCACTTAATGCACATTTTTAAAGGGATTTTTTCTTCATGTCCTTGATAATCTGTATTATGTCATTTCTCTATTTGAGATGTTCTAGATAAGGAATTTAGAACACCTAGGCTTAATCATTGAGGAATATATGTATTTGCACCATTAGACAATGCCACCATATGTAAAAACATCCATTTAGATAGAATTTTCATGTAGTTATTTACCCTTCGATGATGAAGGATATGCTCTCACACGAAAACCCAATTGAAAAGCCCAGAGACACCGTTTGCCTACTGCCTTTATGTTTGAAATTGCTTTTTGAAAATGACAGTGCATTCTAGACCAACATTGTCCCATGGCGTGTGGCCACTCCTTTGCAGATTGCAGGCCACTTGCTTTCAGTCCCCTTGTTAAAACCCATGAACTGTTTTGTGCTTGATTTGAAGGAAACTAACAGTTATGTCACATTTCCTATATCACTAGGTTCTGCGGGATCTTCCAGAGTCAAAGGAAGAGTGATACCCTGCAGACCTGTGATCGAGACTAAGCACACTCTCCATCAGTGACAGATGAAAGACAGACCTCTTGGCTCTACAATTCCTGCAACCAGAAAGTAGTGTGACAGTAATCATCAGCGTGACAGCGATCATCAGCGTGCCCCCAATGGTACCTCCCAAGCAAGCCATTTGTTTCATCAGAAGGCGTTGTAAACAGAAAAGAAAAGAGGAGCTGGTTTCAAAGATGCGAAGGATCCCTGTTGTTGATGGCAGGGCTGTCATCCAGTTTGTTCAGTTTGTTCAACTGTCATGTGCTTGAACCTCTGACAGCGCGCGGTCCCCTGATCCCCTTGGCCTAAGTTTTTGGCCCTCCACACACCTCTTTTCCTTTGCTCCAGCGGAAAGGCAGTGCACCCGAGGATAAAAAGGCACTACATTCCGGTGCCCATGAGAGAGCAGCTTGAGCGTCCTCTGACACTCAATGATGAGTGTTGGAGTCTGAAAGTGCTGCTGATCTTGCTGGGTTGTTTCTCAGTAGTGCTTGGATCTGCATGAAATGCTTTGTGCCCTTGATCAATGAGGGGCGCATCATCTGTAGTATCTGCCACGAAGAAGAGACACTGGTGAACTGCCTTGAGACATTGAGACTTTGTATTTGAGCTATGAGTGTTTGCCAGGAGGGCACTCCAACGGATACTGAGTCATGAAGAGCCTGAATGGAGAGGCCCAATGCGAAGAAGACACTGGAAGCGGATTTGATGGACAATAGAAGCCTACCAGCAGAGGCTTTGACGGACTCTGGGTATTTTCTGTGAGCTTGTATAGAATTGGAGTTTGGTAACTAATTTTTTTGCTGCTTTGCTGGCATTGTTTTAAAGTACTATCCTGTTTAGTAAAAGCAGAATAACGTCCATTTTCTGTGAAAGAGTATTCCCTTTTCACCTCAGAGCATTAATGAGAGTCACCACTGTTTCACTTGAGCATATAATGAATTACAGAAATGCTTAGGAAGACCTAAAATGTACAAGATAATTTTAGGAATTATTTTTTGCTTAGGATTGTGAAAAATTATGATTCATTTGTAATAGCGGTCACTATTTTTGTCTATATGTTCTTAATGACGTGTTTTCTAGTATGTTTTAAACATGGCTTTGTCTTTTATGGGTGGGATTGTTTTGGCTGCCCAATTCACATCTGCACCCACCTCCCAAACCTATGTCTTTTCCTACTTCTACTTCTTTGCATCTTTCCAGATGTTACCCGAACACGGATAGTTAGGAGATCAGAGTTTACTGATAAATTCCTTTTGTACCGTTTTCATCAACACCAGTTAGTAGTTGAACATCACTTATTGTTGGGTGTGTGGTCTTGTACCACATACTACAGATAGAGGCATTCCCTATTTTTGTCCTGCCAGCTATGGCCTTTGTGCTACTGCGTGTGTAGGGAGACATGTTCCGAGAGAGTCGCTAGGTAATAGGATTATGCTTCAGTAACATCTTGAGGATTTTTTTATAAAACATAGATCTGGACCCAGACTAGCGTGAGTATAGGTTATTGCCTATGTAAGGGCAAAAGGTGCGTCTGTGGTACTTTAAATTCTGTACTCGTGTAATAAACTTTGTCGTAGCATGACGATTTTTATATCAAAAGACCGAGAATGGCTAGTACACTATGTACAAGCATTTTCGTTATGTTCCAGTAACAATTTCACCTCGAAATCGTCATTTTCGTTCTGAAACCCTTGGCATCCATTTTGTGTACAGCAGCCATGTTGTGTGTTGCCCTTTACATAGGCTATAACACACAGCTGAATTCGATTCCAAAAGGCCACGTACACCTTGATTGACTTTCCCCTGACCTGAGCCTGTTGGAACCATTGCCCCAGGCCGAACCTGTTTGGTCAGTTCCTCTCCCAGTGGCCGAGCAAGATAGCATCAAGGCCCAACATGCCATAAACCTTCTCATCGCATACACACCCTGCCTATCTTACTTCCATCTGTTCCTGCTCCTGCCTCCACGAGCTATTTATGCCATGGGCTGTGATCTTACTGTTTTGGGGTTATCCGGCCTTGTCAGCTAAAGAATGTATTCATTATGTGGACATTGTTTATGGCCTGGACTTATCTTGAAAGTGGGTTTTGCATCTGTGTACACGTTCTGGGAATGTATTTCAAATATGTGCCTAAGGCATAACAATCTGTATAAAAGGACTGTGCGGAGTCCATGAAGGCAGGCTATCTCATCCAGTCGCTTTTAGGCGTGGCTGGGCGACGTAGCCTCACAGTTGTATGTAATAAAGATGTCTTTTCATATTTCAGATTCTCTGTCAATTCCTTTGCTGCTTTTGAATGGACTACCTATTGGTAAGACCCCTGGGAAGGAGTTTGAGGATTTCTAGAACCACAGAAGGAGTAAGTAAGTAGCAGTTTAAGTTAAGTTTGTTTTGCCAAGAATCTGACTCAAGAATTCTCTGTAAGGGTTTAGTCAGTTCAGTACCTGGGTATTAGAAGGCAGGAGGGCTGGTATCTCTCTCTCAGGACTCGGTATCCCAGTCACCCGCAAGGGTAGGCTGGAAACACCGGAGGCTGGATTTCTCGGCAGGAGAAAAGACAGCGTCTTTCTCAGCGCGTCAAAAGGGAGGGGCAGCGTCCGTGGGCTCTCACATCAGCTGGGCTCTTCGGAAGTAGATAGCTGCTCTGCTCCAGGATTACCACCGTGTGTTTGCTTAAGGCAACGTTGGTATATTTATACCTGAAAGGTGCCGGGTTCGACGTAAGGCTGGACATAAGACGTCAATAAAGATGTCACTAAGAACTGGTCGTTCTTACAGTGCTTTACAGGAGTTCTCGGACGAAATCAAAACAAAGCAGCGGGGATTTCCCAGGTTGCTGGAGGCTTGGATTTGTTTAAGAACTCGGTGTGCTTTCTAGGGGGCTGGAGGAGTAGGCTTGCTTAATGTGACAGCATGCGCTATGACTGAATTATGAAAAGGGTTTCTATGCCGTTGTAGGGATAATATTGATTTATAACCGGACAAGGGCAAAGAATAGGAATATCGATTCAGGTACCTAGATAAACACACTACACCCACTCCACGAATTCATGTCCATAATTACTAAACTAAGCAATAGTAAACATATCTAACGGTGCATGTGTATACCGATCCACCCCAAAATACATTATTTTGCATCTGAAATGGCATATGCGAAATACACGAAAAATGAGTATAGGTGCTGTATGCTTTCAAGCAGTGTAATCATTCATTAAAAAGGATGCACATATATATCAGCATGAATGATTTGCGAAAATTACACATGAAATGGCTCTTAATACAGAAAAGAAAAGTGCAAGACCATTCCATCACATATAAATACAGTTATTTGTAAATATGGTAGAGGCTGAGGTAATATATTGTCTCTAGAGTTCCTAAAAATAGAAGCTCTGTTCTCTAAGAATAGTTCTACTTTAAGCAGAGGATGAGTGCCAAAAAAAGGTAAATATTTTGGAATCGGGAATTTTTTTTTTTTCCGTTTTTCAAGGGAAGAAGTCAAAACAGTTCCAAATATTTTCAGAAGCTTTTGTTTTTCAAAGCTGAAGGCCGAATTCAGAGTTTAGGGAACGCTGAGTGCTCGTTTGCTTAAAAGTTTATTCTTTTTGTTCAGGGGAGAACATCATTTCAGACAGACTTTCAAAAAAGCAGTTTACCGCTTCAGGTGAAAGTTCGACCAAGTTGGAAAATGCCGCAACTGTGTAGTCGTGAGAATGATTGCTATCATCGATGTATTGATCAGCATTGCTCACAGAAGGTCGTACCTGGTTGATGCTGCTCTCATCTTGCACTTCACTACCCTTCAATCGCAGTGGTGAAGTCTCAACGAATGCCGTCATCAGGATGGGTAACCGCTGGGGACAACACGATGCATGAGCCTTTACTGGACTTAGCAAAGTATCTGTATCCAATGGTACTTCTGATTGTAGTGTGAGACAGACGTCTAACACGCATTCTTCTCCGCACAGCATACATCTTAACACAGGTAAGATACAGTTCTGCCAGATGGGTCTGAATGAAAGAAACCAGGTCATATTCAGATCTCTTAGCCGGGCTAATCCAAGGACTTTAGTTATGCGGTCCCGATAGCGTATAGCTAGGATTGTTTCTTCCATTGTTGCTGGAGTCTTGTCTGTGACATGGCTTGCCATAACGAAGCAGGAGTATCAAAAATAAAATGCCTACTACGAGTCCCAACAGGAGTGGAAGGCCGCCAAAGATCGAATGGACAAAATTAGGAAAGATGCCCAGGACTGCTTTGAAAGGTGTCAACAGTCCCGAAAAAATTGTCTTAAATACACTCGCGATACCATTCCTATCAGAAATGTTTAAGATTTTGTTTAGCATTTCTGCGAAGTGTAAGGGGCAATTTGTTGATAAAAGGTTATGTATCTCTGCCGTTGTCCTTGCAACTTGGAGATCATACGTTTCTTTTGATGACGTCAAGGGCACAGGCGTCTGTAGAAGAACAGACTTCATTCTGCTTAAAGTATCAATTCGAATAGAAGAGATTTTCAAACTGGGCCAAATTTTTCCCTCCCTGTCTGGAGTGTCGTTCGGATACAATACTTGCATACAGCAAGTGACCATGGACGAAACGCTTACTAGATAAGCTTTTCCTGGCACCAAGCCACAACATCTGTGGTCCACTATTAGAATTTAGCTCCCGTTCGAAAGCCGTCTAAAGAATGGCTCTATTCGAGTTGCAGGTGTGCCAAGCTGGTGACATGAAAGGTTATTTAAAGTCCCCTCACAGGCCCCATGTAGATTTATACCCTGACACAGAAGTATACCACTTAGTGATTTTTCACAATTATCACCACTAAGAAATACATTCTGTCCTTTTTCACTATAACATGTGTGTGTGTAAGGTAATTTCCATGATGACTTAATGTATCCTTTACCCAACCTTTCATACTGGCCTGCCTGTATATACTTTTGGCAGTATCGAAATTGGAAAGTTGTTATCGGAATAGTTATTATTCCGTGTATTATCCATTCAATGACAGGTCATTCTGACATTGTCAATGGTAATTTCTCAAGTTTTTCAATGCTCAGAATTGTATATTCTGCTCCTTTTTGTGCCAAGCTGATTTGTATATCAGTAAGGTTAAAGATAGAGAACAGTGACGTTGTGTTGATTAAACGCCAAGGCACGTAGCCTGAACGCAGATTTTGTAACGTCCAGCCAAGCTGTACAATAGAACGCAATTGGGACTGACCATGTTGTAACATTAGTAAGTCCTGCTCCATTATATCGATTGCAGATGATACAATACTGTCCAGTGAATATATTCTGGAAGACAGAGTCATTAACCCATTGTCCACAACAGAAAGTGATTTTTCCAAATTAATACGGTCAATTTCCCGTATTTTCTCTGCTGTTTCAATTTGAGTTTCTTTCCAAGCTTCGTTATAAGCTGCATATATAGAGGCCGCTATGAAACGTTTTTGACGCTGTTTGCGTGGTCCCATAATGAAATCACGCAAGTCAGCACCTTAAAGTTAAGTGTTGCTTAATTTCTGCCAGTGTGGAAGTCTGTAGCCATTCGAGGCAGAGTTTTCCTACACTGTATGTTGTTACTATACCTTGATGTTGTCTCTGGGAGTATCTAGGGTCTGGCCTGGTCAATTTGAACCTATGTATTTTGTTCAGGAATCTGTCTTGACAGTTATTTGTGTCTGTGGGCCAGATCAACCATTTTTTCCAATCAGGATGCGTTCTGTTTTGGTTTAAAATATGAGATACGTCTATCTCAACATCTGTAGTGCTATTACTGTCAGGTGTTGGCTTTGGAATAGACGGTTTGTTTAAGTCTTTAATTTTGGCAAGGCCAAGACAGGTTGTTTGTTGAATGGTGTTATTTAAAAATATAATTTGTTCTGGGATCATGCAGGCTCTGAATAATGATTCTATACCTTGGACTTGCCAATCTCTGGTACCCGAGATCGTTTTTGTTTCAATGTTATTTTTCCAAAAATCAAAACCGAATGTATTCATTTTTTCAAAAAATGATTCTGAATAGATTAATTTTGTATTTGTCAGCATGGTTTTCATTCCTGTCTTATTTAACAGTTTAAAATAAAACGTTTCTGCTTCACTTGTGTTAAACCCTGAGAAGTATGGGAATTTCTCATAAAATGTTTTTGAACTACCTTTTGGTGGTGTTGCACAATGTTCCCATTGATTATAATTTAAAACATTTCTAGGTTGAGCAGATTTATGCAAATAATGGTTAGCATAATGGTTGTAGCAGTACATCTGTTCATAATTTGATGAACCTTGTAAATAATCATGTTCTGTAAATTTTACTGGCATAACTAAGTCTGACATCATATCATTAATACTTTCAAAGTCCCAATCATCAGAGAATGTGCTCGGTTTTACAAAGTCACTTAATGAAACCTTAAATTGATGAGGATACTTCAAGAGCTCGACCGGGCCATACATATCGTAATCAGTTTTGTCCCATGCTACCCCACCGGGTATCGGATTGGCTGTGAAGTTTACTGAAGAAAGTTCTCTTTTCTCGATGTGTGAAGACTTGTGTGGCTTTAGGACCAGGTTGATATTCTGGCTTGCTGTGTCCATTGTAACATATTTTTCCTCAATGAAGTGTCCCAAGCATAGCACCATGATGAGCCAAAGCAGGAGGAAAAGTACACCTAGCACCACCCAAAATTCAATCCATGGGGAAATCAGATAGGTTTCTTGTAGTTGATGAAATAGTTCTTTAGTTTTGTCTTTAAAAGTTTTTGTTGTTGTTGGCTGTTCCTCAGGTTCGCTCTGATCCTCAGAAAAGTCATCGAAATTGATGAAGTAGCCTGATGCAGTTCTGTCAAGTATTGGAATTGCTTCTGGATTTTTCTTTGTTTTATTAGCATAGTCTGTGGCTACATTGTTGTAGACAGGTGTTTCTTGACGAATTGTTGCAATTTGGGGTTCAAGAGGCATAAGTTCCATGGCTTTGTTGCATAGTCCTTGTTGATTCACTGTAGGTTTATCAAATGTGATTAGTCTCTCAGTTTGAACCTCTTGATTTGTAGCAAACTTTGGTGTTCTGCTATTTCTTTGGAGTCCACTTCGCCTACTACTTATTATAGGCCACATGATTGTGGTTTAACCAGGTCGATGGATACAACTCGGTTCTCCTTTTTACCAGCAAGGGGCGGTAGTACAACTGATCTTGTTCCGTTGACAGCTAAGACAGGTACTGCTTTTCTGTAAGAAGGCCCAAATTCCTTCTTCACCGCGATTTTCTCTCTGACCAGATCCCCAATTTTTGGAATCCAGACAGGCCTTGCTGGGACAGGTGGTTTCTCTTCAGTGGCTGTTGGCTGTTGTTTCAACTTTATGTTGCTCAGGTCTTTTCTTGTTTCATTTAAGTCCTGTAAAATAGCCAAACGATCTTTGATATCAAAGCATTTTCCTTCTACCACTGAAGTTTGACTATCGAGATCCTGGATATGCATTCTAGTCCCGAACAATAGTTCGTACGGACTGAAACCTTTTAGAGAATTTCTTGGCAGATTGTTAAGACTACGTTGGACACTTATTAAATGTTTGACCCACCCAACCCCCGAACCTAATACCTTTGCCGTTATAGATTGCTTTATGTCTCGGTTTTTTCTTTCCACCATCCCATTTCCCTCAGGAAGGAAGTGATAAGATTCCCGCAATGCAATGCCCATGCTGGTCATGTCCTCCTTTTAAGTGCGAGAGCTAAAAGCAGGATCCTGGTCAGAATGTAGCATGCCACTTGCGTCTATGCCGCTATAGACTCGCAAATCTTTTATAACAGTTCAGACGTCAGCCGAGAGCTGGGGTCTACATTTTAAGTGAATCTAGTCTTAAATAATATACATTGGGACACATGTTTCCTGTTTAATCATGCATATAGATCGCCTTATGCTTTCTATTAGGTGTTCTGGCACTATGTCGTCTGGTTCGCCACTGCGATCTCTGTTGCAATTTTCAATTTTTTTTGCAAATTTGTGATTATCCACGCTCATTCCCAGCCACCAGTATTCTGATTGTAATTCTGTCAGAGATTCCTTGATCTTCTGATGCCTTAGTCCTGATCCCATATGTGCTTCTTGTATTAAGAAGCCTCTCCTGTTCGTGTTTGGAATTACCCTATCCCCCACTCCAAGGATTCGAGCAAAAGGAACGGAGTTTGCATCGATTATGTATGTATATTTGAGTGGATAGTTGACGGGTAGCGCTGCACAGTCGCCTTTTGATGATGTTTTTACCGCCAGCATCGTTTCCCCGTCTATGTATTTTCCTGAACGCTTTTTTGTAGCTACGGAAGCCGGCTTAGTTGCTTCCGCTGTGGCTGTCTCAGGCAATGAATTCCCTGAAACGTGATCTCCATCACGCTGATGACTCAGTGTATGTATCACGTGAGTCTTTTGTAGTTCCTTTTGTAAAAGAACTACTTGTTCCCAAATCGATTTTTGCTTTATTGTGGCACCTGTGTAATCTTTGTAACCGTTTTCAACCCATTTCTGCAAGTTTTCGTTGTATGATTTGACGCAGGAATGCGAATCGCACACTATCAGTGTCGGGAATTCGCGATCTGCATTATCTAGTGCCATTTTTAACGCCATTACTTCATTTTCTTTATCTGAATTATTTTCTACAGAATGTGATTTTGTTACCAGAGGTCTCAATTTACCTCCGCGCCACACGTATTTAACAATCTCGCATGTGGTGTTATAGGCTTGTTTTCCCCAAACTGAGGGTTGTGCATTTCCGTCTGTATATATTACACAGGCGTACTGTTGTATGGGCAGAATGTCGATTGGCAGAGGGTATTCTCTTTCCTATTCTAGATTTTTTAATTTTTTCATGTTTGGGCCAAAATAGTATTTCACTTTGTCTGTAGCAAGAGAATTTTCCCATTGTATCCATTTTGGATTTAATGCCACGGTAGGTAAATTACATGGGCTTGTTAATGCCTCAAAGGCTGATTCTGCTGTTATATCAGTAATCTGTCTGCCGTCAGCTTGGTCTCTTTCTTTTGCTACAGCTGTTTGAACCGCATGAACAATGTTTTCCTTAATGCTGAATGTTTTTTCAGCTTCTGTGTACAGATGTGATTTGTATGCTATTGGTACCGTTTCTCCCTCATTAGAGGTCAGGTATGTGAATCCGCATCTTCCTGGGATGACCCGGATTACAAGGTTGCGTGTGTTATCGCGTGTTTGCAATTTTGTTTTAGCTAACATGTCTGTTTGCAATGATCTCAAAATTTCTGTGTGTTTTTGAGTACAATTGATTGTTTTAAAATCTGGTTTTATTAGTTCATAGAGAGGTTTAACCCTCTCTGCATAATTTAGAATGTAAGTTCTTCCAAAATTCAGGAAACCTAGAATTGATTGTAAGTTTTTCAGCGTTCTTGGTGCTTGGATTACAGCACATTTCTCTAAGAAATTGTCTGCCAGGCTTTTGCCTTCACTTGATAATTCATATCCTAAAAACAGGACAGTTAGATGGGCAATTCGTGACCTTTTAAAGTTGAATTTGTATCCCTCTGCTGCGAACCCAAGTATTATGGTGTTCACTCTTTTCAAGTGAGTATCCAAGTCATCATCTGTTAGATAGATGTCATCGACATAAGATAATGCCTCATCATCATACATTTGTAGTAACTCTGTTACTCTTGCTGAGAATAATCCTGGGCTGTTCTTGAACCCCTGTGGGAGTCGACAGAATTTGCATGCGAGCCCATTATTGAGAGAGCGGTCAAATACCTGCTTTCCGGTGCTATATTTTGACAAAAGAATCCATTTGAGATGTCTAATGTTGTTTTGTATTTTTTGCGCACGATGTTATTCATTAGTGCTGCACTGTGTGAGTTTTGTACTGCAAAGGTTTTGCAACATGAGTTAAGGTGTCTGTAGTCCAAAACTAGACGATATGAATCGTTTGGCTTGGAGACAGGAAACAAAGGATTGTTCATTTGTGAGGTGCAAGTTTCAATCACCCCCTGGTATTCAAGTTGATCTAAGATCTCCCTAACCTGTTTTTTAGCTTCTTGCTTAATTGGGTACTGCCTCTGTGCAGTTGGTTGACATTTTAACTGGATTTTGTGAGGAGGAGAGTCCTCATCCCATCCAACATGGTTTTTATATAATGCAGAAGCTTGGGCTACTGCCCACTTTCTTGCAAGTGTATATTTTTTATGAATTGGAATGTGATTTGAGAAGGCAGGCATAATCATTTCTTCGCCATGAGGGCACTCGCTGACAAACTCCGGTGGCCAGTCTTTTTCAGCTAAAAGGATGTCATAGCCTTTTGAGAGGTTATCCCAAAATAGACCCCTTATTTTCCTAGTCTTATCGCCCTCAATACGTAATGTTATTTCGTATATTTTATGAGGTTTGCTAACTCTGGTATCTTCAGTTTCCACCTGAATGTATTCATTCGTGTCCACTGTCTCCAGATGATTCATCAGGATCTTGCGAGCTATGCTCACTTCTGCTGCGCTGTCTAGCATTGTCTGAGCCCACTCTCCGTTTTTCAGCTGTGTCCTCAGGATCCTCGGCATGTTTGATTATTTTAATACTAGCTACCTTCTTTTTTGTAAAGTGTAATTTTTTACTTTGATGAGCAGGTTCCTTGTCTTTGGACTTGACGTGCTCTTCCCTGTGTTCTGACCGTCCTCTTCTTTCCGATTTCTGCGAGGAAGTCTGAAAAGATCTAGAGGGACGTGTATCAATATCTTGATATCTATCAGGTTTCTGCAAATTATCCCTATTTCTAAGGTTGTATCTTTTTTCAGAGGGCTCCCTCTGGGGAGACTTGTGTCCTTGGTCCGGAGATCTTTCTCTCCGCCGAGGAGACTTTCCTCTGGACTGGAATCTTTTTTCTTTGGGAGTGGATTGTTTATTTCCATCCCAGCTCTTTTTTGGAGTGTTTAGATTATTTTTAATAAATATTTTTTCAGGATTTTTAGTTAGTTGGGGTTTCACTGGTTTCCCACCCAAACTATCTCTTCCTAGCTCTTCATAGGATTTTTCTATGATTCTGGCAAGTTCAAATGGCTGTTCTGCTATATCTGTTTCTTTCAATTTCTGGCGGATCGCCACAGATGCTGCTTCTCCTTTTATATTAGATAATAATAAAGCTGAGACCTGCTTGAAGTCTTTCAGTCATTTCATACCCAAAGTTAAAGCAGGTTCTGGACCGTATTCATTTTGAATTTGTCTTAGCACATCGGGTATTACACCATGTGTTTTTGTGTAAATGGAAGCAAAGACTGTGCCCCAAGTGTCACAGTCTCCACATGTGGTGCGATCCCCATTGGAAGGCAGATAGTCAGAATTCTGTGTTTCTCAGTAGGGGGTAGTATCTGGAAATACTGAGAAAAAGTGACAGTGTCCCGAGAAGACAGAATGTCAGTGGAGAAGAAATACCTTTGAGTTCAGGTTCTTCCTCTGCGAGTTCTATTACTGGACACAACCACTAAGTATCACAACCAATGCTTTAGTCGGGTACATATTAAGAACACCATACAGTAACGCTGATATCTATAGTGAAAATGAATTAAAAAGTTTTTGTGACAGGAAAAAGAATACAAAAGTTTTATTTAAAAAGGTAAACACAAATTTATTGCACATGTTCAGGAGACTGAAGACACAAACTATAAACAGATTAAAAATACATTGTAATATACCAAAATTCCATACAATATTAAAAATGTTCTTGAGAACACGGGTCGACGCAGCGTTTCGGTTTAAAAAACCTTCCTCAGGACAGTGTCTACAAGGAAACATAGTGTTACTAAAACATAATACAAAGCGTGTACATCCAAAACATGTGTCTAGCTGTCACATACTTAACAAAACTAATTTATTTTCTTTTTACAACGTTAGGGCAGTGTTCCAGCATTGGACAATTACAAAGGTCTGACATTTAATTGGCATGCTAAACATATAGTACTTGTGGTTGTACCAATGAACTCGTGGAGTTGAAAGTTTGATCATGTCTCTACAGGGCCTTAAAGTAGAGGGACTAGATCACTTATTAAAGGTGAGTTTTTACATTACCCAACCAATGATGTGGAGGTATCTTACCTCGGGATATTCGTTGTGGTATGCCTCCCAATTTATGATTTTGAGGGCTGGTATCTGATAGACAGTGATATTTGTGTCCTGTTTTTGGTCCACATCCACAAGTGCTGTGGTCCCACTTGTTCGGGAGATAATTTAATATGCCTTAATCTATAGAAGCAAGATTGAGAATAATGTATAGTTTGAATTTGAGCTATAGATTGTTCTATAAGTGAACAAGAAGGCATAAATTGAATTCCTACCGTAAATCTAAGGCCAAATAATTTCTCGCTGTATCGGAGGGGCCACCAGTTAGGATAAGTGCATCAATGAATTCGCATGCACTGAAAAGAAAATAAACGGGTGGTTCCAGTAAATATTGCAAGGTCTTATTAAGTCTACCAAAGATTTACCCATTGGAGGATGAAACTTACCAATAGTGTTGCTTTACTAGTTTCTGTAGCCGCGTGCTGAATAAGCTTCAACGGCCCGCTTTTGGTCGTTTCAATTGCAAAAGCATCTGGAAGTCAATGGAGACCAGTTCTATGTTCGATTACTTTGATAAAAATCTACATCCGATATTTACAAATGAATTCACCTATTACGTATTATTTAATAAACTCCGCTGTTTATAGTTAATTTACAAACTTCACTGTCTTAATTTCATGTCGCGGCTTCACTCGAGATTGCATTATTTGTGCCTCAACGTTTCTCGTTATCTACAACTGCCTATATACTTTTCATTGGCTGACCTAGTGTTTTAGCAATGGTAAACATCGCATTCACGAGTGGCTTATGCTATTTCCTTTAATTCTAAATATTTACATTATCTAAACCAGAGACATCCCATCTATATCTATTCTTGACCGGGCACTCGCCAATTGCTTGCCATACGGTGATTATGGGGCCGGAGTCGGACTTTAGATATTTTCGTACGACCCGTTTTTTACCAAAGATTTACTAAACCGGGTCTGTGGATATACCAAGATATATATCCCTTTGTTTAAACATATCCCAGGAAAAGACATGGCGCATACACTTACAATACAAATTCGTAGTCGCCAGTAGTTCTGGTTAATACAGTCTGATTACCTATAATACTGGCGCAGCGCGAGTTATGCTCTACACATGAAATTCACTTAGCTAATTTCTGACTGGCAGGTTATCTAATTTTTGTCCGGGTCTAGTCTAAAATTCCTACTCTTTTACTTACTTGGATAGAGACTGCTGGCCTCCCTGCTCCTCCGTATACAGCGTCTGGGGGTTCCGTATTTCCAGTGAAAGACAAGGCTGCCATGTTTTTAGAGCCTTAAATAGCAGCCGGCTTTCTATTGGTCAATGATAGAGACCGGTCTATTGGTTAAGGTTTCGTCACATGATCGCTATAGCTTCATGTAATGATCGATGTAGCAAGCTTTATTGTTTTTTTGTTAACCTGTTTTATACCGCGATCCCAGATCACTTAGTTCGATAATACGGAAGATTATACGGCGTAATTTAATTTATCAACGTTGATAAATGCCGTTCTATTATTAATATAATTATAAAATTCGCCGATTTTAAATTTATCAAAAAAAAAATTTTTTATAGTCCCTTTTTTGAGCCTGTCTGTAGGGCGTTTAATTACTGCGTGGTCAGGCAAATATTATCGAAGGATGTTACGAAAGGAAGAGGAGTGTGTAACTAACACAATTATGCTAGTGTCTATTTCGCTCATGAAGTCTCTCTAGTGATTGATAACAAGGACTATTATACTGACTAGAAATTTAATCGCATGGTCGCAGGTTCCTTGTTGGTGTTTAGCTATATGATGGAAATATATACAGATAACTGCCATACAAAGAGTGATGTAATCGTTCTATGGCTCTTTATCAACCCCATAGGAATCACAGTGTTATTGGATAGAGAGGGATGTCTATTAAGTTCAATTAATGAATGATCCGTTCCCAGTCTTCACGACTGTTTAGGCCCGATCTCACACTGTTGAACCTCGACATATAATATTGCTCACGTTTTTTACGTTTCTGATTCATATCACCTCCTCTGTTATTAAGGGTCACAGCCTCTAAGCAACACCATTGGAAATCATTGATGGTATGGCCCAATGTGTGCCAGTGGTCCGTGAGTGGGGCACCCTTCTTTTTGTTCCTTATCGCTGATTTGTGCTCGTTCATCCTGATGCGAGCTTCACGTGATGTTTCCCCAATATATATGAGGTCACACGGGCAACGGATCATGTAAATAATATTTTTTGAACGGCAATTCATGAAGCTTTTAATTTTGACCGAATTGCTCTTGATATTGATGGGGTTACCTTTAATAATGTCTTTACAGTTGGTGCATCCTGAGCAGGCAAATGTGCCAGTCGGTAATGGTGCTTTATTTATACTGGGTTGGGTACAGGTGTTACTATCTCTATACGTATGCACTATACTATTCCGGATGGTTCGGTTTCTGCGGTAAGAGAACATTGGTTTTGGGTAGTTCATTTGTTGTTTATTGTTAATGAGGTGCCAGTTTCTATTGATAATGTTTTTTAACTTGTTGCTCACAGAATTATAGTTAGTGACAAATACAAGTGGTTGGGGGTCAGTAGTTGAGTTTTGTTTTCCATTAAGCAGGCTATCACGATTATAATATTTGGCCCTTTTGTATGCATGTCTTATCATACGTTTAGGGTATCCTCTTTCAATAAATTTTTGTTGCAAAAGATCGGCATGTTTATTAAAATCTTGAATTGTGGTGCAATTGCGTTTTAACCTAAGAAATTGACCAAAAGGGATGTTGTTGATTTGGCTTGGAGGGTGGTTGCTAGTGAAATGGAGCATAGTATTTTTATCGGTAGGTTTGGTGAAAAGTTCTACATTAATATGTCCTTCCACATGTTTGATAATGATGTCTAGGAATTCGCACTGTTGTTTATTAGTGTGAGAGGTAAACTTAAGATTAACGTCACCTAAATTGAGCCAGTTGATAAATTCATCTAACAGCTCTGAAGGCCCCGTCCATATGAAAAAAACATCATCGATGTAACGGGACCATTCAGAGATGTTTTCAGCAAAGGGTGCAAGTTCATTATAGATATGATGTTCCTCAAATTTAGAGACGTAGAGGCATGCCAGGCTAGGAGCACAGGTGGCTCCCATGCTGGTACCCTTGGTCTGTTTATACAGGTCCTTATTAAAGATAAAAATGTTGTTTTTAAGCACCATGGATACACAATCTATGATGAAGGTTTCATGTGCATTGGGGTCTCTATCGTCACTACTAAACAATGATCTGATCATCTCAATCGTGGCGTCTTGAGGGATATTGGTATAAAGCGCCTCGATATCGAGTGTTACCAAGACTTGTGTTTCAGGATTAAAATCAATGCCTTCCAGTTTCTGGATTATAGATGTTGTGTCTTTTAAATATGCTTTTTGGGAAGTAACAAGTGGTTGTAAAAATACATCCACGTATTTACTAAGTGGTTCAGTCAGAGAACCAATGCTGGAAACAATTGGTCTCATTGGGGGATCTGTGGTGCTCTTGTGGACTTTGGGCAGTCCATACAACGCTGGCATGGTGGGATTAGTGTTGTTTAAATAATGATATTCCTCTTCACAGATAACATCATCATCCTTTGCTTGAATCAAAAGGGTCTGTATAGATTTCTTTAAATCAGTCCATTCGCTCAGATTAGACGATTTATAATGTTGTTTATTAACAAGTAATGAGAGCATTCTATTGTTGTAGTCAGCAGTGTCCATTACAACAATGCCCCCGCCTTTATCGGCTGGCTTGATGGTCAAGTTGGTATTATTTTCTAATGATTGGAGGGCAGTTTTCTCTTCTCTAGTAAGATTGTATTTTGGCCATTGTTTTTGTTGCAGAAGATCATCTACACTTTTGTCAACACTTCGTTCGAAGGCCTCGATATCTTTTGATACCATGCTAATATTAGGAGTCCAGGTTGATTTATTTTTTAGGCCAGATTTATTGGCGCTGACTTGTCTATCTTTCCCCTCAAAAAAGATAGCCAGGCGAATCTTCCTAAAGAAGCTCTGTAGATCTCTTTCTAGAGAGTATCTATCAACTGTCGCGGAGATCGCGAAACCTAAACCCTTCTCTAGCAGGGTAATTTCACTGTTTGTTAATGTGTGTTGTGATAGATTGATAATGGGGGCTTTTTTGGAGTTTGCTAGTCCCAGTTTTTCTGGCTCCTCGTGTGAGGACGTCGAAGGAATTGGGGGGTTTGGTTGAAGTTGCCACGGCCCCTTCCTTTCCCTCGTGGTTGATTGAAATTCTGTTGGCGTGATTCTAAAAAAGAGAGCCCTTCTTTGCTAGGACCTGCATGACATTCTTTTGAGGTTCTTCCCTCATCTTGGCAGTCAGCTTCAGAGTCTGAGCTGGTATAAGATGTGTCGAAAAATCGAACTCTCTTACTGCTATTATTACGTTGCTGATTGCGTGGTTGGTTCTGCCAATTTCTACGAGGGTGATACGTATCTCTCGGTCTGTCATAGAAATCTTGTTGGAGATAGGGATATACGTATTCTTGTTTGTAATTCTGTATATCTTTACGTAGTTTGTTCGTTTTTTTATTAGTTAAATAATCGCTATAGCTGGACACATCTTTTTGTATCTCTTCTAATTTTTGTTTGGCATCTGTAAGTGCCGTGTCCTCCATAAATTTCGCCTCCATTTCATCGATATCTTTACGTTCGATGACCAGAATTTCAAATGTCAGAACGCCCCCTCGGCTAACAAGCCGGGTAAGTATCAGCCGAGGGGGCGTTCTGACTTAGTAGTTATCCATTTATTAAAGATAAGAGCTCCCTCCCAAATTGAAAATGGAAGGCATTAAAACATTATCTTATTCTGAAGACCAATTCAATAAGATTATAAATGGTACTTCTTCTAAGAATATATCAAGCACACGCATAGATAAGACTGATGAGGAACAATGGCGAGTGCTGTGGAACCTCAAAAAAAAGGTAGTACGTGCTGAACTACATGCCGATTTTTTAGTACAGTACTGTAAACAAGGAATTATACCAAAAGGGCTCCAAGTGGTCAATGAACCAGGGGTGTTCATAGATAACAGAAAATTTATTGAGAATTGGACACTTGTTGCTAATCGCTGTAGCCGCGACTGGATGCTTCTCATAATTGAGACAGCATTTGAAATTCTGGTCATCGAACGTAAAGATATCGATGAAATGGAGGCGAAATTTATGGAGGACACGGCACTTACAGATGCCAAACAAAAATTAGAAGAGATACAAAAAGATGTGTCCAGCTATAGCGATTATTTAACTAATAAAAAAACGAACAAACTACGTAAAGATATACAGAATTACAAACAAGAATACGTATATCCCTATCTCCAACAAGATTTCTATGACAGACCGAGAGATACGTATCACCCTCGTAGAAATTGGCAGAACCAACCACGCAATCAGCAACGTAATAATAGCAGTAAGAGAGTTCGATTTTTCGACACATCTTATACCAGCTCAGACTCTGAAGCTGACTGCCAAGATGAGGGAAGAACCTCAAAAGAATGTCATGCAGGTCCTAGCAAAGAAGGGCTCTCTTTTTTAGAATCACGCCAACAGAATTTCAATCAACCACGAGGGAAAGGAAGGGGCCGTGGCAACTTCAACCAAACCCCCCAATTCCTTCGACGTCCTCACACGAGGAGCCAGAAAAACTGGGACTAGCAAACTCCAAAAAAGCCCCCATTATCAATCTATCACAACACACATTAACAAACAGTGAAATTACCCTGCTAGAGAAGGGTTTAGGTTTCGCGATCTCCGCGACAGTTGATAGATACTCTCTAGAAAGAGATCTACAGAGCTTCTTTAGGAAGATTCGCCTGGCTATCTTTTTTGAGGGGAAAGATAGACAAGTCAGCGCCAATAAATCTGGCCTAAAAAATAAATCAACCTGGACTCCTAATATTAGCATGGTATCAAAAGATATCGAGGCCTTCGAACGAAGTGTTGACAAAAGTGTAGATGATCTTCTGCAACAAAAACAATGGCCAAAATACAATCTTACTAGAGAAGAGAAAACTGCCCTCCAATCATTAGAAAATAATACCAACTTGACCATCAAGCCAGCCGATAAAGGCGGGGGCATTGTTGTAATGGACACTGCTGACTACAACAATAGAATGCTCTCATTACTTGTTAATAAACAACATTATAAATCGTCTAATCTGAGCGAATGGACTGATTTAAAGAAATCTATACAGACCCTTTTGATTCAAGCAAAGGATGATGATGTTATCTGTGAAGAGGAATATCATTATTTAAACAACACTAATCCCACCATGCCAGCGTTGTATGGACTGCCCAAAGTCCACAAGAGCACCACAGATCCCCCAATGAGACCAATTGTTTCCAGCATTGGTTCTCTGACTGAACCACTTAGTAAATACGTGGATGTATTTTTACAACCACTTGTTACTTCCCAAAAAGCATATTTAAAAGACACAACATCTATAATCCAGAAACTGGAAGGCATTGATTTTAATCCTGAAACACAAGTCTTGGTAACACTCGATATCGAGGCGCTTTATACCAATATCCCTCAAGACGCCACGATTGAGATGATCAGATCATTGTTTAGTAGTGACGATAGAGACCCCAATGCACATGAAACCTTCATCATAGATTGTGTATCCATGGTGCTTAAAAACAACATTTTTATCTTTAATAAGGACCTGTATAAACAGACCAAGGGTACCAGCATGGGAGCCACCTGTGCTCCTAGCCTGGCATGCCTCTACGTCTCTAAATTTGAGGAACATCATATCTATAATGAACTTGCACCCTTTGCTGAAAACATCTCTGAATGGTCCCGTTACATCGATGATGTTTTTTTCATATGGACGGGGCCTTCAGAGCTGTTAGATGAATTTATCAACTGGCTCAATTTAGGTGACGTTAATCTTAAGTTTACCTCTCACACTAATAAACAACAGTGCGAATTCCTAGACATCATTATCAAACATGTGGAAGGACATATTAATGTAGAACTTTTCACCAAACCTACCGATAAAAATACTATGCTCCATTTCACTAGCAACCACCCTCCAAGCCAAATCAACAACATCCCTTTTGGTCAATTTCTTAGGTTAAAACGCAATTGCACCACAATTCAAGATTTTAATAAACATGCCGATCTTTTGCAACAAAAATTTATTGAAAGAGGATACCCTAAACGTATGATAAGACATGCATACAAAAGGGCCAAATATTATAATCGTGATAGCCTGCTTAATGGAAAACAAAACTCAACTACTGACCCCCAACCACTTGTATTTGTCACTAACTATAATTCTGTGAGCAACAAGTTAAAAAACATTATCAATAGAAACTGGCACCTCATTAACAATAAACAACAAATGAACTACCCAAAACCAATGTTCTCTTACCGCAGAAACCGAACCATCCGGAATAGTATAGTGCATACGTATAGAGATAGTAACACCTGTACCCAACCCAGTATAAATAAAGCACCATTACCGACTGGCACATTTGCCTGCTCAGGATGCACCAACTGTAAAGACATTATTAAAGGTAACCCCATCAATATCAAGAGCAATTCGGTCAAAATTAAAAGCTTCATGAATTGCCGTTCAAAAAATATTATTTACATGATCCGTTGCCCGTGTGACCTCATATATATTGGGGAAACATCACGTGAAGCTCGCATCAGGATGAACGAGCACAAATCAGCGATAAGGAACAAAAAGAAGGGTGCCCCACTCACGGACCACTGGCACACATTGGGCCATACCATCAATGATTTCCAATGGTGTTGCTTAGAGGCTGTGACCCTTAATAACAGAGGAGGTGATATGAATCAGAAACGTAAAAAACGTGAGCAATATTATATGTCGAGGTTCAACAGTGTGAGATCGGGCCTAAACAGTCGTGAAGACTGGGAACGGATCATTCATTAATTGAACTTAATAGACATCCCTCTCTATCCAATAACACTGTGATTCCTATGGGGTTGATAAAGAGCCATAGAACGATTACATCACTCTTTGTATGGCAGTTATCTGTATATATTTCCATCATATAGCTAAACACCAACAAGGAACCTGCGACCATGCGATTAAATTTCTAGTCAGTATAATAGTCCTTGTTATCAATCACTAGAGAGACTTCATGAGCGAAATAGACACTAGCATAATTGTGTTAGTTACACACTCCTCTTCCTTTCGTAACATCCTTCGATAATATTTGCCTGACCACGCAGTAATTAAACGCCCTACAGACAGGCTCAAAAAAGGGACTATAAAAAATTTTTTTTTTGATAAATTTAAAATCGGCGAATTTTATAATTATATTAATAATAGAACGGCATTTATCAACGTTGATAAATTAAATTACGCCGTATAATCTTCCGTATTATCGAACTAAGTGATCTGGGATCGCGGTATAAAACAGGTTAACAAAAAAACAATAAAGCTTGCTACATCGATCATTACATGAAGCTATAGCGATCATGTGACGAAACCTTAACCAATAGACCGGTCTCTATCATTGACCAATAGAAAGCCGGCTGCTATTTAAGGCTCTAAAAACATGGCAGCCTTGTCTTTCACTGGAAATACGGAACCCCCAGACGCTGTATACGGAGGAGCAGGGAGGCCAGCAGTCTCTATCCAAGTAAGTAAAAGAGTAGGAATTTTAGACTAGACCCGGACAAAAATTAGATAACCTGCCAGTCAGAAATTAGCTAAGTGAATTTCATGTGTAGAGCATAACTCGCGCTGCGCCAGTATTATAGGTAATCAGACTGTATTAACCAGAACTACTGGCGACTACGAATTTGTATTGTAAGTGTATGCGCCATGTCTTTTCCTGGGATATGTTTAAACAAAGGGATATATATCTTGGTATATCCACAGACCCGGTTTAGTAAATCTTTGGTAAAAAACGGGTCGTACGAAAATATCTAAAGTCCGACTCCGGCCCCATAATCACCGTATGGCAAGCAATTGGCGAGTGCCCGGTCAAGAATAGATATAGATGGGATGTCTCTGGTTTAGATAATGTAAATATTTAGAATTAAAGGAAATAGCATAAGCCACTCGTGAATGCGATGTTTACCATTGCTAAAACACTAGGTCAGCCAATGAAAAGTATATAGGCAGTTGTAGATAACGAGAAACGTTGAGGCACAAATAATGCAATCTCGAGTGAAGCCGCGACATGAAATTAAGACAGTGAAGTTTGTAAATTAACTATAAACAGCGGAGTTTATTAAATAATACGTAATAGGTGAATTCATTTGTAAATATCGGATGTAGATTTTTATCAAAGTAATCGAACATAGAACTGGTCTCCATTGACTTCCAGATGCTTTTGCAATTGAAACGACCAAAAGCGGGCCGTTGAAGCTTATTCAGCACGCGGCTACAGAAACTAGTAAAGCAACACTATTGGTAAGTTTCATCCTCCAATGGGTAAATCTTTGGTAGACTTAATAAGACCTTGCAATATTTACTGGAACCACCCGTTTATTTTCTTTTCAGTGCATGCGAATTCATTGATGCACTTATCCTAACTGGTGGCCCCTCCGATACAGCGAGAAATTATTTGGCCTTAGATTTACGGTAGGAATTCAATTTATGCCTTCTTGTTCACTTATAGAACAATCTATAGCTCAAATTCAAACTATACATTATTCTCAATCTTGCTTCTATAGATTAAGGCATATTAAATTATCTCCCGAACAAGTGGGACCACAGCACTTGTGGATGTGGACCAAAAACAGGACACAAATATCACTGTCTATCAGATACCAGCCCTCAAAATCATAAATTGGGAGGCATACCACAACGAATATCCCGAGGTAAGATACCTCCACATCATTGGTTGGGTAATGTAAAAACTCACCTTTAATAAGTGATCTAGTCCCTCTACTTTAAGGCCCTGTAGAGACATGATCAAACTTTCAACTCCACGAGTTCATTGGTACAACCACAAGTACTATATGTTTAGCATGCCAATTAAATGTCAGACCTTTGTAATTGTCCAATGCTGGAACACTGCCCTAACGTTGTAAAAAGAAAATAAATTAGTTTTGTTAAGTATGTGACAGCTAGACACATGTTTTGGATGTACACGCTTTGTATTATGTTTTAGTAACACTATGTTTCCTTGTAGACACTGTCCTGAGGAAGGTTTTTTAAACCGAAACGCTGCGTCGACCCGTGTTCTCAAGAACATTTTTAATATTGTATGGAATTTTGGTATATTACAATGTATTTTTAATCTGTTTATAGTTTGTGTCTTCAGTCTCCTGAACATGTGCAATAAATTTGTGTTTACCTTTTTAAATAAAACTTTTGTATTCTTTTTCCTGTCACAAAAACTTTTTAATTCATTTTCACTATAGATATCAGCGTTACTGTATGGTGTTCTTAATATGTACCCGACTAAAGCATTGGTTGTGATACTTAGTGGTTGTGTCCAGTAATAGAACTCGCAGAGGAAGAACCTGAACTCAAAGGTATTTCTTCTCCACTGACATTCTGTCTTCTCGGGACACTGTCACTTTTTCTCCTTACTCCCCTTGGTCCCAGATCACACCTTAGGGGGCCCCCTATACCTTTTCTGGTATCTGGAAATACTGCCTCTATTTGAGTGATTTTTTGTGCTAACCAGAATGGAATTTGTTCCCGTTTTATGGGTACTTTACCCAGACATGACTGTATGTTCTGTGGTGTTATTTTATTTGTATTCCCCTGATGAGGGGTCAGCTGTGGAATGTTAATAGCTGGTTGGACTGTTGAAGTCCGCATTACATATTGGACTAATTGTCTATGTATTTTAATCAGTTGTTTTAGCTGTGCTAAAAGTTCTGGTACTGACATTTTTTCAATGTCGGGTTGTGGTGTGTAGCTGGCTAGAACCGGCCACGTTGCTCCTGGTCTACCTAGTGGACCGAGCCTGGTGATGTGATTATTATGTTTTAGGGCGCCTTTAAACCAGAGCAGGTGCTCTTGGTATTTTAATGGGATTTCCACCTCTTCGAAAGGGGTGTACTCTTCCGGAGGTTCCTCTATTTTGTAATAGTGGAACTCGTGTGTGACAGCGTTTGCTGCTGGAAAGTTTATCCATGAATAGAATACCTCTGTCTGCCGATATTCATGTGCCTCAATTACAAATATGACTGTACCACCTCTCGATGTTAGTCCATTTTCTATGAGTTTAAGAGTTATAGTTTTTCTTATGTTGACCGGAATGAGTATTGCATTCGGGTCAGTCTGTAGGAGACTAGTGTCTTCCTCTAGGAGACGAGCTGCTATTCTAGCTGCCTCCCTGTCTTCTTCACCGTCTGACATTTTACTGACAGGAAGTTTTTTGTTGCAGATCAAGTTTCAAGGAAACAAAGATTAGGTGCACAATATTTTGGACCACTGTATCCTTCAACGTGGAATAAACCAAAAACTATACATAGAAATCTCTTCCTACTAAGTTCCGGCGGATTTTTAACCTTTGACCCACTCCAGACGTCTTTTGGAGTATTTACGGGAAAAAGGGTCTGTGTGAAAAAGCACGACTGAGTTACTCTAACGTCTTGCGTTAGATTTATCGCCTTACCAAACGTTGGGCGCTATGTAGTGTAGTTCCTATAGTCCCAATAGGCTCTGCGCATTGGAATAATATCTTCAGTAGTGTAGACGTAGGACTGAGGTTAACTAGGTCTCTACTGACTATATTAGACTTAAGTGTTTGCCAGCTAGCCAAGAGTTCACTAGAAACTTTCTCGAATAAGCGAGGAGGAGTTTAACCTCCCTGGATAGACAAGAAGGGATTTAGTTTCTGACAACCATAAAACATGACAACTTTGCTCTCCCTGAATAAGAGTATATCTCTAGAGTCGTGTGAAAACAAAAGACAGCTATTTCACTCAGTCAAAGGTGCGTGCTTAGTTTCACCAGATTGCAGAGGAAAAGAGAGACAGGCGTTTTCAATAAAAGGTGTTATTTATTGAGCAGTCTCTTTCCTCATACAAGAGAAATGAATTGCTACAATTGCAATGCTTATAGTTAAGTAAAGTGCATACAGTAAAAGCAGGATTATGAAATAATACTGTAAAAGCATTGATATGGTTTCTTAGCCATATGATACTTTAAAATGGATAAAATAGATACATACATATATACATTGACTAATCGTACTCAACTGGTGCTTCTAACTACGCCTACCCCGGTGTACCTGACCTAAGCCTAATACGTGGGAAGGAGTAAGTAAGTAGCAGTTTAAGTTAAGTTTGTTTTGCCAAGAATCTGACTGAAGAATTCTCTGTAAGGGTTTAGTCAGTTCAGTACCTGGGTATTAGAAGGCAGGAGGGCTGGTATCTCTCTCTCAGGACTCGGTATCCCAGTCACCCGCAAGGGTAGGCTGGAAACGCCGGAGGCTGGATTTCTCGGCAGGAGAAAAGACAGCGTCTTTCTCAGCGTGTCAAAAGGGAGGGGCAGCGTCCGTGGGCTCTCGCATCAGCTGGGCTCTTCGGAAGTAGATAGCTGCTCTGCTCCAGGATTACCACCGTGTGTTTGCTTAAGGCAACGTTGGTATATTTATACCTGAAAGGTGCCGGGTTTGACGTAAGGCTGGACATAAGATGTCAATAAAGATGTCACTAAGAACTGGTCGTTCTTACAGTGCTTTACAGGAGTTCTCGGACGAAATCAAAACAAAGCAGCGGGGATTTCCCAGGTTGCTGGAGGCTTGGATTTGTTTAAGAACTCGGTGTGCTTTCTAGGGGGCTGGAGGAATAGGTTTGCTTAATGTGACAGCATGCGCTATGACTGAATTATGAAAAGGGTTTCTATGCCGTTGTAGGGATATTATTGATTTATAACCGGACAAGGGCAAAGAATAGGAATATCGATTCAGGTACCTAGATAAACACACTACAAGACTACAGCTCTGAAAAACTTTGAAGACTTTCAGGAAACTGAGAATGCCTCTACATAACATGCTCAGACTGTTCCAAACCAGAAACTCTTTGATACCTGATCCTTGCAGATTGAGATGTTCTTTTCTTGACACTACATCAAATTAGAACGTAGAGAATCGGTGGGTGAGGTTACTGCCCAGATCACCAGTGGTCAAAATGGTTGTGTGACCTCTGTGAGGGTTCCTTCACTCCATGTTCAACAAAACTTCAAAGAATTGCTCACGGTTTGGGAAACTCAAAATGTTGTCAAAGTGTTTTGCTCAGGGATACCTTACTTCATTCAGCTGGAACTCATACTTAAGCAAGTTGTACAAAAATAAGAATGTTCCAAAAGACAGACACCCGAGACCTGAAGAATTTGGCCACCTTGATGAAGTTTACCATATAAATGCCATTGGCAACAAAGTAACCAAAAAGAAGGATCGCCACAAGTGCAGATTGAGGGTCAATTTGTGATTGTCCTGATGAACTCTGGTGCATCAGTGTCAGTAATGGAGCGCGCTTTGAAACCATGCATCCAGATCCAAAGATACGACTGACCAGTATAAAGATTTGCTAGTA
Organism: Lissotriton helveticus; assembly: GCF_964261635.1. NCBI lineage: Eukaryota > Metazoa > Chordata > Amphibia > Caudata > Salamandridae > Lissotriton > Lissotriton helveticus. The sequence goes on along the minus strand of NC_136068.1, from coordinate 1,576,597,099 downwards.
TGGAAGCAAATCACCTCTTCCTCTTGGAACTTTTGTAGCCGGGGGTGCATAATAAAAGCACGTCATCTGAGAAAGGCTCTACTTCACAAAGACCAATGATGGGACCCTTCTTCACTGCAAAGCTGCATAAATACTGAGAATCGTCTCATTTTGCATTAAGCATCAAGAACTCTGGACTAGTAGGCATTCTGAAACACTACAGCAGCATTTTGTGAGACATATGCTGCCTTATATAGAAAACACAGGGACATGATGGGCAGAGCGCTGGAACTTTTCAGACACACACCCCCAGTCACAGATCTGGGTTGAATCCATTATCATTCTTTAGCTCACTTCGCCACCTCACTTCAGACCCAGCTATATGCAAATCTGTCTTGACCCTGTGCCTCATGGGAACAGTCCAGCCCGAACTGCCAAGACAGGTCTTCCCTGAACTGGAAACAAGTATCCTGGGACCGGTTTCTGGGTAACACCCTTCATCAGCCAGGCTAGCTTGAATCCAGTGGCACAAAGCAGCGCACATGGAAACAGCAAAAACAAGGCGTAATAAAAAATTTCTCCTCGTTGCGCCAGGGCAAGACCAGGTTTCCCCTGGTCTTAATTTTAGCACTGCCCATAGTTATGTCCCCCTTGTAAATATGAGGCAGCGTCACAGCAATGGGTGTTGCAGTGGAATGCCCACCACAAAACCCATTGCCTGGCCCTTTCGCAGTAAGTATAGCATGAAAGGGGGCCTTATTCACAAGGCGGAGTTAAGCAGCTGCCTTGGCAGTTCAGGCTGGACTGTTCCCATGAGGCACAGGGTCAGACTGATTTGCATATGGCCATGTCTGAACTGGGGTGGCAGAGTGGGCTAAAGAACGGTGATGGATTAAACCCAGATCTGTTGACTGGGTGTGAGTGTTTGATTGGTTCAGATGCTCCGTCCATCACCACCCCCTTTTGTACCGCTTTGTTTGCCATAAGTTGGCAGGGTATGCTCAGGCATGAGTCCCTTGCTCACTTTGCCACTGGATTCAAGCAAGCCTGGCTGAAGACGGCTGGAATGCCAGAAACCAGTCCTAGGAAGCTTGTTTCCGGTCCAGGGAAGGCATGGCTTGGCAGTTCGGGCTGGACTGTTCCCATGAGGCACAGGGTCAGACTGATTTGCATATGGCCATGTCTGAACTGGGGAGGCAGATTGGGCTAAAGAACGGTGATGGATTAAACCCTGATTTGTTGACTGGGTGTGAGTGTTTGATTGGTTCAGATGCTCCGTCCATCACCACCCCTTTTTGTACCGCTTTGTTTGTCATAAGTTGGCAGGGTATGCTCAGACGTGAGTCCCTTGCTCACTTTGCCACTGGATTCAAGCAAGCCTGGCTGAAGATGGCTGGAATGCCAGAAATCGGTCCTAGGAAGCTTGTTTCCGGTCCAGGAAAGGCATGGCTTGGCTTGGAAGTTCGGGCCGGACTGTTCCCATGAGGCACTGGGGCAGACTGATTTGCATATGGCCATGTCTGAACTGGGGTGGCAGAGTGGGCTAAAGAACGGTGATGGATTAAACCCAGATCTGTTGACTGGGTGTGAGTGTTTGATTGGTTCAGATGCTCCGTCCATCACCACCCCCTTTTGTACCGCTTTTAACTGTAGTGCAGCATCTCAACTCTCTGTGTCAGTTTAGATCAGAAGGAGGACCACATGGGCGCTATCACCTAGGAACATAACAATGATCTTATGAAGATGCACAAATAGGACCCCTGGCAGCACCCCTAGACAAGCATTTAAAACCAATTGAACTTACACGCTGCCTCCATACATGCCAACAGGCCCAATTCAGGTTGCCTCCTCTTTAATGTAAATGTATTTGAGCTTGTAAAGCACACTGCTACCCGTCCGTAGGTTTCCTGGCACTGTATAACTCTGGGGAACCCGTCCTGGCTTTTCCCTGTGGGATGGTCCCTGCTGGGAGTCCCCAAGGTGGAGCCAGGCATCCCCGGAATTGATGGGGCCATTGTGGAGATTAGGCAAGCTAATGCCCAGAGTTGCCGAGTGGAACCCCTGATTAGAGTAAGCACCGAAGCGAAAATTATTGAGTCCGCTGACCTAAGTCCACGACCCTGCCGCGTCGGGAATTGAACCCTGGTCCCGGGCCGACTTCTGCTCCCGGGTCTGCCGCCTCTAACCAGTGAGCCACACTACTCCTTAATGCAAGTCAATGGGGTAAATACTTTCTCTCGCCTAATGTTTCAAATCTCCCTCTTTCAAGTTTACAAATGCTGGCATGTATGAGCTTCGTGCAACATTAGAAAATATAGACAGGTGCACCTGGCTCTGTAGAAATTTGAGGAGCTCTTGTGCCACACCGCTGCTGCTGGAAAGACGATGCAACTGGGACAGACCAAGTTACAAGGCAGCTTCACTTTTGATAGTCATTAATGTTATAGACCTATTTCATGTCCTTTGAAAATTAGTGTTGAATAGGCACACAGCATCAAAAGCCGAGCCGAACTCTTACCTTACACTGGAGGGCACTGTCAGACCAAGAATTATTTAACTCGGGTTGCAGCAATGTAAAAAATTCAATTTACGCTCGCCCAGAATCTTGGGGACCAAACAGGGTTGCCACCTTGCCGAGTTTTGATCCAGCAGCACCGGTATTTTAATGGTCTGGCCGGTACCAAAATAAGCAAAATCACCTAAAGGCGGTATTTTTATGCCTATTCTCTGAGTACTTCAAATAGCAAACATAGGGGCATATTATCAAGGGGGTTTATCTCCGCTTTTTCGGCTTTAAAAGCCAAGAAGGCGGAGATAAAATTATCTCCCTATTACCTAGCTGTTGCTAACACCAGTTAGCGACAGCTATTAGGAGATAGCGACCATCTTGGGCCCCACTTTGCATGTCAGTGATATTTATCACTAATGACATGCAAAGTGGGCGTGCCAAGATGTTAGCGACTGAAAACAGTCGATAACATCGCTATCTCCTATTACCAACTTTTGGAGATATTCGCGCTAAGCGCGAATATCTCCAAAAGCTAACACCTGCCCCTGAGCAGTTCTTAGCCATGTTATCCAATGGGAGGTGGATAACATGGCTAAGAGCATTAGCTCGGTAATGCATGAATATCGCTGACTTTTCAGCCATATTCATGCATTGCGGGCGTTTTTTATCGCATTTGCGATAAACCTTGGTAATACCAAGGTTTATCTGCGGTAAAAATCACCGCAGCTTAGCGGTAAAATTTTCTCTCTAACCAAGCAATAGCGATAATTATCGCTATTGCTTGGTAATATGCCCCATAATTAGCAAACTCTTAAATCACTGACTAATACATCAATTAAATGCATTGCAGACAGAAAGTCATGTTACAGATGAATGTCCTTGATTTGTTTATAATCTGTTTTGCTCTCTTATCTGCGCCTGATTTTTAACTCCTCGCTTGCTTTCACTACTTCCCGACACTGCCCCAATTTTTCTCTCCCAACGCCCCCCCACACTTTTTGGTTTTCCAATTCCTCGCTTGCCTACCCTACTTCCGGATCCTGCCCTACCTTTCTCTTTCAGAGCCCCACTTTTTGGATTTCAAATCCTCCTCTCCTGCCTTTCCCCCATCTCCTTAACTTTCCTGTCTCCACTCTGTCCTCCTCCCTCGTCCTCCCAACATGCCTCCTCACAGCAACGTCCATCTACCCCAGGACCCTACTCTCGCCAAACATGGCCCTAACTCCTGGATCATTCTTTACCCCCCCAGTCTCTCCAAACATGCTAGAAAAAACTTCAAACATAAACTCCTCATTCGTAACCCGGAAACACTCATTGTTGACAACTACATCAGCCTCACCTTCCCTATTAACACCAACTACATATTTTACTCCAAACGCCCCTCCAAATGGAAGAGCATTTTCCTTCAACACCTCCCAATCTCTAAGTCAGCCAAAATACCATATGGATTCAAAATATCCACCGCTCCCTCCCCAGCCTTTTAGGGTGATGTTGACATCTCCATCTTCAAAACAGGTAACATCCTCATACAAGCCAAGGCATCCCATCTTTCCATCTTCGAACAACACTTCAGCACTATGTCCCTCCTCCTCGACCACTCGGCACCTAACACTCCACCTCCCCAAACTAATAGCACCCCTCATACCTCTATCTCCCCACTCCCCGCTTGCTCTACCTCCACTCTCAACCACCCAACCAACCCCGTCATCCAACAATGGACTTCACTATCTCCCTCCTTGGACCTCTCTACAGCTAATGACATACCCCATCCCCAATCACATAATTCCCCACTCCCACTCACCCACTTACCTCTCCCCTCCTATGACCCCACCTCTCCCTGACCCCCCACACTCTCTCCATCTGTCCCAACCACTCAAGTACTCCACTGTCCTTTCCCCTCAAGCACTCACCTCATTGGAGACTCCGTGCCCCCTGAACAACCTAACAACTCATCTGACACTTAACAGCTTCATCACCCCTCACTCCTCTACCACCACCCAATCTCCCCACTCACACAACCGGCCACCTTCTGCAACTAATCAAGACCACTCCCCTTCCCCAGACCATATTCCTCTTTTCTCCTACGCCCCTTCTATCCCCCATTATAACCGGATGGCTCCGAACCTATACAACACCAAACTTGTCTGTTTAAATTTGACTATCGAACCCCTCACAACTCCCAGCCCCATCGCCATCTACCACACATCTTGTAGTGTAGTTCCTATTATCCCAATAGGCTCTGCGCATTGGAATAATACCTTCAATAGTATAGGCCTAGACCAGACGTTAACTAGGTCTACTACTGTAGATATTAGACTTAAAGTTTTGGGTTTTGCCAGCTAGCTCAGAGTTCACTAGAAACTTTCTCGAATAGGCAAGGAGGAGTTGAACCTCCCTGGATAGACAAGAAGGGATTTAGTTTCTGACAACCATAGAACATGACAACTTTGCTCTCCCCTAATCAAGAGTGTATCTCTAGAGTCGTGTGAAAACAAAAGACGACTTATTTTACTCAGTCAGTACGTGCATTCTTAGTCTCACCAGATTGTAGAGAAAAGGAAGAGACGGGCGTGTTCAATAAAAGATGTTATTTATTGATCAGTCTCTTTTCTCATACAAGAGAAATGGATCGATATTATTGCAATACTTATGGTTAAGTAAAGTGCATACAATAAAAGCAGAAGTATAAAATAATACTGTAAAAACATTGATATGGTTTCTAAGCCATATGAAGGTTTAAAATGAATAAAATGAATACATACACATTTACATTTGACTAATCGTACTCAACTGGTGTTTCTAACTACGCCTACCCCGTGTACCTGACCTAAGCCTAATACGTGGGCGGGAATAGAAAGTTACAGTTTAAGTTAAGTTTGTTTTGCCAAGTGACTGACTAAAGAATTCTCTGCAAGGGGTTATTCAGTTCTGTACCTGGAATCTAGGATGAATGAGGGATGGTATCTCTCGTCTCTGGTCTCGATATTCCAGGCTGCCTGCGAGGGCTACCCGGAAGCGCCGGAGCTGGATTTCTCGGCAGGAGAAAGCAGCGTCTCGTTCTCAGCGCGTCAGGAAGGCGGGGCTGCGCCAGCGGGGTCTGCTCTGCTCTGGGCTTCGGCAAGTCTGACTGCTCCGATCTCGTCACCACCGCGTGTGTTTGCATAGGGCAATATCGGTAATATTTATACCTTTAAGGTGCCGAGATTGACGTAAGGATGGACATAGATACGTCAATAAGGATGTCATACGACCTGGTCATTAGCACATTCTTTTGCTGAAGTTCTCGGTGAAATCAAAACAATGGCCGCCGGGTTTTTCCCAGGTCTGTCATAGGTTTGATTTGTTTTGAGAACTCCGTATGCCTTATCAGGGCCTGGAGGAATATCGCTTGTCTAATTAGATGGCAAGCGTTATGACCTAATCAGATAACACGTTCCTGTGCCGTAGTGTGGCTTTATCAGATAACGGTTCCTGCATCATGGGGGTTTTCTGCCTCATGGGATGGCTGCTAGTTAACTCGTTAACCAGAATAGGGTCAGGAATAGGGGGATCGATACAGAACCTATAGGAATACATCACACCCACTCCACGCTAACTATGGACATATTTACGAATCTATGCATAGTAAAACATACTGTAGAGTATCGTGTATACCTTACCACCCCAAAATACATAAATGCATTTTGAAATTATCAAATATACGGAAAAAACAGTCACATGTAATATATGCACTCAAGCTGTAGAATAATGCTAAAGTAATCACGCATATCTATACATTATCACTAATTTGTATATGAGAATTTACACATGAAATGGCTCTTAATACAGAAAAAAGTTTCGAGACCATTCCATCACAGAATAAAATAATTATGAACATACCAGCGGGCAGCTAATGTCTATAAAGTATCTAAAAATAGAAATTTTAGTTCTCTAAGAATAGTTCTTACTTTAAGCAGAAAATAAGTGTCCCGAAAAATTCGTAAAAATATTTTGGGGCTGCTGAAAAAAAAATTGCTGTCCGTGAACTGGAGGGAAAATTGTTCATGGTATTTTGCTATTCTAGTTGAAGGCCAAATTCAGGGAACGCCGTGTGCGAGCTTGCTCAAAAGTCTCTATTTCTGCTCTGGTGAGAACATCATATCATTTAGACTGTCGAAAAAGCTGTCAACAGCTTCCTGGGAGAGTTCCACCAACTCGGAAAAAGATGTAACCATGCATTCGTGCGCATGATTGTTTCCATTGACGTTTTGATTAGTATTGCTGACAGAAGGTCGTACCTGATCAATGCTGCTTTCATCTTGAACTTCACTACCCCTTAATCGTAGTGGTGAAGCTTCCACGAATGCCGTCATCAGGATTGGTAGCCGTTGAGGGCAGCACAAAGCATGAGCCTTTATTGGACTCAACAATGTTTCTGCATCCATTGGCGCATCTGATTGTAGAGTCAGACAGGTGTCTAACACGCATTCTTCTCCGCATAGCAAGCACCTTAATACAGGTAAAACACATCGATGCCACATTGGTCGAAATGAAAGAAACCAAGTCATGTTCAGGTCTCTAAGCCGGGATAGTCCCAGGATTTTTGATATCCGGTTCCGGTATCCAATGGCTAGGATTGTTTCTTCCCTTGTCGCAGGTGTTTTGTCTGTGACATGGTTTGCCATAACGAAATATAAGGACTAAGAATAGGATTCCTGCAATTAGTCCTAAAATGAGGGGAAGTCCGCCAAAAATCGAATGGACGAAAATCTGGAAAAATACCCAGTATGGCTTTGAATGGTGTTAATGCCATCGAAAATACTGTCTTAAATACTTTTGAGACTCCACTGGTATCAGAAATATTTAAGATTTCATACAGGATTTCTGCGAAATGTATGGGGGAATTAGTTGATAATAAGGAGTGAATCTCTGCAGTCGTCCTTGCGACTAGGAGATCATACGTTTCTTTTGATGACGTGAGTCTGGTCGGCGTCTGAAGAAGCACTGTTTTCATTCTGCTTAAAGTATCTATTCGAATAGAAGTAATTTTCAAGTTGGGCCATGCCCTTGCCTCCCTGTCTGGAAGGGAGCTGGGGAACAATAAGCGTCCACAGCACTTGACCTTCGCAGTCGTAGTTACGAGATAAGGAGTCCCGGGCATAAGACTACAGCATCTGCGATCTACAATTAGAATGTAACTCCCATTATAGAGTCTTTGAAAGAATGGTTCTATCTCTGTTGCAGGTGCGCCTAGCTGGTGACATGAAAGGTTATTTGAGTTCCCTTCACAGGCTCCAATCAAACTAATTCCATTACACAGAAGTGTACCGCTCAGTGACATTGCACAATTATTGCCACTAAGAAACACTTTCTGTCCTTTATTACTGACACATGCATGTGAATAGGGCAAGTTCCATGTTGTTTTAATGTACCCCTTTCCCAATTTTTCGTACATGCCAGCCTGTATATATTTTTGGCAGTATTGAAACCTGAAGGTTGATATTGGAATATTAATTATCCCATGTATTATCCATTCACTGACAGGTCGTTCTGACATTGTCACTGGTAATCTCTCGAGTTTCTCAATGCTCAGAATTGTATAATCAGCACCCTTTTGTGCCATACTGATTTGTTTATCAGTAAGGTTAAAGATATTGAATAGTGACGTTGTGTTGATTAAACGCCAAGGCACATAGCCTGAACGCAGATTTTGTAACGTCCAGCCAAGCTGTACAATAGAACGCAATTGAGACTGACCGTGTTGTAACAACAGCAAGTCTTGCGATATTATGTCGATTGCTGAAGACACACTGCTGTCCAGAGAAAAAATTCTGGAGGACAGAGTCATTAACCCATTGTCCACTACAGAAAGTGATTTTTCCAAATTAATACGGTCAATTTCCCGTATTCTTTCTGCTGTCTCAATTTGAGTCACCTTCCAGGCCTCGTTGTATGCTGCATATACAGAGGCTGCTATGAAACGTTTCTGACGCTGTTTGCGTGGTCCCATAATGAAATCACGCAAGTCAGCACCATCAGTAAGTAAAGTTAGGTGTTGCTTAATTTCTGCCAGTGTGGAAGTCTGTAGCCACTGAAGGCATAATTTGCCCACACTGTAGGTGGTTATTATTCCTGGGTGTTGTCTTTGGGAATATCTAGGGTCTGGCCTGGTCATTTTGAACCCCTGTGATTTGTTCAGGAATCTGTTTTGACAGTTATTAGTATCTGTGGGCCAGATCAACCACTGTTTCCAATCAGGATGTGTTCTGTTTTGGTTTAATACATAATTTACGTCTATCTCTTCATCTGTGGAGCTATTGCTGTTCATTGTTGGTTTTGGAATAGACGGTTTATTTAAGTCTTTGATTTTGGCTAAGCCAAGACAGGTAGTTTGTTGAACAGTGTCATTTAAAAATATAATTTGTTCTGGGATCATGCAGGCTCTAAACAAAGATTCTATACCCTGTACTTGCCATTCTTTTGTACCCCAAACACTTTTTACTTCAACATTTTTGTCCCAATAATCAAAACCAAAAGTAGTCATTTGTTCAAAGAATGAGTCTGAATATATCAATTTCGTGTTTGTTATCATGGTCTTTGTCCCTGTCTTATTTGACAATTTGAAATAAAATGTTTCGGCATTACTTGTGTTAAAACCTGAAAAGTATGAATATTTGTCATAAACGGTTCTTGAGCTTCCTTTTGGAGGGGTTGCACAATGTTCCCATTGATTATAATTTAAAACATTTCTAGGTTGTGCAGATCTATGTAGAAAATGGTTACCATAGTGGTTATAACAGTACATACTATCATAATTTGTCGAACCTTGCAAATAATCATGTTTGGTAAATTTAGCAGACATCACTAAGTCAGACATCATATTATTTATACTTTCAAAGTCCCAATCATCAGCAAATGAGCTTGGTTTTACAAAGTCACTCAACGAGATCTTAATTTGGTGTGGATATTTCAGGATTTCAACCGGCCCATAAATTTCGTAGTCAGTTTTGTCCCATGCTACCCCACCCGGTATAGGATTGGCTGTGAAGTTGACTGAAGAAAGTTCTCTTTTCTCGACGTGTGAAGATGTGTGTGGTTTGAGGATCAAGTTGATTTTCTGACTTGCTGTGTCCATTTTAGCATATTTTCCCTCAATGAAGCGTCCCAAAGTTAGTACCATGATGAGCCAAAGTATGAGGATAAATGCACCAAAACCCACCCAAAATTCAATCCATGGAGAAATTAGATATGTTTCTTTCAGTTGTTTCAAAAGTACTTTAACTTTATCTTTAAAGGTTTTTGTTGATGGCTGTGTTTTTGATTCAGTGAAGCCTTCAGAGGAATCATCGAAGTTTATGAAGTAGCCGGATGCAGTTCTGTCAATTGTTCCAATTGCTTCAGGATTACTGTTTCTTGCATAGTCGTTTGTTACTTCATTATAGATTGGTGTGTCTCTGCTAAATGTTTTTATTTGGGTTTTCAGAGGTCTAAGTTCCATTGCATTGTTGCATAGTCCTTGTTGTAGTTCTGTAGGCGTTTCAAATGTGATTAGCCTCTTAGATTGAACCTCTGTGTTAGTAGTAAATCTTGGTGTTCTACTACTTCTCGGGAGTCCACTTGGCCTACTATTTGTTATCGGCCACATGTTGTGGTTTTACCAGGTCGATGGATACAACTCGGTTCTCCTTTTTACCAGCAAGCGGCGGTAGTACAACTGATCTTGTCCCGTTGACAGACAAGACAGGAACTGCTTTTCTGTAAGAAGGCCCAAATTCCTTCTTTACCGCGATCTTTTCTCTGACTAGATCCCCGACTTTTGGAATCCAGACAGGTCTTGCTGGGACAGGTGGTGGTTCTTCAGTGGTTGTTGGCTGCTGTTTCAACTTTATGTTGCTCAGGTCTTTTCTTGTTTCGTTTAAGTCCTGCAAAACAGCCAAACGATCTTTGATATCAAAGCTTTTTTCCTTCACCACTGAAGTCTGACTGTCGAGGTCTAAGACTAACATCCTAGTTCCAAATAATAATTTGTACGGACTGAATCCCTTCAGAGAATTTCTTGGCAAGTTATTTAGACTACGTTGGACACTTATTAGATGTTTGACCCACCCAGCTCCCGAACCTAATATCCTTTCTGTTATAGATAGCTGTATGCCTTGGTTTTTTCTTTACTGCATCCCGTATCCCTCAGGAAGGAAGTGAGAAGAGTCCCGCTGTGCTATGCTCACTTGGCCATGTTTCCCCTCAGGCTGGAGGGCCAGATTGAAAACAATGGTCAAACGTAGCATGCTCTTAGCGTATATGCCATTTAGACTCGCAAATCTTTGTATAACAGTCCAGACGTCAGCCGAGTGCTGATGATCTACATTATAGGTGGAAACTAGCCTGTATATGTTAATCGGACCCTTTGCTTTTTACTGTTGATCTTTTCTGGAGTGAAACGACACGGTATTACACCGTTTCTCTCACCACTGCGATTTCTGTTACAGTTTGGGCAGTTCTTTACAAAAATGGTATGATGCAGGCTCATGCCTGGCCACCAGTACCTTGATTGTAATTCTTCCAGAGAATCTTTTAGTTTGAGGTGTCTGAGACCCTCGCCCATATGTGCGTCTGCTATTAACAAGTTTCTCCTGTCCATGTTTGGAATCACTCTATCCCCCACTCCAGGGATTCGAGCAAAAGGGACGGAGTTTGCATCGATTATGTATGTATAATTGAGTGGATAGTTGATCGGTAACGCTGAGCAGTCGCCTTTTGATGACGTTTTCACCGCCAGCACTGTTTCACCGTCAATATACTTCACTGCTTTTTTCGAGCTACGGAAGCCGATTTAGTTGCTACCGCTGTGGCTGTCTCAGCCAATGAATTCCCTGCAACGTGAACGCCATCACGCTGATGACTCAGTGAGTGTGTCACGTGAGTCTTTGGTAGTTCTTTTTGTAAAAGAGCTATTTGTTCCCAAAGCAGTTTTTGCTTTATTGTTGCACCTGTGTCATCTTTGTAACCGTTTTGAATCCATGTCTGCAAATCGCTGTTATATGATTTGACGCAGTAATATGAATCGGACACTATAAGTGTCGGGAATTCGCGATCCGCATTATCTAGCGCCATTTTCAATGCTATTATTTCAGTCTGTTGTTCTGAATTAGTTTCTACTGAGTGTGTTTTTGTTAATAGAGGTCTTAGTTTACCTCCGCGCCACACTTCTTTTGTAATCTCACATGTTGGGTTGTATGCTTGTTCTCCCCAAACGGAGGGTTGAGCATGTCCGTCTGTATAGATTACACAAGCGTATTGTCGTAAGGGCAGAATGTCGATAGGCAGAGGGAATGTTCTTTCATAATCTAGATTTTTCAATTCCTTTAGTTCTGGATCAAAGTAGTAGTATACTTTGTCCGTTGTAATTGAATTCACCCATTGTATCCATTCCGGATTCAATGTTGTTGTTGGTAAATTACAAGGTGTTGTTAATGCCTCAAAGGCTGATTCTGCTGTTCTGACTGTGATACGTCTACCGTCCGCTTGATCTTTTTCTCTAGCTATTGCGGTTTGAACTGCATGAACAATGTTTTCTTTATTGCTGAATTTCTTTTCAGCTTCTGTGTACAAGTGTGATTTGAATGCAATCGGTACCTTTTCTCCCTCATTTAGAGGTCAGGTATGTGAATCCGCATCTTCCTGGGATGACTCGAATCACAAGATTGCGTGTGTTATCACGTGTTTCTAATTTTGTTTTAATTAACATGTTTGTTTGTAAGGATCTCAAAATTTCTGTGTGTATTTGAGTCCAATTGGTTCTTTTAAAACCTGGTTTTATTAGATCATAAAGGGGTTTGACCCTTTCTGCGTAATTTGCAATGTATGTTCTTCCGAAATTTAGGAAGCCTAGAATTGACTGTAGGTTTTTTAGTGTTCTAGGTGCTTGGAGTACGGCACATTTCTCTAGGAAATTGTCAGCCAAGCTTTTGCCTTCACTTGATAATTCGTATCCTAAGAACAGGACTGTTAGATGGGCAATTCTGGATTTTTTAAAGTTGAATTTGTAACCCTCTGCTGCGAACCCAAGTATTATGGTGTTCACTCTCTTCAAGTGAGTATCCAAGTCATCATCTGTTAAGTATATGTCGTCGACATAAGATAATGCTTCGTCATCATATGTTTGTAGTAATTCTGTTACTCTCGCTGAGAATACCCCTGGGCTATTCTTGTACCACTGGGCTAACCGACAGAATTGTTTTTGAGTGCCATTTATTGAGAATGCAGACAAATATCTGCTCTCTGGTGCTATGTTTTGACAAAAGAATCCATTAGAGATGTCTAATGTTGTTTTGTATTTTTTGCGCACTATGTTATTCATTAGTGCAGCACTATGCGAGTTTTGCACTGCAAAAGTTTTGCAACATGAGTTAAGGTGTCGGTAATCCAAAACTAGACGATATGAGTTGTCTGGTTTGGAGACCGGAAACAAAGGGTTGTTCATTTGTGAGGTGCAAGTTTCAATCACCCCCTGGTATTCTAGTTGATCTAGGATTTCTTTTACCTGTTTTTTAGCTTCTTGCTTAATTGGGTACTGTCTTTGTGCAGTAGGTTGTGATTTTAACTGGATTTTGTGAGGAGGAGAGTCCTCATCCCATCCTACATGATTTTTATATAAAGCAGGAGCTTGAGCTACTGCCCACTTTCTGGCAAGTGTGTATTTTTTATGAATTGGGATATGATTTGAGAAGGCAGGCATAATTATTTCTTCGCCATGAGGGCACTCCCTGACAAACTCTGGTGGCCAGTCTTTTTCAGCTAGAAGGATGTCATAGCCCTTGGAGAGATTATCCCAAAATAGTCCCCTTATTTTTCTAGTCTTATCCCCTTCTATACGTAAAGTTATTTCATATATTTTGTGAGGTTTGCTAACTCTGGTGTCTGCAGTTTCCACTTGAAGATATTCATTCGTGTCCACTGTCTCCAGAAGATTCATAAGGACTTTGCGAGCTATGCTCACTTCTGCTGCGCTGTCTAGCATTGTCTGAGCCCATTCTCCGTTTTTCAGTTGTGTCCTCAGTATTCTCGGCATTGTTAACTACCTTGATACTGGCTACCTTCTTTTTCGGAAATTGTAATTTCTTTTTTAGATGAGCAGGTTCCTTGTCTTTGGACTTGGCGTGCTCTTCTCTTTGTTCTGATCGTCCTCTTCTTTCCGATTTCTGCGAGGAAGTCTGAAAAGATTGAGAGGGACGTGTATCAATGTCTTGATATCTATCAGGCTTCTTTATATTATCCCTATTTCTAAGGTTATATCTTTTCCCAGAGGGGTCACTTTGGGGTGACCTGTGTCTTTGGTTCGGAGATTTTTCTCTCCGCCTAGGAGACCTTCCTCTGGACTGGAATTTCTTTTCTTTAGGATTGGATTGTTTGTTTCCATCCCAGCTCTTTTTTTGTGATGTTGAATTATTATTAAAAAATATTTTTTCGGGACTTTCAATCAGTTGTGGTTTTACTGGTATTCCACCTAAACTATCTCTACCTAGTTCCTCATAGGATTTTTCTATAATTCTGGCAATTTCAGCTGGTTGGTCTGCTATATCTGTCTCCTTTAACCTCTGGCGGATCGCCACATTTGCTGCTTCTCCCTTTATGTTGGCTAGTAATATAGCCGAGACCTGCTTGAAGTCTTTCAGTAATTTCATACCAAGAGTTAAAGCGGGTTCTGGACCGTATTCGTCTTGAATTTGTTTTAGCACATCTGGTATTACCGAAATGGATGGAACACCGTGCGTTTTTGTGTAGATGGAAGCAAAGACTGTACCCCAAGTGTCACAGTCCTCCACGTGTGGTGCGATTCCCATTGGAAGACAGATAGTCAGAATCCTGTGTTTTTCTAACGGGGTGGTGTCTGGAAACACCGCCTCTATTTGGGTGATTTTTTGTGCTAACCAGAATGGTATTTGTTCCCGTTTAGCTGGCACTTTACCTAGGCAGGATTGTATGTTCTGTGGTGTAATTTTATTTGTGTTCCCCTGGTGAGGTACCAGCTGTGGAATTTTAATTGCTGGTTGAATTGTTGAAGTCTGCATCACATATTGGACTAATTGTCTATGTAATTTTATTAATTGTTTTAGCTGTGTTAAAAGCTCTGCTGCAGACATCCCATCGATGTCTGGATGTGGTGTGTAACCGGCTAGAACCGGCCACGTTGCTCCTGGTCTACCTAATGGACCGAGCCTGGTGATGTGATTATTATGTTTTAGGGCGCCATTAAATAAGAGCAGATGCTCTTGAAATTTAAGTGGTACTTCCACCTCCTCGAAAGGAGTGTACTCATTAGGAGGGTCCTCTGTTTTGTAATAGTGGAAGTACTTTGTTACAGCATTTGCTGCTGGAAAATGTATCCATGAATAATATACCTCTGTCTGCCGATATTCGTGTGCCTCAATCACGAATATGACTGTGCCACCTCTAGGTGTCAGTCCATTTTCTATAAGTTTTAAAGTTATAGATTTCCTCTTGATGACCGGGATGGGTATTATATCCGGGTCTGTGTCTTGCAGTGCATTATCAGCTGCTGCGAGTTCAGTTGCTATCCTAACTGTCTCTCTTTCTTCATCACTGTCTACCATTTTACCGACAGGAAGGTTATTTAGTTTGTTTGCAGATCAGGTTTCTTATGGAAACAAAGATTAGATGCACAATATTTTGGAACAGTGTATCCTTCAACGTTGACTAAACCAAGGACCATACATAGGAGTTTCCTCCTGCGAGGTCTGGCGGATATTACCTTTTACCCACTCCAGACGTCTTTGGAGTATTATGGGAAAAAAGGGGTCTGAGTGAAAAAGCACGACTGAGTTACTCTAAATGTCTTACGTTAGTTTTATCGCCCTTCCAAACGCGATGGGCGCCATGTAGTGTAGTTCCTATTATCCCAATAGGCTCTGCGCATTGGAATAATACCTTCAATAGTATAGGCCTAGACCAGACGTTAACTAGGTCTACTACTGTCGATATTAGACTTAAAGTTTTGGGTTTTGCCAGCTAGCTCAGAGTTCACTAGAAACTTTCTCGAATAGGCAAGGAGGAGTTGAACCTCCCTGGATAGACAAGAAGGGATTTAGTTTCTGACAACCATAGAACATGACAACTTTGCTCTCCCCTAATCAAGAGTGTATCTCTAGAGTCGTGTGAAAACTAAAGACGACTTATTTTACTCAGTCAGTACGTGCATTCTTAGTCTCACCAGATTGTAGAGAAAAGGAAGAGACGTGCGTGTTCAATAAAAGATGTTATTTATTGATCAGTCTCTTTTCTCATACAAGAGAAATGGATCGATATTATTGCAATACTTATGGTTAAGTAAAGTGCATACAATAAAAGCAGAAGTATAAAATAATACTGTAAAAACATTGATATGGTTTCTAAGCCATATGAAGGTTTAAAATGAATAAAATGAATACATACACATTTACATTTGACTAATCGTACTCAACTGGTGTTTCTAACTACGCCTACCCCGTGTACCTGACCTAAGCCTAATACGTGGGCGGGAATAGAAAGTTACAGTTTAAGTTAAGTTTGTTTTGCCAAGTGACTGACTAAAGAATTCTCTGCAAGGGGTTATTCAGTTCTGTACCTGGAATCTAGGATGAATGAGGGATGGTATCTCTCGTCTCTGGTCTCGATATTCCAGGCTGCCTGCGAGGGCTACCCGGAAGCGCCGGAGCTGGATTTCTCGGCAGGAGAAAGCAGCGTCTCGTTCTCAGCGCGTCAGGAAGGCGGGGCTGCGCCAGCGGGGTCTGCTCTGCTCTGGGCTTCGGCAAGTCTGGCTGCTCCGATCTCGTCACCACCGCGTGTGTTTGCATAGGGAATATCGGTAATATTTCTACCTTTAAGGTGCCGAGATTGACGTAAGGATGGACATAGATACGACAATAAGGATGTCATACGACCTGGTCGTTAGCACATTCTTTTGCTGAAGTTCTCGGTGAAATCAAAACAATGGCCGCAGGGTTTTTCCCAGGTCTGTCATAGGTTTGATTTGTTTTGAGAACTCCGTATGCCTTATCAGGGGCTGGAGGAATATCGCTTGTCTAATTAGATGGCAAGCGTTATGACCTAATCAGATAACACGTTCCTGTGCCGTAGTGTGGCTTTATCAGATAACGGTTCCTGCATCATGGGGGTTTTCTGCCTCATGGGATGGCTGCTAGTTAACTTGTTAACCAGAATAGGGTCAGGAATAGGGGGATCGATACAGAACCTATAGGAATACATCACAATCTCCTTTCCCATCTCCCCCCTCACTCACCAGTCCACCCTCTGCAAATAACACAGACCACGCCCTCTCGACACCTCACCTCACCTTCATTGCCCAGTGCCTTCAAAACATTGAACGTGACCTTTCTAATGTAACTACTGTTTTGGCCCGACTCAGAAAAGATGTCGTCCTCCTCAGCGCCAAAATCCTCCCTCACCATGAAACCCTCTCCCACCCTCCCTCAAAAATCCCTCACACCACACACAACAGGTGGAGATCGCTCCCTCTCCTCTGTGGTACGCACAGACCTCATCGTACCTCAAACCATCTCTCCCCGTTGACATCGCCGACCTTTGCAACTCCTACCTTCCAAATGTACCAACTACAAACCCCCCACTCCCCCACGCCCCATCCCTGTTTTCATAGGTACTAATAAAACCCCTTCCTCCCCAGCTTCCCCCAGACCACCGCCCCAACTCACAAACCCTCCACTCCCCTATGCCCCCATCCCTATTATTATAGGTACAAATAGAGCCCCTTCCTCCCCAGCTTCCCCTAGACCACCGCCCCAACTCACGTTGATTCCCTCGTGCCCACCCTCCATATACAACCCCACACCACTGAAGTGCATGCTTGTCAACTGCCGATCCGCTGTTTTACACGCCACGGAAATTTCGGAAACAATACTGAGTGAATCCATTGATATCGCATTCCTCACTGAAACCTGGCTAAAAGACCACTCAACCAGCATACTTGACCTACTCTCCCCTCCTCTATACTCTATTCTTAGAAAAGATAGACCAGACAGAGTTGGGGGTGGTCTTGCCATTATCTTTAAAAATGATTTTCAGTTATCCCTTTTCACTAACCCAGGATACTCCTCCTGTGAATACCTGGAAGCTGAACTGTCAACTCAAAATTCCGTCCCAATCCGCCTACACAACATCTATCGCCCCCGGGACCATCACAGTCCTTCATTGAGGACATATCTGAGCTTCTGACGAAATCTGCATTATCCAACTCAAAAAATCTCTTTCTTGGGGCTCTTAACCTCCATTGAAACGATACCAATGACCCCACTATCTCCCTCCTCACCACTCTCCTTGAAATCAGTAAACTCAAACAACTCTGCCTATTCCCAACACACGCCTAAGGCTCCATACTTGACGTCATTCTGTCTAACGAAGATCTGTCCACCGTGACCAATATCATCCCCATTGACTGGTCTGACCATCACCTTATACTGTTCACCATCTATACCTCAGCAAGCCTCCCTGCCTCTAAAGCTAACAGGCCTAAGAAATTGACAAGGAACCTAAAAGGTATCCCCCCAGACGCTCTACAATCTAAACTCCAAGCTCAAGTCCTTCTCATTCTCCACAAATGCAAATGAGCTCACCGAACTCTTCAATAATACTGTCACTGGTATTCTTGACGAACTGACCCCGCCTAAACTCAAAAACCAAAGACACACCCCCTCTAACTCTTGGTTTAATACCGAGATTAATAATGAAAGACGGGCCCTCAGACTAGCGGAAAGAACCTGGAGACACCAGCCCTCACCCTCACGTCTTGCATGTCTCAGACGTGCTAGATCCACGTACAAAAAACACATCCTCAAGCAAAAGGCATCCTTCATTCGCACTCAACTTGATCATGCCAAGAACAGACCCAGGGAACTCTTCCATATCATTCGTAACCAAACTTCCCCAGCACCTCCTAAAATGACAGCCTCCTCAGCCAGATGTGACAACATTGCCCATTTCTTCTCGGAAGAAATTACCAAAATTGATCAATCTTTCCTTCCCACACAACCAACCCCCAACCCGCTCCCAAATGACCCTTCTCACCCACTCACTTCTCTACCCCCCCAACCATTCCACTGACCTCCCTGCTACCACTTCACCGGCTACCAACTCCCCTAATACACAACTAAAAAACAATGCATCCTTGCTCAATTTCCTCCCCGTCACTGAGCTAGAAGTCCTCAAAATAATTGCCAATCTTAAACCGTCCGCCCACACAAAAGACCAAAATCATGAACACCTCTCTCTCCACGGGCTGTGTACCCACCTCCCTTCAACTTGGACAAATCTCGACCATAATTAAAAATCCTAATGCTAACTCAAATGACCTAAACAATCTCCGCCCTATCACCAACCTCCCCCTTCTCTCAAATGTCCTTGAAAAATGTGTCCTACTACAACTTGACAAACACATCGAAAACTTTAACCTACATGACCCCCTTCAGTCTGGCTTCAGGAAAGGCTGAAGCACCGAAACGGCAATGCTCAATGTCGTAGATGACATCCATCAATCACTTGAAAATGGCGAGACCTGCCTTCTTGTCCTCCTTTATCTCTCTGCAGCGTTCGATACAGTCAATCATTCAGCCCTACTTAATGTTCTTAGGACCCGTTTCGGCCATAATGGCACCGCCTTCAGATGGTTCACCTCTTACCTTCAACACCGAACTCAGAAAATCACAATTCTAAATTGTCTCTCTAAACCCACTCCAGTCTCCCTTGAAGTCCCCCAAGGATCTATTCCCTCTCCTACCCTCTTTAACCTCTTTATGGAACCCCTCACTCACATTCGTAAACAAGCAGGTATCAACTACCACCTTTACGCCGATGACACCCACATCTATTACAAGATTAAAACGCATGCTGACATCTTACACCTGAACAACACCCTGTACAAGATCCAAGCCTGGTTCCATTCAAATCATCTCAAACTAAACCCTAAGAAAACCCAAATCATTCTTTTCTCCCCTAAAAAGAACACTCTCCCCGTTCAATCATGGATTTCAGACCTTAACGCACTCAACTGCTCACTCACACTGTCAAACTCCGTCAAACCTCTTGGCATTACTATCGACAACACCCTCACCCTTAACGTTCACATCAAAAACTCTGCCAAAGGAGCCCTCTTCACTCTCCGTCACCTCAAGAAAATCAAACCATTCATACCCACCGATGATTTTAAACTTGCAGTTCAATCACTCGTTCTTTCACGTATTGACTATGGCAATGCCATCCTCAACGGAATCCCCAAGGTCCACCTGGCTCCAATTGAAGCTGTGTTCAACCTTGCAGCCAGACTCATCACTGACTGCAAACACTTCGATCATATCTCCCCAGCTCTTAAATCTCTTAAATGGCTCCCCATTGAAGGGAGATCAGCTTACAAAACTGCCTGCATTACTCAGAAAGCCCTCCACCAAAACAGTCCGCAATACCTCTCCAAAATACTCCTCATCGCTGGTACCACTCGTCCTCTGAGAAGCACAAACGCCCTCCTCCTAATCCCACCTCTGCATAAAAAGAAAACCACACAATCTCGCTCCTTCTCTGGCAATGCCCCTACTATCTGGAATACCCTCCCAAAAAACCTGCGGTGTAACCCCTCCTATGCCAGCTTAAAAAAGACCTCAAAACCCACCTACTTAATTACTATGGTGATCCTAACATGTGCCCGACTCCTGATCTCTTTCCACCATACCATATTTGTTTCAGTAATATATGTCCCTCTTCCTGTACTCCACTTTACCTAAATTACTTTTTAAAATAGTGCTCCAGTTCCTGTTCTACTGATTTGTTAATAAGTTGTTTTTTACTTTTCTATTTCACACTGTTTTCTCTATTTTTATGCTTTGATACTATGTTTGCCTCATACTATCGTGATCATGTAAAGCGCTCTGATACCTCTGGGTCTAGCCAGCGCTATATAAAACTCTAAAAATAAAAAAAGTAAATAAAATAAAATAAAAAAACTACAACAAATGTCCGGTATATTTTGTGTGTGTTTTGGGGAGGGGAGGTGGGCGGGTAGTGGCAACACTAGGACCATCGGTAGGCGATCCAATCACAATCATTTGCGATTATTCGTCTAAAGTCAAGCTTGGGTAATTTCGGCTGTAAATTTAAGTCTATAACCAAATTTACCACAGCCAGACCTGCCGAGAATCCACAAAGGCTTTCCTGTCAGCACGGTGCCCATTTAAGTGTGGGGAAAATCTCACCCAGAACTACAGAGATCCCTACATCGCACTCAAGGGTTAGGATTGAGGACGCCCCAAGGAGTGGTTGGTTGACCTTGAAAGCTTGTGAACACACACAAGGTAGTACTATAGTGGGCATTGTTAAACTCCTCACTTTCCCACCTGGAAAGGGTCGGAGATGTACACCAGCCAAGTGCCTGTGAATCCCTTTTCAGGGTGGACGAATTAGGTGTAGGGATTGCTCCATGGGAAAAAATATTTTACACAAGGAGAAAAAAAAATGTTCATTTGCACAGGGGATTCCATTTCCCCGTGCAGATTTCTCTGCTGCGGAAAACACCATACAGAGGCAATTGAATCCTGATTAAAAATTACTTGGTTTTCCATGGAATCTTTAGGGAAATAAAGCAACAGGTTATGCTCTCCATTTTGATTCCATATGGCATTCCTGAATTCCAGAAAGTGTTCAGATTACACTTGGATGTATATTTAAAATCCAAGTGTAGTTTTAGTACTTTTGCAGTAGATCCTACCAGACAGCGCAATTGCGTGGTTGAAAAATACCTATTGTCCGTTTGAAATAAAAAAATAAAAAAAAACCTATTGTCAGTTTACCAAGAATTTGGAAGGGCTTATAGCCTGCCCAAGGCTCACCATGTGTCTGTTTTATTGACACTCTTATTTGCTTGCTTCTTATTAAATGCCTTGCTTTGTCCATCCTGCTTTTGTTCCTCTCCAGGAGCATAGCCTCTTTACTTGTGCCATTACACTGCTCGGTTTTATGCATATACTTTTTTCTTTTTGCTTCAGCCGTCCAGGACACATCTACTATTATTTCACACAATGCCTTGCAGCTAGGGAACTTGCTGCACTGCGTTGCGTGGAAGGGGAGAGCACAAATGCTCCATAATTACGAAGATATTGAGCATTTCTGCATATTTGCTTGCCCTGCCACACATAGTGCAAGAATGATGGCTTAACGGCTAGAGCGGCTGACTTTGAAGCTGGGTAACCAGGTCCGAGTCTGGCGGTTGGCTAAAACATCCTGTGAGTGGGGCAAATTGCTTAATCTCCCCGCGCCTAGAAATGAATCGGTCTGTCTGTAATGCAACTGGTGCTCATGTAAACTGCTCTAATACCTAGGGGTCGAGTTCGTGCCATATAAAACTGCAATAACAAAAACAGTGCAAGGGTGTCTGTATGACGGGCAGGATGGGATGCCTTCCTGCACAGAAACACTCCATAGAGGCTTATTCCTCTTTTGGCGTGTGCTGCAGAATGGTAAAGTTGACATTTCTGGCAATTGCCACTGCTATAGTAGATGAAATAGTGTGAAATATGCGTAACACAAGGTAGATCAGTCATAGAATGCCTAGGTGGTGGAGTGAATCTTTACTATTTTTATTAATTTGAGAGATCAATAATACATTGGAGCCGGTGATAATTCGCAGACTGCTGGCATTTTGAGAACAGTTGGAGGAAGTCTCATCCTGATCCCTAAAAACCAGGATGGGCTCGACCATATTCCAGGGAGCACTTAAGATTTCATTCCAGCAGGAGTCTTAGAATATATATACCTTGAACAACCAAGGTATCTCTTTAATAGTGGTTGTTCGGGCATGTTTGCAAACCAAAGTGGGGGTGTGGAAGGGGTCCAAATGAATACAAGTGGGAGTGGCAGCATGCCAAGAGAATTGCAATCGTGTTCTTTGGAACGTGTTTAGTGTGTCAACGGTCTCGTGGCATTTACAGCTGGTGCCCACACTTTGCAGGCTGTATTTTGGCCAGTAGTACTTCTCCTAACTCCATTAGACTGGCATCTAAGGCTAGTTCAAAGTCTTACAATGGTTTCCAGAGATTTCTCAGCTGACAAGGCATCATTTGTCTGGACGGCTTTCTGCTGCTTGTTAGTCAAGTTCCAAATGGATGCAAACTTGGTTAGCATTATTTGGGGGTCTGTAAGTGATGTTACGTTATCGATGAACTTCCGACAATATGTAATCATCACAGGATGTTCCTGACATTGGATACTGGCTGCGACAAGGCTTTAGGAACTCAGGGCCTCATTTATGAGGCCGTGCGTCACTTTTACGCCACCAGTGCGTCACAAAAAATGACGCACCAGCAGCGTACTTTATACCTACGCCAGGTATAATGTATGCAGGGGGGGGGGCGTTCTGACGCAAGAAAGGGTCATAGAAGTGACGCAGTGAAATCTATAAGATTTCACTACGCCAATTCTAGGACACAAATGTGTCAAATTCTTGTGCCTGCCTCACAGCAGGCGTAAGACTGACGCAGGCCCTTTCACATGGGGCTTGCCCCATGTGAAAGGACACATTGCTGGAGTTGCATCACTTTTGTGACACACTCCAGCAATGCGTCACTTTTGCGCCATACAGATACGTCAGAAACACTGACGTATCTGTAACTCCTTGCGCCATGACGCATCATTGGTGTTGCAAGGAGGGCGCAGAGAAAAGTGACGCATCGCTGTTTTCACGCAGCGATGCATCACTTTTCATAAATGAGGCCCTCACACTTTTGGTGGTTAAGTGTCAGTCGCCAGTCTTTAAGTCTGTATAGGATGGCACGAAGGGGATTTATGCTTATCAAGCGAATTTGTGTGCACCAGAATATCCCGACTGATGTTTGCTATGCCTGTTAGCCCACCCAGGACATCTCGGATGGTATTTTGTAATATCTCTGCTGTGCTGGAGATACCAAAGTTGAGTCTTTTGTACCTGGGGAGGCAAAGATGTATTGAAAATGTTGTGATATATCGTCAGTTTGGGCCTAGTAGATGTTAATGGCAACCAGATTTGAAGTCGACCTTAGAAAACTAACAGGCCCATTCATTTCTGACACTAGTTAATCTACCATTTTTAGGTGATGTACTTTTTTGATGGCTCCATTTGGGAGGCACATATCAACATACATGCACACTAAGTCAGGATGTTTATGTTTTCAAGTGACTACGATAAGGAACACTCACCATAGGCCAGTCTAGCCACTCATTGATGTCGACTGCTTCACTTTGAGCAGCACTGCTTCTGCTTTGGGGCGTAGGTGGAATGTCATTTGCAGATGACGAATGCCACTAGATGGAGGAGCATTCAATATGTAACTGAACCACCTTTCCTTTGCACTAGTGGTTATGTGTGCCGCTGGTCCTGACCAACGCTTATTTGTGGGGAACACAGCATTTCCTTTAAGTAAAATGTAAATAAATGCAGACATTTAATCCTACTGGGGCAGTATGAAAGTGCTGTGTTGGTGATTCCTTTCTCTTCTCCCAGTGGTTAGCTTCGGATCACCATTGGTAAGCATCAACTTAGGCCATCATTTCGAGAGGCCTGGTTAAGTTAAGTCCCTGCCACATACCTGTTTCACAGGTATTAGAATTATACGTGTGGTGATTTCAGCATCCTGCATATTTGGCTCTGTAAATTTCAGCAGGTCAAACCTACAAAAACTTGCCTGGGCCAAATGCCTGTTTAATTCCTCGTCATTCCCCAGTTTCAGTAGGGAGCCTCAGGGGCATATTCACTAGAAACTGACAGAGCACAGTTTTATGCCAAAATTGGTAAAGCTGGGCTCCGTCAGTTTCAAAACACAGGAATGTGCCGTATTTTCAAACGCCCCTGTGTTTCCCCTAGCACTGGTGCTAAAGAAGCTGTCTAGCGCCAGTGCAGGCAGTGGCGTAGCAAGGTCAGGTGGTACCTGGTGCAGACTTTTTTTGTCACCCTGGCTTGACAAAATGGCAAAAATATGTGTTTAAAACACATATTTTTGCCATTTTGTCACCCCCCTCAGTGATGACACCCGGGGCGGCCCGCCCCCTCTTCCTACGCCACTGAGTGCAGGCACCCATGCGCCATGTTGCAAGGGTGCCTGCGCTGCAGGAGTGATTGTTTATGTGCAGGAAAGGACACCTTTCTGCACATAAACAATCTTTACAGGCGACTTGCTGTTTCTATGTGTGCTGCAGAATGTTGCATACATGGAAAGAGAAAAATACGTATTGCTTACTTAAGACCAGGTATTCCCTGGTGATATTTTTGGAGCTGTCCCATACCTTGTAAATAAAACACAGGAATGTGCCGTATTTTCAAACGCCCCTGTGTTTCCCCTAGCACTGGTGCTAAAGAAGCTGTCTAGCGCCAGTGCAGGCAGTGGCGTAGCAAGGTCAGGTGGTACCTGGTGCAGACTTTTTTGGTCACCCTGGCTTGACAAAATGGCAAAAATATGTGTTTAAAACACATATTTTTGCCATTTTGTCACCCCCCTCAGTGATGACACCCGGGGCGGCCCGCCCCCTCTTCCTACGCCACTGAGTGCAGGCACCCATGCGCCATGTTGCAAGGGTGCCTGCGCTGCAGGAGTGATTGTTTATGTGCAGGAAAGGACACCTTTCTGCACATAAACAATCTTTACAGGCGACTTGCTGTTTCTATGTGTGCTGCAGAATGTTGCATACATGGAAAGAGAAAAATACGTATTGCTTACTTAAGACCAGGTATTCCCTGGTGATATTTTTGGAGCTGTCCCATACCTTGTAAATATGGGGCAGTGTCAAAAAGCAATGGGTGTTGCGGTATAACGCCCAATGCAACTCCCATTGCACGCCCCTTTCACTCTAAGTGCTGAGTGATAGGGACATTATTTACAAGGTGACATTAAGCCACGTTAAGTGGTAAGTAACTTAACTCTGCCTTGTAAATAAGGCAAAGGACTTAACGCCACTAGAACGCCCAAAAAAGTGACGCTCTGATGAACATGTCCCTTAGATATAGAGTTAATCATCGCAACTGGTAAATTCTTTTTTTTTAAAGTTTTATTTTGAGTTTTGAAACATAAACACACCTGGTAAATTCTGAACCTGAGGTATTGGATTTCACCTAGTGCGATAATTACCTCCAATTCATCCCGGTCAATCTTAATGAGGGTTTTAACATCTATCTTAACATGTCTTGTATTTTTGTGTTTATATTTCTTCTTCTATTGAAATTATAATGTAGGGGCAGGTACACCACTGCACCCCTCTCCTTGCTCCTCTCTTGCTGTGTGAATTTATGTTTTACTTTTAGGTGCATTGACTATGAGAGAATCACAGAAGGCTGTAATCAGAGTATTGGCAGTCTATGAACTCGGTACATGTGCGTCCGTCTGTCTATCCAGCGCCTCAGCCTCATCTTTGGCTGTGAATTGCGACCCAAAATCAAAATGTTAAACCTCAGCTCTCGGGTGTCATCTGGAGACAGTTGCTATTTTGCTGCACCGATTTTCCACCAAGAGACAGGTGACACATGCATTCACTGCAGGGTGTCCAATGTAGGTCCTGAGGCGCCAGATAAATGTAAGATTTTCTGGAATTTCCCCCAAAACAATTTATTTATTTATTTATTTTAAATTTTTGTGATGTACATTTGTCCGGAGGCTTACCAGGTTTTGGTATGGCTATAATCGTAGCCATCCGTTGATCTCAGGGCAATTTCCCCTTAGCCAAGCTGTCTTCAAACATTCGCAGCAGGTGCAGAGCCGTAAGATCAGAGACGCGCTTGTAAAGTTCTATGGGGACCCCATTCGGCCCCATGGCCTTACCTGACTGCACAGAATGAATTGCACCCAGGACCTCATCTGTTGTGAAGTCCGACTCCAACAGTTCGGCGTCAGAGTCCGAGAGGGAGGGCATTTGGATATCCTTAATGTAAGTCTGTGCCTCTTCAGATGACATACAGGAGGAGGGGGTGTAAACCGCCTCGTAATAATTGGCCAAGGTGTCTACTATATCCATAGGGGTAGTATTTACCTCACCGTCGGCATTGCGAAGCTGCGCTATCGTCCTTTGGGCCCTGTCTTTCTTTTCCAGCCATGCCAAAAGTCTCCCTGCCTTATCGCCAACCTCGTATATAATATGTTGAGTGTGCATAAGCCGCTGTCTAACCTGCACCCGCTGGTACTCCGTAAATTCAGCCTGCTTGAGGCGCAACAGGCGCGCAGCCTCCTCAGTAGGATCAAGATCATGTTTGGATTGCAAAACATCCAGGTCGTACTCGAGTACTCTAAGGTCTTCTTGCACAGTCCGTTTATGACCCGTTATGGAGGCTATAGCCTGGCCCCTTAGCACCGTTTTGTATGCTTCCCACAGGACCCCTGGTGAGTCAACGGAAGCGGTATTTTCTTGGAAGTAGCATTTCGTAGCCGTGACCAGGTCTTTTCTAATTCGTGGAATTTGTAAATAATGAGGCGAAATCGGGAAGAGGCGCCTCCGGGCTTTCACATAAGAGGAATATACCATGGAGACTGGGGAATAATCTGAGATACCTCTCGGGCCTATCTTTACCTCAGTTATATGGGGCAGGCTATCTGCAGGTACAACAAAATGATCAATACGTGAGAGACTATTGTGTACCCCGGAGTAGAAGGTAAAGCCTCGATCCCCGGGGTGTTTAAACCTCCACCCATCTGTAAGAACCATAGCCTCTACATAGCCAGTCAGCCGTGATTTATGCAGCCCTGTCATCCTGCCCGGATGGCGGTCAAGTCCATCGTTTAGAACCGCATTAAAATCTCCACCCAGTATGAGCTCGCCCTCCGGCAGCGTCAGTATAAAAGCACTGAGGGCGGGGAGAGCGACTGAATGAATGGCAGGTGGAATGTACACCGATACCACATTGAACCTCTTTCCTTCCTACAAGCAGGAAATAGCTGCAAACTGTCCTTGTGCATATTTCCATACCTGCTGTACTATCAGAGGAAAGCTATTACGTATCAGGATTCCCACCCACCTGGAGCCAGAGGAAAACTCAGAATGCACTGCCATCGTGTATCTTCACCGATCCAGAGCCCTGCATGTCGACCCCACCAAATGCGACTCTTGTAGCAATACCAATGCCGGGGCTGCCCTACGTACATATTGCAACACCAATCCCCTCTTAATTTTATCTCCCAAAGCGCGTACATTCCAGGTGACCAGGGTTAAAGGAGACACTGGGGCCAAGACCGGGGCGGTATCATCTGTTATCTTGTCATCCAAGACCTCGTTTGCCATCACGTTCAAAACATCCTTGAAAGCTCAACACTGTATCACGCGTTTGCACACCCGTAACCTTGAAGTACAGCCCAGAACTAAAGCTCAGAACAGAGTGCAACCAGCCCCCCCCCTCTGTAATGAAGTTAACAGTCTAGTAGTTGGGGGGGCGGAGCTAGGTGGGCTGAGGGGAAGGAGAGGGGTCAGGACAGGATGAGGGTCAGTTAGAGTAGGGACAGGGTTGATACTGGGTGCAGAGAATAAAGTTCCAGTAATAGTAACCAGTTGTGTCTGTGATTATTTGTAGCGCGATGCTACAACTGGCGACGAGGGTGGGATGACCAAGCCCCACCGCTCACAGAACCCCAAGAAGACACCCTGTCCCAGGCGACGTCGAAGAAAACGCTGCCAAGTAGAATCGAGCTGCCGCCCGAGAAGAAGAGGCCAGCAGCAGGGGACCTTGACCCCAGTGACCGTGAGGGAGCCGAGAGAGGCCGCAAGAACGAGCGCTGACTCGCTCGAAAAGAATCCAGCTGATCGCGCCGAAGCGCGACTCACGCCAGAAGCGTGTGCCTCGGGTGAGCCTGGTAAACGCAGAAGTCGGGAGCCCACCCCGATCCTGCCTCGCACCCGAGAGCGGAAGAGAAGTGCCCGAGTGGAGAGGACACCGTCCCTGAGGGCCCGCTGGTGAGCGCCGCCGAGCGCCTTGAAGTCCCGGCTTGAGTGCCCGTCGATGTCGGAAGACCTCACGCCTGATGCGTGAGCTTTGGCGCGCCGTCGCAAGGAGAAACGCGGGAATCTGCAGGATAAGGCGGGAGCCCACCCCAACCTCACCTGGTAGTAGCCACAGTTGGGGAAAAGCAGGTCCTGACGTGTGCTGCCCTCTGGAGCTGTCCGCCGGTGAGTCCAGAGTGAAAGAGGACCGAGTGAGCCAGGAGAGAAAGCCTCGTGTGCATGCAGTGACGGCGGCCATCTTGGAGTCAGGCACTTTTCAAGACAGACCCCTTGATCATCATAGAGCGGCCATTTTGAAGTCAGGCATACAGTAACAGAAACAAGCATTGGCGAGAAGAAACAAACAAGCATTGACACGGGCAAATAAACAAGCATTGGCGAAAAGAAACAAACAAGCATTGACAAGAGCAAATAAACAAGCATTGGCGAGTAGAACTAAACAAGCATTGACAAGAGCAAATAAACAAGCATTGGCGAGTAGGAATAAACAAGCATTGTCAAGAGTAAATAAACAAGCATTGGTGAGGATAAATAAAGGACAGTGACACAATGGTAACCCCCAACACCTCACCACAGCGGGAGCCCCTTGTCGCAGGAGGATCACACCTGCGAGCTCCGGAACCTCTGACCGTGACCACGGGAGGGAGTATGGGCTCCAAGTGGCAAGAATGGTTAGAAGACTTCGAAGATTATGTCGAGGGATCCAAAGTGACGGAAGACAAAGAGAAGTTAATTGCCCTCCGCAACCTAGCAGGCCGAGAAATAAGCAAAATTATCAAGGACCTTCCGCCTGCAGATGCGGGAACATACGACAAAGTACGTGAGGCGTTAAACAAGAAGTTCCTCCATAAAAGGAACGTGGACTATGAACGCCATGCGTTTCACCAGGCGCGTCAAGGGAAAGAGGAAACAATGAGTGCATTCGTTACCCGGTTACGACGGCTGTCGAGACACTGCGAATTTGAAACCTTCTCGCCTGAAGCTGCCATCAAATCGCAAATCATAACCGGCTGTCACTCTGAAACGCTCAGGAGGCGACTGCTGAGGAAGCCCCACGGACTGGAAGAAATAGAGGAAATGACTCGTGTCTACGACCAAGCGGAGGAGCACGCTGCTACCATTGAAACCGGTCACAGTGTAAGTCACGAACAAGCACACCGTGTTCAGGAGCGACACAGTAGCAGACGCCAATACTCGCACAAAAAACAGTGGACGCCAAGGCAGTCATCTCGCCAACGACTCTCGGAACATAGGAGGAGAGATCCAGGGCGCCGAGACCGAATGCCAGAAAGAACCAGACGATGTTATCGTTGTGGATATGACTATCCTCACATAGATGCTTGTCCGGCAATGGGTCAACGCTGCAGGAAATGTGGGCGCTCGAATCACTTTGAAGCAATGTGCGGAGACTATCACAAAGAAAGGCGAAGTTAGACATCAAGACCGTCTCGCTCTGAGACCAAGAAGCATCACGTACGAGCTGTTCAAGGAGAGCCCATGCGGTCCCCAAACTCATCGCATTCCAGCCGAGACTCACGCAGGTCGCGGTGGGAACGCAGATCCCCGTCGCGTGACTCGAGATCATCTTCATCAAGGGACTCTGCCTACACCGTAGCATATTTAAACATGATTGCGGATCCTAATCAACTCAAAAGGTACCCACGCCTAGACATTCATGTGGGAAACCATGTCCCTAAATTCGTAATGGACAGCGGGGCTTCGCTGAACTGCATCCCAGTCACAGAACACGAAAAAATGATCCCGAAGCCCCCATTGACTTTTGCACCAGTCCGTGTTTTCAAGTGGATGTCCAAAAAACCACTCCAGTGTCTGGGCAAATTCCACACGACACTCACTCATGACAACGTCGCCATACCTGCGGTCATACACGTCATCAATGGACCGGAAGCTGACTGCCTGCTCAGCCTCCCCACCGCAGAACGTCTTCGTCTGGTGAATGTTTTATTGAAAGTCTCTGACAACCAAGACTGTGTCAGCAAATTCCCCAAACTGTTCCAAGGCCTAGGCAAGCTAAAAGGGTGTCGAATCCATCTGCACATCAACGAACAGGTCAGACCCGTGGCGCAGCGCCCACGACGGGTTCCGTTCCATCTTCAAAGTGCCGTCAAGGACGAGCTTCAGGAGCTCCTAGCAGCGGACATCATCGAGCGCACTGATGGCCCGACCCCGTGGGTGTCACCGGTGGTCATTGTACCTAAGAAAGGGACCCCCAACAAAGTGAGACTTTGTGTTGACATGCGCCTACCCAACACTGCGATTGAAAGGGAGCGGCACCCTGGTCCGCACCTGAGTGACATGATCACTGCACTGAATGGTGCCAAAGTATTTTCAAAATTAGACTTAAACAAGGGCTATCACCAGCTGGAATTGGACACCAAATCCCCGTACATCATCACGTTTGCAACACACCTAGGTCTTTTCAGGTACAAACGGTTGAGCTTTGGTGTCTCGTCCGCTGCTGAGATCTTCCAGGAAGCGATCCGGCAGATAATCCAGCACATCCCCAACACTCTGAACTATAGCGACGACATCTTGGTCTATGGGTCGGATGTTCGTGAACACGACATCGCTCTTGATCGCGTCTGTCATGCACTGTTGGACGTCAACCTGACATTGAACAGGGACAAATGTGAGTTTCATCAGGCCACCCTAAAATTCTTTGGCCACATTTTCTCTGATGAGGGTATGAAGCCGGATCCAGACAAGATTGCAACTCTGAACAATACCAAGAGTCCACAAGACGTCGTGACTATGCGACCGTCAGCCACCCTCTTCGGGTTCTCACCAAACTCGGCCAGCCCTTCGACTGGACCCCTCAGTGCGAACGAGCATTCAAAGACATTAAGCGCGCCGTTGAATCGGCCGACAGCCTCTCGTACTTCAACCCTCACAGGAACACCGAGATCACAGTGGACGCCAGCCCCGTTGGTTTGGGAGCCATCTTGGCCCAATACGATAATGACTCTGACCAGAGACGGATTGTTGCTTATGCCAGTCGCAGCCTGTCCGATCCTGAGAAGAAGTACTCTCAACCCGAAAAGGAAAGTCTTGCTGTGGTCTTGGCGTGTGAACACTTTCACGTCTTTATATATGGCAAGCACTTTACCTTGATCACAGATCATCAGGCGCTGGTCACCATTTACGGCAACCCAAGATCCAAAATGCCCCCGAGAATTGAGAGGTGGGGTCTCAGGCTCCAGGAGTACACTTTCACCATAATTCACAAACCGGGGAAGGCGGAGAACCCGGCTGACTACATGTCCCGCCACCCTCAACCGTCATCTGGATCCAAACCATCGATTGCTGAGGAATATATCCACTTCGTAGCTGACCAGGCGTTACCACCTGCCATTCCCATGAACGACATCAGGGAGGTCACTGCGCAAGACACTGTTCTGCAAATGGTACGCCGCCGGATCCAAACTAATCGGTGGAGGCACAACCCCCAAGATGAAGACACTGACCCCACAGTCCGGAAAGAGATACAGGCATTTCGGCACGTTTGTGACGAACTGTCAGTCACTGATGACCGAGTCATCCTGAGAGGTCAACGGCTCGTGATCCCTAGCCAACTCCGGCAGGGAGTTGTCAACCTAGCCCATGAAGGCCACAGAGGAGTAGTGTCCACAAAACGAGCCTTATGGGAACGTGTTTGGTTTCCTTTTCTTAACCAGATGGTAGAGTCGACTCTAAAGGATTGTCATCTCTGCCAATTGACTAACAAGAGCAATCCACCGGCACCACTACAGATGACCAACTTGCCCAGCGGAGTGTGGCAGAAAATCGCCATGGACTTCTACGGACCGTTGCCGTCCGGAAAGTATGTAGTTGCCATAATCGACGAATATTCTAGATTTCCCATTGCGCAAATAGTGTTGTCTACAAGTGCTTCCTGCACTCTCAAAGTACTGGATGAAGTATTTGCAACATGGGGTGTCCCCAAAGAGGTTAAGACAGACAATGGTCCCCCATTCAATGGGCACGAATTCAGTGCTTTTGCGAAGCACATGGACTTCAAGCACAGGAAGGTCACCCCGCTCTGGCCACAAGCGAATGGCACAGTCGAAAGGTTTATGGCGACAATCAAAAAGACATTTCAGCACGCCACAGCTGAGAAGAAGGAGCTACAGGTTGCCTTGAACGAGGTCCTCAGAGCATACAGGACGACCCCACACTCTACTACAGGACAATGCCCTGCAACCCTCATGCTAGGGCGACCAATGAGAAATCGCATCCCAACATGGGAAGGAGCCTTGCAAGCTGTGTCGCCGAGTCACGACCACCATGACATGGCTGCAACTGACAAACACAATAAGGACAGAATGAAGTCATACGCCGATGCCAAAAGGAGGGCGAGGTCTCCATCCGTACATGAAGGGGACTATGTCCTCGTCAAACAGGAACAGCAGAAAAAGACTGATTGTCGATTTCGTGATGAGCCACTACTGGTCACCCGACAAAAGGGCACCATGCTGACTGCCGAATCTGACCGACGCCGAATCACCAGGAATGTCTCTCACTTCAAGAGGTGTTCTCGAGACACGGATGAGCCACTGATGAGCCCCATTGGTCCACCTGCACCTGAGGAACGTGATTCTTGCGACACAGACAGCAGTGACCATCAGACTGGACTGTCGCCGACAGCGTCCACAGCAGCCATGTCTCTGCGACCACGTCGTGACATCCAGCCACCAAAGAGACTCATTGAAGAGATGGACTGAAACCATGTTCGTTTGTTTATTAAGAAAAGGGGAGATGTAATGAAGTTAACAGTCTAGTAGTTGGGGCGGAGCTAGGTGGGCTGAGGGGAAGAGGAGGGGTCAGGACAGGATGAGGGTCAGTTAGAGTAGGGACAGGGTTGATACTGGATGCAGAGAATAAAGCTCCAGTAATAGTAACCAGTTGTGTCTGTGATTATTTGTAGCGCGATGCTACACCCTCCAACACTGTAATCTGAATTCGTACATTTTCACAGTAGTCAATAACATCAAATTGCTTTGTCTCAAAAACCCCTTTCCAACTCCCCTCCACCCCCCATCCTGCTCCCCTGCCCATGGACCTCGAATTGCCCACCCCCCAACATGGCAGAGTGCCTATATGTTCCCTACCAGTGCTTAACTTGCAGAGGTGAAGCGCGCTCACCCGACCCGCGGCACCTACAGTGACTTCAGTAAAACAGTACTTGATATTGTAAGACACAGCCTTTAGAACATTATCATAACATGTCTATGTTTAACCATAAATCTGACCTGTTACATAACTGGAACACTGGGTTCCCGCACCCCTAAAAGTATATGCCCCCCCATCTGATTCCACCCGGCCCTCCAGCTCCTCCCACCACCCACTACTTGCGAGTATCATCAGGAGTGGGCCCCTCTGGTGATGACTAATGTCACTCATTCTGGCTCGTTCAGTCCACTGGTCTCCAACGCATTCTCAGTCGCTGAGTCACCATGTTCTTTATCTCCCTTCCGGTCTGCCTTGTCACGCCAGGTACCCCTCATGTCGCCGACCCTTGTCCACCCCTCCAGCCATTCCCAGGTTGCTTCTGGAGAGTCAAAAAAACAGGTTTTACCGTTCCTTTCTACTCTTAATTTGGCCGGGAAGAGCATAGCGTATTTGATTTCTCTGCTACGCAGATCCCGTTTCACTGCCTGGAAGCTGCGCCTCTGTGCCTGAACCCGTGCTGTAAAATCCAGAAAGAAAGTGACCTCATAATTGTCTATCTTCAGCGGAGGACCCGCTCTGGATGCCTGTAAGATGTTGTCCCTATCTCGAAAATTAAAAACTCTTGCAATTAGGTGTCTAGGTTGAGCCCCTGGCTTGGGGCGACCGCCGGGCACTCTATGGGCTCGCTCAATGGAGAAATAAGTGGAGAGAGCCTTCGGTTTCAAATGTTTTGTGATCAGCTCCTCCACAAAGAGGTACGCCGCAGGCCCCTCTGTTTTTTCCGGAACTCCGAGGATTCGTATGTTGTTCCGACGGGCTCTCCCTACGTAATCGTCCAACTGCTGCGCCATGCGGGTCTGTTTCTTCTCCAAGTCCGACACCTGTCGCTGCAGTTCAGAAGTATTCTCCTGTAGTGCCGCCGTTACCACCTTGAGTTCCTTCACTTTTTCGTTCATTTGTTTGAAGTCTGGACGAAGCAGGGAAACCTCCGTTGTGACAGAGTCCATTGACGTGCGCATGCCTCCTATGGCTGCCATTACGTCGTGGAGCGTGGGCTCCTTGAGCGGGGATGGCGACACCGCAGCGTTATCTTTATTCATTCTTGGCGAGTCTCCTTTGTCACCTCCCTTGGTCCAGGCGAATTTGGCCAATTGTACCTGAGGGGCGCTCTTGGAACCTCTGCCTCCTGTAGCCATCTTCCTCGGCGGCATATAGGACAAGCTAGGAGTGCGTGCACCAACAGTTACTGCAGCCTGCTATGTTAACCTACAGATCGTCAGGGGCGACAACCTGCACCTTGGGCTGTCCGTGGTGCTCCAGAGCTCAGTAACGCTTTTCAATAGCAGGTTTTACCTTAAAATATGTCAGTGATATCTGCCAGGTGCATTCGTAATCTGTCCACACTTGCGCTTCAGTGTGGGGGCCCGGGCCTCAATTTATAGCTTTCCCCGGGGCAGGCCATTCCTCACCTCCATGACGCTCAGTAGCGCACCTCCGAGGGCGCATAGCAGCCCTTCACAACTCGTTCCCCTCGCAGTCGGGCTGGCAAGATCAATAGGTCGCAGGCGGGGAGGGGGCCCCGCGCGGCGCCGGCCACCGTTCACTTCCGGCACCTCCGCTCACCGGGAGCCAGTCTCGTGGTCCTCCCGTGCCACCCGGGGCACCTCCGCCCCCTACCACGCAGGTATATTGTCAATGAGGGGGAGGGGGGAAGGAGGGATGGCTCGCAGCACCCCGGTCCCAAGCACTCCGAGCTTCGTGCCCAGTATTTGCCAATGGTAGGCCCCGAAGCCGGGGCCCAAATTTGCAGCTTCCCCCGGGGCCGGCCCCACCGTACCTCTGTGCCGCTCCGTATCAAACCTCTGAGGGTTCTCAGCAGCCCTCCGCAACGCGTCTTCTGCGCTGTCAGTGACCTGAGCCAGCGGGAGCAGGCAGGTGGGCAAGCTCGCAGCAGGTCACAGGCGGCTCCGGTCGCATCTTCGATCGCCGCCCCGCTCCGACGCCGCCATTTTGCGCGGTCGGCCCCCTGTCTCCTCGGCGACCCGGTTTCTTCCACTCGGGGTCCACGGCTCATCAACCCCCCATCGGAGCTTCGCAGGGGCGCTAGGCAGCACGGCACGCCGTTTCTGCCGAAATTTATTCAGATCCGTAGGCTGTGTCTTTCTTCAGTGCCACGGGTCTATAGGAGCACACCTAGACTGCGGCCATTGCTCGCGGCCGCTAACCAAGCCCCCACCCAAATCAAATTTGCATTCACACGATTTTGCTGGTGCCTTTCTTGCCCTTCTTTCTATCCTGCAGCTTTCCTCCACATCTCCACTGTTCCACTTTCTCCACCCACCATACAATTGTTATCAATATCTCATCCTTCTTTTTCCCGTACTTTCACTTCTCCTCTTATACTTCCACCACCCATCTTCACCGATGTTCTTTTTTTTTTTTCGATGTTCAACCTATCCTCTCTTTCTTCTTGTTGAGGCTTGTCACTCCTGCACTTCCCTTTCATCATTTTTTTTCCTACTCCCAATTCTCTACACATTTCTCCCACTTTAAGACTAGTTCCTGATTTCCTTGTTTCTTTCTTCCCTGTTTTCCTCCCAACCCCCAAGGTTCTTGAGTGATACACCCGACCACAGTCTAAATCCCTGGGGGCAGATTTACAAGCTCCTTGCTTCATTTTTGCGCCGCTATTGCGTCACTTGTTGTGACGCAGCAGATGCGTAAATATAAGGTCTATTTCCAACGTGACGCATCTAGGGAGATGCATCACGCTGTAAAGCCCTGCGTCACATTATAACTGCCTCAGGTATAATGTATGTAGGATAGGCGTTCCAGCGCATAAAAGCATCGTAGAAATGTCGCAGTCAAATCTACAAGATTTCACTGCACCACTTCTAGGATTCCACTGCGTCAAATTCTTATGCCTGCTTGAAGCAGGCGTAAGGAGTGATGCCGCACAATGAAGATAGGCCTCCCCCTGCATTGCTGGAGTTGCGTCGTGCTTTCAACGCAACTCCAGCAATGCGTGACGTTTGCGTCTACAGATGCGTTAAAAATTTCTGACGCATCTGTCAATCCTTGCCCCATGGTGCACCGTATTGTAAATACGGCCCATCCATAGTGGCACAAGGGTTTCTAATGGTGGCGCAGGGAAAGTGACGCATCTATACAGATGTGTCACTTTCTTGTAAATCTGCCCCCTAATGTTTAAGGTTAGTTAGTGTAACCTGTCTGCTATCCTAACCTCTAAGGACTCTGTAAAATGGGAGAGAGAGCACTGCTGTGTGAGCCTGTAAAATGTCTTGAGCTCTGCTGAACTACCTCAGATTGGTAGATGTGTTCAATGTTTTCTGCCCCTTGAAAGGAGAATTTCAGTCATAGCATAAGATGGAGAATTCAATTCAGTCATTATACGCAGCTGTGGGCAGTTTTGAAGCGGGCAGCAGGCGACACCAGTAGTTGGAGTGGGTGCCAGAGGTGGAAGTGGGCAACTCTAGCGGAATGTGCAGAGGCCGCCCAAAAAAACATTTTGGGGATCTACACTTATTTATTTCACAAATTAAGCACTGCTTTGAGGCTCAATTCACCATTAAAGGTTTATCAGTATTTCAAACGGTCAGTCGAATCCCAGGCATGTATCATTATGAGAAGTGCATCAGATTGCCACTCTACAATAACTGATGGGAGGACCATTTTGAGTAACTTCAATTTTGGTAGTTATGCAGTGATCTTCGTGTGCCATTTCTGTGGTGAACACACCACATATAAGAAGTGGCAAGGTGCTTTCAGATGTAAATATCCAACCTTTTGTGGGCTTCAATGTTGCAGGAGGACAGATTTTGACTTGGACATAGTTAATTGAAGTTCTGTTGTCAATAGTGTTTAGACAGAACATAGGAAATAAAAATATCGTGGGACAAGATATTTTGTCAAGAATTTCGAGGACAAAAATATTGTGAAGGTAATTTTCTATAGGTAAACAAACTTTTACTGTATATATAACTCTACATATTCGTATCTTGACGATATATATATCTTCAAGGTACATAGATGTGGATTTAAAAATAGGGAATCTATACTTACCTATTTGTGCTCGATAAGATCTCAATATTTTGTCCACACAATATATTTGTTTCTGACATTGTGTCATTGATCCATTGTCAGTGAGAGCAGTGGCTTCGTCCTTGCTCAGTGTCATATATTACACGCACAGCACCATTGTTTTTTCATAATCATCCATGTCATCTGCTGATGGTTTGGGAAGAGTGGGAGTAAAAATGTTCACAGTCTTATGGGAGCTGGTTTTGGAGAGGAGTGACAGAGTTTGGTGACATGGTTGAGGTTTGCCACACATCAAACCTTTGTTTCATCCGCAGCACCCTTATCGACTGGCTTACTGTGGGACCGGTTTTGACGTGAATCGAGGGGTGGCTTTGTAGTCTGATTGACAGGCACTGTGTTTATTGCAGCATTCACAGCTGCCACCATGTGCTGTACTCTCGAGTGTGATAGTTCTAGGAATCTGCAGAGTGTCACTATGTCTGCCAGCGTCTTGCCTGGATCTGTCGCCTTATTTTGTAAAGGTCCAGCCTTGAAACAATTGAGTCTGGATTGCTTCATTCTCATCTTGCAAATGCATATGCTGGCACGTTCTTTTAATCGTATGTGCAGTGCATTAACTGATTCTTTAGGCCTTTGCTTTGATGCAGAAGTAACCTTTCATAGTCGGGGTTCACTAATGGGTCGAAGTGGGCCCTTTGGGTGGCTATAGCAGTGGTGTGAGAACCTCAAGACCTGGCTCTTCAAATGACCCCAACGGAGCTGCCAACACCCACCCCCAGCACCTTGAGACATTCACTGGTGAGTAGTGTGCTTCACAAATACCTGATTGATTAATTGATTAAGTAAATTGTGGTCTGGATTCAGTGAGCACTGAGGATAATTTTAAAATACCTTTGCCTACAAGATAGAGAAGCACTGGTCTTTTCTTGCCCGCTACAACATCCGTGGCTGTGAGCTACATTTTCAAGTTTTCAACCCAGAGTTTCCATTTGGGGGCCGGTGCAATGGACTGCCTGCACTTTCGAATGATCCAATAGATGGAATAGATGGCATGTTTGCAAGATGAAGTGAAGCTTTTTTTTTTTTTATTTGTTTTTATTGCAGAATTAGAGACAAGTCCTCAAAAGTAGGCCAACCATTACACTTATGACAGCACAATTGAAAGTGAAGCAAATACTCTACACAGCTATTCAGCCCACATCCCGGAGGCTGGGCGGCGCGCCAAAGGTATTGTTCTCCAGAAGCTGCCTCAGTGTATGCCCTTCTCGGGCGTCCGGTCGGTTACATCATGTTGTATCTGCTTTTATCCCCCTAATGCTCGTCCCTCCCTTGCACCATCAAGACCCAGAATACTCCCTGGGCACCTATATCAGGTCTAGTCCACATCCTACCAGGCCCAGTTGGTTCTTCGGAACTACGACGCGGTGCCTAACTACCCTTCTCAGAAACGTCCACCCCCCCCCCCCCAACTGCTGCTGATTCGGGTACCAATAAGCCTTGCAAACACCAGAGTACACCCCCCATAGGATCCATTCACCATCGTTTAAACCACATGGAGCCCAACTATCACCGCTCTTCCTCTTCATCTTCCGTCATATAGTCACGCAATGCCTGGACTACCATCTCCCACGCCCTCGCCAACTCTAAGCACTTCTCATTGCCAGTCCTAGTGGCCTGCCGCATTCTGATAATACTTTCGCAGCCTGACCACTTCAACAACTCATTCATCCATCTCCTCACTGACGGACCTTCCTTAGATTTCCAGTGCCAAGTGATCTCTCTTTGAGCCAGCATGATTCCCAGACCTATAAATTTACTAGTAGTTTTTGTCCTCTTAGTATGAGGGAACCAGAGGAGCAGACATGCTGCCATATCAAAGTCAACCTCCCTATCCGTTACTGCGTTCAGGAGTTCCCCCACTGCCGGCCAGTACGCCCCTAACTTCGGGCAGTTCCATAGCATATGATCCAGATCTACCTCAGGCGCCAAGCATCTCGGGCACACGGCATCGAGCACCTGGAAATACCGCCTCACCCTCTCCGGTGTCAGGTATGCCCTATGGATAATGAAAAAATGCACCAGTTGAAATCGCGCATTCCTCGTTCCCTTCCATGTACGTCGCAACACTTGGCTCCAAACCGTGTCCGGTATGGGCTTGCCTACGCTGACCTCCCACCGCGACTTCAACACCAGCATGGGGCCAGTCCCTCACTCAGCATTCTAGCTTGGAGACAAGTCACCTCTTTAACAGTGCCCGCCGCCATCACCACATATTGACATGCCATGGTTACTTCCGGTTCCTCCAACCCTTTCCTCCAATGTCTCTGTATCGCTGCCACCACCGCGGCGTGCAGCAGGAAAGTCCCATCCGGTAGGCCAAATTGTTCCTGTAGCGCCTGATAGGGGACTAATGTCCCATCAACATACAGATCCCCCACTACCTGCAGGCCCAGCTCCTCCCACGCCAACAGTTGAGACCAATCGCCCCCATGAGGCAGCGCGGTCAGCATTCCCAGCGGTATCTCCGGCGCATACGGCCGGTCTCTTTTCGCTCTTTTTAAGCTCCTATGCCAACATAATTTAAGCGTTCTTTCCTCTATTGTAAGCTCTCCTACGTCTAGTTTCTGTTGCATTATTATATATGACAAAACACACCTCTGGATGCCAATCCCCCGTCCGTGCTCAGGGCCCCTAAATTCTCTGGCGACATTTAGTGTCAATACCTGAAGTTGTGCCGCCAGGTAGTATAACTCAAAGTCTGGAACGGCTAACCCCCCCTCAGGCTTGGGTCAAGTTAGGGTACCCAATGCTACCCTGCTCCGCCCATGGCCCCAAAGGAAGCCAATCACCAGTGTCTTCAGATCTTTAAAAATCCGCTGCGGGATCCATATCGGTAGCGTCCGGAAATAGTAGAGCAGCCGCGGGAGTGCCACCATCTTCAACAATGCCACTCGTCCCAATACTGACAACGGAAGGGAGGCCCAGAAATCCATGCAGCCCTTCAGCGCACGAATACACCGCTCCACGTTCCCTTCCAAGAGGTCCACAGCCTCATGATAAATGCGCACCCCCAGATAGGTAAAACTGGAGGACTTCCATACAACCTCTCTCGTCAGCAGCGGGCTGGGCGTACCCTTCCGCAAAGGAAATACACAGGTCTTGGTCCAATTCACCCTGAGGCCTGATAGTTGCCCAAATCTACCCAGCATATCCACTGCTCCCTCCAGCGATTGGACTGGGTCCGCTAGATACAATAACAAATCATCGGCGTACAGTGATATATAGTGTGACTCCGGTCCTTGCGCTATCCCATTGTACATGGTGCCCGACCGTGCCTGTGCCGCCAACGGCTCCACTGCTAAAGCACACAGCAGAGGGGACAGGGAGCAGCCCTGCCTTGTCCCCCTACACACTGGGTAGGCCGAAGATACAATAGGCCCCAGCCGTACTCGCGCCTTCGCCGACGAGTAAAGCACCCTCGTCCATCTCCGAAAGCCTTCACCTATCCCAAATTTCAACAGCACTCCATCCAGGTAGTCCCACTCGAGGCTATCAAAAGCCTTTTCGATATCAACCGCCAGTACCACGGGGTCAAGAGCCGATGCCCCGGCACCATCCATGATGCGGATCAGACGACGTATGTTCATCGAGGTGTTCCTAGTCGGGATAAATCCCGCCTGATCCCTGTGTACCAATGTGGTCATGTGTGGCAGCAACCTGGCGGCTAGGATACGACTCAAAATCTTATAGTCCACCGTCAACATAGACAGTGGGCGGTAAGAAGTCACGTCCAATGCATCTCTGCCCGGCTTCAACAGCGGTACTACCAGTGCCTCCCTCATTGAGTCAGGCAAGCACCCCACCCGCTTCGCCTCCGAGTACACCCCCAACAATCTAGGTGCTAGTATATCAACAAATTTGGCATAAAATTCTATCGGTAGCCCGTCCACCCCCGGGGTTTTATTCCGTGCCATATGTGTAATCGCCCCCCGTATCTCTGCCAATGTTATGGGCTCCCCCAGGTCTTTCGCTTCTTCGCTATCCAACACCGGCAGCGGAATCAGATCCAGGTACTCGCCTATCTCCGAGACCTCTGCCTCAAGGTGGCTTGCATACAATCCCGTGTAATAGGACTGAAAGCGCGCCAGGACTGCTGATTGAGAATAAACCACGTCCCCATCTTCCTTTCGTATACTCATGACCAGGCACCCCCTAGGCTCCGGATCAGCTAGTTTGGCCAAGAGCGTACCCACTTTATCACGTTCCTCATGTACCTTAGTAACATACGATTTATAATCATAGCACCGCAGCCGCTCCGTCTCCGTCGCTACCACTTCTTTAGCCTGCAGCAGTTGGTCCTGTAAGTCTGGCCGCTCAGGCCTTCGTTGTTCCAGCCCTCTCAACACCTCTTCCGCTTTCGCAAGATCATTCAAGACTGTTTTTCCCGCATTCGAAAATCTGCCCATGCATACCCCTCTCACCACCACTTTCATTGCATCCCACTCCACTGACCTGGTTGAGGCCGAGCCTCCATTTTCTCCGAAATAACAGTCAATGCCCTGTCGAACCGTGTCACTAAACACCGGATCTTCCAATGTATCAGGCCGCAGTCGCCATGACGGGACCGCCGATCTCGCCTGCTGCCACTGCATCGAGATCAGTAAAGGGTTATGATCCGAAATGGTTCTGGTCAAGTATTCTGACTGGGTCACTACAGCCGCCAGGGGGCCACCGCACAGCACAGAGTCCAGTCTAACATGCAAATCATGAAGTGTGGAAAAGTAAGAGTAATCCCTGGTCTCAGGATGCTGTTCCCTCCACACATCTATCAATCCCCACCTCTCCTGCCATTCCCTCCTGTGGGTCGCTAGCCTGCGCACCGGGGAATCGACCAATGGCGGATGCGACCTATCCAGCCGCACATCTGTGATTGAATTGAAATCTCCTGCCAGTAAGAGAGGGCCCGCCAAGAAATAGGCCAGCGAGCTTGATAGATCCTCAAAGAAGTGGGCCTGATCCGAGTTGGGGGCATATATATTGCACAGGACCACCTCTCTGCCACAAAGTCGCCCCTCAACCGCCACATATCTGCCCTCCGGATCAATCCGCTGGCTCGTCATTTGGAACGGCGTGCCCGCCCTTACCCAAATGAGCACCCCTCTGGCGAATGCCGAGTACGTCGTGCCAAATACCTGACCTCGCCACCTCTTCTGTAAAGCCCCGCACTCTGTCTTGGATAGATGGGTCTCCTGAAGCATTGCTATTTGTACACCCCGCCTCACCAGGTAGGCATGCACCTTATGACGTTTCACCATTGTACGAAGCCCTCGGACATTCCATGTGATACATTTCAAATTAGGTAATGTCCCCATGGTGTATCATTCTGCACATTGTTACTAGCCAACAATTATCCCCCGCGCTGCAGCAGTTGTACATCCCCTTCAAAACACCCCAAACAACACCCCAAACCCCTCTCCCCAGGACAGGACCTAATAACCCAGCTTCAGCCCCGTTCCAAACCACCAACACCCCACACATTATTCTAACCTGTGGTCGTCACCACAGAAGGCCTTAAGGGCCTCGAGAGGTCAATGGAACGCCGATCCGGTCTAGGCGGAGCCCCAACCCCATGCCCACAGTCCCATAGTGCTTGTACAGCCCCATACCTCGTAGTCCAACAAATGTCCGGAGAGTCTGTACCAGCAGATACCTCAGGATTGTCCAGCGTTCTCAGGCCTCACTCATTAAACATACCATCTGAGGTTTGCGGTGTGACCGCCGGTCCCTTCACACTTCCCGCTTCAGAGTCGTCGCCTCCGGATTTCTCCCCCTCCTCCTCCGATTCCGATGCTCTGGGTGTCCTCTCCTGCTGCGATCCTGTGATGGTCGCCGTTGCAGCCAGCGCTCCCCTTCTGTCCGCTGCCATTAGTGCCTCCCGCTCGGCCTGTTTACGCTTGTTCCGGGAGCGGATGCGCTGTGACTTTCTGACCCGTACTGGGATTTGCCTTTCCCTCCCGCCTCTGTGTGCACGATCAGTCCCGGCACGGTACAGTTCAAGCCACGACCAAGCCTCGTCAAGAGTCTGAAAGAAGTGGGTCCTGTCGTCAATGATCACTCTCAGTTTCGCAGGAAAAAGCAAGGAGTATTGGATCCCTTCCTCTCTCATTTCCTTCTTCACTGACAAGAAGGATGCTCTGCTTTTCTGAACTTCCTGAGTGTAATCCGGAAAGACTGTGACGTTGCTATTGTCTACTTGGAAGGGGCCCTGGGATCGTGCCCTCTGTATCAACAGGTCGCGGTCTTTATAATGCAGCAATTTGACCACCATCGGCCGAGGCGGTCGGCCCTCCAGGGGTGGTCTGGCTGGAACCCTATGCGCCCTTTCCAGGGAGAAGAAGGGAGACAACCCCTCCGGCGCCACCACCGTCTTGAACCAGTT
Organism: Lissotriton helveticus; assembly: GCF_964261635.1. Lineage (NCBI taxonomy): Eukaryota > Metazoa > Chordata > Amphibia > Caudata > Salamandridae > Lissotriton > Lissotriton helveticus. The sequence goes on along the minus strand of NC_136068.1, from coordinate 1,576,552,925 downwards.
CTCCATGTAGGACACAGCGTCCCCTTTTTCATTTTTTTCTGGAAGGCCCACTACCCTCACATTGTTCCTCCGGTTACGACTTTCCGCATCCTCTGCTCTTCGCTCCAGAGTCGCCAGACGACCGAGGATATCCGTCAATTTATGTTCTGCCGTCACCACCGCCGGTTTCAGTTCCTGGAGCAGTTGTTCATTCGATTTCACTCTATGCGAGAGTTTGGCGTGGTCCGCCCTCAGTAGTCCCAGTCCCGTGGCTACCTGCGCAATGTCTTGGTGCAGCGATTCCTTTGTCGCAGTGATCGCCTCTAGGATGGAGTCAAAGCGCTGGTATAGCCGTTGCTCTTGCATTGATGCATCCGGCGGGGCATAAGTGCCGCCATCCTGGGCCAGAGCGGCCGTATCCTCCCGCCCCTGTTGCGCATTCGGGACATCGCCCAGAGCCGCCATCTTGGTCGTAATATGTGGAGCACTCGGGCCTCCGCCGAGGGCCACACCAGTTCACCGTACTCACAGCGCAGGCCCCTCGGTCCCGGATCCCTTCTCTGCGTCACCTAGCCGGGAAGCGCGCAGTGTCTGGCAACCTCAATCACTGTCCCACCATGTCCCTGTAGCACTTTTGGGCGTCCTTCCGCTCACAGAATATTCCCGCTAGTTTATGGCCGGGTGATGCCTGGGGCTTCCAGCATTCAGCACTACCAGGGCAGCAAACCCTCAGTGCCCCGCCAGCAGGGTGGGCGGGCGCTGTCCAGGGCCGATCACGCCCGCTGTTCAAGCCAGCACACCGCAGCCTCCGGGTCCGCCGTCTCAGGTCTCTTCCCCCGCTCGCCAAGTCCCCACGCTACACGGGCCTTAGGTGGGCAGCGCCCGCCGCCGGTCTCAGGGCACCCAGGACGCCCCCACCAGCTCCAGTCGCTCCTATGGGGGCCCTATGACCGGAGGGACCCAAGTCCAAATTCGTTCTCGCGGCCGTTGCGCAGGCCGCCACCTCTCCACTGCACCTCGCACGCGGGCAGCCGCTCTCCCTGTGACTGGCCCCTTTCAGCGCAGCCCGACCGGTCCCTCGGGCAAGAAGCCACCACCAGACGCCTATGCTGCTGCCCAGGGGCAGCCCGTTGTCCTCCAAGCCCACTCGTCAGGGAGCGCGGAAGCGGGGGGGGGAGGGTGTTTCTGAATCGGTAAATGGAATGTAGGTAAAAAATCGGTAAAAGTTACCGATTCGGAATGACTCAGTAACCCAAATCGGTATTTACCGAATCGTAAAAATCCGACTCGGTAAATTCCGAGTGGGTGAAACCCAAGCATCCATATGGGCCTCCTGGCCCATAGGAATGAATGGGAATTACCGAATCGGAAAAATCCGAATCGGAATATACCGAATCGGATTTTACCGATTCGGTAAATACCGATTCGTGAGTTTGAATACAGCCATGTGAGCCTGCCAACCAATCAGGGACCCCCACCACACCCCACAACCAAGGCCCTGAGAATCCAACCAATCAGATTGAAGCACTCCACCCCAGTACCTGGGAGTGGCCACACCCATGCAGGTGCAAACCAACAGAACAAACATTGCAGCAGAGGTGAGAGGAGCAGAGCAGCCACAAGCAAGCAGTGCTACAGGATGGAGTCAACTGAAGGCCAAAAGGATGGTGGGGAGAGAAAACGAAAAATCAAATTCAGCCCAGAGGAACTACAGGTGGCTGTAGAGGAAATTGTAAGCCACTACAGCCAAATTTTCGGGAGGCCGTCTCTGCAAGTTGCAGAGACTGTGAAGAGGAACATTTGGATCTCCATACAGGGCAAAGTGAATGCCATTGGTGTGACCCACCGGGAGATAGAGGACTTAAAAAAGTGGTGGTATGACCTGCGCATCGTGACAAAAAAGAAGATTGCGGCCCAGAAAAAGGATGCTGATGAGCAGGGCCGGACTGGGAACCAAAACCGGCCCTGGCAAAGTGCTCGGCCGGCCCCCCTCCTCCCCCTGGGGGAGGGGGGGGATGCCAGCAAGCTCTTTACCAGGGCCGCTTTTCCGCCGAATTTGTTACAGGGCCGATTTAGCAGCTTTGCTGCAAAAACGGCCCTGTCACAAAAATGGCCCCCAGGGGCCCAAAAACGGCCCCCACCCTTGCGGCCGACCGGGGAATTGCCCGCTGCCCGCAACGGCCAGTCCGGGCCTGCTGGTGAGACTGGAGGTGGCAGGAGCAAAGCCCCTAAGCTGACAGCAATTGAGGAGCTAGTGGAAACCACCATGGAGCCTGAATGCATCCATGGGATAGGCGACATGGACAGCACAGCAAGAGCTACAAAAAAACAAGGTAAGAGGCATGCACCCTAATCCACACCCATCAACCTGACCCCGTACTCCACTGTGTAGATTAATCATACTGCATAACAACTCATACTCGGTGTCAGCAATGCATCATGGTAGACGTAGTCATGCATACATAGATGCAAAGCATCCACCACATGATCCAGCAAGGCATGCCACACACATCACCAAACACACAATGTGCACAGGGCAAAGATGTGTAGACTATTTATTTAAGAACTACACACAGATGAACAACAACAGTGACCCTATGTTAATTTCATTCCACAGGAGAGTCCTCACGCAGTTCAGCACCACCAAGGGAGGAGAGGGCACCAGCACCTAAGAGAGGGGAGAAAGAGAAGAGACAATCTGGTCACAGGGCGGCAGAAGGAGGCAACGACACCACCCAGGCAGCCTCATCACCAGACCGACCCACAACACCTGTCCCACTTTCCCCTCTGTTGCTCGGATCACCTGAACTGACAACCACACCCATTTCAGTGTCCAGGGTGTCCATCCCGGGAGGGGAAGGTAGGCATGAGGAGCCCCCTCAGAGGATCCTGCAAACCTCTGAATTGGAGGATGAGGATGTCATCCCCCACAAGAATGCACCTGTGGCTGACAGGGCAAGACCGCCGACAGCAGCAGGCGCTGCGCGCACTACTGTACTTGGCAGGAGGGCACGTGAGGGTGGGGAGGGGCAGGAAGGGGAGAGCGTCTTCTGTGGCCTGGAGGGCACAATGGTGAAGGTGCAGCACCAGCAGGCCAAAGCACTGTTAGCCATGTATAGGCAGGTCCGCTGCATGAACACTAAAATGTCCAACATGGACAAGGGCATAGGCCACATTGCATCAAGCCTGGATCAAATTGCTAAGGGGATTACAGACATCTCCACTTACATGGGAGTACTGTCGGATAAGCTGGACAGGGACCATCTGCAGCGTGCCAAGGATCGACAGTACATGCGCCAACAAACTAAGGCGATGAATAGATTTGCCACGAGTACCTCACTACTGTGCAGATGCTCTATTACCATGCAGGATGCAGTTATGCACTGCTGCACAGACCTGACACGGGGGCATGGGTAGAGTGACGTCTGCGATGGAGCAGATGCTCAACACCAACACTGGCAATGCTGGTGACACGGTTGTGGAGGAGATGGCGGCGTCAAGCAGCAGGAGTGGCGCTAGCACACCAGTATCGGAGGTGCGCAGGAGCGGCAGGCGCAGCCATGCAGAAACAGGCCCCAGTAGGGAAACTGAAAGCCAGGCACAACAATCGCGCAATGTGGTGCGTGGACGTAAGCACTAACCTATGGTGCTGATTTACTGAACTGCACACAGTGACGGCAACTGAGCAGGAGCAGCCAGAGACATTGACTTTGATAAATGATGCCCCTTCAGATGTGACAATGATGATGTAGTGCAGATTAAACTACACTTGTCAATCACTACACCTGTCTATGTGTCATACATTACCTAGAAATATCGACGTGTAATTTCTGTCCGTCTCAATCTACCATCTAGTGCTGCTGGTCCTGTTGCCTGGGCCTCTGCATGTTCTTGGTCCTCATCGATGTTCTCGTGATGTGTCAACTCCACCTCTGTGCCTTCCTTGGTAGCCAGATTGTGCAAAATGGCACAGGTCACTATTATCTTGCAACACAGGATGGGGGTGTACTGTCGAGCACCTCCACTCTTGTGGAGGCAGCGGAACCTGCTCTTGAGGAGTCCAAATGTTCACTCCACTTCGTTGCGAGTAGACCTGTGTGCCACATTGTATCGCCTTTCGGCTCTGTTGGTTGGGTTGAGGTACGGTGTGAGCACACAGGAACGCAGGGCATATGCACTATCACCTGAGAGGGAATGAGAGGTACATGCGTTACAATCACATTGCACATTCAGCTGCCATTCATTACAGGGTGTGTTACACATATTTACCTAGCAGATATCCATCTCCAAAATCTCCAGCAACTAGCCGTGTGTATATTCCGCTGTTCTGGAAAATGTAGGAGTCGTGCGTGCTCCCAGGGAATTTGGCCACTATGTCGGTGATGATATTGCCTGCATTGCATATCACCTGCACATTAATGGAGTGCGTACACTTACGGTTTCTGTATATGTGTTCTGTGGCTGCAGGTGGGCATAGGGGAATGTGGGTGCCATCTATGCAGCTTATCACATGCGGGAAGTGTGCCAGTCCATAGAAATCAGTTTTTGTTTTTGCAAGTTCCGCAGGTGTGTCAGGGAACCGGATGTAATGTCCCATTCTCTGTGTCATGGCATCCAGGAACTTCCTGAAAAAACGGGACAGACAGCTCTGGGATACACCTCCTACTGCTGCTATCACACTCTGGTAGCTCCCAGAGGCCAGCAGGTGTAAGCTACACAGCACCTGGACATGGGGTGGGATGGCATGGGCCCTTGGTGTGGGGTGATCCAGGTAGGGGTTGAGGTCCCTTATTAGGTCCATGATGGTCCTGGGGTGCAGCCTGTACCTCTGGAGTATCTCAGGTTCAGTCAATTGGAACAGAGTGATCCTCTGCCTGTATACCTGCTCCTCCCTTTGCCATACCCTCAGACCTGCAGCCTGTAGCCTTCGCCTCCTCTCAATCACATAGAGTGCTGCCATTTTTGCAACACTGTTGCATTTTGGGCCCATTTTTATAGGCTGCACATGGTTACCACCTGCTTTCAGTCCATGGTAAATACCGACTCTTAAATACCGAATTTCATTGAATTCGGTATTTTTGGCCTTTCCTACATCTCGTTGGGCATTTTTTCCGATTTCTTATTTACCGAATCGGTGAATAAGGACTCGGTAAATAAGGTATCGGTAAATACCGATTCGGTAATTATGTATTCGGTAAATACAGATTCGGTATTTTCCCGATTCATATTTACCGATTCGGTATATTTTTGACTCCAACATCTCTTTTTTTACATACCGGTCGGTAACGGCCGATTTTACCGATTTTGGGCCGTTACCGACTGGTAAAGGGCTACCTACATCGGGCCCTTTGCCTCTGGGGAAAACACCTTGCATATCATTCTTCTGTACTCACCCAAGTCCAGCGGTATTCGGCCTCTGCAGAAATTAAAGAATTTTACCAGTACCACCAGCTGTGCACCTCCAAATTCTGCAACCTGGAAAAACAAGTAACATCAGTATGATGCTATCATTCACCTTTATTTAAAACTGAATTCACAGAAAGACTTAAATAATTTACTTTCACAGACCTTCAAAGATTGGATCTGATAAGTAAATCAACTTTTTAATTGTAAGGGTATAAAGCGAGCATTTTATTTGTAAGGACAAAAGGCACAAAAAGGGGTCTAACAATTGTAGCCTGAAAGAGAATGCCCTTATCTGTTCTCAGCAGATAATCGCTGTGTTTAGAGTAATGAGAAAAAACGGTCTCCTTTGGTTACTGAAGAATTGGAATTAATCAGAAGACAGGGATCAGTGTAATCATCTGTGAGGGAACAGATGAACAAACGCCGTAAACAAACAGCATGTGAGTGAACACAAAAAACATACATTGCTGTTTGACTGTAAACCTGTAGAATGTGGAACTGCACAACTTAATTGTCCATAAATCTAATTGAATTTAGAAATTGTAATTTACTGAATGGGAAAAGAATTACAGAATTTAGCACTGCGAAATAGAGGAAGCAATTTCATAGAAGACCCAAGAAGGATCACTGGAATTAAAGAACAGTAGCTGATCGCCGGTAGGGTTGGAACAGAACTGATCGCAAAGAGAGTTCTAGCCAGGATAACTAGGAAGGTTAGAATCTAGGTCTAATGAGCTCTTTCACTTGTGTCTTGTAAGGTTCAACAGCACTAGAAGTCCAGATCTCCAGGATCAGCCACCCTCAACCCTCTTCCCTAATCTTGACATGTCTTTCTGGCTGTGCAGTTAATTCAACTAGAGACTATTTTGGACGCGTGAAGTTGGGTACATATCGGCCCCTCAGGGATAAAGACACGGGCAATACCAGTTGAAAGTTTGCGTGAAATGATGTAGGAGGCAGCAGGTTGATTGTAGAGCTACGATACTTTATTAAGTATAATTATTCATAACACTCCAGCCTCAGCAGTTGAGGTGTCATCATGCTCAGATCTAGGCTCCTAGTAACTGTCTCACTTCAAACCCTAACATTCTATTACTAAGGACAACCAGAATGCAGTACAAACATTCTAATGGGCTAACACTGATTTACAGTATACATCTGTGTTAGCCATAGGATACTACATACCTCCCCCTTTCCCAACACAATAAAAAAAATTCCTTCAGATAAGACGGTCTCTTAGATACTCTGGAGGACTTCCTTACTCCAGTGTTGTCACCAACTTCTTCTTCACTAGGAACATTTACAACATGCTTAGCATCACAATTTCTTTGAACATTTTTAACTACATGACCCAGATTCCAGATATGGGGATCTTCTGTTTTGACAGTATTTCCAAATAGTTTGATAACCCTCAAGGGAGATAAAAATGTTGAACCTGAACTACTGACACCACCACGAGGGTCCTTCATTTTGACTAAATCACCAACCTGAACATCTGTTTTATTGGTAGCTTTCTGTGAGTCAAATAATATTTTTCCGCTATAAGCTAATCTGTGTTCTTTTGCTTTTTTAAACCCATCTTTTTGACTAAGAGAAAAATCATCATCATTTAAGTAATTTCCCCAGGGAGAACATACCAAAGTATTGGCCTTTCTTCTTTTGAATAATTCAAACTGGGAGAAACCCGTTCTTGAATGAGGAGTTATTCTATAGTTTTCACTTTACCAAAAATGTCACGTTTCCAACTGAGATTGTTAGAAAAAGCACACTGAATTGTCTCTTTCAACACTCTATTGAATCTTTCGACCATACTATTGGTCCCGGGATGATATAAGGATGATTTCTTATGTCTAATGCCTCTTTCCGTTAAAAAATCCTTCATCTTTCTAGAGACCAACTGCACTCCATTGTCTGTCAATATCGAATTAGGAAAACCTTCTCTCTCAAAAACTTGATCAAGAAACATTATAACATCACGAGACTCAATGAAACTTCTGGCCACCTGGAAAACGTGTCCAAAAGCACCAATAGATACTTGTCAACACTTCCAAGGCGGATGGGAACCAAAATGTCGAGACATTTCTTTCCAGGGTTCTTTTGGAATATCTCTTATTATCATAGGTTGCACTCTACATTTAAAGGTTTTATCAGCAATGCAACACTTGCCACACTCACGTACAACACGCTCTACCTGGATATCCATTCCTGGCCACCAATACATAAGTCTCAACCTTCCTTTTGTCTTTGAGATGCCTGGATGACTCTCATGAGCTAAGGACATCAATCCTTCCCTCAAAGAAAGAGGAGAAATAAGTCTAGTCCCCCTGAACACAATTTCACCCTGAAAAGATAATGTGTCTTTACCTCTCCAAAATGGTTGTAAAGTATCATCATTCTTGTCCACATAGGACCAGGTATCTTTTATTTTCCTAGCTACAGTTTGAAGTAGAGGATCCTTATTGTCTTCTGCTAACCACTCATCTTCTCCAATGATTCCCTCTCTAATCTCACACACATACATTTTCTCTTCTTCATCGGTGATGTCCTTACCTGAATCAGTAGAATTGCCCAAACGAGAAGAATCTGCCACCCAATTTTTGGAACCAGAAACATACTCCACTATAAAGTGAAATTCTTGTAGACCAATGACCCAATGCCTAATCCTTGCAGAGATTGCATCCAAGCCTTTTCTTTCAAAAATCTCTTTGAGGGGCTTTATATCAGTTTTCACTGCAAACTTGTTACCCCATAGAATATTTTTAAGTTTCTGTATAGCCCAGGAAACAGCTAAGGCTTCCTTTTCCATGACGGAATAGTTCAGTTCTGCGCCTCTAAGACCCCTGGAATTGAACAAAATAGTTCTTTCAACACCATTATGTCTTTGTAACAAGACAGCTCCGTGACCTTTCGAACTGGCATCAGACATCACAATAGACTCATGCCCTGGCTCAAAACTCTGAAGACTGGAAGCTTTTCTAAGCAGGTCTTTAACCATGCAAACTTCTAACTCACACTCATCACTGCAAACAAAGGAAATTCCTTTTTTTACAAGAGCCCTCAAAATTTTTGTCTTCTCTGTAAAACTGGAAATAAGTTTGTTGTAATACTCCATCATACCCAAAAATTTGACAACTTCTTCTTTTGATGACGGACTGACAAGATTGTTTATGGTCTCAACCAAGTCCTTTTTAGGCTCAATACCATTTGAAGTTATCTTGTGACCAAGATAATCTATTGCCATTAAATTAAATTAGCATTTACTAGCTTTCAAAGTAACACCGTTTTCTTTGAATCTCTGCAACACTTCACGTACCCTTTGATTGTGAACAGTGACATCTTCACCATAAATGAGTATATCATCTTGATAAATCTTAATACTGGATACACCTTGTAACATTTTTTCCATCACACGCTGGAATACAGCGGCGGCAGATATCAATCCAAGCGGCATGCTTAGATATTTAAATGTGCCAAATGGAGTAATAAATGGCGTTAAATCTTGAGACTCATGGTGAAGTCTAACTTGGTGGTATGCCGAGGTGAGGTTCACAGTTGGGAAACACTTAGCCCCTTTTAGCATGACTAGCATTTCATTAATGTTAGGAAGAGGATAGTGATCACAATAATGTTCTTATTTAGCTCCCGCAGATCCACACAAAGCCGAACCTTACCATTAGCCTTGTTCACCATAACTATTGGGGACAACCATTGTGTAGCTTCCACTCCTTCTATGGTGCCATTTTTTTATTTTAGTTTTTCCAACTCAGCTTTCATCTTTTCCTTGACAATTAATTGAAAACCGAAATCATGCTCCTAGGCAACAAATGGTCTTCCATCCCTCCATCAGTGTGGCCGGATGCCTTTGGGAACATCCCCACGCCTAAGAAAGAAATTAAAACCCTAGGTTTCTGGCTGGAGCAGGACCTCTCCATGAAGACCCAGGCAGCAAAGACCGCTGGAACATGCTTTGGCCTCCTGCGGTCAATCCGTAAGATTCTCCCTCTCCTTCCCCCCCTATCCAGGAAACTATTGGTCCAAGGGCTTATATTAGCCCGGCTTGACTACGGGAACGCCACTTACCTTGGAGCCCCTGAATTCACCCTGGCTAAGCTCCAACGTGCACAGAATGCCGCGGCGAGGCTCATTTTGAACCTCCCGCCCAGAGCCTCTACCAAACCGGCCCTCAAAGCTCTGCACTGGCTTCCTGTGCGCCAGCGTGTAGAGTTCAAGGCCCTGTGCACAACGCATAAACTTATAAACGGGGCTGGCTCGGCCGCCCTTAAAGACATGGTCATCCCCTACAAAGCCCCCAGAAACCTTCGCTCTGACAGCGAACACCTGGCCATAGTTCCTAAATTCAAGAAGTCGCGCACCGGTGGCCGCCGCTTCTCGGTCAATGCCTCCTCAAAATGGAACGCTCTCCCTCGCAATCTGCGTCTGGAACCCTGTCTCCCCCTCTTTCGTAAAAAACTTAAAACCTTCCTTTTTCCCAAATAGTTCCCCCGGTCTCCTTCTTCAGGATTTCACAACTCGATAGCGCGGGGATGCCTTCGGGTCACCAGGCGCTTTACAAAACATAAAATAATAAAACATTCCTTACCGTGCTAACACATGTTTGGCTCCTTCTTTTATTTGAATCTTGTGTATATTTTTTTAGTCAACCAAGACGTTTGTCAAACACATCAGGAAACTCCTCTTCAAAATTAGGATTGTTAGATTTCACACTATTCACATGGAAGTTTTACTTTAATTTGACTGAGGGACACTCATTGGGGTCTAAGTACACACCTAAATCTTTTTGTTGAATCCAACTAATAAGAGAATCACCCCCTACAGAAACATACATTTTTCCTGCAGTAAACCTATCTTTGAACTGAAGTGACTCATTAAAGTAACCCACAAGTTTAATGGGTTGTCCACCATATCCTTTGGGAGAAATATCAGGTCTTAGCAACTTTATTTTGCGCGCTAGATTATTCTAAAAGAAAATCCTAGGAATTAAGGTTATTTTAGCACCAGAATCGAATAACATGGAGACAGGTGCCCCATCAATTTCAACTGTTTCCCAGGGACCTCCTGTGCCATCTTGGATTTGCATAATGATTTCATTTTCAGATGAATCACCAACAAATTCAAAAGAGACCTCTTATATTTTCTTTTTCAAATTGGAAGTATTGGAACTATGACAACAGTTTGCCATATGACCTTTCTTCACACATTTTTTGCACGTGGATTTCCAACCCAAACAACCTTTAAAATTGCCAAAATGTCCATCGTCGCCACACATACAACATTTCCTGGATCGCATTGAAAAGTATTACTAAAATCTTTTTCCTGCGGACGTGAAGTATTCCCAAAATCTTTTGGAGAAGAACGTGGAGTGTAGGTATTAACATTCTTCTTCCGTGCAGAAACCATTTGAGCCGTGTCTTCTTTTTGTATCGTTTCTTCTTTCTATGTTGTGCTATTTTTCTTTATAACTTCCACACAAGCTTTACTGTGTTCAAAACTCTTGGCAAGAGTAACAACTTCTGAAAGAGACGGATCATCTTTCTGACAGAAACTTGCTCTAGCTTTTTCTACGCAACACCCTAACATAAATTGGTCACAAAGTCTTTCTTCAGCAGTGACACCAAAAGAACATGTTGAGGCAATTTTTCTTTAGGCATAAACATATTCACCTGATCTCTGCATACGCTTCCTAAACTGATAGCATTCCAAAACTCTTTACATTTTGGTAAGAAAATGTAAGTCTAATTTTTTTATGCATGTTTCATACTCATTAAAATCATTGCTCATTTCAGGAGACAAGTCAGGAAGATGTTGGAAAACTTCTTGTCCTTCTGAACCAAGACAATGAAGTAATAAGGCTGTTCTGCACTTAACGAAGTCCCAAACACCCTTGCATAATTTATGAAAACATTTTTCAATTTTTTCCAAGGGATAAGTGGCTCGCCAGGATTCATAAGAAGGAAAGGAGGAGGTGGAACGTTTTGCATATTGTAGTGAATATGGAGATTGTTTTAAAATGAAGAAAAGATTCATACAAATTGAGGGTGTAATCAAAAGGGAATAGGCAATACTACACAAAGGATTGTAGCAAGTACCTTAAAGTATCAGCAAATTGTATTGAGGCTGCACGCAGTAATGAAATAACAAGCTGTGCGTGTCAGCGAAGACAGTAAATACTGTGAATGACAGTGTCAACGAGGTGAATTGCACACAGATAACGTAAATATAAAATGTATGTCAATGAAATTTCAGTAGGCAAGCTGTGCGGGTCAGCGCTGTCAAGCTAAGCTGCACACAAATAATACATATAAAATAACAAGCTGTGCGTGTCAGCGAAAAAGAAATACCAAGCATGCCAAACAAAATTGAAGCGTTAAATAAGGTAGCTGTTTTAAACAAATAAGGACTTGAAAAGCTGAGCGCTTCAATCTCAGTAGGCAAGCTGTGCGCATCAGCGTTTACACAACACTCAGAGGTTATTACGTAGCAGAGCAACGCTGGTGTTTGAAGAAGTTTGTGCGGCTGAGCTTCAGAGAATGGAGCGTTAAATAAGAAACGTTTAACAAATGATGACTTGAAAAGCTGAGTGCGAAAATGAGAAGACCAATGAGCTGTGGGCATCAGTGTTTACACAACACTCAGCGGTTGCCAGGTAGCAGAGCAACACTGGTGTTTGATGAAGTTTGTGCAGCTAGGCTTCAGAGAATACTACGTTCAGCGGGTGCTAGGAAACGAAGCAACACTGATAATTGAAACATTTAGGGGTCGATTAGGATGGCGGTTTTTCCGCATCCTCCGGGCCGGCGGAAGTGTCCGCCGGCCTGGAGGATGCGGAAAAACCGCGGCGGAGACTCCAAAGACCCACCGCCAAATTAGGATGGCTGGTGGGTCTGATAATCTGTCCGCCGCTTTTCCGCCGCGGTCGGAAGGCGACCGCGGCGGAAAAGCACTAACATGTCTGGCGGTGTCTATCAGACACCGCCAGGCATATTAGGATGTCTGAAAATATATGCTTTTCCGCGGCGACTTTACCGCCGTGGAAAAGCATACGGACCTTCACTTCGGGGGCCCGTTGCGGGCCCCCTGGGTGAAGGTGGGGTGGGGGGTGCACATGGGGGGTACCTATGGTACCCCCCTGCATTTGCGTGCACAATGCAGCCGGCACCGCGCGGTGCCTGCCGCTTTGTGCACGCAAATGCTGTGCATGGATTTTTTACATTGCGGCGGATGCAGCTTGAAGCTGCACCCGCCGCAATGTTAGAGATGGAGGATGTGACCGCCACACTGGCGGTCACATCCTAATTTGATCGGAGGGAACGCCGCAGCCCATGCGGACGTTCCCTCCTCCTCAGGGGTCGCGGACGGACTCAAGTCCGTCCGCGATCCTAATCGACCCCTTAGTGTGGCGTAGATTGATTCTGGGGCTCCGTATTGTGTCACAAAGGGGGTTGAACGTAGTGCGTTGTGAAGAAAAGACATGCCAGTAGTGATGCAAAGAAGATTCTACGTGCAGGAGCTTGCGCTGAGAAGAAAGGTGTGCCAGTAGTGATGCAATGAAGATTCCTCGCACAGAACCTCGCGCTGAGAAGAAAGGCTGCCCTGGAGTAATGAAGGTTTCTTGCGCTGGACATCGCACTGAAGAGAAGGTAGGGTGGTGTTAAAAGCGTTGAGGAGATCGCGAGCATGGGTTCTCGCGCTGTAAGAAAAAGGAAGTCTCTGCCCCAGAAAAATGTAATTAAAAAAACAAATTTGAAGCACCAGCAGCAAAGTAAAATACAGTGAGAGAGTCCAAAATCCCAGGCCAACCACCAAATCTCTTTACTTCATGGGTGAGCGTCCAGGGATCTCATATTCACCCTGTACACGATGTTTTGGATGATATACACAATGAGATTGTCTTATCTTGAGCGAAGACAGGATTGGAAGGCAGGTGGAAGTTTAGATTAAGATGAGCTTCCTTTCATCACAAAGTTGAGTTGGAGTGTTGATGTTCAGGCATGGATCCGCTCCTCTTCAGGTCGTCGCCAATGAAATTATGTAGGAGGCAGCAGGTTGATTATAGAGCTAGATACTTTATTAAGTATAATTAATCATAACACTCCAGCCTCAGTAGTTGAGCTGTCATCATGCTCAGAACTAGGCTCCTAGTAACTGCCTCACTTCAAACCCTAACATTCTTTTACTAAGGACAACCAGAATGCAGTACAAACATTCTAATGGGCTAACACTGATTTACAGTATACATCAGTGTTAGCCATAGGATACTACACAGCGCCATTTTGAAATCTGTCAGAATGAGATAAGAGAGAAAACAAAGATGAGGTACTCTACACTCTGCCTCCTCACTTCAGGGTCAAAATTGATCTGAAGGTTGTAGTGGATTTTTACAAATCAAGAGATGCCTTAAGTAACTTGTCATTAGAATAGTAAAATAACACGAATTGAGAATAGGTGAATTTTGTTATTGGTTGAGGGGCCTAACACCCTTCTTGAGCAGCAACCACAACCCTTGTCATGGTGAATTCACAAGCAAACCCCAAATGAACCTGTGCTCAACCTTCTGCAGTGGCGTAGCAAGGGGGATCCCCAGCACCCCTCACTCCTCCATGCGGCCGCCGCGGGGCGGCAAAAGCACCAACCGGCACAGGTGTCAAAGTGTGTAGCTATGCCACTGACCCTCTGGTGGCCAGGGCCGGACTGGCTACCAGGCGTTTTTTGCTGGGGTGGCAGGGTGGGGTCCAAATGCACAGCTGAGGGCCCATTTTTGTTGCTACTGAGCGCCTCCCACATCTAAATGAACAAAGCAAAACAAGTAGCTTTAAAGCGTCCTTATAAAACATTTGTTTTGCATTGTTTATTAAGGAAAGCCCGGTAGCCAGTCCAGCCCTGCTGGTGGCTTGGCACAGAGCAGTCAGGCTTAACTTAGAGGCAATGTCTATCGTATTGAAGCAGCACTTTAACCAATAATAAAGTGAAAACCCAACACAAAAAGAATCCCACACCAGATTAGAAATAGAGTATGTTTTATTGAATAAAATGACCAAAGTGACAAACATCCAATCAATAGAGCCAGAGATATGCACTTTTAAAGATTTCAGTGAAAATAGCATCAAAAAGCACATTGTGCACAACTTTGGTATCTGGTTGCAGCATACCGGGACAAAGTCACAAGTTCAGGCCAACTGCGATAGAGTGCGGACTGGCTACAGAGACCCATTTAGACCGCTGAACAAGAGTACCTCAAATCCTGGTTGTGAAGAGATGCCGAGTCCTTTGTTGAGGGCGGGAATAGGATGTGGCATAACCATCAGAGCTGGGGAACCTGGATCGATTCTTTGCGTCGGCTCAACGTCCTGTGATTAAGGACAAATCACTTAATCTTCCCGTGCTACAAAAAAGTCAATGTGTGCTTGTGTAACAAGTGCTCATGTAAAGCGCTCCAATACCTTCGGGCGAGTTTACGCTATACAAAAACTGCAAAAACAATGTGTGGACCGGGCAGGAGATGTGTTGTGTAGCGTTGGTTCTGGAGGTCCTGCGTCATCATCGAGGAGGCTGTTCAACATGGGGCTTTGGATGCAAAGTCCTGCGTCGCGCACCATCTGATTCCGAAGAAGTTGCGGGGCTTGCAATGGGAATGGTAAGTCCTGCATCATCTTTGAGGCTGCCCTAGACAAGGGGCTTGCAAAGGATTGCATTAAGGATGTGTAGGGCAGTGGTGGTCCTGATGAACTGTGAACTGCAAAGGTGATGCGAAGTCCTCATGTCGGGAAAATCCACGCCTCAGAGGCATTTAGTCTGTCCGGTGTTGCGCCATGCAGCAGAAGAGATGTTTCAGTTCTGCTCGGTCCAAAGATGGGCTGGCAGAGCACTTTCAGACCCACTTCCAAGGGTCTAGGAGAGGGGTGGGAGCACTTGGCATTGTAGAACACATAGTTACAAAGTCAGGTCCTGGTTACAAGAGACTAGCTCTTTGAGTCACTCTTGTGTCTTGGGTACAGGTTGCAGGTTCCAGTCCTTCTCTCTCAGGCAAGAGGGCAGTGGGTTAGAAAAGCAGGGTAGCAGTCCAGCAGATTGGCAGTACTTTTAGCAGCTCAGCAGTCCTTCTTCCTGGCAGAGGCTTTCACAGGTCCAGAAGTGTACGGAAGAGTTGAAACCTAAGGTTGAATATTTAACCTTTTACCCTTGAGGTGTCAGGCATTCCCTTGCTCTCTGCCCTGGCCCTAGCTTGTCTGGGGTTACAAAAGACTACTGAAAAACTCTTTGTGAGTGTGCTCAGGCAGAGCCTTTGCAATGTGCAAGTGTGGAAGGTGACAGCTCCTTCCCTTCGCTAACACAGAGTGGCCAACACCTATCTTCCCTTTGTGTCACTGTCTGGGAGCAATACACAAAGACCAACTGCCAGCTACACCTAGTCATGTAATCCACGAACAAGCTGCAGGCATCAAATAGTTATTACAAAAAAATGCCAACTTTCTACAAGTGGCATTTTCAGAATTGTAACAAAATTCCCAACCTTATAATTAAAGATGGCTTTTAATTACAATTCTATAGAAACCAAACTTGAACTGTCTACCTACTCCCATTTGAAAGTTATCACTTATTATATGTAATAAGGTAACTCAATGTTATCCTATGGAAGAGGTCTGTCTTACAGTTGTGAAAAACGAATCTGGGACATGTAAAACTCTAAAGTACATGTCGCATTTTTTAAATACACTGTATCTGCCTGCTGGGCCATATAGGGCCTACCTGAGGGGCGACATATGTATTAAAAAGGAAGTTTTGATCTTGGCAAAAGGTTACTTCTTCTAAGTCGAAATGGCACTTTAAAACTGCACACACAGGCTGCAATGGCAGGCCTGAGACATGTTTAAATGGTTATTTAGTGGGCGGCACAATCAGTGCTGCAGGACCACTAGTAGCATTTAATTTACAGTCCTTGTGCACATGTAGTAGCACTTTACTAGGGACTTACAAGTAAATTAAATAGGCTAATGTAAGCTAATTTCAACATGTTTTAATGAGATAGTACAAGCACTTTAGCAAAGGTTAGCCGTGGTAAAGTGTGCAGAGTCCTAAAATCTAACAAAAACTGGTTCAGAAACCGGAGGGTGAAGGCAAAAAAGTTTGGCGATGAGCCTGCAGAAAGGGCCAAGTCAACACTCTGTGTAGCCATCTCTCTATATTTCGATAGAGAACTTGTAATTTCTGAAAACACACCATTAATAATCATAAATATCTTGAAAATACATGTGCACAAATACCTCTCTCTATGTTCAAAGTAAGAGCCTCAAGATTCATCAATAAGGTCATCAAGTACGAAGAATGCATTTGGTAAAAGGGGTCGGAATTTGCACACCAATTTTTATTGAATGTATTCTTATTTTGCAAATCGACTTATGTAATATGAGGTCAGTTCACAAAATACAGAATCGTAGTGGATTGCGAGTCGGCTTACCTCATAAGTATTAATGAGGAAGGTGACAAATCTGACCGACTGCGATTGGCTACAATCAAAGACACGCTGGCCTGCTGGGGTCAGCAGACCACCGTGTCTGTGATTGCTTTTAAATAGAGCAATCCTTTTTTAGGTCAAGCCTAGGCAGCACTTGTGCTGCTTTGCGAGGCATGCTGTATTCGAGTAGGGATTTGAAGCTTCACCCACTTTTCGCCCATCCTCTTCATTGGCTTGTGTCATTGTCCACTGTAAACGGTGGCTGTTCATTGGTCAATAGGCTTAGTAGTCCTTCGTTAGTACTGCCTTGTCTCATTTTGTAACCTCCTATGGCGACACCCCCTGTTATGTGTGTTGTTACTAGGTAGGCTTTAATTACAAATATGACTTGTTGCTACGCGAGTCATTACATCACGTGCCTTCACAACGCGGTCATTACAACGACCGCATTGTTACCACGCAATGCCATTACTACGCAAGTCATTACATCGACTTGCAGTAGATGACCTGCTAACATTAGAAATTTATAATTTACTATTCCAACTCCAGCCCACGCAACAGTAGGGTAGGTATTGGAATAGTAAACTATACTATTGCTTATGATAGCGCGCCATCTACTGCAAGTCGATGTAATGATTTGCGTAGTAATGGCATTGTGTGGTAAAAACGCAGCCGTTGTAATGACCAGGTTGTAATTGCATCGCGGTGTAATGATAGCGATGTAAAGGTAATTTTCCTTTAATTACAGCCCTATTTTCTCAAATAGCTTTGTCCTGCCTGCTGTTGCAGGCAGGACATGCTCTCTCCTAAAGCTTTAAAAAAAATGCTATTGCACGATCGCCAAACGACTTTGCAAAGCAATAGGTCTCGCATTTGCGAGAGTTTCATTTATCTGTTTTAAAAACAACACATAAATAATAGGCATTGTCATTTTCAATGCCAATAGCTCAAACTCTCTAAAATGATAGACCTGTTGCATTGAACATGCTTGTTTTATATGCAGTTTTCCTAAAAGGAAAATGGGATGTGTTTACGAAAAGAAAATGAATTTTTTTTAAGATTAGGCAGTGGTCCATGGGACCACTGTCTACTCTTAGAAACGTTTTTTCATCATTCACAAAGGAGAAGGGTTCTCTTGCGGACCTCTTCCCGTTTGTGAATTGGTAACCCCTTCTTTTGAGTTGGTGGTAATATATTATTGTTTTGCTACAGGACTTTGGACGGATGTCATTAATACATATCTTAAGGAATTGATATTTGGAAGGAATGTCCTAAAACACCCCTTGCAAATAGCAATTCCTTAATGTTTTCTAAACCCTTTTAACAGTTTGGAAAACTTGATACATAAGGAATACCATTGACATCCTGTTGTTTCCTACTCTTATTAATGTCTACACCAACAGGACAGCTAATACCTTGCATCCATCATTCATGAAAATAAATAGAAATGCATCTGTCCTCTTCAAATCTGCCCTATAATTTCACTTTGACTATTAGCAACACACACAACCCTGTCTGTAGACGGTAAATAATTGTACCAAATTCTTAAGAGCCGAAATAAATGTGGAAGGAATAGATCAAAATCTGTTTTCAAGATACTTCTCAGTAATCCAAAATGTCACTAAACAAGCATTAGATCTTGGTACTTGAATCCAAATTCCAAGTAGCAAGGTCCTGGCTGCAGCAACATTATAGCACGATTGCTTAACAAAGGACATCATGAATCACAAGAAAAGTTATGCTTGAAAATCCAAGATGGCCACAATCTTTCTACACTCTTGAGAGTTCGTGGCCTGCTGGGAATCGTTGTGCATTACTTGTGCTATACTATGCAGGATACCCACGGATCAGACTAAACGGTAAGTAGTATCTCCAGAGCTGTTTACTAAACCTATATATTCAATTCTGATGACCATACTTGATTCAATACTTAAAGGCAAAAGATTAAATTGTGTAATCATGGGTGATCTTCTAAACACAGTAGCTACAATTAGATATATTCTTTCTAGAACATCCTCCCTGAAATTTACTACCTGAACATATCATTTGACCCAATCTACCCTTTTCTTTGTTAAAGACCTTGCAGTTATCTGATGTTTTTAATCCAAGTTAAAACATTCCTTCTGTTATCCAGTAAGAGCAAAACATTACATTTTGCTGAATGAAGTTTATGATGAGCCAGGCTTTGCTTCATCGATCACTTTGCAAGATTTTGGCTATAGTGCAAAGTTAGATCCAGGCCTCAAATCTTGTGCCCAAGATTGGAAGAGTATTTTCAAGAAAATTTAAAGAACTCAAAGGATAACTTTGAAATATATTGGAAAACATCTTTATTCCTCACATTCCAGCTGAAACCCATGATTTCCAAAAAAAGCGCATTTATTATTTACATTTAAACATAGATTTTAGCATAATTATACATTAACTTATATAGGCGGATGCCTCCGCTTCACAAAGAATCTGCTTCCAAGTAGCTGAAGTGCATTTAGTGGATGTGGATGTAGTTGTGCGGCATGCGCATCAGTTCCCGTAGAATTAGCTCAGTTTACACAGCCAGCTTTTTTAAGTTTTTCCGGAAGTAGGATTCCGAAGAGTTCTGATGAACTGAAAGAGGCAGCGAATTCCAGAGTTTCGGAGTTTCGGTGCTAGCTAGCTAAAAGAGCTTCCGCCAAAGCGTGCTCTCTTAGCTTTCAGGATGCTGGCCAGCATGGCAACAGTAGATCTAAGGTTCCTGGGAGGGGCATAAGGTTTGATAAAAGAATGTAAGTAGTGTGGACCATTATTCACAAAAGCCTTATAGCAGTAGCACAAGGCTTCAAAAGAAAGTCACTGCTGCACTGGAAGCCAATGCAGCTTGGACAGCATGGCCCCAAACAGGAGCATTTAGGGAGGTTCAGAATCAGACGCGCTGCCGCGTTCTGCACTCGTTGGAGTCTCTTCTTAGATTTGGTGAGTCACCTAGATACAACACAATGCAATAGTCCAGCCTAGACATAATTAAGGCATGGACCCACAGTTTTTTTGCAGTTTCTGGTAGGAAGCAAAAGTTGTT
The DNA here is from genome assembly GCF_964261635.1 of Lissotriton helveticus. NCBI lineage: Eukaryota > Metazoa > Chordata > Amphibia > Caudata > Salamandridae > Lissotriton > Lissotriton helveticus. The sequence goes on along the minus strand of NC_136068.1, from coordinate 1,576,533,018 downwards.
TTGATAGTCTTTAAAATCCCAAAGCATTTCCCTGCGTTAACCATGATTTGGCTCTCAAAGGACAGCTTCTTGAAACAAAATGTCCAGGTTTTCAACTTTGGGCTTAGAGCTGGGTACGGGACCAAGAGTTTCAGGCCACTAAGCAGTCGACCAGATGTTGGGTTGTTTATCCAAGATCAGTACCTCGTTCTTCCTTGCATTCAAATTAAGGCAGTTTTGATCCATACATGAGGCAACCTCTGCAAAACTGTACTGCTCTACTCATACCTTGTATTTGCTCACGGTAGCCTTTCCGCAGCTTTCAGGCACCTTCCGCCCTGCACCTCGTTCCACCACGGGCTTGTCCGGTTGCTGTGGAGGGTGCTGGTGGCATTGAGGTTCCTCTTCCGGCCTGGACGGGGGCGTAGCTGGACGGTTAGCGCTCTAGCATCCGGTACCCGCTGACTACTTAATGCACATGTCACTACCGACGCACAGTGGATGCGAAGGTCCGTTACACTGGTCCAGAGCTCAACCTTTGAACCTCAGGGGCGCTAACTGTAAGTCCTTGTTCTGCACTGCCCTTTCGGGGCCTCTTTCACAATTCAAGTGCGATTCTTGAAAACTGACCTTCACTACCGACTCTTTCCCACCACTCCCGCCTGTGCCAACTACCCTCAACGTTAGTGATCGTTAGTGATCCCCAATCAAAGCATGCCTTCTTAATTGCAGACCCTTCCCCGTCACTCAGACGATATTTGGCTTTCCCTGGAAGCACATTCCTGGGACTTAATGTTCCTGACAGAAACTTGGGTCAGGGACTACTCTAATCCCGACCTCAGTTTAGCCATTCCCAATGACTATCGATTCGCTGGGGTGAATAGGGCAGATAACAAGGTGGGAGGTGGGGTTGCAGTGGTCTTCCTCTCGTACAAGAAACCTCTGAATATCGGATCCGTAGAAGCCATGTACTTCAGCATCACCATGGCCCCTAACGTTGCTATGGCTGGTATTTTTATTTAGAGACCCCCCAATGCCCCTTTTCATCACCTATCTGAACTCTATAATATTGCTGCTGACCTGTCACTTAAGCACGCTCATTTTACAATTCTTGGAGATTTTAACGTGCATGCAGATGACCTGCATTGCCCCAAAGCCCGTCAGTTTATAGATACTTTTGAGGGCCTTAATCTGTCTTAGCTGGTTAGAGGCCCCACACATCTAGCCGGTCACACGCTAGATTTACTCTTCACCAATAACCCCAATCTGGCAACTGCTTCGCCTTTACCACTTACTTGGTTCGTCCATTTCTTAATTCCTTTCAGCATGGCGCGACCGCCCCTTGCCCCCAGTTCTTCCCTGAACAGGGAGAACAGAAGGAAATGGTTCAATGTTACCAGCAATACCATGACCCCTGCTCTTTCCGCAACCCCCCTTTAGCTAGCTGACAGGTGACCCAGGTCTCGATTCTATAAAATTTAACAATTGGCTCTCCTCAGCTTTGGACACTGTGGCCCCCCTTAAACTCACCAACTCCTCAACACAAAAGCAATCAGCCCCGTGGTTTACCTCTGAGCTCCGTGCTGAGAAAAGTCGCTGTAAGAAGCTGGAGCGTAGCTGGAGATCATCTTATGATCCTACGGCCAAGTCAGTCTATAATGCTGCCTTAAAATTTTTATACAAACTTAAACGCTCCACAATGAGAAAGTATTTTATTGAAAAAATTCAAGTGGCTGGCAACTCACCAAAAACTTTCTTTAAAATTGTCAGATGTTTCACGAAGCCGTCTGTCACCTTGCTTGTAACTCCTCCTACCCAGGATCTATGTAACGGGCTATCTGACTTTTTTCATGAAAACATTCTGGATATATTCTCAACGTTTGCCCTGCCTCCCCCCCATTGATCCCTGTTGCCGGGTCGGCAAACAGTGATACTCTGACCACTTTCCACCCCATCCCTATTGCTTCCTCACTCTAGAAACTTCTAGCTTGCAAATCAAGCTCTCCTAAGTATCCCTGCCCAGCCCAGTTCTTTAGCATCCTAGCTCCCCTCATAAATCTCCCATTAAACCAGATATGGAACTCCTCCCTTTGCAATGGTATCTTCCCCTCAACTTGGAAACAGGCCCTTCTTACTTGGTTCGTCCATTTCTTAATTCCTTTCAGCATGGCGCGACCGCCCCTTGCCCCCAGTTCTTCCCTGAACAGGGAGAACAGAAGGAAATGGTTCAATGTTACCAGCAATACCATGACCCCTGCTCTTTCCGCAACCCCCCTTTAGCTAGCTGACAGGTGACCCAGGTCTCGATTCTATAAAATTTAACAATTGGCTCTCCTCAGCTTTGGACACTGTGGCCCCCCTTAAACTCACCAACTCCTCAACACAAAAGCAATCAGCCCCGTGGTTTACCTCTGAGCTCCGTGCTGAGAAAAGTCGCTGTAAGAAGCTGGAGCGTAGCTGGAGATCATCTTATGATCCTACGGCCAAGTCAGTCTATAATGCTGCCTTAAAATTTTTATACAAACTTAAACGCTCCACAATGAGAAAGTATTTTATTGAAAAAATTCAAGTGGCTGGCAACTCACCAAAAACTTTCTTTAAAATTGTCAGATGTTTCACGAAGCCGTCTGTCACCTTGCTTGTAACTCCTCCTACCCAGGATCTATGTAACGGGCTATCTGACTTTTTTCATGAAAACATTCTGGATATATTCTCAACGTTTGCCCTGCCTCCCCCCCATTGATCCCTGTTGCCGGGTCGGCAAACAGTGATACTCTGACCACTTTCCACCCCATCCCTATTGCTTCCTCACTCTAGAAACTTCTAGCTTGCAAATCAAGCTCTCCTAAGTATCCCTGCCCAGCCCAGTTCTTTAGCATCCTAGCTCCCCTCATAAATCTCCCATTAAACCAGATATGGAACTCCTCCCTTTGCAATGGTATCTTCCCCTCAACTTGGAAACAGGCCCTTCTAGTGCCTATTCTGAAAAAAACAGAAGCTGACCCTATGTCTATAAAAACGTCCGACCCATTTCACTTCTACCAGCACAGCCAAAATCCTGGAAAGATTAGTACAGGGACAACTCTCCAGCTATCTATAATCCATCCATCTTTTTCACGACTCCCAGTCCGGGTTTAGTTTAGAGCCGGCTATAGTACCGATACCGCCCTCCTAGAAGTTTCTGAGACCATATGGGAATGTGTTGATTTTGGTAAAGCAACCATGTTGGTGCTCCTTGACCTGTCTGCGGCATTCGACACAGTCTCTCATTCCATCCTTCTTGAGAGATTTCACAAAGTAGGGATTCAGGGCATTCCCCTGTCTCTGGTGGTCTTCCGAGCTGAACTCCCTTCTAAGCCAGTGGACTCCGCTAGGAACCTTGGTTTCCGGTTTAATAACGATCTGTCCTGCAAATCCCAAATCAGTCAGGTATCTTCTTCCTGCTTTGGAAAGCTACATATGCTCCGTAAATTCCTTCACCTTCTTCCCCTGGAGTCCCGTAAGACCATCATCCATGCCTTAATTACTTCTCATTTCGACTACCCAAATAGTCTCTATTTTGGGGCACTAGCCTATTCGATCAAACGACTGCAAATTATTCAAAACATGACGGCCAAATTGATATGTAAAATTCCCTACGTCACTCAATCAACCCTCATCTCAGGAAGCTTTACTGGCTTCCGGTGAGCAAACGTATTCAGTTTAAGGCTCTTGTCCTGACCTTTCGATACTTTTCAAGGATGTGGCCCCAGCTACCTTCAGGCTCGCCTCAAGCTCTCTCAACACAGTCGTAACCTTAAATCTAACTACCATCTCCTTCTGACGATTTCTCGTTTCACCGTTCTAGAATGGATGGCACAGCCTTCGTAGTGATCGCTGCCAAAGCGTGAAATGGCCTGCCACTCTCTCTACGCACTGCTGAGGCAGAGCCCATCTTCCGACGTGCTCTAAAGACTTGGCTCTATACTAGCCTCTAGGCTCTTGCTAGTACCTTCTCCTGCTGCCTGTCTTAGTACCGGGACATCTACGTTGGGGGTAACTGCGCACTGTATTAAATCCTGAATACATAAAATAAATAAATAAATAAGGCAGGAACTTAGTGAGGAAGCAGTGAGAGCGAAGTTCTGTGAGAGGTTAATGATGAGCTGAGTGTCATCAGCGTATGTGATAATTGTGACTCCATGCTTTGTGATGACCTCCGACAGGGGGTGCATGTATATATTAAATAAAGTTGAACTCAAAGAGGAGCCCTGCAGCTCTGCTTGCTACAGTGGGAGCACGTTTGAATGATATAGTTTTTAAGCACCTGGAAGGTGCACTTCTGCCGAAAGTAGGCAACCCATATTAAGGCTTTGTGGCCAATACCACATTGCCACAGGCATTCAATCAAGATGTTATGGGACACGGTGTTGAGCACTGCACTGAGATCCAGCATTAGAAGTGCTTAAGTTTTACCAGTGTCCAGAATTTGCTGAATAAATTCTCTGGCTAGAAGCAAAACAGACTCCGTACTATAAGAGAGATGAAAGCCCAACTGTGTAGTATGAAGTAGATCATTGGCTCAATAAACATGGAGAGCTGCCGGTTAATGTACTTCTCTGTGATTCTGGTAAATAAAGACAGCACTGAAATGGGACGATAGTTATCGAGTTTGCTAGGGTCCAGCAGAGGCTTTTTAAGAAGTGGGACCACCATTGCATACTTCCATCGCTAGGGAACCTGGCCCACAGTTAAGGAGCTGTTTAGTAGCTCCTGAAGCAAAGGAAGGACTAATTGCATGCCCTGTTCCAAGATGGAGAGGGAGACTGGCTCAAGCAGAGAGCCTAACTTGACAGACGTAAGCAGTGGGGACAGCTCCTTGAATTCGATTTAAAATGCAGAAGCTGAGAACTGTCATCTGCAGGGTCTTACCAGATGGTTAGGCAGGAATCATCTTTGGACTTCAAAGGAAAGGAGGCATTGATGTTTGCCACCTTATCCAAGATAAACTGGGCTAGGTCATTGCAGCCATCCCCGGAATGGAGGAATTCTCGGTAACCATTAATCTCCAGCTTGTGCTTGACTACTGACCTACAATTCGGCAAGAAAAACATAGCGGAGAGCAAAGGCAGAGATTTAGTGCTTATGTCCACTGTGGAGGCCAAATCGGTTGAGACATGGAATCCGCAGCTGTTGCAGCAACTCTGCACTTTAAAGAGGTCCAAAGCGTGCAAGCAGGCAGGGGGGACACAAGATTCAGCAGCTCAGATTTGGAGTACTGCCAGGGTGCTGACCCCAACCAGCCAGAGGTCCTGACCCCTGGCACCATCCGGGTATGGATGGGCGCATGGGCGCAGATGGGCTTGCCTTTAGGCGTGTCAACAGCACTGACATGCAATGTGCATGATTAAAAAGCCCGCCTCTTAAACCGGAGTGTGGCTAAAGGCGTACCGAACACTGAAATTGGGAGGGGGGGGGAGGGGAGGGGGGTTGAATGCAAAGTAAAACAAACTGAAGTCCAGCAGATCTCCTCCCTCCTGGAAGACTTTCCTCACCTGGCGAAAGTACTGGAAATTGAATTTTAACACAACCAATAGGCGAGAGTCTTAAAACATAAACAGAATTAAAAACACTGGGGCATATGTTCAAGGAAGTGTGGGAGTGAGGCGTTAGCCGTCATGGCTTAATGCCTCACTCCGCCACCTCTGAAACACAAGGCTGCACCATATTTACAAGGATATTGTGCACCTTGCTTTCCCCCTGCGCTGGTGCTACACGCAGGCACCCTTGCACCATCGTGCAAGGGTGTCTACGTGCAAGGGAAAGATTGTTTATGTACAGGAAGGAACAATCGTTAAATGCTATTTTGTCACTTCTGTGGCATTTTTTTAAAGATTGTTTATGTACATAAACAATCCAAGACATTTTGCTTTTTCCATGTGTGCTGCACAAGGCAGCACACGTGGAAAACGCAAAAGCGAGGAGCAATAAAGGATTTCCCCCCGTTTTGCCTGTTTAAGACCAGGTTTTCCCTGGTCTTAATTTTGGAGCTGCCTCCTATTTACGCTGCCCATGTAAATAGGGGGCAGCATCAAAATCAATGGGTGTTGTGGTGGAACGGCCACTGCAACACCCATCGCCCAACCCGTTCACGCTAAGCACAGCGTGAAAGGGCGTCACTTGTTTCCCCCCGTTTTTTTGTTACCTTTCTGCCTTTTCTTGTGAGCTTTCTGCTTCTGTGCCACTCGTTTCCCCCCGTTTTTTGTGACCTTTTTGCCCTTTCTTGGGACCTTTCTGCCTCCTGTGACGCTCGTTTCCCCCCATTTTATTGTGACCTTTCTGCCCTTTCTTGTGAGCTTTCTGCCTCTGTGCCACTCGTTTCCCCCGTCTTTTTTGACCTTTTCTGCCCTTTCTTGTGACCTTTGTGCCTCTGTGACACTCTTTTCCTCCCGTTTTTTGTGACCTTTCCTGCGCTTTTTTGTGACCTTTGACCCTGCCGGCAGGCAGGTCACCCCCATGCCGCTGCTCGTCACCTGACTGCCTGGTTCCTGCCTCCCTGCTGCCTCCTTGTTTCCTGTGTTTTTCCCTCCCCTCTGCCCTGTGCGCCTGTTCCCACTGCCCCCCCGCAGCTCCCAATCCGGCCCTTTCCTGCCGCTGCTTCCCTGCGGCCCCGTCCCCCCTGCACATCCATTCGCCTCCCAGCTGCTCCTCCCTCCCGAGCTACCTCATATGCAGGCCAAGAAGCGGCCGCTGGCGTACCTAAGGCAATCCCGTCTGCGCCCTTCCGCGCCTGGACTGCACCCAGCGCCTGAACCCCTGGACCCCGCGAACCCTGCGACACCAGAATCCACTACGACGCCAGCACCCTCCACGCACTCAATGCCAGCCGAAATCACACCTGCTTCAAGGCCACCCTGAAACGGACCCACGGACCCTTCTCCTGCCACACCTGCAGCTTCACCTGCGACAGAACCACCAAACCTCCAAGGACTGGACCCAATCACCTCCGGTGCATATTCCTCAACACCCGCTCCGCACGCAAACACGCCGTCGAGCTCTGGGATCTGCTCGACACCTCCGCCTTCCTGACCGAGACCTGGTGGAACGACTCCTCGGCGCCCAACATCGCCATAGCCATCCCAGATGGCTACAAGATCACCCGCAGGGATCGCGCTAACGGAATCGGAGGAGGAATAGCTATCGTCCACAAATCCACCCTCAAGGTCGCAGATGACACCCTCACACCGCTGAACACCTGTACTTCCAGATCCACACCCACCCCAATACCACCCTCAGAGGAACACTCATCTACAGACCCCCCCGGACCCTGGGCTCAGTTAGGGACTCCATCGCCGACCTCGCCAGCACCCACGCACCCACCTCCACGGACTACATCCTCCTCGGGTACCTGAACTTCCACCTCGAGAACAACAACGTCGCCAACTCCGCCACCCTGATCGACAACCTCGCCAACCTCGGCCTCAGACAACTCATCACTGCACCCACCCATGCCGTCGGGCACACGCTGGATCCCCTCTTCTCCACAGGCTCCCACGTCGCCTTCAACCACACCACCGAATTCCACTGGAACGACCACCGTTGCATCTCTTCAAGAAACCAACCACGCACTACTGCACCCAACAGCTGCCTCGCTGCTGCTGGAGCAAAGTCACCGAAGACCAGCTGATCACCTCCCTCACCAAGAACCCACCCACCGACCCCACCAACCCAGACGCCGCAGCCCGAAACCTCAGACAGTGGATTGACGACTGCGCCAACACCCTCCCCCCGCTCAAGAAACCCTCCAACAGCCACGCCAACAAGAGAGCCACCTGGCTTACCGTTGAGCTCCAGACCTCTAAACGTGCATGACGGAAACTGGAGAAGACGTGGCTCCACGAACGCAAAACGGAGAACCACGCAGCCCACAAGGACGCCACCCGCAGACACCACCACCTCATCAGATTAGATCCTCCTTCAAAGACCGCTTGGATAACAACACACATGACAGCAAAGAGCTCTTCAGCATTGTAAAGGAACTCTCCAACCTCAGCGCAAACGCCAACGACATCCCGTCCTCACAAGAACTGTGCGACTCACTAGCCATCTTCTTCCACCGCAAGATCGCTGACATCCACGACAGCTTCAACACCACGACTTGCCCGACTACGCCAGACTCCACCTCCCCTGTGAACACCATCAGCGCCAACCGCCTGACCTCCTGGTCCAACATCAACGACGACGAGACACGCAATGTCATGAACTCCATCCACTCAGGATCTCCGTCTGACCCGTGCCCACACCACGTATTCAACAAAGCAAACGCAGACATCGCACCCCAACTACGGAAGGTCATCAAAATCTCCTTCGAAACAGCGACATCACCAGAAAGCTGGAAGCACGCCGAAATCAACGCCCTCCTCAAGAAGCCCAAAGCGGACCCCAAAGACCTCATGAACTTCCGGCCCATCTCCCTGCTCCCGTTCTCGGCAAAGGTCATAGAGAAAATCATCAACATGCAACTGGCCCGCCACCTGGAAGACAACAACATCTAGGACCCGTCCCAGTGCCATCGCACTCTAAAGACACGCCTCCTAGAAGCTGGAATCCAAGAGAAGGGTCTTGACTGGACCACGTCCTTCCTCTCCGGCAGAACCCAGTGCATCCGCCTCCCACCCTTCCGATCCGAAGCCACCGACATCATCTGCGGCGTCCCCCAGGGCTCATCCCTCAGCCCAATGCTCTTCAATGTCTACATGGCCCCCCTCGCACAAGTGGCCCGCCATCACGACCTCAACATCATCTCCTACGCTGACGACACCCAGCTCATCCTCTCCCTCACCAAGGACCCACACACCGCCAAAACCAAACTCCACGAGGGAATGAAGGCCATCGCCGACTGGATGAGGAGAAGCCATCTGAAGCTGAACTCGGACAAGACGGAGGTCCTCATCCTCGGACCCACCCCCTCAACCTGGGACGACTCCTGGAGGCCGACCACACTGGGAACAGCACCAACACCAACCGACCATGCACGCAATCTAGGATTCATCCTCAACTCCTCCCTCTCCATGTCTAAGCAGGTCAACGCCGTCTCCTCCTCCTGCTACAACACCCTCTGCATGCTCCGCAAGATCTACAAGTGGATCCCGACCGAAACAAGAAGAACGGTGACACAGGCCCTCGTCAGCAGCAGACTGGACTACGGCAACGCACTCTATGCAGGAATCCCAGCCAAACACCTACGACGACTACAACTCATCCAAAACGCCTCCGTCCGACTGATCGTCAACTTCCCCCGCCGCAGCGACATCACCCCCCACCTGAGAGACCTACACTGGCTCCCCGTCGACAAGAGGATCACCTTCCAAGCTCCTCATCCACACACACAAAGAACTCCACAACGCCAGACCAGCCTACCTGAACAGCAGACTCAGCTTCCACACCCTCCCTACCCACATACGGCAGACCAAAGACCTACTCGGCTTCAGAAGACTCCTCAAGACTTGGCTCTTCGAGCAGTAGCAGCACCCCCCTCTCCCCTCAGCGACTTGGGACCCTCACGGGTAAGTAGCACGCTTTACAAGTACTCTGATTGATTGATTGATTGATTGATTTTTTTCAAGGCAACATTAAGCCACGTTAATCGGCTTAACGCTGCCTTGTAAATAAGGTAAACCACATATCGCTACCACAACATCGTAAAAAGTGACGTTGTGGTGGCGATAGGGGCTTGTAAATATCCCCCAGTGTGTGCAGCCTCTTCTAAGATGGCTCCCAAGAAGCATGGAGCCAGGTACCTCCAGCACGGTAAATCACTACAAGGAAAGCAAATGCAGCAATGATAAAATGTGTCAGCTGTAACAAATGTTTGTCAGCCTAGCACTCCTGACAGGAGCTGTAACCAGCGGGAACGCGCACCGTGCATGATTAAAAAACTACCCTCTTAAAAGGAACTGTGATACTTAAATGAGAAGGCTATAACCATGATATCAAAATACATTAGAGAACAGAACATTTTTTGAAATGAGAATGCAAAACACTGACTCGTAGAGAAAACCATGAATAATAGGAGAACAGTGTGCAGGGAAAGTGAGAATAAATTACATAATGATTAAAGGAAATGTAGTTTAATAGTGGTGGAAAATGAGAATTAAATGAAACACCCAAATGACATCAAAGTGAAAAAATGGATTTACATAGAGAGAGATGCCATAAATCTACCTTCGGAACAGCGGGTGACCCACAGATCTCAGCTGCATGCACTGACAGCATGAAGGGGATGGCGGGAAGGAGCAAAGGAGACAAGAAGTGAGAAATTAATTGGGGTTGAGACTAAGAACAGAAGGAAGGAAGGAGGGGATGAGGTAGAGAAGGGACGGAGGATGTGAAACGAGGAGAAGAGAAGAATGAAGAAATATAGATTTAGGGGGATAATATGGAAAATGGAAGGAAAGGAAGATGGAAGTAAGGAGAGAAACTAATGAAGGACAGTCGGATGGGAGACAGGCACAAAGAAGAAGAAAAATAGGTATGGTAGGGAGGAAAAATGGAGAATGAAAAGGAATGGGAAATTAACGATCAAAGGAAAGAGAGGAAAGTAAGAATCAATTGATGGTGAGGGAGAAAGAGCAACAATTGGAAGGAAAGAAGTAAGCAAGGTAGGAGAATGAACAAATGAAAGAAGACAAAGGCACGAATAAAAGGAAGGGGAAACGTGGTGAAGCTAAATGAGTAAAGAATAAGGGCAATGGATAGAAGGAGACAATGTAGCAAAGTAGAGCCTAAATAATGAAGGAAGGGCGATAAAAAAAGCAATAAAACATGGGTGTGGAAGTGCAGATGGAAGAAAGGAAAGGAGGGAAGATAGGTAGACACTTCGTAAGCAGGAGGCTATTGATCATTGTTATATTATGTTAGGTTTGGTTATGTTATGCAGATTTGCTGAGTGCACTATCACCTAGCAGGATATCCTGGCACAGAGCAGGTGTGAGTCTAATTACACCTAGGGCCTAGTGGGGCGACTCAAAAAGCCAGGTCTTCAGCTTCTTGCAGAACACAAAAAATGAGGATGAGGCTCTTATGTGTAGCGGCAGGTTATTTCATTCTTGACAAGCGATGTAGGAGAAGGCTCTATCGCCAGACCTAGTTTTCAGTATGCACGGGATATGTGCAAGTAGGAGTCCGGATTTGTGCAGGTGTCTGGCAGGTTTGTGAAATCAGATGCGATTTTTGAGGTTTGCTGGGGCAGCGTTATGACCTGACTTGAAAGTGTGGGCCAGAAGATTGAATTGTACTAATTTCTGAATGGGGAGCCAGAGGAGCTCCTTCAGGTGTGATGTGATGTGAGTGTGGTGCGGGAAATTGTGAGTGATTCTGGCCATCAAGTGCTGAATGGTCTGCAGCCTTCTGGTGAATTTTTTGTTGATTACATCATAGAGGGCGTTCTCATATTCGAGCTTACTTGTGTGATGGTTTGTTGTGTGCCAGTTGGCATCTATTTGAAAATCTTCCTCAGCATCTTGAGAGCATGGAAGCAAGAGACGTTCAGTGCATTGACATTAGCAATCTTGGTGAGTTTGCTGTCAATGATAATCACGAGGTTCTTGGCATGGGTGGTGGGGGTGGGTGTTGGTCCAAGTCCTGTTGCCCATCAAGTGGGGTGCCACAGTGATGTGCTCTTCCTGAAGATCATGATTTGGGTCTTCTCGGTGTTCAGCTATAAACAGTTGGTCTTCATCCAGTGGGCTTCATTCAGTCAAGCAGGCATTGAACTTGATCCGGGTGCTGGGCGTTTTGTCCATCGGCATTGGAGAGGACGCTGATATTGTGAGAGCAGAAGAAGCTGGCTAAAGGGATCATGTATGCGTTGAAGAGAGTCGGGTTAAGGGAGGATCCTTGTGGAACTCCGTAGATGAGGTCGCGGGTATCCAATGTGTAAGGTGCCAGGCTGATGAATGAGTACTTTCAACTAGTAAAAGCGCTGATCCATTGGAGTGCTTGTCCTTGGATTCCAATGTCATGTAGATGTTGGATGAGGAGGGGGAAACTTTGCAACAAGTGCATTTAACATGCAAGTTAGATATTTTAACATGCAACTGACAATAATAGTCTATAGGAGCGGTAACCGTGGATCTTGGCAAGATTTTAAGCCAACTGCAATGAAGCCCTGCCAAGTGAATTGGTCCCAATGAAAAGTATAGAAGACAAAAAGATCAAAAAAGTTTTTAAGTCCCAAGACAGAAAGAGACTTTTTCACTTTTTCAGAAGAAAAATCCTCTTTGAGCGGAACGCCAATGAAATGATAGCCGCCCCCAATGAACTGATGGTTGAACACTTGAAGCAGGTTGGTCCAGCTGGAGTTCTGAAACTCTGTAGCCACACAGGAGGTCATCCAACTGACCTTTGGCATCCACTTCTTTGACCTGGGTAGAAGGGGGAGCACGTCCAGTCCTTCAGAACTCTTCTCAGGTCAGAGATAGAAGTTTCAGTCATTTTCTGATCTTCTGTAGGTTCAGACAGCATTCTGAGAAGTTGCCTTGGGGCACCACATTTATTTCTGGAACAGGTTAGTGGGGGGGGGGAGACTCATCTGTACTGCCTCACTAATAGGGGTGAAAGTTCCCTGGGGCAATCCTACCACTTTTTTCAACTTCACTGTTTGCCCTACTGCAAACAATCACACAGTGCCACTCACTCTCATAAACCAAGATGGGAAACTCTTCTGCCCTTGTGCAAAACCTATGTGCCCACCCAGAGGTGTGGCCCGGCAGTGATCAGTCCCCTCCTGTTCACTTAAACCTGGTTCTGAGGATAGGTTTCCTCCCACTACTGGGTTTGGTGCCAGCCTGACTATGAGAACAAAAGCTGGGTCTTTTTCAGGTGTAACCTAACATTTTGTTATGACAAGTAAATCAGGTTATTTCAAGGCAAATAAGTTCCTGGGCCCACCCCACCTTGCCTTACTGCCAGGGTAAGAAAACCCCTCCCTGCTCCAAGGCCATTGTACTGGGCAGTTCTGGAGACCAGATGCACATTAGCCTCCAGCAGCTTCAGGAAAGGTAAAGGTAATTTTCTAAAAATGTAATTGCCCATATAGTTAATGAAAATCCAAATTTTCCAATAGAGTGGATTTTTATTAGCCATAACAATTGGTTTTGGATTGGATTTTGTAGCTGGTACAGGCCAATGTTATAGATTAAAGTGTATAATATACACTTTGACATGTTCCATGTGCCAGCTACAGCCTGATCAGTAACAATATTATTTTGTGCCTAGCACTGGTGGAACATGACATTTCTAATTTCACACATGTTCCACTCCTAAATATTGTCCACCCTACCTTGTGGACATCCAGGTGCACTTAGAGATGACTCTATATTTAAAATTCGGTTTTCCTACCTATCAAAAGTGTGATTCTAACAGATCTGGGCAGCAGGGTTCAAGCAGCTGCTGCTGTCAAGCTACACATGGTAGGTCTGAAGCCATGTTTTCACTGCAACTGAAATGGGTGTTTCATTCCACAGGTGGCATTTAACTTCTAGGCCATAGGTACATTTTCTATGTTGAGGAGTGTGGCTCAGTGGTTAGAGTGGCAGACCCTGATGCAGAGTTCTGTCGAGGGACCAGGGTTCGACAGGGTCTCGGGCTCAATTTCCTTGGACCTGTTAATTCTCGCCTCGGTGCCTATTCTAATCACAGGCCCCACGCTGCAACTCTGGGCAATAGCTTGCTTAGCCTCCACACCGGCCCCAACAGCGCTAAGGATACCTTGCTTCACCCTGGGGGTGCCCAGGAGTGGACACTTCACAGGGAAAGCCAGGAGGCGGTATGAGTATCAGCGCCAGGAAGCCGAATAGGTGACTGTCTGGTGACAGTGCGCTCTATAAGTACCATGACATATACATTTATGTTAGGGGTTTATATTCAAGGTAAATAAATCAATCAGGGATATGTCAATTTAGCCATGGTTAAAGAGGAAGCGTAGACACTTGAGGGGTGATGTGCACAAAGTTTAAAGACCAGCAAGAATAAGTTGCAGGAAAAGGAGAAACATCTGTGATGATTATGCAGAAAAGGTGCAGGTCCTGAAATACTGTACACCCCTCACCTCACACAGTGGGACGTTTAACACATGGCTAACTAGTTAGCTGTGTGGCATTTTTGTCACAGGTTCCAGATCATGGGCACGGCAGGTGGCGGGGTTGCTTCTCCAGTGAAATCAGTGGTGAAGTATGGTGATTAGGGGTTTGGCTGTCGTGCAGGCAAGGGACAGGGAGGCAGAGTACAGCACAATTTGGCATGGCAGGCAGTGGCACTAGAGGCACCAGCAAACCTGTCCTGCTGCATTGCACAGAGAGGCAGAGGCAAACAGCAGGCTGGAGCTAACTTGGCTGTGCCTTGTTCTTGAGATGAGACAGGCTTCATCTCCTCCCAGATTCAGTCCCACTGGCCTATCACTCTTAGTTATATTGGCAACTTCACTTCTCTAGGACTGGCTGCTGTTGCTGCTGGGTGCCCTGCCCTGATCCTCCCCGGTAATGGGCAATGTGTTGTGCGTACAAGATAAAAAACTGAAACCTTCAGGTACACTCAGCAGCCCAGCATGGTTAGGAAAGTCAAATTTACCACCTCCTTTGAGTCCGTAATTTTTTTGTGGTTTAGGACTGCGACTCATGGTAATTCCCAATAAGGCGAAAATGCCCCTACCAAGCCGAATGCTAATTATGGTTCATAGCGAGTCATTTTGAGATTCACCAAGATTTTACCAAACCATAAAACGGGTTTAGACGATAGCAAAAATACACATTTTTCCTAAGAATAGGAGCAACAAGAGCAAAAGCCTAAAACCTAGGGGTTAGGACTGAAAGAAGGAAAGCAGAAGAGGCAAAGGAAGGAAAAGAGCGAGGATGGGGAGAGGGAAAGGAAGAAGGGAGAGGGCATTAAAGAAAAGAAGCGGTAAGGCAGAATTAAAAAAGCAGTGAAATGTGACGAAATTGAAGTGAGAATGAAAGGAAATTAAGAAAGAAAGGCTGTGATTGAAGTGGCTAGCGGGCCAAGATAGGGGATGTGCTCTAAAGAGGCTACGAACACCTATCCCGTTATTGGCCAATAATCCTGGCCAAACGCAGCCACTCTTGACCCCTGCTGGCGCAACTTACTGCTCTGCAGTTTCCCCCCAGAGCTGTTTTCTCTGGCGAGGCCCCAGCTGAGGCCTACACCCGCATCAAGGTGGGCTGACGGTGGCCGCACACACAGGGGTCGATTTACAAGAACTGGTGCATCTCTACATATTAGCAGGGATGCGCCAGTTAAGATGCGACATGCAAAAATACCCTTGCCCCACCACGGATGCCTCGCATTTACAATGCGGCGCACCATGGCGCAAGGATAGACTGATGCGTGTCGCATCTTTTGTCATAAGGGCAGCGCATTGCTGGAGTCGTATCGCAAGCGCAACGCAACTCCAGCAATGGTCAGGGGCGGCCTATACTTATTGTGCTGCGTCACTCCTTACGCCTTCTTCAAGCAGGCGTAAGGTTTTGACGCAGTGGCGTCGTAAAAGTGACTCAGTGAAATCTTGTAGATTTCACTGCGTCACTTTTCGAGGCTTTCTTGCATCGGACCGCCCACCCTGCATACCATATACCTGGTGCAGGTATAATGTAGCGCAGGGATTTACAATGTGACGCATCTCCCTAGATGCGTCACTTTGTAAATTTGTTGCAACGTAGCGCATTGATTACGATGCCGTTGCATCACAGAAGTGACTCAACAGTGGCGTAAATGTGTCGCAATGGGCTTGTAAACCTGCCCCACTGTGACTGCAGCATGAGTGGGTGGATGTGCTGCCGCCCAATGCAACTGGCCATAACAGGATTGCTGGGGAACTGTGAGGCCGCTGCCCCCAGATGTGGTGCTTTCTGCACGCCCGTAGGTCATGTTGGGCCTAGGCTTAGCCATGGGGGTGAGGTGGGGGACATCGCATTGCGCCTCTGATCCTGGCTTGGCTCTTAGTGCCTCCTGTGCATTTCAAATTGGACCCCACGCCTATAAGAACCTGGGAGCCACTTCTGACTATTTGTGAGGCCGCGCCCAGTGCTGCACCTACGTGCAGGGGCTTTGGGGTTGGTACAGGCCAAGGCCTCCACCATTGGCAGTAGTGCGTCCTCATTGCGGCATCGCTGCTGGGCACACGGCCCTTGGATCTCTCTGCTCTGCACCCTTGCCACCTGTCCCCACCACTGGTGAATGGGGCAGTGTGACCAGTGCCACCTTCAACTTTCAGAGTACTGATCACAGCTGCCCCAAGTCTGTGTGCTGCGCTGGTTTCTTGGGTCTACTCTGTTTGTGGACCAGCTGCTGTTGCCGCAGGAACTGCTATGCTGAGGGTCCTGGAAGCCTGGGGGGGGGGGCGGATTGGACTTGGTTGCCAACTGTGGCCCTACCACACCTTGAGGCGCCTCCTGACTGTTGGGGTGCTACTTTGGCTCTTTGTGACCTTTCTAGAGTTGCTTCACCATATAAACACACCTCATAGCTCCTGTGTTTTGATATGCTGGGTGCGCTTGGAGGCACATACATGCAACCATCATTGGTGCTGGGCAGGTTCCCTCCACCTGTGCCATTGCTGCATTCAGTGCATCTTGAAGCTTCCTACCTGCTTAATCATCAGCACCTGCTGGATCGCCTTTGTATTGGGATGCTGTCTGTCACTATCACCCCCTGGGACGCTATGGGTTCCCCTGGCAAGCGCAATTGACTCATCCTTTATAGGACATCGCTCGTTCACCACCCTGACACACCTGTCCGGAGCTGGATCCAGTCTCCTCTTGTCACCATAGCCTGCCTGTGTCACAGCGCCATTCACCAAAGGGCTGCTGACACTCTGACACCAGTGGTACATGCCCGGTCTTTCCTGCACTATAATACTCTTGTGCGGCAACACCCTGGACAAATGGACTGATGGATCCCTAGACACACTCAACAGCAATGGGCCGCCGATGCTCTACTACCCAAGGCACACCATCATGTTCGACAACAGCCCCTGCTCTACCTGCTAAAGATGCCTTACAGTCAGAACCTCTGCACAGCTCCGCCTTACTGGAGGACAAATTGAACACAGTCCTGACGGCCATTGAACACACTCAAATGGCATAGGAGGACAAAATCGACAATGTAGCTATGGATCTCACACTGCTGCATGCACACCATCGTACAGTCATTGACAGGGTTAACTCGGTGGACCACACACATACCGACCTACAGCCGAAATCTCAGCGCATGCACTCCTCAAAGTAGACACAACTGGAGCATGTAAGCGTGCTGGAGTGGAGAGCCAAAGATGCAGAGGGAAGATCAAGGAGAAACAATATTCGTATTGAGGGTCTCCTAGAGGAGGCGGAGGGGTTGCACAGACATAATATCGACTCCAAAATATCGTTTGGACAGAATATCGAGTTTTAAATATCGTTTGGACAAAATATCGACAGGACAGAATATCGACAGTCAAAATATCGTTTTTAAGGTAAGTGAAGTAATATCGACTGTAAATAATATAGAAAGTGAAAATATCCAAGTATATAATCTAGATAGTAAAAAATATCGTTTTTTAAATAATATTTAATTATTTATAGTGTTTTTATGTTATAATATGTGTGAAAAGTGTCATTTTATGTTATAATTATTTTTAATTAATGATTTTTTTTAATTATTGTGTAATTTTATTCTGTAGCGGGTTGTGGGTTTATAGCGGAATAGGGTGGGAAGTAATTTAATTATAATTAATTAAATATGTAAATTTATTAATTGGTAGTAATAATTAATTAATTGGTAATTAAATAATATTTGTTAATTATTTAAAATTTAATTGGTAATTAATTTAATTTAATTGATTAATTGCTAATTATGTAAATTAAAATAATTTATTTCCTGTAGCGGGTTGTGGGTTTATAGGGGAATAGGGTGGGAAGTAATTTAATTATAATTAATTAAATATGTAAATGTATTAATTGGTAGTAATATTTAATTAATTGGTAATTAAATAATATTTGTTAATTATTTAAAATGTAATTGGTAATTAATTTAATTTAATTGATTAATTGCTAATTATGTTAAATTAAAGGGGTATTTTTAGGGTTCAGGGTCAGTTTTTGGTTTTTGGGTAAAGGGGTATTTTTAGGGTTCAGTGTCAGTTTTTAGTTTTTGGGTAAAGGGGTATTTTTTGGGTTCAGGGTCAGTTTTTAGTTTTTGGGTAAAGGGGTATTTTTAGGGTTCAGGGTCAGTTTTTAGTTTTTGGGTAAAGGGGTATTTTTAGGGTTCAGGGTCAGTTTTTAGTTTTTGGGTAAAGGGGTATTTTTAGGGTTCAGGGTCAGTTTTTAGTTTTTGGGTAAAGGGGTATTTTTAGGGTTCAGGGTCAGTTTTGGGTTTTTGGGTAAAGGGGTATTTTTAGGGTTCAGGGTCAGTTTTTAGTTTTTGGGTAAAGGGGTATTTTTAGGGTTCAGGGTCAGTTTTGGGGTTTTGGGTAAAGGTTTTTTTTTAGGGTTCAGGGTCAGTTTTGGGTTTTTGGGGTACAGGGGTACAGTGTAAAAATAAAGTAAAATTAAATTTACATTAATTTAATTTAATGAAATGAAATTAAATTAAATTATATTAAATTAATTTTAAATAATTTAAATTATAAAAATTATTATATACTTACCAATACTTACGTTGTAATGGTAGTGCGTTGTAAAAGTTGTGTTGTAACGTCATATATCCACTGTTGCACTCCTTGGAGTGGGAATAGTAATTTTAACCCCTGCGCTATCCAACGCTTTCCCTACTGTTGCACCCACTGGAGTGGGAATAGTAATTTTTACTCTTTTGTATTTGTACGTTAATAATATTGGCTATTATTTAATTAAATTTTGTTACTATATATATACATGTTTTAAGAAATATGATTAAAAAAATATTATTTTTTTACTTTCATTAATTATTTAATTATTAAAAGTTATTTTAAGTATTGTTAAGTATATTTTAGTAATCAATTTTTTATATTAATGTAATTAAACATTGTTTTTATTAAAGTCGATATTTTTTACAACTATATTTTTGTAAACGATATTTTTAACTCAATATTTTTGTACTTACCTGTTTGTAGATAGAAACTCGATATTTTGTCTCTCGATATTTTGTCAACGATATTTTTGTTGGTCGATATTCTGTCCCTCGATATTATTTCAGTGATCCGGCGGAGGGGCAAGATGTGGTGCAGTATGTTGAGCAGTGGCTGGGGGAATTACTTCCCCCACATACATTCTCACAATATTTCTCTATCAAGTGGGTGAACCATTTTTCTGCAAGGAATCCCGACTTGGGTCTAGTCCTCGCCCATTGGTACTCAGATTGCTGCATTTTCGCGACTCAATCCTGCATGAAGCCAGAAACCTACTGAGTGGATGATGCATTTATTCTATTGTTTCCAGATTATACTATCACAGTCCAGAGGCAGCGGAGCACCTTTCTGGTAGTAAAGTGGCGCCCCCATGAATTGGACCTTCTTTTCCCGACATGCCTTTGTGTGGTTGCAAATGGGACCACGCACGTCTACAATTCATCAGACGATACTTGGCTTTGGTTGGAATCCTATGGCCCCCATGCTACTAGAGTTTTGCAGTCCAGCGCTTTGGTGGGTCTGGCACAGGCTGGTGTCCGCTACAGCCCAGGACTACATCAGTCCCCTGACTTGGAACAAATCATCATGGAATGTTGCCGTGTGCTACAACATGCCGCTGCCTTATAGAGGAGGAACGCCACTCCAGCCCTGAAGAAGACTTGCTCAGATCTTCCAGTGATGAGAGCTCCGTAGCAACCTGGCCCTCTCAACTGGAATCAGGACCACCGTGGATGTGACTCCGCAAACGGCTGATGATAATATTTGAACTACTACTCACCCTGTCCACTGTCTCGCTATTACTTCCAATGCATTGTATGATTAATGCATATTTAACCCCTGTTTTTTTGTACCCTGCAGGTGATCTATAAACTGGACCACTGTGTCCCTTGTCTTGACAACATATATTGACACTTTAGTTCCACAAGGGAGGTCAGCACTGATGGCTCTCATTATGTTTGCTCATTAGTCTGCATTGATATTTACTATTGTTTGTAATTTGTGGATTTGCTGCCTCCGTGTTTCTGCTACACCCCACATAGGGATGTTGATTACCTCCTAAATGCTAGTTACAGATTGGTTTGGATGGGCGCTCAGTTAGTGCACTGCTTGTGTGGTATTCACTGTTTCTTTTTTTATTGTTATGTGCTATCATTTTCGTTTACACATGCTACATGGCCTACTTACTCCCACTCCTGCCATTGGTGTGAAATCGACATTGCCCATGCATGCCAACTTAACTGCACTACTTGTGTCTTGTCACTCCCTTACTTGCTCTACACAGTATAACATCCATTAAAGTGTTACTCTGGAATGTCCCAGGCATCTATAAATCCACATTTAGATATACTATCTACTCTTACCTTAGACACCATTCTATTTATGTTGTCCTGCTGCAGGAGTCTCATTTAACATGCCAAGAAAATATTAAATAACAGCGGCGCTGATGCGGGCAAATATTCACCACTGATTACTCCTCCTATGCTCACAAAACATTGATTTGGGAGAAGTGGACTACACATTTCTAGGCAGACGTGGTGGTCATTGACCCAGAGGGTAGATATGTCTTTGGGAAGGGTAGACTAGATGGCCAGCATGTCCTGCTGGGTAGCCTATATGTCCCCAACACCAATCAAGCAGCATACTTGCACTCCCTCTCTGGGGATTTGTCACACTGGAATGGAGTCCCGTGGATAGTGGGAGGCAATTTTAATAGCGTGTTCGACACTACTCAAGATCGGTTGTTCCCTCCACTGCCTCACATGCCTCCCTCCTCCAAAGCCCAGGTACTTAATAATTGGCTACAAAACTGGGGTCTAGTCGATATCTGGCTTAGTCCCAACAAGACTGCCAGAGTATACTCTTTTTATTCTGCGCCTTACTCCTTGCATGTACGGATCAACAGACTGGTGGTCACATTGGAAATTGCCCCCCATGTTACCGATCACCTACCTTGGTCACACCCACTCCAACCACAACCCCCAATATTTGCAAGCTGCATGGCATACAGGAGCCCCCCCACCCAAAAGCCATTTGGGGCCTGCAGCCAGCAGCACTGGAGGACCCGCCCTTTCGCTCCTCTGTTGCTGCAGCTATTTAAAGCTATTGTGATCTCAATACAGACTCCACTGCCAAAAGATCCTCTGAGTGGGATTCATTTAAGGAGACACTGGGTGGGCATTCTATGGGATTGCAATAAAACTTTCACCGGCAACTAGATACCGACAATTTGTGCATAGAATGCCAGCTCCTCCGATTAGAAGGTAGGACTGTGGCAGACCTGGCTGGTGGTCACAGACTGGCAGAAGCGCAATGCAAACGCATTGCTTTATTAGAATGCTTACGATATCACAACTACTGTGCTCACCCAGCCAAGATCCATGGTATGGCTAACAGAGCTGGCTTGCTCCTAGCATGGCTAATATGTCAAGATACGCCCAGCGGTCCTATTATGGTGCTGCGGTCTTCTGCTGGCCCATTGCTCTATACCCAGGATGATATCAATGGTGAACTAAAGTATCAAAGAAAGTAAGAAACCTCTGAATGACCATGGACTCCAAGCTATCAATAAATGCCCACGTGGACAAGCTTGCCACATCAAGCGTGGTTACTTCAAAAATTCTGCCACAAATCTTACCCCATTTGGGTTTTCCACACAAGGTCCAGGCTACCATCTCCCTTTTTCTGTTCAAACTCAATTACGCCAATAGCCTCTACCACGGATCACTTTTAAAAACCATGAAAGGCTACAATGGATTGAGAACTCGGCTGCCAGACTACTCTTACATATAAAACCGTAAGACCACATCTCCCCTGCCTTGAAAGCCCTACATTGGTTACCAGTTGCCAGAAGATCCACATTCAAGCTGCTTTGTATCACTCTCAAAGCGATGCATGGTACAGGACCACTGTTCATCAGGAATAAAATCACCAAATATATTCAACAAAGGAACCTCTGCTCTAGAGTGGCACCTCATCTTAGAATCCCAACATACAAGAAAAAAACCATGGGTGGCACATCCTTCTCTGTCCAAGCAGCCACATTTTGGAACTCTTTACCCCGAACATAAGATCCAAGGACAACCACCTTATCTTCAGAAAACTATTCAAGAGTTGGCTCTTCCCCACAGAACCACCATATTCAAACAGAAATATACAGCATATCCCTCTGTATATAAACATTTATTTATGCTATAGATATGTACCTATATATGTGTATTGCTTTGTGTAAACATGTAGAATAATTATGTTTTAAAAATATATATATATATTGATAGTCATTAGTTCTGCTTAACAAATGTTCATATTACTGATAGTTACATTATTCTATGCTTTTAACATGTATGTAAGTGACTGCATAAATAAGTACATCTTTTATCATAACTATTTTATTTATGTACAATTGCTTCGCTATTAAATTACAATAAAATGTGTAAATAAATAAATCAATCAAATTAATTTAAAGTACAGCAACACTTAGAAGCTGGAGTTTATTTAATGCACCCTTAATCTACATATACTACCTCCCTTTATGCATCTATATACCTTCCATGTACTTATGGATTTATGTATTTATTACTTTTCTTCTAATTCAGCATATTCAATGCACTACCCAATTTCTCACCCTATACCGCTGTCAATATATCCTTTACCTCAACTTTCTGACTAACCTCAAAACTCTTTCTACTACTCATTCCAATTCACTACCCTATTTCTCACCCTATACCTCTATCTATATATCCTCTACCTCCACTCTCTCATTCCAATGCCCACACCACTACTGTGATCCCCCCCAAAAAACCTTCTTTTTTCTTTTTTTAAACATACTTTAATAAAATTTTCATGGGACATAATGGGCCAAAGCCCGCTGTATACATTATGAAGACATATCTGTTCGAAGGTACCAATAAGTGCATACAACCATAAAGCCTGCCAACCCGCAGGTATAACAATAGAAACATGTCACAGGTAGTCTCATGCCCCACGGGGCTCAAGATATCTAAATATAACTATGCGTTGACGATAGAGTTGTATGACTTGGGCTGCACAGTAGTCCAATACATATATAAGAGCAGTCTTATGGATGGTCTGTTGATGGTAGGGGGGTCAATTTATGCCCTGGTAGGTCGCCCAACGGGTCCATATTTTCCTATGCTTCTGGGGGCATTACCAAGCCTGGAAAACCACAATTTCTGCTCCCATGCATCTGTCAGAGCCTTTTTCCACCCACCTATTGCCTGGGGGGGTTGTCCCTCTCCACATTTGGGCTTTGTCACATTTAGCGAGGGTGAGGGCCAGGAAGAGTAAGTGTTGCTTATAGCGGTTTCCACCAATTCCTTCCGTACTATGGAGCAGGAACAGACTAGAGTCGAATGGGAGATCCCACGATAAAACCCAGCCCAGGCAGGACACAACCTTATGCCAAAATGGCTGCAATGTGCCACAACTCCAAACTGTGTGCAGGAAAGTTCCCTTCTCTTCCCCACATCCAACGCACACAGTTGACTGGATGACATCGATCTTCCACAGGCGGGAGCGTGTGAAATATATACTGTGGAGATATTTGAATTGGATGAGGCGGTAGCGTTTAGAGACCGCCGCACCACGGGGACTGGCAAGGGCCTCTGTCCAATCGTCGTCTGTCATATCAGGTAAGTCCTCTACCCAAGCCCCCCTGGTCTTATGTAATGTTTTGCGGGCGTGGGTAGTCAATGTCTTATAGATCTGACGGATCTTGTGTGCTCCCAGGTCTCCCATCAACAAGCGACCCTCAAGGGGGTGAAACTCTGGCAGGGCATCGAGCAAATGAATTAAAGGAGTCAACGTGTGCCTTAACTGGAGGTATTGTCTGCTACTACTGGAATGATTTGAGAGTGGTTCCCTGATTAACATCCCCTAGGGTGGAAACTCCCAGTAGGTCCCTTTTGTGGAATCCAGACAGAGCCGCTACGGGGCGCAGATAGGTGCCATGCCACAGCAGGGTCGTCTGCGTCAGACGGCTCTGCCAACCCATTTGTCTAACCATATATCTCCAGAGCTGAATCACGGTCCTGCTGGCTGGAGGTAAGAAATTTAAATTCACATGGCTGTATAAGAGCAGCTGAAGGGGAGTACCCTCCATTGCTAAATGTTCAAGAGCGAAAGCAGGATCCGTGGGAGAGTTGTACCACCATTGGTTGATAATCGGGAGATGGGGTGTTACATAATATGCATAGACATCTGCCGCTGCAATACAGTACATTGACTGTGTACATGTACTCAGCACCACCTGGACTGCACCTCCATTCCATAAAAACTTATTTTGGATAGCATTGACTTGGGTGAACCATGTACTTGATATATATTATATGGAAAATGTTGTAGCTGATATAGTATATGAGGTAAGAAAACCATGTTAAAGATTGCTGAGCGTCCATATAGTGATAGTGGAAGATGGGACCATCTTGCCGTCTCATCACGTACACAGTGAGGAGTGATTTAATTTTGTGCGCCCACGAGATCTCAGGACAGGGCCTTCGCTGTGGTGTTATGGACCCGCCGGATGTTATGTCGGGTGGACCAGTGTGGCATAAAGCCAGACTGATCGGGGTGGAGCAGCTCATGAATACACGTACTGAGGTGGTCTGCAAGGACTTTGCCCAGAAGTTTGGCCTCAAAATTAATAAGGGAGATAGGGCGACACGAAGATGGATCTTCCGGAGGGCGCCCATGTTTCAGGAACATGACAATCTCGGCATGAGGCCAATCTGAGAGTAATATTCGTTGGTCTAGGGCGTCATGAAGCGCCTGCAGCAAATGCGGGCCTAGCATAGCCATGTGTGACCTAAGAAATTCACCAGGGAATCTGTTAGGGCCAGGGGCTCGGCTCGGGCATATGTTGGCCAGTGCAGTGCTAAGCTCATCCACCGCTATGGGGAAATCTAGCTGATCTCTTGTATGGTCTGCGAGTTTTTGAGGGAGATGTCCGTTAACAATTTAGCTATCAGGGCACTTGAGATATGTTCCCGTTGTGTATTTAGTGAGGCGAGGTACATTGCGAACGCTCTAGCCAGTACCTCAGGAGACGAGCACAGGGCTCCGTCTGCCCCCTGGAGCATTGGAACTGCTGCGGGAGACTTTGCGGCTTGGCACAGTCGATGGAACATTTTGCTAGACTTGTCCCCCCATTTGTAGATCCAATGTTGTGACGCAAGCCAGATCTCTCGCTCTTCATTGGTGAGGTGCTGTTGTATTTGCTGTTGCGCCTGAAATAAGTTGCATTGTATGGATGGACCAAAATCCGTGACGAGCTGAGCTTCGAAGGACCTCTGACGGTTTTCAATTCAACATGTTGTGAGATGCGTTTGTGCTTTTCGCCTGCATGAAAACGTATGTCTACCCCGCGGATTGTGGGCTTGAGGGCTTCCCACAAGGTAACCGTGGATGGGGCTGAGGACATATTGGACGCAAGATACACCGAAATGGCCTGACTCAGGGTCTCTTGATAGTCTGGGTCGTGTAGGTGCCAAGGGAACATGTGCCCCCTAAAAGGTGGTTTATGAGATCCAATGCGGAGTTTGAAGAAGAATGTTCAAACAGTCCCCTGGGTAAAATAGAAATATGAGATATTCGATGTATGTAACTATGTGGTTTGAAGACATAATCTAAATGCGATAGCAAACCATGAACAGCGGACAAAAATGTATACCCTGACTTGGAGGGATGGTAGGCATGCCACGATCAGACCATTCCAGCGGCCAAGAGATGTAGTTTGGATCTTCCACTCTCTGGTTCGTGTCCTGGCTTGCGACACTGGTCCATGGGTGACATGACGTTCTTCCAGTCCCCGTCCAGCAACATCAGACCCTCGGGGAGTTCCCCCCCAAAGCTGTGTAATTCTGTCAATAAAAGTGTTTCCCAACAGGGGGAGAAAATATGCTGCCAATGTTGACAAGTTCCCTATGTAGTTTCCCAGATATGATGGTGTAGCGTCCCCCTGGGTCTAGCTAGTGTTTGGAGGGAATGAACGGGACGCAGCAGTGTATGAGGATAGCTGTGCCCCGGGATCCCCTAGTGAAACCCGAATGGTATATTATATGGTATCCGAATCTGGTGAGGCATGGAGCTTTGTTACCTTGGAGATCGGTCTCCTGCAGGAGAAGGATGTCTGCCTCACATCGCTTGGCTTGGCAAAGATCAGCGCCTCTTTTGATTTTATTAAGCAGCCCTCTTACATTCCAAGATACTATTGTCAATACCTTGAAAGGGGCAGAGCGTGGATGCGTCGTCATCTATCGTTTATATCGGAAAAACTTTCAGCCGCTTTCGTGAAGTTGTGGCGTAAGCCCTGTGTACATGTGGAAACTACAACAATAGTAACAAAAAACTTCCCAATCCCCCCACCCGATACTGCCACCAACAAGGAGCATCTGTCACAGAGAAGGAAGGCCCTGGGCTCCAACGGGGGTGCCAGGGAGCCTCCTCCAATCATACCCAAACTTCCCTTAAAACGTGAACATGAATGTCTAAGGGAGAGATGATTCTGTGGCAGGCCATCCAAGCCAGCATAGCATTCCAAACGGTGTAGAGTCCACTAGGAGGATGGCAGGCCATTTTTGGCCGGGAGACGAAAAGATCAGGGCAATTGGCTCATATTAAGATTCCTCGTCCGGGGCCGAGGGGGGCCAGTTGGATTTTGATCTATGTCTCCTCTTGTAATTGTTCCTCTTTTGCCTGTTCCGTTGTGAGCCCTGAGAGGAATCAGATTCCAGTGGTGGCGGAATATATGGTTTAAGATGTATCGTTTCATCCGCCCAAGCGAAGACCACCTCCCGTGAGTCAAAGAAGTAGGATTTGGAATTGTAGGTGACTCGCATTCAGGCTGGATACAGCAGCATAAATTGTATATTGAGGTCTCTGATTCTGCGCTTAGCTGCTGCGAAAGGCTGGTGCTTCTGCTGCCCCAACAGAGTATAGTCCAGGAAAATCATGATAGGGCACGATTCAAGAAGTAGTTGGTCCTTGTGGTTCCTGGCGAATTGTAGTATGGCGTCCCGGTCTGCGTAGTTCAGCAACCTGGTGATCACCGGTCTCAGACTTTCTCCCGGGGGTGGCTTCTTTGTCAGTGCTCGATGCGCCCTTCCCACAACAAAGCAGGTGGACAGTGAGGCCTCCGTAAGGAGGGCCTTCAACCATTGTGCTATGAAACGGTCCATGCAGGAGCCTTCGCACCCTTCCGGGAAGCCAATAAAAACACAGATTGTTGCGTCTGGATGGGCCCTCGGTGACTTCTACACGGGATGCCAGCTCTTGCGCCATCACTGTGAGTTTGTTCACCTTATTTTGCAGGGGCGTTATGGTATCTTCAACTATCAAGACGCGTGTTTCAGCCTCAGTGATGCGATTCATGGCCTTCCTGAGGTCCTGCCGTAGAAATGAGACCTCGGACCCAAAGGCGCCAATCTTTGCGTCGAGGGAATCCCTCGCCTCGGTGATTGCTGAAAAGAGCGCAGCATTGTCTGGTATTGAGTCTCCCCCACTGTGGTGCCACGGGGAGCTGCAGTATAGTTGTCCAGAGGTCTCTGTTTGGGACCAGCACCCCCTGCTGATCTTTGCTGATGCTGACACGGGAGAGGGCTTTTTGGTCCAGCGGTGATGAGAATCCAACAACAATGGAATGTTGTGGCAGGATTGGACAATCCTGAGGGCTGCCCACTCAAGCATCTCGTTGGTCTCACCAGGCAACAACACCTCAGGCCGGGCCTCACGGTATCTGGCCCGCCCCGGACCACAAGCGGCACCAAGCCTGGCCACTTTTGTAGCCCTTGGTGGACAGCCAAGTAGGCCCCAGACTCGCCGGACGCCTGACCTGCAGCCCACCCCCAGGGGGACTGTGTGCTAAAGTTGCGTTGCTGCTGCAGGTATGTTGCTCCTACCGCCCTACTGATCGGCTGCGGCAGCTCCCATAGGGGGATGTCAGTGCATCAAGTCCATGAGTCGGGTAGCTCCAGCCACCTCATCAGGGTCTCTCCAGGCCTCTGTAGCGGACCGTTGCATGGGCCCAGCAGGTATAATTCTCTGGCGCAGCACGTGGGGCCAGGCTCTGCCCCCTGCTCGTCCCCCGGTACATGGTCTCCCTCCCAGGTCACGCCTCCCCCGGTTGGTTGCTGTTTTATATCATTATTATCCCTTTGTCTGGTTTTGAATTGGGGGGGCCGGGCAGGTGTCTGTTCGGCCTCTACACCCCAAGGCAAGCTTGCTCCAGCGGGCGACCGGGCTCCATAATCGCTATGTGCAGGCCAAGCAGGTCCGGCGCATTCCAACTCAAAGCTGCATAGGTCCAGGCCCCGGCTGCACAGCAGGTCCCCACACCGAAGGTGTGTCCCGGCATGGGGTGGCATGAGCCAGGCAGGAGAGCCCCACAGGGAGTCACTGCGTGGCCCCAGACACCACAACACCAGCAACCCGACAGGCCTGCACAGGACGAGGATGTGAGGCATTCCTCATCTCGCTGCTAAAACGGGGCAAAGACCCTGAGGTTTTCATACCAGCTGCTAGCACCGCTGAATATGGAGTATAAGATCCTGGCAAAAATCCTGGCACCATTAGTCCTGAAGTTAGTACACCCGGATCAAAATGGGTTTTTCCCGGCCTGCACCACTTCATTTAACCTACGGCATTTTTCTGCATTCTGTAATATGCCCCACATGCCTGGCCTCATGCAGGCTGCTTGGCCCTTGATTTAGAAAGGGCCTTTTATTCTTTAGAATGGCCCTTTCAGTTTGCTGTGGTGCCCCAGTATGGCTTCGGTGATAGAGTCTTGAGACACTTCTTCTTATTATATATGCTGCCAATGGCCCAGGTGAATACTGGCTCCCTTATTTCCAATCCCATCCCCATAGGAAGAGGCACGTACCAGGTGTGTCCACTGTCTCCACTGTTCTTCTCTTTATCAGTGGAACCATTGGCAGTTCATCTGCGCACACTAGGTGCTGAGTGGGAAATACTCCTGGGGGATGGCATCCGCTCGGTCTCCCTCTATGCTGATGATCTGCTTATCTACTAGAGGGACAGTCCTTCTACCCTTGATTGGACTACCCACGCTCTCCACCAATTTGCTGAACTTTCTGGCCTGAAAGTCAACTGGGACAAATCCTGCTTTTTCCCACTATTCCCAGCCACTCCAAACCCGGGAATCCACTTGCTAGCAACCCCCCTTGCCTGGCAGCTCAATGTGTTCAGATATCTGGGTATCCAGGTTTACCATTCACCTGCAGATTTACTTGTCACCTCGCTGCGTGCTAAGATGACCTGACTGGAGGACCTTGCTGCTGTCAATGTCAGGCAGAGTAGCTCTGGTCAAGGACCTGACTGGCGGACCTTGCTGCTGTCAATGTCAGGCAGAGTAGCTCTGGTCAAGGACCTGACTGGCGGACCTTGCTGCTGTCAATGTCAGGCAGAGTAGCTCTGCTCAAGATGGTCGCACTCCTGTACTATTTTGTTAAGCTGCCCTTGTACATTTGTGCCTCCTTTTTCCACTCATTTGAAGGAGTGATTCTGAACTTCATCTGGAATACTTCCAGGTGTTGTGTAGCACTCAATAAGCTTTACCAACCTACAAACCATGGGGTATTGGCAGTCCCCAACTTTGAGTAGTATTACTTGGCGTCCCAGCTTCAGTGGGTGGCGCAGTGGTTTGCTGCTTTGAAACTAACGGACACTGCCACATTGCTGCTAGCCTGGAACACTGGCCATACTCTTCCAATTGTTCCACCCCTGTGCCTAGCCGCTACTGCCCAAGCCTATAGTATGCAGTCGCAGCCCATGCAGTTAAGAGCAGTGGGGTCGGGTGGGGGGCGGGATTTCAAGGGACGATGACGAGGGATTTTTTTTTTTTTAAACTTGTCATCGTCCGTCGAAATCCCCCCCCCCCCCCGGCCCCACAGCCCTAACATTTTTGCCTACACGGGCCACGGCTGCATGTATGCCCAGTGGCGGCAGGCATGACTCGTGGGTGTTTGGGTGGGGCGGACAACAGGGGGAGGTGTGGGGGCACGAGGGAGCTCGGGGTTGTGCAATGAAAAAAAAAGAAAAAAAAAATATATACACTTACCTTGCCGCCGAGTCCCGCGCCTCTGCTCCTTGCTCCTTCTCTCCTCGTGGGACTCGAGGAGCAGGTAGCCAGGAAGAACAGCCAGGCTTCCCTGACCAATCACAACGCTGCGATGCAGCATTGTGGTTGGTAAACACCCAAGTTCCCCTGACCAATCACAAAGCTGCAATGCAGCGTTGTGATTGGTTTTGAGCGCCCTGGTTTGACACTCAACCAGGGAATGGGGGTTTGGGCATGTTCTTCATGCAGGCTGTAATGCAGCCTGCATGGAGAACAGGGAAAGTGCGCCTGACTGGTTTGGGTGGCCCAAGAGGGCCGATCAAACAGTCATTGCACTCTTAGAAGTGAACAAACCACCCACCTGCCCACCGGAAAGGGAACCATAAAATGATTACTCAAAGTTATTATCATTTTATCTTTCCTTTACACTGCTCAAAAGTAGTGAGGCAATCCTCCTCCGCCATAGTGGAGGAGCCGCCACTGTGCCTCCAGCCTGTTTCTTCCCAACTGATTCTAGTGGTGCAATGTGCGACGCTTTAAGCCCCTACCCTAAGCAGCTAACAATGCAGCCTGTCCTGTCAATATTGTTCTTGCCAAAACATAATATATATTTGTCTTCTAGTATTACCATTGTATAATGTGTTCCTGCCATTTTTGCAATTGTACAATACAAAAAAAAAGATTTAAACAAAAAAAAGATGGATTGCGGTAGCAAAGAAGAAAGTGAAAGGGGAGAGCATGGAAGGAAAATGGAAGGAATGAGAGACAGAAAGGTGGCAAGAAGAAAGGGAATGTACTAGTAAGGAAAGACTTGGAGGAATGAAGGAAACAAGGAAAGAGTAGGCACGAAGATGGAAATCAGAAGAAAGCAAAAATCAAACAAACAAACAAAAAAGGGAAAAAAGAAAGAACAAAAGCAAAAGAGATAAAGGAATGAAAGAGGGGAGGCACGAACGAAGGTGAGGGGTTCATGGAGTGGGTGGAAGGAAGGACGCAAGCAATTAGACCTGATTTGTTTTTTTCTGAATCCATTGACACGGCAGCTGAGCTCTTACGCAGGGCGGATACCAAGAAACGAGCGCAGAATGCCGCTTCGTGTCACCGCAGAGAGGACCCATGTGTGCCGAGAGCCCTGCCCCGGGGGCAGGGATGCGCTGAAAGGGCAGCCTGAGCGGGGCTTGAAGTGGGCCTCGTACGTCAGCCGCTCAAGGAGCGATGCTCCTCTCCGAGGGTCTCTCCGGCCCCGCATACCATTGTTTCAGGGACACATCTGCTCCAAGTCAGCCCCTATAAAAGTGCCTGTCAAGCCCCCTCTCCTGCAGAGAGAGGCCAGGACCAGGAGCAGGGACTCCGGGAGCACGGAGCAGACCAGGCCTTCAAGAAAGCCTCCTTCGAGAGCCGAGTGTGGAAACAGCATCCGAAGTCACTGTGAGTAGACGTCAGTTGAGACACTGACCACGAGTGGGATCAGAGAGAGCGCGAGGGAACACCCCTGCTGCCCCAGTACAGGCCTTTACCACTCTATCGTGGCTGGCATACGGGGTTAGAGACATCTGATGAACTTCATGGGTGAACATTCCAGATGACTCCTGATGTCTTTATTTTTATTCAGCAACAGCAATATTTTTCACAGAAATGTACAACAGTAAGGGTGGCTCAATGAGTGAATTGGGAGGAGAGGAGTGGTGTACATCCACCACTGCTACCAGTTTTGCAGGGGATATTAGGCCCTGCTGTATGTGCACTGACAGTGGGGACAAATGCTCTTCTTATAACTTATTAATCCAAATAGCTCTCCCAACATCCCCTCACATATTACTTTGTTTGTGTGCTAAATTAAGTAGTGATCAGTCCTGGTTCTGAAGCAGTAGAAGATGACAGCTTAAGTAAGGTATTTTTAAACTTGTCTGGATGGCTAGAGGCAGTGAGTACCATTGATTTGGGTAAAAAAAGCATATTTTATTTCAGCACCAATAACCCCAAGTCTTGCGTAAACGTGCGCTTTACAAATACACATGTTATTGAATGTTGAGTTTCAATGTGGAGATCCCAGGAGATCAAAGGCCTGCCTACAGTACCCAGAAATCCTGACCGTGACTAGACAGTCCCGAGACACAGGTCCTGAAAGAGTTAACCAGAATCTTACTAGACAGTCCTGCAACATAGACCTTCAGCACTCACAAATCCTGAGACAGTCCTTAGACACAGGTCCTGAGTTAACCCACCTTTAGCAACCACAGATCATGAGACAGTCCTGAGACACAGGTAATTGAAGAGTTAACCCCACCTTCAGTACTCACAGATCATGAGACAGTCTTGAGACACAGGTAATTGAAGAGTTAACCCCACCTTCAGTACTCACAGATCATGAGACAGTCTTGAGACACAGGTAATTGAAGAGTTAACCCCACCTTCAGTACTCACAGATCCGGACTCTTACTAGACAGTCCTGAGACATTAACGTTCAGCACTCACAAATCCTGAGACAGTCCTCAGACACAGGTCATTGAAGAGTTAACCGACCTCCAGCACCCACAGATCATGACTTTGACGAGACATTCCTGAGACACAGGTCCTCAAAGAGTTAACCCAGCTCTGCATTGCTGGTGAAACCTTTTCATCTCTCTGAGTGGTGGCTTTGCCTGGGCCTGGGTGTTCACTGGGACTCACAAAACACAAGTGTTCCATTCAGGACGAGGGTATGGAACGAAGATTGTCCCTGTCAATTGCCTTTTCCCGCTAAAGAATCATCTTGGTATTTGGACTATCTGGGGTGATGGGAGCAGCCGACACTACCTACACTAGACCTGGCCAAGAATGGATCTAAGAAACACTGTCTTTGCAGTAGTACTACAATTGTAGTTTAACCACCAATCAATCCTTGCAGGCTGGGTCTGTGCTACCACCATACAGGCGAGCTGCCAGGGGGACTTTGGCAAGCCTTGCAGCCCAATAGTTTGAAGGAGAAAGGGTTAAAGAGGAGGGGTGCTAAGGTAGAGAAGGGGGAGTGGCCTGGCTGGGTTAAAAAGTAGGTGTCTCTATAGATGGCATGTAGGGAGTCATATATCAACATGAGAAGGGGAGAAGAGGTAATCAAGAGGAAGGCTCATCTTCCTCAATTTTTAACTATATGCAACGTAGAGAGCCCTGCCCTGTCACGTGAACTAACCAGACGTCCTTACGAGGAAAGCAAATGCTTTTTGTAAGGAAAACTCTCACCCACCAGGATTACCCCTTGGTGGCATGCTTCATCATTGAGCTCCTTCCCTTTCCGCCACAGAACGGGGCGTGCTGCTATCAGAGAAGGACACAGGAGCACTGATTGGGTTCAAGCAGATGCTCTAAGTGAATAGGACATAGAGGCGTTTTATTTGTGGGTTAATAATACCTGTCCGGTGGGTGTAACAAAGGCCCCAGTCAGAGTGATTAAAATCTGGGAAAGAAATTAGGAAGTATATGGGGGTTCAATGGCCCTAACTTCCTCTTAGTGTCTAGTCTACGTGTTTCTGCCATCCTTCCCTGTGGTGCTGTCAGGACTGTATATCTCACTCCTTGAGACCACTCCTTACATGTGATTCTGAGTGTGCAGATCCACCATGGTCAGGGTTCGGTCAGACAGGGGTGTGACAAGCTTGTCCATGATATGGGGGTTTCACTAATTTGCTGAAAGGAGGCGCTCGATCCACATTCTGGCGCCAGTTTTTTTAGCCAATGTGTTCCTAGGAGGCTTCAGGCCTATAATTTATTTTGTTCACCCTTGCATCCTGGCATGAAAAGTGCGCTTTTTTTTGTGCTAGGCAGTAGGGTCTAAAGAAATCCTCTGTATTCACATCAAACCTACATGTGGTGTAATAGTAACAGCCAGAGCTGCCGACTGTTGAGCTGGGAAACCAGGTTCGAGTCTCCGTGTCGGCTCAACCTCTTGTGATCCTGGGCAAATCACTAGATCTCCACGTGTCTAAAAATAAATGAATGTTTACTTTTGTAACATAACTGGTGCTCATGTAGAGCACTCCTAGACCTTCTTACACCCTTTTTTCGTTTTAGGTCGAGCATTCAAGACCTCTTGTATATACTTTAGTATACACTTATATGTGTAAGTACTTTGTGGGCTCTGGAGATCAGCCCTAGGACATGTCTGCTTCCGCTTAGGGACTTTTTTTCTGTTCAACTGCCTCTATTTAACTGACTTGATAGAAAACGACAAGTAGAGGTCATTAAATTACCAGAATTACTTTCTGCTTGTTCAACTGCCTCTATTTAACTTTCTTGATAGAAAACGACCAGCAGAGGCCAGCAAAATATCAGAATCACTTTAGCATTCTTTAGATTCCAAGCCATAGAAATTGTCTTTCACGAGCACCCTTAGACAATAATATTTTGTTCAAACCTTGTATATCAGTGATATGACAACTGAAGGTCCTGATTTTATATTAAAAACAGAGCTTTGGACTATACCATTTCCTACTGAAAGGCAATATTTCTCTCCATGTTTTCCCATACCTGGTGTGTCACACAGTTTGGTGCTTACTTTCACTCCATTTTAAAGAACAGTAGATGTTTCAGCACCCAGGCTAATGTGCTGCATAACAAAATACAGTTAAGGTCCCAAAGGCGAGACCGATTGCATTGCAACTGCTTGCTTGCAAGGCAGAGTGCACCTGCAAGTATGCAGTGCTGACTGTGACTCAGACGCACTAGAGTATTTAAATTACAGTGAATGACTGTGTGGCACTTTGAAGACCACATTGCATGACTATCAAGGCTCTGGGGGGGCTCCGAGCCTTCAATTTGTTCACCCGTCTTACACCCTGGCATAAAAAGTGTTTGTTGGAAAGTGGGTTATTGGTAGGGGCAAATGTAGGTCTGCCACTGGCAATAAGGCCACTAACTTATGATAGGACTCAGCATAGGTCTTAGAAAATTATTCCTATGCTCAACCCTTGGTAACGTGGCTGCGAGCAGACAGGCTTAACTTCAAAGACAGGTATGTACAGCATTTAAAAACACCATTTCAGTAAATAATTAAGACGCAACACAAAATAAAAATCCAACACCAATTTATAAAAATAGGTAATATTTTTATCTTTTAAATGACACCAAAACGAAATAAATCCACTGTAGGGAACCAGAGATATGAATTTTTAAATATTAGTCACTTTCTAGTGCTTAGAAACCAACAGTGCCCCTTTTAGTCATTTAGTTTTCTCTATCAGGGACACACCTTTATAAATTGTTCTGAAGAATTTTCTCACCACTGCGATGGGCCGCCTTCTTCAGTAAGCAGGGTCCAGTTAGAACACCTTCCTGGAGTTCTGCTTGCGGGTCCCAAAGTATCCAACACACAATCCAAGGTTCGGGAATCTCCAAAAGGGTCCTTGAAAGTGTGAAACTTTAATGCCGCATTCCACTTGAACAAAACCCTTACAAATCCACTGGTACTCCAGGCTTTGAATTCTTTGTGGGGCTGTCCAGGTGAGTTCTGTTTACCTGTAGCTTGCAGGGAGTCCACTGAGTCCTGTTGCAGCAAGGTAATCCACAGGGCTGCAGTTTCACTTGGTGCAGTCTTCATAGGTCAGGCATTAGAGTTCCTTGCACAGCAAAATCTTTTCAGCGGGGCACTTCTTGCTTCATTCAGTTTCAAGCAGCAGATCTGGAGGGCTCTGCCCCTCTCAGATACTTATTCAAAATTCTCTGGGTCAAGCACCAGGTCACTGCTGACCAATGAGAGCAGGGTAACTCCTCATAGTTATGACCACATCCTGTAGAGTGTGGCATTAGTTTGTCCCAGAGTGCATCATTCTTCCAAATCCATAATGGCTGATTTTCCAGCAAGGGGGTAAAAGCTGGCTAAACACACCCCCTGGGATGGCTTATTTCCATGGACTCTCCCCCTACCATCTGCACATACCTTCCTTAAGCCTAGCCCTGACTCTGGGTCAAGAGTGTCAGATTGAAGCTGAAACCCAAGCCTCCCCTCTGCCTTTGAAGAGCATAGTTTACAATGCCACCTCCTGGCCTGGCATTCCTATAGTCCAGCACACTGCCCTCCCAGAAGCCTTGCTAATCCACTTAACTTTGACCAATCAGGGCAGACCACTGACAGGCTGAATTTGGACTTACAAACAAGAACGTTTCATAACTTCTTGTATGTACACTTTAGGAGAAATTCAACAATATAATATTGTTGGATTTACTACTACCAATCTGGGAAGTCTTTGAATGGTCCGGCTAGTCCTCTCCTATCAATATTTATGAATCAATAACTTCCTACCATATTAACCTATGGGCCATGGGGTTTGCAATGGGGAAAATGACTTGGGCCACTCTTCCAGCACCAGGGCTTATAAAACCATATTTATAAGTATTTCCCTAATTTCTATAGGACCCCCACCCCCTGTGCAACTATGGGAGACTTTAGGGGTTCTGAATCTGCAGAAATATTGCAGATCATCCTTACCCAATTCTTCTAGCATCAAAGTAGAATTTGAGCAGCTCTTTAATACAATCCGGGGAGTGAAATGTAAAATTTCTCTTTACCCAGGCATATAAAAACTCATTTTATAAGAGTGCTCCTTTTAGATAACTGACCCCCCACCCTTGGGATACCTAGGGGTGACCCAGGGGGTCCCTAATACGCAAAACCATGGTAGGTTTTTAATTTTTAAGGGCCCCTATCCCCAAAGTCGAGTTTGGGCACAATTTAAGGTTTAAAAGCTGTCCTGGCCACAAGTGCTGCTTTTAAACTGACCTCAGGCTTCAGCACTGCACACATGCTGGTGCAGAGAATCTGCTGGCCTCTAAACTGCCATGCCCCCGGATACTGGAGACTTCTAAGTAGTTTCAATCCCCTGCCCTATTCCATACTAGAGGCTTATGGGGTAGGTCATGCCAATTACAGGGGTACCCCACCATACCATTGTGTACCCTATTGTATGCTGGGTGTCTTAACTGTATTCTAATGTGTTCCTTTTAGTTTGGCGCTGGCCCTGGGCCTGGTTAAACAGAGCCTAGGGTCAGTCAGAGTCAGTTACCACCAGTTCCAGTCAGCAAAAAATTGGGGTGTGCCCAGGGCACAGGATGACTTTGCAACAGTGTTAGTTTTTTTTGGTTTTTTGTTTGCTAGGCAGTATGGCAATCGTAACCCCACAGTGCTGGACGTGACTCAGCTACACTAGGGTAATCCATTGGAGCAGGGTCAAGACTGATTTACATACGTCGTGGTCCAAACTGAGGTGGTATTGTGTGCAAAATAAGGATGGACTGGGATGGGGTGGGGACCTGAGTAACTGCCAGTGGCTGAGATTAATTTAAGCATTCCATCCATCACTTTTTCTATACTTTAGTGTGTCACCCTGCATTATCACACATCTTTCTTTGAATGTCACTAATGTCACTAGGAGGCATTTGTGCCTGTATCCAATATTGCTGTACACTTATCTTCAGGTGGCAGGGGCATCGATGTCCATGTGAGGACCATGCCGCTGCACCCTGCACTGCTGCACACTTGCCTTCAAGTGGTGCTGATCGATCTCTGAGGACTGTGCACCTGCACCCTGCATTGCTGCACACTTGTTTTTATGTGGCACTGATGTACAGATGAGGATGATGCACCTGCATCAAGCATTGCTGCACACACA
This sequence comes from Lissotriton helveticus, assembly GCF_964261635.1. Lineage (NCBI taxonomy): Eukaryota > Metazoa > Chordata > Amphibia > Caudata > Salamandridae > Lissotriton > Lissotriton helveticus. The sequence continues at coordinate 1,576,495,172 of NC_136068.1, read as the reverse complement.
TCTTCAAGTGGCACTGACCTCCACTTGACTACTACGTGCCTGCACCCTGCATTGTTGCACACTCATGTTCAAGTGGCGCTGACGTCCACATGACTACTATGCGCCTGCACCCTGCATTGTTGCACACTTGTCTTCAAGTGCCACTGATGTACACTAGAAGACCATGCACCCGCACCCTGCATTGTTGCACCTTTCTTTAAATGTCACTGATGTCAACGTGAGGACAATGCACCTGCACCCTCCATTGTTGAACACTTGTATTCAAGTGGCTCTGATGTACACGTGAGGATGATGCCCCTGCACCCTGCATTGTTTCACACTTACATTCAAGTGGCACTGATGTCCATGTGAGGACCATGCACCTGCACCCTGCTTTGTTGCACACTTGCATTAAAGTGGCTCTGAGGTAAACGATAGGGCAGTGCGCCTTCAACCTGCATTGTTACATATTCATCTTGAAATTGCACTGATGTCCATGTGAGGACCATGCACCCTGCATTGTTGCACACTTGCATTCAAGTGGCACTGATGTCCATTTGAGGACCATGCACCTGCACCATGCATTGTTGCACACTTGTCTTCAAGTGGCTCTGACGTTCATGTGAGGACCAGGCGCCTGTGCTCTGCATTGTTGCACACTTGCCTTCAAGTGGTGCTGACATTCATATGAGGACCATGCACCTGCACTCTGCATTGTTGCACAGTTGTCCTCAAGTGTCACTGACATCCATGTGAGGACCAGGCGCCTGCACTCTGCATTGTTGCACACTTGTCTTCAAGTGGCGAGGTGTTCCAAGTGAGGACCATGCACCTTCTCCCTGCATTGTTGCACACTTGTCTTGGAGTGGCGCTGGCATCTATGTGAGGACCATGTGCCTGCACTCTGCATTGTTGCACACTTGTCTTCAAGTGGCTCTGATGTCCATGTGAGGACCATGCACCTGCACTAATGCACACTTGTCTTCAAGTGGCGGTGACATCCATATGAGGACCATGCACCTGCACTCTGCATTGCTGCACACTTGTCCTCAAGTGTCACTGATGTCCATGTGAGGACCATGCACCCTGCATTGTTGCACACTTGTCTTCAAGTGGCGCTAGCATCAATGTGAGGACCATGCACCTGTTCCTTGCATTGCAGCACCTTTCTGGTGAGGACCATGCACCTGCACTGTGCATTGTTGCACACTTATCTTCAAGTGGTGCTGACGTACATATGAGGACCATGCACCTGCACTCTGCATTGTTTCCACATGTCTTCAAGGGTCACTGACGTCCATGTAATGACCATGCGCCTGCGCTCTGCATTGTTGCACACTTGACTTCAAGTGGAGCTGTGTTCCATGTGAGGACCATGCACCTGCACCCTGCATTGTTGCACACTTGCCCTCATGTGTCACTGACGTCCATGTGAGGACCATGCACCTGCACCCTGCATTGTTGCACACTTGTCTTAAAGTGGCGCTGCCATCTATGTGAGGACCATTTGCCTGCACTCTGCATTGTTGCACACTTGTCTTCAAGTGGCCCTTACGTCCATGTGAGGACCAGGCGCCTGCACTCTGCATTGTTGCACACTTGTCCTCAAGTCTCACTGACGTCCATATGAGGACCAGGCGCCTGCACCCTGCATTGTTGCACACTTGACTTCACGTGGCGCTGACGTCCATGTGAGGATCATGCACCTGCACATGCAATGTTGCACACTTGTCCTCAAGTCTCACTGACGTCCATATGAGCACCTGGCACCTGCACTCTGCATTGTTGCACACTTGTCTTCAAGTGGTTGTGATGTTCATGTGAGGACCATGCACCTGCACTCTGCATTGTGGCACACTTGTCTTCAAGTGGCGCTGTGTTCCATGTGAGGACCATGCACATGCAACCTGCAGTGTTGCACAATTGTCCTCAAGTTTCACTGACGTCAATGTGAGTACCATGCACCTGCATTGTTGCACACTTGTCTTCAAGTGGCGCTGGCATCTATGTGAGAACCATGCGCCTGCACTCTGCATTGTTGCATATTAGTCATCATGTGGCCCTGACGTCCATGTGAGGACCAAGCGCCTCCACTCTGCATTCTTGCACACCTGTCTTCAAGTGGCTCTGACGTCCATGTGAGGACCATGCACCTGCACCTTCCATTGCCGCACCATTCTTTAAGTGTCACTGATGTCCATTTCAGGACCATGTGCCTTCACGATGCATTGTTGCACACTTATCTTCAAGTGGTGCTGGCATCTATGTGAGGACCACGCACCAGCACCTTGCATTGCAGCACCTGTCTTTAAGTGTCACTGGTGTCCATGTCAAGACCATGCACCTGCACTCTGTATTGTTGCACACTTGTCTCCAAGTGACTCTGACGTCCATGTGAGGACCATGCACCTGTGCTCTGCATTGTTGCACACTTGTCTTCAAGTGGCGCTGACATCCATATGAGGACCATGCACCTGCACTCTGCATTGTTGCACACTTGTCTTCAAGTGGCACTGGCATCCATATGAGGACCATGCACCTGTGGTTTGCATTGTTGCACACTTGTCTTCAAGTGGCGCTGTGTTCCATGTGAGGACCATGCACCTTCACCCTGCATTGTAGCACACTTGTCTTCAAATGGCACTTGCATCCATATGAGGAACATGCACCTGTGGTTTGCATTGTTGAACACTTGTCTTCAAGTGGCGCTGTGTTCCATTTGAGGACCATGCACCTGCACCCTGCATTGTTGCACACTTGTCTTCAAGTGGCTCTGACGTTCAAGTGAGGACCAGGGACCTGCAGTCTGCATTGTTGCACACTTGTCTTCATGTGGTGCTGACATCCATATGAGGACCATGCACCTGCACTCTACATTGTGGCACACTTTTCTTCAAGTGGCGCTGACATCCATATGAGGACCATGCACCTGCACTCTGCATTGTTGCACACTTCTCCTCAAGTGTCACTGTTGTCCATGTGAGGACCAGGCGCCTGCACTCTGCATTGTTGCACACTTGTCTTCAAGTGGCTCTGACGTCCATGTGAGGACCATGCACCTGCACCCTGCATTGTTGCACTCTTGTCTTCAAGTGGCGCTGACATCCATATGAGGACTATGCACCTTCACTCTGCATTGTTGCACAATTGTCCTTATGTGTGCCTGACATCCATGTGAGGACCATGCACCTGCACCCTGCATTGTTGCAACTTGTCTTCAAGTGGTGCTGAAGTCCATGTGAAGACCAGGCACCTGCACTCTGCATTGTTGCACACCTGTCTTCAAGTGGCTCTGATGTCCATGTGAGGACCATGCACCTGATCCTTGCATTGCTGCATCTTTTTTTAGGTGTCACTGATGTCCATGTCAGAACCATGCGCCTTCACTCTGCATTGTTGCTCACTTGTCTTCATGTGGCGCTCGCATCTATGTGAGGACATACACCTGCACCTTGCATTGCCGCACCTTTCTTTAAGTGTCACTGATTTTCCATGTCAGGACCATGTACCGGCACTCTGTATTGTTGGACACTTGTCTTCAAGTGGTTCAGACGTCCATGTGAGGACCATGCACCTGCGCTCTGCATTGTTGCACACTTGTCTTCAAGTGGCACTGACATCCATATGAGGGGATGTATGACATTACAACGCATGCTTTTACATCGCATGCCTTTACAACGCGGTTTTTACAACGCAAACCTTTACAACGCATAGCACTTTAGAGTGCTGGATAGTGAATGGTTTAATTTACTATTCCAACTCCAGTCCCCGTGGACACTAGGGAAGGTGTTGGATAGTAAATTAAACTTATTCCCTATCCTAGAGCGCCCCCCAGCGCAATGCGTTGTAATGGTTTGCGTTGTAAAAGTTGCGTCGTAAAGGCACTGCGTGGTAAAAGTTGCGTTGTAAAGGATGTTTCCCATATGAGGACCATGCAACTGCACTCTGCATTGTTGCACACTTGTCTTCAAGTGGCGCTGACATCCATGTTAAGACCAAGCGCATGCACTCTGCATTGTTGCACACTTGTCTTCAAATGGCTCTGACATCCATGTGAGGACCATGCACCTGCACCCTCCATTGTTGCACACTTGTCTTCAAGTGGCGCTGACATCCATATGAGGACTATGCACCTTCACTCTGCATTGTTGCACAATTGTCCTTATGTGTGCCTGACGTCCATGTGAGGACCTGGCGCCTGCACTCTGCATTTTTGCACACTTGTCTTCAAGTGGCGCTGACATTAATGTGAGGATCATACACCTGCACACTGCATTGTTGCACACTTGTCTTCAAGTGGCTCTGACGTGCATGTGAGGACCATGCACCTGCACTCTGCATTGTTGCACACTTGTCTTCAAGTGGTGCTGACGTCCATGTGAGGACCAGGCTCCTGCACTCTGCATTGTTGCACACTTGTCTTCAAGTGGCTCTGATGTCCACGTGAGGACCATGCACCTGATCCTTGCATTTCTGCACCTTTCTTTAAGTGTCACTGATGTCCATGTCAGAACCATTCGCCTTCACTCTGCATTGTTGCACACTTGTCTTCAAGTGGCTCAGACGTCCTTGTGAGGATCATGCACCTGCGCTCTTCATTGTTGCACACTTGTCTTCAAGTGGCTCAGACGTCCTTGTGAGGATCATGCACCTGCGCTCTTCATTGTTGCACACTTGTCTTCAAGTTGCGCTGACATCCATATAAGGACCATGCACCTGCACTTTGCATTGTTGCACACTTGTCCTCAAGTGTTATTGATGCCCATGTGAGGACCAGGCGCCTGCACTCTGCATTGTTGCGCACTTGTCTGCAAGTGGCGCTGTGTTCCATGTGAGGACCATGCACATGCAACCTCCATTGTTGCACACTTGTCCTCAAGTGTCACTGACGTCCATGTGAGGACCATGCACCTGCACCCTGAATTGTTGCACACTTGTCTTCAAGTGCAACTGGCATCTATGTGAGGACCATGCGTCTGCACTCTGCATTGTTGCACACTTGTCTTCAAGTAGCTCTGACGTCCATGTGAGGACCAGGTGCCTGCACTCTGCAGTGTTGCACAATTGTTCTCAAGTGTCCCTGACGTCCATTTGAGGACCAGGCGCCTGCACTCTGCATTGTTGCACACTTGTCTTCAAGTGGCTCTGACATCCATGTGAGGACCATGCACCTGCACCCTCCATTGTGGCACACTTGTCTGCAAGTGGCGCTGACATCCATGTTAAGACCAAGCGCATGCACTCTGCATTGTTGCACACTTGTCTTCAAATGGCTCTGACATCCATGTGAGGACCATGCACCTGCACCCTCCATTGTTGCACACCTGTCTTCAAGTGGCTCTGACTTCCATGTGAGGACTATGCACCTGCAGCTTGCATTGCCACACCTTTCTTTAAGAGTCACTGATGTCCATGTCAGGACCATGCGCCTTCACTCTGCATTGTTTCACACTTGTCTTCAAGTGGCACTGGCATTTATGTGAGGACCATGCACTTGCACCTTACATTGTTGCACCTTTCTTTAAGTGTCACTGGCGTCCATGTCAGGACTATTCACCTGCACTCTGCATTGTTGCACACTTGTCCTCAAGTGGCTCTGACGTCCATGTGAGGACCATGCACCTGCACTCTGCATTGTTGCACACTTGTCCTCAAGTGGCTCTGACGTCCATGTGAGGACCATGCACCTGCACCCTGCTTTGCCACACTTTTCTGTAAGTGTCACTGATGGCCACGTGAGGCCTTTTTCCCTGCATCAAGCATTGAGCCTCCATTTCTGCACACTTGTTTTCAAGCGGCGTTGATGCACGTTTGCCCAAGCGTTTGCACCCTGCCTTGCTGCACCTTTCTTTAAGTGCCACTGATGTCCACGTGAGAGGGCTGTGATCTTGCACCCTTTCCCTTTTCTGCTAGCGGCACTGACGTGTGTGGGTGATTCCTGAGAGCCTGCACACTACATCGCGGTGTCCCCTGGCTGCCTTTGCCCTGCATTATCCTGAAACCTTTGATGATATGACGTTGATACCCCAGGAGACCAGTCGGCCTCATCACCTGCATTCCTTGTCGCAGGAATTGCTTAGCTGCCTTGACCCTCAGCCCCGCCCACTCCAGAGAACAATCCTAACAGGGTGTTTCCAAAGTCTTTCGCTTTTACTCATCATAACTTTTGGAAGTGTGGGGCATAACACTGGCACTGACAAAACATTGGCAGCGTTTGGTAAAGGCCAGTGTGTGATGTGGGCCCCTTCTCTGTGCTGCACCGCGCCTCACCCCTAGCTCTCTCTCCTCAGGCTCCCACTCGCCCTCCCAGTGCCCCCTGCATGGAGCACCTTCCTCCCCTCTGACCCCTTTCACTCCACGCTTCTTCCACCACGGACAGGGCCGCTCCTCGTATGCTCTGTTGTTAGCAGTTACCGTAATTACCTAATTATCATATCAGTAACAAAAATCCACGCGTCCAATTACGTTTTTTATTGTACTTCTGTCGTGCTTCCCTCGCCAGCCCATCCCCCTCACCCTCCCAAAAAGGAACACGCCGCAGGAATAATTGCTCATAAATAGCGGGTTGCGAGGCGCTAGCTCTGCCGTAATAGGCCGACACTTAACCCCTCAATCTGTTTTGTTTCTTTTTCATCTGCTCGCGCGGTTAATTATCCCGGCGCATCACTTGCGCGTGATAATAAATCTATAGCGAGCGCGGTGACTCACTCTGTCACTCTGACTCTCTCTGTAGGGAGGGGAGCTGGGTGCATCATTAACTCTGGCTTTTCATACCCTTCTTCTCAAAGTATGTATCCTGCTCTTGCTCGGACCTCTCAGGTGTGGTGAGGACTGGCGCGGGTTGTCCAGACAGCTGCACGTGCACTGGACTCCATTTATCCAGTTCTGAGCATATTTTCTCCTTGCAGTGGGCTTACAGCACCCCCGTCGCTTACCATTAGGTGCAGTGGGGTAACAAAACTTGAGGGCCCCCCTGCACCGTACATGGAGGGGGGCCCCAACGCTCTTGACCCAGTCAGGAGCTCTCAAGCCAGGGTCGAGTGACCAACTGGAATGGGTGCAAAAGTGTAAAAATCCAGGACAAAGGGTCAAAATTCAGGACGAAAATTCAGGACAGGTCAAAATTCAGGACAAAACTTCGGGACTAAAGGTAAGTTTTACAGACACATCAGTGGAAGTTGCGCAATAGTATAAAAGTAAGTAAATAGACATCCACTGAAGATCAAGTCAAAATAAATTTATATATGGTTGAGACAATCGTGCACTTTGCAGTTTTTCAGTATGCATGCAGCTTTGAGCAACTGTGCAGGTCTTTTTGTGGTATTTCATATGATAATAATCTATTTATATAGTTACTGCATTGGGTTCTCCAGTCTGATATTTTGTTTACAACTCATGGCCCTGAGCATTCATGTTTGGGGAGAGAAGTGGTCATGCATAGGTGAGCTAAAGGGAGGATTGTTGAGATGAACCCACTATAGGGAACACATTATGGGTGTTTCAGCAAGTGGAACTTAAAATTTGGAACCTGACTTTGCTAATGGGGGCTTCGCAGGGAGTTGCACTAGGTGACAGAAGTCACAAAGGTGATTTTACCTGCAACTTTCCTAAAGAAGGCACTGTTGATCCACTATTGCATAGCCTTGCCTATTGCTACAAACACAATATAAATCTCAAGCACAGCTCAATGCACTATGAGGCTCTCCCTAAAACTTTACACCTAAAACAAAACATGCAAACATTTACAATTACTAGTGTAACATTCAAGCAGCAGTTGAGTGTCACTCAAAATGGGATGTATGACGTTACAAAGCATACTTTTACAACGCATACCTTTACAATGCATTTTTTACAACGCAACATCCATTACAACGCATTCCATTACAACGCATGCCATTACAACGAATTTTTAAAAACTACCTTTACAACGCATTCCATTACAACGCATACTACCTTTACAACGCACACCATTACAACGCATAACATTACATTGCATGTATGGTAAGTATTGGATAGTGTAGGGGTACAAATTACTATTCTAACTCCAGTGGGGTGCAACAGTAGGGTAAGTATTGGATAGTGTAGGGGTAAAAATTACTATTCTAACTCCAGGGGGGTGCAACAGTAGGGTAAGTGTTGGATAGTGTAGGGGTAAAATTTACTATTCTAACTCCAGGGGGTGCAACAGTAGGGTAAGTGTTGGATAGTGTAAGGGTACTATGCGGTGTAATGTTATGCGTTGTAATGGTATGCGTTGTAATGACATGCGTTGTAGTGGTATGCGTTGTAGTGTCATGCGTTATAATGGTTGCGTTGTAATGGCATGCGATGTAATGATGTTGCGTTGTAAAAGTTTTGTTGTAATAGTAGTGTGTTGTAAAAGTTGCATTGTAAAGGTTGTTTCCCCTCAAAATGTCATATGCATAATGTATAGATCCCACAGATAAGCACCCAGCAAATACAGAATAGTAACCCATAGGCAAGGGAGTAGCCAGAACATGTAAATACCTCCCACTTTGAACTAAAGATCTTACAGCACCAAGAAAGCAAAGCAAGTCATCACAACCCTCCCCAGAAAAGCTTTCTTGTCCAAGAATCTAGCCATTCATCCTTCCATCAACCCCCTGATTTTTTTTGTTTAAATTTGTTTATTAAGATTTTCACATTTCCTGGTACAAGTTGTTGTTGCATCATTGCAATGTCATGACATATAATTACAGGTATGTAGTTACCAATTTGCTTTTCCAATGTATCTAGTGAGCTTATCGTACAGCAACACAACTTGGGTAGGGTGACGTACATGTTATGTTATGTTATGTTAAAAAGTCTTGTAACGCGCACGTACACCAGACGGTTTCTTGGCGCTCATAACAGACACAGCGGGCAAGGGTAGGTGATTACTCAAAGGCAGCTTTAAAAAGGAAAGTTTTTAATGACTTACGAAAGAACTCATAGGAGGGACAGTGGCAGGGAGGGGAAGGGAGAGAATTCCAAAAGGAAGGACCTAAAAAGGAAAAGCGCATACCACCATGTTTCTTGCGATGGTAGTGGGGGATGCACAGGAGATTGTCGGCGGAAGAGCGCAAGTGACGAGTTGGTAAATACCGCCTAAGCTTGGAAGAAATAAAGGCGGGCGCCCGATTGTGGAGAGCTTTAAAGAGAGTGCAACCGAGTTTAAAGGTGCACCGTTTGGCCACTGGGAGCCAGTGGAGGCTCCTCAGCAGAGGAGACACATGCTGGTGTTTGGGCTGGTGGAACACCATGCGGGCAGCCTGATTCTGGATCAGTTGGAGTCTCTGGAGCTGGTAGCCAGGAATCCCCACATATAAAATGTTTGCGAAGTCAACCCTGGAGATGACTAGAGCCAAGATGACTAAGATGAGTGCCTCTCTGGTGAGGAATCGACAGATCTTATGGATCCTGCGCAGATGGAAAAAGCAGGATGATGTTACTGCCGAGATCTGCGGTTTCATGGATAGATTGCCAGAGATGACAACTCCGAGGCTTTTCACAGAGCTGACTGGGCAGGGGGGGGCGCCAAGAGAAGAGGGCCAGAAATTGTCATCCCACGGATTGGTCGGTCCACCCACCAGGACGAGTTCCGTCTTAGATGGATTTAACTTGAGCTGGCTGTGGGCCATCCAATCAGAGATATATAGCATGGTGTTTTGAAAATTAGTGCGGGAAGAAGGAGAAGTGTCCAAAGGAAATATCAGCTGCAGATCGTCTGCGTAGTTATAGATAGTGGCAGGGAAGTGGCGAAGAGAGACCATAAGGGGTTGCATATATAAATTAAAAAGAAGGGTAGATAGAGCCGAGCCCTGAGGGACACCACAGGAAAGAGAGAAAGAGGGAGCCGAAAAGGTAGAAAGGTGGACTGCTTGGGAGCGGCCGTCAAGAAAGGATCGGACCCAGTCAAGAGCAACGCCCTGAATGCCGGCATTAGTGACACGGTCGATCAATATAGTGTGATCGACCGTGTCAAAAGCTGCCGACAGATCCAGCAGGACGAGGGCTTGAGAGATGTTATTGTCCGCTCCTGTTCTTAAGGTGTCCATGACAGCCGCAATAACCGCCTCGATGGAGTGGAGGGGGCGGAATCCAGCCTGTTGGGGGTCCAAGAAAGATGAGCTCTCAATGAAGGTACTCAGACACCGAGTTACATAAGTCTCTAAGATCTTTCCCAAATAGGGAAGAAGAGAGATGGGTCTGAAGTTGCTCAGGACTAAGGGGTCTGCATTGGCCTTTTTTAGAATGGGTAGCACTACAGCCTGCTTGAAAGAATCTGGGACTACTCCAGTGGCTAAAGAGGTGTTAAGAAGAGCCAAAGCAGGGTCAGGGCAGGTCAGGAAGATTTCTTTAAGGATGTGAGGAGGGCAGCAGTCGTTGGGGGACCCAGAACTGACTTTGTGGAAGAGGCTGTGAAACTCAGTGATGGAAATGGGGGGAATGTATCGAATTGCTGGGAATTTGCAGGGGGTAGTGAAAATGGATGGGGCGAGGAGGGAGAGGGAATGTTGTTTTTGATCATGGAGATTTTATCCTGGAAAAAGGCATTGAGCTCGTCACACAGAGCTTGAGTAGGAATGGAGGGGGGAGAGACGCGATCAGGGAGGGAGAGCTCATTAACAATCGAGAAGATGTCTTTTGCTTTAGAAGCCGACTCCAAGATTTTACGGGAGAAGTATGATGATTTTGCCTCTAAAATAGAGGATTTATATTTTTTCAATAAGATCGTGAATTCAGTTTTGAGCAATGGATCATACTTATGACGCCAACGGCGTTCGGCTTGGCGGAGAGCCAGTTTGTCCAGTTTTAACTGGACAGTAAACCATCGCTGGGCGTCGTGAGGGCGCATAGTTTTTATAGTTTTTAAAGGTTCATTCTTTTTCCAGTACAGGGCTATGAGCTGCTTGGCCACTCCCAGCATTTGTAGTGTCACAACACAGTCACTACGGGTAAGGGCCTTGAGGTCTAGGGGCCTAAGACGCAGCAGAATCGTACCTATGGCTTCAGGCAAGGAAAACCCCAGTACCCCCCTAATGTGGCTGAGGACCTCCTTCCAGAAGACAGTTAAGAGCGGGCACGCCCACCATATGTGAACAAAATCCCCCGTTGCAGTCCGACATCTCCAGCACAGCGGTGAAATGGCGGGGAACATCTTGTGTAGCCGCAAGGGAGTGTAGTACCATTGAGTTAGGAGCTTGTAGGCATTTTCCCTCTGCGAGATACTCCGATACACCTTGGGGATGTCCCTTCACACTGCGTCCCATTGTGAGGGCTCAATGTCCGTATCCACCGCTAGCTGCCGTTGGCGCTGGTACGGATGGGTGGGTACAAGTGGCGGATGTTGCAGAATGTGATAGATCTGGGTGACCAGCCGTTTAAAACCCCCAAGGGAACGCGCCAGCTTTTCAAAAGGGGTGAAGGCCCTCGTGGCCGCTTGGCGCATGTCTCCATCAGAGACCCAGTGTCGCAGCTGAGCATATTGCAGCCGTGCCGTTGGCTGCAAGTGGAACTCCTCCCGGCATTGGTCAAACGATTTAAGTGTGCCCCCTTCAAAGAGGTCGCAGATCACCCTGCAGTCTCCTTGCACCCATTTCTCAAACGCCCGAGATTGATGGGCCGGCAGGAAGTGCAGGTTCGCTGCTATGGGAGTATGTGGGGACGGAAACGTAGTAAGTCCCCTAGACACTGCAACGGCGTCCCAGATGTCCAACACGGTTTTCGTGGGCACCGCAAGGTATGCACTCCTAGAGCGAGCTGCCCGATGAAGCCACAGCAGATCCCAAATGGAGTGTCCCACCCCCGCCCTGTCCATATGTAGCCAACCTTTTCCACTCTCTCGCACCCCCACTCTATCACAAAGCGGAGGTGTGCAGCCCAATAGTAGTGTACTAGATTGGGACAGGCCAGACCCCCCCCTGTCTCGCGGAGCCATAAGGATCTTTTGTGAAAAACGGGATTGTTTACCACCCCATAGAAAGGACGGGAGTTCATGTTGCAGGCTTCGTACGCAGTGGAGCGGGATTGGAGTAGGGAGGCATTGGAATACGTAGAGAATTTTAGGGAGGATCGACATTTTGACAGCGCTGAGTCGGCCTACCCACGATAACATCAGGGGCTTCCACCGTTGCAGATCCTGCAAGACCTCTTTTCGGCAGTCTCGCCAGTTCACAGATGTCCAGTCATCCAGGGAAGGGGTCAAGGTGAGGCCCAGATATTGGATGTGGCGCTCAGCCCACTGGTAGGGTACGGTCCCCTTCAGATAGGGGATGTCCTCTGCCGGGATAGTGAGGTTAAGAGCCCAGGACTTATCATGATTGATCTTAAGGCCGGAGGCCCTCTCAAAGAGGCAAAGCACCCTATGAACAGCCGGTAGAGATTCCCGCGGACGCGTGAGAGTAAGAATCAGATTGTCCGCGAACAATGCCACCTTATTGTCCCGACCACCATGAGCTATCCCGTGGATGTCCGATTCACGCCGTATCAACTCAGCAAGCGGTTCCACTGTGAGGGCAAATAAAAGGGGCGAGAGGGGGCACCCCTGCCGAGTGCCCCTATGAACCGTTAACGGAGGCGTTAAGCCTCCATTGACCCGAATTCTAGCTTGGGGCCCTATATATGGAGCCATTACCCTTGCACCATCTTCGGACCCAATCCGAGTTTGCGGAGTACCGCCCTAAGGAAGGTCCAGTCCACCCGGTCAAACGCCTTCTCCGCGTCTAGGGAGAGAAGGCAAGCCGGGATTTTCCAATGACGCACCTTCCCTACAAGATGCGCGATTGTACGTACATTGTCTGCTCCCTGACGGTCACGGATGAATCCGGTCTGGTCAGGGTCCACAAGCCACTGCATGTACGGATCTAAGCGTTTAGCGAGGAGTTTAGTATATATTTTAAGATCCGTATTCAACAGGGCAATAGGGCGGTAGGAGCACACAACGTGAGGTCTTTTCCGGGTTTCGGTATTAACGCTATCTCTGCCATGCCCATGTCAGGAGAGGGTCCCACATCGTCAGAAAAGGAGTTGAACAGTCGAAGGAGGTAGGGTCGAAGCTAGGCCTGAAATGTGCAATAGAAAGATAGGGGCAGGCCATCCGGACCTGGCGTTTTCCCCAAAGGGAGGTCTTTAATCACCGCCGTTACCTCTTCCTCTGTAATGGAGCCTTCCAGCTCCGCCGCACTCTCTGCAGATAGCGTCGTCCCCTCGTAGTCGTCCAGGACAGTCGCTATCGCGTCCATCGAGACGGGCTCCCTCCCATACAAAGAGGCATAGTAGTCCACAAATGCGGGCTGTTTGGCTTTCTCGGAGACTACTCTTGACCCATCCTGCAGTTGGATACTGGCTATGTGAGCCTTGGCAGCACGCACCCGCAGCCTCCCCGCCAACAGCCATCCCACCTTGTAGCCACCCTCAAAGTACTTTTGTTTCAGGGCCAACAGAGAGCATTCCGCCTTATTAGTGCGTAAAAGCCGAAGTTGACCCCTGAGATTGGCTAATCTCCTCCTAGTTTCCCGCGATGACCGCACCTGATCCTGCACCTCAGCTCTCTTAATGTCCACTGCCAGATCAGTCTCCAGTGTGCAGGCAGCACGCCTCCGTTCAATTGCCAAAGAGGTGATGTGTCCCCGGATCATGGCTTTGAAGGCATCCCATACCACCGGAAAAGACATCTCCGGGGTATCGTTAGAAGCAAAGTAGGAGTCTTTGGCCTCCCGGATGCTGTCCACGTCGTCAGCATCCCGAAGGACACTCGGCGGGAAAGACCAATGAGCCTGCCGCATGGGACACGCAGCCGGATCTTGGAGGAGCATCTCCACATGATCATGTTCGGACAGTGATATGTCCGAGATGGAGGCTCCCAACGTGTCCCGGAGCAACTCCAGCGATATAAAGAAGAAATCTATACGGGAGTAGGATCTGTGGGCATGTGAATAGAATGAATAGTCTCTCAGATCCGGGCTGTGGTAACGCCACACATCTATTAACCCTAGATCTGTAATCTGTTTCTGCAGCGTAGAGGACATCGCCCCAGTGGCATTGTAAGCAGCATCACCACGGTCCATGTCCGGATCCCACACTAAGTTAAAGTCCCCTCCCAATATCATGTGCGGGTCACCACATGGAACCTGCTCCCGCAGGAGTATCTGAAGATATCGGTCCTGCAACTGATTGGGTGCGTATACGTTACACAGAGTGAACCTGCGCCGCTCCAGATGTACTGTGACCTTGAGAAAGAGCCCGTCCCCACTCTTATATGGTCTGGTATCTCCCCGCCTGAAGCCAGCTCTACACAATATGGCCACCCCCGCAGTTTTAGTGTCCGCAGCTGCCCAGAACTGGATAGGATACTTGGGGTGCGCCATGCGGTGTGTGTCTCCCTGTAGTAGGTGGGTTTCCTGAAGGAAAATAATGTCCGGTTGTTGTTAGAGGAGGTAGCGCCAGACCTGCTTGCGCTTATTAGGGGAATTCAGGCCCTTGACGTTGAGTGTCAAGACCTTCAGGGGCCTAGGCACAGTCGCAGCCATAACATGTAGCTAGTAAGATCCGCCCATGCTCCCCGCTCCCACCAATGCAGGAACCCTCCTCCCATCCAGAAGACAGCAGCCATCCCATCCCTACCCTACCACCCACTGAACCAGAGGGAATGGAAAGAGAAAAGTTTCGAAAAAAGAAAAGCAAGAAAGAGAAATAAGAAGAGAGAAAAGGGAGAGGGGGAACAATAAGCAGCCAAACAGGCCTCGTAGCTATCGAGGGCAACAAAGGCCAACAGGGCCGTACTGAACTGCCCCAGTCACCGGGCATCCTCTACCCAAGGGTTTGGATGCACTCAGGAATGTCACTCCCTATGGGGCAGTTTGGGGGGTACCCACAGAAAGCACAGGAGACTTCAAACCCGGTAGCCCCACTGCTCAATCTGGAGTCGAGGGCACCAAGTAGCTGCACAGATCGATAGGACATGACAGCGTCAAACAGTCAACCCCCCCAAGGCGAGCCAGACGCAGCAACCAAGGCCAGCCCCCATGTTTCCAGGTCTCCCACACGAATGGCACCAGTAGGGGGCCCTCCGCTGTAGTTGGGGGTATGGCAACCACCTGCGTGGGGAGGGCCAAGATGTCCCAGGGGTACAGAACATCCATGTCGCAAGGGGATCAGTGCCTCCTCCGGCGGTAGTAGCGGGGAGTAGATGTCCAGGCACTGCAAGGGAGGCCATCGCAGTCAACGGGCTAGCGTGTTACTGTAGACAGGTGAAATGGAAGCACCCTACATCAGCGGTGGGAATTGTAAAGACATCATGCCCCAGTGGTCTCCGGGTCACGGAGTAGGCGATTGCGATGACTGGCCATCCCGGTCACCTTCAAGAGAGCGAATGTGCGCTATGATGTCTTGCTTGGCCTGCGAGGAGGATCTCTCATCCACCGGGGGAGAGCGGCGATGTCGCTGAACCTTGGTCCAATCCGGGCGGGCGGGGACCCTCTCCTGCTGTCGTAGTGAGAAGGGCTGTGCGCCGGCGACTCCGGGATCTTGAGAAGCTGAGCCGCTTCATGGTAAGACCGTATGACCCTGCGTTTGTCTTCCCAGCAAAAGATGAGGGCGAAGGGGTGGCCCCACTGATAGGGGATGTTGAGAGCTCTTAACTTCTCTGTCACCGGTCGGAAATCCCTCCGTCGGCGCAGGGTGTGGGGGGCTAGATCCTGGAAAATTTGTATCTTGTGTCCTCCATAAGTAAGATTAGGCTTGTCTCTTGCCGCTTTCAGGATGGCCTCTTTCTCCGCGAAGTAGTGCACACGCGTCAAGATATCCGGAATAAGTCCCGCTCTACCCGCCGGCCCATACACCCGATGTGCACGGTCCAAAGTCGGGGGGGAGGCATCTTCGTCCCCCCATACCTCATGCAGGAGCTGTGCCACATAGGTCAGGATGTCTTTCCCCTCCTCTTCCAGTGGAATACCCCGAATACGAAGATTGTTCCGGCGGCTTCTGTTCTCAAGATCCTCCTGCTTCACCTGCAGTTCAATGTTCTGCTCTTCCAGCGCCGCCACCCTCTGCCACAGCTGCTCTTGGTCTTCTGTGAGTGCGTCAACTAATTTCTCCAGACCGTCAACACTGTCGCCCATCTCGGTGACCTCCTTGAGCAGTTCCTTGACGCACGAGTGCACTTCCGAGCGCAAGGAGCCGATCTCCGTCTTGAGCTCAGACATGAAGGAGGCCATAAAGCCCTGAGTCACCGGCGGCGAGTCTGCAGCCATCTGCGAAGGACTGTCGGTCGGCGCCGCCGCTCCAGCCTTGCCCCACATAGCCATCACCGACGTGTCTTTGGCCATCGCCGCCGGGTCCGTTTTACCCCCCTTGGACCTCGTCATCGCCAGATCTGCAGGCGAAATCTATCAGCTCGTGTCACTTGGTATGTGCAGGGTGCAGCACCGTTGGCCGGAGGGGGCAGACAGAGAAAGGGCTCTACCCCGGGCCGCGGCACTGCAGGTCTTCCCCCCACCCCTAGCAATGGGTCAAGGCCTCGAACCACCCCCACCGGCAGCGGCTCAGGGATCAGGGCCCAGGACCTCCCAGCTCACCCCAGGGCCAAGAGAGAGGGTGACTCAAGGGCGCACACGTACAGTACAGCCACAAGACAGAGCTTAGCAGAGTAATGATCAAGCCACCATGTCAGGGGGTAAAGGAGCAGCAGGTGGGGACTCAGGACGCAACAGCATACACAATTTATAGAGTCAAGTCCCCGGGTGAATCACTGCTGCCAACTCCCCAGTAATGCACCATAGCCCACGCCTGCAGGCCGGATGTGGGCCACTTCCACCTTCGAGGGCCCAGGTCAGATCCACACCTCAGCCCCGCAAATGCTCAAAGACCTGCTTGTACTGTTGTCCAGTCCCTCCGCCAACTAACAGTGCCTCAATGCTCCCCGGCCATCTCCGCCGCCCAATCAGTCCAGCGGTCACACCATTGCTCAAAGTATAGTGCTCCCAGGTCGCAGTGTAGAGAACAGGCCCCAACAGCAGGCAGCACCCCCGGCCACCACCACTCAGCGGCTATGGTTAGCTCCAAAAGTCCACAGGGCCCCAGCACCCTCCCGTCGACCTCCCGCCGCCAGCCAGGGGAGCAGGGCACAGTCCAGCGAAGCCCAGCCAAGCCCGGGGCTGCACATCAGCTCACACCATATCGCTCCATGCCAGACAGAGACCGCCACAGGTCCTAGGGGCCCCGGACCGACTCGCACTGCCCTCCAGGGAGGCTCTCAGTTCTCCGCTACTCCTCACCTTACAGGCCGGATCCCAGTGCCCCCAGCCGACATAGCTCACCCTGCACTCCGGCCTCCCGGGACAACCTCAGAGCCCCGTGGGCCGCCGCACCAGCAAGGGACACAAAATGGCGGATAGCAGGCAGCTCAGCCGCCAACGGTGCAGGGGCACACCGCGTCTCCTGCCACAGAGGGCCACGTAGTCTCTGTAATCCCTCGCCGATCACCCGCCTCCAGTCAAGGCCTCAGCTCGCAGGGGGGGAGGGGTGCAGCAAGTCCGGCCACAGTCCACCAAAACAGAGTCACCGCAGGCACCGGAGGCCCAGACTCGCCCTCAGCAGCCAGCTCCAGCTCCCGCAGCCCCCGGCAGGCGCACCTCACCACCTCCTCCACTCTGGGCTCCATGTACGGACAGTGCCGCCGCCGCTCGCAATCACAGCACCAGGCAGGAGCACAAGATGGCGGCCGCTACCCCGCTCCAGGCTCCCCTCACGCATTCGCCGTTGTTGTGACCCTCAGGCAAGCCACCGCCGAGGGTCTCCACTCTGAAGGGCCTCTCCGATTCCCGCGAGGGAGTCCGCCGCCATGCCCATTGCCCGGCCCAACCCCGGGGCGCCGAGAGCCCCGCAGACCGGGTCCGTCACAGGCTCCGGCGCTGCAGCCTAGTTGGCCGGGACCACCAGGTAATGCAGCAACGGCACACTCCGGGGCGCTGATTCAGAGTGCCAGATCCCGGCTGAGAACCACAAACCGGGAGCAGCCCGCACTCGACCAGGAGAGTCCGCCGCCACCCGGTCAACCAAGATGGCAGGCGAGGCTGGCTGCCAGGATCCCGCCGACACTCCGCGGCTCCGTAGATGGCGTGCCGGAGCACTTTCGCCGCTCCTGCATCACCCCAACTGTCCAATGGTCTCCCCAAGATCCGGGATCAGTGTTTAGCCCCCAAACTCCGCTCAAAATTGCGCTAATAGGCAGTGGGGCACCGGAGCTCTCCGAAGGCACAGCTCACTCCATTGTCTTCGAAGCCACGCCCCCCCACCCCCTGTTTTTATACCGTCCGGTGTTGCTTCTCACACCTACTTTCCAAAATTAAAATAAATAAAAAAATGCTTTTGCACATTTTTTCTTTGTATTTTTTGATCCAACTTGTCTTGATGTATGCCTACAAAAAGATATGGATGGCCACATCATAGGCTATTTTTATCCATGATGCACACCATCCCGAATACTGTACAATAGGCTAAAAGCTATCAGCAAAGCCAGTAAGTCCCTGAGGGGAGACCTATTGGCTTTGCCAGTGCTTGTTTCTAATGGGGTGATCACCATATTTCATGTCATCACGCTAACTCCAGTTCTGAACGTTTCACCTGTAAATAACTGGTGCTATCAGGAGTATTAGTGTAATTAGAACAATGAAAGCAAACAGAAATTATAGTACCTTTAGGTTGTCAGAGGATTGGAGCTGTTTCTCTGTGATTACAAGGGGGGTGGTGGCCACCCTATTTTCTAAAGATCTATAAAGTGTATTAGTCCAGTTAGCCCATGTAAGGTAAACAAAGACTACAACATCCATAATGCACTCATCATTGAAAGAAGAACTGGAAGCATTGTTCTCTTTGTGAAAGGACTAATTGCCTCTGATGAACCTCTGTGGCTGGGCGGAGCCAGTCATATTTCACATCCCATATCACATTTGCGGCTTTACTAAGTCTTGGTATTTTGCTAACATTCCTATGCACACTTGGGTTTTTGAGCCTATTCTTGCACTGTTAAAAGAAAAACTAAAACTCCAAGAACTCAACTGCTGTTGGCAGATCAGTCTGAAGTCAATTGGCAGCTGTGGTGATTTGGCACCAGAAGGTGGCAGTCACACATAACTGTTACCAGTCCAGTGTTTTAATTTCCCAGACTGTGTTCTGAGTGTTGCAGTCATGAAGTGCTGCCATTGAACCAGGTGGACTAACACTCCTGATGATCATTTTAAAAGAACTTAGCACTCGATTGATGATGTCCTGAAGGCTTGGAGCTAGCCGTGACCACACTACATGGAACAGAATGGTACCTCTGAAAACTGAGCTCGCAATTTGTTCAGCATGGGTCTGAGTAGCGCATCCTCTCCGGGATTTTACCTTTGCAATGTGGGGCTTGTAATCCCATTCATCCTTCTATAAAACCAGGGATACAAATCTCAGAATGCAAAGGAAAAGCCTGGCCTGCATGAGTTACTCATGCCTTGACCTGGGAAACTTGAGAGCTTTGTGGAATGTTGGTAGAGTCTCAGCAAGCACAGTCATGTGAGTTCTCTTCCAGGGGATCCTCATCAATAGTCATAAGCACTAGAATATTCCCGCCCATGCGCAGGACCCCGGAAACACAATCATATATGTGCCATATATATATAGGCGAGGAGGCGAGGAGGTTGGAAAGGCAAAAGGCAGAGGTCAAACAAAACCAACAACACGAATAACCAGGAGCCAAAGGAGAGGCAGATGGTGAATGATTCAGACCAACTCACCATCGTAAATTTATCAGACAGAGCTCTAACACCGATGGAAGAGTCCGTGTTGAAATTAGGACTCACCTTTTGCCCGAACAAAAATATGGAATTTACACAAACACGCATAGACCTTTACAAATTTACTCGGAAAATGAAGCTGCATAAGTTTTTTAAGACCAAACCTACTAAGCTGGAATCGAAACACCTGAGACAGAGTAAAGATACCGATCTCCTGACGGTCAATGACCTCACGGCCTGCGAAGTTTTACAAAATCTGAGACGAGATGGTGATATGGAGACTAATGCAGCAACGAACACGTTAACACAGAGACTGGATAATGTTAACATAGAGCAAGAAGCACCGAAAAGTACATTTAAACTGGCTTCAAGATTTGTCCCTCAGACTGCAATGGACGCAATTGATGTCTTTGCAGAAGTAGTAACCAGGGATCTGGCTGCCATGAGGACGGAATCTAGACCCCGGAACAAGCACCATAATATCAGCAAGGAACAACAACATGCTGTGCAATGCTTGACGGAGGATGAAAAGATTGTTTGCAAACCCTCCGATAAGGGAGGTAACATAGTCATTATGTCCAGATCACAATACGTAACAGAGGCCAAACGACAACTTGACGATCAAATATGCTACAAGGTCATTACTAAGAAGGACTATCTGACCAGCATTGAAGAACTTTACCAATTGCTAAAAAAGTGGCATGATCGACAAATGATTGAACTTGAGGAATATCTCTTCCTGAAAACTATGAACCCTATCTTACCCTGTT
Source organism: Lissotriton helveticus (assembly GCF_964261635.1). NCBI lineage: Eukaryota > Metazoa > Chordata > Amphibia > Caudata > Salamandridae > Lissotriton > Lissotriton helveticus. The sequence goes on along the minus strand of NC_136068.1, from coordinate 1,576,474,651 downwards.
TCTACCACCTGCCTAAGGTTCACAAGAGCATGTGCAATCCTCCTGGAAGACCAATTATCTCCTCCATAGGAGGTCTTACTGAGAACCTATCCAAATTCTTAGACCATTTTCTTTTTGGCTTTGTACTGTCTTTGAAATCATATATAAGAGATTCTACGGATTTCATTGAAAAAATAGAGTCTATTGTTTGGCAACCCTCATTCATACTCATTACGCTAGACATTACAAGTCTCTATACTTGTATAGACCACGAAAAGGGACTTATTGCTGTGGAATTTTTCCTAAATCAAAGAGAATTGAGATTTGCATCACACAACAAGATGCTGTTGGAACTTATCAGATTTAGTCTGTATAACAACATTTTCCTCTTTCAGGACACCCTATACCAACAGTGTTCTGGGACTGCGATGGGTTCCTGCTTCGCCCCCAGCTACGCGAATTTATTCGTGGGCTGGTGGGAGGAGCAGGTAGCCTGGGCCCCTGGAAATGCAGTCTGGAGCAATAAAATAGTGGCTTGGAGCAGGTATATTGACGACCTGTTCCTTGTGTGGAATGGGTCTATAGAAGAGGCGAATGATTATATCTCTGTGCTTAATAACAATGAGTGCAACCTTAAATTCACTGGGGAAATCAGCAAAGAGAAGGTCAATTACCTAGACTTAGAAGTGAGTGTGCAGGATGGTAAAATCAGCACCAAACTTTATCGTAAACCAACGGCGGGGAACAGCGTTTTACACGCCTCAAGTAGCCACTCCCGGAAACTGATTGCCAACATCCCTTACGGTGAATTATTACGATTAAAGCGTAATTGCACCAACAACGAAGATTTCGAACTAGCAGCTAGCGATAGCATAAAGAGGTTCCAAAATAGAGGCTATAATAGTAACCAGCTTCGAGAGACATTGAAACGAGTCAGAAAGATGCCTCGCAGCAAACTGTTTGAAAAGAAAGTGATCATTGAATCACAAGTGGCCCAATTCAGAATGATCACACCGTTTGCTGCGAATTCATTTAGACTAAGATCGATCTTGTCCAAACATTGGCACATCTTGAAAGCGGACCCAATTATAGGTCCAGACATTCCAGCTGTGCCTGCCATTACCTTCAAAAGGGCAAGATCGTTACGAGATGATATGGTTCACAGTTATCTTCCAGCAGAGAAAAAACGCTTAGGAACTCTAAAGGATGCAAAAGGTTTTTTCCCGTGTGGGAAATGCAAGGCCTGCTCTGCTAGTAAGAGAACCTTGACATATGAGGTACCAGGTTGTTTAGGTGGCAAGAAAATTAACAAATTCATGTCCTGTCACACTGATCACGCAGTCTACTGTTTAGTCTGTCCATGCTCGTTAAGGTATGTGGGTAGTACCATCAACCCAGTTAAACTTCGAATATTGGAGCATATGCGGGCAATTGCCAATAAAGACTTCAGTTATCCGGTAGCACGGCATTTTGCCATCAAACACAAGAGTGATAGAACTCTGCTACGCTACTTCTGCTTAGATCAAGTGGTTGAAAATCCAAGAGGAGGAAATCGATTACAGGTCTTGAGAAGACTAGAATCTAGATTTATTATAGATCTTGAGACCAAGGCCCCCAAGGGACTTAATATAGGGGAAGAACTTGCTACTCACCTGGGCTAAGAACATGACCTATAATACACAAATAACCACACAATTCTGTACGCAATATCAGTGATCATTGAACTGGGTATTATTCTGAACATGTATATAGTGAATGCAATGTTTTGTATTTGTTCTTTATGGGATTTATTTTCTATGTGCTTTTTTCTGTGTCACTTTACTGAGTATCTAGCAACCTAATATTAGGTTGCAATTGCCGATCCACGGCAAGATTTGGTCAAACATACCATTTATTAATAAGAGTAGCGTTTTGTTGCTTTAAAAATGCATTCTTTGTATTGCACTTTACCTCAGATATGTGACTATTTAAGACTTTTTTGTCTCTTATATCTGTTGCCGATACACGGCGAGATTTTGAGATGCCAATGCACTAATGTCTTGATTGACGTTTTGAATATGATGCGAATAATATGCATTTTTATTTCCCATGTTGATAAAATGTAAAAATGTAAATAATATAGGCGTTCAAAGATGGCGCGCCGCTTTTTCGGAAAATGCATTAGTCCTTTGTTGATGCCGGCATTTGGCATGAACATAGATAAGGGTGTAATTATTGGCGCTTTGATGACAACACTGACGAAGGGATTCCATTCCCGAAACGCGTCTGCTTTGCTTTTCTGAATAAACCGTCTTGCTAAACTGCTGTTGCCCGTGTGAGTGCTGTGTTTTCCTCTAAGCCCGGCTGGGCATTTTTTGGAAATTGGAGCCTTGGTATTTCATGCGGACACCACCGCATTACTCGGCACCCGCCCTGAAGAGTGACTCACGTGTTTGGTGTTGTGGAGCTGCGATATATATATATATATATATATATATATATATATATATATATATATATATATATATATATCATAAAAAAGCAAATGCAGCCTTACACCCATAGAGCTGAATAATGCTGTAAGGACTCCCCATTATAACATAAAAGAATACATTAGAAACAGGGAAAAACAACAGCAGAACATGTTTTAAAACTGTTTTAATGCTTAGCCGTCAGCACAAACTCTCACATAGGACTGAAAGCATATGCAGCTCCCAGGCTGCATTGCAGAAACATAGCCTGAAAAGGCTGAAAAGCTAACTCATAGCAACATAGAGATAAACTGGCACTGTGCCTTTAAGGCAGTCATGGACCCCAGCTTCCCATCATGCCGCCGGGGTGACAGTTAGGTCAGTTGTTCTTTCCGGCTCCTTCAGTAAGGATCCTGGTTACACAGCTCCACTTCTTTCTGATTTTAGTCCGAAATAATCTTCACTTTGTTGGAAATTTTTGACTTACTTTGACGTCATTCATCTTTTGAAGTAAGGTTCTGTCTTTTTTGACAGTTTTGGGCATTTTTTCCTTTCAAAATGCCATCTCTTTTTGACCCCTGCCCTTCTTGTGGAAAAAAGAAGGCTAGGTCAGACTCTCATGAGGTCTGTATTCTTTGTTTGCCTAAGGACCATGTCCCTAAGACTTGTCCTCATTGCCAGACCCTGTCCAAAAGGACTTTAAAGGACAGAGAAAAGATCTGTCTTTATGGGCTGGCAGAAAAGTCTTCCAGAGGCAGGTCACCGGAGAGGAAGGGCTCCAAGAGGGCGAGATCTCCATCCAGAAGCAAGGTCCATTGCTCCTCTGCTTCAGCGTCGGGCTCGGCGCTGAAAAATCTACCTGTGGTGGGTCATTTGTCCAAGAAAAGACCATAACGGCGGGCTCGCCGTCGAGAAGACATCTTCATTCAGGTACGTCATCGACGTTGAAGAATCGTGATCCTCTGCCGTCGTCAATGCGGCGATGATCGGCGTCGAGGAGCAGAAGCCCTCCGCCATCGTCAACTCAGCAACGATCGGCGTAGAGGTGTAACAGCCCTCCGCCGTCGTCAAGCTGGTGACGATCGGCATCGAGAAGCAGAAGTCCCCCGCCGTCGTCAGCTCGACGTTCGGCTTCGAGGGCAGGTACCCCTCCATCGTCATCAGTCCATTGACGATCGTCTTTGAGGGGCAGGAGTCCTCTGCTGTCGTCAACCCGGCGACGATCGGCGTCGAGGTTTGGAACCCCTCCGCCGTCGTCTCGACGTCGATCGGCATCGAGGATTAGCAGCCATCCTGTTCCGTTGCCGACCGGCCCAACACCGCAGGAGTGAAGAACGTCCCAATCCTCTACCCTCACCGTGACCCCCAACACCCGCAATCAAAACGGATGGTGGAGAACACGACACCGGGAGAAGGTGGGTAACAAAACAAGGGAACCCAAGGTCTTGGGGAACACAACTCGTCTCCTCTGGCTTCTTGGCAGCTGACAGCTTGATACAGACGAGAACGCTAAAATGAAAGAAGGAGACAAGATTAAACACACCCCTACTACTATTACCAGTGCCAAGTACACACACGAACCACCGACCTCCCTGCTTTTCCCAGATAACAAACGGGAGTGGCTTGATACGAAACAGGAATTCTTCCACTGCAATCGTATTGGTTGTTTCTTGCGTAACCCCAGACCAACCACGCCCCCTCGGGAAACACAGAGAATGACAAAGGGGGTGGAATTCACAATTCTTAGGACAAAAAAAGGACAGGGGAAAAATGGTATCAAAGGGAATACGAAAGACACCCAAAAAACCCCTGGAATCTAAAAAAGAACACGAAGGTAGCACAAAAACGGCCGTTATTCAGCTCCTTCGTGAAACCACCCAAACACAGCGTATAACAAGATGGGTTGGATACAAAAAAGGGATAATAACGGGACGTTAAAACTCAAAGGAAACGCAGCCGCGAATCCCAGAACGTCACCAAAGATCAAAAACAGGTCCCCAATAAAGGGTTCTGAAATGCCCAAGGCAATAGGAAAACAAGGGAGCAGGGGAAAAAGGGGATCAAAACCCAGCACTAGAAAAGACCGCTGGAACGGAGCTCGAAGGAAGGGAAACAAGGTAGAACCACAGGAACAGGAAACACACGGCAAGGGACCAATAAAGAAACCAAGCACCTGTTTCCTGTTGGCAGACCCCTTTTAAAGCGAGCTCTAGGGAGCGTCCATAAATTCGCATATGCACTTGGCACTTTAAAGAAAAACCGCTAACGGGGAACTAGACAGAAGGAACCAGGTCCCCTTGAACCCCAACAGTACCCCCTCCCGAAAGCCTCCCTACAGGCCTTGGCTTCCCAGGGTGCAGGCGATGAAACAGACGAACTAACCGGGCAGCATGAACCCTACTTGCCGGAACCCAAGAACGGTCCTCTGGGGGATAACCCTTCCAGTCAATTAGGTAATACAGCCGTCCCTTCATCCGCTTGGAATTCATAACAGTTTTAACCTCATACTCCACGTTATCATCTATTAAAACGGGAGGAGGAGGTGGCAACTCTTGAGAAGTGGTGACGTATGGCTTCAACAAAGAGGTGTGAAATACAGGATGAATACCATACTCAGCCGGTAAAGCCAACCTGATCACCACTGGATTCACCACCTTCTGGACAGGAAAGGGACCTACAAACCGAGGCTGTAATTATCTTGGTCCTGGCAACTTCAGATTCTTCATTGATAGCCAAACCCTATCCCCAACTGCATACAGAGGAGCTGGCCGTCTATGCCTATCTGCCTGTACTTTCATGGCTTTCTTGGACTCAAATAAATGCTGTTGGGCTTTCTTCCAGATTTCAATCAAACCCCTACTCAGGGAATCCACTGCTGGTACCCTCTCAGATGGCTGAATAGGAATGGTCTTGGGATGGAACCCCATTGAACAATAAAACGGTGACATGCCTAGAGCTGAGTGCATGCTGTTTTTATATGCAAACTCAGCCACAGGAAGGGCTTGTACCCAACTGCCCGTCAGTGACGTTAGCAAACAGCGCAAATACTGCTCCATGGTTTGATTGGTACGTTCTGTTTGCCCGTCGCTTTATGGATGGTAAGCTGTTGACAAACGTACTTCCATCTTTAATGATCGACACAGGGCAGTCCAAAAATGTGAAACAAACTGTGCCCCTCTATCTGAAACGATGGCAGTAGGAACCCCATGCGGTCGGATCACTTGGGCCATAAACACATCAGCCAATTCTCTAGATGTAGGTAACCCTGGCAAGGGAACGAAGTGAGCCATTTTTGTGAATAAATCCACAACAACTAAAATGGCCGTAAACCCTGAATCAAGCGGCAAATCGGTCACAAAGTCCATACTGACCGTATGCCAGGGGGAAGGAGGCACTGGCAATGGGTGTAACAACCCAGACGGAGACATGTGCGAGGACTTACTAACAGCACACACCGGGCATGAGGCCACAAACACCTGTACATCATGGGCCAGAGACTTCAACCAAAACCAACGCATACACAGCTCGTTGGTCTTATTGACCCCCGGATGCCCAACCAAGGACGATGAATGACAATATGTAAGAACGAGTGTACGCAATTCGGGGGGCACAAACAACTTCTCTGCCTGATACAATAACCCATCCTTTAACGTGATTCCAGGTTCCGACAGCCACGGAGCCAGTTCTAACTGCTTCATTTCATCCTGCACTTTAACCATGAAATCGTCCATGGAAGCACAACCAACTATATTATCACCAGGAATCATAAAACAGGACTCCTCCGTCTTGTTTCCTTGTGACGGATCCGCATAAATCCGAGATAATGCATCAGATTTCCCCTGTTGAGCAGCTGGCCTATACGTGATGGTAAAATCATATTCATTGACGAATAGCACCCATCTCATCTGTCTGGGAGTTAAAGCCCTAGCGGACCGGAAAAACTCCAAGTTCTTGTGATCTGTATAGATGGTAATGGGGTGACGAGCCCCCCAAAGGTAATGGCGCCATTCCTCAAAAGACAGCTTTATGGCCAATAGTTCCCTTTCGGCAATCGTATAATTCTGCTCAGCAGGTAGTAGTTTCTTTGAAAAGTACACAATTGGATGCATCAACCCAGATTCATTGTCACGCTGAGACAACACGCCCCCAACGGCTAGCTGGGACGCATCGCCTCTACATAAAACGGAAGAGCAGGATCAGGATGCATCAACACAGGAGCAGATGTAAAAAGCCCAATCAATCTTTCCAAAGCCAACTGTGCCGCAGGCGTCCACTCAAACACCACTCCCTTCTTCAACAATGAAGTCATAGGCGAAACAATGTCAGAAAAATGACTGATAAAACGCCTGTAGAAGTTGGCGAAACCAAGTAGCACCTATATATCCTTAACACATGCGGGTATGGGCCAGTTAACTATAGCTTCGATCTTCCGGGGATCCATCTTTATACCATCCGCAGATATCAGGAATCCCAAAAACTCAACATGTGTCGCACCGAAAGTGCATTTATCCAGCTTGACAAATAAACGGTGTTCCAACAACTTAGACAAAACTTGCGAAACATGAGCATCATGTTCCTCAAAGGACGGGGAAAAAACCAAAATATCATCAATGTAAACAATCACACTGACATCCAAAAACTCACGCAAAACCTCATTTATAAAAAACTGAAAAGCGGCAGGGGAGTTACACAAACCAAAAGGCATAACACAATATTCAAGCAAACCAAACTTAGTACGGAACACCGTTTTCCATTCGTCGCCCTCGCGGATGCGAACGAGATGGTAAGCGCCTCTTAAATCAAGCTTCGTGAACACCTTGGCATGTCGCAGCTGGTCTAACAACACCGGTAGAAGAGGTAATGGGTACTTGTTCTTTATTGTGACCTTATTCAACGCTCTATACTCCACGCAAGCGCGAAGATCACCCTCCTTCTTCGGTATAAAAAATATGGAGGAAGACACAGGCGAAGAAGAAGGCCAAATAAACCCATTCTTTAACATCTCATCCAAATACTGCCGTAGATGTTTCTCCTCCGGCTCCGACAACGCATAAACCCTATTACAGGGCAAAATGGCCCCCGGAACCAAATCAATACGGCAATCAAAAGCCCTGTGTGGTGGCAATACACACGCCTGATCCTTATCAAACACCTCCTTATATGCCACAAACGAAGGAGGCAAACCTGTTCTGATCGCAACCACTCGCTGCACAAGACAACGGAGACACCCTATCAGTCGCCTCACAATAACAATGAAGAAGACAATACTCCGAATCAAGCGTAACCAGCCTCCGCGCCCAATCGATTCTGGGATTATGGGCCTGTAACCAGGGTACCCCGAGTACCACCCCAAATGCTGGTGCGGCAATCAGAATGAAACAGACCGTCTCAGAATGCCCATTATCAAATGTCATCAACAAAGGTTCGGTTTGTCGTACAATCGACCCAGAGGTTAGCTCCGTGCCGTCAATAGCCCTCACGGGTTCAGGTTGTTTCTTCATCACACAGGGATCCATCAACGACTCGGCCAACCCAATGTCCATAAAGTTCCCTGTGGCCCCACAATCCAATAATACCGACAAGGAAGCTCTACCACAAGATGAGTAAGCGAAGCAAGCCGATACCGTGAAATGATGCGGGACTCTTTGAACCGCCCCTTGTATGTCATATGGGTTACAAAATCCTCTTTCATGGACTAAAGGACTCTCGCAATCCCTTCCCACGAAAGCCACAGCCTTATTCTCCGGGATACGGGACGGTTTCACTGGACACTCTCGAGCAAAGTGTCCACCCCTCCCACAATACAAACACAACTGCAACAAGCGCCTTTGCTCCTTTTCCTCCTTGGATAAGGGACCCCGCACCCCACCCAAAGGCATAGGTTCAAGATCTGTTTTCCCGCCCCCATTCTCAGATGTTTCTCTCTTGGTTACAGTTGTCCTTGGGGGTTGAAACCTGATCTTTTCCCCTTTTCTTTCACTCATACGATGGTTGAGTTTTACAACCAAATCGATGAACTCAACACAATCTTCAGGGGGGTCTACAACCTAAGAGACTATCAGCCTGATTCATGAAGCGAAATAGCGCCCGCAATGGCTGCGAAAATGCAATTGCGGGTGCAAAAAACGGAATCGGCATTCAAGTACAAAATAGCGAATTCGCAAACACAGAATAGCGATTATAATAGCGATTACGCTATAATAGTCGCAGAGTCCCGGTAGTCGCGCATTAGCGATACGGAAATAGCGACCAACCACGGAATCTGCGAAATGAATAGCGAAACGCAATATATTCTCAATCGGCATTCATGAAAAATATACAATAGCGGAAAAACCCAAAATCGCTATTTAGCGCGGCGCAAATTAAGGACAACTCAAAGCAGGTGGTAACCATAAAAGCCATGATGAACAAAAATTTGAAAAACAGTTGGCCAATCACCAACAGGTCCAGGCCTGACCAATCACACATAAGGACATTCAGCAGCAGCATTAGGCGTTCCACAATGCCAGGAATGTACATGGTGGTGAGGCGGCGAAGGCTACAGCGAGCAGCACGGAGGAGACGCATGAGGCAGGAAAGGATTTACCGGCAGCGGGTCAACTTGCTGGGCCAAACCAGAGAACAGATATATGCTAAATACAGGCTGAATGGGGAAATGATCATCTGGCTGATACATGAACTTGACCCCCTCATGCAGCACCCAACAAGGCGGAACAATTCGGTGCCTACACATGTGCAGGTATTGTGCAGCCTGCACCTCCTGGCCTCCGGCAGTTTCCAGGGCATAGTAGCAGCTGCTGGGGGGATATCCCAGCCCACCATGTCACGCTGCCTCCACACTTTCGTTGACGCCATGCTCACCCAGCTCCACCGCCACATCACATTTCCCACGAGCCAACAGGAATTGGACCTGACAAAACTTCAATTTTACAATGTAGCCCATTTTCCCCATGTCCTCGGCTGCATAGACTGTACCCACGTCGCCATCTGCCCACCAGCTGCCACGGAGTATATGTACCGCAACAGGAAGTCCTACCACTCCCTCAACATACAGATGGTCTGCAATGCCAAGACCATCATCACTGACATTGTCGCCCAGTACCCAGGGAGTACCCATGACTCCTTTATCTTCAGGCACAGCGGACTCCACACACGACTGCTCAGGGGAGAGTTTGGGGAAGGACACCTACTTGGTAAGTACACTTTGTCGACAATGTCACATTGCAATGAAGGCACTGCGCTGCACAGGCAATCAATATCTGCTCCTCTCATTCAGGTGACAGTGGCTACGCCCTACGGGAATACCTCCTGACCCCTTACCTCAACCCTGCCACACCTCAGCAACGGCGCTACAATGTTGCGCACATCCGGACAAGGAACTGTATAGAAAGGACATTTGGCCTGCTCAAGAGCAGGTTCCGTATACTGCACAAGACAGGTGGGGCCATGTATTACAGTCCTGCTGCCTGCTGCCGCATTATGGCTGTCTGTGCAATGCTTCATTACATTGCAACCAAGCGCCGGATACCTGTTGAGATCTCAGGCAGTGAATCAGAAGGGGACGACCGGCCACCAGCACATGCGCACCATGCACGCGGGGAGAACCCAGCTGAAGGCCACAGACGTCGCAACCACATCACAGCGAACAATTTCTAGCCCACCCTCTACCCCCACCCCACATATCACAATTGCATGCAAAATGTAATGATCACACAAGGCTAATGTGTGCAGCAAAATAAATATATTTGTTTCATTCACAAGAAAAAGGTAATCTGTACAACTATTTACAACCAACAGTATTCCTTCATACTGCAGTGTGCAAGTCAATGGCAGGCTTATAGTCAGCCTGTGCCTGTGTTTTTTGGGCAGAGTCAAGTGCGCCTCCTGCGCGTTATGCCCAGCCGCCTCTGAGGCTCATCCTCCTCCGGGGCACCTGTACCAGGCGTTGCCCTGGTGCTGCGCCTAAGTGGCGGGACTAGTGTTGCAGATTGGCTGCTGACGCTTGAAGCCCCCTCACTGCCATCGTCACCCCCTACAGTGGCAGGTAGAGCTGGAGGGTGTAGTGCCGTCACCGCGGTGGTTAGGTGCTCCAGGACCCTGGTGATGTCCTCACAGCACTGAACTAGTTGGTGCTGCTGTGTGAGTGACCGGCGTGACAACTGGGAGGTGGCATTTGCAGCCACATAATTTGACCGGCTGTAGGAGGCCAGCCGGCTCATGAGCTGGTGGTGGCGCCGGCTTGCTGCCCTGCGCTGCTTGCTCACCGCAGCAGTGTTTGCCTCCATGGCTGCAGTCATGCGGCCCATGGCCGCCGTCATGCGGTCCATGCGGTCTCCCACTCCCGCCACATTGCGCCCAATTTTGTGCAGCTGGAGCTGTATGGCACCTTGCTGCTGTGACTGGCGCTGATGGATCCTGAGCATGCGCCTCTCTACGCTCATACAGGCATGGCGCTGTCCATTGCCCCTCCTGCTGATTGGAGCTGTGGTGTGACGGTGAGAGCTCCCACGCCTGCTCTGCTGGCCTGTCACAGTGGCTGGCCGCTGTGTTGCCGCTGTCGCAGGCCCAGATGACGTAGCAGCAGCTGCAGGTGGTGTCACAGCAGGCGTTGCTGGTGCGGCAGGTACTGGAGGCACATTTGTGGGGTGCCTGGCTCTGGCTGCGGGTGGGATGGCAGAAGCAGAGGCCACAACGGTGGGGGGCCTGGCTTTGGATGCGGGTGGGATGGCAGAAGCAGAGGCCACAACGGGGGGGGGGCCTGGCTTTGGATGCAGGTGGGATGGCAGAAGCAGAGGCCACAACGGTGGGGGGCCTGGCTTTGGCTGCGGGTGGGATGGCAGATGCAGGGGCCACAACGGTGGGGGGCCTGGCTGCTGGTGTTGTTGCAGCGGCAGGGGCTGGTGCCTGGGTTTCCGGTTGTGAATCCTCCTCCTGGGCCTCCTCATCTATCTGCAGCCTCTCGCTGTCACTGCTTTCTGCGCCACCTGTGAGGGTAAGTGGATACTCATTAGTTGCATGTGACTGCCAGACGTGCTGATGTTACATGCATGCTGGGTGACATTCCCTGGATGGCTGCGGATTTGCGTACTTTGGGACCTGTCTGGCTGCATAGTGGTACTACTACATTGTGGACATACTACATCTCCCACAATGCTTCAGGGCATTCCCTGTTGCGCAACAAAGGCATGACTAAGGGCCAATAAGTGAGCCTATCTGGTCAGGGACGGTCATAGGGGACAGGGTCGCAGTGGCATGCCACTTACCTTGGGTGTCTTGGGTGGGGCGGGAGGAGTCCAGAGGGGTGACGCCAACGCACGCCTCCCTCTCAAGGGTGTTCTCGACCTGGTCCTCCAAGGGTGTGTTGGGTGGGACTGTTGGTCCGCCACCTCCAGTGCCCGATGCCTCTCCAAGGCGCTCCGCCACCCTCTCCTTGGCACGACCTCGGAGGTCGTACCATCGCTTCTTAAGCTCCTCCAATGACCTATCGGCCACACCCACCGAGTTCACGCTGGAGGCTATTCCCAGCCAGATCCTCCGTTTGTCTTGCTCTGGGACCTTCCTGGAGTTGATCCCGAAGAGTCTGTCATGGTTGGCCACCACCCCTTCTATCAGGTTCTCGAGCTCCTGCTCTGAGAACTTCAGCTTTCTCTTTCGTCCTGCGCTGTTGCTGGGGCCAGGGACAGGTTCCTCAGACATGGCAGCAGTTAGGTCGCTATTGCAGTCGTTAGTGAAGTCGCTATCGCTGGTTTAGCGGCTGCTTTCCGACTTGCTCCCTCGAAGGTTTGCCTCACTGTGGTGTTTGGGGGTGGGAACTGCCTGCTTCCTGGTTGTGATGTCATCACTGTGCTCGGAAAGCGACTTCCCGTTTTCCCGATCGCGCGAGATTGCGAGTCGCATTCCCGATCGCACGAGATTGCGAGTCGCATTCCCGATCGCACGAGATTGCGAGTCGCATTCCCGACGCAGGTAGCCGGGAATAGCGATTTTTCTGCGATTTTAGTTGGTCGCTAACGGATTTAGCGCCCGCGTGCGAGTCGCTATTTTTTTCCCGGAAAGTACATGAATGCCGTTTTGCGTTTCCTCAATAGCGAGTCGCTATGAATCGCTATTAGGGACACGCAAAACGGCCCGTACATGAATCAGGCTGTATATCCTTTAAGTCCTCGCACAAGCCCTGATAAAACAAAGAGGTTCTTTTTGCCATGGGCCATTGTGTCTCTGCTACTAGGCGATTGAAAGTAGCCACATAACCCAAAAGATCCTGCTTACCCTGCCGGAGCTTTAACAATTCAACATCACTTGCCTGCATAAAAGCATGCTTAGCAAACAGACTATGCATCTGGTTCTTGAAGGCCGGGAAACTATTCAACACAGCGTCATTGTTTTCCACTAAGGGGACCGCCCAACTAGCTGCAGTACCCGAAAGATATGAGGTCACAAACGCTACTTTAGTAGTGTCGTCAGGAAAAGCGGTTGGTCGACACATGAAGTGCAAATGGCACTGGTTCAAAAATATAGCATATCTGCTACTATCCCCGGAAAACCTCTCTGGAGCTGCTAGAGGCACCGGCACGGGAGTGTTCACTGTAACGGACAAAGGAGAAGGAGACCACTCTGCCCCCCACTCCTCTCATATTGAAATGTGGCTGGTTGAATCAATGGGGGCTTAGCTATAACAAAGGGATCCCTCCCTCTTCTTTTAATGCTTTCCTTCACCTCACTCAGTGTCCCCCGTAACTCCTGATTCTCCTGACGCAGGGATTGGACTTCACCCTGTATGTGCGCTAAAGCCTGCATGATTTCCTGCATCGAAGAAGCCCCCCCTGCTGCCTCCTCAACCATTCTTCACTCGGGCAGTGTGTTAATTCGTGGGCTTGGTTTTCTGTTCCGTTGCCGACCGGCCCAACACCGCAGGAGTGAAGAACGTCCCAATCCTCTACCCTCACCGTGACCCCCAACACCCGCAATCAAAACGGATGGTGGAGAACACGACACCGGGAGAAGGTGGGTAACAAAACAAGGGAACCCAAGGTCTTGGGGAACACAACTCGTCTCCTCTGGCTTCTTGGCAGCTGACAGCTTGACACAGACGAGAACGCTAAAATGAAAGAAGGAGACAAGATTAAACACACCCCTACTACTATTACCAGTGCCAAGTACACACACGAACCACCGACCTCCCTGCTTACCCCAGATAACAAACGGGAGTGGCTTGATACGAAACAGGAATTCTTCCACTGCAATAGTATTGGTTGTTTCTTGCGTAACCCCAGACCAACCACGCCAGCTCGGGAAACACAGAGAATGACAAAGGGGGTGGAATTCACAATTCTTAGGACAAAAAAAGGACAGGGGAAAAATGGTATCAAAGGGAATACGAAAGACACCCAAAAAACCCCTGGAATCTAAAAAAGAACACGAAGGTAGCACAAAAACGGCCGTTATTCAGCTCCTTCGTGAAACCACCCAAACACAGCGTATAACAAGATGGTTTGGATACAAAAAAGGGATAATAACGGGACGTTAAAACTCAAAGGAAACGCAGCCGCGAATCCCAGAACGTCACCGAAGATCAAAAACAGGTCCCCAATAAAGGTTCTGAAATGCCCAAGGGAATAGGAAAACAAGGGAGCAGGGGAAAAAGGGGATCAAAACCCTGCACTAAAAAAAGACCGCTGGAACGGAGCTCGAAGGAAGGGAAACAAGGTAGAACCACAGGAACAGGAAACACACGGCAAGGGACCAATAAAGAAACCAAGCACCTGTTTCCTGTTGGCAGCCCCCTTTTAAAGCGAGCTCTAGGGAGCGTCCATAAATTCGCATATGCACTTGGCACTTTAAAGAAAAACCGCTAACGGGGAACTAGACAGAAGGAACCAGGTCCCCTTGAACCCCAACACCTCCGCCGTCGTCTGGGCGACGATCGGCGTCGAGGAAGAAGAGCCTTCTGCCGTCGTCAACACGGCGATGATCGGTGTAGAGGAGCAGAGGCCCTTCGTCTTCATTTGCACGACGACGTTCGGTGTCGAGGAGTAGAACCCCTCTGCCGTCGTCGGCTCATCGATGTTTGACGTCGAGACAAAGGGATGTTCAGGCATCGTCTGCAAGGGACTCGACATCGAGGAACAGAGAAACGTTGTCGAGACCGGTTCCAACAACAGACCAGACAACAACGTCGAGAAGGAGGTCCATGTCGGCGTTGAGAGGCGCACACCCGACGTCAAGACCCACTTCAGTGAGTTCTGCAGAAGGATCGGTGGTTCTGGTGACAGAATCAGCGTCACACCACTCTTCCTCTCATTCATCAAGACATCCCTTAATGGGGCATTCACCATCTGCTTCCCCAGAAAGGCGTTCAGGCAGACCAAATCATAGGTCTCCTTTACAGCAGAGGGAGGCTTTCCCTGCTGTTTACTTGTCTGCGAGGTGGCTCCTTCCCCTGCATCACTGGAGTAAAGATACAGGAGCATCACAGCGGATGCAAGAATACGCCAGTCCTCTTCATAGATCACCCCTGCAGAGATTGGTTCAGGAAGTGAATGGATCACATTTGCCCAGACGTGCAGAGCAAACGGGCAGATCACGGGAGCGTAGGCATAGTTCTCATCGCAAAAAAGAAGGTCACCTACGTGGTCTTCCTCTTCCACTCAATCCTTGAAGAAGGATTATTCTCCCACACTATCGGACAGCCCTTTGTCGAGAGTGTCACCGATAGATGACATTAACACTTATCATGATGTGCTTCAGAGGGGGGCTCAAAAGCTGAACATTGAGATGTCTACCCCTCAGTTGGCAATAACAGTTATTGAGACTCTGCATCAGAGAGCAGCTTCTCGTCCGTAGCTTCCCCTGGTTCCTGGTCTTCTGGAGCCAGTGATGGACATTTTCCTCACGCCAGCTGCGATTAAGGCTGCACCGGCTAGGATTCAAAAGAAATACAAGCCGGCTGCAACAGATCCTGTGTTCTTGAAGACAGATCCACCTGCGGACTAATTGTGGCAGCTGAAAAACTCATGCAGTGACTGCTTCTTCATCAGTCCCGCCCGATAAAGAAAGTGGGTCCCAGGACTCATGGGGACGTAAGGTTTGCGGGTCTGCAGCATCATCCCTCAAGGTCTCCAGTGCAGCAGACTTATTAGGTCGCTATGACAGGGCCTTATGGGACTCCTTGGACCGCTTCAAGGAGAAGTTGCCAAAAGAGGATCAAAAGGACTTTGAGGAGGTCATCAAGGAAGGGTCGCTTGTTGCCAACCAAGTGATTAGCACGGCAGCGGATGGTGCTACATTGTCGGCGCACTCATATGCCCATGGGATTTGCACCAGGAGATCCTCCTGGTTGAGATTGACAGCTCTCAAGCCAGATTCTCAGCAGAGGATCCTGAATCTCCCTTTTTCCGGCTCCTTCCTGTTTGGCACCCATACAGATGAGGAAATGGGTAGGATGAAGGCAGAGCTCGATACCCTCAAAGCCGTTGGATTGGAGAAGAAGAAGGAGTTTAAGCAACGGTACAGACCCAACCAACGCAAGGGCTGCCAACAGAGGGTTCAAACCCCTCAATGGTCCCAGAGCAAAGGCTAAGGCAAGTCACAGTATAAATCCAACAGAGGTAGACGAGGTCACCAGCATCAGTCCTCTAACACGGCCAGGTCATCAGGGAAGCAATGAGCAGGAGCTTCCTCTAGTGCCGTTGCCCACTCCAGTGGGAGGAAGTGCTTCACATCATCTGGAAGAGTGGTGCAGCATAACAAAAGATCGTTGGGTGCTCAGTATACTGCACAATGGATACGCACTACGTTTTTGTGTGCTTCCAAAGAACATTCCTCCAAAAAGATCTCGTCCTCACCAGTTAAAGTTGCTTCAGCAGGAAGTGATAACCCTTCTGCAAAAAAAGGCCACAGAAGGTACTTACTTGTGCCCAAAAGAGATCAGGAGCACAAGTTCAGACCTATCCTGGACCTTCGCTTGCTGAACAAAGTCATTATGAAGGAGAAGTTTCGCATGTTGGCACTTTATCAAATATATCCACATCTACAAGCAGGAGACTGGATATGTTTGGTGGACCTCCAAGATGCGTACTTCCATATACCTATCATTCGACGTCATCGCAAATACCTTCGATTTGTGGTCGGTGACAAGCACTATCAGTACAAGGTCTTATCCTTGAGACTGAAATCTACCCCACGAGTCTTTACCAAGTGCAAGGCAGTGCTGGCGGCCGCCCTACACAGAAAAGGTCTGTTCGTCTAACCTTACTTAGACGTTGGCTCCTCAAAGGGCCATCTCCTCAAAAAGTAAGGAAGGATTTCCAGGTCTGTCTAAATCAGCTCCGCAGACTGGGTCTTCATGTGAACATGGAGAAGCCAATCCAACAGCCCACCCAGACAATCCATTATTTGGGATCGACTCTGGATTCAAACAAAGGAAGAGCATTTTCTTCGGAGGAGAGACTTTCCTCAATGCAGCAGAAGTGCAAGGCTCTGTTTCAGACAGATCGCCCAGCAGTCCGACAGGTGGCATCTCTGCTGAGGTCAATGGCCTCCTGCATATTTCTCATTCCCAATGCCAGGCTGAGAATGAGACCGTTGCAGCAAGATCTAGAAGAAAAGTTGGACCAAGCAACGGGTCGATGGGAGGATCGGGTTGTGCTCTCCCAAGCAGCAAAATCGTCCATCAGGTGGTGGACTCGACCACACAACCTGTTGGTGGGAGTCCCTTTCCATCAACCAGTTCCAGTGCAATCATTGATAATGCAAATGCAGGGCCGGTGGTCCACAAAAGAGCAGTCCTTCCTCATAAACATGTTGGAGCTACGAGCAGTGCATCTAGCTCTGAAAGCTTTTTGGCCGTCGATCACGTCCAACTCGATCCTGATCCAAACAGACAGCACGACCACCATATATTATCTAATCAAATAGGGTGGTACGCGCTCTTACCCTCTCTCCCTGGAGGCTCAAGCGATCTGGCATTGGCTTCTGGCTCGGAACCTCTCCATAGTGGCAGTGCACCTTCCGGGAGAGCAGAACTGGGTGCTGCACGACGAGGTGGTGGCAGATATTTTAGTTGGCGCATAAACCCCTTTTGTTGTCTCCTAAAGCACATTCCACTAGGGGAAAGGCGGCCACAGTAGCTTTCTTGCATGATGTTCCAATGTCAGAAATTTGCAAGGCAGCAACCTGGAAATCGGTTCACACTTTCACAAAGCATTATTGCCTAGAATCCGATTCCAGGGCGGATATTCAAGTGGGCCAGGCCTCCTTGAGGAATCTATTCGGATAGTAATATATCTATCCAGGCTTAGTTATCTGAGCTGGTTGGTTAATTTACCGTTCTGTTTCCTTTGCCCACAGGGGGGTGAGGTGAGGCTCGCTATTCTATTCTAGTGCTTATGACTATTGATGAGGAAGAGAAGGATTAGGTACTTACATGTAATCCTAGTTCTCTTCCAGGGGTATCCTCATCAAAGTCATAAGCAACCCTCCCGCCTCCCCGGGCAAAGGATCATTGTATTTTTAAAAAGGTAATGTCAACTCTTTGTGTTATGGCTTTTGAGTCACCGCACAGAACAACTGACCTAACTGTCACCCCTGAGGCATGATGGGAAGCTGGGGATCATGACTGCCTTAAAGGCACAGTGCCAGTTTATCTCTATGTTGCTATGAGTTAGCTTTTCAGCCTTTTTAGGCTATGTTTCTGCAATGCAGCATGGGAGCTGTATATGCTTTCAGTCCTATGTGAGAGTTTGTGCTGACTGCTAAGCATTAAAACAGTTTTAAAACATGTTCAACTGTTGTTTTTCCCTGTTTCTAATGTATTCTTTTATGATATAATGGGGAGTCCTTACAGCATTATTCAGCCCTAGTGTGTGTAAGGCTGCATTTGCTTTTTTATTGTGTATATATATATATATATATATATATATATATATATATATATATATATATATATATATATATATATATATATATATATATATATATATATATATATATATATATATATATGGAGCTACATATATGTGGGGCACATATATGATTGTGTTTCCGGGGTCCCGCTCATGGGCGGGAATGTTAGTGCTTATCACTTTGATGAGGATACCCCTGGAAGAGAACTAGGATTACAGGTAAGTAACTAATGCGTCCTGCCTCTAAGAGGGCAGGAATGTTTTGCCATTCATTTAACTATTAGGCTGTTGCCTCTGGAAGTTATTCAACTCTGTGGCAAAGGCAGCCATGTTAGGCGGGTACCAGGCTTCATCTTTTTATTCTCTATAACCTACACAATGGTAGCTGTGGTGGAGCAACCAAGGCTTACCGAGGGGGCATGGTTTAAAGGCTGAGGTCAGGTAGAGCATCTCATACACATGAGCACACTTAAAGGCCATTTTTCAGAGAGAAATATTTATCATTAATACATCTTTAACAGATGGTTACTTATTTAGAACATCTGAGCTAAGAACTTAAAGAGAAAACAAGAACCAGTCCAGCTCCAGAGGTAAGGCACTGAAGAGATTTTACGCAGCCCAGTGAAACATCCTTAAACAAATTGGTGGCTACGCCTATATGGTGAATGGGTGTGGGGACGCATTGAGGTGTTTGAGTCTTGATTGCAACCATTGGGACCATTTGCTTCTAGTGACCTGGGGGCCTTGTTACTATTGAACCCAATCAGAATGTCAAATGCAGTCCTTTCGCACTGTACTCTTAGAGAAGTGCAGTCCAAGGCTTGCTCAGGGAGATGTGTGAGCTAGAACAGGAAGACTCAGCAGACTCAGTGATAGCACTCAAAAACACTACTAAATAATCAGAGCCTTTATGTTGAAAAATAAATAGTACTTTATTTCCAGATTTAAACATCACATGTAAAATGCAAATAAATACATAAATAAATAAAGCAACTGAAACATTGTGATTTTCCAATGTCTTTGTGGCTTTCCAGTTTAAGGAGTATTTGTGTGTCATCTGCATAGTTATAGCATGTGAGGTGAAATTTACTGATCAGTGCAGGTAATGACTCCATGTAGATGTTGAAAAGAATGCTTGAGATGATAGAGCCTTGAGGGATTTTCTGCTTTTGTGAAGTATGGTTTGGATGAGAAAGGTGGGGTATGGATGACATTTGTTCTGTTTTGAAGGTAGAATGTGATCCAGTCGAGAGCAGTCCCCTCTATACTAGGTTCATAGAGCCTTTGTATTAGAGTGACATGGTCATCTGAAACAAAGGCAGCTGAGAGGTCCAAGAGAAGTAATGCAGCAACCAGTTCCGGTCAACTGTGTTCTTAAGGTCATCCCAGATGGCAATGAGAGCAGATTCTGTGCCTCTTCCTGGAGCGAATCCTGTTTGGAAGTCTGAAAGTATGGAATTATCTACCATGAATTGTGAAATCTAGTGGAATACTGCTCTTTCTATCAGTTTTCCCAGGAAAAGCCCATTTGTAATTGGTCTGTAGTTGTCGGGGTTAAGCGGGTCCAGGTTTGTTTTGTTTAGTAATGTGCGTATGTAGGACTTTTTTAGGTCTTCTAGAAATATTCCCGTAGTTACAGAATTATTGATGATTCTTCTTACTGGTGTGGCAGAAGTGGTAGTTAGAATAATTTTCTTGAAAGTTTGTGGTGGACATTGGTGAGAAGGGTTGCTGGCAGACCGCTTTGACCAGGTACATTAATTAATTGTGTGATATTTGTTGGAAGGAATGCTGAGGCTGGGTTAGCCTACTCTTTTATTAGCAGTGTTAGTTTTCAAACATGATCTTAGAAACATTCATGCCACCCCCATTTCGAAAGCAATGCCATTAGTGAACCAAGAGGCATGACATTTGTGAGATGCATCTTGAGTGTAGCCTTGGTTGTTATATAATTGGCACAACATTATAGTTTATTAAATAAAACACAAAATAAGCTTTTGTACGGCATGCATCCTGAACTTGTACATTTTAAGGGTCTCTCATATGTGATAATGAAGAAATAGGAGGCAAAGGTAAATTAACCAATTGCCTAAGATCACACAATTTCATCAAATAGGGAAGCCAGGACTGATACCAGGTTTTCTGGTTTCACATGTTGCAATTCAGTCACTAGATGAGTATCTCTTTCCCTCTCACATTTTACATTGAAGTTAATGCTCTGAACTTAATTGTTGCTGAATGAGAATACAGTGTTGGTGGCAGACAGAAGTCACTTGAAGACTTGGTCTGTTGTCGACACCATTGCATCTGCTTGGTGTCCCCTTACGCCCACTGTTCATCACCCGACCCTCACATTGCTGGCATTGGTGCGACCCTTAGGCATGCCACAGACAGTACTTTGCGCCCCTCGAGAAAATGTTTGCGAGTGCCCATAAACTAAGTGCTTCGGTGCCATATTAATGATAGAAGGCGCTAAACAAACGAGGGCTGCATAGTAACATTAAGCAGGTGTCAGCAAATCCAGCAATTCTGTTAGCAAGGAAAAGTGGAAGGAATAAGAATATGCCAGGAGAGCCTTTCCAAACACTGAAAATATATTTTCTTTCTCTAAAACAAAGGCAACTGAAAGGTATATGAGAAAAGGGAGGTGCTTCTGCTCTGCTGATCTGAAAATCAACTGAATTCGGTGTAACATGACAAGTCAATTGGCAGTAATTAACAGTGAGCACAATAGATGTAATGAATAGCGCAAGCTTTCACTTGGAGATGTGTGATAATGACTGCAACAGACAGAGGGATAATGGGAAGTGGTACTTTGTGTGAAATCCTTTGAGTAAAAGTTTTCTGAAACTTTGGAGTTACTTTGAATTCCTTCGAAGCAAAAACAGCGTTGCCTTTCACATCTTTGCGTCAGTAAGAGATGGCAGAGGTGGATAATCCAAACTAAGAGAGACAAAGTACATACATTTTGAATTAAAACCACAGGATGCATGGTTTAACAGTGACAAAATGGCTGACTGTATCGGTGATGTCCATTTTAACAAGCATTGACAAAGCCAATTGGTCTCGTCAATCTGAACGTCTATTGGTGTTGTCAATGTCTATTAGAGACAGAGCAGAAACCTAACAATAAGGTATAGTTCTTTGTTTACTGCTACATTCCCGCCACAATGCTCGAGGCTCGTAATTAATTTTTAGCAAAGAGTTGTAACTTTCACCCCATATTCACAAGGAATATACAACATGTCACTTTGAGAAAACGCCTGTGCTGTCTTGAGCCGAGACCTAATAAAGTACTTCCAAAGGCTTTGGTTGCACTAGTGCAGGGGTAGAAAGTCTTGTTAAAGTTCTGAGCATCGCCCCATGTGCGTAACTGATAACTAAGTGGGTCCTTGAGTGCTGAGGGATGAGATTGGCCCAAACAGTGTTAGTTGAGGGATGAGTGACAGTATATAAGAGGCATCAACTAGATGCAGTCATGCAAGAGCTGACCCTTCAGATGCTGCAGAGCTGAAGAGCACCCTCATTCATATCCTCAAAGAACAGCCACATTTCTATTTTTGAAGAACATATGGAATCATTTACTGACCAAAACTGTAAATTTCTCACTGGCCTCTCAGACTCCTTGATGAATGGTCCAAGGCCATCAAAGCTCTATGGGGAATATTCTCAAGGACTTATCGCTGAGTTAGCGGCACTTTAGCTCAGCCAAAGTCGTGATAAAACTATCGCAGAACAAGCTGGTGATAACAGTCCATATCACCAGTTTACCAGCGATAGCAGCCGCAAAAAACAGCGCCACAGATTACCCCGGCAACTATCGCTAATGAGATGCAGAGTAGGCGTTCCCGTGTCAAAAGCCGCAACAACACCACTCTGCAACATTCTCAACAACCAGCCAAATCGGCGATAAGATCCCAAAACATGTAATAAGGCGCGTTAGCAGCAGGGAATTAACACCTGCTCTGACCTGGTGTAAAGTCAGACGACAGCCTGCATCAGAAAGGAGGCCCAGCCCAGAGTCACACCTGAAGGGCAACAGATGCCATGGAGCAACTGATCATGCAGGCCGGACACCCAAGAGGGCCACAGCACCCACTGCCACCACCCCCAGGACCCCCACTACCCCCCCTCCTCCCCTGGAACAACACTAAGGCAGGGTAGACAGATAACGACCTTCAAAAAAAGCACCAACCGCACAAACCCAACACCAGAGAATGTCATTGCCCACTACAGGCTCAAAGGGACAACCACAACCATTACAACGCAACTTTTACAACGCACTACCATTACAACGAAACTTTTACAACGCAAAAACCATTACAACGCATGTATTTACAACGCATGTTTTTACAACGCAGGTACCTTTACAACGCATACCATTACAACGTAAGTATTGGTTAGTATATAATTATATTTTACATTTTATATGTTTGGTTTTTTTTAAGGGGCATTTTTAGGGTTCAGGGTCAGTTTTCAGTTTTTGGGTAAAGGGGCATTTTTAGGGTTCAGGGTCAGTTTTCAGTTTTTGGGTAAAGGGGTATTTTTAGGGTTCAGGGTCAGTTTTCAGTTTTTGGGTAAAGGGGTATTTTTAGGGTTCAGGGTCAGTTTTCAGTTTTTGGGTAAAGGGGTATTTTTAGGGTTCAGGGTCAGTTTTCAGTTTTTGGGTAAAGGGGCATTTTTAGGGTTCAGGGTCAGTTTTTAGTTTTTGGGGAAAGGGGTATTTTTAGGGTTCAGGGTCAGTTTTCAGTTTTTGGGTAAAGGGGTATGTTTAGGGTTCAGGGTAAGGGTGGGCGCCCGATTCGGCTACGCCCACGGAGTAGGCGTAGTGTTGCCTTCTACGCATTTTGCGTAGACAGCGTAGCCTGCAACACTACGCCCACTCCGTGGGCGTAGCCGAGTCAGCCGCCACCCGCCTCCCTCCCGCCCTCCCCTAGATACATTATTTACGCAATTACAGTGATTAAAACAATATTAAAGCACTTACCTTGTCCGGGGCTCGTCCGGGGCTCCATATTTGAATAGCGTCCTTTTCCTGACAACAAATGCGCATGCGCGGCCGCCCGCGAATGCGCATTTCGCGGGAGAAATGCGCATGCTCGGCCGCCCGCGCATGCGCATTGGTATCCAGGAAAAGGACGCTATTCAAAGATGGAGCCCCGGACGAGCCCCGGACAAGGTAAGTGCTTTAATATTGTTTTAATCACTGTAATTGCGTAAATAATGTATCTAGGGGAGAGCGGGAGGGAGGTGCGTAGTGGGGCTACGCGGAGTGCGGGAGTGGGCGTAGCTTCTCGCCCTCTCCGCGTAGCTCCGCGGAGCCCCACTACGCCCACTACGCCCAGGGTTAGTTCAGGGTCAGTTTTCAGTTTTTGGGTAAAGGGGTATTTTTAGGGTTCAGGGTCAGTTTTCAGTTTTTGGGTAAAGGGGCATTTTTAGGGTTCAGGGTCAGTTTTTAGTTTTTGGGTAAAGGGGTATTTTTAGGGTTCAGGGTCAGTTTTCAGTTTTTGGGTAAAGGGGTATTTTTAGGGTTCAGGGTCAGTTTGGGGTTTTTGGGTAAAGGGGTATTTTTAGGGTTCAGGGTCAGTTTTGGGTTTTTGGGGTAAAGGGGTATTTTTAGGGTTCAGGGTCAGTTTTGGGTTTTTGGGTAAAGGGGTATTTTTAGGGTTCAGGGTCAGTTTTGGGTTTTTGGGGTACAGGGGTATTTTTAGGGTTCAGGGTCAGTTTTGGGTTTTTGGGGTACAGGGGTATTTTTAGGGTTCAGGGTCAGTTTTGGGTTTTTGGGGTACAGGGGTATAAGGTAAAAATAAAATAAAATTAAATTTAAATTAAATCAATTAAATTAAATTAAATTAAATTAAATTAAATTAAATTAAATTAAATTAAATTATATTATTTTCAATTATTTTAAATTAAAAAAAAATAATATATACTTACCAATACTTACGTTGTAATGGTATGCGTTGTAAAGGTACCTGCGTTGTAAAAACATGCGTTGTAAATACATGCGTTGTAAAAGTTTTTGCGTTGTAAAAAATTCGTTGTAATGGCATGCGTTGTAAAAGTATGAGTTGTAACATCATACATCCTGACCACCATTTCCCACAGACTGACGCTACCAACACAGCGGACAACCAACATCCCAACTCAGACAAAGCTGCTGGCCGTGCTGCACGTGTTGGCCTCTGGTACCTCCCAACCAACAACCGCAAGAGTCAGAGGAGTCTCACAGCCAGCCCAATCCAAGTTCCTCACAACGGTCGTGGATGACATCCTCAGCTTGGTACCCCACTATCTATACTTCTCCCACACTGGGCAGGAACAGCTCGAGACCGAGCAAGGCATCTACGCCATAGCTGGCTTCCCACACGTGTTGGGGCAATTAACTGCACACATATCCTACTTGTGCCCTCTGGCAACACTGCACACAATAACCGCAACAGAAAGCACATGTATTCCATCAATGTGCAGACAGTAGAGGACCACCGGGGAATCTCCACCAATGTCGATGCCAACCACCCAGACAGTGTGCATGATTCCTACATCTTTCGACAGTCCATCATCAACCAGCACTATCAGGATGGCACCTACGGAAATGCACTGCTCATTGGCAAGTACCAAATGAACACACCATACACCTCAACTCCACAATCATGCAACTCACAACATTGGAAATGCAATGTTACAAACTCACATATAATATGCCAAACAACATGCCCACCCACAAGACACAACAGCACAACTTACTATGGGAACCTGGGCCAGCCATGTACATAAGCCATCAACGGCATGGCACCTCAGCCACACGATAGCAGATTGTGGGAAGAGGTGGGGACCAGGCATGTGCAAAGGAGGCAAGTGACTGATGAATGAGATTGTATGCAATGCCAAGTTTGTCGTGGATGGATGGCCAGACTGCAGTATGCAGACATCACACATATCAATGTTGACATACACCGCTGGTGTTTGGAGTGTAGAGTGTCAGACTGATTTGCATATAGCCATGTCTGAACTGGGGTGGCAGAGTGGGCTAAAGAACGGTGATGGATTAAACCCAGATCTTTTGACTGGGTGTGAGTGTTTGATTGATTCAGATGCTCCGTCCATCACCACCCCCTTTTGTACCGCTTTTGGCCGCCATAAGTGTGGCAGGGTATGCTCAGACGTGAGTCCCTTGCTCACTTTGCCACTGGATTCAAGCAAGCCGGGCTGAAGACGGCTGGAATGCCAGAAACCGGTCCTCGGAAGCTTGTTTCCGGTCCAGGGAAGACATGGCTTGGCAGTTCGGGCTGGACTGTTCCCATGAGGCACAGGGTCAGACTGATTTGCATATAGCCATGTCTGAACTGGGGTGGCAGAGTGGGCTAAAGAACGGTGATGGATTAAACCCAGATCTTTTGACTGGGTGTGAGTGTTTGAATGATTCAGATGCTCCGTCCATCACCACCCCCTTTTGTACCGCTTTTGGCCGCCATAAGTGTGGCAGGGTATGCTCAGACGTGAGTCCCTTGCTCACTTTGCCACTGGATTCAAGCAAGCCGGGCTGAAGACGGCTGGAATGCCAGAAACCGGTCCTCGGAAGCTTGTTTCCGGTCCAGGGAAGACATGGCTTGGCAGTTCGGGCTGGACTGTTCCCATGAGGCACAGGGTCAGACTGATTTGCATATAGCCATGTCTGAACTGGGGTGGCAGAGTGGGCTAAAGAACGGTGATGGATTAAACCCAGATCTTTTGACTGGGTGTGAGTGTTTGATTGATTCAGATGCTCCGTCCATCACCACCCCCTTTTGTACCGCTTTTGGCCACCATAAGTGTGGCAGGGTATGCTCAGACGTGAGTCCCTTGCTCACTTTGCCACTGGATTCAAGCAAGCCGGGCTGAAGACGGCTGGAATGCCAGAAACCGGTCCTTGGAAGCTTGTTTCCGGTCCAGGGAAGACATGGCTTGGCAGTTCGGGCTGGACTGTTCCCATGAGGCACAGGGTCAGACTGATTTGCATATAGCCATGTCTGAACTGGGGTGGCAGAGTGGGCTAAAGAACGGTGATGGATTAAACCCAGATCTTTTGACTGGGTGTGAGTGTTTGATTGATTCAGATGCTCCGTCCATCACCACCCCCTTTTGTACCGCGTTTGGCCGCCATAAGTGTGGCAGGGTATGCTCAGACGTGAGTCCCTTGCTCACTTTGCCACTGGATTCAAGCAAGCCGGGCTGAAGACGGCTGGAATACCAGAAACCGGTCCTCGGAAGCTTGTTTCCGGTCCAGGGAAGACATGGCTTGGCAGTTTGGGCTGGACTGTTCCCATGAGGCACAGGGTCAGACTGATTTGCATATAGCCATGTCTGAACTGGGGTGGCAGAGTGGGCTAAAGAACGGTGATGGATGAAACCCAGATCTTTTCACTGGGTGTGAGTGTTTGATTGATTCAGATGCTCTGTCCATCACCACCCCCTTTTGTACCGCTTTTGGCCGCCATAAGTGTGGCAGGGTATGCTCAGACGTGAGTCCCTTGCTCACTTTGCCACTGGATTCAAGCAAGCCGGGCTGAAGGCGGCTGGAATGCCAGAAACCGGTCCTCGGAAGCTTGTTTCTGGTCCAGGGAAGACATGGCTTGGCAGTTTGGGCTGGACTGTTCCCATGAGGCACAGGGTCAGACTGATTTGCATATAGCCATGTCTGAACTGGGGTGGCAGAGTGGGCTAAAGAACGGTGATGGATGAAACCCAGATCTTTTGACTGGGTGTGAGTGTTTGATTGATTCAGATGCTCCGTCCATCACCACCCCCTTTTGTACCGCTTTTGGCTGCCATAAGTGTGGCAGGGTATGCTCAGACGTGAGTCCCTTGCTCACTTTGCCACTGGATTCAAGCAAGCCGGGCTGAAGGCGGCTGGAATGCCAGAAACCGGTCCTCGGAAGCTTGTTTCTGGTCCAGGGAAGACATGGCTTGGCAGTTTGGGCTGGACTGTTCCCATGAGGCACAGGGTCAGACTGATTTGCATATAGCCATGTCTGAACTGGGGTGGCAGAGTGGGCTAAAGAACGGTGATGGATGAAACCCAGATCTTTTGACTGGGTGTGAGTGTTTGATTGATTCAGATGCTCCGTCCATCACCACCCCCTTTTGTACCGCTTTTGGCCGCCATAAGTGTGGCAGGGTATGCTCAGACGTGAGTCCCTTGCTCACTTTGCCACTGGATTCAAGCAAGCCGGGCTGAAGGCGGCTGGAATGCCAGAAACCGGTCCTCGGAAGCTTGTTTCTGGTCCAGGGAAGACATGGCTTGGCAGTTCGGGCTGGACTGTTCCCATGAGGCACAGGGTCAGACTGATTTGCATATAGCCATGTCTGAACTGGGGTGGCAGAGTGGGCTAAAGAACGGTGATGGATTAAACCCAGATCTTTTAACTGGGTGTGAGTGTTTGATTGATTCAGATGCTCCCTCCATCACCACCCCCTTTTGTACCGCTTTTGGCCGCCATAAGTGTGGCAGGGTATGCTCAGACGTGAGTCCCTTGCTCACTTTGCCACTGGATTCAAGCAAGCCGGGCTGAAGACGGCTGGAATGCCAGAAACCGGTTCTCGGAAGCTTGTTTCCGGTCCAGGGAAGACATGGCTTGGCAGTTCCGGTTGGACTGTTCCCATGAGGCACAGGGTCAGACCGATTTACATATAGCCATGTCTGAACTGGGGTGGCAGAGTGGGCTAAAGAACGGTGATGGATTAAACCTAGACCTTTTGACTGGGTGTGAGTGTTTGATTGATTCAGATGCTCCCTCCATCACCACCCCCTTTTGTACCGCTTTTGGCCGCCATAAGTGTGGCAGGGTATGCTCAGGCGTGAGTCCCTTGCTCACTTTGCCACTGGATTCAAGCAAGCCGGGCTGAAGACGGCTGGAATGCCAGAAACCGGTCCTCGGAAGCTTATTTCCGGTCCAGGGAAGACATGGCTTGGCAGTTCGGGCTGGACTGTTACCATGAGGCAAGGATCAGACTGATTTGCATATAGCCATGTCTGAACTGGGATGGCAGAGTGGGATAAAGAACGGTGATGGATTAAAACCAGATCTTTTGACTGGGTGTGAGTGTTTGATTGATTCAGATGCTCCGTCCATCACCACCCCCTTTTGTACCACCTGCAGACACCGGCGTGTGTTGAAGAGG
This sequence comes from Lissotriton helveticus, assembly GCF_964261635.1. Taxonomy (NCBI): domain Eukaryota; kingdom Metazoa; phylum Chordata; class Amphibia; order Caudata; family Salamandridae; genus Lissotriton; species Lissotriton helveticus. The sequence continues at coordinate 1,576,446,159 of NC_136068.1, read as the reverse complement.
GCCCACGAAGTGCCGGTGCAAGCTACAAGCCCAAGGGCCGCAACCCTGGCAGCCTTCTCAGACATCACAGCCTCCGTGACACAGGCCCACAGTACTCCTTTCTCGTTGACGTACTCCACCAGCATACACAGAGGACTAGTAGGTCATACATTTAGAACTGAGTCTGATTACACTATGGCAGAGAACATTATTTAAGTCAGAGTTTATACCACTATACTTCCTTCGATGTGTTGCCACCAAGTCTGTGTACAGCATTCCAACCATACGTGTCTGTGGGCCCACGCGGACAACTGCTCTCGGGCCACACTGGGCTCGAGTAGGTCACACATTTGGAACTGAGTCTTGATTTTTCAATGGTAGAGGTGTAAGAGGATGACGTGTTTCAGTCAGGAGGAAAAAAGGATCATCGTTATGGAGGTGATCAAGCACTACCAACAACTGCCCTGGTGTCACTAACTCTGTACATTGCGAGCCAATGACACATGCCTGTGGGCCACAGCTGACCACTGCCTCCGGCCTACACTGTGCTCAAGTAGGTGACACTTTCAGAACTTAGTCTTGATTTATTTATGGCAGATTTGATATCATTGTATAGGCCTCATCGCAGTCTGCATCCCCTCTCTGCCCCTGTTCCACAAAGTCTGTTCCCCGACATCCATGGACACTTTCGGGTTGAACTTTGGCGACTGAGTCTATGGACTGGGGGTTGTCTTCATCATCATGTCGGTGATACTGTCTTGGTGGCAAAACGAGGCAGTGGCATTCCACTCCTACATTTGCCGCTACTGGACAGCTTCTACCCTCTGCATGATGCCCTGGAGGACACCTTCCACTGTTCTCCGCAACCCTCCGCCACATTCACCTTGGACATCGTGAGGACCCGCTTAGCTCGCGTGGCCCTACCACAGTGCACCGCAAGTCACCATTCTGTGGCAGTGTGCCTGTGCCGGCCGCAGTGCATCCTGGGCCACTAACTCTATGCAGCTCAAGTCAGGGACCTTGGCTGCTGAGATATTGGATGACCTCTGACACAATGGCATTGGGTAATCAATGCCATGAGTTTGTGGCCCTGCGCTGTTTGCTGCCTACGGCCTCAACTGCGGTCCACCAGGACTCACACATCAAATCGAGTCCTGACCGGCCCAACTTTGCATCACCGCAGGAGGCACAAGCCACCACCACCAGGACCACCTCCAAACGCCAACTGCCAGAGTCGGAACAGTCATACTGGCAGATTAACGGAGTTGCTCTCACCTGTCGTGGATGCCATCATCTGCCTGATCCCCTGCTCAACTCTTCAGGTGCCACTAACTCAGTGCACAACAACTCATGGAACATTTCTGATTGAGTTTAGTGCTGTGGACAGCTCATACAGCAATGTCACCTCAGGCAGTGTGGGAGACCTGGGACAATGGTAAGGAAGATGATGCAGGTGTAACACACCCCACTGCAGCTGCATCAGGAATATCCCGAAGGGACACAATACTAAACAATTTGTTCACTTGAGCATGCTCAGCTCTAGTGTCCCAAACTCAGTGCACTGCAACTCACGGACACTTCTGTTTGCATATTGGGTGACCTCTGTACTTGCTCCGGTACCACCGTGATGCTCCGCAGTTGTCTCTGTGATGCTTGTGTATTCTGTTTCTGTTTTATTGGTGTTCACTGTTCAAGCACCAACCACTCCCTGAGAGCTGGCTTACACTCACCCCACACACATCCAGCACAGGCGTCACTGTACATGTGGCCCGGCCAATTAAGGGGCCGGGCGCACATGCCTGTAGCCAATTGAACAAACTATATGCGTGTGTCCGTGTGGTCATAATGTATGCATGAGGGCCCCGGACCCTACAATATTACATTGTGCTGCGGACAGCGGACGCAAACATGTCGCCGCAGGCAGCGGGTTAGACCATGGACATGTAGCTTTGTCGTCACCCACTCAATACGTAAGGGGGGTGGACTGGGCCATTGTACGCAGGTCCAGCGTGGGTGGGTGAATGTAATTGTGCGCCTCTGTGAGTGGTTCAGTACAGGAAATGTGCAAATGTATGTGTCTCTGTCGAAGTGTGGGTCTCCTTCGTGGGGTGTAGGTGCTTCCTGATGGGACCTAGACACCCACGTATGTGAAGTAGATCGGCTTCCATTAGCTCTTACCCCACCCGCACCTGTTCGGCCACCTCCATTTGGCATTCTAACACCTGGCTTTGGTATGCGATGTGTGCCTCGGTGAAGTGTTGGGAGCCAGCCGTGGTGGCAGGTGCTTCCTGCTGTGTGGTTTGGGCAGGGGCTGGGGTCTCCTCTATGTAGCTTGGCTGACCTGCTTCTGGGGGTGTGTTGCCTAAGATGTGGTTGTCCTCTCCAGCATCACTGATGAGTTGTCTGGTCTGCTCTGCTGGAGGTGTTTTTTGTCCCTCTGCAATGTGAAGGGGAGATGCATGTTGACATTGTGTTGACATATATGTTGGCGCATTGTTCTTGTTTATATGCAGACTGTATGACAATGTACATTGTGACTGTTTGGGAGGTGCGGCATATTTGATGCAGGACAGTGTACTTTTGGACTACATGACGGATGTGCGGTTGTACACGTACATTTCCATCTCACAGTTTCCTGCTATGTTAGATGTGATTGGCCTGTTTCTGAGCATGAGCGGACCCAGTTGTGTCCTCTGTTCTGCATTGTCGGTGTTTCACTTTGTATTATATTGTCGTTAGATGTGCTGTTGTTGCTATGTGTGTGTGCTGCAGTGTACAACGGGGATCAGGGACATGTTCCTGGGTAATTGTGGGTGTGCAGTGTGCTACACATCATTGAGCATGTGTGCCATTCTGCCCATCTCCCCCCGTCCCCCCAGTCCCTGGTCGTTACTCACCCAGTTGATGTTGTGTCAGGTCCTATCGAGATTGTCCGTACTCCCAAGTACTTGCACTGTCTCCACACTGATGACTGTGGCCTCCATTTCCTCCAACTCCTCCTGTGGCGCAGGACTCCCACCTCCTGTCGCCATTGCTGCCTTCTTGTTGGCAGCGGATTTGTGCTTCATTTGGCTTTTCACGTCATACCAGCGCCGCTTGGCCTCCTATATTGCCCTCCTCGACACTCCGACTGCCTTCACGTTTGTCTAATTGACGTTCAGTTGATGGTGGAGTTCTGTCACCTCCGTGATGCTGATCTTGTTTTCCTGTGGACTGCACCCCGTCTTCCTCTTCCTCTTCTCCTTGGCCTTTCCCGACCCTGAGGTTCCTTGCTGGTGGTCTGTGGGGCTTGTGGGGTTCACGTTGGCTTCTGCTCTCGGTCCAGGTGCATCCATGGTGCTACGCAGTTTGATTTGGTTTTGCAGTGCTTTTTTTTTTGCTTTTATAGTGCATTTGCCTGCATGACGCGTGGGGATTGCAGGCCTGTAGCTGGTTTTCGCTCATTTTTATATCGCGATTGGCCTCATCTCAACTTTTTTTACATTCGTGTTTAGCATATTTGCGGCGTTGCATAGATTTTATCGTGGACATTTGATGTGTTCTTGATAGAGCGCGCGAGGCCACCCGACCAATAGTTTCGCCGTTTCCGGCTTCAGGGCCCATATACTTTTCAAATCACCATATACATCGATCAGGTGACTTCACGAGCTCTACCAAGTTGGTGTGTGTGTTCCCTGCTACCAATTTTCGGTGCACCCGACTTACCATCCACCGATGCGGGTGCCTAATGACCACAATGAATCAGGGAGCTAGCTGTAAAGAAAGGCAGCAAAATACAAACCCAACCAATAACATTCAAGTACTGTTTAAATGACCACGGACAACTGGAAGTTTTAAAATGTTTATCTAAAGTTCATTATTTTCTTGCATGAGGTACAATAAAACAAGGCAATCAATAATCAAGATAACGTAAATTATATATGCATAAAGAAATAATGACAGAGTAATCATCAAGGTACTAATAAAATGTAACGAGAAAAGATACTATGCAAGTCAGTATTATCTAAACAGGGATACCCTAAGTGTGGGTGACTATAGGAGAGCTTATAATGAATAACACGCTTCACTTAAGGTGAAGGGGCCTTTGAACAATCTAGGCAACGAAGTTCTAGACCATATCAGGAAATGACACACTGCTATGCAAAATATAATTTCTAACAAATGAGAAGACATAGGAATAAACTTATGGAAAAATATAAATGACTTTCAATAGTTGCAGAAAGGCATGGAAAGTATCACATGTGCAATGTTGAACTTTATTAAAGCAAAAGTTAGAAATTCAGAAGGTGCAAGAATTTCAAGAGGTTCAGAGCAATATTTACCTAGAAAGGTGTGGAAACCAAACCCTGGCCACGGGTCAGTTAAGGACAGGAAACCCTCAAGGAAGGATACCCCTCAAAGGACAGCAGGTGCAGAATGGACACCCAGGACAGGACAGGATACCCTCGGAATAGGAATCAGGACAGGACCCTCAGGATAGGACAGCAAACCCTCAGGACAGGACCCTCTTCAGGACAGGACCGGAACCCACAGTTCGGAAGCAACGCCTGCGCTCCACCCGCTCTGCAGCTATCGATCAAGACCCCGATTGGGTCAGCGAACTCCCAGCAAAGTGCTTCGCCAGCACTTTAAGGTTCAGTAGAACCTCAGTCTATGGTCAAATTCGGACAGAGTGCTTCGCAGCGCTCTGTATCTTCAGTCACCTATTGAGTGCGTTGGGTCAGTGACAGGTCAGCTAAACCAGACAAGTCGGACGGTTCACTAGGTGAACCCAGGGTAGATATACAGTTTGGGAACAGTGTACCACCCCCCAATGTTGCAAAGTGTCAGAATCCCTCAATTTCGATTGGTCCTAAGGTAGGATTTGGGTAACACACCAATCACAATACACGATTTGAAGCCTTCATTAACATATTTGGGTACCGCCTAGCAGGTTTGGGGTTCTCATGAGAACTGTGCAGGAAATTAACATTGTAACACATGAGGAGCAACATTCGCCGTTCTCGTAGCGCAGAGGTGGCTTTCCCAGGCGCATCTTGACTGTGGCTGCCAGCTGGCTGAGTTCCACTGTCCAAAGTGGCCACCTTTCAATGCTCCCTGGTCATGCGCAGAAGAGACCGTCAATATGGCTCCCAATCAGTTTGGACCCCCATTCCCCGCGGTACATGAAAAGTAAGCGAAAACAAGTTAATACATAATAATGTCATTATGAAAATACATCATAGGGTTTGTACTTTTAACTCATCATCAAGAAATAAAATTATTGCATTAAATGTTAGCTACATTGATACGGGCACAAGAGCAGTGGCACGAGCAGTACCACATGATAAGCACAGCTATGAATTACGCATGCGCATAACTTTCCCTCCACTTCTGCAGACGCGTCAGGACACGTGAGTGTGGCTGACGCATGCGCAGTAACTAAAATACAAGCGGCGGCCATATTAGAGGACACGGATTAAATTCATTAGAAATACACATAGGCAAGCTTCGGGAATTTTGCCTAAACAAAATAAATGTTAGTAAAACATACGTTTTGTTACCTTATTACACATAAATGAGGTTCTTGACTTCGGCAAGCCGCAAAATATGCGAAGCTTTGCTTCATCAATCCCCTCTTTGATGATATTTACTATCATCACAAATTATAATGGAACCAGATGCCAACTTTCTTTCATACTTTATAAAGTTCTATTTCTTCCAGCAGCCGTTCTAACTTTTCTCTCTCAGTTTTAGCAGGGTGAGAAGTCTTCACCTTTTTGTATATCTGATCATTCACTTCCTCTAATTCAATCTCATCCACACTTCGTTTCACTCCTCTTGCATTTACCTCGTGCTTTTTGGTGCGCTTGCGGTATTTACAGCATAAGAAAATGGAAAGTATAATAAGACCTATAATACCAATTGGCATCAGAATTTTGAATAATAAGCTTTTACCTATGCTAGCAAGCCAATGACCTACATTTGAGAGACCATCTACCAGTCTCTTCCAGGCACTATCAACCTCGAGTGGTTTGAGTTCCTTTGCCAAATTAGTAATGTTTTTCACATATCTTTTGATCTGTACACTTTTATCCGGAATATAAGTGCAACAATGTTGCGCCTTCAACATCCGGCAGACTCCGCCCTCTTTCGCTAATAAGGTGTCAAGAGCAAGTCGATTTTGTAAAACCATTGATCTGATCGCAACCATTTCGGTATTGACCAGCAGAAATCCATGAGCTGTTTCAGTAGACAGCACATCTACTATAGTAGACAATTTGCAAATTCTGTGAGTGTTCAGAACCACTCCCACTCCAGGTATCAGTGCACTGAAAATACTACCCATAATTTCACCTATACTTTCTCTTTTACTACGCACTAAGCCATTAGTATCTTCATTGCTTCCAGCTTTTCCATTCACATGGTATATTTTCGGGAAGACAATGCCAAAGTAGCAGCTTCCATACCAGTGATCCGGCAATTTGAAATAAGCCTTGTCCCCACAAATATAATAAATTCCAGGAAACACAGGCTCTGACCCATTTTTGAAACCCCAACCTCCAATTACCTTGTAATTATGTTCGCATTCACTGGAACCAATGAAAACATTATTATAATAGCTAGTCTTCTCGCCGTGAAGACATAGCTTGCCTTTCTTTTCAAAATCCAGCAACAGAGCAGGACCCGCTCCACCAGATGAGGTGCCTTCCATGTTCTCTGCCCACTTTGGCTTTTTCTGACTTTCGTCATTAGCCTTCTTCTGAATTTTAATTCTCCTTTTCTCTGCCATGTTCAGGAACATCTTTTCCTGCTCACGCAAAGAACAAGTCAAGTTATCTCTGTGTGCGTCTGCTATGTCAATGTTACCTATAGTCAGAAAGTAGTCTCCCATATATCTTATGGTGTCAGTTTTGGTATGTACAGGATTCAAGTTCCCACGTATAGGAAGTTCAGAAAAAATCACGTCATTGTTAGAGTAATAGTACTGTAACGGTCCTCTTTTATAGAATAAACTAGCTAAAATGCTACAGGAGATTCCATATGTCAATGGCAGATGATGGTATGTCACGCCTTCAGCCACAGAAGTAGGTAGCTTCATGCAGACATAGCAATCTTCAATTTCCATAGTCTCTACATAGTGTATTAACAAGTTTGCGAAAACATTTAAGTGTGTCTTGTTCTTAACTCCATGATAATGTAGTCCTCCCTCATCTGATGCTTCTAAGTTCTGTTTTGTTTGTCTCAAAGCTCTTTCATGTCGTGCTACACTCTGTGTTGTTAGCTCCTCATTGTCAGTATTTACAACTTCAGTAGGGACAATGTTAGTATCTTTACTTACAGCAAAGGGAATGAAAATTGTTAATCCTATCCAGATAACTATCAGTACTACTACACTACATATACACACCTTGCAACACGTCTTAAAACGGCTGCAACTAGGTCTACCATTCACCGTTGTATCAGACATTTTGGCTCAGAAGGAGTGTTCTCACCCCTCTTTTTTGCTTTTTACACAACTAGCTTACTTTGTGCAAATTCACGGTGGTTCGTCTTCCTCTTCAGCTGAGTACTCTGGGACGGGTTCTCCGTCGCTCACGTCAGTTATATCAAGATCTTCAAGCTCCTCCAAAACCAGTGTCCATTCAGGAGACTTGTACTTTTTGTTTTGTCTTTTTATTCGCTCACTCCTTCTTTTGGAAGAGTCTTCTTCTTGCTCTGCTATCCGAGCACTTCTTCTTGCTTCTGCACGTTTTTCTTCCACTGTCTTTATCCTAAGTCTCAATCTTTTTACAAACCTAGGCTCAAGGTTGTTTCTTTTCTTTAGTCTCTTAGTCGGTACTTGGACTTCACTTTCTTTTCTTATTCTCTTGTTCTCTTTATCTTGTGGTAATTCTTCTCCACTTTCTTCTCCTACTTCCCTTATCTGACTAGTTCCAGGGCTAGCATTAAATTCTTCTGCCTGGTTGCTAATCTGGCCTTGTTCAGGAATATTTTGTTTTTGGCTTTCGATTGTCTCTGTTTCTGTTTCGGTTTCCTGAACCCGTTCTTTTAACCCTCTCTGATCCTGTTCAAGCACTTCGATCTCTTGATTTTCTTCTGCTCGAACTATCACTCTATTTCTAGTCTCTCCCTTATCTGCATCAGGTGTTAGCGGTGGTGTATCGAATACCTGCTCTGTCCCTGTCTGACCTTCTCCTTCCTCAGTTTTGATTTGAATCTCAAGCGGCTGAGGTTCTTCGCCTGTGCCTTGCTTTTCCTGACTAGTCCACTCTCTACCTTCACTAAGTCGTTCTCTTGTTCTGATAGGATCTTCGGTCAGATCAATCATCGGTATCCATTCTTCTGGCCATATGCTTGGCAGCTCGTCTTCAGCTACTCCTGGCTCAGTTTCCGGGACCTCTTCCACAGGCTGGTTTCTTGGCAGTTCGTAGTCAACTACTCCTGTGCCAACGTCTGCTGTTCCTGCAACCTGACTGGTGCTGGGCTGCTCGTTGTCAGTTGCTTCTGGTCTGGCTCCTTCAGGGTCCTCTGCTGGTTGCCCTTCTTCTTCAAATCCTTTGTCTGGCAATACCTTCTGGGTGTGTCCAGCGTGGATCCACTGAGGAACACCTGCGACCTTCACTGCAGTGGTTGTCACCAGGATTACTTGGCGTTTCTTTCCCCACCTTGGTGCCAGACAGCTTGATCGAGTGTGCTTCTTTATTTTGACCCAGTCTCCTGGAACCAAGCTGTGGAGAGGAGTCGTTGGATTGAGGATGCCGTCGTCTCCAATCTGGCGAGAGATAGAACGCACTTGGTCACCCAATCTTCTGCAGTATTCAAGCACCAAATCATCAGTAATACTCAACAGTTTGCTTCCTGGCACCCATGCTTGCCTCATCACTCTTCCCATAATGATTTCATGGGGACTTAGGCCTGTCTTGCGGTCAGGAACACTTCTCAGTCCCATCAGGACCAGGGGCAGGGCCTTCACCCAGGTCATGCCAGTAGCATCTGTCAGCTTTGCTAGTCTGTTTTTGATAGTTCCATTTACTTGTTCCACTATTCCAGAAGCCTCTGGGTGGTATGCACAATGGAGTTTCTGCCTTATTCCAAAGGCCTTACACAGTTCAGCCAGTATTTCATTCTGGAAATGTCCACCCTTATCTGATTCAATAATGTATGGTATTCCGAATCTAGGTATCAGTTCTTTTAGTAAACACTTCGCTACTGTCAGTGCGTCACTTTGAGGAGTAGGGTAAGCTTCTACCCATTTTGAAAATACGCAAACAATGACAAGGACATATCGTTTCCCTTCACAACGGGGCATGGTGATGAAATCAATCTGTATCCTTATAAAGGGACCCCCTGATCTCCCAATCCTGCTCAGTTCAACCATTGTCCTCTTGCCTGGGTTCATCTGTTGACATGACAGGCACCTCTGGCAGAGGGACTCTGCTACCTTCCTGAACTTTTTACTGTACCAAGTCTGTTGAAATACCAGAATCATGGCATCCCTACCAATGTGTGATCCTTCATGTATTAATCTTGCCATTGTGCCAAGCAAGTGTCGGGGTAACACAGGCATACCAGTTGGGCCCAAAATCACACCATCCACACGTCTCGGTCTACACCCATCCTCCTTCCATTTCTCTCTTTCTTGCCAAGGAGCCGATTCCTGCCACTCTCTCACTTCATCCCACGTAGGCACTTCTTCAAACACCTGAAGCTGGCAGCTGGTTCCTGGCCCCCCTCGTTTTGGATTTACAATATACCGATCTTTGGCACACCATTGGGCCACTCGGTCAGCATAATCGTTTCCCAGTGATACTCTGTCCATGCTCCTTTGATGAGCAGCACATTTCACCACTGCCAGTTCTTTGGGCAACTGGATGGCCTCTAAAAGGTCATGAACAACCTTTGCATTCCGAATGGGAGTACCTGAGGAAGTCATGAATTCCCTCTGTAGCCATAATTGGCCAAAGTCATGCACAACTCCATAACAGTACTGACTGTCAGTATACACTGTTATGCGTAAGTCCTTCCCAATTTTGCAAGCCTTTATCATGGCTATCAATTCGGCTACTTGTGCAGACTTGATGTTATATAGGTAACCTGCTTCTTCAATTTTTGTGAAAGACACTACTGCATAAGCAGCACTCAAGCCTCCTAGTTCATGTCTTAGACAGGAACCATCCACAAATAGTTCTTTATCATGCTCAGGCAATGGTACTTCTTTTATGTCTGGGCGTGGCTTAGTACTGAACTCTGTCAGGTCAATACAATCATGTTCATCATCATCCCCACCTTCTATTTCCAAGGGGTCGGGGAGTAAGGTGGCAGGGTTCAGAATACCGCACCTAACAATGCTTACATTTGCTGCACCCACAAGAATCCTCTCGTATTTAGTCAGCCGACTAGGGGTGAGATACTGTGTTTTAGTTCTGGTCAATAGAATTACCACTCCATGTGAAACATACACGGTCACAGGATGTCCCATGACAATGGACTCACTCTGTTCCAAACTTGCACAGGTAGCAGCTACTGCTTTCAGACAGCCTGGTAACCCAGCAGCTACTGGGTCCAAAGTGGCAGAGAAATAGGCCACAGGCCTTCTGGTCGTGCCATGTTCTTGAGTCAGGACTGACAATGCGCAATTATCGCGAGTGTCACAGAATAGGGCAAACTCTTTGGAATAATCTGGCATTCCCAACGCAGGGGCCGTACACAGACAGTTTTTCAGTCTTGTGAAAGCCATTAGACTTTCATCGTCCCACTCTACAACATCTGGCATTCCTCTCGTGGTCATTTTTATCAAGGGCCTGGCTAAGGCTGCAAATCCCAGAATCCACTGTCTGCAGTATCCTAATACCCCCAGGAACATTCTGACATCTTTTTGAGTACGGGGCAACTGCATCTTTTGGATTATTCTCACTCTTTCTGATGTGACTTTTCTGACACCCTTTTCTATCTGGTGTCCTAGATATTTTACTGATTTCGCACAGAACTGTAGTTTGTCAGGGGCCACTTTATGCCCTTTCTCACACAGATGATTTAGGAGGGCAATGGTGTCAACTACACAGTCCCTGTGACTCTTAGACGCCAATAGAAGGTCGTCTATGTACTGCACTAACACAGAGTTCCCAGGTAAGATCAAAGTCTCTAGACATTTTTTCAAGATCTGATTAAAGATAGAGGGGCTCTCTGTATACCCTTGAGGGACCCGGTTCCAACAATACACGTGACCCTCGAAGGCAAATGAGAAAAGAAATTTGCTGTCGGGGTGCAGGGGTATCGAAAAAAATGCATGACATAAATCAATCACAGTGAACCATTCAGCATCCCAAGGAATCTGGTACAATATCACTGCAGGGTTCGGGACAATAGGGCAGCAAGGAACTACAATTTTGTTAACCTTTCTCAGGTCCTGCACTACCCTATACTTGCCACTAGGCTTTTTGATGCCCATAATCGGGGAGTTGCATGGGCTGCTCATCACTTCCTGTATGATGTCTCCTTCTAATAATTTTTGTATTTCCAGAGTGACACCTGCTTTCACTTCAGCATTCATTCGGTAGGGCCTAGTGTTAGGATATACTGCATTGTCCTTGATGGCTATCTGTATGGGGTCCACATCTTTCATCAACCCCACATCTTTTCCAGTGAAATCCCACACCTCTGGCTTTACGGCTTCCTGGAGTTCTTGGGGCAAGTCCTGCAGGGTCAATCTTTCAATTTCTGAGTCAGGTCTAAGTAACAATAATTTATAAATGCCATCTTCATCTGGGGTCTGTATTTCAACACCTTTTGGTGTGCAAAAGATGGTACAGTTCATTTTGCACAGCAAATCACGACCCAGTAGATTCACTGGACTGGTGTCACAGACGACAAATCTATGCATCTGTTTAAAATTTCCAATTGAAATCTCCATTGGTTCGGTAACAGGAGTACTAATCAATTGATTAGATACACCCACTACTTGGATATTTTCTCCCGAGAGGGGTAGGTTTGGAACGTCCACTGTTCTTACAGTAGAACGGGTAGCGCCAGTGTCCAACAGAAAGGTGACATCATTTCCGTCAACCTTTCCTTCAATATATGGTCCAGACTGGTCTACCGGCAAGGAAGCGCCAAGTACGCACTCCTCGTCCTCCCCTCTCAGGCCCCGTCAGTCCTGATCATTACAAAGGAAGGTATCATTCAGCAGATACTGCGAAGTTGCTGTATTTCTGTTCTCCCCGCTTTCCCAAACCTCTATCTCTTCATCTTCTGCCTGTCTTCCCCTGTATACCTGCTTGGGTGCTCGGGGCACCTGAACTGTTTTTACCTGGGGTTGAGTCTTTCTTGGTCTTTCTTTCTGCGTCTGTGGAGTTAAATCAGGAGTTTTTTCATTAATATCTACTAATTGGGGACACTCGTTTCGCCAGTGTCCAATTTCGCCGCACTGATGGCAGGGAAATTTTTTCATAGCCTCTTCCCTGCTAAATTTGGGCCGGGGCTTTCCTCCACCCCCTCCCCCAGGACCTTTGTTCTCAGTATTTTTAACCATGTTACTCAATTGTTTTTCCTGCTGTTCTGCGAGCTTCACCTGAGCCCACATCACCTTTTCCTTGAGGGCCTTTTTCTTTTCTGCCATCTCATCCTCGCAGTACTTAGCGTACCGCAGGACCTCATCCATTTTCTTAGTATGCCAACAGATTTTATTATCTTTTATCCACTGACAAATTTCAGGTCTTAAACCATTTACAAACCTGTAAATAAAGTGCGTCATATCCTTTAGGTCGATGTTATCAATACCACTGTATGTTTTAAATACCTGCAATAACCTCTCATAGAAGGAGTGCACTGTCTCGTCCCTTTCCTGTGTTGTTCTATCTATTTTTGTCCAATCAGTTTCTTTTGCGGGCACCTTTTCTTTCAAGTGCTGAATTACCTGCTCATATTTTCGCATGACATCCTTTGATGGCTCCCCTGTTTCTTTATTTCTTGGGTACTCCTCACTCGGCCAGTCTATGTTTATTTTACACTGGGTCCATAAATCTACTGGAACCACAATGTCGAAAAACCCATCCAGGTCTTTCCACAGACATTTCTGTACCTTCACGAACCTTTCCACCTGCCTGTACCAGTCAACTGGTTTCTCTCGTAATTTTGGAAAATCGTTCGTGAAGGACACAATATCCTGCCTAGACCAGGGCACATGCACATATTTCCCTCCTGGAACTTCGCGCATGGGGCATAACTGCTCAGGTTTTTCTACCTCTCTTAAAGCAAACTCAGGAGTCACTTGTCGGGAGCGAACCTCTTCTCTCTTTTTCGCCCACCTGCTTCTCCATCTTTCCACATCTCCCCATTTCTGTAGTACCCCCATTAATTCTTTAATCTGCAACTTCTTCCCCGCCACATTCAGGTGTTCTATATCTTTGTCTGAGAAGTCTGCTCTGTACGGTTTCTGTAAGGGCTTGGATTTTGAGATATCTACCCCCATACTAACTGCTGTTTCGGTCAGTTTTTCGTGGAGCACTCTGGTGTTCCTTGTAAAGCTTTTACATATGAACGACAATTCTTCTTCAGAGTAGGTATTCAATCGATCCAACCCCACATTTCCTGCCATTAATTCTTCTATTTCGACCCTCAGCTTGTAGAGGTCTAAAGGTTTTGTTTGCGGAGTCTGTTTCTCTAATTCACGACTCCAACTCTCAATTTCATCCGGAGTTACCAGAGAGACATTCCTAGTACCTGTTGCTGTCTCTAATTTAATTTCTTTTGTATTAAAAGGGTTATGCCTCTGCTGTATTCCCTTTCCAGTCTGTTTGTTTGGTAATTCCAAGAACGCAACTTCAGACTCGCACTCACTGGACTGATCATCTATGATGATCGGTTCCTGTCTCGGGGTTGCCATGCCTGGGGTCATAACTGGAGTAATCGGATTTCCCTGACCATTTCCGTATAACGGGACCACCGGTCCAATAGTTACTGGAATAGTCAATGCCTCAGGACTGGTATTTAACTGGGAAATTTTCTGAATTATTTCTGTCCTTTGTCTAGCTAGAGCCTCTTGCTCCTTTTCCACTAGTACCCTTCTTAAAGTTGTGTCATGTAATATCTGTGGGGTCAACGGAGGAGTAAAACTCGGGGCAGTAGGATGCGTTTCACTTGGTCCTCCCCCATAATTAGGTTTCGGGAATAAAGTTCCAGTATTAAAGGACCTGCGCTCTTCCCCATATGGAGGTTGAACAAAAGGCAGTCCTGAATTCGATGGTTTCTCTTCGTTTTCATACAAGGGTCTGGGAAAAAAGATTTTCGTACGTGAATATTTTTCTTCCTGGCTTGCGGGCAATTTGGGATATATATCCCTTGTTTCCGTCGGTTCGGGTTTTTCAGGATAGGGCAATACTTGACCACCCCCTCCCAGTCCCAGGGACCTGTCTTCTTCCTTTAGGAAGTGGCGTCGGGGAACATCTCCTACACTGGAAGGTCGGGTTCCCTCATTGTAAGGTGGCGGACTTCTGGTACAGATGTCATCTATTAATTCATCATCTGAATCCCCCAGGGCCCCCCAATGCTTACATTTTTCAGTACTTTTCTCACCCGCTCCAATGTTATGACATGCCGGCATCATGGGAAACAGACCCTCAACAATCATGCTCTGCCTCCACTGTTTCATCCTTTTATCCCTGGATTCCTGTTTCTGCCTGGGGTACCACTTGGTCAAACCCTTGTCCATTCGGGGTCTTTCTCTTTCAAAAGCCTCAATCTCCCATTCCTCTAATGCCTCATACTGCGTTAGTCTCGGTCTGGGATGCAGTTCATTCATTCGGGTTCTTAAATTAAATAAGATCCTACCATTGAAAGTACCATCTAACGGAAAAGCCAATACTCCGTCATCTTTTGTGTACTTCACCCAATTCTCCAACCACACACAGGTATTGTACCCTCGGTCAAACATCATGAATGAGGCAGGAGTATTGGGTGCTGGGACAAGAACACCTTCTCTAGATTTTATCGGTTTGTCCGTTTTGAAATAATTTTTCACCTTACTTACAAGGGACATTTTTCTCTTGGTTCCGTACATAATATCGTATCTATTAGTCTTCCACTGATCCCTTTCAAACCCTAGGTGCCTTGGATCAGGTCGAGTTCCTGTAGTCTGCGAGTGCCACATACGACTTCTGCGCTAAACTTTGTTTACAAACTACCTCCAATCAGAACGCGCTTCAGAAATTCGTGCAACCAATGGGTGCGCGACGCTAAATAAGCTCCGCCAATGGGTGCGCGGCCCCTTCGTGAGACAGTTCCCACGCTCCGGCGCTCACCCCTCCTTTACAATTCCAGCTCCGCTACCCGCCCGCTGCTTCTACCAATCCCAGCGCGGCACAGAGTGACGTCAGAGGCGCTTCGCGACTGACTCCCTCCCTTCACAAGGTAACGGAAACTTTCTTTCTTTTAAAGTGCTCAGTGCTTGGTTATTTTACAACAAATACACATTCGCCACAGTGCTCAAGTGTCTAGACAGAGAAAGAATTGTTTTACTGCAAGTAAACTACTTCCATTTACTTTTCACTCGCTGCGGGCAGATCTCTTCCGCCTACCCTTCACTCTAGCATCGGTGAACCTGTTATTCCCCTAAACTCATCCACTTCTTTCCGGGATATATTCCAAGTTTAAGGTTTCTCAGCGGACCCCTCTGCTTTCACGCTAGCTCCGAGGAACCTGCTACTCTTCCGATGTGACCCTTACTAGGTTACGCCACTATGGGAATTTTGCCAATGAACCCCGTTACTGTCATTTATTCACACATGTATTCAGAAAACCCTAGTTAGTGCTTCCCGGTTATCCTAACCTGCACCTAACTTTCCTCGAACCTGTGACCTCAGGACAATGGATTCTATTCACCACTTGCCCTTTCAATTCCCCGGGGAGTTCGGACAACATACAACTAAACGATTGACAATTGCATGGATTAGTACATATAACAATATAAGAACAAGAATAATGGCAATACAGTAATTCATGAATTTCAGCAGCGTATTCACAAGAGAGTGATCAGTTCCCTCAGAACAGCCGCTCTTATAGCAGCATTAATATAATAGCAGCTTCCGACTTACCTAGTCCAACTAATCCCTGCATTACTCTCAACTAGTCCCTAACCATCCTCTAGCTACCAGAAAACTGATAGAGCGCGCGAGGCCACCCGACCAATAGTTTCGCCGTTTCCGGCTTCAGGGCCCATATACTTTTCAAATCACCATATACATCGATCAGGTGACTTCACGAGCTCTACCAAGTTGGTGTGTGTGTTCCCTGCTACCAATTTTCGGTGCACCCGACTTACCATCCACCGATGCGGGTGCCTAATGACCACAATGAATCAGGGAGCTAGCTGTAAAGAAAGGCAGCAAAATACAAACCCAACCAATAACATTCAAGTACTGTTTAAATGACCACGGACAACTGGAAGTTTTAAAATGTTTATCTAAAGTTCATTATTTTCTTGCATGAGGTACAATAAAACAAGGCAATCAATAATCAAGATAACGTAAATTATATATGCATAAAGAAATAATGACAGAGTAATCATCAAGGTACTAATAAAATGTAACGAGAAAAGATACTCTGCAAGTCAGTATTATCTAAACAGGGATACCCTAAGTGTGGGTGACTATAGGAGAGCTTATAATGAATAACACGCTTCACTTAAGGTGAAGGGGCCTTTGAACAATCTAGGCAACGAAGTTCTAGACCATATCAGGAAATGACACACTGCTATGCAAAATATAATTTCTAACAAATGAGAAGACATAGGAATAAACTTATGGAAAAATATAAATGACTTTCAATAGTTGCAGAAAGGCATGGAAAGTATCACATGTGCAATGTTGAACTTTATTAAAGCAAAAGTTAGAAATTCAGAAGGTGCAAGAATTTCAAGAGGTTCAGAGCAATATTTACCTAGAAAGGTGTGGAAACCAAACCCTGGCCACGGGTCAGTTAAGGACAGGAAACCCTCAAGGAAGGATACCCCTCAAAGGACAGCAGGTGCAGAATGGACACCCAGGACAGGACAGGATACCCTCGGAATAGGAATCAGGACAGGACCCTCAGGATAGGACAGCAAACCCTCAGGACAGGACCCTCTTCAGGACAGGACCGGAACCCACAGTTCGGAAGCAACGCCTGCGCTCCACCCGCTCTGCAGCTATCGATCAAGACCCCGATTGGGTCAGCGAACTCCCAGCAAAGTGCTTCGCCAGCACTTTAAGGTTCAGTAGAACCTCAGTCTATGGTCAAATTCGGACAGAGTGCTTCGCAGCGCTCTGTATCTTCAGTCACCTATTGAGTGCGTTGGGTCAGTGACAGGTCAGCTAAACCAGACAAGTCGGACGGTTCACTAGGTGAACCCAGGGTAGATATACAGTTTGGGAACAGTGTACCACCCCCCAATGTTGCAAAGTGTCAGAATCCCTCAATTTCGATTGGTCCTAAGGTAGGATTTGGGTAACACACCAATCACAATACACGATTTGAAGCCTTCATTAACATATTTGGGTACCGCCTAGCAGGTTTGGGGTTCTCATGAGAACTGTGCAGGAAATTAACATTGTAACACATGAGGAGCAACATTCGCCGTTCTCGTAGCGCAGAGGTGGCTTTCCCAGGCGCATCTTGACTGTGGCTGCCAGCTAGCTGAGTTCCACTGTCCAAAGTGGCCACCTTTCAATGCTCCCTGGTCATGCGCAGAAGAGACCGTCAATATGGCTCCCAATCAGTTTGGACCCCCATTCCCCGCGGTACATGAAAAGTAAGCGAAAACAAGTTAATACATAATAATGTCATTATGAAAATACATCATAGGGTTTGTACTTTTAACTCATCATCAAGAAATAAAATTATTTCATTAAATGTTAGCTACATTGATACGGGCACAAGAGCAGTGGCACGAGCAGTACCACATGATAAGCACAGCTATGAATTACGCATGCGCATAACTTTCCCTCCACTTCTGCAGACGCGTCAGGACACGTGAGTGTGGCTGACGCATGCGCAGTAACTAAAATACAAGCGGCGGCCATATTAGAGGACACGGATTAAATTCATTAGAAATACACATAGGCAAGCTTCGGGAATTTTGCCTAAACAAAATAAATGTTAGTAAAACATACGTTTTGTTACCTTATTACACATAAATGAGGTTCTTGACTTCGGCAAGCCGCAAAATATGCGAAGCTTTGCTTCATCATTCTCATGAGCCTATCGCATGGTACCGCCATGTTGAAAATACAACGTTAACACAGCATTATTTTCCCGCGATATGAAGAGTTGCGTTAAGCTAATTTTGCGGTAATTATCACACGTTCTTGAGAATATCCCCCTATGTCTTATACCAGCTACAACCGTGTTGTTGGTCGATGCCAGTCAATAGTGCCAGAATGATAAGACTGGACCTCCCATCACCAACCCCAAACCCACAACCCGGAGAAAAAATGTAAAGCAACGTGCAAATCATTGCTGTCATTCAAAGAAGAGCGAGTTGGAACTGACACATTGTGAATCAACTTAAAGTGCCCAGCCTCTTCTCCAAAAGGAAGCAGATAAATAGACCAGTCACATGTCTGAGAGCACATTCACCCTGTGTTTTCACTAAGAACCCCACATGTTTAAGGAAAATTGAATTGTTGGTACGATACTTTCCCTAACATTGTCACCCCCTACCAAAAAAACAGACCACAATCACCTCCACGTTTGGCCCTGCTACCGTGGACGCCAAGAATGCATACACAACTGTCCAGGAGTCCTACTTCAGATATATGAAAACATTTTTCTTCTACAAACGCTACACTCCTCATTTCCTATTCAGGGTCCCTCCAATCAAAGACTGGTCTGTTTAAAGCTCAGACTTGACAAGCCAGTGCAAGAGAGTACTGCAAGGGTGTGTTGTACAGACGCGCCCAAACAAGGTAAGGCAGAGTGCACCAATGGTGCCAGAAGTTCACACAGTCTCTGGCTTCCTGTGTGTCCCAGTGTACAGCGGAAGGGACCTTCCTGTACGCTTTGGCCACAGCTATCAACCTGAGTGGCTCCAGCTTCCATGCTCGAGTAGTGAACTATTCACATGATCATGCAATGCACCCTCCTGCCTTCCTGGGCGGTCACATGTAGATCAGTGGGTCATCAGGGGAAAATATAGAGAGTCAGTCAATGAAGCACTTTGAATTTGGAAACGATACTGTACGGTCTGAGATATCATTTTCAGGATCTTTTATTCTACCTCTCTTATTGCATTTTCTTCTTCCACGTCACAGTTTTGCTCCTCATTTCCATTGAGTCGCACCACCAACAGATGTCAATCCCCCTTTCTGCCTTCCTTCCATTGACCGAGTCTCTTGTTCTTCTGCAGGGTCGCTATGAGGTTCCTGTGCTCTGCGGTGGTGTTGGTCCTGTGCTGCGAGGCGTGTTTCACTAAGTCCATCTCTTACGGCGGTGAGCTGATGCCAGTAAACCCAGGTGAGATGTGTGAGGTGAGACACCTGTACCCACCTCCACTGATGCAAGTAGGCAACAGAGGGAGCACTCAAGAGAGGGAGGGATGGCAAGCTGTATTCACACCTGTGCCAGCGAGGCTAGTTGTTGGGGACTCTCTTATTTGTAATTTTATTTCTATTGGAAGAGTTCAACAATCAAGAAATGTAACAATTCAATAAAATAATGCATAGTGATAAAATACTATTCAAGGTACAAAACATAAACATAAGGACCTCTGGATAGTACAGCCAGTAAATAATCTTATATTGCACATTTTCCAAATTTCCCCCAAAGTCTCTGGAATTTATTATATGATCCTTACCTTAGTGCATATCTATTTTCCAAGCCCTTAATTCTTAACACTTCGGACCACCATTGTTGGAATGTCGGGATGACTTCCGACCACCATTTTTCAAGAATTATTGGTCTAGGTATTAAAACAATAATAAACAGTCGTTTATTTCCAATGGTCCCATGCTAATAACAGGAGAATACACTAGAACATCTGTTCCAGTCCTAAAATGTGGAAACAATACTTTTCAATCTATGCCCAGAATTGTTTTATTTTTGTGGAGTACCAGATAATGTGGGTCCAACTGCCCTCCACCCCATGCACCCCCATTGAACACCAGAAAATAATTTCTGGTATCTGGTGGTTTATTTTATGAAAATCAATCAAGGCATCGAGGCAGAGCGAAAAGAGTTTTTCTTTAAAAATCAACTTTGTTCTGCATAAAACTAGAAACTGCCCATGAAAATATAAATGGAGATGGAGAAAGAATTATCCAAGTACCTGCTGGCTTTGACACAGGGGGCCTATTCACAATGGTAATCCGAGACAAAATCCTAACTTTACGATTTTCGGTATTCACAAAGTCCTAACTTCACAACTCCTAAATGCCCTTTGTGAATACCGAAAGTCATAAAGTTAGGATTATGTCTCAGTTAAACTTTGGTCTTAATTTTAACTTAAACCCCAATTTGCCTCCTAGTTGAAGGATTTAGAATTGTTTAGAAAACACTTTATTAAATGTTAGGTACATAGCATCAAAGGCCATGTCTATCAGTCACTGGCTATATGTTGGGAAACCAAAATACAATTCTTCAATTCGTTTTTTGTTTTTTTGACATAAGTAAAATGCATCAAGCACAAGTACAATAGAAATGACCTTAAGTATCACTTTTGTAGATACAATCTTGAAACGGTCACAGAGTCACACATGATTTTTTGTTGACTGTCTTTTGAACGTGAACGTAAAATGGTCTATGCATATGTATTAATATATTCACTGAGAAAACTAAGGTTACGGGGATGTTGTTGTTAGTAAATATAATTTAAAAAACGTATACATTCAATGAAAAAAACATAGCTTTCAGGGACATTATAGTTAGGCTCAGATTTCACTTGTACAAAACCAGTGAAATTCAGCAGTTATAGTTACCTGAGCTAACTATAACCTAAGCGCCCGCATTGCACTGCTTATGACCTCACAAATTACATCACTCATGACCTGACATTGGCAACACTGATGACATCTCAAATGACCCTCCTTGGGCTTCTGAAAGCCCTAGGGGGGATTGGGGGGAAGGGTCCATGTGCCCCCCTCCTTTAAAAAAAAAAAAGAAAACCCCCGGGGAGGTGGTGGTCCCCACGGCCCTGGAAGTCCACGTGGCCCGATATCTTTTATTTCAAATTATCCCCGGGGAGGTGGTAGATCCTGAAGCATAACTACGCCTTTAGAGAGGGGCCTTGTGTGCCCCCTCCATGTTTTTAATACAATTAATCTCTGCATGTTCCTGGGACCTGGCCCACCTTGGGGGCAACATTAAAAACAAGCACAGTAGACAATGGACTAATAGCCTCAGCAGCTGATCCGCCCCTAAGGTGACCACATCCATGTGTGTCACCTTTTCTACCCAGAATCCTCTAATCTGCCACTTTTAAAAATGGATGAAACCTTCTTTAGCTGTGCAGATCAGGTAACCCACGTAGGGGGTGTGGCTCACCTTCTGGGGGTGTACATCTACTGACTACATCATTTTGCATCTGCCTAGATACAAATGTGCCTGGGAGTAAAGAGGTGGTTGTTTCATCCTTTCAGAGGCAGGGTGGAGGCATATCAAATGCAGGGTAAGCTTTGAAGCTAACAGCCTTGATGTGCCACTCCACTAGCCATCCTGTCAGAGAGAGAGGTGTCACATCCTTCCAACCCCCTGCCTTTGTTTCTGACTCCTGGGAGTGTTCACACCTCCAGGCATGTGGTCAGATTCTTGTCTTGGAGGCAGTAGCTGTAGGCTGTCATCACACACAGGAAAGGCTGGTGTAAGCAGGTTGGCAACCTTTAAGGTATTCACTAGGGTGCCTGCCACATGGACTCTGACAAGGGATTATGGCAGTAGTGATGAGGTAAGTTGTTTGATGCCAAACACAACTTATTTCATTGGTATCATAATGGAGCTGGCAGTGTCAGGGGTGCTTAGGTGTCAGCTCATGTTATCGTATGGACCGCTGATCACCTCTAGATATATATTACCCTTAATGGAAAGATGCTACTATAGAGACATATAAGCTTGCACTTTTATGTACACACCTTTAATATAATGCAGCCTGCCTCCTGGGCTAAGGGGGCCTTCCTTAGAGGTGACTAGCATATATTAAAACTAGTGTTTTGACCTTTCCACAGATGGTGAGAACAAAGTCGTGTTTGAGGAGTTTGCACTTCTCCTGCAGTCTGCAATGTCAGGACTGTTGCGATCTGTTTACTTGGGTCACTTAAGGTGTCACAACCAGTGCTTCAGTTCCAGGTGATTTCTTTAACTCCCATGTGATGGGTACCACTGGTACCATTTACCATGGATCAATATGACCCTGGTAAATGGTACCCCATGGTTAAAGTCTTTGCTGATTGGGGGTACCAATTCACATGTATCAGTAGAATCAAAACCATCAGCATTGGGGTAAAAAGTGTGGATGGGTGGCCATGCAGAAGGACACTTTATTATAATTTCTAATTATGCTAACTGCACAGAAATAGTCCATGAATATTCTCATTTTACTTAAATTTAAAATAGTTTGATTAAGAATATGTAAAAGAGTTCCTACCACTGGTGCCATCCAAACTCCCTCTGTGAATAGACACATAATTGTGAACTGTGTGACGTTCAAACCAGGAACTGTGCGAAATATACTTTTGATATTTTCATCCGTAGCTCTTTCTGCAACTTACATTGTGGACATGTTTATCAGTTGCACAATTTAATTCTGTGATGAGGTACAAATGTTCTACCAGTAGTTGTGTGATGTGTCCTTTGGATATTTCCATAAGCAGCTCTTGGTGTGACATCTGCTCCGGGGATCGCTCTCACTTCATTTATCTGTGATGTACACCTTTGATATTTTACTCTCTATCAATAGTGTGACTATTTCCATCACTCAATCAGTGCTATAAGCCCTCTATGCTTCCTTTCCTCAGTTCTCTATGTGATACATGCCTTCACCCCATCACGAGGCAGCTCTTCTTCTCTGTATAGACATTAAATGAAGGATATCCTGTCTTGGTTTGAGAAGGCGCTTCATGTTAACCTGTGTGCTTGTTTTCCCTGGGGGAGCAGGAAGTGTCCGGGACAGCGACAGGATCAGAGCAGCAGCTGCCACCGATGACCTCTGCAGTCTCTTTGAATCCATGATAGTGGCCTCACTTCTAGAGGTCGAGAACCTGTCCATCCAGCCAAGCTATGGAACCTCTGCTGTTGTTGACCCCTGGGCTCTGTGGAAGGACTATGCTGAGGACATGTTGTCCATCTTCGACTTCTTGGGACGCCAGAAGAGGCAGGAAACCGCTGGCTACAATGTGAACTCCTTCGGTCTGCGCTTCGGCAAAAGGGATACCAAGTTCAACTGGAACGCCTTCGGCAAGAAGCGGCAGGCGGCGGTCCCCATGTCCAAGGTCCACCAAATGCTGTGCCAAGAATAGCGGGCTGGTCTTCTAGCAGCACCAGAGCTCTTCAAGAGTGAACAGCCCAAGGGACATTTAGAAACTGTCCACACTCCACATGCTGGACATATGCTCAATGGAAAATCCGATTTATGGGACTTCTTGGTTTCTTATAAGTGAAGAATTTAAAAAAAGACATTGAACCATGTCCTAACTGTAAAGACTGGTGTAGGGGTACTTTTAGTAAATTGTTTGACAATAAATGTTTAAACTCTTTTTTTCTGGATATGGGACTATGTTTACCTATGGGAACAAGTATATGTCCTAGGGAGATGTGGCCTAGAGGCCAGTTTTTGTATATTTGTGATTCTTGGCGAATTATTTTACATTCCTGTTAGTTAGTACCTCACTGTTCAAAAAACATTAGAAACACTTAGAAATAGTTCAATATTGGTTTAAAAAGTAGACAGGTACATCATTCGGATTGCAAAATACTTCCTCTACGAATACATATTTTTCTTTTAAAAACTTTGAAGCCTAAAAAATCAGTGTTCGCAGATCTGCTCTGTTTAATTCCTTGCTTACAGTGGATAGCTGCGTAAATACACAAGGGGAGTTGTCCTATTCACTAGCATGCTTCATTATTTTTAATCATTCAAAAAGCATTTCAACTGAATACAATTCTGCTCTACATCGGCTCTAAATATCAGCCACTGCGGCGACACGATTTCAGTGACATGTTTTACATCGTTTCATGAGTAGCTGGGCCATTTCTGCAGCTGCTACATTGCTTCCCATTATGGTACTCAGTACAGTTGGGCATTCATCTTTTAGGTCATCAGTACACGAAGTTTACTGCTTTGCCGGTTTCCCCTTTTGTGCTCTTAACACATTGAGGGGCATATTACCAACAAGTAGCGATATTTATTTGTAAATAGGCTTAGCGATGATTTTTTTTATCGCTGCCTATCGCTGGATATGTTAGCGGAGAAAACATGCTATTAGCAACGTTTTTCTCCATGGTACTAAAATATCCAGCGATAGCAGCGAAATGCGTGAATATCGCTGAGAATACAGCGATATTCACGCATTAGCGACTAAATGCTTTTAGCCATGTTATCCACCTCCCATTGGATAACATGGCTAAGAACTGGTCTGGGCAGGTGTTAGTATTTGGAGATATTTGCGCTTAGCGCGAATATTTCCAACGCTACGCCTGCCTTGCTAATAGGCGATAGCGACATTAGCGACTGCTTTCAGTCGCTAACTGGTTGGGTACGCCCACTTTGCATGTCATTAGCGATAAACATTGCTGACATGCAAAGCGGGCTCCAAACCGCTCGCTATCGCCTAAAAGCTGTTGCTAACATCAGTCAGCGACAGCTTGCTAATAGGGCGATAGAATTATCGCCGCTTTGCGCCCGAAAACGGCCGCTAAATCGGCGATAATTGCCTATCGCCCCCCTTGGTAATATGCCCCTGAATTTTTAAAAAAAGTACCCTAATTTAGTGAACTGCCACAATTACAACTGGTGGCCCACCACTGTTTGAGCCCATAGATTTTGAAAGCATAGACTAGTTCTTGTGGATTTTATTTTTATTCAGATATGCCTTCGATTAAAATTGTGACTTTGGTGCAAAATTCACTCTGCCAAAAATGTAACAAAAATATTGCAATTGCTGCATAGAGACACGCAGTCCTAACAGTTGCGATTTCATTTTACTTTGGCCACTCTTTGGGGCATATGTACAATCCCTTTTGGCCTCCACAATGACCTATAGTGGCATTGTGGTGGCGATAGGGGCTGCACCTTATATACAACTCAGCATTTAGCCAGTTAACGTTGCTTAACGCTGCCTTGTACGTAAGGACCCCTTTCACGCTATGGTTAGCTTGAAAGGAGTGTGCATTGGGTGTTGTGGTGGGCGTTCCACCGCAACACCCATTCATTTTGACACAGCCCCCTATGTACAAAGGTGGCTTACATAGGAGGCAACACCAAAATTAAGACCAGGTAAAAACTGGTCTTAAGATGGTGAAACGAGGAGAAATGCATTATTTTTCCTCGTTTTTGCTCTTTCCATGTGTGCTGCCTTGTGCAGCACATATGGAAAAAGCAAAATGCCATTGTTTGTTTATGTACAGGAAGGTGTCCCTTCCTGTACATAAACAAACGTTTTAAAAAATGCCATTTTGTCACTTTCATGTGTGCTGCAAGAAGCAGCACGCATGAAAGTGACAGAATGGCATTTTAGGACTGTTTATGTGCAGGAAGGGACACCTTCCTACACATAAACAATCCCCCCTGCACGCAGACACCCTTGGTGCAAGGGTGCCTTTGTTGGCGCTAAGTTGCTAAACTTAGTGCCATCGCAGAGGGAAAACGCAAGGCTGCACCACATTCTCGCAGCCTTGCGTTACAGAAGTGGAGGATAGAGACGTTATGCCAGGAAGGCTTACGCCTCTCTCCTCCACTTCCTCGTACATATCCCCCTTTATTCTTCACTTGATGCTCACTGTCTTCTTCGCAATTTAGTCAACCTCAGCTTTCCCTCCAGTGGCATTTAGATAAACCTTGTGAGCATGTACTGCTATTCTCTCCCTTTGTGATACAAATCTCCCCATTTTAAGAAGCGGCACCATTAAGAGAGGGGACTTTCTGCCTGTGAATTCTGACATTAGTGGAGCATATTCATGTGTTAGTAGCAACCAAACTAACTTTTCCAAGAACACAGCTAGCTGAATTTCAGAATGTTCAGAGACTTCATGGGTGGGTTCTCGTGACACTGCAGGTCGGTGGCTTTAAGCCTGCTGTACACACTCATGGGTTTTACTATTCAGGATGGACATTTTCAGGTCTTGCTTAGGTTCCAAAAACCATCTCAGGTAAGCTGACCTATTACCCAAGTTATATGCAGTCATGAGTGAAAGCAAATTGTGATTTACGGTTGAACAGAGTAATGAATGAAGATGGGTAGCTGAAAGTTCCTCTGAGTAGGTAATCAAAATTAAAAGGACTCAGCTGATTGATGTCAAACTCAAAAACAATCCTCTCAAGTATGCAATGGAAGGCTACAGCTCATCCAATCTAAACACTGAGACCAAAATGGTCCTGGATAGGACAGACACAAGAATACGGAGGAAAACTATGGATTCAGGAGCAAAGAAGACCAGACAGCCATCCGACACGTGTTTCGTCAATAACGGGGTAGACCCGTGACTCTTCAGGGCTGTCGAAGTTCAGATGGAGGTAGTATCGTCGAACCGCTGATAATTCCAACCCCGTCCTAATCTCTCGCAACGGCAACAAGCCGACGAATTGGGGCAAGCGGATCGGCTTGCCAGTACTTAACCGACCGCATACCCGGCGGCGGACTTTCTATCCCTAACATTTCTTGGACGCTTTGGAAGTACTCCCTTTCGCGTCCGATATTATTTACACCCGATTAGGACCGGGTTGGAATTATCACCGGTTCGACGATACTGCCTCCATCTGAACTTCGACAGCCCTGAAGAGTCATGGGTCTACCCCGTTATTGACGAAACACATGTCGGCTGTTTTTTTTGTGAAACAAATACTCTCACTGGACTAAATAAATAACAAACAAGACAATAACAGTGGAGTTTGATCTTATCCTTTCATCGAATGATATACAACGTACCATTAAACTAACTTAGGTTGTGTGCGCGTGACCTTGCTTATAGCCATCGAGTTATTACCCAGGAGCTGATACAAAGCACACTTTATGTATATGTCATTTATTGGAAACAACAGATCTTGCCAAAAGATAGCTAAAGTCAATACCCAAAAAGTACAAAGCAACAGTTGGGTTTTAGTGTATCTAGTCATTCACGAACCCTGTTAATAACAATGATGCTGCATACTGAAAGTTGTGTGTTGAGGGCCAATTTCCTCACAACATTACATATGGAACAAGCTAATTACAGTTTCAGGTTGACCTATCTTATCAAAATGGTTGTCCTTAACCCCTTCGCTAAAGGCCGCGATTTTTCCCCTGTGCGGTAAACAAACGAACAGGGCGGGGCCGTGATGAACCCCAGTCGTCATCAGCACACGCCCACCGCGGGGCATGACGGCTGGGGTTCGTCACCAGCATGGGAGGGGTTAATAAACAAGGGAAAGAGTGGTTAAACCCAACAAGGGTGCAGTCTTTTGTGTACATGCGTGGCAAAATGTACTCTGTAAGGCATTAGCAGCAGCGAGTGGGCTTCCACGGAGAGCAGACCAGCAGAGGATGCAGAACAGAAAGTTCCAAGCCAGTGGATAGTGTGATGATATTAGCACAAGTGGCATTGGGCAACCAACATTTTTTTTGGACTAGTGTAAAAAATGCATAATTTTGGCTAGGTTTCAGGGAAGTGTTGATGTCTAGACAAGGGGACGAAACTGCCCTAACTAGTCCGTGCTGGTGGGTAACGTTCTTCACATTGGAGTATTGGAGGACACACATGTGGGGGAGGTCAAGACTGGTCCCCATGGTCTGCTGCCAGGGCGGACGTGGAGGGCGGTAGGTGTGGAGTTAGAAAAGGAGCTTTGGGGTAGATGTACAGATATTTTGCACTGATGAGCATCACAAAAGTGAATCTAGGCAGCACAAAATGTTTTTTTCCCAATTTACTTTCCAGTGCAAAACCTGTTATGTGCTGAAAAGTACTCTAAAAGTAACGCAAAGCAGCACAAACCACTGCTTTGCGGTATTTAGTGCCAAGGAGGCGTTACATGGGTGGTTCATGGGTGTTCCCATGCAACCACCCATGCGTTTTTAAGCAAACCCTATCTACAAAGAATTGTAGACAGGGTTTAGCGCCAATTGAAAGGAAGCATTAAAAGGAGAAATTATTTGAGTTTTCCTTTTTTCCGACTTTGAATGCGTGCTGCACTGTGCAGTAATCATACACAGCAGGAAACGTTTTAATGTATGTCTAAATATGTTATTTTGTACTGGAAGGCTACCCTTCCAGTACAAAACCTATGGTAGACTCACGCACACACCCTACACTATGGCACTAAGGTGTGTACCTGTCAATCAATCAATCAATCACAGCATTTGTAAAGCGCGCTACTCACCCGGGAGGGTCTCAAGGCGCTGGGGGAGAGGGGTATGTTACTGCTCGAACAGCCAGGTCTTGAGCTGCTTCCTGAAGGTGAGATGGTCTTGGGTTCGCCGCAGGTGGGTGGGGAGGGAGTTCCAAGTCTTGGTTGCCAGGTAGGAGAAGGATCTTCCTCCGGCGGTGGCTCTGCGGATGCGTGGTACGGTGGCGAGGGCGTGGCTGGTCGATCGTAGCTGGCGGGTGGGCGTGTAGAAGGTCATGCGGTCGTTGAGGTACTTGGGGCCCAGGTCGTGGAGAGCCTTGTGTGCGTGGGTGAGGAGTCTGAACGTGATTCTCTTGCTGACGGGGAGCCAGTGCAGGTCTCTCAGGTGCTCGGTGTTGTGGCTTTGTCGGGGGATGTCCAGGATGAGTCGTGCGGAGGCGTTCTGGATGCGTTGGAGTCTTTTTTGAAGTTTGGCTGTGGTTCCGGCGTAGAGGGTGTTCCCGTAGTCCAGTCTGCTGGTGACGAGTGCCTGGGTCACAGTCTTCCTGGTTTCTGTGGGGATCCATCTGAAGATCTTGCGGAGCATGCGCAGGGTGTTGAAGCATGATGAGGAAACGACGTTGACTTGTCTAGTCATCGAGAGGGAGGAGTCCAGGATGAAGCCCAGGTTGCGTGCGTGGTCCGTTGGCTTGGGAGCGGTGCCCAGGGCAGGGGGCCACCAGGAGTCGTCCCAGGTGGAGGGTTATGATCTCAGGATGAGGACTTCCGTCTTGTCTGAGTTCAGTTTCAGGCGGTTGTTCTTCATCCAGTCGGCGACGTCTTTCATCCCTTCGTGTAGGCTGGCTCTGGTGGTGGTGGGGTCGTTGGTGAGGGAGAGGATCGGTTCGGTGTCGTCGGCGTAGGAGATGATGTTGAGGTTGTGTTGGCGTGCGATGGCTGCGAGGGGGCTCATGTAGACGTTGAAGAGGGTTGGGCTAAGTGAAGATCCCTGTGGTACGCCGCAGATGACTTTGGTGGCTTCAGATCTGAACGGGGGGAGGCGGACTCTCTGGGTTCTTCTGGTGAGGAACGAGATGATCCATTCCAGTGCTTTCTCTTGGATTCCGATGTTGCTGAGGCGCTGCACTAGGGTGCGGTGGCAGACCGTGTCGAACGCCGCGGAGAGGTCCAGGAGGATGAGAGCCGCTGTTTCCCCGTTGTCGATCAGGGCTCTGATGTCGTCGGTGGCTGCGATCAGGGCGGTCTTGGTGCTGTGGTTGGCCCGAAACCCGGACTGCGAGGGGTCGAGGGATCCGTTCGTCTCAAGGAAGGCAGCGAGCTGTCTGTTGACGGTCTTCTCGATGACTTTGGCAGGAAAAGGAAGGAGCGAGATGGGACGGTAGTTCTTGAGGTCGGTGAGGTCCGCCGTTGGTTTCTTTAGGAGGGCGGTAAGCTCAGCGTGCTTCCAGCTCTCCGGGAAGGTGGCGGTGTGGAAGGAGGTGTTGATGATGTCCCGGAGATGGGGTGCGATGATGGCGTCGGCTTTGTTAAAGATGTGGTGTGGGCAGGGGTCGATTGGTGATCCGAAGTGGATGGAGTTCATCGTGCGGGTGGTGTCTTCGGTGCTGATTGGGGTCCAGTTGCAGAGGGTGGTGGTGGCGGGCGTTGGTTCGGTGGTAGGGTGCGTGGTCCGTGCGTCAAAGCTGTTGTGTATGTCCGCGATCTTGCGGTGGAAGAACGAGGCGTGTGAGTTGCAGAGGTCTTGTGAGGGAGTGATGTCGTTGTTTCCGGCGCTGGGGTTGGAGAACTCTTTGACGATGCTGAAGAGCTCCTTGCTGTCGTGGGCGTTGTTGTCCAGTCGTTCTTTGAGTGCCGTCTTCTTGGTGGCGCGGATCAGCTGATGGTGTTTGCGGGTGGCGTGCTTGAGGGCGGTCCTGTTGTCTTTGGTTTGGTCGAGCGGCCAGGCTTTTTCGAGGGTGGGGCAGTTCTTCTTGGAGTCCTTGAGTTCGTCGGTGAACCAGGGGGTTTTCTGGCGCACAGCAGCTGTCCTGGCGCTCAGGAGAGTGGAGGAGAGAACCCTATATCTGTGGAAATGGCGCTCTCCTGCTCCTTCTCTGTCAAGCAACACAGCACAGAATTTTTGGCTGCTGCAACGCGTTCTATGAATGCTTTGAAAATATGGGCCTTAATGTTCAAGTGAAAGTAAAAGTAGATATAGGTGTGGACACCTTTCATGAAAAAGTGCACTCTCTTTGGAATGGGTGGGATGAGATTGGTAACTCCAACAAAGAGGCTTACCAGCCATGCCCAGTCCATACAAGTGAGTAGGGCATGAGCTTGACCTGCTACACACTGGGGGCCCTTGGTGGGAGCAGGAATCTTGCTTGGTGTGGGTTAGTTGTGGTGTTTTTTTAAGTATTCAGTGCTGCCAGACTGAGACAGTCTGGAAGTGGTTGAGTGCAAAACAGAAATGCACAATAACGGAGAGTGCCAGTTCTCGTACCATGTCACCAAAATGACACTAAAAAGTCAATGATCACTACAAAGTGAACATTCCAACATGTTTTTTTTAATTGGTATGGCCAGTATGGAAACCGACCAGGGAAAGGAGCATTTCTGCCATACCTATTCCTGAAGGATTTCTACACTACACACTGGCAATTGGTGGGAGGGACTGCCCTGCATGAAAGGTGCAAGGCAGTCGTTTACAAAGAACACATGCCATAGAGTGTTCCCAAAACCTGGCTTGTGCAGGCAGGGTTGGGACTACAGAAGGCAGTACTAGGCAGTAACACTGCACTAGCACAAGAGAGCTCAATTTGCCCTGTTGCCTAGATGTGGAAGTAGCACATGTTCATTCTCTTGGGGTGACAAAGCCCCACTGTTTGCAGGAGTGATTTCATGCAAAACACAGTAGGATCACACAGGATGAGAGCCTGTAAGTCCTAATCTCACGGGTCAAAACACGATCCTCACAAAGGGCTTCATTTATGGGTTTTGCTGCTGAGCTGCCCTACGGCAACAAAAAGGCCAGGAATGCGCCGTATCTATTAGATACGGCGCATTCCTGTCCTTTTATCCTGCTCTAGTGCACAATGAGCTGCCGTGCACCAACGTAGGCACCTTTGCACCATGATGCAAGGGTGCCTGTGTTGGTTAGATGATTATTTTCATGCAGGAAGGGAAACCTTCCTACAGGAAAACAATCAGAAGAGGCTTTTTCGTGTTTCTATGTGTGCTGCAGAATGCCTCAGACTTCTCATAAATCTAGGGCAGTGTCAAAAAGCCATGAATATTGCTGATAAAGCCCCAGCCACACCCAAGGAATTCCCCTTTCATGCAGCTTTCTGCAAAAAAGGAGCACATATTTTTAAGTCCATGAAAAGACACATAACGTGGCTTTACGTGACCTTATAAATATTCCAGTGGCACATTGCGCCATCGGAGCGTAAAAAAAAAAAGACGTCCCGGTAGTGCAATAGTGCTGGTAGGGCCTCATGAATGAGGCCCAAAGTTTATTGACCAGGGGTAAGTACAACTTCTGAGGGCCCGGTTCACAAAAGTAATCTGAGACAGAATCCTAAACTTACTACTTTTGGTATGAACAGTAGTAAAGTTAGAATTCCTAACTTTACTACTACTACTAAACTAAGACAAAATCCTAACTTTACGACTTTCGGTATTCACAAAAGGGATTTAGTAGTATTAAAGTTAGGAATCCTAATTTTACTACTACTGAATCCCTTTTATGAATACCAAAAGTAGTACGTTTAGGATTTTATCTCAGATTAGTTCTGTGAATCGGCCAGCAGAGTGAAACAGGCTGATTGAGACATTTTCAACAAGTGTGCAGTGGAAATGTCCAGAGCTGATGAGCATTTAGAAAGGCAGTATAATTTTCCTGCTGCAAAAGTACAGCTGAATACAGCAGGCACAACGTATGGTAAGGACTCACACAATACAGACATTCAGTGTATGGAAAAAGATAGAATAAAGTTTAGTGCCAATAAAGGTACTTTGCTGTGGGGACAGAGCCATAACTAGTACAAAACAGAAATAAAAAAAAAACTAACTCCTATGAGGCGGGGCGAGATGCTTAGAAAGGAGGGATAGAGATTGTCTGGCAGACCCAGGCCTGGGGACATAAGGAATTAAGAGACATCCAACTAGTGCTTCATTTGTAAAAACAATAAGGGGCATATATACAAGCCCCTATCGCTACTACAGTATCACTTTTAAAGACGTTGTGTTGGCGATACGGGCTATGCCTTATTTACAAGGCAGTGTTACGCCACTTAACATGGCTAAGCACTGCCTTGTAAATAAGGCAACCTTTCTTGCTATACTTAGCATGAAAGGGGAGAGCAATGGGTGTTGCTGTGGGCGTTCCACCGCAACACCCATTGATTTTGATGCTGTCCCTATGTACAAGGGTGGCATAAATATGGGGCAGTGCCAAAATTAAGACCAGGTAGAACCAGCTCTTACCCTGGTGAAATGAGGAGAAATTTTAATTTCTTCTCATTTTTTCTGTTTCCCTGTGTGCTGCATTGTGCAGCACGCATGGAAACAGCAAAAAGCCTTTGATTGTTTATGTGCACACATAAAAGTTTCAAATAGCCATTTCAGATTGTTCATGTTCAGGAAGGGAGACCTTCCTGCACATAAACAATTACTTCCCTCAATGCAGGCGCCCTTGCACTATGGTTCAAGGGTTCCTGCATTGGCGCTAGGCTGCTAAATATAGCGCCAGAGCAGAGAGAAATGCAGGGCTGCACCATATTCTTGTAAAAATGGTGCAGCCCTGCATTTCTAAAGTGACGTAACATGTTGTTAGCCTTCTTGACTTAATGACACCTTTCACCACTTTCTTTGTGAATATGCCCCTGAGTGGCAGGACCCTCGCCAGGAGGCCACTGTGGCTTGCACCACACATTGCCCTTCCCAGCGCTCCCAATAGCAGTACCAACACAATTACTAATCACCAAACTCCAACAAGTGTGACAATTCAGTCTATTCATGGCCCCCAAAGCTTAAAGAATGGCTTGGACAGCAATCAATTGTCATTTTTAATGTATATTGAATTAATTAACAACTATAGTTGTGCTCATCTTTAAATTAAACAGACAGCACCATCCGTTGCCAGCCCCGGTGTTAACAAATAGGTGCCAGGGCCAGGCACCAGAAACCACTGCATCAAATTAAACCTGCAACCAAAAGGCTGATATAGTTGTCAATTGACTCTCATATCGAGTTGTAATCATCATTTTGCTTTAATTGAGAAATTACATTTTTTTCGTTGTCACCATCAAAATTTCATAATGCTCAATAGGATTTAATGAAAGTTAAATTGGACCAGAAATGTAATGTTAGAGGATCCTCATTACATCTGAGGGCGAGCATAAGGTAGCTACACAGTCATTTGCCCCTGGCTTTTCAGCAACAGCACTTTGCATTCTGGCCCTACTGGTTTTATTTTTACATTTACAAGGAATTCCAGGACTGGCTGAAGGTCTTATGGGATGGTGCAAGAGAGATCTACAACATTATCAGGGCAGTAGTTGTAATGTACGTTACTGGACACAGGGAAATCAAATAGACACCAAGCGTATATATTTACAAGGGGATTGCATCACCGGAACATCACTTTTTTGACGTTCCGGTGTCGCAATGCCCTGAACCATATGTACGAAGTGATTTTAAGGAATTTTTTGTAACTTAACGGTGCTTTGTAAATATGGTACCCTTTCACACAGGTTTCTGCGTGAAAGGGGTGTGCAATGGGTGTTGCTGTGGTTGTTCTACTGTAACACCGATTGATTTTTGACGCTGCCCCAGATTTACAAGGAGGTGTAAATCTGAGGCAGCGCCAAAAATGAACACCACGCAATAGCAGGTGTTAGACTGCCTCAACAAGGATAAATATTTTTATTTCTCCTCGTTTTTCTATGTGTGCAGCACAAACAGAAAGAGCAAAATCTCTAATGATTGATTATGTGCAGGAAGGTGTCCCGTCTTGCACATAAACAATCATAAAATAATTGAGATTTGATACTCCTATGTGTGCTGCAGGTTGTAACAAATCGCCATTATTGATTGTTCAAGTGCAGGAGAGGCCACCTTCCTGCACATAAACAACCATTCCCTGCAACATAGGCACCTTTGCACAATGGTCTATGGTGCAAGGGTGTCTGTTTTGGCACTAGGCAGCTATTCTTAGTGCTAGCTCTAGGGAAAACAGAGGGGGGTGCTTTACTGTGGTAAAGAAGGCGCATCCCTGTGTTTTGGAAATGGCTGAGCGTGGTACTGCAAAATTTGCCGAAGCTTTGCTCACCCTTATTTACTTGTAAATATGCCCCCAAGTTTCTTTTGCATCCACTCCAAGCACAAGTTTCAGGTTAAGACCACAACAGGAACAAGATTTATCTTGCACGAGCTCCAGATTTACTCCCCTCGACAACCACAGACTCGTGGAACTGAGGAAAAGACATCATTCCACTTACATCACACACTGCTGGCACCAGATCATGCATGCAGGAAATAGGGACATGCTTGATTAAACACACCTCCTTCCTTTCACAGCAATGCATGAACAAAACTCATCGTAGGAGGAGCTACACATGCAAACACTAGAAACAACTACAACAGACTCACTCCACAAGACTCTATATACAATAACAATTTGTAAGAACTGGGACCACCAGTTCTCCGGGGGGTAGCTTGGCTCGAGCAGGAAGGCAGCCAGGGGCCTACGTGTAAAGCAGCTACTCAACACACTCATCCACTGAGACAAGAAGTGGGCGCAATAATGGAGACCACATCAGTATTCGTGATTGAAAATCAAGATATTTTATATAGGCTTCAGATCAAAGCAATTCAGGCGTTAGCATTTCATTAGCATCTCATTAAAGTACTTCATCAAAGCATTTCATTAAGTATTTTCAGTAAAGCAGAAAACATCAAATAACACAGCCTGTCGCATTATACTCTTCAGCAGGCTAAGAGGGTATTTTCATAAACCATGGACTAGCATTCAAGTAGCAGATAAAAACATTTCCTCTTGTAAATATCAACAGTTCAGTAACCAAGGGCAGATCATCAAAATAGTACTGGAATGAATCACTAGGGATCAGAGTTTAACCCCCATCAGGAACTGTAGAAGCCCGCCCCTGCAAGAAATTCAGTACAGGGAAAATATCACCACTTTATCAGCAGGCTTGGAAACATGTAAGCAGGCATGAGCAGTAAAGGCAGCATAAGACTGCCACCATGCACCAACAGTCAATGAAGTGAATGAGCTTATTACCAAGTGGGCCAGAAACAGGTAATTCAGTATGAGCCTGCTCTCCAGGCATGCACAGTTAATGGGCCCGAGTCACTAAGACGCTTAAGTAGGACCTCGCAGTCTCTCGAGGCTTGTGGGGGCCAACGGGGCCCAGTCTCAGTTTTCCCCTAGGTGGGGGGGCGGACTCGGGGCCTCCGACTCACTCCTGGGAAGCCCCGCGTCGATACAGGTCCTCCGCCCTCCCCTAGAGCTTTACCTTGGTTCTTTGGGCCGCGTCGGCCCCTTGCGATGGTTCCTGAAGGTGGGGAGGGCTCCTCCTCTCCTTGGGGGCCCTCCGGCGGAGGTGGGGGCTGACAGGGGAGGCCCACGCTGCTCCCACGCTTCCGGGGGGCCTCCCGGCAGTCCTGGCCCAGCTCCGGCTTCTCGGCGTCTTCCACGGGCCGGGGGCCAATAGCAGGTCTGCTCTGAGGGGTGTCAGGCGCCGGCCGCCAATCACAGCGCGGCCGGCGAGGAGCTGGAAAAGAGCCCCAATGGGATGGCTGCAAAGGCGGGGGTGGGGCTTGACTCGCCCCCGTCACGTGGGGCAGATACTGGCTTCAAGGCCTGTCAGGCCCAGCGCGGCCTGACAGGAATCTCGGCGGCCCTCCCCTGACACCGGGGGCTGCCGCAAGACCGACGCACACGCTCGGGCCGGCGCAGCCCGCAGCAGCACGGCGGCGGCTCTCTCCTGGCACCGAGGGCCGCCCGGAGAAGGTCACCACACGGACGGCCGAGGCTGTACACTCGGGCCTCACAGCGGTACGGGGCAGTTTCAGTCAGCGCTTCTCAGGGGCACGATGGCGCTTGGTGTGTGGGGCACCCTGGGGGCAGTTTCAGTCAGCTGGGAATTTAGACAGATACAGCGCTACGGGGACAGTTTCAGTCACAGATACAGCGCTGGACAGGGGAGCAGGTTATAGCGTTTTCCCACCCATTCTTCAGGGACTGCAGGCATGATGGGGAAGCAGAGCAACTCAGTCAGGGGGAGACAGGCAGGGCAAGATGGGCCCAGATGAAGGCAGAGGGTGCGCAGGGCAGCACAGTCCAGTACCTGATCGATCCCCCAGCAGTCTCTGGTTAAAGCAAGTAGTCTTCTTGGCGCTTGGATGGTTCTGCGCCCTTAGCTGTTGGTTTCTTGAAGAAGGGGGGTGGGGGTTAGTTGGAGGCTGGATGAGTTTTCCTCAGTCACTGCAGATGGACCCTGGGGTTCCCTACCGCTGGGCCACATCAGGGGGCTAGTCTAGGACACCTCACTCAGCTTAAGAGGCAGCACCTAAATCCTGTCACTCCCAGCGGCATTAGTT
The DNA here is from genome assembly GCF_964261635.1 of Lissotriton helveticus. Lineage (NCBI taxonomy): Eukaryota > Metazoa > Chordata > Amphibia > Caudata > Salamandridae > Lissotriton > Lissotriton helveticus. The sequence continues at coordinate 1,576,409,096 of NC_136068.1, read as the reverse complement.
CCTAACTAGGCCCTCCCGCCTAAATCTCCTGCGTGGGTTCCCCAGGTCAGTGATGCCCCAACTGACTAGAAAAAGTTCCCTCCCTTGCTTAAGTATGCCCAGGTCAGGTGACCACTCTCTAAGGCGGCAAAAATCAACTCCGCCTTTCTTCTGGAAGGTTCCAGGAGCTTCCCCACTCTACCTATGGACAGGGGATGGGAGGCCGGCATTGCAACATTGTATGGGGATCCAGCCAGCTCCTGGCAGCTAGGGTGCTACACTAAAAGACCACGCTGCAGTAGCAGAGGCCAGTGGCAGCCATGTTTGCAGTAGAGAGCACCTGCACCCTAACATAGATTAGCCATGAAAAGGTGCCCGAAGACTTAAGGGCCAACAAAAAGAAGGTGGGAAAAATGAGGCAAGGGCAAAAAAACACAGGGAAAGACCACCCTAGGGCTGACAGGTCTAACACAATTGCAAACCTTCAACAACCAAAAAGGAAATCATACAGCTTGAAGCATATCACAGTGATATCCTGGCCACATAGGTCACCATGCACGGGAGGTGCAACACCCTTGCGACATCCAAACAAGGCATAACAGCAAGCAAACACACATGGTACACCACAAAGCACATCAATACCCTATTCTCTCAGGTAACAGTACACTTGAGGGACAACACCCCTACTACACAAGGTACAAAATCAAGCAAACGCAGGTCATACTGCAGTAAAAACCTATCCATTTACATCAACTTACACCCAATAGACGACTACCACAACAGGTACAATGCACAACATTTATAATAAAAGCAAGGGTGCACCACATCAATACCCTGTACACTACAGTCCATGAAAAACCTGAGTGACAACTCCCCAACTAAAGACTCTACACATCTGACGTCCTACAAGACTCAAGTCTTGCATAACTACAATAGACTGTGAGCTCTAGATCCAAGTCACGCATTCAAAGCATTCCTAAGGCTCTATACCCCAGACTGATAAATGTAATACAATCAATCCCAGAAAACAACTGACTGTAATGTCTACAAGACTGTGCGACTGTCAGCTCCCGACACATGAAGTACAACCACCCACATATCATAACCATAAACCTAGAGCTACATACCTTAACCTCAAACGAAACACAATACACCAATTGACAAGAACCCACACTACAAACACATTAAAATAAAATGATTCAGGACTGTAAGAAAATGACTCTCAACAGAATAGACAATGTCCCAGCAATAATTAAATCAGTCATCATTTGTACAGCACAGCACTGTCACCCCTAGGGTTATCTGGGCACTGTGGGTGGGAAATCTCCGTCAAACAGCCAGGTCTTGAGTTTCTTCCTGAAGTCCACTAGGGTGGATGCTGTTTAAAGATGGAGGGGTAGGTAATTCCAGGTCTTGGCGGTAATGTAGGAGAAGGAGCAGCCCCTGCTGGGCCAGATTTGGTTGTGCGCACTGGCTAGTGAGGAGGAGCGCAGGTGTCTTGTGTTGGCTGATGTAGGCCCTTGATTGTACACAGCTTTGTTAGTGTGCGTGAAGATCTAGAACTGACATCTCTTCTGGGTGGAGAGCCAGTTGAGGTTTCCGAAGTAAAGGGTAATGTGGGTCTGTTTGGGGAGGTCCAGGATGAGTCTGGCTGCAGCATTCCATATGTTCTGGAGTCTTTTGAGTACCTGGGTGCAGATGCTGGTGGGTTTAGAGACCATTGCCGTAGTTAAGTCGGCTAGTGATGAGGGCCTGAGTGATGGTCTTTCTGGTGCTGACTGGATGAATCCATCTGAAGATTCTGCAGAGTGTGCGAAGGGTGTGGAAGCAGGAGGACACGACTGCATTGACTTGTCATTTCATGGTTAGTTTGCTATCAAGGATGATGCCTAGGTTGCGAGCTTGGTCTGTAGGTGTGTGCATTCATCTGATTTCTGCTGCCCCCCCAGCAATGGTCCCATATGGTTGTGTTTTTCTCAAAAATCAATACTTTTGTCTTGTCGGATTTGAGTTTGAGGCAGTTGTCTCTCATTCAGTTGACTACATTGGTCATGGAGTTGCAGAAGCTGAATCTGCTGGTGGAGGGTCTTTGGTGAGCAAGAGGATGACTTGAGTGTCGTTGTGTAGGAGACCATGTTGCGGCCTTGGGATCTGACAATGTCTGCGAAGGGGGTTATGTAGGTATTGAACAAGGTGGAACTGAGGCAGGATCCTCGGGGTACGCTGCATAAGAGATGTCCTTGGGTTCAGAGGTGATGTGACTGGAGGCAGCCGGATGCTTTTGTTGCATCCTGTGAGGAAAAGGGGATCCACTTGTGGGCATGTTGCTGAATGTCGATGTTGTAGAGTCTGTTGATGATATTGTGGTGGGAAACCGTATCAACAGCAGCAGAGAGGTCGAGGAGTGTCAAGGCAACAGTCTCTCCACTTTGAGGAGAGTTCTGATGTCGTCTGAGGCAGGGTTCAGGGTGACCTCAGTGCTCTGGTTGGCACAGTATCCTAATGAGGAGGCGTCAGGTAGATGGTTTTGTTCCAGGTATTCAGTAAGCTGTTTGTTGATGGCCTTCTCGAGTACTTTGGCCAGGTAGAAAAGCAGGAAGATCGGTCGATAATTTTTTAGTTTGCTGGTTTTCTTTAGGAGGGGGTCTGACCTCCAGCATGTTTTCATCTGTCGGGAAGGGTGATGTGGTGATGGAGGTTTTTATGATGCAGGTGAGTTGTGTGCTGATAGAGTCGATTCTGAAGGTTTAAAAGATGGTGGGGGCTGGGGTCGGTGGGTGCCCCGGAGTGAATGGATGACATGATGGCTGTGGTGGTCTGAGTGGGGAGAGCAAGTGGATATCATTCGGCTAGTGTATGCTGGTAGGTCGACCCTGTTGAGGTTGAAGTTGAGAGCTGTGAGTTGGGGGTCAAAGTTGTTGTAGTTGGTGGCAATCTTGCTGTGGAAGTAATCTGATAGGGTGCCACAGAGATCTTGAGAGGGGTGGATTGTGTTCTCTGTGGCTGCTGCGTTGGAGAATTCCTTGACTAATTTGAAGAGTTCTTTCGCTTGGTTGACAGCCGTATCAATGCAGGCTGTGATGGCTGTTCTCTTGGCTTCCTCGACGCACCAGTGGTAGTTGCGGAGGCCTGCTTTTTGAGCGGTTACTTGAGTTGACAACAGTTGTGCTTGGTGGTTCTGAATCTGGGGTTTACCAGTTGGCCTGTTTTGAGGTTTTGGTTTTTTTTTCTGGTTTTTGTTGGTTTTTGTCAGCAGGGTGACTCTGCCGACGCATTCGGTGATCGATTAGAAGAAGTTCTGGACGGCCTGGCCAAGGTCTGATGAAGCTTCGGGTTGGTTGGGGCTGAGGAACTGTGTCCGCTGGGTCTTGGTTACTTTGCCCCAACTGTGGTGGAAAGAGCTGTTGTGCTTAGGGACGGTGTGCTGAGAATCAAAAATTAGTTAGTGAACTATGGCCTGCTCAGTCCAAGTGATTTCTGTGACGTGGCTGAATTTGATTCTATCACTGGGGGTGAAAATTGAGTCATGAGTCTGTCTGGCTTTGTGCATGGGTTCTGTTATCAGTTGGGTGAGGCCGATGTTGTTCATGTTCTTCAGGAGGGAGGTGGAGTTGGCATTGTTGGGGTAATTGATGTGAAAAGTGAGGTCGCTGAGTAGGACCTAGTGGCAGGAGTCAATTGCTAGGTGCGTGATGAGGTTGGAGGGGGCAGCGCAAAAAGCCAGTCTGGTTCCTGAGGGTTCCGTTACGAGGGTGCCTCTTATTGTGGTCTTAGCGTCGGCCTGTAGTTGGAAGTTGAGGTTCCATGGGAAGTGTTGGGTCGTATTTGAGGCGATGCATCGGAAGGTTTCCTTGAAGATAATTGTGAAGTCCCCACTATGTTTGTTGGTGCGGACTCGATGTATCATCTTATAGCCATTTGGTGTTGTGGTGGTGATGTTGGGGTTCGAGGAGGGGTTGAGCCATATTTCAATAATGAAAGCAATGTCCAGCGAGGGGGTGATGAATGGTTTTCCAGATTTCTGTGGCGTGCTTGCACATGGAATGGGCGTTGAGTAGGATGCATTGGAGCGGTTCCAGGTTACTCATGCTCTTCCAGGCAGGTGTGGTGCAGGATCCTATGTGGCTAAAATCCTGTATTGTAGGTGAAATGGCAATAGTGGTCGGTGAAGGGTCCTGTGGTTGCTCGCAGGGCGGTGGTGCAGCAGTTGTGGTCCAAGGCAAGGAGCTCCTCTACAGTGTGGTGGTGGTGGTGGGAGTGCCAGGATTCCTGGTGCTGGATGGGCTCCAGGCGTGGACGGGTGCAGACAGGCTTGCATTTGGCACCCCTGACATGCCTGCCAGTCATTAGCACTGCAGCCTCCATTAAGTAGGTCCTGTGGGGAGGGCGGTGTGCTGGGTTGTGGGCGAAGATAATGGGGAGAAGAGGAGGGTAATGGTGGGAAGAGGAAAGAAATGATCAGCAAAGGACAAAAACAGATCAGGAAAAGGCAAAACAGAGGAGAAAAAGGCAAAATAGAGAAGAAAAAGCTGAAGAACAAGCAGAGAAAGTCAAGCAGGGGCCAGAAAAGCGAGCAGTAAGAGGCAAAAACAGAGCACAAAAAGCAAAACAAAGTGGGAAAACAGAGGGCAGATACGAGCAGAGAAATGCAAACAGGTGCATACAAATAAGCAGAAAGAGGCAAAAACAGCAGAAAAAGGCAAAACGGAGGCCAGAAAAATGAGCAGAGAAAGGCAAAACAGAGGAAAGAAAAGGCAGAACTGAGCAGAGGCCAAGGTTAGAGGACTGAGGGTAAGTAGAAGAGGAGAACTGTCGCAGGGGGAGCTGGCATGGGGATTAATAATCTCACACATCACAAGAACACACAAGAACTACTATCTCGCACTACAATAGTCAGCAAACTCAGTAATCTTCAAATGAGGTACTACACACATTAGTACCAATACTCATTCAAACCAAGCACAAGACCCCAATAAACACACTCACTCATACACAATAAGAGCGCATGCACTTGTACAAAATGCCTAGGTATATCACCCCATTATTAGACATTTATCAACATGAATGTTATATTCAAGCATTAAGAACAGCTATTCAGCACCATTTTATACACTGAACCCAATTTCTTTTATATGTTGCCTACCCAAAATTGGAAAAAAATAAAGGACATATGATCTGACCATGCACAAAGTCTGTCCTCAACCATGTCACGCCTACCATGCAACACCAACACAGAAAAACACCACACATGCACTAGCTACATCCAGTCACCCAACTAGGTGAGCCACACGACCAGTGCAGCACACTGTGATCATATACCAAATGTACCCCAGCACAATATACAATTAGGGAAACATACACAAATTGTGTGTAGTGCTATAAGTATTTAACATCATTCTTCATAACACAGTAACTTATTTTTTATTTATTTATACGTTTTATATAGCTCTAGCTAGACTCGAAGGTATCAGAGCGTTTCACATTAAAAAAAAGAAAATTGCATATCGTGTTCCCACCTCTCCTCCCCTCCTCCCCTCAACTGGGTTTTGGAGAAGTATTGGAAATGCACATATGGGTACTATCCTCCCACACTTGCAGGGGGCACGAGCTGGAACAACTGAAAAGCCCAGCAGTGCATATGTATGTAATTGTCACATCGTGATTGTACAAAAAGAAAACTCAATAAAAACAGATTCCCAAAAAAAGAAAGAAAATTGCATTACGTAGCTTTATATAGGATGCATAAAATGAAAAGTCGACTAACATAGCTCAGTGTATGATGCTCGACACAGAGATTCAAAATCAAGCCTAAAATAGAGATGAGGTGGGCAGGAAAGGTGTGATTACACTATGCAGATACAATTAGGATAGCCTAGATTAAAGGAGTGACTAACATAGTATATAACTGAAACAGACAAAAAAAACTGTCACAAAGGGTTGAGTTTTGGAAGGAGAGAGTTATTGAAGTCTGGATCGATTGCAATTCAACATTTGATATGATGTCTGCCTACTCTTGCAGAAGAAAGAAGCTGCACACATTCTGATTTCCATGCTATTATCAGCATAAAACCTAAAAAATACTTTGCTGGAAACATAATAAAACTGCTTAGTTACAGAAGTTCTGGAAACAAACAGAAACTATTAACAATAACTAAACTCGCAATAACCGATAAAATAGCTGGAAGCAAAGATATAGTAAGCCCATTCTGTTCCATGCATGAGCCCACTTTCAGCATAACAGTAAAGGCAAAATCCAGTAGAGCAGTTGTTTGAGTTTCTGCACTAAGCAATCTTCAACGTGCAGACCTGCTCCCTTGTCGTGGAAGGCTCAAATACAACAAGCATTTACAATGCAATAGGTCTCGCAGCATTAAAGTTTGAGTTATTGGCATTGTGTATGACAATGCCAATAGTTATAACTTTTGCAAATAATATATTTCCGTTAAACCACTCTAGTGTCTTAAAATGATATATTTCCGTTAAACCACTCTAGTGACTTGAAATAATATATTAGAGTTACTGGTCACCGTCACACCGTGTACCCTCAGGTTGGATTATTTTGTACAATGCTATTACACTTTATATGAAATGAACCCTTCTGATTGGAGGAGTTTATTCGCCCCTGGTTAAGAGTACAAAGCAGAAACAAGCAGCAAAGCTCACACAAAGCATTCCCAGAATGTCCTTTAAAATACATCTCTAGTGTCTGGATTCTTTCACTCGCTTTTCTCACTCACATGCACACACACACAAACATAGGCAAACAACCAGACACAAGCAGACAAACACTCATTCAAAAGACTCAGGTGGGATAAAGGCTGTTTTATACTCCTTAGCTCCAGATAGTATATCCGAACAAATACGAACCCTATATGAAACAGAAATAAAAAATAAATAAAAAAATCTTGTTAAGTTCTCAAAAGTCAAAACGGGGGTGGTTGAACACGCACACCAAAACAAGATGTGAACAATAAAGAAATGTGCGGCGTGCTTCAGAAGTATCACTCACTGATCAAAAGGTGTTGAACAACTGTAGAAAATAGAAGCGTCACCCAGCTTGGGGGGCGTCCTTCTGAGCACCGCAATAACCCACGACGACAACGCGGTGTGGGATCTTAATGATGGTTATCCTTATGTGAGAAAATGTTTGAATAAAGTTTGTGAATGTATCCAAGAACTTAATTTATTTCCATTTCGATATTGCAATTTTCAGATCGATCTTATATATATCCAAATACATGCGTTAATGTGAAGCGATCTCAGCGTGTCTCCCGGTGCATTTCGGGCATCGTATGCCCTTCGTCAGGGAAGATTGTCTAAAGACTAAGGATAACATGAGTAAGGCCACGCATCAGATGAATTGCTAAGTATTACGCTGACTGTGCAACATGCTAATAAACGAATGTGCGTATATTAGTGTGAAGGAAAGGTCGACTCGATCCAACGTTTATTGGATTCTGGTGTTAAAGCTGATACTACTCAGGTGAACCTGCATCATACCGCATTAATGTGTGTAAAAATAACAAAATAGCTAAATCGGAAGTCGAAAGTGTTGCATTATGCAACATGGTCTGCCTTTTCTAAACACGTTCACACACCTTAAGAGGTTTTTCCGGTAACAGGCCAATTTCAAATGCGGTCACCAGAAACCAAGTTATTTAAGTAAAACAGTGAGGAAGTAAATACAAGGCTACCATTTAAAATAAATGGAGCAGCACGTGGACACAATAAACGGGGGGTTACGTGGGTCTCATTCAGAGCCCTTTTTTCAAACGCCAAAGTTGTCCCCTTTAGGCTATGTAAAATGTGACGCCAACAAAATATGCAGTGTGACGCCAACAAAATATGCAGGTATTTATCACGATGTACTAGGATACATTTAATCTAAACAAAAAATTAGATACCTCACTTGCCTCGGAAAATCGTAATACGACTAAAGATGCCGAAGGGTGTGAAGGATGGGGGTGGGCGGGGAGCGTAGGGACGGCTCAGAGGCCTGAGGCAGAGCGCACCATATGGAGAGGGAGGGGGGTGGCAGTGGGAGGGTGATTGATGGGCGGGGCAGTGCTGGGGAAGCCTTTGATGTGGCCTGGCGGCCGTGGAAGCCGGGCCTTTGAAGTGAAGCTAAGCTTCACTTCAAAGGTGTCGGAGGAATGCGGGCGGCTGTGCACGCGCTTTTAAGCTCAATGCACATGCGCATTGAGCTTAAAAGTCACGGGCACTGCAAGGAATCGCCACGATTCCTTGCAAGTTAGATAAAGTGTGGATGAGCCCCTATAGTCTCGCTTGCTCGATGCGCATGCGCATCGACAGGCGAGACCTAAAAATACCAAGACTAAAAAATAAACACAAGCCCAGGCAATTTCTCTCTATATTTTACCAATGGGGGACTCCACAGTCAGGACAGAGATCGCTGCATGGTAAAGTATAGGGGAAATGTAAAACGTTTATACAAAGTCTGTATAAAATGTTTTTATATCATAGATTAATATAAATCAATTGTATATGTTTATTTTAAGTGTAGAATAAAAGAAACAAATGCTACAACACTACTAACTTAATTTTGAATTAAATTTGTAATTGAGTTTACCTTAAAAAATAAATTCCCAACTAAAGTGAAAAATATATATATTATCCATTAAAATGATGTATAGAATAATTAAAAGTAATGTAATAAAATGTATTGCTACATTATATTTTTAATTCGAAAAGGGATATTAAAATATTTATAATTAAATACTTAGTATGAACTTACGAATAATCTCACCTAGGGAAAGCACTTGAGAATCCAGTCAAATTTCACATTAACTAATCACATATTATATAAACTGTGTTCTCAAATGTTCATAATTTGGAGGTGCAGTCATCCACCATGTGTCATCTAACAAGGTGACTTATATGCCAATGATTAAAAATACATAATCAATCTATATTCTTAATTTTGTCCTACAAAAACAGACAATGACTGCCCAGTCAAAGCGATTCATCCACATATAAGACTTCATCAGGGCTGAAAAAAAAGATATATAACAATATATTACCATTGAAAACATTTGAGTCCCCTGATATTTACACATCTCCTTATCATCTTTATTTCATTATTACAAAAACATCCTCAATAACATAAGTGAGAAAATTGTATAAACCTCTTTACATTGTCTTAAATAAATTCAAGTCATACATTGAATAGTCATCTTCATTTCATTATTAGAATTTCCATTAAAACCATATGCCTCATGTCATCCACATCAAACATATATCCCTGAAAAATATTAGATCACTACTTACATAATAATACTTCAATTCATTCATAACTGTCAACAAATGTTTTCTCCACAAATGTTTCTTAAGAACAGAGAAAACCCCTGAAGTACAGGCAAAAAGTATACAAAATAAATTATCAAAGTCCCCCAAGCATAAATTAGGCAACCAAAGTCCTTCATTTCCTCACAGTTGGACAAAACATTTTGAATAGGCACCGCCTTTGGAATGCCAAAGGACGGCCCTGCCAGACCACGAGATTACTCGTAATCTGGTGGGCGACGGCAGTTGAGTTTGCCAGTCCTGGAGCAGGGAGCTGGCATGGTGGCCCACTCCAGGACCGCTAAACTCATAATCAGGCCCTGAGATCAGAACTTACATAATAATACTTCTGCTCATTCAGAATAATAGTCAACAAATGAGTTTTCCCCAAATAATTCCTAAAAACAGGGAAAAGCCCTGAACAACGAACACAAAGTATAGAATAAGCATTTTCAAACTCTCCCGACAATTGGTTTAGCAACAAAAATTCTCACTGTTGAACAAGACCCTTACTTCGAGATAATCACCTCCTCATCTTAAGCGTACCCATTAGACTCAAACCAATATGTAAATATCTCCATACAAACCTATCATTATTGCTGTTGTTCATGATAGCGATTTTTATAAGTTCCACCCATCCATGTCACTGCATTCCGGTTTTACTACGAGGGAGGGGGGTGGATTCAAGCTGTGAATTATGAAGGTGTTTGTAAATACTTTTTTAATGGCCACTTTTTGTTTTGTTCAATTTTTTCTAACTGTTAAAAAAATTAAATCCCGTGCCAGGACACTCCTGAGTAGCAGTGCGCGATATAAATTCCTTTATAACATAACATGTCATTTCACTAAGAGTAAAAGAGTGGAGCATTATCCTGAAAACAATGGTGGCTCTTCATAATTAAGCCTGGGCGTAGTTTGCAAAGTAGCGCTACGCGTAGCTACGCAAAGTGCACTTCGCACTACGCAAGCTACACGTAGAACTGCTAGTGCACTGTGCAAAATGCTTGTCCGCACTGTGCAATCAGTGCAAACTGCATCTTGCACAGTGCAAGCAGTCATTTTCAGCCGCTCGAGTAGATTTCTACTCAAGCGCAGCTTTCTCAACGCGGACTGGTAGTCTCTCATCGCAAGCGGCACGAGCATACGCGACCACTCGCAATGAGAAACCTGACCTACCAGCTTTGAGAATATGGCTGTGAGGTTTATTTTCCATGCTTACGATCGGCAACTTGATGTTGCTGATCGCGAAAGAGGAAAAAGTCTCACTGGAATGTAATTTTGCTTGCTCGCGGTCGCCAACTTGACATTAAGGACTGCCAGCAAGCAAAAAATGACCGCTGCACTACGCTTGTTTGCACTGTCCTACGTGCAATTCGTGTAGTGCGAAGTAACGCAAACTTCACAAACTACGCGAGCGTAGCATAGTGCTTTGCCCAGGGTTATTCATAATCATTAAGGCATATCGTATCTACTTCAAGAAAATTGATTCTCCTCGACCTATCCATCGGTCATGTCTTATCATTCGGACAATCCAGTTCAACTAAGAAATATCTGTTAATTAATCCACCCTTTTCCCCACTATAAAGCATAAACCTATACTCCATTCATGTTCATGCACTAATGGTTCCTCCAACCAATAATAAAAGGGCCATTTTGCCACACGCCATCTTTTAAAGAAAAAGAGCTATCCTTCATTGAACGCTTAGTAACTAGTACACCAAATCACCCAAGTATTTAGAAGTTTACCACTACAGCACATAATGTGCAGAAAAACTAGTGTATAATGTATCTAACATTAATATAAACAATGAGTGCTAGTTTTGGCCCTCATATCTATTGCTGTAAATAAATCCTCAATTCATTTATACTCCTAGAAACAATATGTAATACGGTTATGTGATGTTACAACGCAAGCCATTACCCCGCATGCCGTTGCAACGCCAAATTTCACCCCAACGTGCTGTCGTGGGAGCCCTGGAAGTTGGACTAGATTCATTTTCTATTCCAACTCCAGTGTGTGCAACAGTAGGGAAGGTGTTGGGGTTAAATCAAACACCTTCTACCCACTTCTACACACCTTTTTCATTGCAACAGCATGCTGGGTAAATGTATGAGTTGTAACAGTTGTAGTGTAAAGGCTGTTTCCCATGTAATACATCCTACTACACTACCGCAAGAAACCTACCTGTGTTTTTTTAATTGTGTTCATACACCTATTGGTCTTGTATCTGGCAACAACCAGCAAAGAGTCAACGTTGTGATATGCAGGCTTTTAAAGACCCATTTACGTCCCCATTTTTCAAATAGTACCTAGAGGGCTGTGTCATAACAGAGATAGTTTCAGAATACTGTCATCTTTAAAATACCCACTACCATACACAATGAGCAGAGGAAATAGCCTGAGTAGATTTCAAACAGTGTTGCCTACTTGGGGATTCTCAAAACAATAGTTAATACAATAAAAAATACACCCTGCCATTCCAACACATAATAATTACCTATATACCATCCACGTTCATGTGCTCAACAGCCTTCCATCCAATGTCTGATACATAACATGTAGTAGTTTGAAGACGTGGTCTTTTCCCCCATTGGTCAAATAATAACTAAAGCACTGACTCATAGCTAAAATATTTTCACAACTCCGCCATCTTTTTACCCCACTATCATACATAATAAGCAGGGAGATTAGCCCAAATATATTTTAAGTAATGTCATAATCTTGGAGGTTCACAAATAATATGCAAACATGATTAATATCCACCCTAAGAGCCAAAACTCACTCATCATCTTATATGCAGTCACCTCATCTTGACAATCCTACATATATGAGACTGGTCTTGTATTATCCTTGATTATTTATAAAAAGTAATGTTGCTCCTACTCCTTATTAAGACCATGTTCAAGGGCTCTTAACCTACTAATCTATAGGACTTTGGATTGTCACAAGAACAGTTCCTGATTCCTCCATGTGGTCCCAAAATTATTTTTTGTATACCATGAAATGGAAAGTTATATTTCTCTGGATGTCTACCCATAATACGTTGAACTATTGAAAATCGAGTATCACCATTCCTTATTGCTCTGTGATGGTCTTGTATGCGTGCCTTAAGTGATCTTTAAGTGCTTCCCACATATATCTTTTGATTACTGCATATCATTACATACACCACATAAGTGCAACAGAAATTAATCAGCTGGGCTATGTGGTAACATTGTTCAGAATTATACTTGCAGTATTTCACTCCATTGTTTCTGAATTTTATATTACATTCTGAGCATTAAAAAAATGATTTAGTCAACTGGCAAGAGCCACCCAGTATCACTAGTCGGTAAGAGATAATTATGTGTGATCCACTCTCCTTTCTTTAACTATTCAATGAATTCTTGGAGACAAGTTCAGCCATGTACCCCTGATAACAGTGACCAGTGTTTAGACATTATCATATAAATTTCATTATTTTCGGTAGCAGTGCTATTCTCTCTTTCTTCTTGTTTCTCGTTTTCTGTTTCAATGTATTAATCCTGTTTATCTAATGGATTCTTTTCTCTACCTGATCAGGTGTAATCTGTTTATAGCCTTGTGCTCCCAGTCTAACCTTCCGGTCTCGAATAACATTGTTAAAATATTTATCTTCACTACAATTACGATGGATTCTGACCATTTCACCATAAGGATTACTATTAATGACAGAGCGAGGATGTGACCTATTTGTCCTTAAAGTGTTGTTTGTTGCTGTGAGCTTCCTTTACACTTTGCTATGAACTTTCTCTCCATAAATGTCCACATCCAGAAATGCAATTGTATTTGTATGATGACACATCTTAAACTGTACATTAAAATATTTTGGTCAAGATACTCAAAATATTCAGTAACCCGTAATTTCAAACCTATTCAAATAATTAAAACATCATCAATAAAGAAGCCTCAAAAATATATAAATTGGGACCACTCACCAGCTGCGGGTGACAACGCATGCCCCCCTCAATTCATCCCATAAAGAACTTTGCATAAGACGGGGCAAACTTGGGACCCATTGCTGTTCCTTGAGTGTGCTGATACCACTCTCCATCAAACAGAATATAATTGTATGAGAAGATCAAATCTGCCATTTCTATTAGCATCTTTGAGTGGTTACACAGGCTGGCCCTCATTGATGTTAAATAATGTTTCATAGTTTTTAAACCAAATTCCTTCTTTATGCAAGTATACAGCTCTACAACATCCAAGAACACAAATCAGATTCACCCATCCCATATAGCATCTTCTAATTTGTTAAGTTAATCCAAGTATCCCTTATATCAGAGGGAAGATTGCTCACAAAAAAGTTTTTAAAAGTATCCACATACTCCGACAGATGTTCAATAATACTCCCTATCCCAGAGCTAATGGGTCATCCTGTAAGAAATCTCCCCGGTTTGTATACTTTAGGTAGTATATAGATGAATGGAAGCCAGGGATTTTCGATCTTGATGTACATATACTCTTCATTATTTATTAAATCAATTTCCTTCCATGCAATTCATTTCTCAAAGATTATTGCTTTCAGATGGACTATCGGGTATGATATCATCTTCCTCTGACATAGTGAATCATTAAATGGTCTCCTGATTTCACTCTCATAATTAGATCTCTGCATGACAACTATGTTTCCCCCTTTGTCAGATTTCCATAATACACAATGGATGTTTCTAACCCCAAAACATTCGAAAACCTTCCCTTCATTAATACTAAGGTTCCCATTTTTCCTATATAAATCTGGCTTTCAATATTTTAGGAGTTTGTCCAATCTGTGCATATCTTCCATAACTTTTTGAGCAAAGACATCAATACCAGAACATTGTAAACCACATGCCGTGAATTTCAAGGGGAGACATAGTTGACTATTGCAGTTATAACCCATTTCTATACTGAACATGAAACACTATTCACTGATGTTGTGTTCATCATTTATTGAGACAATAGTATTTACATCTTGTACAACATTACATCTCTTTTCTCAAGGGTAGCAAATAAACTCTTAAGTTTACATTTTCTAGAAAATCTGAACACATCAATTTTCAATTTTGTATAGTCTCATTAATTAGAGGGACAAAATCCTAAGCCCCTTTGGAGTACATCAATCTCAATTTCACTTAACAGTCTCAGCGAAAGTGTAACAATCTAAGGTGCACTAAGATCTTTGTATGACATATCCACATGAAACACGTTATCATTTCCTAATTCTGATTTTTCAGTTGATGTTGAGTCTGGACCCCTATTCTTGCTCCTCTTCCCTTTACCTTGCTCTGTTTTACTTTTCCCCTTTGTGTCCCCAACTTTATTCTGTGACCTCTTCTGAAAAGGAAGAGTGCTGGGGAATTGATTTACAAGATGTTAAACTACTTGGTCCCAGCTCCTCAAGAGAAGGCAATGCAAAACTGCTAAAATGCACTTTGACACCTCATCAGGGAGTACGTGCTATATAAATGCAATTACAATACAATATAATACTGAAAATAGAATTACGTTCCACCACATTGCCACTGCCTATACCATCTTTGCTAAGGGGACTATAATAAATCTCTTCACAAATGTGAAAACCCTCCCACTAGCATAGTCCTGCTCATCTCTCATGATCTTTTTCAAGTTTCTTTCTTTGAGGGATATCTGATGTTCTCTAATCACCCCATTAGGTATATCATAATTCTTTCTCTGTAGCTTCCTTAAGGTTCAATTCCTTAAGCGCTTTTTCCAATTATTTAATCTGTTCTTTTAATTTAGCCACTTTCCTCTCACAATTTTTAATTAAGGTGTGCATCATAATATAAGGTGCACTGTATACATTCTACTCCCATTCCTTCAAAAGGTCATCATCCAGATAATCAAATACTGGGAAAATTAATATTCTCAGTCCTGCAGGAATGTGTGTATTATCGATATAGCTCTTTATCAAATTCTGATGGCTCAGTGGATTATTTTGTACGCTGTAGGGGACTGTGTTTGACCTCTTGGTCACAGGTTCATATCCTGGCTGGGTCACTCAGCCTTTCATCTTTCAGAGGTCGATAAAATGAGTACCATTGAGTTGGGTAACAATAAGCATCTGTTATTCAGCAACAAGATTCCAGCTGGGATGAACGTGCACTTTACAAATACATGTCATGTATGTGCTATGTTAGGGTGGCTACTCCCTGTTTCTGTGAGCGGAGATGTGTAAGTCTACACTTTTGAGTAACTTTACACTCAGATGTGTGACTAGCCAAAAGAAGAAAAGTTACTCAAAAGTGTAAAAGCAAATCAAATCTGTAAATTACTCAAAAGTGTAATTCTCTTTGTGTTAGACCTGGCACCATTGGCGTGGGTCTCCCTTCCATTTATGCTGTTGCCTCATGTGTTTTTCTGGTGTTAGATGCTTTGAGCACTGTGCCACTGCTGTCCAGTGCCACAGTGCGAGTGCTCCCTACTGTAAATTGATGTATTGATGAGTGGTTCCATGATTGGATATTTGGTTTACTTGTCAGACCCTAGTACAGTGCACTGAGTGTGCCCAGGGCGTATAAATCCAAATGCTGCTAGTGGGCTTACAGCACTAGTTGTGCCACCCATAGAATCGGCCTTGTAAAATGTGTCTAAGGTCTGCCATTGCAGAGCCTGCATGCAGTCTGGTACTGTCATGCTGACTGGGCAATTGCAACCATTTGCTAGTCCCTAAAACTTCCCTTTTCTTTATATTAGTCAGCCATATGGTAGGCCCAAGGGCAGGGTGCATTGTAAGTATAAGGTAAGACAAGCCCTGATGTGTGTGGCATGTCCTAATAGTGAATTACAGCCATTTTCGTTTTTCACTATTGCAAGGCTACCTGTGCTTCATAGGCTAGAATGGGCTACTGGGTTGTTACATGTTTATAATCCTAGCAGACTCAGAGAGCATGGTAGAAATGCTTGTTTAGTATGCCTGGACTCAGAATAATAAAATACATATTTTAGTAAAGTTTATTTTAATATTCTGTGTTTGCAAATACCACTTTTAGAAAGTAGGTATTTGCTTGCCTAACCATTTGAGCCCGCCTCTGCTAGGTTGTGTATTTCTTGTCTGGGTTTGTGTGTGACAGGACTGGGAAATTCCAGGAGACAGGCTGGGGCAGCCCGGTGGTGAATAGAGAGATCTGCAACCAGATGGGAGGGAGGAGTGGCACCTGGGACCTGAATAGGACTGTGGCCGCCCTCCACA
Organism: Lissotriton helveticus; assembly: GCF_964261635.1. Classification (NCBI taxonomy): domain Eukaryota; kingdom Metazoa; phylum Chordata; class Amphibia; order Caudata; family Salamandridae; genus Lissotriton; species Lissotriton helveticus. Next base: position 1,576,392,600 of record NC_136068.1, on the reverse strand, counting down.
GTGCTGGCTCTACCCCCTGTGGTGCGTCTGATGTCTCTGCCCTGCACACTGAAAGAAGAGAAGGAAGACTGTCTACAAAGTGCTCCTCGACTGTACTTGCCTTCCACAATGCTGGCTCGACCTCCTGTGGGGCGTCTGATGTGCCTGCCCTGTGCTGTGAAAGGGAAGGAGAAGTCTGGTAAACAGAGTGCTTCAGAATTGGCTTGAACTGGGCACAGGCCCCTCTCCCCTCAGAGAACAAAGGATTTGGGAGTATTAGTATTGGGACTCTGATCCCATGAAATTATATCACTCCTAGAACTGAGAAGAAGAAATCTCTGCTGAGGAGAAGGAACCTGAAGAAACTGAGGAGAGTCTATTCCCAAGCTGAAGTGCTGCTTGGGGGGTTGGCCTGCAGTGGTTGTCTGGCTGCCTAGAGAGGAGAAAGGACTTTGTGGATTTTACCTTTGCTTTCAACTTGTGCTAAAAAGATCTCCAAGAGCTTGGAAGAGAGCTTGCCCCCTGACCGAAGTCCCAGGACCAGTGCTGTTCCAGTGGCTACAGAGGCAGGGAGCTGTGACCGACTCTCACGACCGGCCCGGTGTCCTGTTGGCACCGCACTGAGCAACGTCCGCCTCAAACAACGCAAGCTCTGCGCTCACCGTCTCCGTCTCGACGCTGTCAATGAGCCATAGCCTGCACCGCGACTGGAAGGACACCGCAACGTGCAACGCCTCACTACACCAACTCAAACTGGTCTGACCGACGCGTCACTGCTGCTGACTTCGAGTCCTGTGACCGCACCGGAGTTGGGCACCGCCTCGCACACTTTGTGACGCACCGCCCGACTCGGTCCGCTGGATTTGTTAGACTCTGAGTACTTTCAGCACGCCGTAGCCGGACAAGGCTACCAACTCGCACAGAACTCTGAGTTACACCTTTTTAACCAGAACTCTTGAAATGTAATAGTACTGTGGATTCTTTTTGTCGTTTATTGGTCTTGTGATAATTCTATATAAAGTATACTTATTTTTTTAATATAAAACCTTGTGCGGTGTCCATTTGTAGTGTTGTCACTGGGTTACTGTATGTGGTCACAAATGCTTAACTTACATCGCCTTTGAACTAGCCTCGATTGCTCGCGCCACGCCGCTTAGAGGGTGAGCAGGGGTTATTTTAAGAGGGTAATTCCCTTGCCCTGACTAGAGGGGAGGGTCCCTGCTTGTCACAAGTACCTATCTGTGCCAACCAGAGACCCCCAATTCTAACACTTTGTAAATAATCTCATAAGTGATTTGCCCAGAATAACAGATGGATGTTGTGTGGGAACACTCACAGCAACAGCTATGGAATGTCCCTTTTACACAGAGTTATGCATGAAAGGGAAATTTATTTACAAGGCCATGAAAAGTGAAGCAGGATGACCTTGTAAATATGGGGAAGCCCATTGCGCTGCAAGTGCGTCAATAAAAGTGACGCAACCGCCGCACAATGGGCTTGTAAAGAAGCCTTGTAGAGCCCAACTGGAGGAAATGTATCATGCTCAGTTCCAGATCTATTCCACTGAACGAACCACAGATTGGTGGAACTGGTGCACAGAGAACATTTCATGCTCTTACATCACACTCTCCAGGCACCAGTTCACTCATGCAGGTGATGGGCACAAGCAGGGTACCACAGCATTCTCTCTTGGATCTTGGAGCTGCGCTGAGAAGGAGGAGAGAAATCCTGATATGATCAGAAAAAAACAAAGGCAGCAATTGCCAGCAGTATTAAACGTTATTTGCAGTGCAGTATAAAGCAACGGCTTGTAGTGGTACAAAGTAAACCAACTTTGTAAAGAGGCAGATTCATTCCAGTGAAGGTAGTAGGTCAGTTGAGCAGAGCCTAACAATGGCATAGATCTGAAGAACCCCACATTTGAGGATTGAACCATTTTTTACCTGTTTTTAGACAAATGATGAATTACATTTCCTGTTGTGATCTTTGAAAATATTGAGCGAGTCAAAAGAATTACTATAGAAAGTTCTATTTATGAATACATTCTTTAAATATTTTAAATGAGTGATAAGAACTCTGTCACCTGCCTACATGCAAGCCGGGCTGAAGACGGCTGAAATGCCAGAAACCGGTCCTCGGAAGCTTGTTTCCGGTCCAGGGAAGGCATGGCTTGGCAGTTCGGGCTGGACTGTTCCCATGAGGCACAGGGTCAGGCTGATTTGCATATGGCCATGTCTAAACTGGGGTGGTAGAGTGGGCTAAAGAACGGTGATGGATCAAACCCAAATCTGTTGACTGGGTGTGAGTGTTTGATTGGTTCAGATGCTCCGTCCATCACCACCCCCTTTTGTACTACATCCTATACGCCGGCAGGATTAAACAAGAAGTTAAATCCTGACAAACCCCCTTCTTTCATCCACCCCCCCTCCAGCGCCTCTCTCACTCAGTCCGGGCATATTCAGTGAGTATTCGTTCCTGGAAAGGTGAAAGGTTGCGTACATGCACATACCATGCTAGGTTGTCAGGCCAACCTCCCACTCTTATATGCTGATGGTGAGTGACCATATGATGATATCTTCTCTGCTTTCGGCGCTATCAGTCTCAAAACCCTGAGGTGCCTGGGGATGGTGAACTCCTTACATTTGCTGGTTCGAATTCTAAGACATGGGTCCCAACATTTTTCAAAAAACTTTCCTCTTCTCCATGGCTATTATTTCCCAGATCTTATGCAGCCACTGTTTATGACTGGGTGCCATATTTGTGCCCCAGGCTCCTAAAGTCACTTGGTTAGCCGCACACAGGAGGATCATATAGAGTTTTACTCTGGGAGCTCTAAGTGGATATGTTCATTTGGAATCTACCCCGAGGCTTACGTAGGCTGGAAGTCTCAAGACTGGGCAGTCAGACATTTTGTCAAGGCCGGTCCGTACCTCTCCCCGATACCTAGGACGCTTAGAGAAATGTCAGAGTAGATGCAAAGGTGAACCAGCCCCCCCCCTCACCTCCCTACAGCTGGCCAGCAATCCTTAGATCTAGTATTATTTCATGCAGGCAGCCTCCCTGAGGTATACTACCAATATTTTTTTATAAACAAATGGTATTGATTTTGCAGGTCTTAAAGGTAACAATCGTACCAATATTAGGCAACTTTCATCAATGCATCTTTAACCCCAGTGCAGATGCTGTGACCTTTGCTTTCTGGAGACTGCATGCCATACCCCAGTATCAAGAGTTCTTCCCAATTCCTTCTCCCACCTCTTCTGTCCTGCTGACTTTCCAAGAATTTGCCGATGTATGAGGTGTTTATATCTTTCTGAGAGAGTTTGTTTGTTCACAGATTTTGTAATAACCAATTTTCCAAAAGACAGAAGTGGTCTGCTGGTTGCTTGTTTAATTCTAGGGTGAGTCACCTAAAGTAGTACCTGGTAATATCTACATCTTTCCCCCTCTGGTAACCCTTAATCGATGTTAACCTGTTCAAAAGATCTGAGCCCCCCCCCGCCCCTCCCAGTCAAGCAATTTACCAATCCCTTTGCAACCTGCCTTCTTCTTTTCTGAGAAGTCTTCTTCCTTTAGAGCTGGGATGAAGGGGGGTTGCTGGTTAAGGGTATTATAGGTGATAGAAGGGAACAAAGCCTAGCTTAAGCACTCTTACATCCCACGCCACTGCCATTGCCTAGATAACTAGTGAGGATTCCAAGACCCATGTTCTGGACTCCTTGGTGGCCAGATTACATTTCAAATATGTGTGCTGGCAATGGATTGGTCCATGAAGAACCAATGGTTTTTACTTTCATCTCAGAGCCACTCTACTACATATTGGAGTTGAGCAATTTAATAATAGTGCATGACATTTAGGATAGCTAGACCTCCCTCATCAAATGTTCGGTACAACTTTATTTGGGGGGAGGAGGGAGTTTTAAATAGTGCAAATCGACCCAAAGATATGAGAGTACTTTGCATGATCACCAGTCGGATTACAGACGGACACATTTATTTTGTTAGGCACGGGGAGATTAACAGCCAGATTCATCATTCTCCCGTTTTGCGAGCCCCTAATTGCGATTCATAAGGAATCGCTATTAAGGACTTGCAAAACGGGATTCATGTAGGAATTGCAAAAAATATTGCGATTCCTACATGTTCCTTATTTGCGATTAGCAAATTGCTAATTGCAAATAACGAATAACTCCCCATGCATTCCTATGGGCCTAAAGGCCTTATTTACGATTAGCAATTTGCTACAGGCCCATAGGAATGCATGGGGAGTTATTCCTTATTTGCGATTAGCAATTAGCTAATCGCAAATAAGGATGCGATTTCAAGGGTGCAGGGGTGTCCAAAGGACACCCTGTAGCACCCCTGAAATGTAATCTACATTGGTGTTGCGCACACACATGTCCAAAGGACATGTGTGTGTGTAACATGCAACTTAGAAAAATGCATTTAAATGCATTTTTCAAAGTTTTTGCTATTTACCACGAGGTCTGACCTCTCGGTAAATAGCGGCCCAAAATTGCAATTTCGCAATTTTAAAATGATTCATGAATTGCATTTAAGGAATCTCAAATAGAGATTCCTTAAATGCAATTCTTCGCAAATGTGCGAATTCTTTAATAGCGAATTTTGCATTTGGGATGATGAATCCCAAATGCAAAAATTGCACTCGCAAACGGCAAGATTCTGAGAATCTTGCCCTTTGCAAGTGCAATTTAGCCTGATGAATCAGGCTGTAAGTGATTTACCCAGAATAACAGGATGTTGAGCATCCTTGCTGAGACTTGAACCTGGTTCCCCAGCTTCCCAGTCCATATGAAATTGTTAAACAGTTGTTGGAAAAGACGTAGGGTGCCCTACGAAACCTTGGTAGTGCTGTCACCTTGACTGCTGCTATTACAGTGCTTAATTTGTGAAAGAAAAGAATTCCGGTGCCAAAGCTCTGCTCAGAAGCTGACGGCCTGTGCAATTAAATGTCAGCACGCCGAATACCACTGCCAGACACTCCCTGCCCCTTTTTCTCGCACTTGCAGGTTCCTGCTTTCTCCCTTTGTTGGGTTTTTCCATCTTTCTCTTCCTCCATCTTTCCGATCTGTGTATGTTCCCTCTCTTGTACTAAGTAAATATCTGAAGCGGAAATATAAGTGCTGGTCCCCAAACATAAGTGACATGGCCTCCACCTGCAACCACTGGCTGCTAAGTGTCCCAGCCAAGATATACCTGCTCCATGCCCTTCTTGGAAGTCCGAATTCAATTGCTGAATGAGGTCGGCATAGTTCTCCCCTAGCTGTTTTCACCCAGGCAGGGGATATTTTCAACCTCCGGTTCTTTCACCCACTGGATGGGGAGATGAGATTGTAGTCACGACCTCACCGTCAATGACAGACAGACTAAATAGCAGTGATTTGTGAATATTCATTTTAAACCCTGAGGCGGTCACCACTATCAGTATGGACCCTTCTGCTATTTCAAACAGCGGGAAACAACCTTTACAATGCAACTTTTACAACGCACCACCATTACAACAAAACTTTTACAACGCAACATCCATTACATCGCATGGCATTACAATGCATGCCATTACAACGCATGACACTACAACGCATACCACTACAACGCATGTCATTACAACGCATACCATTACAACGCATAACATTACAACGCATAGTACCCTTACACTATCCAACACTTACCCTACTGTTGCACCCCCTAGAGTTAGAATAGTAACTTTTACCCCTACACTATCCAACACTTACCCTACTGTTGCACCCCCCTGGAGTTTGAATAGCAATTTTTACCCCTACACTATCCAATACTTACCATACATGCAATGTAATGTTATGCGTTGTAAAGGTAGTATGCGTTGTAATGGAATGCATTGTAAAGGTAGTTTTTAAAAATTTGTTCTAATGGCATGCGTTGTAATGGAATGCGTTGCAATGGATGTTGCGTTGTAAAATATGCGTTGTAAAGGTATGCGTTGTAAAAGTATGCGTTGTAACATAATACATCAGCAAACAGCATATCGCCTGCAAACATGCATAGCTTATGCTCAGTTTGTTCATTTGTCACTTTGTTAATAGCGACATTATGTCTGATGACTCAGGGGATCTGTGCATAATGCACTAAAGTGGGGGTAGAGGGCAAACCTACCTCTCCCCCTCCATATCCATATGCAGGATGTCAGTGAACCATTGACTCTAATTCTGGCCTGAGGGCCAGAGTAGCTACTGAGATGAGATAAACCTAGGGTCTGCTCCCATACGCTTTAACTTTAGCTTGCAAAGTGTCAATTGTAACCAGTCAAACACTTTGTCTGTGTCTAAAGCTAATAAGACTGCTTCTTAACTTAGCAATTATATACAGTATCCGTTTGGTATTATCTGCGCAGTTGCCCCACGAGATGAAACCAGCTTGATGTGGACTCACCAAAATCTGCATGTAAGCACCTAGTCGACTAGCCATGACGCCCATCAGAAGCTCAGCATCTATAGTGAGCAAAGATATTGCGTGGTATGGTGAACACAGTTGTCGATCCCTGCCAGGTTTGGATCGGATTGTAACGGAAGCACCCCTACATCGACCACTTCACCGCCCCGTCTCCCCCACTGCGTTAAATAAATGTGCAAGTGTGCATGCTATTTCTTGGAAGAATGTGTTGTAGAACAAAGCTGTAAATCCATCGGGCCTGGGGATGTCCATACTTTGAGTCTAGAGATACCCGGTGTTACCTCCTCCAACGCTAATGTCCTCCCCAAGACACTGGACTGGGATTCCGTCCAGAGAGCGAAACTCTTTCTAAAAAGTCCTCCATATCCTCATGTCCCTGGATTCCTTCTTCCTAGTATAAAGTAGTATAAAAGTCGTGGAACCCTTGTTTCTTTCTGGCATCTGTGCTACCTATTGCGCCCGTCTCCATTTGAATACAGTGAATGGGGCTTTGGCTATCTGGACCCATAGCTTGTACGCTAATAACCTACCTGCTTTGTTGCCTTCCCTTGACTCTGAGCATTTTGCTTTCTCCATGTCTAATGCCTGGAGCTGGGCTCTCACTGCCTGTCGTGTTTTTTGTGCCCTAGTTTGCTGATGCACTGGCTCCAACTTTCTAACTTGATCCTGCTCTATCTTTATTTGATGCTACTATAGAAATTATTGTCACCATGATGTATGGCTTTAGTGCGTCCCAAATAGTATGTGGGATTATCCCCTCTTTATTTCATGGCGCTATTGTGCTGTTTTAAAACTATAGCATTTCATAAATGGAGACCAAATGGCTCAAAACGTAATCAGAGTATCTCTCTTTTATTCTATTTACTTTTCTACCATATTTGGTCATAAGAACCTTTGCAAACAAATGTTAAAAACACTTATTAGGGGATGACAGGAGCCGTAGGGTAGGAAAGAATACATTAGTGGGAGGGGGATTGAGGGCCATATGTAAGACGGATAAAATAGCGCCTCAGGAATTGTGAGTATTTTGCGACTCGCAATTTTGTGAGGCGCTATTTAGGATGTACAACAGTGCGTAACACACTGTTAGCGATTCCCAATGGGGTCACAAATAGAGAGGCTCATGAATATTAGCACCTTCCATGCTCATGACGAGCTGAGCTCGTCATAAGGCACGGTGCTCCGGTGCTCATGACGAGCTCAGCTCGTCATGAGCCGTGGAACGCTCACACGCGGGGATAATTCCCCTGCTGTGCTGGGCGTTCCACGGGAACGGGTGCAGCTGTGACGAGCTCAGCTCGTCATGAGCACCGGAACGCCGTGCCTCATGACGAGCTGAGCTCATCATAAGCATGGGGGCGCTGTGTGCGCCCTCCCTCCCTCCAGCACAGCGGGGGAATTACCCCCCCGCAGCGAAGGGGTTAATGAGCCTCTGGCAATTTGCGACCCCATTGGGAATGGCAGGCCCTCCCAGGTATGGTGGCCTGCTGGGCTCAGCAAACCACCATGTCTGGGACTGGTTTTAAATAAAGCAGGTCTTTTTTTAAGTGCAGCCCGTTTTCTGTAAAGAAAAACGGGCTGCATTCAAAAGAAGAAAAAAAAGAAACATTTTTGTTTCTTTTTTTAAGGGCAGGCAGTGGTCCCTGGTACCACTGCCTGCCCTTAAAACATTTTTTTCCCTGCGTTTGCAAAGGGGAATGCGTCCCTGGGGACACCTTTCCTCTTGAAGAGGGTGGTAATTTGCAATTGTGTACACAAAACATTCTTACATAGGGTTGCCCTCGCTATTAGGAAGGGAGCACCCCTTCCTAATAGCGAGTCACAAAACTCTATTTTGCGAGTAGCAAAAAACTGCAATCCGCAAAATTGGGTTTGTACATTCTCCATGCTGTTTTTGCATGCGCAAACAAGTTCGAAAACCCGTTTGCGCATGTAAAAATGGTCGTACATCTGGCCCAGAGTGCCCGGGGGTTCTAAAGGTAGGGAAGTGTGTGGTGGATAGCTAGCAATATTGGAAGGGTATAGGACCAGAGCAGGGAAGGAACCAGTTCAAGTCTAAGGCATGGATCTCATAGTCATTTATATTTGTAAATTGTGCAATCAAAATTGCATGTGATTGAGGGAGTGCAGAACCCATGCAGCAATAGTGAGAAATCAGGTTTCCTGTGTGGCACCTCCGGTCTGGTTTTTTAGTTTTGTCTAGCTGGTTCACTGGTTGGATCAGGTTTTCCTCCTTCGAGGTGCCAGTGGAATATGAAGGCCAGTCAGTTGTGCATTAAGCATTTTCTGGCTAGAGGCAGGCGTTGGTTTTGGCTTGAAGACTTGACCCTGATTTCTGATCCTGCTTGCACCTGTGGTCATGGACAACATTTGAATCGAATGTAGATGTTTAATCCTTCTGGTTTTCCTTTGTGGGTGAAGCTGCCAGCAAAATGTTATTTCTAATTTTCACAGCTTTTTTAAGAAAAGCTGCAACTTTCTGAGAAATTGTTGGATCACAATCCACCAGATACAATAACACCGTACTTTCTGGTTTTACCAGAATATTTGTCTAGTAAGGGCCTCCAGGCATGAATTTCTGTACATTTAACACCTTTTTAATTATATTCCATGTCTGGATTTTAGTAGAGTGAATCCAACAGATGGATTGCTAGGGCAACGCTTCTCTGCTCATCACTGCCTTGAAGATAAGGTTTCTGTTGTTGGTGCAGATTGAAAGCCTTCATCTATGATATGTTTTTATTCCCGTTTGCTTTTTATTGCCATTCCAGTTAGTTCATAGTGCTTTTTTAGTATTGTTTTGTAGGACTCATATATTTTCCACTTTCCTTGCTTCACGTGCCACTGCAGAGCATCCGTTATTTTAAAACATAACATTTAAAGCTTAGGGGCATATCAGCAAGGCGAGGCGATAAAATTATCGCCGCTTTAGCGACCGTCTTCGCCCTATCCGCATGGACACGCGAATGCGTGAATCCATGCCTTAGCGCCTGCTTACTGAAGCCCAGCTTTGCATCTCTAATGAGATGCAAAGTGGGAGTTCCGTCCCGAAATAACTTGAGAAATGTCGCTAACCGACATTTCTCAAATCATCAAGGGAATCGCTAGCAAGCATAGCGATAAGAAAAGTAGCGCTAACCATGGTTATCGCTACTTTTCGTACTCCTGCTTTAGTTCTGATTTAGCCATGTAATCCAATGGGAGGTGGATTACATGGCTAAAACCACCCTGCCCTATCAGCAAGGTATCGCTGGATAGAAAGCAGTGATAGCCGGCGATTATCATCCTAGCGCTAAATGCCCTTGCTGATATACCCCTCAGTTTCTCCAGTGTTAAACAATCATTTTATGCTAATGCCACAGTACTTGAGGTATGCAATATTTCACAAATTATGTAATATGGTGGTATTGCCACACAAAATGTTTTAGAAAATTCTGTCTGTAATTTCATATTTTAATTATCAAATATGCATTTCAAAAATGATTTTATAGATCATAAACCGTTTTCCAATCCCTCTTACAATTCCAACATAAGAATAGAAGACAGTCTATTGAAATCCATCTTCCTCAATAGTAGATCATTTTCCATTCACCTTTGACTTTAGACATAGCAACTGAAAATTCATGTATAAAAAAGTTATCATTTTTTTTAGAACAGTCCCATTAAAACCGAGGGGCATATTATCAAGAAACGGTGTTAAAATTATCGTCGCTTTAGCTGCAGAAAACTGCCGCTAAAACGGCGATAATGAGCTTGATAATATGCCCTTGAGAATTCCAATAGAAGCCCATGTTTTGATGTCAACATTGGCTTCTATTGGAATTCTCAAGGGCATATTATCAAGCCCATTATCGCCGCTTTAGCGGCAGTTTTCTGCCGCTAAAGCGGCGATAATTATAACTCCGTGCTTGATAACATGCCCCAACGTATTTTGATTTCACACCAAATCCTGAGTAAACCGCTGATTCCCTCTTTAATACCCCTCCAGTTTGTCTCTGAACAGTGGATATCTAGACCTTTCTGTTTCAATGCGGAGTATACTTCTCAATAAGGTCATTTCTTCCTGTTTGCCATGTTTGATGCACAAAATACATTGCCTATTCCACTAAGTCTAGATAAGGTTCTATTTATTTTGGTTTCTGGAATTACGAAGTTACATGCCTCCACATTTAGGAAGCATATATTTACTCCAAAACCTGTACACATTTGACACCATATATTTTTTTGTAGATTGGATATGACTCTGAAATCCTTTCTGGGTTTTGTTATATTCACCAGCTTACCTGTTAGCATAACGGACTACATAGCCAAGCACATTGTTAGGCACTTAATTAATGTCCATTCCAATCAGTAGCGGGCGGCCATTGGGGGGTCTGTATACCTATACTATCCATGCATTCTGATTCCATCACATAGTATGGAAACCACAATTAATTATAACAGTAAACAAATGTGGACAAATGCGAGAGGTCAACGCCCCCTGCATGGTTTATGGAAGTCCTACCTTTATGGTACAGGGCTTGTGCAGATGGAAGAGATAGCAGGGCTATGATGGCCTGTAAAACATCCTCAGCTCAGGATTGGTCATACCCTACCTGCTTAAACATGAAAGAAAGTCTGGGATGTGAACAGAGTCTGAGCCTATGACGTGGCATATCATGCAGATGGCTAAGATCCTGTTATGGTCTCAGGCCTCACAATTATAATAGAGGAACTGTGCCTTCTGCATTGAGTGATCACCTGTCACCAGCTGCACCAATAGAAGATATTTGCTATTTAACGGGATGCATGTGTGGCATGTCGGTGATCTGCAAAGGATCAATCAATCAATTAATCAATCAAGGCGCTGGGTTGGGGAATGCTGCTACTGCTCGAAAAGCCAGGTCTTGAGGAGTCGTCTGAAGGTCAGCAGGTTTTGGGTCTGCCGTAGGTGGATAGGGAGGGTGTTCTAGGTATTGGCGGGCGAGGTGGGAGAACGATCTGCCGCCGGAAGTCGCTCTTCGGAAGCGTGGGACTGTGGCGACGGCAAGGTCAGCGGAGTGGAGCTGGCTGGTGGGCATTTAGAAGCTGAGTCGTCTGTTGAGGTACATTGGTCAGGTGTTGTTGAGTGCCTGGTGTGCGTGGGTGAGGAGCTTGAAGGTTATCCTCTTGTTGACCGGGAGCCAGTGCAGGTCTTTCAAGTGGGGTGGATGTGGCCTCGGCGAGGGATGTTGAGGATCAGGCGTGCAGAGGAGTTTTGGATGCGTTGGAGCAGTCTCAGGAGTTTGGCCAAGGCTCCTGCGTAAAGGGCATTTCCATAGTCCAACCTGCTGCTGACAAGGGCCTGGGTGACTGTTCTTCTCGTTCCAGTGAGGATCCACTTGTAGATCCTACGGAGCATGCGGAGGGTGTTGAAACAGGAGGAGGAGACTGTGTTGACCTGTTTAGTCATGGAGAGGGTGGAGTCTAGGATGACCCCTAGTGTGCGTGTGTGGTCAGTGGGTGTTGGAGCGGTTCCCAGTACGGTCACCCACCAGGAGTCGTCCCAGGCTGAAGGGGTGGATCCGAGGATGAGGGCCCCCGTCTTGTCTGAGTTCAGCTTCAGTTGGTTGTTCCTCATCCATTCAGCGACGGCCTTCATTCCTTCGTGAAGGTTGGTTTTGGCGGTGTGGGATCCTTGGTGAGAGAGAGGATCAGCTGGGTGTCATCGGCGTAGGAGATGATGTTGAGGTCGTGCCGACGGGCAACCTGGGCGAGCGGTGCCATGTATATGCTAAACAGAGTTGGGCTGAGGGATGAGCCCTGGGGTACACCGCAGATGATCTCGGTGGCTTTGGTGCAGAAGGGGGGAAGGCGGACTCTATGTGTTCTGCCGGAGAGGAAGGAGGTGGTTCAGTCCAGGGCCTTCTCTTGGATCCCGGCGTTGTGGAGGCATGTTCGTAGTGTGTGGTGGCAGACCGTGTCGAAGGCAGCTGACAGGTCCAGGAGGATGAGGGCCTGCGTTTCTCTGTTGTCCAGCAGGGACTTGATGTTATCGATGGCGGCGATGAGGGCAGTCTCGGTGCTGTGGTTGCTGAGGTACCCGGACTGGTTGGGGTCCAGGATGTTGTTCTCCCTGAGGTAGCTGGTCAGTTGTTCGTTGACGGTCTTCTTGACGACCTTTGGCTGGAACAGGACCAGGGAGATGGGCCTGAAGTTCTTGAGGTCTTTGGGGTCCACTTTGAGTTTCTTGAGTAAGGCGTTGATCTCGGCGCGTTTCCAGTTCTCCGGTAAAGTTGCTGTCTCGAAGGAGGTGTTGATGACTTTCCGGAGATGGGGTGCAATGGATGTGCTGGCTTTGTTGAAGATGTGGTGTGGGCATGGGTCTGACGGAGATCCGGAGTGGATGGTGTTTATGATCTTGATGGTGTCATCGTCGTTGATGTTGGTCCAGGAGAGCTGGCGGTTGGTGCGGATGGTGCTCGTGGGAGTGGAGGTCTCAGTGGTTGTTGGGGCGGTCGTAGCATTGAAGCTGTCGTGGATGTCTGCGATCTTGCAGTGGAAGAAGATGGCCAGCGAGTCGCACAGGTCTTGCGAGGGTGGGATGTCGTTGGTGTTGAAGCTGGGGTTGGAGAGTTCCTTCATGATGTTGAAGAGCTCTTTGCTGTTGTGCGCGTTGTTGTCTAGGCGGTTTTTGAAGTAGGCCCTTGTAGTGGATCTGATGAGGTGATGGTGTCTGTAGGTGGCGTTCTTGTGGGCTGCATGGCTGTCCGGTGTTCATTCACAGAGCCAGATCAGCTTTCAGCAGGTTTGCTTGGAGGCCCGGAGGTCTTCAGTGAACCAGCTGGCTTTCTTGTTTGTGTGACTGTTGGAGGGTTTCTTGATCGGGGCATGGTCTTGGCGCGGTCGTTGATTCACTGTCTGATGTTGCGGGTGGCGGTGTCGGGGTCAGTGGGGTCGGCGGGTGGGCTCTGGGAGAGGGTGGTGATTAGCTGGTCTTCGGTGACTTTGCTCCAGCAGCAGCGAGACATCTGTTGGGTTGGTGGTCCGTGGTGGGTTTCTTGAAGGTGAAGTGGATGCAGCGATGGTCAGTCCAGTGGAGTTCAGTGGTGTGGTTGAAGGAGACGTGGGGGCTTGCGGAGAAGATGGGGACAAGAGTGTGATTGGCGGAGTGGGTGGGTGTTGTGACAAGTTGTCTGAGTCCGAGGTTGGCTAGCTAGGTTGTCGATCAAGGTGGTGGACTTGGTGTCGATGTTGTTCTCGAGGTGGAAGTTCAGGTCCCCAAGGAGGATGTAGTCCGTGGAGGCGAGGGCGTGTGTGCTGATGAAGTCGGCGATGGAGTCGCTGAACTGTGGTCGGGATCCGGGGGGTCTGTAGATGAGGGTTCCTATGAGGGTGGTGTTGGGGTCTGTGTCGGTCTGGAAGTGCAGGTGTTCGGCGGTGCTGAGGGTGTCGTCGGTGTTGGTCGGACCGGGTGTTGAGAAGGATGCATCTCAGGTGGTTGCGTTCTTTCCTGATCAGCAGCATGGTGGGGCGGATGCTTGTGAAGCTGCAGTTCCGGCAGGTGAAAGCTCCCTGGGTGTGCTTCGGGGCTGCCAGGAAGCAGGTGTGTGATCGTCCGGTGTTGAGTGCCTGGAGGGTTCTGGCATCGTAGCGGTGTCGGGCATCGTGGTGTTTGCAGGGTCCAGGGGTCCTGGCGCTGTGCGTAGTCCAGGCACGGACGGGCGCAGATGGGCTTGCCTTAGGCGCGCCCGCTGCGCAGCCTCCATATGAGGGGATGTGGGAGGGAGGAGCAGCTGGGAGGTGGGAGCGGGGCGGCAAATGGGAATGCAGGGGGGCGGGGCCGCAGGGACGCAGCGGCGGGAAAAATGGGCGGGGCTACGGGTGAACTGGGCACAGGATGGAAAAAAAAGTTGAGGCAAGAAAACAAGTACAGGCACAGAGGAATAAAAACAAGTCTGGGCAAGAAAGCAAGTACAGGCACAGGGGAATAAAAACAAGTCTGGGCAAGAAAGCAAGTACAGGCACAGGGGAATAAAAACAAGTCTGGGCAGGAAAGCAAGTACAGGCACAGGGGAAAAAAACAAGTCTGGGCAAGAAAGCAAGTAAGGCACAGGGGAAAAATACAAGATTAGGCAAAAACAATGCAGGCAGAGCCATGCAGCAGCGTGGGGAACGACCTGCCTGTGAGCAGGGTCAGAGAACTTTAAATGCTGTTTTTCCAGATCTTTGACTTCTTGATATTTGAAGGGCTGGTGGTACTTTACATGTATCAGTGTGACTGTAGAATAATGAATAACATAAGTCAGATCATGGTTTTCTGTCATTGGTCACAGAATAGTGAGGCACAGAATAAAACAAATGAGAAGTGCTGTCCCCACCCAAAAGAAAAATATGTGTACTATGGATATCTAAGAAAAAATGTCCCTTCTACTCATTATAAGCTACACGTTTGCAAGAACCACACATTTTACAAAAACCTTTGTGAGGATAACGCACAACCTCCATGGTACCATCCGCACCAATGTGGTTCCGAAACAAAATCCCCACTGTGGAAATCTCGGATAGATGAATGACAACTACAGACTATGCACAGAGAGGGCAAGTAATTGGCAAATGTGCTAGACATATTCCAAGTGGTATTTCATGTCACTAAAACGTAAGTACCAATACTAAAGTGTATTAACAGCCCCAGATAAATTGTTTGAATGACTTCTGCAGTTATGGGATCAGAGTTACTGTCAGCTCACTTGGGATTGGTATTGTGCTAAAAAATGAAAAGGGACCTAATAAGATTGGTCAACGGAGGTCAAGAGAGCAGAGCGGTTTATATCTTGTCAACCAGCAGCCAATAGATGACATGCAGCTGTTTACTTCTGAAAACTGGCAGGTCACCAAAATGTCTAAAAAGGGGTATAGTTGATGATTAGTGGGCCACCCTAATATTTTAAAATATTAACCATCCATGAAGAATTTGAAGAACCTGCTGGATGATCAGCCAATACCCTTTTCTTGGTCTCACCATTTTGCAGTTTCATTTTCCCTTCTCATCCCAGGTGCATCCCGGTCAGGGGTAGACAGCCCAGCTCCTCTGGCAGGAGTTAGTCGAAGCTTAATGTTTCTGCTTTGAATTCCACTTTAGAGTCCACCTGCCCGACATTTTACAATTCGTTGGAATCAGATGCTCCCATTATTGATAGCTGGATTAGGTCTGCCTTCGACTCTCTAATTTCCGTTATGATCAAAACGCATCACAGATCCCTTTCACCAGCCCCCTGGTTCAATGAAAATCTGTGCAGAAATATAAAGATTTGTAAATCCTTTGAGAATTCTCCTGGTACCTCCTGTAAGTCCTACACAGAGGGATTACTGAAAGCTGGTCGAAGGCCCAGCCCCCTTTCTCCACTACTCTGCAAACGCGACTAGTACTTCAAATACCATAGAAATTCACTGAAAAACCAAAGGTTACTGGGACGTTAACGTTAGTACTTAGCAATTCAAATACCTTAAAAATTCACTGAAAAAAACAAAGGTTACAGGGTCGTAATAGTTTGGAAATAGAATTAAAAAAACCTTAGGAATACATTGAAAAAACCAAAGGTTACCAGGACGTTATAGTTAGACTCAGGTTTCACTCATACAAAACCAGTGAAATTCAGCAGTTATAGCTAGTTTAGCTAACTACAGCTCGCATTCCCGCAATCCGCTGCTTCTGACCTCACCTATTACATCACTCATGACATGATCAGTGACATCACTGATGACATCACTGGTGGCATCATCCACAGAATACATAATCAACAGGAGAGAAAGGGTTGTGAGGCAACTCTTATATCCCTTGGGTTTAATATTACAAAACAACAGAAGAGCAACCGATAAGAAAACTCTCTAAGTGTGAGCGACTCCCCAAACCAGAATTTTTAATAAAGGGGTAGTTCTAACTCACTTGGAAATCCCTGTGCTGTGGTTACATTCAAGTTGGTAATCTCCCTTTTTTCTTTTTTCGTATTCGCCCATTATGGAGTAGGCGCCTTAGCGTGCGCTACCCATGTGGCGCGAGTTGTATGGTCCTGAAGAATGCTGCGCTGATTTCTGGCTCTTTAAAGCTGAAACATGTCGACCTTTTAGGACACTTGGTACAAATTTACTTAACCATTTGCATGTCCGAATTCACTTGTTTTTAGTGGAGTTAGAACTACCCCTTTATTAAAAATTCTGGTTTGGGGAGTAGCTCACACTCCTTTTAATATGCACTTCACTTGTACTATTTTATGTACTAACAATGAGGACCCAATGAAGACTACTGGCAGCCAACTTCTAGTTGGTGCCTGAGGGTTCTTTTTTCCTCACGGCGTTCGCAAATTTATTCTCATTTCTGTGCTGATTTAGCTACCTGTGTATTAACCATTGGTGGTGGTAACTGAGTTCCTTTACCTCCTTTCCTCTTTCTTTTTTTTTAATATTTATTTTTATTGAAAATTTTTAACACAAAACAGCAAGGCAAAAGGAGATATCATTCACAGTACTGATTCCAAGACGGGGGAAGGAAAAATAACACATCACACAGTCCATAATCAATGCAGTTAAGGAAAGGAGGGGGGGGGAGGGAGAAATCCATGACAGAACATATGTAAGATGATATTGGAAGGTAGGCTTAGGGAGACAACGGAGCATCTGGGATATCTAGTACAGGTGGTGTACACATATGTCCACAGTACTCATTCCAGGGACCCCACACTCTACTCCATTTTCGGGGTTTACCACGGGCTAGGTAGACCGTCTTTTACCTGAACATGCACCAGTCCATGTTTTCCTTCCATGCCCCAACCGTGGGCGCCCTCGGGGATCCCCACAACTGGGCAATATCTCTTTTAGCAATCATGGCTCCCAGGGTTACCCATTGCGTCTGAGCTACATTATGATCAGTTGGTTCCCATACATTCAATAGACATCGCCTGGCTTCCGGCCGAAGAGTAATCCCCAAAACTTCATCCATCACATCATGCACCTCACTCCAGTAGGCAGAGACTTCACAACATTCCCAAATAATGTGGAGGAATGTCCCCACCTGCCCACAACCACGTTTACACAGACCATCTTCAGAGAAATCCATGTGAATTAGACGAGGGCCTGTGACGTAAATCCTATGCAGAATCTTAAGCTGAATCAACCGGAGTTGAGCTGGGATCGCGACCTCCTTCGGGGAGGAGATCGCAGTCTGCCAGTCTTCGTCATCCAGTTCAAGGCCGTCACGGGTCCATTGCTCTCGGAGACATGTGAGGAGGTCCGTTCTATCATTAATCAGTTTTTTATAAACGAGGTAGATGGTACTATCAGGCACATAACCATCTAACAACCTGTCCTCAAGCGGAGATGACTCCAGAACCACCTCTCCGGCCTTGAAGACCGAGCGCAGGGCATGTCGAACCTGTACATAGCGGAAATATTCGATACTATTCAATTCAAACTCCTCCTGTAAAGACTCAAACGATTTTACCTGCCCCTTAACCCAGAGGTCGCCTACCTTGCTGATACCGATGAGGTCCCACTTATCGAACCCCTTGGTATTCCAGAGTCTACTAAGCTTGTCCGAACAAAAGAACGGGGTCGCCCGAGTCAGACGATCAGTCCACCCCGTTGCGTTGGTCGCATCTCGCCATAAACGCACTGCTATCCTAGTGGGGCCGGAAGGCACTCCGATGGCAGACTTGGAATACAGCGCCCTATAATAATTGCCACCGGGCAGTAGCCATCTATCCATAGCGAAAGCAGGGTGTGGTGTGGGGCCATATATGCCATGGTTAATAGCTCCCAGGTGGGACGCCCAGTAGTAACGCTTTATATCCAGGAGGGCAATACCCCCGTCGTACCATGGGAGCGTCAGCTTAGCAAGAGAAATACGCGGTCTGCCGTCCCAGATCAGCTGTCTTTGAAGGCCCTCGATCGCTCGGAAATAGCTAGCGGGGATGATATCATAGGCATTCTGAAGAGCATAAAGAAAACGAGGTAAAGACATCATTTTAAAGAGCGCGGCACGACCTAAAGGTGAAAGTGGGAGCCTTCGCCAGCTCGCGACATCTTGTTTCAGACGCAACAGGGGCGGGAGAAGATTTTGCTGATAACGAGTTGCCGGGTCCAGGGAGATGTAAATACCCAGGTATTTGTACCCCGCGTGAGCTATCTGAATGGGACAGTTACGCGGGAGAGAGGGATCCTCGCCCGAGAGGACGTATAAATAGGATTTCGTCCAATTGATAATGAGGCCCGAGTTTCTACCGAACGAGGCCAAAACGTCACATAGTACCATCAGAGATTTTCGCGGCGATGTCAAATACAATAGAATGTCATTCGCGTAAAGCGAAATACGATCCTCAAAGGAAGGAGACCACCGAATACCCTTCATCGAAGGCTCCCATCTGATCCATGCGGCAAGGGGCTCGAGGGCCAGAGCGAACAAGAGTGGCGATAAAGGACAACCCTGACGAGTCCCCCTCTCAAGAGAAAAGGGAGCCGATACTCGACCATTGACAACAGTTTGCGCAAGGGGGTCTTCGTAGAGC
Organism: Lissotriton helveticus; assembly: GCF_964261635.1. NCBI lineage: Eukaryota > Metazoa > Chordata > Amphibia > Caudata > Salamandridae > Lissotriton > Lissotriton helveticus. Next base: position 1,576,373,656 of record NC_136068.1, on the reverse strand, counting down.
AGCCTGACCCAACCAATAAAACCGGATCCGAAACCAAACTTAACTAACACGGCCCACAAGTATGACCATTCAACAGTGTCAAAGGCCATCGTGGCATCCAGGGACGCCAAGATGGCCGGCTCACGCAACGTCGATGCACCATGCAAACGCCGAAGATTAAGAGCGGTGTTCCTGTGCGGAATGAAACCGGACTGATCCGGATGGATCAAGTCTCCGATAACAGTGATTAGTCTGTTTGCCAGGATCTTCGCCAGGATCTTAGGCTCGGCGTTCAAGAGGGATATTGGACGGTACGATGCACATCTGTCTCTGGGCTTTCCCTCCTTGTGAATCACCACAATGGTCACTAAACGCTGATCACGAGGGAGAGAGCCACACTCCCGGGACTCATTAAACATATCTCGCAGATGGGGAGCAACTCTATCAGGCCTCAACTTGTAGAGTTCAATAGGTAGGCCATTAGGACCCATCGCCCTCCCCGAACGCAGCGAACGAATCGCAAGAGCCACCTCATCGGCCGTTATTGCAGAGTCAAACAGCTCTCTGTCCCCGTCAGGGAGACGCGGCAAAGAGATATCACGTAATAAAAGATGCAAATCCTCCTCAGGTCTGTCAGACACTGAAGAGTACACCATCTGGAAATGATCCGCAAACTGCCGAACAATCTCTATAGGATCAGAAACCCGAACACCACCGGCAGTCTCAATCACGGGTACCACTCTATTGGCTCTATCTCTCCTGTCTAGCCATGCGATTAATTTACCGGCCTTATCGCCAACATCATATAGGCGTCCCTGCTGCTCCCTACTCATTGCTTTGGCTGCGTCAGTGACCAATGCCCTGTAATCAAGCTGTTTCAACCGCAGTACGTGCATCACAGCACCGGTGTCCCCGCGCTCAAGCTCAAGTTCCAAATCAGAGATCTCCGCCTCAATCTTAACTACCTCTTCTTCTCTCTGTTTCTTGACACTTGCTATTAATGACAGGGCCTGGCCCCTGAGAACCGTCTTAAAGGCCTCCCAGAGAGATATAGCCGAGGAGACCGACCCCTCGTTTTCCAGGAAATACTGATCAATAGATTTCAACAAAGCTGTACGAGTCTTGGGATTCCGAAAGTACCAGGGGTTAATCGGAGCAACACGGCCCTCCATCTCAGAGCCCAGCTCAATCCTAAGCCATAACGGGGAGTGATTGGAGATACCACGGGCCAAATGTTTAACCTCAGTGACAGAGAGGGCCTGTCCCGCAGGTACTATGAAATAATCAATCCTGGAGAGGCTGCCGTGTGCACCAGAAAGAAAGGTATATTGGTGCTGCGCTGGGTGTAACAATCTCCAGCAATCGACCAGACCCAGGGTGTCAAGAAAATCAGACAACCAATTATGCGCATTCCCAAGGTCCCTGGGTGGGTGCCGATCCAGAAGACTGGAGACAACCGCATTGAAATCACCACCTATAATCAATGATCCCTCGGGAAGGGACAGTAGAACCGGCCCCAGGTCTGCAAAAGTAGATGACTGAAGGCCAGGCGGAACATATACAGAGACCAGGGATATGGTCCGGCCCTCCCACGGTCCCGTGATGGCAACATATCGCCCTCTGTCATCGAGTACAGTGGCGTCAACTTCAAGCGGGAGAGAAGTCTTAAGCAGGATACCAACCCCCCTAGATCCAGAAGAAAACCCAGCATGCGCAATCAGACGGTAGCCCCTCCTGTTCATAGCTCGGCAGGTGTTACCAATCAGGTGTGTCTCTTGAAGGAGAACTACATCTGGGGAGAGAAGTTTCAACAGCTGTAACACAACTCTACGTTTGATCCGATCCCCCAAACCATTCACATTCCAACTCATCAATTTCAACTCCCTACCCCCCATCCCGGAAAGAAAGGAAGATCCAACCCCTGGTAGAATACAGCACTTCGTTCAAAAAGGATAGATATAAGTTATCTTGCACAAAAAAACACACTATACCCAACAAAACCCTCCAGCCCCCCCAGCAACAACCCATTACAATACCCCCCACCCAGCACCCCTGCGTAAAACCAGAAAACCACCCAAACTTTCAGTGTGCCTGTCGCCCCCCATCAAACTAAGCTACAAGAAGAAACACAGAGGAGGAAAAGGACCCTCTACTGACCCCGCAACCCCCGTAATATAATAATCAGGTCAATTGTCAAAGTCATCGAACCACAGTTCGAGGTCAGCACAAGACCTCAGGGCTCCGTCCGCCGGCACCTATTCCTGTTCTGCTTGTCCTCCCTCCGCTCCACCAGGCTGGCTCTCCGGAGAAGACTGATTCGGTAGAGTATCAAGCCAATCAGCAACAACGTCTGGACGATCAAAAAAATAGGTCCACTCCGCATGCTCGATTCTTAACTTGGCCGGAAACAACATGGCGTACTTGAGACCCATGCCTCGCAATCGTCGTTTTACGCCCATGAAGCCAAGTCTTTGTCTCTGGACTGATTGAGTGAAGTCTGGATAAAAGTTGATTGTAGTATTTTCAAACTGCGTAGGGCCATTAGTTCGTGAAGCCTGCAGCACAGTGTCCCTGTCTCGAAAGTTGAGGATTCTGGCTATTATAGGACGTGAAGGAGCTCCCTGTTTTGGACGGCCACCCGGGACTCTGTGGGCACGTTCAATAGTAAAGAATTTACTCAGTCCCTTGGGTGCAAGATGGCGAATGATTAAGTCCTCCACAAAGAGGTCCGCAGCCGGGTCCTCCGCTTTTTCCGGAACCCCTATGATGCGGACGTTATTTCGGCGAGCCCTCCCTTCATAATCTTCGAGACGGCGTATAATGAGATCGCTGCTAGTCTTCAAGCGATCGACGTCTGTCTGCAGCGCTGTGACATCACTCGTTAGACTGGAGGTCTTAATGTCCAAAGATTTGACTTTTTCATTCGTTTTGCCCAAATCCGCACGGATCAAATTCACATCAATCGCAACGGTATCGAGTTTATGTGCAAGGGCCTCAATTTGGTGTCCCAATGTGGGTTTGACGCCATCTATGGCGGCCATGACGTCTTGTAGGGTCGGCTCGGTTGACGATGTAGATTGTTCCTTCGTGCCGGCTCCCCCGGGAGAACCCTTCATCTGGGTATAGCGGTCCATATTATTAGATTGCATGGAGCCACCTCGACGAGTAGTCTTAGCCTTCACCTTGTCTCCTTCAGGCTTCCCCGCAATTGATGGAGACGGGTCACTGTGGCTCCGTGGAGCCGGACAAGAGAGTGGCGATCCCTGGTCTGGTCAGGCAACAGCAATCCAGGCCTGTGGGTACGGGACAAAAGATCTCAGTGACCGATGAGAGCAAACGATACCTTCGCGGGTGGCCCAGTCGTTATCTGCGAACTCAGGGATAATCCCTTCCACAGTTACTGGTCACTTTGGAATCAAAACCGAAAGTGAAACCAATCAGACCGGTCGCACCCGCCTCTCGTGAGCCGCTGTTGTTCAATTACAGGTCGGGCAGCAAGACAACTCCACAGCCGGGCATCATGGAGGGGTAGGCCGCAATCTTCAAGGCGCCATAACTCCGGATCCCGAGGTCCGGTTCAGAGTCAGACTGCAGATTTCGCCTCACGCGTGGTTCGTCTTCACAAAGACAGCAATGAGGAGCAGAATATAAGACAGGATAATTGCAGGAGGTTGCGAGGGTCTCGGGAGCCCTAAGCTCACGCGGCCATCTTGGTTGCGCGCGAAGCTCCTCCTCCCCTTTTCTCTTTCTTAGAAAGTTTTCTTATCGGTTGCTCTTCTGTTGTTTTGTAATATCATCCACAGAATCCCTGACACACCTACTCACACCCCCATAGAACCTTTCAAGCACCCACTCCCACACAACCTCACAAACCCATTCACAGACTGTAGAGGCTCGCTTAGTATATGGTGCACACTTATTATAGTGTTCACCATATATTAAGCCAGTTTCCTACATTGCTGTTGGGATTTAAGCCTGCACTGTTTTAACAGCTAATCTAGGTGTGGTTAGATGACAAACCATCACTAGCGTTAAGCACATATAACATATTTGAGCAAGTAGTAAATTGAACTTTTAGATTGGTTGCTAAGGGCTTGGTACAACCATTTCTCCAGTCATTGGGTGTTTAGTTTCACTAGTGTAGGTAGATGCACACCACACTATACCGAGTCACTATGGGCCAGATGTACGACCATTTTGTGAGCTCACAAACGGGAAATTGGCCTGTTTGCGACTGCAAAATAGGTCTGTCCTATTTACACAAACCCTAGTCGGTAGCCTATTACCGACTCGCACAATAGGGTTTCCGACTCGCTATTAGGAAAGGGCGTGCCAAGGGCATCCCTTCCTAATAGAGACTCACACTTCAATATAAGATTGTTTTGCAACCACAATTGTGTCCGCAAATAACTTGCAGTTTACCACCCATTTCGAATGGGTGGTAACCCACTCTCAAACGGTAAGGGGTCCCCAGTGCACCCCTTCCCCTTTGTGACAGATGTTAAAAACATTTTCTAAGAGCAGGCAGTGGTCCCACGGACCACTGCCTACTCTTGAAAAATGAAACAGTAATGTTTCTTTATTCTTTTTTTAAATGCATCCCGTTTTCCTTTAAGGAAATTGGGCTGCATTTTTTTTAAAAACAGCTTTATTTAAAAAGCAGTCACAAATATGGTGGTCTGCTGGCCTCAGCAGGCCACCATCCCTGGGAGTGCTAGCCATTCCTAATGGGGTCGCAAATTGAACCTGCCTCTTGAATATTAATGAGGCAGGCAATAGTGATCCCATTAAGAATTGCAAACAGTGTCTGAGAGACTGTCGTACATTCCTATTTACAAATCGCACATTGCGAGTCGCAAAACTACGCAATTTGCGACTCACAAATTGGTAGAATCGTACTTCTGGCCCCAAATCTTTAATTGTGAACCTAGTGGTTCCCAACCCTCTAGATAGAGTGGCCTTAAGTTCCAAGACATGAGGACCTTATGTGCCTCTAGAAGGATAAAGACAGGTAGCCCTAAAACTAACACTAAGCAACCCTTAGAGCTGCTTCTGCAGGATGATCTCCAAAATTCTGATAGGTCAGAATGGCAGGACAAAGTAAATGGGGAAGCTCCAGAAGGTGGGTAAGGAGGGGTTCTCCCTAGTGACCTTAATTCTGAGCATGGCCAAGCGGAGTCTGATGACTCCGCACTCATGAACACTGATCCCTCAGAGAATAGTACAGATGGTACAGAGGGAGTCCCTAGAGGTAGGTCCCCCTTTATTCCTCCTGGGAGGGTGCAAAGAGTACAGGGAAGGTCTATTCCAATACCTCATCCACGTCCATAGGGACCTCCATTTCTATAAGAAGAGGGAATACCACCTACTTAAACTTGGGAGAGCCAAGCTCAAGCAAGAACAGTTGGACCTTGATAAGGAGATCCTGGACGTCCAGAGGGCTAGGAAAGATTTGGGACTAGAGTCCCATGGTGGCAGCACTAGTGTACCTAAAGTCAGGGAAACTCCCTTTGATACTAGGATCCTGAGCAGGATAGTCCCTCCTTACCAGGAGGGAGAACATATCCATAAATGGATCACTGCTTTGGAGAGGGCCTGTAAAGTTCAGAAGGTCCCCCAAGGGCAGTGGGCAGCTATCCTGTGGCTCTCATTTTCTAACAATGGTAGAGACAAACTTCTCTCTGTATCAGAGAGGAAGATGCAGATAACTACCCAGCCTTAAAGAGTGCCCTCATAGATGGGTTTGGTTTAACCACTGAGCAATGCGGGGTTACGTTTAGGGACACGCAAAAGGCACATACCCAAGACTGGGATGATTTCATAGACAATGCTATTAAGGCATTGGAATGGTGGCTTCATGGAAGCAAGGTACATGATTACGATGGAATGTACAATTTGTTGATGAGGGAGCACATCCTTAATAATTGTCAAAATCAGCAACTGCACCAGTACCTGGTGGACTCTGATCTGACCTCTCCCCAAGAATTAGGAAAGAAGGAAAACAAATGGATCCAAACCAGGGTTAAGCAGAAAGCTCATGGAGGAGGAGACCAGACAAAGCAAGATTCTTCTAAAGCTCATGAGAAGGGTGGGGAGAAGGGTAAATACATAAGGAGACTTCACAAGGTCCCCAAAAACCTTCCTCTGGGGTTGGTCCCAATCTGCATCCGGTAAGAAACCTTGGTGTTACATATGTAAGGAGAATGGCCATAGACCAAGAGAGGCCAATTGTTATAAGGCTAACACCAAAGAAGCTACTACAACTTCCCCTAAGGCAACCTGCCCCCCTAGCAACAGTTCAAGAAGCAGTACAGTCACCATGCAATTAGTAGGGTTAACCTTGGGCCCTAAAGTGTGTTCTGGCCTACCCACTCAGGCTGTCCTTGTCTGTGACTGGGGTATAGAACTTGCAACTGTACTTGTAAGTCCCACTAACATGGGCAAGTACAGACAACAATGGTCAAGAAGCTGGGGCTTAAATGGACACAGGGGCAAGTGTCACAATGGTGACAGAGAAACTTATGTCTCCTGAACAAATCATACTTGTTCAACCGTACCAGGTGACCAATTCAGACAACATCAGGACTGATCATTCCTTGGCAGTTGTGAATCTCAGCTGAGGAGAGGTAACTGGCCCTAAAAGAGTTGAGGTTTACCCAGACCTACCAGTAGACTGTCTGTTGGGCAATGGTTTTGAAACTTCAGTTTGGTCTGAAGTGGAGTTCAGGAAACATGCAGAGATTATGGGAATCTCTGTCAGGGCATTTGCTGTTACCAGGGCTCAGGCCAAACAGTCAGGCACTGAGGGGGCTCTGGATCCTGAAAGAATGGGCCAGCTAGCTCCTAAAAGAAGGAGCAGGAATGGTAAGGAATTATCCTCCTCCCAAACTCCCAGTGCAAGCCAGTCGCCTGTCCGAGAAGAACTTGGTCCTGACTAGGCAGAGATCTTGCGGGTAGGAGGCCCTTCCAGGGGAGACTTGAGTTTGGAGCAGAAATCCTGCCCCTCTCTTGAACAACTCATATAGCATGCTGCTAAAGAGGAGGCAAGGAATGCCAGTGGGTCCCATAGGATGTATTCGGAAGACGGGATTCTGTTTACTGAGAGTAGGGACCCCCAGCCTGGTGACATCAGAAGGTTTGTAATACCTCAGACATTCAGGGGTTTTCTTCTATCCCTAGCACTTGACATTCCCTTTTCAGGACACCTTGTGCAAAGCAGGACTTGTAATAGGCTTGTCCCTCACTTTCCCTGGCCCCACATGTCTGAAGATGCCAAGGAGTTTTGTCGCTCCTATGTCACTTGCCAAGCAAGTGGTAAATCAGGTGACACTACAACGGCCTCCTTAATTCTACTTCCCGTGGTTGAGGTTCCCTTTGAGAGCGTAGGGATAGACATTGTTGGTCTCTTAAACCCTCTAAGGGCATCTGGACACAGTTAGATACTAGGGGTGGTGGACTATGCCACTAGGTATCCAGAGGCTATTCATCCTAGGACCACTACAGCTCCTTACCAGAGTGGGGTTTCAACTTGGGACCTCTACAGCTCCTTTTCCAGAATGGGGTTTTCTAAGGAGGTCTTGTCAGACAGAGGAACATACTTCATATCTAGCTACATCACTGCTATGTGGAAATAGTGTTGTGTAAATTACAGATTTACCATGCCCTATCATCTACAGTGCAATGGGCTTGTTGATAGATTCAACAAGACCCTCAAAGGTATGATCATGTGACTCCCAGAAACACTTGAGTGAAAATGGGCTGCCTTACTACCCTGCCTTCTCTTTGCCTACAGAGAGATTCCTCAGAAGGGAGTGGGCTACATCCCATTTGAACTTCTTTTTGGTCATTCAGTTAGGGGTCCTTTGTGTCTTGTTAAGGAGGGATGAGAGCAGCCTCTCAAACCTCCTAAACAGGGCATCGTGGACTATGGCCTTGGCCTGCGTTCACGTATGGTTGAGTAAATGAAAAAGGCCAGCAAAAACCTAGAGGCTAGCCAGGAGCTTCAGAAAGCTTGGCATGACCAAAAGGCTGTATTGACTGTCTACCAGCCAGGACAGCAAGTGTGGGTGTTTGAGCCTGTGGCCCCAGCAGCTTTCCAAGACAAGTGGAGTAGCCCAAACGCTATCCTTCAGAAAAAAGGTGCGGTCACATACTTGGTTGGCCTAGGTACTCCTAGAAGTCCCCACAGGGAACTTCATGTGAACTGCCTAAACCCTTTTGGTGATAGGGCTGACAAGAGCTTGCTCATGCCACTGATGAGGTACAGGAGGAAGAGAGTGATCCTCTCCCTGATCTCCTCTCTCACGACCCTGTTGATGAGTCAGTTGATGGAGTAGCCTTGGCAAGCACCCTCACTGAGCAGCAAAAAGCTGATTGTAGGCAAGTCCTCAATCAGTTCCAGCTGTTTTGTCTGACTCCAAGTCAAACCACCTTGTGTACCCATGAAGTGGACACAGGTGACAGTCTGACTGTCAAGAGTAAAATCTACAGACAGCCTGACAGTGCTAGAGATTATAAAAGGACTGAGGTCCAAAAGATGCTGAGTTGGGGGTCAGTAAGCATTCCGATAGATAGCCCTTGGGCTAGTCCAGTAGTCCTTGTGCCAAAATCTCACACCCATGATGGTAAGAGAGAGATGAGGTGTTGTGTAGGCTACAAAGGCCCATCCAATTCCCAGGGCAGATGAGATCATTCATAGGATGTTCTTAGCCAAGTATCTTAGTACATTTGGCCTGGCTGCTTGCTACTGGCAAATCAGACTCTCTGAGGATGCCAAGCCTAAAACTGAATTTTCAACCCCTAGTGGGCATTATCTATTTATTGTAACGCCTTTTAGCTTGAAGAAAGCACCTGCCACATTTCAGAGGTTGGCTTGGTGAACAAAGTCCTAACAGGTCTGAAAGCCTATAGAGCAGCAAATCTTGATGATATTGCTGTGTTTAGCTCCACCTGGGAGATCACCTTGTCCATCTACGGAGTGTACTGGAGACTCTGCATAAGGCAGGCCTCACAGTTGGGCCACAAAGTGCCATATAGGACAGAGCAAGGTTGTGTATTTGGGTCCCCGGGTAGGTGGAGGCTAAGTTCAACCATTGGAAACCATATTCCAAACCATAATTGACTGGATTGCTCCCACTTGCCCAGACTCAAGTCAGAGGTTTCTTGGGCCTGACTAGGTACTACAGGAGGTTTGTTATGTGATATGGGTCCATAGTGAGTCCCCTTAATGATCTCACATCCAAGAAAATGCCTAAGAATTTTCAGTGGACAGTTATCTGTCAGAAAGCATTTGATGACCTGAAGCAGGCCATGTGCCCTGCTCCCATTCTGCAAAGTTCTGATAACTCTAAAATCTTCATTGTTCATACAGATGATTCTGAGATAGGGGTAGCAGCTGTTTTATCACAACTTAAAGCAGAGGGCCAGGACCACCCAGTAGCTTTTATAAGCAGAATGTTGACCCCAGGCAGAAACGTTGGTCAGCTATCGAGAGGGATGCCTTTACTGTGGTCTGGTCCTTGAAGAAGTAGAGGCCATACCTGTTTGGTACTTACTTCATTGTTCAGACAGACCATAAGACCCTCTTATGGCTTAAACAGATGAAGGGTGAACATCTCAAACTTTTGAGGCGGTCCATTTCCCTACAGGGGTTGGACTTTTCTGTGGAACATAAACCTGGGAGTAACCATGCCAACGCAGGTGCAGGGGCATACCACAGTCCCTCACAGCCCCCACGTTGGGGGGGGGGGGCCCTAGCGCTCCAGGGGCCCCCTCACTAGTCTCAGGGAGCCAGCCAGCCTTAATGGTGGCGCACGCATCTTCTTCATTTATTAAGGTGTGCACGCCCGTCCCCCGGCCTCGTAATAAATCATTATTGCGCAGGGCTGGCCGGGCCTCGCTGCCTGGCTAGCCTTGCCCTCTTCTGCTCCCCGCTGGCGCCTGCCTTCTCTGAAGCTGCAGGCCAGGCCTCGCCTTAGCCAGGGTAAGTCTGTTCGAGGTGCGGGCAGGATGGTGACCTTTTCAACTGTCGAATGTAAGAGGCATGACAAAGTTATACTCTTCTTTTTAAGCTGCTTTGTTTTCCAAGTAGCAAAATCCACAATTCACAAACGATTGGAAGGGGGTATAAAATAAGCTTTCTTTTTTTCACCATTTTTTATATTTAACAATTACTTATTGGATGAAAGAAAATTGGTTTATGCGTAAAAAATATATCCATTAGCGCCGGTTTCGCATCAGGGACAAAAATGCACATCCAAAGTTTGAAAATATGTAGAGCAGAATTTTGATGGAAGGGTCAGTAACTAAAATAAATTACTGTATTCACCGAAGACAGGACACCTAAATATTAACATCTAGACGTATGCCTGAATTGGAAAATAAAATATGTTCCATTTGCTGGGACTCTTTAAACCATTTTCATGGGGTGCTGGACTGCAGACTATTCAATCAGGGGAACAGCTGAAGGTAGAAACTAGCAAGAAAAAGTGCAAAATACATATGTAAAGTGTGCTCGCTGCCCCTAATCTAATTGTGCAATTCACAAACCCTCCCGGATGGCGTGTGTATCATTCTCATGGTGGCGCACTGCACGAAAGGACTCTTACCCTGGGTGAATGCACGCGTTGACTGCGGAGCAACTCGGGGGTCTGTAGGGCTGTGTCTTAAAGGATTTTTGGAGCATGTGCTTTCCATGACTTTGACTCTCTCTGTCCTGTTGGTTACAGTTCATGAATACGTGCTGGTAAACAACGAAAATGCATTAGGAGCAGGGGGATGATGCAGCACCTGCAGTGAGGGAGGAAGGCGCCCGTTCCCTAAAGCCTATGGATAGATATATCTCTGACACATGGGAAGTGGCGAGGAGCAGGGCCAGTCCTAGGATATGTGGGGCCCGGGTAGAATAGGAACATGTGAGGCCCCAAAGCAGATACGACGAGGAATCAGATCGGGCCGGCTAAGAAAGTAATTTTTTTCCCTCTAAATTAAAACTACCCCCGCCCCCACAGTTAACAGCCAACAACCATTGACAAAACGCAGCCGTGGCCGACTCATACCAGTCGCGACTGGGTTTTGTCAATGATTGTTGGCAGTTTAAGCTAAATGAGTAACTACAATAAATGATTTTACTTTCACTTTGGTTTTTTTAACCAATAAGTAGCTCCTTCACACACTTGCACAGAATCACAACTGCAGTGCAGGACCATTGCCATTGTGCTCTGCAAAGAGGCCATATTTTGAATGGTCATGTAATCTGAACACCTTTTTGACTCACAGACAGGCACAGTGTGAAAGTTGTACTGCTGCAGCCTCAAGTCCAAAGTCTCAACTGTAGTCTGTTATAAAAACCTGGATGCGACTCAGTACAGTGGGTGCATCATCCAAGAGTACTTTGCTGTGAAATGAAATACAGAAAGACACATGCTGGAAATAGCTAGCACATTTGGGGAAGACAAGATTCAGTAAAGCATGGCAAAGATAAACAGGAACAAAATTACTGCCATGGATTACTCTAACAGCAGGACCACTGGAATTATGTGGCAGGAGAAGGGTTAAATTGCGTGGCAGGATGAGTAAATTATGTGGCACGAAAAGGCAAATTATGTGGCACAATCCGGCACGTTTTAAAATAGTATAACTTCATTTTTATGCCATTTTTAAACTTGGTAAAACTGTTTGGGCACTGGTTGCACCCCATTAATACCAATGTAACACCCAAAATTATCAGTGGCAAACAGAAAGTTGACTATTACATCTTTTCAAAGGGCCTTCCCACATGCGGCAAGACGTGTCGCTGTATTTTCAGTAACTTTTGAACCGTTTGAGACAGAAAGAAATTTTGTTGTTAAAATCTGTAGATTGGGGGGGCGTGGCTTGAGCGCCGCCGAGGATGGATGCCTGAGCCCCGAGCTCCGGGCTGATCTCGGCGATTATCCTGATTATAGGACTCCCCCGGCGGCGCTAATAATCCTGCGTGGTGCCTCGGAGCAGTGGAGCTCCTGAGCAGCGATTGGGAGCAGGGAGAGGATCCCGGTGGCGGGGAGCGCAGAGAACAGCGGGACTCCGCCCACGGGGACCGGCCATCTTGCCTGCGGCCCGGAGAGGCTTACTAATCCCCGGCCTCAAGAGCCGAGGGGCCGCTGGGGTGATCGAACTGCCGTGGACGGGCGGAGGCCGGTGCATGCACGCGGAATACACCCTGCCTTACTCCAGAACGGGAGCCCGGAGGAGGAGGCGCCCACGGACATCAGCGGAAGCGAGGGCAGATGCTGGTGGCGATTTGAAGGTGGGGCCCGGTGATCTGTGCCACGGCCCCATCGCCCCTTATTCACAGCATTGGTGCGGTCGCCGGCGGGGGGTGGCGCCCTGGCGTGGACTTAGCGCGACATCGCCCTGCGTGAGGAGTGGTGCCGCCTGGGGGGCCTGGCTGGTGCAGCACGGCCGGTGGCATTTGAGTAGAGCCCGGACCGGCAGGGACAGCTGAGGCGCCCGAGGCGGTACGAGGTGCACTGCCTACTGAGGGAGCCGGTGGGCTACTGTATGGGCGGTTGGTGCGCCCGCAAAGTGTGCTGGACTCTGACGGGGGCGCCCCATCCGTGAACTGGCAGTGGCGATGGAGGAAGTGCCCTGATCCCTGAGGGAAGTAGTCCCGGGCGAATGGTGGCTCCTGGAAGGCCCTTAGTGATGGGGCTGGCCTGTGGACACCGTGCTGCCCCCGCATCCTGCTGCCTGAAGAGAAGGAAGGTCTGGGGCTACGACGGACCCTCACCGGGTACGGGGGCGCTCGGCCGGATTGCCCCGGGACCGCGAGGCGATGCAGATATTGTGCACCCATGGTGGTTCTGGTCGGAGGGTGCTGAGGCTGGCAAGAGGTGCTCCCACCGGATCGGTGAGTGACTGTGGAGTCTGCGGCATCGCTCTTGAGAGGGGACTGTTGCCTGGGCCTTCTTGCGCAGGTGGCTGGTCTGGCCTCAGTCCTAATAGATTGACCGGACGGCACGGCGAGGAGTGTGACCCTCGTTCCAACCAGGGGCGCCTCGAGGAGTTGGACCTTTGCGATTAGCACGATTAGCGAGGCCCAGGGCTGCACCATGCGCAAGCTGCGGAAGGTAATGGGAACGGCGCCGGCCGACCAGGCTGAGGACTTGCCGGAGGCTCAGGGACAGAGTTCAACCGAGGGGCAGAGTGCAGGGCTGCAACAGCAGCAGATGGACCAGATCCTCAAGGCCATAATGGACACGAGGGACGCGTTGCGGCAAGATATTGCGCATGTATCGAAAGGCCTAGGCTTGCTGAGAGCGGATCACGACAAGCTCGCTGATCGGGTCCAGACTGCGGAGTTGGTGTTGGAGATGCTGGAGCCAGCCCAAAAGGCAACAGATGCCACGATGGAGGACGTATTGCGCAGAGTACGCCAACTGGAAAGGAGGGCAGAGGATGCAGAAGGACGCAATAGGCACAATAACGTCCGAGTGGTAGGATTGCCGGAAAATATTGAAGGGAGTGACATGGTCTCCTTCCTGGAAAAGTGGTTGCGAGATGTGGTGGTCCCTGAGGGCCTAATGCACTTCTACACACTGGAGAGAGCTCACAGGGTCCCGGCCAAGCCTCCAGCGCCGGGCCGCCCTCCCCGACCGGTGGTTGCGCGCCTGCTGCATTTTAGAGACCGGGACATCATCCTACGACAAGCCAGGATGGCTGGCCCGTATAAGGTGGACAACCCCTCGGTCTCAGTCTTCCCCGATTACTCTCAGGAGGTTCAACGCAGTCGCTTCTCCTTCCTGGCAGTTAAGAGGGCCCTTCGTGACGAGGGAGTGCAGTACTCCTTGTTGTTTCCGGCACGCTTGAAAGTGATGGTGGACGACGTAGCGACCTGGAACGATACCGAGCGGGCAAGGACGGCGCTAGCAACTGGGCGAGGCGGCGGAGGAGCGACCTAAGCCACGCAGGAGTAGGCGCAACCGGAAACGTACACAGAATAGGAGTTCCCCATCTGCATCACAGACGGAGCTGGAGAGACTGGCTGCCCTTAAAGCGGTGTCGGTTATTTCTGGAGTGGCGACGGAGGCCCCATTGGTGGACTCAGGCTCCCGGCAGGGGTCAGATGAGGCGGAATTTGAGGGTTCTGATGGGGGCTCCGAGAAGGACCCTGGGGAGCTACCTCAGGTTACTCCGCAGACGGCCGATGGCCTGCTGGATGAATGATCCTCCTGGATGCTGAGCGAAGTACAGTAAGGGGGCATGGTCGGCCTATGACATTGAACCAGTGGGAGACACTGGGGGACGTTTTATTGGGACGCTGGGAGGAGCGCTTTCTTCTGTATTGAGGGGAGATTGCTGGGGAGTAAGAGGGCCCTGGAGGACTGGGGATGCGCATGGGGTGAGGCGCTGCTGGGGTGAGGAGGTTAACATGTACGAGATCGGCATATCACGGTGTGATGGGTCGCTTGCTGTCCGGCTTGGCTGGCGTAGGGTCACCCCCTCTACCTCACATAACTTGTGAGTCTCTGGTGGTTACCAGAGTTTCCCAGTTGACGGGGTCGGGTTTGGATGGGTAACAACTGTTCGGCTCCTGTTCTGAGGGAGGGTGGGTTGGGGGTTGGTTGGGGTTGTTTCAAGTTACAGGGGCTTGTCAGTGTGCCGTTAAGGTTGTGTGGGGTCGGATTCAGCTGTATACCCACCTATGGCGGCTAGACGTGAATTAAAATGTATTACTTGGAATGTGCGGGGACTCAACTCAATGAGGAAGCGATATAAGGTACACGCAGATCTGGTCCGCAGGGGGGTCCAGGTGGCCTTTTTACAGGAAACACACATAACTCAAGTGGAAGGGCAGGCGCTACAGCGGCGATGGAGGGGGCAACTCTTCTATACCACTTATTCCGCTCATGCTAGGGGGACTTTGATCTGGGTGCGCGCAGGGGTCCCCTTTCAGCCCATGACAACGGTGATAGACTCGGACGGGAGGTTCGTAGCTGTGTTAGGACATTTAGATGGCCGGGATGTTACGCTTTGCAGTGTCTATGTCCCGAATTCCGATCAGGCCGCGTTCTTTTCAACACTCTTGGGGAGGCTGGCGTCCCTATTGGTGGGCACTGTGTTTATGGGGGGAGACTTCAATTCGTTGGTGGACGTGGAGGTGGATCGTTCCCATCCTCCGCTGGCGCAATCGGTAGTGCGCAGGGTGGCCACGGCGCGGAGGAATTGGCAGGAAGAATGGGGCCTTATAGATGCCTGGCGGACACACCACCCCGCAAATAGGGATTATTCGTTTTACTCCGCACCCCACGACCTTCATGTGCGCCTTGACACTGTTCTTTGCATGCCTGGGGCCCAGAAACTCACACATCGCAGCGAATACCTGGCGAGAACTATCTCGGATCATAGCCCGTGTTTGCTCACAGTCCTCTGGTCGAGACAACGGCAGGGGGTTCCTACATGGAGACTGAACCCGTTGGCGCTGGAGGACCCGGTGTTTAGCGCGGAGGTAAGGGAGGGCATTGAGCATTACTTTCAGGAGAACGCGGGGTCGGCGACTACTAGGGCGCATGAGTGGGATGCCTTCAAAGTGGTAATACAGGGTGTGTGCCTCTCATCCACAGCGGAGGCGTGTCGGACATTGTTAGGCGACATAGAACGGGAGGAGACCTGCCTGCGGCGGGCGGAGAAAGCTAGTCATGTTGCTGGGGGCAGTAAGGAGGAAGTGCTAGCAGCACGGGAACGGGTGGCCGCTCACGTTGAGAGGCTTCGCTGTCTTGACTACAAAGAGTACATGGTTCGGGCGCATGCGGCGAGAGATAGGGTGGGAACGCTGCTGGCATGGCTGGCCAATCCACACACTAGGGGCACTCCGATATTGTCACTGGCTACGCCCGCGGGGGGCCTGGTTCACTCGCAGAAAGAGATTAACAACCAATTTCTGGATTATTACACGACACTCTACCAGAGCAGGTTGTCGGTGCCACCGGCTGGCTTAGATACTTTCTTAGAGGAGGCGCAGTTACCACAGTTAGAATCGGAACAGAGTGGCGCTTTGGGTGCTGTTATATCACATGGGGAGATTAGAGCAGCGATTAAGCACATGGCCAGGAAAAAGACGCCGGGGGCGGACGGTTTGCCGGTGGAATTTTACGCCTCGTACATTGACCTCCTTGCGCCACAATTACACCAGGTGTATGGTGAGGCCTGGGAACTGGGAAGGCTGCCACCATCAGCCAGAGAGGCGATCATAGTGCCGCTATTAAAGAAGGGCGGGCTACCTACTGCAAGGACAGCTTATCGTCCGCTCTCAATGCTTACTGTGGACTATAAGGTGCTGAGTAGGATCTTGGCCACGCGGCTGTCAGCTCACATGCGCACACTGGTACACCCGGACCAGTCGGGCTTCATTACCACGCGAAACACCTCGACGTGCATACCGCGACTGGTACAGGTCATGGAAGTCGAGGGGGAGGGTCCGTCGGGCGCGGCGGTGCTCTCGGTGGATATCGAAAAGGCATTCGATAGTGTGGAATGGTTGTATTTGTTTTGCGTGCTTCGTAGGTTCGGGTTGGGGGATGATTTCGTCCGTTGGACGGAGCTGTTGTACAATTCCGCTACCGCCAGGGTTCACACGGGCCGTTCAGTATCAGCGGCATGTCCGGTGGAGAGAGGCACCCGACAGGGCTGCTCCTTGTCTCCGCTTCTCTTTGCATTAGCGATCGAGCCCCTGGCGGCACGAGCCCGGCAGGGACGACACTATGAGGGGGTGCTGCTGCGTGGCGAACCTCATTATATCTCCCTGTACGCTGATGACCTCTTACTCTATCTGGCCGACGTGGAGACCTCGGTGCGAGGGGCACGCGCCCTCCTCCGGGAGTTCGGTGAGTTGTCGGGGTTGCAGGTTAACTGGTCCAAGACTTGTCTATTCCCACTGGCCCCGAATTGCACCCGGCCCACGGCACTGGAGAGCCTGCGCTGGGAATCGGAGTGCTTACCATATCTTGGTGTCCATATTTATCACACCCACTCGCTCCTTTATGAAGGAAATGTAGGCAGAGCGTTGAGGGGCATCAGAGGCAGTATGGGGTTTTGGCGTACCCTTACACTGTCAGTGGCCGGACGCATAGCGTTGTTAAAGATGGTGGTTCTCCCGCGGCTGCTTTACTTCTTTCGCACGCTACCGGTGCGGATTCCGACTTCCTTCCTCAGGATGTTACGGTCGATGGTAATAGGGTTCATCTGGGGCTCCGGCAGGAGACGTGTGGCATTGAACACCCTGCTCAGACCGCGGGAGGAAGGAGGACTGGCAGTACCAGATTTCGAGTGGTACTACCTGGCGGCGCAGCTGCAGTGGTTTACCCAGGCGGTGGCACGGGAATTTAGAGGTCCAGACTGTCCGCAGGGCAGAATTATTCAGCGCCATGTCCTGTCCTTTATAGTGCTCCAGCAGAAGCTTCGGCTGGACCAGCTCACTCTCAAGGAGTGCACCATTCGTCAATGCTGGCTGCGTAGCCAGAAATGAGCGGGAATCGCCATCCCATATGCCCCGGAGATCCCTCTGGGCATGTGCACTGCCATCCTGCATGGCGGAGATTGGTCGGCACTGGCCGGCTGGGAGGAGTGTGGGGTCCACATGATAGGGGACTTATCTGCTAATAAACAGATAAAAAAAAAAATAATAATAAATAAAAAAATATATATACAGGGATGGTGTTTTGCTGCCGTTCCACGAGCTGCAGAGCGCCTTTGATTTGCAGAGGGGAGACTTTTTATTGCATACTGCTTTAGTGTCGGGAATCCAGAAACATTGGAAGATGGGCCTGGTGGAAGCCCCCACGTCATTAGGCTGCCAATACATCACGATGGCCGCTGGCACTTTCAAGGCTATCACCTGTTTATACAGGAGATTGGCACTGGAGGGACTCCCACCCCTGGATAGGTTGAAGGCGCGCTGGGAAGAGGACCTCGGCCAGTCGATACCAGAGGCGACCTGGCCACAGCTCGTGCAGAGGGCCTGGAAGGGCAGACGCAACGTCCGGTTTCAGTTGGTCCAATATTTTACGCTGCACAGGGCTTATTTGACGCCGGTCAAAATTCAACAGGTCTTTGGGGGAGCTCATTCAATGTGCCCTCGATGTAACGCGGAAGGAGCTGACTTTGGTCATATGTTTTGGTCTTGCGCAGGGTTGGGTGTATACTGGACTGATGTTATGACATGTCTGAATGGGGTAACAGGGCGTCAGATTGAAGTAAGCATGGGGACTTGCCTTTTACTTTGTCTTCCGCATACACCTGCCACAAAAATCACAAGCAAATTCTTCGACCTGGGGCTGATTATGGCCAAAAGAGGGCTCACCATGCACTGGAAGTCCAGGGGGGGACCCAGCTTTCTGAGATGGCGAGGGAGCTTCCAACAATGGGCGAGTAGCGATGGGACTCTTAGACTACATTTAGCCAGACGCACTTCTAATGACAAAGCGCTGGATGCGGCCAGGGCGTGGGGCGCGCTGGTAGCGGACCTTCAGTTAACAGTGGAGGCTGATGAGGGGGATGGGGCAGATGCGCCAGCGAGTCAGGTACCAGAGACTGGGGTGGGGAACACAGGGGACCACACAGGAGATGGGGCCAACTAGAACCTAGAACCTCACCGCACGTGTTTGTTGCCGCGTTTTCGGCCGGAAGGGTTTGGAGAACCCGATAGGGGAACATGGTATGCCTTGCACACTTTCTTGGGGTTGCCGGACTCCTGAAGGATGTGGCTGTGTATGTCCTCGGAAGGAGTTGGGTGATGCAGCATGAGGGGTTTATACCACTCCATAGGAGGGATAATGGAAGGCACACTGACATGGGGGGGTGGGGGTAGAGGGGGAGGCGGGAGGGGGACTCGGTTAGGGACGTGGGATACGGAATAATGTTGATTTGCAACCTGAAAAACTGAGCCACTGAGCTGGTGGTCCTCTTATGCTGAATGCTTGTAGGATGATTGACGAAAAGTTAATAAAAATCTGTTTAAAAAAAAAGAAATCTGTAGATTATGCAGCAGCTGATGGATTATGTGGCAAATGCATCAAATGCATAATTATGCAAAAATCGCAGTCACCGCACAATCACATAGTTCGAGTGGCCCTGCCTAACAAGCAGCATCAGACGGGGACAGAAAATAGGCCTCTGTACCAAACTAAAAGGGCCCCCCACTAGGGAGAAGTGTCCCATGTTTGCAAGGGAGCACAGTTTTCAACTTGTAAACACGTGCTGTATAAGTTTTTTGTAAGGAATGGAAGGACTGCGCTGATTTGAGTTTGCTGCAGGCAATGTTTGCTTTATTATCATAAAAATCAACAGTAAAAACCGGCTCACTTGACCATAAGGCAGGTCAACAACTAGCCAAAAAATGGCCTATGTACTGACCTGACAGCAGGGCTTTAAGTAGGATGAAATAAACCTGTCATTGCCTCCAGATAAATATTACAAGTAAAATTACACATAGAACAAGCCAGTATTATTGGCTTTGTCAGTGGTTATTAGTTGCTTAAGATAAATAAGCAGCATCTACTGCTTCCTTGTATATAATATTGAAAATGCTCCAGTTCTGACATGATGAGACTGTGAAAGAACTATGACGAGTCTTACTGAAGTTGCATTAAAGGTAGCGAAGGGTGGCGCTGCTGCAGAGTTAAGCTTTCTTTTTTCCCTCTGAGAGTGAGGGCAAAAATGGAGAGTTGGCCCATCTCATCACCTCCTTTTCAGAACTTTCATTCATTGTGCAGACACTGGATCAAAGTTTTTGCAGGCAAAGTTAAGGACATGAATATAGGGCCCCTTTTTGTTGGCTATTGACAACACATTGATTGAGTAAGAGGGGAGAATTTGTAGCATGGTTCCATGAATTAAGGATATTTTGACTACACCCATTCTCCAGAGAGGTGAAACGGGAATCATCTTTGTTGAGAAAGACATGGTGGCCATCTTACTTGAGAAGGGAAAGGCTCTGTGGCCACCAGAGGGGAGGAACTGTTAGACCCAATCAGAGCTGGGACTGTGGTAGAATGTGAAGGTTCTCGTTGTTGCAGTGAAAATGAGTCCCCAATATATTTCCAGTAGTCTGACTGAGGGGTCTGCAAAAATTAACATTGCTCCTGTGACCGCCTCCTGGCAAAGAAAACTCAGTTTTACATTTCGATTAAGTCCATGAAGTTTTTATTGGAAAAATTAATTATCTGTGTATGTCATAGAGATTACTGACGTGGATCTAACATACATCAACAACAGTCACAAATGGCAATCCGAAACCTTGACAGCTATGCCCCCAGCATCCCCCATTTTCAGCCTCCAGGGGACCCATCAGCTCTGTAGTACACGCAGGCAGCACCACACTCTCTCGCCGGGGTTGGTTACACCAGTGAGTTACCTCATGACAGTCCTACCCCATCAATTAAAAGGTGTGTGCGGTGGGTGCAGATCACAGTGACCTGAGCTTCCAGGCACAGAAGCAAGGGGGTTGAAGGCAACTGCCTCGAGGACAGAGACCATTTGCATAGTTACATACCTTTGTAAGCTGGTTACAGAGGCTTCGTTTTTTTCTGGTTCCAGTACCTGCCCTGGGCCCCCACTCTGCCTATTCCTTACATTTGAAATGTACATTTACTGCTGTAGTGTGAGAATGCCTTTCATGAAAAGGAATATAAAGTAGGGTTGCCAAAAGAAAAATGCCAGCCATGGGTTGTTTAATGACACTGAAAGATCTAGTCTTGACACTAAATAGGGTTATAAATAAAAATGTATGTATTCATTTGTAATGTGACTTTTCTTTCTTTCTTCCCTTTAATTATCATGGATCATTCAGGCAGCCCTAGAATTCAATTAAAAGTGTTTTCTATTTATGTTTGCTGTTCGAAGTATTTTCAGGTAAGTGCTGAAAATACAGCTTTAGGTGACTGCTCATTTTTGTCCTGTAGGGGCATCAAAATAATGAGCTGGCAACCCTAATCATAAGACTGGAAGTTTTTTGCACGATCAGCACATTATTTTCTACACCCTCTATCCCTATTATTGCCAGAATAACCATTGATTAACTTATACCTGAAACCCTACGCCGCCGTCAAGAGCATGCTGAGTTTCTTCAAGTGTCCGGGAATGCACCCTGCATTCAGACAACTCACTCCTCATTCTCGCCCTTCACTTTTATGCTCTACCTGCACTCACAGTAATCAAAATGCACTCACACTGACCACCATGTGCTCACACCATTCTCCCGCTCACCCTGCACTCAGTTATCACTCTGCACTCGCAGTGCACTTGTGCTGTTCACCCTGTACCTCACCCTGTAGTCACACAAGCACACTACTCACCCTGCACTCATGTGACACTTCACTCACCTGTCCCCCTCTCTGCTCAATCTGCAATGTCACTCAAATAAGCCCATCACTACCCATGCATTATTTCGGTCAACTCTGCACTTACATATGTTCACCTCACTCACCCTGCAGTCGCTCCTTTTACCCTACTCACGCTGTTGCATCACTCATCGTGCACTCTTTAATCTATGCCTACTCAGGACCATTAACTTTAAACAGTAGGCACAGTATTTTCATTTAAATGTTGGAGGTTTCAAACCAAAATATACTTGATTTCTGGGTGGGAGGCAAAGTGATAGGTGGTGGGCTGAGTTGACGGGGGCCCCCCTCCATGTGCTTTGCAGGGGAGCCCCCTCAAGTTTCGTTACGCCACTGCGCAGGTGGACTTTCCAGATATTTGCACTTGGAAAAGGAAGACTCAACTGGGCAAAGTTAGTCTCATCTCCTTTCATTGGCGGGGAGAGGGGGTTGTGTAGGAAAGTTGAACCTGCTTTCATGGTTACCCCCAATTTTTGCTGGTGCTGCTCTTTTTTATGACTAGTCTGACTGGGATCCTGCTAATCAGGACCCCAGTCACTGTTCTTTCTTCCTAAATTTGACAGTGGTAAGTGTTCTGGTACCTCCCCAATTGGCTTCTGGTGTACCCTTCTAAGTCCCTAGTATATGGTACTGCGTTACATAGGGATAGGTACACCAGAGGTCTCCCCTGGGCTGCAGCATGTATTGTGCCACTCAGGGGAGTCCACTTAAATGGTGGCTACAGGCTGCCATTGTAGCCTGTGTAAGTTGGAGCTTGTACCTCTCACAGCAGATAAAAGTCTCCTTATATCTGAGGTCACTACACTTAAAATGTATAAGTCACAGGGGGCGTGGCCGGGCGAGATGGCCGAGCAGACGTGACCTGCTTCGGCTCCTGGTCCGCGCTGCGCTTCTAAAGCTCCTTTGACGGCGATCCTGGGCGGAGCGGAGCTCCGGGATCCTCCACGAGCCGGCGAAATATAGGGGCACAGTTTGGTGGGCTCCTACAGTGTCCTCGAAGCCCCGTTTACTTGCTTTTGCCCCTTCCAGTCGGCGCCGGGTCTCCGGAGGCAAGATGGCGGCCAGCGCGACCTGTGAGTGGTGACGGCGGCGGTGGCGGCTGATTGTCAGCTCGACGGCGGTATGCACTCTCCCTTGTGAGCGGAGGGGGCCCAAAGGTATGCTGGGGCGTCCTGTGCAGTTTTGAGCCCACTTGTGGACGTGGTGCACAATCCACCACTTGCCTGACCCTAAGATGGCGGCCGGCGGGACATCCAGCACCTACATGCTACTTCAACAGTGATCTGAATCCCTCCAGCACCCTTGAGGGGGTTTTATGCGGCAGACGTTGGTGATCTGGAGGAAGTGTGACCCCTGCTACCCTATGCTCGCTGGAGGCCCTCACGTATAGCGCCCCGACTACACCACACCAGTCCTGACCTTAAGATGGCGACCGGCGGAACACCCTGACATGGAGTCGCGCCATGAGGTGAGCTGATTCCCTCCGACGGTCTGGGCAGGGCCGGACACTGCACCGCAGGTATCACAAGCTACGGGGTGAGCTCCTACTGGCCATAGGCCTAAGGGGCGACTAGTGGGGACTTCGCGACCTTGGCTGGTGCGTGGCAACAGGAACGGTTGTGCTACTCTGCTGCTGCTTCTACGGCCACGAGCTTGGTGAGGCCCCTTTCCCATAGCTCTACGGTTCGGGCCAATCCCGATTTTACGTTTGCGATGTTGGCCCCCTTGGCGCGCCCTGGATTACCTGCCGGTGTGACACTGCTCCCCTATGCCGCCGAAGAAAGGCACAAAAAAGGGTACAGGCAAGCTTTCGGACTTCTTTGCGACTGCGGATACTAGGTCGGCTCTACGGGGAACTACGGAAACACCGACCATGGCCCTCTCTAAGGCTGATCTTCAGTCTATGCTTAAAGACTTCAAAATTGAACTGCGTAGCGAACTTGGTCAAGATGTTAAATCCTCTATTGATCAGCTACTCTCGGACCTGACGGAGCGCTTGACCTCCCTTCAGCGAGATGTGGACTCCGTGGGCACCAGGGTCCTCAACCTGGAGTCACAGCACCAGGAGCATAGGCGAATGGCGACGGAGTGCCAGGAAGACGTCGGCTCTCTTAAAGAACAACTCCTGCAGATGCAGCTGAAAACGGAGGACCTGGAAAACTGTGCTCGGCGGGAGAACATCCGCGTTAAGGACCTAGAGGAAGGAGCGGAAGGGCCGGACCTGGAGGCGTTTATAGAGGGCCTTTTTGCGGAGATCCTGCACCCCAAAATACTCAAAATCCAGCTCGACAGGGTTCATATGAACGGAAGAAACCATGTGACATCTTGGCAAAGTTCCACTCTTATAAAACTAAGAAAGCGGTTTTGCAAGCGGCCAGGGTGAAGGATACCATTTCCTTTCAGAACTTTACATGTGCCATATTTCAAGATGTCGCTCCCTCCACTCTGGCACGAAGGCAGTCCTTGCGGCCGGTTACCACCAAGCTCCAGGAGGAGGGGGTCAAGTACCGTTGGCCATACCCTTTCGGCCTCAGCTTTGAGCTTCATAACAAACGGCATCATGTTATCGACCTGAAGGACGGCCTGCACATCCTTGGGCTACCTGAGGAGGAGGGGAACTCCGCCGCTGGGGGGGCAGGAGCTGCAGCTAGAGTGACGACCCCCTCTACGGCCTGGTCGCAGAACTCCAGGAAAGGGAAGCACTGACGTCCAATGGGACCTGCTTCGTTTATGAAGGCAACGAACTGAAAGGTGTTCCTTGCCCAGGCAGAGGATCTCGGACTTCTTCCTTCTCCTGGCCGGCTTCGATGGGTCTACCT
Organism: Lissotriton helveticus; assembly: GCF_964261635.1. Taxonomy (NCBI): domain Eukaryota; kingdom Metazoa; phylum Chordata; class Amphibia; order Caudata; family Salamandridae; genus Lissotriton; species Lissotriton helveticus. The sequence continues at coordinate 1,576,349,484 of NC_136068.1, read as the reverse complement.
AGAGTTCATGCTAGGAGTGGACGCTGGACCGCAACGATATATGGGATGAACTGTTAGTGATGCTGCCCAGGATCTTTCTGCTGTAATCTTGTTACGGCGCTACGCGGGCTGGGTCCCAGGACCCGTTGTCCCCCTTTGATCTATGCGGGGGCTGCTTTGCCCCCTGCTACGGTCTCATGATGGTTATTACTTTATGTTTAGTGTTTTAGTTTTGTTGGGGTTGTTTGGGGAAGGTTTGGGGTTGGGGGGGTGCTGGTGGTGGCTATTTTCTATTGTTCCTACACGGCGAGGTACTGACGGGGATCACCGGTGATGTAGGAGGGACGACGAGAGGGGCAGGCGAAGGCCTGTATAGAGGGGGGATCTTTGACACCTTACGTTGCTTGAGTCCTTACCAGCTTATAGGGGGAGGAAGGTGGTTCGCCAGCATACTCAGTGTGTTGGGAGTGCATATGAGATATTTATTGAGAGAGTGTATAGGTCCTGCCCTGCAATGCCTATTACTGTAGCCACATGGAATGTTAAAGGGCTCAATTCCCCCCAAAAGCGACAGAAAGTCTGGAAGTATATCCTTGACCATCACCTTGACGTAGTAGCCCTACAGGAGACTCACTTACTTAGGTCTGAGGAAACACAAGCAGTACCCTCTCATATACAAGTCCTCTGCAACTACCAAGCAAAAAGGGGTGGCCCTCTTCTTTCGCTATACTGCCCAATTTCAGCCCCTGGACGTTCAGAGCGACAGGGAAGGTAGATGGCTCATGGTTAAGGGGCGACTGAAGGGGAAATTGTGTACTTTCGTGACGCTCTACGCCCCCAACAGGGGACAGAAGGGCTTTCTGCACACCCTCCTGGATAAGGTGACTGACTTTGCCGAGGGACCACTATTTCTTCTAGGGGACTTCAACTTAGTATGGAATCCAGACCTTGATAGCACGCACACACGGCGCTCTGACATGGGTTATTCTCCACTGATACCCAGGGGCGGATTTTAGACCTAGGCCTCTTGGACACTTGGCGCGCCCTCTATCCCCAGACCAGAGACTACACCTTCTTCTCCCATGTTCACCACTCATATTCTAGACTGGACCACATCTTTGCAAGCCAGTCCCTTCAGGGCAGTTTTCAGGAAGCTAAGATCTTCCCCATAGCTGTTTCCGACCACGGCATGTACTCGGTATGCCTCTCTTGGTTGGGTAATGCTCCTTCGCCGACTCAGTGGTACTTCCCAGCCTCGATTGTGAGAGATATAGAATCGTGTCACCAATTGCGGGAGTCTATTAGGGAATTTTTTCTCTTGAACAAGCCGGAGGACACTTCCGACTATATCACATGGGATTCCTTCAAGGCCGTATTGCGAGGCAAATGCATATCGCTCAACTCTGCCTTGAATAAACAGCGAGCTAAAGAAAGGGAGGATCTTGAGGCGGAATTGACAGCGGTAGAACAGACTCACAAATTGACCCCTACCAGACAGACACTACGCTCCCTCACAACAATCAGGGGCAAGCTCCGAGCCATCTACAACAACAGAGCAGAGTTCACTCTTCTTAAATTGCGCAACCTGTCCTATACACAAGGCAACAAAATAGGGAAACATTTAGCTAGGCAGTTAAAAGATAAGCGGGAGAGAGAATACATTGGGGGTATTCAAGACACCTCGGGAACGCTAGTCCACAGAGACGAGGCCAAGGCGGGCATATTTGGGGACTTTTATAAATCCTTATACGCAGCGGACTCCCTGGATACTGAGAAACAACAGGAATTCCTGAGGACTTTACCCATCCCTCAGGTCTCTCCTGCTTGGAATGAAGTGCTTACTGCTCCAATCACACTAGAAGAGGTTACCTCGGCTGTTAAAGCATTAAAACCACATAAGGCTCCGGGTGCTGACGGTTATACCGCACTTTTTTATAAAACCTTCGTATCGGACATTGGTCAACACCTGGTCCGGCTTTTTAACAGAATTGCGTCAGACGGTGCCACAACCGACTCTATGTCCGAGGCTGTGATTTCTGTGATCCCCAAGCCTGAGAAAGACCCCTCGCGTTGTGCTTACTTTAAATCCATTGCACTCTTAAATATCGATGGGAAGCTATATTCCTCCAATCTGGCTAAGCGTCTGAACGATCTTATGCCGCTCCTTATCCACCCGGACCAGTCCAGCTTTATTGCGGGACGCCAGACCCATGATAACACCCGTCGCATAATACATCTCATTGAGAAGGCTAACAAGTTTAGGAACCCGGCGGTTCTGATGGGGCTAGATGCCGAGAAGGCATTTGACCGCGTAGACTGGGGGTTTTTGTTGTCTACTCTTACAGCGTTCGGGTTTTCCCCCAATTTATAACCATGCTGCAGGCTAACTATACGCACCCCCGCTCCAGAGTCTCGGTTAATGGCGTGCAATCTCCTTCCTTTCCACACTCCAGAGGGACTAGGCAGGGATGCCCCTTGTCCCCTCTATTGTTCGCCCTTAGTATAGAACCGCTGGCGATTGCCTTCAGGGAACATTCGGGCATCGAGGGGCTCCCTTTCACAGGTGAGGCCCATAAAATTTCCCTTTTTGCGGACGACGTCCTTTTATCCCTGGCTAATCCGACGAGTTCTCTCCCACATCTGCAGACGGTACTGGAGCGATTTGAGGAGGCTGCGGGTTTTAAAGTCAACCTTGATAAATCCTATGTACTCAACCTTACCCTCCAGCGGAAGGAAGCCCTTCTACTTCGATCGCTCACACCTCTGGCGTGGGCCTCATCTTCTATCCAATATCTAGACATACAGCTGACACCGACGGTGGAGAAATTATATGCTGCCAACTTCCCACCTACTCTCCTCCGTATTCAGGCGGAACTGACGCGATGGAAACCACTCTTTCTATTCTGGCTTGGTCGTGGTCATGCCGTAAAGATGACCCTGCTCCCCAAATTACTGTATTTATTTCAGGGGCTCCCGATAGACCTAGACAGAGATTTCTTTAAGCGTGTAAAAGCAATGATTCTACGCTTTATTTGGCAAGGAGGGCGGGCCCGCTTTTCGTTCTCTATGCTCCGTCGTCCCCAGAGGGAGGGAGGGGTAGGCCTTCCTGATATCCAGCTTTATTATAAAGCCGCACAACTTAGAGTCTTAGTGGAATGGTCACAGAAAGAATCTTAGAAACACTGGCTCCGCATGGACCGTAGTGAGGCAGGAAGGACGATTTGGGATTTGATTTGGCAAACGCGACAGGACAGACCTAAGAATGCCTACCTTAGCACCCCTACCCGTACCACTCTGAGAGTTTGGGACACAGTTTCATCAGAGAATGGTTGGTCTTCTTTCCCTTCCATTTTCGCACCGATACACTTCAGCGCAGCATTTCCTCCAGCTCTCCATGAGGGGCCCTTTGATGCTTGGAGGGAGGGGGGCTGCTTGGCTCTGACTCATCTGTTCCATAGCTATGACCCCCTTACATTCGAGAACTGCAAAAGGGACTACTGAATTGGGGACTCAGAACGATATCACCATACTCAGTTGCTGCACTGGGCCCTGGGTCCCCAAGTCCGAGAGGGGGCCACCCTTCCTGGTCAGGGCCTCCTCTGTGAAAGGGGCGATTTCTTTTTTGTACAAACACCTGCTGTCCACCGCCATCTCCCCCCCGGCCGCGCTACATGACTGTCTGTGAGGGGCTAGCCCAGCGGGACATAAAGGATGTGGAATGGACACATCTGTGGTCGGACATTTTTAGATTTAACCAATCCACAGACTTGAGGGAAGCACATTTAAAGACAGTGATGGACTGGTACCTATACCCATCCAAGCTGGTGCGAATTTTCCCGGGCACATCCGATAGATGCTGGCGTGGCTGCTGGTTGCTTGGTGATTTCCGGCATATCTGGTGGGACTGTCCATCTATAAGACCTTTTTGGGAGGAGATTTTGGCTCAGATGAAGGACATGCTGGGGTACCCCATACCGACGACTATGGCTGAGACGCTCCTGGGCGTCAGTGATCCTATGTTAGAACACCAGACTAGGGCGGACAAAAGAATCATGTGGTTATGCCTGGGGGTGGCCAAAGTCACTATTGCAGTGGCGTGGAAGAGGAGAGAGGCCCCTGCAATGTCCCTGTGGCACTCCCGGCTTTGGAGATTGTTAAGCCTGGAACGTATGTCCGATATCTTTAGGGATGATTTTAAAAACTTTGAGTTTCGATGGGGTCCATTGGTCTCCTTTCTTTCGAAGGGTCTATGTAACGGGCGCGGGAGAAATGGGCAGGAGGCGTGTTCTCGTTAAAGTGGGTTTTAATGAGGCAAACAGGTAATCGGTACAAGTCTTTCGGGCAGGGACTGTTCTGCGGGGTGACCGACTCCGATTACTCCTTCTACTTCGGGGCTTGTTCTTCTCGCTTCTCCGATGCCCGTCTGGGCTCCGTCGGGTCGGGGCTCAGTCCACGTCTGTCGTGCCTCTTGACAAAACAAACACAGCAAGTCGTGAGGAAGGTGCTCTTTTTATATACAGGTGCTCAGGGTAACGGAGTGAGGGAGCAAAAACCTGTGACACACTCTCTAGACGTCCTGTATGTGATGGGGGTCGGTGCTCAGGGATAGGGAAACCGGGACAAGGGAATACCAAGGACTACTCGGTAGGACCACTCTTACGTCCAACCCAGCCCCTGATCTTGCTCCGTACCTGGGCTAGCCACACATCTCTCCCAGGTGTGTGGCCGGGCGGCTCGTGGGGACGTTGGCCTCCTGGCTTAACCTCCGTCTCAGGCGCCGATTCCCTGCTGCTCTCCTCGTCCTCCGTTCTTCTCCTCGTCTCCTCCGTACTCCTCCTCGTCTCCTCTGTACTCCACTGACCACTCCGCTCCTTCTCCTCCTTCCTCCACGCTTCCTCGCTCCGGGTGAACAAGCACACCGGCCTGTCGGCGTCTTCCGCATTTGACGTACGAGCGTCCTCGTTTAGGCCCGCCCATTCCACATCAGACTGGAGATTAAAGGGCCAGTGCACATCGCCGTCGTCCAGGGAGCCCTTTCCGTACTCGACCTCGGATAAGTCATTCTGTGAAGGGCAAGAGAGAAGGGGGGAATGTGTTGAGAGTCTCTGGAGGGTCCCCTAGTCCCGTTCTGGAGGGGCCCGTCTGTACACCCCGTTACAGTCTACCATCAGCGGTTTGTCCCCCGACAGTTCGGGCCTTGCATCTGTTCCAACTCTGAGTAGGTTCAATAGTGACGTATTACCGTTAGACGGTCCTTGCCACCACCCGGGTGGCGGTGGAGGGTGGGTTTAGGGGGGGGGAGTTTTTCCTTTTTTTCTCCTCTTCTTTTCTGTTTCACTGTTAGACTCATGGTGCGATCTTGATTTGCTCTATCACCTCTCGCTTCAGGGTTTGTCTCTCGCCTAGCTGCATATTCCTGCACCTTATCTTGGGCAGGGCTGGCTGGGTCACAGCTCTCTGTGGAGAGGGCGAAGATGTTACGGCGACTCACCTTACCGCTCCCCTGCAGTAGATTTGTATTAAGTACCCGGACACTTTAGAATCTGTATCCTTTAGTTGTGCTTCGGACTATTCATAGGGTACGTTCTTATTTATGGCCAGGTTCATTGCTTCTTTCTGCTTTGACTGATGAATAACTTTCCCCTGCGAGGGATGATGGGCGGATTGTGCCTCCTGTCTTTGTTAAAACTTCAATAAAAACTTCTTTGACAAAAAAAACTTATAGGTCACCCCTGTGACAGGCTCTTCAGTCCTGAAGGCAGAGTGCTTGGTTATAAGTGTGAGGGAGCCCCTGCATGAGCAGGACACTCCTACAAACCCCAGAGTCGATTTTCCAGGCTTTGTAAGTGCAGTCAGCCATTTAATACATATAGTGGACATCAAGTCAATTACGAAATGTCTAATTATATATTGACTGCACCAAAGCTGGTTGAGTTTGGCGACAAGTCTGGCTGCGATGTTCTGGATGGTCTGGAGTTTGTGTAGGAGAAATTTGTGTATTCCAGCCTAGGGGGCATTTCTGTAGTCCAGCCTGCTCGTGATAAGTGCATTGGTGTCGGTCTTCTGGTAATTCGGGGGGGATCCAATTGAAGATCTTGCAGAGTTTGTGGAAGGTGTTGAAGCAAGTGGAGGATATGGCATTGATCTGTCAGTTCATGGTGAGAGAGGAGTTGAGTATGATGCCAAGGTTGCGGGCGTGGTCCATGATGTAGGAGGGTTTCTGAGGGCGGGCCACCAGGTGTCGTCCCATGTGGTAGGGGTAGGTCAGAGGATGAGGAATTCTGTTTTCTCTGAGTTGAGCTTTAGGCAGCTCATCCAGGATGCAACATCCTTCATTCCTTCCTGGAAACTGTGCCTGGTGATGTTGGGTTCCTTGCTAAGGGATGAGCTGGGTGTCGTGGGTGTAGGATACTTTGCTGAGTCCATGTTTTCTGACGCTGGTTGCGAGGGGGGCCATGTAGATATTGAAGAGTGTTATGCTGAGGGAGGATCCTTGGGGTACTCCAGATCTGTTTTCTGTGGGTTTGGACAGGAAGGGCGGAAGTCTTATTCTTCAAGTTCTGCCGGAGAGGAAGGAGTTGATCCAGTCCAGGGCAGTTCCCTGTATGCCGGCTTCGTGGAGTCTGGGGGATAGAGTGTGGTTGGAGACAGTGTTGAAGGGTGCTGAGAGGTCTAGTAGGATGAGGGCTACAGTGTGGCCTCAAGCTAGGAGTGTGCAGATGCCGTCCGTGGCGGCTAGGAGGGCAGTTTTGGTGCTGTGGTTGCTGTGGAATCCGGATTGAGATGAATTGAGGATGTTGTTTGATTCTATGAAGTGCGTTAGCTGGGTAAAGGGGAGGAGAGAAATGGGCCTGTATTTCTTGAGGTCCCTCGGGTCTGCGGAGGGCCTTCTTGTGAAGGGGTTTGCCCTCGGTGCATTTCCAGTCATCGGGGAACGTGCCTGTTTTGAGGGTGCAGTTGCTTGTCCATCGTAGTTCTGTTGCGATGGCAGAGGCGGCTCTGTTGAACTTGTACGGCAGGCAGAGGTCATTGGGTGCTCTGGAGTGGATGCTCATCATAGTCGTAGTGGTGTCTTCAGTGGTGTCAGGGGTCCAGGTGAGGAGGGTTGGATGGGTCAGCTGGGTGGCATCGCTGGTGGATGGTGTTGGGTCGGTGCCTTGGTCTTGGTCGTCGAAGTTGTCGTAGAGTGCCCTGATCTTGTGGTGGAAGAAGGAGCTAAGTTTGTTGCATAGGTCCTGGGAGGGTGGGGTGTCAGAGGTTTTGCTGTGGGGTCTGGTGAGTTCTTGTATGATGGTGAAGAGTTCCTTGGAGTTGTGGGAGTTGGAGATGATTGTGTCCTAAATGAAGTTTCTCTTCTTAGATCTGATGAGTTGGTGGTCTGCCTTCGTGGCGACCCTATAGGTGGTGTGTGCATCTGGGGTTTTGCTGTTTCTCCATTCTTTCTCCAGTCGTTGGCACAAACGATTGGATTCTTGGAGGCCTGTAGTGAACCAGGTGGTTTTCGTGTTGTGTCGTCTGTTGGAGTTCCGAAGGGGGGCAAGTGTGTTGGCACAGTCGGCGATCCATTGGTGGTCATAAACTTTTTAAACACAGTCACCAGATGATCTCATCAGTGATGTCATTTGAGATGTCATCAGTGCTGTTACAGTGATGTCACTGACCATGCCATGAGTGATGTAATATGTGAGGTCATAAGCAGTGCGTGGTGGGGGAGCGAGTTAGATATAACTGCTGAATTTCACTGGTTTTGTACAAGTGAAACTTAAGCCTTATGATAACGTCCCTGTAACCTTTGTTTTTTTCAATTGATTTCTAAGTTTTTTTTACATTCCATTTCCCTTTGTTTTTTTCAGTGAACATATATAAATGTATATAGATAGATATTACGTGTGTGAATATCTTTATTCGGTAAAAAATTGCTCACCATAAAAGACAACAATATACATTTTTAAAATACATTTCATCAGTTAATAATAGCAAGAACAAGGGATAACCATGATTAAATATAACAGGGCACAGTCAACAATTAATAAAGACTACAGGCGATAATACTCAGGAAACTCTAAATAGAAGGTTTCAGTTAACTCCACTCCAGTTAGTTAGTGGCCTGGCATTCATTCCCAGAATTCTTGATCTAATAAGCCAGGCACTACTCAAAAACTTTGCCACCCCGCATATCAATGAGGTAGATGATGAATCCGTTGAAATCACTCGTAGGGCCGAACGATGGCACCTCAGCCCCAGCCCTCTACAAACTGGTTTCAGCCAGTTTTTCTGAGCCACTTTATACGCGGGGCAGGCAAAAAAGAGGTGGGCCACAGTCTCTTTGGGAGCCGCACAACCGGGACATGATCGTGAGAGGCCATCCTGGTTGGACCATCTTGAAGTAAATACATGAACCGGGAGGGTCCCATACCTTAATTTTAAATAGAGGGCCCTGTCTAGCGGCTTGGTTATAAGGTCAAAGAGGGGTTCCAATTTCCTGGCCCACTTAAACTCAAGGAAACACTCAGTAAGTGAGCCCCCTGTTATACTGCGTGATGCTTCAGCCTGAACCCAATCCCAATAAAGTTTCTTGATCACCATTTTGGGCGGGGGAGCTTGGGTCTCCCATACATCTCTCAAACCCAGTTGTGAGACTAATTGCCTCACATTTTTCAACCAGCCAATTTTGTTTCCGGTGTCAAGTAAAATTAGGTCGTCCAGACCTTCGGCGTATTTGGCCAGCTCCTTAGTCCTTCTTAAACGGACCCAAAAGAGCAGTGGGCGCAGCCTCACTATATCCTTTAAGGCTCTTCTACCAAGGTCTAACCGCAGGGGGATCAGCGGGGTAGAGACAGGGAGGGCCACCACATCTCTCAAAAACTTATTTTCTGCTAAGGTTAACTCATTAACATTGTCGAACCCCCATAATTCGGAGCCGTATAATGCAGCCGGGAGTATCTGGCCCTCATAAATGGCCATTACCGGAGACACCGGTTTACTAATTGATTCCCGATACTCTCGCAGGGTCACCCCCGATACTCTTTTGTGGCCTAATGTCATTTTAGCCAGGTGATCCTTCCAGGTCATTCGGCTATTTATCCGGACCCCTAAATAGTCGAATGCATCGACCAGCTCCAAGGGGGGCCCATTAAGCAGAAAATTGTTTTTAAAATTTTTGGAGGGCGAAAAGGCCATCAATTTGGTTTTGGTAGTGTTGATGGTTAGGCCTCTGTCTGTACAAAATGAACTGAATCGATGCAAAAGTTTTTGCAGGCCTATCGGGGATTTAGCTATCAATAAGGTGTCATCGGCGAAGAGCAGAGTCTGAATCTTTTCCCCCGCCAGGGTTGGGGCATCCGTCTCTTCTCCTCTCAGATGGTCCACCACTCCATTCACAAACAAGGAGAAGAGGGTCGGGGCCATAACACACCCTTGACGGACTCCACTCCTCACTGGTACCCTATCTGTCAGTTGGCCCTGGGTACCCCATCTGATCCTCGCGTATGTCCCCTCGTGGAGTCTAACAATTAGTCTCAAGAGTGAACCAGGGAAGCCCCTACTTTCCAGGATCTCCCACAGTTTAGCACGAGGGACCAGGTCAAAGGCCGTCTTGAGATCTATGAAGGCCATGTACAGGCTGCCCTTCTTGATGGTAACTGCCTTCCAATAGATCCCAAATAGACGAAAGACCTGGTCCATCGTGCCCACCCTCTGGCGAAATCCAGCCTGGAGATGAGAGAGAATACATTCCTCCTCCATCCAGTCGCCTACCCTGGAGATAATGACCCTGCCAACCACTTTCTGGACTATATCTATCAGACTAATCGGTCTGTAGTTGGCAGGGTCATCTCTTGCCCCCTTCTTGTACACTGTGACCACCTCGGGACCCTTCCATGAATCAGGCACTGGGTGACCCCTTACTATCAAATTCATTATAGTAGCTATAAGATTGGCCCAGGCCAGGGGTTCGGCGATCAGAAGGTCCCCAGGGATCCCATCCGGCCCAGCCGCCTTCTTAGGGGTCAAGTTTTTGATTGCTACCACTACTTCAGAGGCCGTGAAAGAACGTTCAGTCACCTCGCCGGGTTCCCCTCCCTCCCCACAGGCAACCATGGCACCAGTTGCAACTTCACTACCGCCATATAGAGCTGAGAAATGATTGAACCATTGATTGCTGGTTATATGGGTTGCTAAAGGCTGCGATTTACCCTGCCTAGCTCTGTTGATTAGATCCCAAAATAACGTCGTATCCCTCTTGCTCACAGCGTCTGTTATGTCCCTCCAGTGCTCCTCCTCCCAATCACGCTTTGCCAGTGCTATTGCTCTCAAGTAATCCTTCCTGGCTGCTCTAACCAGAATAGGATTCCTTGAGAGCAAGGCATCTGTCAATCTTTTCCTTTTCCCCTTACAGTCCGCCGAATACCACGGATTGCTAGAGATGGGGGGGGGCCCTGTTCGGTCTACAGCTTTTTCTTTTAGAGATAAAATAGTGGCTCACTTGGTCTATCATGCCTTTATAAGCAAAATCGAGGCTGAAGGAAGGGCTCGGAACACTATCATCCACCCGTTCCATTGCCTCCAAATCCCGGTGCAAATCTTCAATGGCAGATTTAATAGTCCCTAATTGGTCTACATTTAACTGAGCCTTATCCCATTTCAATCTACGATTATTTTCGTAAGGGAAGATCTCTTTGGTTATTTTCAATGGCGCACTCGCCCCCCTCTCTTTACTTTTGCCCCATTTAAACTTGCTGCATAGCGGGTTATGGTCACTATCCAGGGTAGGTACCACCTCCATATCGATAAGGTCAGGCCACATACTAACGCTCATTAAAATATAATCTATTCTGGACGGGGCCGTAACCCTGTTGAAGGTCATTGCACCGGACATATCAGACAGGGTCCTACCATTGAGAGCTCTTAATTTGTGCTCCCTGGTAAGGGCGTTCAATTGGATTGCCCTAGCAGACCATTTCCGAATGGGGGGTACTGTCAAGGGTGGGATAGACCACCTGGAGTCCTCCTCCTCCGTGCCTAGGGGATCATCTCCAAGAAGGGGTTCGTACGTACAATTAAAATCACCACCCACCATAATTCTGGCTGCAGGAGGACAACTAGCTAGAGCAGAATCTAAGCTCATTATGGTTGAAGAAGTATTATCCCCCGCAGCCCCTCTAGCATACACATTAAAGAGTTCAAGCCTAATCCCCTCAATGTGGCCCCTAGAAGAGAGGTGCATTATATCCTTACACTGAGGGTCATTGGAAACCATATCCCAGTCCAGATCAATTCTTATCCAGGCGAGAAGACCTCCTGCTGGTCTACCCTTCCCTCCACTTATCGCAGGGGAAAAGAAAGTGGTATAACCAGATTTGTCAATTGGTAACAGACACCAAGTTTCCTGGAACAGGCAGACATCGAACTTCTCGATGAATGCATGCTATTCAGGGATGTCTAACTTCCTTTTTAGCCCAGCTACATTCCAGGATATCAGATTTATTACTTGGCGCCCCTTATGAACTGGAGAGGGCCCACCCATATCCACCCCCCCATATCCATACTATTCATACGAATGTTACCCACACAACTAAATTGCCTAAAGGGTACAGTGCAATCAGCAGTACTGGACATACCCAAGGCAGCAAGAGGAGCCATATTCGAGTGGATGCTGATCTTATTAGCGTCGTCTGGGGTGACCTCCTGGCTATTGTCACAAATACTTCCTACTTGCTGGGGAACCACTCCTGGTCGACCACAACCCTCCACCTTAGCCTGTAAACATCAATCGCAGTCCTCCATACCAGTAAGCTGCGAGAACCTATTGTAAGTATCTAAAGGGGTGAAGGGTCTAAGATGCTCCATTGCACTATTATGGCTTGGGTAATGTCTCTGTGGTATCGTAGTCCAGCCAAACTGACCATTGGACTGGAAGGGATACTGGCCATGTAAGGGATAGGTACTATCGAAGACAAACTGAGGATTAGGCCTCGGGGCATAAGACTCTTCCCGTTGGTTGGGGGGGTATGAAACCGGCCTCGGGTAAAAATAGGTTAAAGGCCTAGGTGTAATACAGTTTCCCCCTCCTACATATGGCCAGTTTAAAATGTAGTCTACTGCCCGTGGATCTCTAAAATTGACCACCACTAAATCCCCTTCAATGTCTTTCCGTTTGTTGCCCAACCAGGGGATCCGTCTAACGTGTACAATATCACCATCCACATGTGGGGCTATGGGCCTATATGTCCTCAACCAATGAATTATTTTATTTTTCAATTGGGCGTAACCCTCCTTCTTATTTTCTGCTAATGGGGGAACCCCGGTCATAACTACTACATAGGGCACCGCTTGTGGAGGAATCTCCACATGTGGGACCCTGGTTAAGGGGCCTCTAGAGTAACCCCCTTCCCCCTGTCTCACGCTTCTGTTGACTATAGGAACTTTTGGCGCTGATCTTTGGGGGCCACCTTCTGTCCCAAGTACAGGGATATTTGGGTTCTTTGTGGGATTTTGTTTTTGGATACCAGGCATGTCCTTACCCTGATGCTGAGACGTCTGTGTAGACAACTGGAGTGGAGCAGAGGGGGTTGCAACAGGGGTTTTTACAATCTGGTTAGTCATAACCCCAGTGATAGATTTAGATTGAACCCCCCCACTCCCCTGGGCCTTGGTCAACGTAGCCATACTATTTATAGCAGACTCTATCAAAGTCAATCTGATTTCGACTTTCTTGATACTCTCAGTCACGGGTAACAGCAGAGACCTCAAAAGAAGTTCCAATTCCCCCATAAATGGAGGGGAGGACAGTCTGTTTGGGGATAAAGGCCCCCGACTAATATCAGAGACCACTCGATTTGGAACCCCAACAGGCGGAGTAACCTCCGGTGTTGGGGCCACAGATGTTAATGAAGTTGCAATCTCCGTAGTAGCCCTTACATGTGTTGAGGGTAAATTAGGGCCTTTACCAAAATCTGAATGGGAGATTTTTACTTTGCCTGGACCCGCCCTTAATTTCCTCCTTTTTTTGTTTGGAGGTGGGCCGTGTATCTGGGCTACCACTAGTTGTTTAGGTTTCGTTATCTTAGGCTTCAAAGGAACAGTAGTGTAGCAAGGAATCTGGGAGGAGGAATCAATTACAATAGGGTCGAGGGACCTACCAGGGGACGAGGTACAGTCACGCAACAGAAGAGGGAAGCCTTCTTGGCTAACGGTTTCCCTCCCAAAGTCAATTAAGTCCCCCTCGGTGGGCGTAGAAACAGGCACACAGTCAAAAGAGGATCTGTTTTTCAAACTTTCAATTGAGCGACGCCTCTCAGCCCTTCGCTCGGCCATGGTCAGTTCCTTCTCACCCTCGGGCAGAACCTTGGGGAAATAATTGTCCAGTGACCCATTACGAAGTTTACCCTTCTTCCCAGGTGTCCCCTCATCAGATGGAGTAGCCATTAACTAACCTGTAGCAGGAACTCCGAAGTGTAAATGTTAGAGAATGGGCCCAGCCCGGCCAACTCTGGCCTACGAGGGTGTGGAAAAGTAAATTTTGCCATGTTCTGTGTCCCTACGTGTCATCCATCATATGTTATGTGTGCATGATTAAATATGCATATGCATTCCCCATGTCCGATTAATGACGCAATTACAGTTGTGTCCACCTCTAGTATGCCAGTTTCCAGTCCTCGTGAATACTACGAATATCAGGCCTATGTAAAGCTACGTTGCCACGTTTCTCAGTGTGCACGTTATTCCATTGTAAAGTCCCCGTTTCTAGGCCTCAAAAGGGCCTGGACACCAGATTCAGCTCCTGTCTCCTGAGCGATACAGCCCCCACCTGTATCCTCGACCCTTCACTTACTTCCTGCCTCGCAGTGCCCGGCCCAGCCTGGCTCAGCCTCTGAGTCTGCCAAGAATATGTTATGATTCCAGTTATCAGTTCAGTCCTCCTTCTCTGCATTCCTAAGCTACTGAACTGCATCAATAGTTTCCGTCATTGTCTAGCCTTCACGTCTCCACGTTAG